>NC_141937.1:20778727-22276852 GCF_057802395.1 Ceratotherium simum simum | reverse complement strand
TGCTAAGTGAAAGTGTAGGGTTTCATCAATACTAATAGAGAACTAATCCTTACAACAGAACTGTGGCTAAATTATTGGTTGAATGCCTCTTTAATTTGGTCTTAGCACACAGCTTTACATTCTATAAATTCATACCTAATGAGTATACTGCAAACCTATTTACTTCATCAACATTGATAGTATCCAAAATTTAGAAGTGCATCCTGGCACCCAGGTAGACAGTATATTCCAGAAAGGACTATACATTACTCAAAGACAGGCTATCTAAGGGCTCAGGTTTGTGAACCAGAAAACATGGGAATCAGGGGAGAGAGGGGGAGAGAGAGAGAGAGAGAATGAACAATAGAGAGGTGCAGAGCAGAAAGGGCAGAAAATGACTGATTAGGATTCTTGAAACTGTGCAAGAAAAGTCAGGCCTTAAATTGAGATAAAGCAGATTATCAACCATGACAAAAGATTAAGAGAAAAATCTAAATATAATCAATTTAGTTGGAAGACACAATAATACTTCAGTTTTCTGTATCTATGGTGATAGATACAAAGAAGTTATCATATTTGGGAAACAGCCTTTGCCTTAAGTTTTAAACTTGACTTAAATTGAATTAAATAAACAAACTGCTTTCTTACATATGTTTGCTGGCGAAAATAAAAGGATAGGAATTAATGTTTAGTGAAAGCATGTGTGGCAAGAACTGTGTTAGGTGCTTTGTGTAACTCGATATATTTCCTCATTTAATTTTCAAGGCAATCACAGGAAATGAGTATTATTATAGTAATTTTAAGATAAAGAAATTAACTTTCAGGAATTGAGGTCTGGTAAAAGGCAGAATTAATATTTTAATCTCAACCTGGGTGACTCTGAATCCTACATTTTGAGTTTCCTCAGCAGGCAATGACAAAGTAGGAGCTCGAATTACTATTCCAGATCTCATGAACAGTCCATAAAATTAAAAAATTCAGTTAGAGAATATTACATAAAAATCTACATATGTGGTTTGGCGAAATCTACAATACTTGGCCAGGAGAAAAAGTAAATATGAGTGTAGTGAGCTTACCAAAATCTTCTCATTTAAAGATTTGTGGGCAGTGATGTTTTACTTTTAAAGCTGCAGGTGCGTTTTAAACTAATAAGCACTTTTTAAGGAGAAAAATTAATTTAAAAATCTTAAAATATAAAAATGATTTCTTTATTGTGAAAAAGTTCATAACATTTGGATACAACATATCAATGATGGTATATCTTAGCTATATTATAGCTATATATTAGATATAATCATAAAAGACAGTTCAATAAAAAAACCATAGCTAAAGGCAAATTATTTTTGCTCTGCTTCAAAGACTTATCAGTTGTGACTAGATCATTACAAATAATAACCAATAAATAATAATGTCATCAATTTTAGTACCTCCTTTTATACATTTACTAATATAAGTAAATATATTTATAGAAAAGAATATGGCTTCTTGAGTGAAAGAATATGCTGATTCATTCAGTTAATGAGATCAGTCAGGTTTATTAGTACTTACTAGAGAGAAAATGCTGAGAGGATGGTCCAAAATCTCTATGGGCTTCCTGAAGCTGTTTAAGGCGATCGTCCACAGAAACCTGCACATACACAGGCAAGAAATAATTCGATTTCAAAACGACTTTAATGATATCCTTGATTTAAGTATTATAATAAATGATGCTACTGCCCAAGATATGATTGCTTGTACAGACTCCTTCTCTATCTCTGGAATCAAAATACTGGTATGAAAATAGATTCCTTCTGGCAGCAAATAACAGCAAATAGTGCCAGGTACTCTTCTAAGCAATTTACACGAATTAATCCTTTAATCCTCACAATAACCATATTGGGTTATTATCACCATTTTACAGATGAAGACATTGACACACAAAGAGGTGTCCAAGGATATAAAGTTAGGATGTGGCAGTGCTAATAATCATGCTCATCCGGTACCAGAATCTATACCTTTACTGTTACTCTACATTACCTCAAAAGTAGTAAACCTCTGAAGCTTCTAAAGTCAAGATGTGGCCATGGGGTCAGTGGCTACTCATCTCTCTTTCGTAAGGAAGGTGGCAAAAAGTGCTACAGGGAGCAAAGGAGAAAGAAGTCTAAAATATTCCAAGGGAAAAAATAGACAGATGAATAGATAGATGATGATAGGGAGATAGAGAGATAGAATTAGATTATAGATGATCGATCAATAGATAGATAGACAGGTAGATAGACGGAGAATGAAAAGACATATGAGTATGGAATGTCTTCTTATTTTCCTCCAAGTTTGTGTCTGATCATCTCAACTTGGGGATATTCAAGTGTGTACCAGCAGATTAGTACACTCTGTATATTGGTTTAGACACATTGTGTAGTTAGCTCTCTACATTATGAAAATGCAAAGAGTTGGTGCACTGAGAAACGAATCGCAAATCAATAACCAACACACACAGCCTACTGATATTTCCATTCCCTTTTTCCTGGTCTTTGTGCAGTGCTAGTTAGCTGTTCTGATTAGATTCCTGATCTTACGTTCAGCTGCCTTTAAATGAAATGTGTCTATCTCTGGCTCACTGGGCAGCACTCGTGTCTCTTGGTTAGCTATTTAAGTTGCATTAGCAAGTACTTTGTTCAGGCCAAAAAACATTCAAATGCCACACTTCACATTCAGGAGGAGAAAAGAAGATGCTACTCCTGAAATTTCACAATGCTGTCTGCCAGCATAGATTTTTCCCCTGTTAATCAACCAGCAACTAATGTCTGAGCTCTAGGGGTTACCAGGCTCCGAGATAAGGGTGACAGAATACATATCCTCTTTCGAGTATAATGTATTCCCTGACTTCTAATCTTTGGAGGCGGCGATAACAGAAGCAGAATGGGAAGGAAATCAAGATGGATCATAGGAATACCCTCATGAACATAATGAATTAGAGAAATGGAGCAGAAGGAAAAAAGAGTAAAGGTCAAAACTTCTGTGTTCCACTCACTAGAAAAGCACATATAAGTTCAACAGATCCTGCCTTCCTGATCTCAGATTATTAACACTCTTTTCAAAGACAGAAAAGACCGTCTAATACTATACACTCATATCTTACCTCTTCAATTTCCTGAAGAACATATGAACCAATGAGTGTTTCAATGGTTGAATTAATTCAGGAAACCTACATACTATAAAATATTATACCCTTAAAATAAAACGCTTTTGTGTGCCCCCTTGAAATCGCATATTTATCTCATTAAATATCACCTTTTAGGCCCGAAATATAGAGAGAAATTAGTAAGAATTATGTTTTTAATCTCCACTTAAGTTATTCTGACAGTTTTCAGGGGAAAAAATGATGATGACTCCTAGGAACTGCCCACTAAATGTAACAAAGCTCCACAAAGATTGAGCCAAAAACTACTGATTGGTGTGTGTAGTGACTTGCAAATACTGACACCTAGTAATACTCGAGGGGGTTCTTCTGGGTTTGGCTCTATTAAATCTGGGATGAGCAAGTAATATCTAGAGTCATTAAAACAACTGTATTAGATCAACTAAGATCTCAGAGCCAAAGGTAAACACCACAAGAGTATAAATGCGCCAGCTGGAAAAAATGAGCAAGATACCAAAACAGCAAGCAATGGAAGAAGAAGGATGGAGACTTTCTTAACTTTTCAAAAGGGAAAAAAAAAAAAATACATGATTAAAGTAAGAAAAATGATTGCTTTATGAGCCATTATGGTAAAAATGTTTCTGTGACCTACTATAGGTTTCAATTACTGTGATTTATTTGACCTTTTGCAATTTTCTACAAATATCATATGGACAGTACATCATAAAATTGCATTAAAATCTATATTCATAAATAAATGAGGCCTCTGGGTTCAAGATACTAAAAGACTAATACTTGACGACATCATATGCTATAAATCCATGATCAAATACAGCCAATAAAGAGAGAGAAAGTGATGGTGGGTGGCAGAACAGTGAGGTAGGGTTTAAAGACCAACCAGGTGTAAACCTGGATTATGAAGAGGGATAAGCTGATACCTGCAAAAGTTTCCACCGCATATTAAGGTCATCTAGCTGGCGAGACATCTTTAAAGACGGATGCAGGTCAAGTGGAGACAGCTGACTGGATAAATCATTCACTGTTTTAACTTTTAAGTTGATTGGTGCAATTTCTTCTCTAAATGCCTGGAAGAAAAGGGCAAAATGATGTCACTGGTAAAGAATCTAATAAAAGGTGATATTTTGAACTTTCAGAGAAAACGGCAAGACCAGCTGAGAGGCCAACTACAGCTGCTCACGCTACAAGAGCCGACTCAATTCAGGCCACGCGCAGCAAACCGCCAGCCAGTCATCCTCTGCAACGCAGAGAATCTAAATCAGCCCGTGAAGAGAAAAATTACAATGCAAACTCATTCAAACGAGTATGTACTTCCTCCAGATTTTTGATTATATGCAATTTAGTAAGGAAAATATTTGCCATTATTAAACTGATAAGAACAGATACTACACTTGATCTTAGGCATAAGGATGAGAAGCGATTTGCCATTACTATCCACCTTGCTAATCTCTACTCTTGATTCTGTCTTTAATTTTCGTTCATATCTTCCTTCTTTTTTCTTTCTTAATATGGCAACCTTAATATTTTTTTCACCTGATGCAACAACTTGATTTGAACGTGTTTCCATTTAAAATTAAGTTAGAAAGTGGCCAGAAAAAACAACTTCCCTAACCATCAGACCTATGCCTATTACATACTTGAGAGGTAAGGTTTGTCCCTTTCAGAATCATTTATGATCACAGTTTGTGGTTAGAGGTGGGGTAGGGAGAACAGTGTCTATAAGGAAAGAGCTTAGAACTGACAAATGCCATCTGTGGGCACGGTACAGAGAGCTGTGTATGTAAACAGGGGAAGAAAAAAACAAACAAAAAATATTTGTGGCAATGATAGTAATATGTCTTGTGAGAGCAAACAGAATAATGAAAACACTAAGTTTTCTCCATTCTCCACATAGTTCCACCTGCCTCTATGTTCATGTTCCCTTTTTCCAACAGTCTTTGCCTAGATCCCACTGATCCTTTAAAAGATGACGCGGGCACCCCAACCATCCATCCCATTTCAGAGAAGACTTCTCTGAGGACCCTCCCTCACCAGACTAGGCTGGAGGCCTCTCCCCTGTGCTTCTTAGCATTCCCTCTGCCTTCTCGACCCCAGTCAGGACCTTCAGCCAGCACACATCTGGACACACAAATCAGGTTTTATAGTGGGGCCATTCTGATTGTCTGGTGCCATACAAACCAGTTGCCATATATTTTAAACATCATTCCTCATTAGTGTGCTTAGTACTTGGCATTATAAGCATCCATATTCTTGATGTCCCTCAAGTAGAATGGAAGCTTCTTGAGAACAGACACTCTGCAGTATTCAGCACAAAGTTTGCAATACAAGAGGGGCAGAATTCATTTCTACTGACAAAAAGGATATTGGAGGCAAGCTTAAGCCAATATACAATTGGGAGCAGAATTGAGACGCTAAAAGAGAACAGTATATTCTTAATTCTTTGGTATGGCACAAAATTAGAGTGAATCATGTACCAATCTGAATTTATAGGTATTAGGTGAGCATACAGATAGCATCAGCCCTCAGGTTTTGTCATTTCTACAATTCCTACTCCTTAAGAGACTAGGCACACGTCTATGAGTCCCCTTTCGTCTCCTCTTTCCCCACACCAAACTCAGTTAACGTAATGATATATATCAAAGTGCTTTGAAGTCCATGAAGTTTTATTAGAACACTGCAGTAATAATTTGGCTTCCTCCTTATGCTTATAAGAAGAAAGTCTCCTTAACAACTTCCCTCCTTCCTTCTCAGTTCCAAATCTAGTTACCCTATATAACTCCCCCTTATATAACATGTATAGGCTAAAAATAATCATTACGGTTGATAAAAATCAAAACAATATGAAAAACATAACTTTATTTTTATAAAGGAAATTCATTTTAGGTAAATTAGAGAATATACTTCAGTGTTTCAAAATTCTTGAACAGGCTCAAAAGCCACAGAAGGAAGTTGGAGCTGGAGAGTCAGAAGAACAGATCTGGAGCCCAGAGTCGGAAAGAAAGATACAGACATTGGAGGCAGCAGCATATAAAGAAATGACATCTGCAACAGTGAACATGGAAGTCAATGTGCGTAAAGTAAGAAACATCACCAGAATCCTGGACAAGGATGACAGAACATGTGTGCACAGAGAGACACACAAGTACAGTTCAATAGAAAAGCAGTTATATGATAACAGAGGTATTATAGGTCTAAAGTGTTAATAATTAACAAAGAAGCTTGGGGCTGAGAGGAGTGGGAGTTAGGGTGGGGAAAGAGAATTTTTCGGTGTGGACTTTGAAGAGGCCTGGGTTCCTTCAGATTCAGTTTAAGAATAATTACACAACTCAAATCCTTCAAGGCTTCTTCAGCTGTGATTTTAACACTATATATTAACATTCTCTCTCTGAGTACTTTGGAGGACTTGAGAATTTTAATCAGCTTTTTAATCAATGTCTTTGTATTTTGTAGGTACTAAAGATTAAAAATGAAATGCTGGAAAATGTTCTCAGATTTATATAATCTTAAATAATAACCAGTTTTATTTCAAAACATGGGAAAAGTTTTAAAAATTAGATTATAATGCAAGGCAGACTTAAAAATCTTATAGAACATAAAGGAGCTTTCATTTTTTTCTCTATAAAAATAATGTTTTTCTCTTACAAGCTGCAGGTGAAAACATTAAAAGACGTTTGACAAACAAGGTCTTTGGATTTTGTTTTTGTTTGTGTGGTCAAGTGTTTTATGGCAGCAAGGAATCATTCTATTAAGAAAGTTTATCTTTTGTTTTTTAAGAGCTTCTGAACGAAGAGGCTGGCTATAAAGCAAGTTTTAAAATGGTTTCAGATCTGCTGTGCGTTCTAGTATAAAGAACCAATTTATCATGTCTTGGCTGCACTTTCCTATAGGAGAATAAAAGTCTATGCCGTCTTCCTGCCTATAAAAACAGACACATCTGCTAGTATGAAGGGTGCTGACTGGCAGCCTGTTGGCAGATGTGAATCTCAAACTCTTCTTCCGTCAGAAGATGCATATTCTGCAAATAAGAATGATGAACGATAATTTTAGGAAGTTAAAATTATTTGATTACCCTCAAAGATTTTGTTTTCCAGTTACTTTGGCATATTTAATAATATTTAGCAATAATCGGTACTTATTTTCATCTGCCTATTGCTTCAATAGGATTTAGGGTATACTTCAGAGCTCATGTAAAACATCCCAGACTTTGAATTCATTTTATTTGGTTTAGTGAGACTTGAGTTTTCATTTTTTTCCCTAATAAGATGTGAAAATATTTTAATCTACAGTTTATTTCTTTCTCTTAAATATTAATGGTATTTTTCCTAGCTTTCGACTTAAGCAGAGATTTCAAGAAAAGGGTTTGGATGCAGAGGTGGGTAATTTCTTTAATCAAATGGGATTAATAACTCCCAAACTTTTAGGGCTCTAAAAACCCCGATACAACATTTCATTTTTCCCCCAACACTAATCATCCTGTATTAACAATAAATACTTTCAAATTCAGATGGGTAAATTCTTGCTCCAACCAAGCGGCATCTTTGCACTACAATAGAACATACTTTTTGTAACCCTTTGACTTAAAGATTTTCAGTGTTTAAAAATCATCTTTTAAATACAAGAAGTGTGCAGCTTCCAATAAAGTTGTACTAAAACACTTTATTTTCAGTTGGTTATTTTAAACTCAGATCCACTCATGGAAATGGGTTTTAGCACACTAGAGTTGTAGAAAGTAGCCTATTTAATTCAGTGGGTTGCTGGAAACTTAAAAAAATATTTACAATGAAATTTATTGCTCTTTTAGTAATAAAACTTTTTTTGTTTAAAACTTAATGTTTAACTTTTAAAGCTTTGAATTCAAATAGTTAATCAAAGCTGTGTTTAATTACATTAGTATGAATGAGGTCTCTGCAGTGAAAGAGAAGAGCAAGAAAGAAATCAAGGAAACTTAACACTTACTAGCTGTGTGGGCTTGAGAAATATCTTCATTTTCATCATTTGTAAAACAGGCATAATAATAATACCTATCTTGTTGGGTTGGTGTGAGGGTTAAAAGAGATATCCATCCAGATATCCATGTAAACTGGTTAAGAACAGTTCTTGGCACATAGTAAGCCTCAATAAATGCTAGTTATTATTATGATTCATGTGTCTACACAAACATGTAATTACTCATGTAATTTGCCTAAGTATTCAGTTAATTTCCTAAACCTTTCTTCTCTTCCTATTCAGCCATATGCATACAAAAGGAGAGTGTTATCCAATGTCTGTGCACAAAAGATGCGTGTCTTTTCAATAAAATTCTATTCATGTACACCTGAGACTAATATAATGTTGTATGTCAGTTATATCTTAATAAAAAAAATTCCATTCATTCATACACCTTCTGATTTTTCATTGGTTTATTCTTTGATTCGATTCATGACTACTTACTATTTGGTTTAATATGCTACTACAAACCCTACCACACTCTAAATCTATTATTTGTGTCTCTTATTGCCTAAATTTCATTAACTTTTTTCTGGATATGTTCTAGAATATGGGAGCCACATGGTGTCTAGACCATAGGTCTAACATCCTTAACTTTGGGCAATCCTTGACTACAAACAGAATTTATAGCTAAACTAATCCTTCATTAATATACTCAGACAATAAGATAAAATGTGTAGATAAGAATTCCCAATAAACAGTACACTTTGATTAAACCCCTAAATCCAACTACCAATTTACAGGAAATACAGGATAGAGAAGAACCTGTCAGACTACACCAAGTGGATGCCATTCTGCAAAATCCAGGCTGTGAGAAACACTATAAAACAAACAGTTCAGTTTCTTCAACCAATACATCGCAAAGAAAACAAAAAAAGGATAGAGGGGAAATCTGGAGATTAAAAGGGACTTTAAAATATTTTTTAAAAAACAGGTAAAACTAATCTATATTGTTTAGGGATGCACGGTTGGGCAAAAAAAAGTATAAAGAAAAATAAAAGTAAATTTTTGTAAAAGTCACATTAGTTGTTATTTGGGGGGAGGGGGTTTGGATGGCAAGGGGCATACGGGTAACATTTGCTGTGACTGGAAAAGTTCTATGTCCTGGTTTTGGTAGGGGTTGTAATGGTGCTGGCTTTATAACAATTTATATCTGTGGCTCTCTGTATTTAACAATAAAACACTTTTTAAAATCCTTTATCTGAGGCAGTGATGCTGACCATGGTTTTTTCAATGTGATCCTGCAGCGAGTCGATGAGCAAGTCTCCCACGGGCTTCCAGCCATTCCGCACGGCCTCCGCCTCCTTCATGTCAGCATCCAGGTCATCCATAGCTCCCTGCAGGTCTCTGAGTTTCTCCAACGCCCTGTCCACTTGTTTTTGCCAATTGTTAGTAACAGCATTTAGACTTTCCCACTTCTCTTTGACTTCAGAAGACTGTTTGCGCATGGCTTTGGCAATCTTTTGGGCTCTCTCCTCAGGAGTCAATTCTGTGATTTAAAAAAAAAAAGAATATTTGGAATCCTGATCAACTCTACATTCTTTATAGTCAAGCAGGAATACCACCTTTCAAAGGGTTGCCACCAGGGTACACGGAGACAGAGTTTTACACCAGCCAGAAGAAGAAAAACTTTCTCCATACTTCCTCCATTAATTTCCTGCTACTTCTCGAAAGAAGAAAACAGTTACTCAGAGTAATAAACAGCCTAGTGGTTTCAGTGACTTTGAATTTTAATATATTTGCAAACCTTGAAATGTAACAAGATAACTCAAGAAATAAAACAATTTTTCTTTAACATAAACTTAGTCACGTAAAATCCAAAGACAGTTTTTCATTTCATTCTCCTCAAGAGAAATGGGAAGTATAATTACGAGAGAAATAGCTTTAACTTAGGAGGAAAAACTCTGAGAAAATAAGATTAATGTATCGTGTTCCTAAAAAATAACTGAAGACAACATATCTTAGATATTTCATCATCGTTGAATCTGTTTGGCAGTTCATCCTTAATACAGGGCATTTTCTGTAGCCAAGACATGTAGCATGGCACAAACATTTCAACAGGAAGATGGCAAGGTTTCAAGGACCATCCTAAATATTTAATAGAGCAAGAGGGCTTCTAGAATGTCTGAAATAAAGTTAGACTTTCAGACAGGCAAGGGCAGGCATAAAGCACGGCCCTGCCGCAGGACAGGGGCAGGAAGAGAGTAAGAGTCTCAAAGACAAGCAAAGGATACAGACAGATATGAAAGTCAAGTTCAAGACCAAGGGTCATAAACATAGAGATGGGAAGCTGACAAGACAAGGGCAGAGGACTTTGACGGACATAGAGCAGACACTCTCAAAGCAAGTTAGATAGATCTCCAGCTAAACACTCCTGGGCCTCAGCACTCTCACACTTGAGAATGCCTCCTTTCCTATCTAGCTGGTTTGACGGCTGTCCTGCTCATCCTCTGGAAACAGAGAGGCAGGTCAGAAACATACAATCAAGGAAAATTGGAGATAAATTTAAGATAGAAATACAAATTCTTCTCTGTGATAACAGCTCATCTTTTAGAATCAATCACATTAGCAATATCCACGTCACCTCAAAATATTCCAAATCATTCTTACAGTGAACCGAAGTTCATTGAACTTCCTGGTAAGATGAACTTCACAGTAAGCTGAACTAAAGTGAGCTCTCCTTAAACTATAACTTTCACACTCAGCATAAATCCGTCTGTCTATCTGTCTTTATTTAAATATTATTTAAAAGTCAAGTCAAGGGGGACAGAACACATATTTTTATCTATCTAGATTTCCAGAGAGTTCTAGACATCCATGTTTAGACTTAAAAGCAGTTGTGATAAATCTCTGGGAACCAAACGGACTATGCAGAGTTTAGCAACCACAGAACTCCAAGATGCACTGCTGAAGCGCTATGAAGCTATAGATTCTTGAATAATCCCTTGGCAACTGAATTGATTCCAAGAAGAGCAAGTGTTCTGGTAGGTAGATAGACTGAATACATCAGTAAAAGATAATTAAGGAAAACAGGGAATTAGAGACCCAGCTTCAAGGAAGACTTAAGCTGCTATATCGCAGCTGTGTGTATAAAATGCTGTGTGAAGAAGAAAATTCATTCTTAACAGCCTGATAAGAAAGATAGCTGACAATTTTTTTTGTTTTGCTTTTTGTGAGGAAGATGGGCCCTGAGCTAATATCTGTTGCCAATCCTCCTCTTTTTGCTGAGGAAGATTGGCCCTGGGCTAACATCTGTGCCCATCTTCCTCTACTTCATATGTGGGACGCTGGCACAGCATGGCTTGGTAAGCGGTGCATATGTCCACACTGGGATCTGAACCCATGAACCCCGGGCCACCGAAGCGAAGCGCTCAAACTCAACCACTATGCCACGGGGCCAGTCCCGAGAGTTGATCATTTTTATGATGGCAATATCTGTGTCTGTTAATAAGTCACTTGAGGTTTTTCAAAGATATATTTTAAGCACTCGTGTTTTACCGACTTTTGTAAAAAAAAAAATACAGTACCAATTTCAAAACAGACAACATAATTATGATGATTTTTCCCTCAGATAAAGTAAAACTGTTTCTGAGTTAATCATTGAATAACGTGGCAGGGAGACACATGGCTTCTTGGTCCTGTGACAAAACACACAACACTGGCTGTGATTTTTTTGTCTTCAGTTAACGTAAAATCTTTTGATTGAGCAGTCTTTTTGTAGTATTTATTATACAATCCCCACTCAAGTAGCTACTCAGGAGAAAAGTTCTATGTTCAATTCACCATCTGTTAGCCAGAAAGGAAACATATTAACTAATCACAGAGTCAGAATAAAAGTGCCTCCTACAGCAGCAACGTCTCAGTTTAATACATACTTTAAACCAAGAACAGAGGGAAGCACAAAATCAAACAAAAACTTTCCAGAACGTTTGTGAAACAGGTAATAGGGAGCAACACGTGAAATATCAAGTTATGACAATTTGGGGTAAGAAAATAGAAAAATTAAAACAGCAAAAAAGCAGAAAAGATGAAAATCATAAAGGGAAATAATTACATTTAAGAAAATCTTCTCATTATTTGAAACTCAGAGGACAAAGTTCACTTAAAATTTTCTGAATTGATATTTTGCAGTAAATTTTAAGACCCTCGTGCAGGAGTAGAGAATCTTCTGGACCAGTGGTTCTGAATTCTGGTGACATATTCGAAACCACTCTGCGAGTTTGTCTGCTTGTTCGTTTGTTTTTCAATGCTGATCCCCAGGGGCCCTACCCCCAAATAGGAAAAGATTCTCATTTAGTTGGTGAAGGGTGAAGGGCAGCACGGATATGTTTTAACAGCTCCCCAGGTGACTGGCATGCTCTGCCAGGACAGGACACCGCCAGCCTATCGGCTTAAAAATGGATCTCTCTGCTCCCTGCTGCTGATGCTCCACAGAGTATTTCCACTCCAGTGAGCTGCTGCGTCCTTCCCACACAGAGCAGGGCCACTAAATACCCAAGGCCAGGGAGCAAACGAAGCTCCGTGATAAGAGGGTAATCCAATTTGCATTTGAAAAGGCAGTAATAGAGGCCAATCTTCGAGACAGAGGAAAGAGCAGGATAAAAGCAAATAAATTTACTGACAATTCTCAGACCAGCCAGAAGCACTTTTCCTGTTACCTTCCCACTCCTTATAGTGCGTGTGTGTGTGTGTGTGTGTGTGTGTGTGTGTCTGTGTGTGGATTTTTTTGGAGGGAGTATCTTCATCTTCCATTCTCCCATTCCCCCCCCTTCAGGCCTTCCCCATTTAACTGGCCAGACTTTGAGGGTGGAATTATATTTAATTTCTCTATTTGTATATTTATATTCTATATTTATATATTTCTATTATATATAATCTATTTTATGGCAAATATTATTATATTTATTTTATATTTATATAATTTTAAATAGCAATTTCTTTACTGTGTTACAAAGATATTGAAGGAAGAACAGACAACTCTCTCTTAGAAAGAAGAAAAAAGAGAGGAGAAAGGAATGACCAATCTTGAAATGTTCTCTCTTGTCCAACTATGTTTATTCTTCAAATATGCAAATTAATTGGACAGCATTTATACCACGCTCTCCTTTATCCATGGGGAGAAAGACCATAACGTGGTTCACTGGAACACAGGTGGAAAACAAATGTGGACCAGGAGCAGACGCTAGGATTTGTAATCAGCCCTGCTCCCATCCTGCTCTTTGCTCCCAGGAGAGCTACATGGCCTGCTCTTCCCAGGTTTATCAAACAGGAACCCTATTTTCTTATGCTGGGAAAACATTTTACACCAAGGCCCTCTGTTACCTCTAAAATTCAATTATATAAGAAAGGCAAAGCCACCATACATCTCAAAGAATCTTAACAGTAGAGGAAAAAGAAATCTCAATTTGTGTGCTTATGCAAAAAAATTCTTAAATTTTAACAAATGAAAGTATATGTTTCTCCCCATCATTCTCCTATCATGAAATGATAGAAATCTATTAGAATCAGCCCAGTGTTGTTTTTAAGAAAAATTTCCCATATTTATTATATTTTCTTTCTCAGTTATGGTACTGACATTTATAATCTCCAATGAAACTTTTCATTCTTAGATTCTAAAGCCTTCTGTCAGGCGTGTTCTATTTCTTTCCATCTTGGTTTTGCAGTACCCAGTCTACAGATTGGTATGTCCTCAATATACAATTACTCAATTGAGTTGCACTGAATGGAATTTTTAGTTTTACTCTTTATTGAAAATATTTAACTTCATAATTTTAAGTGGAAATCTTTCTACTTCTTTTTTTCTTTTTTTTTTTTTGGTGAGGAAGTTTAGCCCTGAGCTAACGTCTGTTGCCAACCTCCTCATTTTGCTGAGGAAGATTGGCCCTGGGCTAACATCCATGCCCATCTTCCTCTAGTTTATATGTGGGACACCTGCCACAGCATGGCTTGATAAGCGGTGCATAGGTCCGCGCCCAGGATCCGAACCAGCGAATCCCAGGCCACCGAAGTGGAGCGCATGAACTCAGCCACTAAGCCACCAGGCCAGCCCACTCTACTTATTTTTTCTTCCTCCTCCCCAAACCCACGTAAAGCATTTATAAAAGTGGCTTTACTGTGAAAGAGAAGGATAAACCTTACAAAGTCATTTCACGTACGGTTATTCCAAATATCTTATTTGTACTTTTACTTTTTTGCATGTATCTATAATCTTATTGCTGTATTTCACCAAGAGATGCAAAGGAAATATTAAGACAAACAAATACAGGAAAAAAATTCTCCAGAGTAGCATTTTCATTCTTGGACAATTTGGAACAAGCAAAGAGTAGATCGTCTGCCAGTTCCGATACTAATGAGTTATGTAATCATGGATGTATTGCTTATCTCTTTGAACCTCAGTTAGTATCTACAAAGCACTGGTACACAGAAGGGCCTCAACAAAGGCTAATTTTTATCATTTTATTACTAAGTCTGGGAGGTTCAGACATGTCTAGATGTTTCGCAAAAGCAAACCAAGTTGATTAGCCAACAAGAATTCAAGGGAAAAACACAATGCATTCCCGTATCTCTAGAAATGTCTTAACTTGCTCTCTCGTAATGTCTCTCTTCATCCCCCCCTCCATTTCTCTCTCTCTCTTTCTCTCTTTCTTTATCCTTCACGACCAAAAGATGCTTCTGATTAAAATAATGGAAAATAAATTCTTCCCCAATTTTCTGATTACATGATTAAGATCACCTTAATCTCTCCGAAATGATCAGTGTTTAAGAGGACCCTGCCCATTGCCTATTCTGCATGATCACTGATGACAACAATTCATTGTGAACCAGATTACAAGGACATCATCCAGCGCCACTGGCTGATTACTGTAATGTTTCTAATTATGTTCACCTAATATATTATAAGGATGACAACAGTAAGAGGCTGCCCAGAGGAGATTAACCTGCTCATGTGTAGCCTAAATCTTTCAGTAGGAATATGATAAAGATGATATGGATCCATCCATGCCGCCAAGGGACTTCTCAAATCCTTAACAACAACAAAAAAGACACTGAACAGATACATTTAAGGGAAAGTAAGAACTCCAAAGTAAAGAGATTTAGAGAATATCTTCCACAAATACCAAAATGCAAAGAATTAAGAGAGAGGGGGAAAATGGAAAGGAAATAGGCATACAGACCACACTGTGGAGAGAGATAAATGGCACTTCTGCCTAGAAGTTAATGGAGGTAGAACTAGAATCTGAATACTTTTAGATTTTATTCTTCCCGTAAAGTGGGCCAAAGTAAACAAATCCAGCATTGAGCTGAGGAAGAAGCAGGATCAGACCATTAAGAAGACTGACCTCCAAGGACAAAAGCAGGAACAGCAGAGAGACCCTGGAACAGACCTAGCTAAGCAATCTGAGATCTAGCTTCCAGTTTTCTGTAACTGACTATAACCTGAATTTCCTCACACTAATGGCATTTTTGCAATTTTTTTAAGTCAGTTCTTTGTGCTGGACAGTAGCAGACAGGTCACTGGGGGCAGGAGGGTGGTACTGAGATGGGAGAAGAGAGGCTTGGGATGTAAGATCCAAGAGGGCAAGGATATATTTTGTTCACTGCTGGATCTTCAGTATCTAGAGGCACCTGTAGTATGTCTCTACTACCTGACACATGGTAGGCATTCAATAAGTATTTGTTAAATGAATAATAGATCTTCATACAGTATCTTTGACTTGAAAAAATTCTCCCCTTTGTCCTTCAAGAATCAAAGGACAGGAATCTTAGATTAAAAGTTTTCCATTTCTGGGGCCGGCCCAGTGGCATAGCGGTTAAGTTCGCGCACTCTCCTTCCATGGCCCAGGGTTCTTGGGTTCGGATCCCGGGCGTGGACCTACGCACCTCTTATCAAGCCATGCTGTGGTGGCATCCCATATAAAGTAGAGGAAGATGGGCACAGATGTTAGCCCAGGGCCAGTCTTCCTCAGCAAAAAAAAGAGGACGATTGGCAACAGATGTTAGCTCAGGGCTCATCTTCCTCAAAAAAAAAAAAAAAAATTTCCACTTCTTCCCACACTACTGCCCATCTCTTCCCTGGCTGCTTCCCTGCAGACACAGCAGCTAATGCTTGATCGAGCTACAAAGAAGTCATGAGCTTTCTACCCTAGCTGGGCCATTCTTCTAGAGGTTAGGTATGTGTTTGTCTTATGTTTATATATTGCCAACATAAGTGAGGAGTTTAATTGAAGACGGGAATTTATGCCTTTGCTAGGATTATACTTTTTAAAAAATGGCAAACCCTCTAAGTCACTTTTGAAGATTCCAGCTTTCAAGAGGAACAACAAAAACGACAACAAAATAAGTACACCACCACATTAAAAGAGTTCAGTATCCTCCTATTCTTTATGTTTAAATCAGAAAGGAACATCCCAGATGTTGATTACAATGAAATACATACATGTAAATTACTGCCATCTTTTTTATGAGGCAAATGTGATTTATGGATGGTTGTAACAGTGATTAGAGAACATAACAGATGGTGAACAATTAATTCAAAATGTTGTGTCCATCAAACTAACCTTTGTTATCATATAATTCTTCATCAAGACAATTGATTTGTTTATTTAAATTGGATTTCATTACTATGATATTCATTAGCCTGCAAAAATGTTTTTGAAAGTTTTACCCAATCAATGGGCTTACTCAGCCGGCTCATTATATTTTAGGAAAGTTGAAGACTAGACTCATTACATCTATACATACATTATAGGGCTTTAAATTGCGAAGGATCACATTGCTGCTCTGTGGTTAAGAACACTGGAAAAGAAAGTAACATGATATTTTTCTGTACTTTTTCAGGCATTACAACGTCACTAATCAGCAACTAGAAGGATGTGCAGCTATGACACACAGCTATCTACTGGGGCTTTGGGGGGAAAAAATAAATAAAATCTTTAAAAAAAAAAAAAAAAAAAAAAAAACAACGTCACTAATCTAATTTGGACTTGAGAAGCTAATTAAATTATTGTTTTAGTCTAAAGGCCTGAAAGCAATTATTTATCCTTCAAGTTTTTGTACGAAAATTAAAAAGACAAAGTCTAATATGGCCTAAACTCCTCCTCCCTCAGTGTTAGGAAATTCGTGGACTGGTACGTCATTCTGTCAAGCGACCCGATATTTCAGTAAAGAAAGCAACAGTAAAAGGAAAAGCAAAGAGTTATAAACATATTTAATTACTGTATGAAATTTTTTTAAGTAGAAGAATATAGGAAATTATTTCTACTGAATATCTAGAAGTACTTATGATTATGGGAGTACTTACGATATTATACTATGGTGATTGAGAGCATCAAGTTTAGTGACAAGCCTGGATTGGTGTTCTGGCTATGTCACATGGGTGACAGTATGCTTCTAAATCTCTCAAAGTCTCAGTTTTCTCATCTGTCAAATGGGTGGTGACAGGACTCACACTTCAAAGAGTTTTTATGAGAATTTAAGGAAACAAGGCATGTGAGGTGCTTGGGACAGTACCTGTGACACGGTGAGCATCTGATGAATGCTGGCTTATGAAATCTATGTTTGCTACCATTTCTCTCTCCTCCCTTACTTTCTGGGAGTTGATTCTTCATACATCCAGCACTATGTTTACAAAGGGGGTCTGCCAATCTCAGCAGACTCTGAGCTTCACGCTACTCAAGCTGAGTCAATGAGAGCCCTCCCTGGAAGGTGCTGGATCTAACCCTTAAAGAAGGGTTATCCCTCCCTGGTATGAGGTTGTGAGGTATAAAGTGACAGGAAAGCTAAGAAAATGAAAACTTATGGAGAGAGGCAGAAAGGAAGACATGGAGAAAAGGCTTCTGGGTGGCATTCCCATCCCTGTGGCCAGCTACGATCTTGCCCTCGCTATAATGTGGTTGTGGGGCTAATACATTCCCCCTTGTACCCAGGCTCATGGAAGTTGGGTGTCTGTCATTTACAACAAATGGGGTTCTAATGAATAAAGCTATTATTAGGAAAACAAGCCTTAGGAAAAAACACCTGCTAGTTTTACTAGCCTAATTAGTTATGTTAAGTTGTGGGCAATTTGGTCTCATTTTATGAGATGCAAGGAAATAATTATTGCCATCTTTTTTATGTAACCTGAAGTTATACTGAGAATCAGTACAAAAGTAACTCCTACTGAACTATGTGATAATTTCATGTTTTCACTCATTTAATGATCATGAAATTTTATTTGCACAAGTTTGCAAATACTGATATAAAACGGACTGACATAGTGGACTGAAAAATGTCATGTATTAATTCCTTGTTATATCATAAAATATATGAGATTTTATATAGGAGAAAAATACTCTTAATAATTGGCTTCCTAAAATATTATGAAACATTTAGTAATTAAAATAAAACAGTATACCTGAGTCAAAATATTAACTACTACTAAATATACACAGCCAGCTGTCAAAGATTGAAGAGGGAAAACAGTTATCCATCCATACATACATTTTTATCTGAAAAGATGATTATTATTAACCATTAACTGCAGGTATAATCATACACAACTATACAAAGTTGTGTGTGAACAAACACATATACACAACTATACGCCCTACTTACAGCTATAAATGCATGACCAGACTAAAATAATAGCTTGGGTTTTTTTTGCTATGACTATCATTTAAATGAAACAGAATCAAATTAATCAACTATACCAGGCTGAAAAAGAAATAATGTTCAGAGAGCCTAGAATAAAATAATAGTTATAGTAATAGTAATGCCTTGACTGGAATACTTTTTTTTTTTTTGGTGAGGAAGATTGTTGCTGAGCTAACATCTGTGCCCATCTTCCTCTATTTTGTATGTGGGACGCTGCCACAGCATGGCTTGATGAGTGGTGTATAGGTGCACGCCCAGGATCTAAAACAGTGAACCCCGGGCTGCCAAAGTGGAACATGCGAACTTAACCATTATGCCGCTGGGCCGGCCCCTGAAATAATTTTTAAACAAGATTTATAGGGAAATTTATGAGCAAAATAATGCAATCTTTTTTAGTGTAGAAGTCAAAAGCCGAGCAGAGGAAAAGAGCTTTTCTATACCCACATACACAATGAACTGCACAACTTTCTAAACACTTTCAGAGGTAAAATATCCTACAAAAATGTTAGCAGTTTTACTTAGTAATTGATACCATAACTTCAAATCATAAAATACGAGTGTGTGTGCGCACACAGGCACTCTCCTGCCTTTGTATGTGCACCTGCCTGCATCTGTATGTGGTATGGAAACAGGGATGCAGACAGATGTAAGGCTCAACTCCCCGGTGCAAACTTGACTTTTAACCTGAACCGTAGGTGACAAACAGGCGAGAAGGCACGTGTATCCCCTGATTATCTCCAGAGATTTAGGGGCCAGGAGTGGGCTTGGGCTGACTGCAGCTGAGTCCCACCGCCGTCCTGCACAACCACCTTCACTACGCAGCTGTGTAGTTTTCAAAGGAACTCAAATCTGGGACTCAGACAGCAAGGGGAGGTTGGGAGAAGAAGGAAGAAGCCAGGAAACGTCTGTGTAGGGTGAGGAGGCTCTAGACACTGCAAGTCAAGAAGGAGCTAGGAGGTCAGTGGCCAGTGAGCAGAGAGAGAGGAGATACAAACGAAGGAGTGAGTTAAAAGCCAGCCAAACAACCGGGGGTTAAGGAAGGTCACCCACATAGAAGCCTAGTGCTCTGTTCCTGGATCGACCCTCATGCTCTTAGTCAGCATCACAATACTGTCTCAGCCTCTGTGTTTTGTTTTGTTTTTTAAGTCATACTGTATGATCTGCCCAACTCGCTGGGATAGTTAGGAGCATAAGAAAGTGGTTTGAGAAGTACAAATAACAATACGAATGATGATGAAAGATTTATTGTTCTATTATTTTACTTTTTTTTTTTCTTCTGAGGAAGATTAGCCCTGAGCTAACATCTGTTGCCAATCCTCCTCTTTTCTGCTGAGGAAGATTGGCGCTGGGCTGACATCCGTGCCCATCCTCCTCCACTTTATATGGGACGCTGCCACAGCATGGCCTGACAAGCGGTGCGTAGGTCTGCGCCCGGGATCCAAACCTGTGAAACTGGGGCCACTGAAGCAGAATGCGCGCACTTAATCGCTACCTCACCGGGCCAGCCTCTATTATTTTACTTTTTAACAGATATACCCCAGGTGACTAAAATCAAATGAAAAACAATTTAACTGTATTAAAAGGAAAAATTATATATTCACATGATACAGAGTAAATCAAATTAAATAGTTCCATATTGCTCAAACAAGATAAGGGGACTACTGACAAAGTTGTGAGCTTTGTAAAATTTCTACAATTATTCAGCTAATTTCAGTTCAATTAAAAATTATATTTACTTAATAACCATTTACAAGCAGAATGTGTTATTCTGGGCAGCCGAGGGTGCTAGACAGCTAGATTTCACCCATTTAGACTTAATTTTTTAGGATTGCCATTTTGGAAAGAAATTTATTAAAATATAGTATAAATTCCTACGCCTCTCTTAACTGATTTATATTCTGTCTTCAAAAATAAACAAACCATAATTCATAGCTTAAGCTTCTTTTTATTGTAAAAAGCCCCCAAAACTACTCTCTTTTGTTTTATTTTAGAATTCTCATATATCCTTTTTATAATTTTCTTTCTCCTCCTTGCTGTCAGAATGCCAGAAGTCATTTCTCATCGTCACCCTTTTTCTCCGTTCTGTCACTTTCATTTTGCTACAGACCCATAACTCACTGGCAAACAATTTAAACTAGTTACAACAGTGTCTCAAGTAACAGTTAATACCTCTGAGAAAGTAGCTTTTCCACGAGCTAATAGGATCTTCACTGTGTTTTGTATATAATATCTGTCCTAGCTGCTCAGATAATTTTTCACACGATTCTCAATAAACGAGAAAGGTCCCTAGGAAGGGCTGAGCTTCGGACACAGATATCGGCAACACAGTCAGAGAGATGACAGGGTACCAGGGAAGCACGGAGGAGAGGTGGGAGTGGAAAGGGTCCTGGAAGACACAACACCTGTGCTGAGTAGGACAGGATGAGTAGGGGCTGGGCAGGCAAAAGAGGAAGGAGTTAGAAATCAGGTAAGAGAAAAAACCCAGATGGGCAACAGGATAAAGACAAGAAAGACCACTACCTGCAGAACATCTGAGAAGTTTGGTGTCACACGGACATTAGTTTGGAGCAGAGAGAGGCGTGAGATGCTGCCACACAGGAAACTGAGGTCAAATCCCCACGTAGCCTTGTACTCCAGGTGAAGGAGCTCAGATTCCATTCCAGGGGCTACTGATGGTTTTTAAACCAGGGGAGCAAATGCCAGCTCTGAGTTTTAGATATATCATTGTAGTGTCTATGTTGATACAGAGATACCAATTACGAAAGTACTGCAATAGTCCTAGCAAAAGATGGTAAGGGGCCTAAAGTAGGGCAGTAATATTAGCAGTGACTTTTAAATATTTAAAATACACATACTTGAAAGTTGCTAAGAGAGTTGATCTTAAAAGTCCTCACCACAAGAAAAAATATTTGTAACTATGTGAGGTGACGGATGTTAATTAAACCTATTGTGGTAATCATTTCACAATAAATACATATATCAAATCATGATGTTGTCCACTTTAAACTTAGACAATGTTATATGTCAATTATATCTCAATAAAACTAGAAAAGAAAAAGAAAATATCTAGCAGAGCATACCTGATGAGATTCTTTGTCAGCAACTGATCATTGGTTGAAATAATTAGTTTGCTTGTTTTTAATAGCATTTATCAATTAAAAGATGCCTAAGAGCGACTCATATCTATGGTACTCACTCAGTAATAAAATAAAACTCCATAGGCTACCATAATACATATACATATATATGACATTATAAGATAATTGATAATAGAAAAAACTTAAAGAGGAGCTGGGAGAAAAAACATCATTGGGAGGGAAAAATCATAGAGATAAGAATTTTCTGAAACAGCTAATTAACAGTCAAGAGATGAGATGGATTCCTCTCAGTGTGTCCTATGGCAAGGTACACATAGCGTACTCAATAAATGCTTACTAAATAGAACCAGAGGGGCCGGCCCCGTGGCTTAGTGGTTAGGTGCGTGCACTCTGCTGCTGGCGGCCCGGGTTCGGATCCTGGGCGCGCACCAACGCACCGCTTGTCTGGCCATGCTGAGGCCGCGTCCCACATACAGCAACTAGCAGGATGTGCAACTATGACATAATCTACTGGGGCTTTGGGGAGAAAAAGGGGGGAAAAAAAAGGAGGAGGATTGGCATGGATGTTAGCTCAGGGCTAATCTTTCTCACACACAAAAAAATAGAACCAGAAAAATCATTATATGATTTCTCTTGCTCTATCCGCTCCAACATTGACTACTTTAAGTACGTCACACAAGATAACTGATGTTCAGTGCTCTCTCTTTCTGATAACAGCTGTACGTAAGTCATGGTTAACAACAAAAGTATAAAAGCTATTATGGATAATTTTCTTTCATTTACTTTTAACAGCAGGTAAAATCAGCCAGCATTACAGAAAATAGTATCAGGAAAGAAGAAAGTATGAAAATTGGCTAATCGCAAAAAAAAAAAAAAAAACAAAAAACATAAAGTTAAACATGACTTTTTTTTCTTGCCCCTCGAATAGAGTATTTGAAAATAGGGCTTAGAAATGTCCTGAATGTAACAGCAAAATAGGAACTCGAAAGCAATATTATTTTTCAGGGGCTGGCCTGGTGGCATAGAGGTTAAGTTCACGTGCTCCGCTTCGGCGGCCTGGGGTTTGCAGGTTCAGATCCTGGTCGCGGACCTACACACCGCTCATCAAGCCATCCTGTGGTGGCGTCCCACATATAAAGTGGAGGAAGATGGGCACAGATGTTAGCCCAGGGCCAATCTTCCTCAGCAAAAAGAGAAGGATTGGCAACAGATGTTAGCTCAGGGCTAATCTTCCTCACCAAAAAAAGGAAAAAAAAGAACAATAATTTTTTACCCCTTCAAATGACTGACCACTGAGTAGGAGAATTTACAGCAAAGTGAAGCTTTAGTGATATAATAACACTTTTTTTTTCCACTAGGAAGTAGCTTATTCTAAAAACGTTTCCTCTGTTCTCTGGAAAGCACTGGAGAAGCAAGGAGGTGAGACAAGCAGATTTAAGGTAGATTTTAAATTGGATAAGGTGAGACAAGTGAACTTATTTGTCTTTCAAGCTTAGAAAAAGCAACTATAGGGGGCTGGTCCGGTTGCGTAATGGTTAAGTTTGCACACTCTACTTCAGGGACCTGGGGTTTGCAGGTTCGAATCCCAGGTGTGGACACACGTACCGCTCATCAAGCCACACTGTGGTGGTGCCCACATATAAAATAGAGGAAGATGGGCACAGATGTTAGCTCAGAGCTAATCTTCCTCAGCAAAAAGAGGAGGATTGGCAACAGATGTTAGCTCAGAACTAATCTTCCTCAAAAAAAAAAAAACAAAAAGAGGCAACTATAATGGCGCCTTCTTTTCTTGCTGTATTAACTCAGAATGATTCGGTCCTCTGCAATCTGAACCAGACGGCACATACAAGCTCCTCACTCCCACCTCCTGTCCAGGCACAAGCCCTTGACCCTCAAGGCAGGCTACTCTGCCAACTCCCCCGACACACAGCCACTCTGCCCCTCACTGCTGTGCCACTGCTGCTGCTGGTCCTGCCCCGGCTCGGTCACCCCTCTTCCCTGAATCTAATCACTTCCCACCCAAACCCAGCACTGCTCAGCTCGTGACCCATCCACTCAAGAACGATGTGTGTATGTTGTGTGCATGTGTGTGTTTATATTATATATATAACAGAGTACTCAGGGCCGGCCCCGTGGCTTAGCGGTTAAGTGCGTGCGCTCCGATGCAGGCTGCCCGGGTTCGGATCCCGGGCGCGCACAGACGCACTGCTTCTCCGGCCATGCTGAGGCCGCGTCCCACATACAGCAACTAGAAGAATGTGCAACTATGACATACAACTATCGCCTGGGGCTTTAGGGGAAAAATAAAAAAAAAAAAATTTAAAAACAGAGTACTCAGAAGGAATAATTCTTCAAAGATAGAAATAACAATTGTGAGTGACTTGCAGACTGCACGGTTTGCTGAAAGGTGGAGACTCAACAATGACTTAGGTCCCCAGTAGGCTGACTGGAAAGACAGTGATACCACCAGCAGAAAATAAAAACTAACGCGAGAAAAGATGAAACTAGTTTAAATGTTCAAGAAAATCATGACCTTGAAGGGAAACGTCTTCAGATTGCAGTAGAGCTTCCCTGAGAAAGGCTGAGGAGGAAAATGGGTACCTGTCCAAATGTTGGATCCAGTTCCGGCTACAGTCAAAGCATTTTCCAACCCTACTTCCCTTACAAGTGATAAACGCTCGTGGATTACCCTGCTGGATACAGCACGAGGCAGTCTTACAGGTCTGCTTTTACTATGCGAAGTGAATGATGGACAAATATTTTGAATGCCATGTTTACTTTTAAAAACGCATCAGAATTCTTTTATTGCCAACAATGAAAAATCATAATAAAGATGTATGTTGGTCCCAAAATTCACCTCTTAAATTTACTACGTGGTATATTGCTATTTGCTAGTAAGGTAGTTACCATTTCGATTTTAAGCCAAAGTACACAAATAGTTCAGGTTGTTATTTTTAAATTAAATAAATTCCATTGTCTGCTTGTAAAAGAAAGGCACTTGAGTGCCTTACCTGAAAAACTAACCTTGAAAAACAGAAGTTTAAAACAATCTTACTTTACAGATATTTAAATGTTTCATATATGTACTATTGTATTTTAAATACCATTCTTCTACTCGCAACTATTTACTACATAATTTAAATATAAGAAACGTCCATTTTTATTTCTTAAAGAAATTACTTTTAGTTTCAGTGTGTTTTTTAACAAATCAATTTTTCTGCAGTTAATGTCCTATTGAAATAATGACATTGAAGTATACAGCCATTTCATTTTCAAATTTAAGAATCTAGATATTTGTTAAATAATGACATATTTGGTTCAAGTAATACTTAGAAGAAAAATTTTTAATATCAGATCCTGAAATGCTCCAAGGAAATTTCCTACTTGATGTCAGGTTTTTGTTCTCCTCACATGTGTTCTTATGATGTACTAAAGAAACCAATCTCACCTGTTTTTGATTGTAGGTTTCTTCTTGGTTCTTCAGGGGCCTCAATTGGCTGATCAGCCAGGAAAACTCGAGCTTGGTCTATAGCATTCAGGACAGAATACTCTTTCTCCTTTAATTCACGTCTCAGGGCCTTTGCAAAGAGAAGCAAAAGTTGAATTTGTAACCTAGTGTGTTCACCAAGTCACAAAACATCTTCAGTTAGACCCCTTCTGACCACACTTGTCAAGGGAATGACTAATAACCAGTATTTAATCGAGATTGGAAGTAAAAATATAAATTTTACACATATGAATGATGAAACACATGTATAAAAGCAAGGAGATGATTCCTGTAGAACTTAAACATGCAAAAAAAAAATCTTTACAATATTCACCTAAGGGAAATTGTTACAGTGTATTTGAACTTCCACAGAATGTACAGTTATCACTGCTGTCAGATTGCTAAAATAGAACAGCCTGTTCAAAGATACTTTTTTCATATAAGACTGACTGCCAAAAAAAATTGCATCCAATGGTCCAGAAGAAGGCAATTTCACAAGTGGTAATGAGATGCTCAGAAGTGTTTTACATTCTTTAGAAATATTACGAAAAAAAATTAAGAGATACAAACAAATTGAAGGACATGAAATCAAAACTAAATCAAAGAAAACACATAAAAGACAGGCTCCAATTATCTTAAAATATGTTCCATCTCTCATGCTGAGGCAATTACAATTCTTCCCTTGTGAGGCTTTTCATGCAAATCTATGATTCTCAGAAGAGTTTGTCTTTAGTACTTTTCTTCTTTCAAGTAGGGTTAAACTTTCACCCCTGCTCCTATAAAATGCTTTGTGATTAAGACTCTAATTGACTGGGGTTTAAAAACAACAAAACTCATTCAGTGACTAGTGCAGACAAGAATACACGAAGATTTTCTTAGGTGCTATTTTAATGCTGTAGCTAAATCAAAATTGTTGTTAATATTGTTATCCTCTTAAAATTATATACACAAACGCCTCCTGGCTCTAATATTCTGCTTTTAATGCAGTTCCCTGGCAATGCATTATGAAAACTCAGTTTTTTATTTTCTAACATATTGCACCCATAGTATTTTTGAATCAAGAAAGTCTTTCCTTCAGAACATAACTATTGTTGTTAATAGCATTTGATATAACCATGTAGGAGTCAAAGGATATTCGTGGGCTAAATCCTCAATTTCCACAGTAAATATAAAGTAAAAATTAAAAAAATCTAGAAATACCGGAATAATCATCTGATGTAAAAAAACAGAGCGAAACACCAGAAGAACACTGGTAATAAATTTGAAAGAGTCCATCAGAGGTGGGGAGGGATGGGGAGGGATGGGAAGGGAGAGATGGAGTGACAGAATGCTGTTTTTTGCGATAAGCATTGTAAATATTTGACTTTTAAACTATGTAAAATGATTACTTTGATTAAAAATTTAAATGAAAAGAATAAAAGTGAACAGCAACAACAAAAAACCACCAACCCACAATTTAGCCCCAGTAATAAAGTACAGAATAGGGGGTAAAATACAACTTTCTCTAAAATCGACAGCTCCATTTATGTGTTCTTCTTAGCATCTATATAACCAAAGACAGACTGTGAAGCAAGCACAAGTCAGTAAATTCCCAGATGAATTATCGCCTACAAACATGAAATGATTATGTCAGGGGTAAATGTGACAAACTCTCTACCATCTCTATCTAAGAAACACAGCTTGTGAAGAAGTCCCAAGATGCAACATTGCAGGAAAACAAGATGCCCTTCTGACATTTTAAGTTTCTGATATGTGGAAATAAAGTTTCTGATGACAGATCTTGAGCCAATTCTTTTTTTTTTTGGTAAGGAAGAGTCACCCAGAGCTAATATCTGTTGCCAATCTTCCTCTATTTTGTATGTGGGTCAATGCCTCAGCATGGCTGATGAGTGGTGTGTAGGTCCATGCCCAGGATCTAGAACCCGTGAACCCGGGCCACAAAGCGGAGCTCGCCGAACTAAACCACTATGCCGTGGGGCTGGCCCCCAATTCTCGTAATTTAGATTATTGTGTTGTTAGAGCAAGAAGCTCCAGATGAATAAAAATACTCCTAGGATTTACTTCCAAAGCCACCTGGGAATATAAAATAATGATATGAAAAAACACGTTGCTTAAAAGACAGCAGTGAACAACAAACGGTAACATAGCAGAATTATTTCTAAAAACTTTAGTGGTCCAGAGGATTTATCCCCAAAGCCCAAATCTCACCAGTGAATGTGGGAATGATAAAGGTTCTTAAAGTGATGCGCAAGGGCTGTGCTAGGTTTCTTTCTTTTGAAAGGGAAGTACCAGGAATGTGCCTATTTAATGCAGGCTGCCCAAAAAGAAGATGAAGGAGCTAGAAGGATGTCTCCTCGCTCTGGGTTATGACATAGGATGAAGAATTCATAGACAGTAGTTAGAGACTTAGCACCAAAGACGAAGTAGGACACACCAACAGGCAATGATGTGGGAAGAAATTAAAACCTGAGAAAACACAGAACACAAGGGAATGTGACTCAGAGAAGGAAGAAAAGAAATAGTACTGGACCTCTGGAGACACAAAATGATTACGGGGCATATATTTCATAGAAGGTGAATCCACATCTTCTGGTGGAGAAAGAAGGTAACATGAGCCTTATGATTTAGGTGTCCGGTCATTCCTGATTGGGAGTTCTGGATTATTATTAGTCCACAAAACATGAGTTGAGTAGGGGTGTGGGGAAGGGAGATGGCAAAGGAGAGATTTGTCTTGAAACTATTTCTAGAATTTCAAAAATCCAAATGTTTCTTTCTCTCCTATTTCCATTTCCATCAAAACAATTTATAAGGAAAAAAAAAGAAATAAAGAAAGAAAAGGAAAGTTTAACTTATGTAGGGAAAATTCGTATAGGACATATGGGTATCAATAGCTAGACAGATTCTAAAATAATCTGTAAACCAGATAGCGTGTGGTTCATGTTGAAAAACAAAACAAAACAAAAATCCAAGTGGAAATATATATTTGTCTACAGAAAGGATACTTGGGAAAACTAACCTGTCAACTTCCTCGATGGGTGGAATTTTATCAACTGAACACGGATGCTCTCACAAGGGGTAACTTCACTGGCTGGCAGTTGGCTCTGCCTGGAAAGCTCCTTCCTCAGGTACCCACATGGCAGACTCCCTCATCCCATGAAGTCTTCTCAGTGGGGCCCACCCACTCACCTTTCCCATCCTTCACAATTACTCTGCCAGCCCTGGTGGTCTAGTGGTTAAGATTCAGTGCTCTCACCACAGTGGCCCGGGTTCGTGTCCCAGTCAAGGAACCATATCACCCATCTGTCGGTTGTCACACTGTGGTGGCTGCATGTTGCTGTGATGCTGACAGCTGTGTCACTGGTATTTCAAATACCAGCAGGGTCACCCATGGTGCACAGGTTTTAGCAAAGCTTCCAGATGAGACAGACTAGAAAGAAGGAACTGGCCACCCACTTCTGAAAAAACTGGCCATGAAAATCCTATGAATAGCAGCAGAGCATTGTCTGTTAGAGCACCGGAAGGTGAGAGGGTGGCGCAGAAAGACCAGGCAGGGTTCCTTTCTGCTGTCCACAGGGTCGCTAGGAGTCAGAATCAAGTCAGAATCGACTCAACAGCACTAACAACAACCAATTACTCTGCTTAACTATTTGTGTATTTCCCATGCCTATCATCTTCTACTAGGCAAGGCAGGTATTTAGTTATGTTTATTGTTTACTGTCGGTCTCTCTCAGATAAAATGTAAGCTCCACAAAGACAAGGACCGTTTCTGGTTTTTTCACAGTGGTAAACAAGGCATCCACATCAGTGCTGTGCCTGGGACCTAGTAGAGCTGAGGGGGCCCTGAAATGCTTCCTGGGGGAGCAGGTGTCTAAATTGAGTCTTGCAGAGAGAGAAGGGTACTCCCAGCAGAGGAAACAACACTGGCAGGAGAACAAGAGTGTGTGAGAGTGTGTGCGCTCAGGGGATTACAAACATTTAGTGTGGATCACGTGGCAGCAACCGAAGCTGAAGAGACGGGCAGACATCAAGTCACAAAGACCACTGTGGTGTTCTAAGCATCCCAGACTTAAGCAATAATGGGCACTGGGAAGCCACTGGTGAGCTGGACAAGGTTAGCGGGAGTGACTGTCAGACTTATATTTTTGTTTCTTACAATCAAGTCTCCTAGATTTATAAAAAACAAGTCTGAGTCTGAGAAAGGCCCACAGGACTGGAGAATCTATTTTCCTTCCTGACCACATTAAACTCCAGAGCATCATAAAACAATCCTCTTTGCACAGGGTGTTGGCGAGGAATGTCTCAAGAACGCCTTTGAGATGCTAAGGTAGGGAAGTAGAGGAGGCAAGCGTGGGCAGGGGGGACCCACGCCAAGTAAGTAAAAATATGGGCTCGAGCCCTAATGCCAGCTCACCACTCAAATATCCTAGAGAACAGCGTGCATTTAATAGTATCTGTTCATATTCTATTTTGCAAATTTAATTTTGTTATTCAATTTGTCTGATTTCAATTATACTTAATTTCATGTCAGAAATGGGTTTAACTTTCAACAGCATTACACATATAATCATCTCACCACCCTTTACCTCTCAATTAGACATAAAAGAAAACCAGCATTTCCTAACCACCTGGTGAACATTAATGATAAGATAATTAACCTCCAACAGAGTTGTTTTGTATACAGAGCTACAAAGTGGCAGTCAACTTTAGGTTCTAACATCACATGACTTATATATGGGCCGCCTTAAATAAGCATAACATAATCTAATTGGAATTTTTTCTATTTTAATGACTTTATATTTTCACTCAAAACAATTCTCTTCTTAGGCAGTAACAAATATTGCCAAGGATGTGAAGAAGTTGGAACCCTCATTCACTGCTGGTGAAATAATAAAATGGTGCAGCCACTTTGAAAAACAATTTGGCAGTTCCTTAAAATGTGAAAAATAAAGTTAAAATATGACCCAGCAATTCTACTCCTAGGTATATACCCAAGAGATCTGAAAGTGTATGTCTACATAAAAACTTGTACATGAATGTTTATAGCAGCATTATTCATAACAGCCAAAATGTGGATACCACCCAAATGTCCATCAACTGGTGAAGGGATAAAAAAAGTGTTGTCTATCCATGCAGTGGAATCTTATTCAGCAATAAAATGAATGAAATACTGATACATGCTACAATATGGATGAATCTTCAAAACATTATGCTAAGTGAAAGAAGCTAGACAAAAAAGCCCACATATTGCATGACTCTATTACTATGAAATATGTAAGTCTCTAGACAGAAAGTTTAGAGGTTGCTTAGGTCTGGGGAGACTGGGGGAAGAATAGAGCAGTGACTGCTCATGGGTATGGGGTTTCTTTTTGGGGTAATGAAGATATTCTAAAACTAGATAGTGCCAATGGTTGTACAACTCTGCATATACTAAAAGCCACTGGACTGTACACGTTAATGGAGTACATTTTATGTTATGGGAATAATATCTCAATAAAGTTGTTATTAAAATAAAACAGTAATTCTGTTCTTTCTCCCAAAAAAATCCTTTAGGTAATGTTTATTTTCTAACCTTTACCCCCACAAAGCGGGGGGGGGGGGGACACACACAAAATAACAGCTCATCCTGCAATATTGTGACCACGCATCTGTCTCCTCCATTAAATTGTCAGTTCTTCCAGAGGAAGGCTCATATCTTAATCATTTACAATTCTCCTCCATATCTGCCTAGATGTATACAGAAAGCACTAAATAAATGCTTGGGGAATAATGAACAAAGAAAGGAATGCTTTCAGAATTAAATACTATATAAGGTTCCAAAATATGGCAGAGCAAAATATATAACAAAGTCCCCCAAATCTGATTATTCTAAATTAGAATAATAGATTCCAGTTAGTTCTCGATTATTTGAACTATCTACTTTGTAAATTATTGGTAAATAATTCTTTGACGCAAAGTTAGTTTTCTCCTATCATCTATCGGCTAGTAAATACTAAGTATTATACTTTGCTGTTGATCATTATTTAATTAATAGCAAATGACTTTTCCTCTCTCTAGATAAACAAGGAACGGAACTCACTGAAAGGGGTGGTATGGGCTCACCCCATCTTCCCCTTTTTTTCCACATCCTAATTCATGAGGCAACTGTATAGGGCATAGTTCCAAAACTACTGCAGCCATCAGTTTGAAGGTTATATCTGTTATTACTCTTGTATATCAAATCCATCTAAGACATACTGGCTTAAAACAACAACAATTTATTTTTCATGATTCTGTGGATTGGCAATTTGACCAACTTTTCTGCTGGTGCCACCAGGGATTCCTCCTGAGGCTGTAGTCATCTGTGGCTTGAATGTGGATGGAAGTCCAAGATGGGTTCACTCAGGTGTCTGGAAATTATTGCTGGTTACTGGCTGGAGCATCTCAGTTTCCCTCTATGTGGTCTCTAATTGCCCCATAGGCTGGACCGTGCTTCTTCAAAGTATGGCAATTAGTGTTCCCAAAGGGCAGAGTGGAAGTTACAAAATCTCTTAAGGCATAGGCTCAAGAACAGCCCTGTCCAACAGAACTTTCTGCAATGACAGAAATGTTCTAAAACTATGCTGTCCGATATGGTAACCACTAGTTGCTTATGGCTACTCGGTACTTGAAATATGGCAAATGCAGTTGAATTTTAAATTTTATCTAACTGTAATTGATTTAATTTAAATATAAATGGTCACCTATAGCTAAGGGTTACCATAGTAGACAGTGCAGCTCTAGAATTTGCACATCACTTCTGCCACATTCTATTGTCTGAAGTAAGTCATAAGGCCAGCACAGATTCAAGAGAATGGAGAAACAGAATGCATCTCTTGATAAGAGGGAATAGCAATGATCCTCTGCAGAAGGGGCTGGATACAGAGACGCATGATACGTTATTATAACAATTGACCATACAGAATAAAGGGGAAAGGGAGAGTTGGGGTGGGCATGGGGGTGGTAATATTTGACGTAATTGGTCATGGAAGGCATCTAAAAGACAATGATATTTGATAAAAGAGCTGAAGGAAGTGAGGGAGCCAGCCATAAGAATATTTGGCCTAACAGCAATCCAGGGAGAATGCAGGTGCAAAGGCCCTGAGGGCAGTGCTTGCCCGGCACAGCAGGTGGCACTGTCAGAGCTGAGTGAACAAAGGACGAGGGTAACCACTTCTGTAAATATATTTTATATTATAAAAATTAGAGGGCAATAAGTCTTTGTGGTTGATAGGAGAGGCACCTAGTAACCACATATTCATACAGTAGACATCTGGCTTGCTGACTCAATGGCCATTGACCTAAAAGTGCTCTGAGTAGCAACCTATCACAAAGCTTACGCATCTTCCATTCCAGTAGACAGCTGGAAAGACTTCAATCCCCCTCCCAGACAAGTGCATATAAAGTGAAGCCTTAGCCTACAAGCAGCCGACCACGATCAGCTGTAACAAGGAGGAAGATAGAAAATAATTTCAAATACTAAATTTGAAATTGCATCTTAAAAGTGCCTGCTCTGAAGTGTTTAATATAAGAGAATATAGTCCCAGATGCCTCAAGAGTCAAGAAAAACAAACGGAGAGCACAATGATTGTCCTGTGGCCATCAGAAAATGTCCAACTTCTCTCCCATCCTCAGGTGGCATGACAGTGTATAGTGGAATTTTCCAACAAAGATTTCCACCAAAATAAAAATTTTAAAACACATATTAAATTTATACAATCTATAAGGAAATATGTCAGGCACAAGAGGAGACAGCAATTAATAAGCCATGGTCCCAATCCTTAAGGAACTTATAGTCTAAGGAGGAGGACAGAAGAATGTTAGAATGGGGTACATCCCACAAATCTTTGAGAGAGGTACAAACAGGACACTGAGGAAATATACAGAGGAGGGAGAGATGGAGGGGGTCACAAACAACCTTCTAAAAAACATGTGAACTATATGTTGAAAAAGAACTTGGAATTACGTTAAAGATGATTAAGGGAAAAGCCATTCAAGAAAACAGAATAAACAGGTAAGGTAACCTAGGCTCTCACTGTTTTCCCTGTGAAGTACCCTCTGCTTGCTCATTTAAACCAAATGAAACCCCGGGATGTCAGATTCATGAAGACCTGATTTGAATATCAGAATTTAACTACTAAAATCACGGTATCTTCATTCTTAACAGAATTTCTATGAGTCCAACACCCCCCTTAGCAGAGCCCTCCTTTCCTCTCACTTTTCTGCCCCTTTCAAACTCAGGGTGCTCTTCGGTGGCTATGGGTGTTCCTACGAGTGCCAGGTAGCAGAGTAAACCACTCCTTGTTCAACTTTAAACGCCTAGAGAGATTCTCAATGATCCTCCTGTAATGGTCTGGGAACATTTCTCCCGACCTGCTATAATTTAGTGGGAAGGGCAGGGGATTAAGGGATAAGCAAGTATAAAGAACTGATTGGCGTTGCTTAAGTCAGAAAGTCTCGCAAGTCAATCAGCTGGTCTTCATTTTCATCGTGAACATGGCATCGGCTCATTGTAACAGCTGAGTTTCTGCCAGGCCGACAGCAGTAATATGAGATGTTCCTGGCAGCACTAACGCAGACAGGATCCTGCAAGTCTCCTGACATGAAAACAGGGTCTGAGAGAACCTGGAGGCACGAGGGGAACCCCTGCCATCCCCTTCTGCCCTAAACTGGCAAGTGTCATACTGGACCAAGAAAAGGCGAGAAGAAATGCAAACAAGGGGGTGTGTACCAAATCCTGGTGTCACCCCGTCTTCTTCAATAACAACTGTCTCCTCTCTTTTCTTTAATCTAATGCCATCATCCAAACTGTCTGTCTATCAAGTCCCAAAGTTCACTGGGATGCACTTTTCTCAAAATTTTCTAGATCATAATACTAAAATTATAAATAAAGCAGAGCCTGTTGCTCTCCTGCTTAAAACCTTCCAATGGCTCCCTGGCGCACTTAGAACAAATTCTAAACTTCCTATCAAGATCTGGACCTTCCCTGCTTTCCAACCTCCACTATGAACACACCCTAATTTCTAGCTTCAAGATCTTTACTTCTGTTCCTGGAATATGCCGAGCTTTTCCCTCCTCGTGGCCTTTTTAATCCAGAAAACTTTTGATTCAAATCTTCAATGGCTGGCTCCTTCTCATTATTTAGATTTGAGCAATCGGTATATCTCTTGGGTGAATGAATGAAGAAATGAGTAAACTGACTTGAAAGAAAATGTCAGAATCAAGGAAGGAAAACTGGGAAATGGGAGAAGCTCGTATGAAGCTGGTGTGTAGAAGAAAGCAGCATGGAATAACTGAGCAGCAGAGGAGGAAGGAGCCTCTCCTTATAGCCCTTCACAGAAAAAGTTATTCCTCAGGACACAATATCTGTGCGCACTCTTAGCAATCTCAATGACACTCACTGGTCAAAGTCAGAGATTCACGAGGGTCATCCTTCCTGACTCTTTAGGGACCCAGCTCCAATACACCCCCACCATCAGTGAAAATATCACCTGGCTCCCCGGCAAAGCCAACCCTCCCTCCTCCGTGTCTCTCGGCTCTTGGCATATGCTTTGCTGGAGCATTAAATACATGTGTCTGTCCTGGCCACTTTGCAAACCTGACTCCTACTCCAGACTGAGCCTTCTCTGAAAGCTCACATCTACGCCTCAGAGGGTAGAGCAGAAACTCAATGAATCTGTATATGAAAGAATAAGGAGACGTTTAAAAAACTGTTTTGTGGTGTAGTAAAACCAGATAGAGATTTGCAGCCAAAAGTCTTGTGTTTCAATCCACTACACACCACGTAGGCACACCCTCACCCACCACGAACCCTTGGGTTAGTCTCGTAACTTCTCTGCACATTAACAACAAAATCTCTCCTTCTACTAACTTCACAGGGGAGACTGAATGTGAACATATTTTGAAACTATTTAGTGCTATAGAATAACTAGTTACTACTAAAATGACGCTAATTTAAATTCTTACCACCATTCTCAGCTCTTCTCCAAGACCAAATTTCTTTCCTCAGCCTCTATTCACTGTTACTCGTGGAGGAAAGTTCTAGCTGTTTCATCTACAGCTTTGGATGACCAATACCAGTATCCAACCCTCCGTTAGTAGGGACAACTGAATTTAACTCTTTAGGGATAAATTCTTTAATTATGAAAAAAATGGAATTATGTGATCCTACAAGATTAAGCCAAAAGTTTGGTAAGCATAAAATTATGTTGCGAGCCTCTTAACGTCACTTTAGATTTTTAGAAAGCAAACAAATAAAAGTAGTGTCTTTTTGTGAGTCAATTTGTTCCAGAATACAACAGCAAAGAAAGCTCTGCGGTGGTAAAAATGGTTAGCCAGTCTATATCACATATGCTAATTTGAGATAAACACCAAATTTCTTCAAATGACCAGTCCAACAAACAATGAACATCTTTTCCCCTATCCTTCTAGGCAAAACTAAATCAAACACATCCAACCAGCTCTCTTCCTTCTCTGGGAGACAAACTTGAGTCAGACATCTGACATCCTAAAACTGCCTTCCAAACTCCCATACTGCCATGGAAAACCAGCAATTTTAATGCCAACAATACAAGATTCACAGGAAAGAGGGACAAGGATGAGAAATCACAGGCAAGGGTGCAGGGAAACTTCGCTTTCATATGTTGCTGGAGGAGGAAAATTGGTTCAATCATTTGGGAAAATGGGTTGGCAATTGATCAAGAGTCATTATTACGTTCATATTGTGTGAAATGAGAATCTCGTCTTTGGAATATATCCTAAAAAAAATGATCCAGAAAAAGCTACAAACAAAAGTTTTCATTATAACATTATTTATGATTTAAAAAAATGAAAGCAACTTAAATATTTAACACCTGGAAAATATTTAGGTTCCTTACAGTATGGGCACACTAGGGACCATTATGTAAGCTTGAAAAATTATTGTGATAATGACTACATGCAACATGAAGAAATAGGCATGACATAGATCTAAGTGAAAAAGACAGGAAAAAAACCATGTGCCCTATTAAACCTGAATAAAAGGTGAATATGCAAAAGGAAATAATGCAAAATGAAATGGTTGTGTTACAGTGATAAAAGGATGGCTGTTTTTTTGCTTTTTATTTTAAAAAATCTATAACATGATTTTTTTCATAATTAAAAATTATACTTTTAAGAAAGGAATGCTGAATGGAATCCAGTTCATTTATCATTGAACAAATTACTACTTTTAAAGAACAGCATTATTAAGAATTGCAAATGTGTTTTAGAAGCAGACTTTTTATATTTCTAGCAGTTATTAAGCATTCCCATTATATTTTACTTCAATGACCTCTCTAAAGCTAGATTTATTTATGAAATGTAAAACATAACAATCTTACTGAATGACAGACTCCATATGGTTAAGTTACTCCCTCTGTTTGTGAGGAATCTTACCTCATTTAGCTTTCAAGGTGTCAAATTTCTACACAAGAGAGAAGCATAAACACAGGGAGAATCTGGCAGTATTCAGCACGTAAGGGTAAAACAGTAAGTTATATTTTAAAAGCTTTCTCAACAATCAGAGATATGCCAATTCTCCCCCCCCCTTCAAAGAATCTTTCCAACTCTCTACTTGAATAATTTCAGGCAGTATTAAGATGGGAAAAGGATAACTTCTTAACTGACTACAATATTAAGGCATAATATATATTAGCATTGATTAATTTTCTTACAATTTTAAGTATGTCATGTAATGGAAATTATTCTAGCTCTTGAGAAAAGATTGTTGCTTACATTTCTAAGTCAGCCATTATCTTTATTAAAGATTCAGCAATTTAAAGTAGAAATATTTTTTAAATGTAATATTCTTTCGAACATGAACAAGTAAAAAAAGGATTATAGAGAGATAAAGAGAAAAAAAGAACATTCATATCAAAGGATGTGTTCCCTTTGGGTGTATTCCATTCATTCAACATTCAACAAACATTTATTGAGCATCTAGAGTGCCATGCGTAGCCAAAGAGACAATAGAAAATAAATAAGTAATTATGTTAGAAGATGATAAATGCTATGGAAAAAGAAAAAAGTAGTACAGGTAAGAGAGATTAGGAATGCTGGGACGGGGGTTGCAATTCAAGTAGACAAATCTGAGTAGGCTTCATTGGGAAGACGCCATAGAGCAAACATTTGAAATCAGTGGAGTTGAGAAAAGATTGTGCTTACATTTCTAAGCCAGCTACTATCTTTCTTAAAGATTTAAAAATTCAGCTCAATGAAGATGACCACGTGGATACCAGGGAAAGAGCATACTAGGCATAGAAGACAGCACGGTGCTGTGATTGAAGGCACAGCCAGGAACCAGCGTGGCTGAAACCAGTATGTAAGAGAGAAAATAGTAAAAATAAGGTGAGCAAGGTCTGAGTGAGAGGTAGGTCAGATCATGTAGGGTCTTATAGACCATTCTGAGGAGTGTGGCTTTTATTCTGAATTAGATAGAAAGTCACTACAGAGTTTTGATTTACTGGAATAGGAATACTCTGGCTGCTGTGCTGAGAATAACAGAGACTGATAATTGTGGCTCCCAACAGCTGGTGAGAGGTAATCATATCCAGATTCTATATTCTGAACATAGAACCAACAAGATTTCCTAACAGACCGAATATGAGAGGAAGACAAGATTGAAGGTGATTATTATTTTTTACCTAAGCAATCAGAATAAGGTTCTATCAACTGAAATGGGGAAGACTCAGCAGAACAAGTTTGAGGGGCAAGTTCAGGAATTCAGTTTGGACATATTAAGCTTGAGATGTCTACTAGATTCTCAAGTAGAGATGACAAGTAAACAGACAGAAATTGGGGAGTGGTTGGCATATAAATGGCATGTAAAACCAGGAGACCAGATCAGTCCAGGAGGGAATGGGTATAAAGATGTTGGCACAGCCCGACCCCTGGTACATCCTAATTTTAGGAGGCTGAGGAAAGATGGAGGAACCAGCAAAGAAGTCTGAGAAGGAGCTCCCAGTGAGGTGGGAAGAAAATCAGGACAGAGTGGTGTTCTAGAAGTTAAGTAAAGAGACAGAGCAGAGGAAGTAGGTGAGTTGACAGGAAAGGGAGGACCAAAAATGGACTACTGGTCACAACCCAGCCAACACTAACTAACAGAGACACGACAAGTTACAACGAGGGGCATGTAGCGAGAGCGGGGGCTCAGGATGGCTTACTCACTTCAAGAGAAAGAGGATGCTTGAAGGAAGTTTTAAGAAGCTTTCATTATTGTAAAAGTGTTGTTTTATGTATGTCAAAACCTATAGGGCCGGCCCGGTGGCGTAGCGGTTAAGTGCGCGCGCTCTGCTGCTGGCCGCACGGGTTCGGATCCCGGGCACGCACCGACGTACCGCTTGTCAAGCCATGCTGTGGGGGCGTCCCATATAAGGTGGAGGAAGATGGGCACGGAAGTTAGCTCAGGGCCAGTCCTCCTCAACAAAAAGAGGAGGATTAGCACGGATGTTAGCTCAGGGCTGATCTTCCTCACACACACACAAAAAAAACCTATATATTAATGGTTTTCTTCTTGATGCAAGCAGATCTGGCTACATAATTTGCAGAACCCTGTGAAAAGTGAAATTGCAGGGTCCTTCGTCCAAACTGTACTAAGAATTTCAAGATGGCGGCAGCAGAGCATTAAACCAAGGGCAGGGCCCTTCTAAGAGCGGACCCCGTGTGACGCTGATCGCATGAGAGCACACCCATGAAGCTGGCCCTAGATGCAAGGCATCTGACCTATAACAAATAGAAGTACTGCTGGTACAGCAGGCTTCCTTAGCTTTTGGTTCCAAAACAGCACTTAACTGTTTATTGAAGAATACAAGCAGCAAAAATAAATGATACAAACATAAGGAGAATCTGTTAGAATGTAATTTACTTTTTTTCCCAACTTCCTTGCAAAGCTAAATCAGCATATATGGATCTGAAGTCATTATAGTATGACAGCAGAAAAGGGCAGAAGAGTCATTAAATTTGATAGCACTAATAAAACTACATAAAAAAAGAGAAATAAAACAGGCTTACTTTTCATTGGTATGGAGATGAAATAAAAAGAAAAAATCTCCTTCTTAGTGCTTTAAAAGTTTTGGTTAATGTCCCTAAATGAACATTTAATATATAAATTCATTTTGGTTCCACCCCATTGACAAAAAAAATGATGCCGGAATCAGAATACTAAGTATGAATGCTAAAACTAAGACAGGAATCCTCCAGCTTCTCACAGTAACAAAACGGTCTTCTTCCCTACACTTTGAAATACATGCACACAGAAACGTATCCCTTCATTCAGCAAATATAGCCAGTATCTACTATTGTCAGGTACGGTCCTAGGTGCTGATCTTGTCTTTTCTCTCTCTTTCAGCCTTATTCTAAGTATAATCAGAAAAGGAAGTAAGCAACACCTATTGTTGTATTGCATACTCCAAGTCATGCCATGGCTAATTTGGAAGATTTTCCTTCCAGGAGTTTTGATAACATTCTTTAGTGAATTCTTATTCCAAGGTCTCTTTCTAGCTCAAAGGCTACTTGCTCTGCGGAGCCTGACCCAGTCTTCCCAAGGACAGATAATCAGGATTCATCGGTGCCTCCCTGGCTGTGTGTTCATGCTCACATTACAGTGCTTTGATATCTACTGTAATTACTTGTTTTGCAGCCTGTGTCTGCTGCTAGATGGTGAAAGCTGGGAGAGCAAAAACATCTTATGAACTGATACACGCCCAGGACCTAGCAAGGATGTGGCAAACATCAGGTGCAACGTAGAAGTTTCCTGATTAATAAATGAACTGTTACATAAATGAAATTGTCTCTGGGCTAAATACGTCCAGAGGCAGCTCATTAGGAATGGGCTGAAGAAAGGGCTGGACTGTAATCGCTTAGTTTTACAGACCTCTATTTCTTGCCTACATCTGTTGTCCACTCTTTTTTTTTTTTAATAACTTTTATTCATTTATTTATTTATTTTTGTGAGGAAGATTAGCCCCAAGCTAACATCTGTTGCCAATCCTCCTCTTTTTGCTGAGGAAGATTGGCCCTGGGCTAACATCCGTGCCCATCTTTCTCTACTTTGTATGTGGGACGCCTGCCACAGCACAGCTTGATAAGGAGTGTGTAGGTCCACGCCCGGGATCCAAACCTGCAAACCCCAGGCCGCCAAAGTGGAGCACACGAACTTAACCACTATGCCACTGGCCAGCCCCTGTTGTCCACTCTTAATTTCACCACCAGAGAGTGACAGCTATTAGGCTGCCTTGCCTCTCCCTCTAAACTTGGATATCCTATGGTCTTTTGGGATGAGCTTCTAGTTAGACCTATCAGGTGTAGGAGACAAGTTCAACTGCAGACTACTAAATGGAGTGTGGCAGGTAGGCGTGGGCTCATGTAGAGAACTGCTCCTTCACGTCTGCACAGGTTAACAGCTTTACTAAGAGACCTTAGAGGGCTATGCATTTGATAAGAAGGAAGTCAACACAGGTGGCCAAAACTGGAGGGGAATTTGGAAATTAATTTAATCAATTTTTAGAAAAAGGCCAATTTCCCACATTAGGTAACTTCATAACACAGCAAGACCTTGAAATTACAGGCTTGCAAGCAGAGTCTCAGATTACTTGAGTAGGGAGAATATCACACACACACACACACACACACACACACACAGCCTAAATTTAATGGTAGGGTGTTGCTGTTTTAAAGACAATGTTCAAATTTGTTATTTTAATGGTAAGTTTGCAGGCTTATCTTGGCAATTCAGTTTGAGTCAAACGTCCCAAATCTTATACAATGAGATTTGAATATAGGAATTAAATTGAGTTAAGCAAAGGGCAGAGTAACCCTGAGGGAATGGACAAACCTACAAGGAATCATAACGAAATCAGACACTTTCTTTTTTTCTTTTTGTGAGGAAGATCGGCCCTGAGCTAACATCTGCCAATCCTCCTCTTTTTGCTAAGGAAGACTGGCCCTGGGCTAACATCCATGCCCATCTTCCTCCACTTTATATGGGACGCTGCCACAGCACGGCTTGCCAAGCGGCGCGTCAGTGCGCACCTGGGATCCGAACCAGCGAACCCTGGGCCGCTGCAGCAGAGCATGCGCACTTAACCGCTTGTGCCATCAGGCTGGCCCCCAAACACTTTCAATTATTCTTGGTGATTTCCTTTTCTAAAATCAAACATGCATTTTACTGGAGAAAGGGTGTTACAGCTCTGATAACTGCCCGACAGAGACATAACTTAATATTTACACTGTTATGAAAATGCAGTGCAAATTGAACAGCAAAAACTGCATCTGCAGTTTTATCCAATCTTCAAGTGTTTGAAGTAAATTCAGAACCTTACAAATAAACACTACATACATTGTAAGTGCTTTCTAAGTAATTGTTGATTGAATGATAATCTCACACTCTTGAAAATGAAGCTGCATATAAGTGACCTCATTTTCCATAAAACTTTAAAAATGATACCAAAATTTTAAGTCATTAGATGGGAAAACTTAACTTTATCCATTTATTCTAAAACACTCATTAGAAACACTATATATTTTAAAGCAGTAATTTATTTTGACATTTGAAGGAATTAAATATACCTAGAGGAGAAAAAAAATAATATGATTGTGTTGTTTACAAACTGATACCTGTAAGTGACCTCTGTCTAATTTAACAGGTTAACCCTAGATAGCAAGGGGAGCTAGTTCTGCTGGGCTGTATTAGATGGTAAATAACGAGTATTAATATGCTTTTATTTCATTAAAGCAACTCATAGAGCCTAGACAGTTTTAAACGAAATGAAAATGATCAAAACTATCAAGACAGATTCTCAGCAATTACAGGAGGAGATATCAGCCACGGTTTACAGAGTCTTTACTATATTCCAGGCTCCACGCCAAATACTTTACCATCAAGGCCCTTTAACTTATTATTATTATTATTTAATGAGTCTGCCTATGTGTATGCATCGTTAAAGCACTGAGCAAAGTATTTATTACTGTTCTTGCTGAAAACCTATAAAGTTCTGAGTCACTTGTTAAAACATCTAAGAAAGTTAAAGCATTTAAGGCATTTAATTAAGGGTCCAAAATACACTGACGTTTTTTCATATCAGTTCCTGAGACACTTACATTACAGAAGGAAATGATGCCAATCCGTGAGTCACTCATTTCCATCTGTAAGATTTTGAGCAGAGACTTTGCTGTGGGGCTTTCCTCTTCCTCATCACCCAGGACTGTGACATTTTTCCAGCAGCATCAACCGTACTAACTACTTTGCTTTTCTGCTTTGTTTCTGGTCTGTAGAATGTTTGTTGTATTTTGGAGCCCAACTTTGCCATATTTGGTTTTCTGTTTTTTTTTTACATTTTATCAATAATTGCTAGATGTGTGAGCAGACGAAACTCTTTGAGGCATGACCTGCAGTATCATTCTAACTGGAAGTCTCAGAGCCTAAACGTTGAAATGTATAATATTCCTTCTGGATACAGCCACAAACACAGAGCATTTAGGTATAGGAATTATTAAAATATGTAATTAAAGAGCAGAGGCTGTGCTTTATTGCCCTTTGTATATTCTGCATCAATTTCAACACATAAGGCATTCAGTGAACAGTGTCAGTGGGTGGGTGGGTGGATGGATGGATGGATGGATGGGTGGATGATGAAGTGACTGGCACTCCCATTATCAAAGAATGGTTATAAAAAAGTGTCATCAAATCACTGATGCACATATAAAAGACCAGACTATGGAAATATACATGGGGATGAGAAGACTGAGAATAAACCAACCCCTATGTATCTGAGGTGACGGCACACATTAATCTGAGACACCAGAGTCTCTTACCATAGTTATCTGTGACAGTGAAAGCAGACCGAACTCGGGATAAAGTCACGCAAATACAAACGTAAGATAAGGTATATTAATTGTGTTCTTTTACTCATAAATTATGGTAACATTCAAATATTGCTTTTAAAGGTAATTAGATTCATCGTTAAATGTTTATAATTTGCCTATTAACCTTTGATAAGTTAACTAAAGGTAGTGAACGCAGAAAGGCTTGGCCTTTCCATGATAAGCTGTTTTTCTTCTGTTCAGAACAAGAAATAAATCATCTTCCAGTTTCTAGACTCATATCTTATCCTACATAAATTCCCAAAAATATTGTTTCAATGACTTCAGCCCATTTCCTGAGCAGTCTAAGTCATCTTTTAAGCCACCAATAGGCTAAAACAATAAATGTAAGTTATGATATCAAAACTTAGAGTGCCCAAACATAATGAATCTAAGGAAAAAGACAAATGCGGACATGGAGCAACTAAAATTAAAAATATACTGGAAAATATAAGTCCTGGTTTAAAGAATAACTCCAGGGGCTGGCCCAGCGGTGTAGTAGTTAGGTTCGCACACTCCACTTCGGCAGCTCGGGGTTCACAGATTTGGATCCCGGGTGTGGATTTACTCACTGCTCATCAAGCCATGCTGTGGCAGGTGTCCCACATAAAGTAGAGGAAGATGGCCAAAGATGTTAGCCCAGGGCCAATATTCCTCAGCAAAAAGAGGAGGATTGGCAGCAGATGTTAGCTCAGGGCTAATCTTCCTCACCAAAAAGAAAAAACAATAACTCCAACGGCTATTGCCTGTTGAGCACTTACTATATGTGCTATGCTAAGTGGTTTATACACACTGATGGTCAGAAACAGAACTGAAGAGATTGGAAGATACATCCCAGAGCCTAGATCATAGAACCAGTGAGCGGAGGAGGTGGGAATTGAAACTGGGTCATTCTGAGCCCATGTGCTAGGTTCAATGACTCTGTATAGACAGGCTGAACATAAGGGGCCTCAGAGAGAGGATAAGACACCACTATCTAAATGAGAAGAGCCAAAAAAAAAGTTTTCAGTCAACTTGAATATATAAACTGCCAAGGATATAGTTAGTCAGAGGTCTACTTATAATTATTTCATTCAAATTCTTCACATAACTCTTTGACATCAGAGTTTACAGCCCTGGAAGCAACTTTTCAGTCACTTCATGGTTTTCTAGCATGCAGTAAATAACCCACATCCACCGAAGGTATTGAGACATAACTTTGCTTTCTACTTCGCATATAACGATGTCACTGGAAATTTGAATGTAAAACTTAAGTGCTTCTTCGTATAACATCAGCACAGGTGGTTTTTAGATGCATCTTGTGGATGTGTATCTGTCTTGTCCACAAGAGAAGGGCATATGGTATCACTTTTTAAACTGATCTTTAAAAGACTTGTGTACAATGACATTCAAAGGCTTGCACTTATGAGATCATATCTCCTGGAATAATTAACAAATCGGTGTTAACTGTCTTTGTCTCCTTAAAAAAAAAAAACAGAACAGTTCCATCTGGTAATCTCTGGATGTTCTAATTTAGCATTGAGAGATTATGTCAAATTAATTAGACTTCTTGAAATAGTACTGTTGCTCAAGATAAAGTAATTCAGACAGCTACCTATAAGGTAAGAGAATGAGTCAGAAATCAAATACAAGGTCCCCCTCTTTCTACGGGGAAATTTTAGAAAATAAAATATCTTGCCTAATATTAGTATCAAGCCATTTAAGGGTTGATTTTGATTGATTCTGTGTGCTTTTAAGCTGTAAAGCAATGTTCTTTGAAGCTGGTAAGATTTTTTTAAACTTTATTATGACAATTAACGGCCTAAAATAGCAAGAAGTCAGAAAAAAAATTACAGAGTTTATAATAATAGATAAAACTAAAAGAAAAGGCATCTAAATTTAATGCTGAACTTATCTGTGAAAAATTAGTTTAAAAATTATTTTATGTTCTGTTTAAAGCTACATCAAGTTACAATGGAAAAGAGTTCTATAATCCGTTAAAGAAAAAAGATGGGAAATAAACGTGCACCTACACTCTGCTCATCAAGCCATACTGAGGTGGCATCCCCCATAGAGCAACTAGAAGGATGTACAACTATGACATGCAACTATCCACTGGGACTTTGGGGAGAAAAAAAGGAATAAAGGAGGAAGATTGGCAACAGATGTTAGCTCAGGGCCAATCTTCCTAAGAAAAAAAAAGTCTGTAGTTTTGGGTCATTGATAAAATTGGAAGGTAGACTATGACAGACCACAATAAAGTAGGATATTCTAGAATCTAGAATCAACATGAACCTCTACAAAGGATTATTTCCAGTAAGGATATAACAACGAGATGAGAAACAACCCAGCCTCATACTAAGAAACTCAATCAGTGCTATTCATATAAACCATCTAGTATATAACTCACAAAGTTAAGGAGTACAGACTGTTAAATGGAAACTCCTGACTTACTGATAAGGAACATCTCTCCACAGTACATGCACAACATGCTAAGTGGTGGCAATTGTGATAAAGAAGTGACAGTAACCTGAGAAAAGTCTAGAACCAGGCACAAGAAATTTAGAAAGCAGGGCTAAACTACAACCAACCTTCACTATTCCACTCCCCCATTCCCAACCAAGGGTATTTTGAGCAGTTTTAAGACTCAAAGAATAAAAGGAACGTGAAAACATCATTTTTATGTTAGAATCCCAACCTACACCACCATGACCCTTCCTTCTTATAATCGTCATTTTGACATCAGGCTCTGTCTCCTGGTCATGGGGATTTTATTATCCACGTAGATGATTCTTCCACTACCTCAGCCTCTCAGCTCCTTGACCTGCTCTCTTCTAAGGACCTTGTTCTCCACCCTATCTGTGCAGCTCACTTTCACAAAAAGACACCAGATATTGTTATTAACAATGAATGCACCCCTCCATAAACTTGATTTCTAGCATCCCTTCTCTGACCACAACCTGCTTTCTTTACAGAACGTGCCTCCCACATTCCTCAATTCGAACAATTCCTCAGCCCAATGAAGTGTCCAATTCATTGATTTCAAACACCCTTCTACTGTCCCTCATCTCTCTCTTATCCTCACGCCTCCCCTTACGCAGCTGTAATTCCATGTGCAATCATTACTTTAACTCCCTTGTATTTCTATAATTCCCTTGCGCCCCTCTTCCTTCACCACGTTCAACTGTGCAATTAATCCTCACCTTCACTAAAGCAACTAAACATGGAGGAAGAAAAGCATTCACATTGGTTGTTCTCACTTTAAATTCATGAGTGCTGACCTCACACAGGCCCTATACGCCGCCCTGTGATCTTGTCAGACATTCCTAGTTTATCAACTCACCCACTTCTAGACTATATTTTCTATTTCCTCTCTCCTCAAACTTCCACCTCTTCTCCTCTTTTCTCATATTCAGTGATAACCTTGCTTCTTATTCATTCAGAAAATAGAGGCAACCAAAAGAGAACATCTATATGTTCCCACACCCAAATCTACCAACCTTCCTTCATCGACACCCATACATTCCACTTCCTTTCTGTTAAAACAGATGAACTCTCTGCCCTCCTACCTAAGACCAACTGCTCCACTCCACCGTACACTGGATCCCACCCTGTCACTGTTCCTACATGGTACCCTCTCTCCTGGATCATTGACTTTGCCCACTTTGGTCATTCCCATCAGCATAGAAACAGGTTGAATTAGTCTCCATCTTTACAAAACCATTACACGACTCCACAATCTCCCTCCAGCTACTGTCTCACTTCTGTTTCCTTTGTTGTAAAAAATCCTTGAAAGAGTTCTCTATACTTCTTCTGCTCATATTCTTTCTTGAGTCTACTCCAATTAGGTTTCCAACTTTACCAAGCCACTGAAATGACTCTTGTCAAGGTCAACGAGACTGTCTTAGATGGTCAATTTTCTGACCTCACCTTCTTCAACCTCTCAGCAGTATTTGATCTGTGATTACACCCTCCTTCCAGAAACACTTTCTTCCTTTGGTATCCTAGACTGTTCTCTCTTAGCTCTTCTACCATTTTGGCTCTCCCTTCTCCGTCTTATCTTCCCAACCTCTAAAGCTAGGGAACCTCATGGCTCATGTCTTGGAATTCTTGACTCCCTAAGTGATCTCATCCAATTCCACAGCTAATATATATGCTGATAACTTTGATCTAGTCCTGACCTTTCCCCCAATTTCAGACTTGTATATTCAACTGCCTATTAAACATCTTAAGCTTTAAATGTCAAAAAACAAAATTTCCTCTGCAGACTGCTCATCCAGCACTTTTCCCCATCTCTCTGAATGGTACTTCCATTCTTCCATTTGCTTTGTCCAAAAACCTTTGACTCTTGACATCACGACTCTCCTCTTTCTCTCATAACCCACATATCCAATTCTCCAGCAAATCCTGTTGGTTCTTTCCAAATATACTGAGAAACCAACCACTTCTCACTCTCTCCATTCTTATGCCCTTATCCAAGTCACCACCATCCCCCACTTGGATTACTAAAATACATTTCTGAACTCCTCTATAGTCTATCTATTCTTCATAATTTAACAAGTAATTATTATATACTGTAAGTAGATCACAGCACTATAATTATTAAAAGTTTCCATGGCTTCCCACCTCACTCAGAGTAAAAGCCAAAGCCCTTAGAAAGGACTTCCAAGGATCTGTGTGATCTGAACACGCTTCCCCTCCCCACCGCCCCCGCCCCGGCCTCATCTCCTATCTCTCTCTCTATTTGGCTAAACTGCTTCACCCACACTGGTTTCCATGGTATTCCTCAAATATGCCCAGAACATTGCAGCCTCTGTGGCCTGTGTCTTTCTGTCCTCTTTTCTCTAAGATTCCTTCCCCCAGAGAGCAGCATTACTTACCGCCTCATTTACTTCAGGTCTCTATTCAAAAATCACCCCATTTACGGCACTTTCCTGACCTTCTCCACTTAAAATGGCACCTCTGCTTCCTCTGCTCTCCCATCCTTCTCTTCTCATTGACCTTGTTTTGTTTTTTTAATGGCACTTATTACCATGGGACATATTTTCTATTTATTGCTTGTCTAGTGCTGTCTCTTACAACTCAGAATCAGGCAAGAACTTTGTTTCATTCATTGTTGATTCACGTGCCTAGAATAGTGCCTGGTGCATAAGAGGCACTCAATACATACTTGTTGAATGAATGAACCAATATCATCACCAGCATCATTATCAGTATTAGCTTTATTATCTAAACGACTGGGTCTAAAGGGTTGAAGCAGAGCAACCGCATACCCTGCTCTAAGATAGAGTGACGCACAACCTCAAACAGAGTGACCTCGCTGGGGGGAGCGTAGAAAATAGCCAGGACTTACTGGAAATGCTGATATGCGCTTTACTTGCTAAGGCCAGAATAGGACAATCATCTCATACCTCAAGGTTTCAGTTTTAACCAAAACTAGTAGCACCTGGTCACAAGCAGATTTTATTCCTTCCAGAGCACTTCTATTAGAAAGCTTTGTATTATTCTATTTCATCACTAATATCTAAATGCACAAAATGAGTAGATGAATAATTTTTTAATAAGAGAAAGTTGAAAAAAGCAAGGAGAAATGTGATTTTCTTAAATCAGTCATTTTAAATCTTGTATTATTATTATTAATTAGTTTGTATAGCATATACCCATAGTGTCTTCCTTTTCCTTATCTTAGAGCTATTTCTCTATGATATTCTCTTTTCAAGTAGAAAGAGAAAATTTACTCAAATGGTAATTTGAATAACCTAATCACAAGGGTTCAAAATAAAATAAATTTCAAGGTCTTGTCATTTTGCACTGAAGCAACTTATTATATAGATGATATTTTCCTTTAGAAGACACATGTGTTAGTGTTTGTCATTTTTTAAATGGAAACAGACTTCTAACGTCACATTAAAATGTACAGATTCAGAATGAGAATCTGCATTGTATGTGAAGAGTAAAAGAAATATAATAAAACAGGCTGATATGTAATATATGAAAAAATGGGTATGAAGGAATAGTAAATAAACAAATGGAAAGTTAACAAGGCAAAGAATTTAAATAATACAGGGATCTCAGAATTAACGTGTCAGTTGATAACATTTCAGCATATCCGATTATTAAAGCACAAATTTGCATAGAGACAGAAATTTGAGCAGAATAAAAATGTACCTCAAAAAAAGGTCTAAGTCCAGAAAAAGAAAACATATAAAATGATCTTAAACACTATGGTCTTCATGTGCTTTAAGACTGTTCTATTTTCTTACTACTACAAGTCCCTACTTTTTTCACTTTCATGTGTTATAAACAAGATAGTTTTGATCCTTTATGACTCTATGACTTCTGAATTTAAGATTAACTTGTAGTAAAAAAATCTCCCCAATATAATATATTAATATTTTAAAACCTATTGGAAAGTTAGATAAATTTCATGACAAGCTAAAAGCAATATTATGCTTTAGATACCTGTAATGTTTGAAAAAACCTTAGTTAAATGTGTAAAGACAAATTAATTTGAAACAAATGGAAGCAATGCATGGAATTTAAATTAAGTGCCTAAATATTGACAATTAGAATGGGAGGGGAAAAAACCTGTGATAATTGGTTCAACTCACATATTTATCTAGAATTTTATTTCAAGCACTTACTGCACCAAAATCAAAATGAACAAAAAAAAGGTATCCACCATATGTGGTCAACTTACTTTACAATGATCATATTGGAGCTGCAAGGCTGGAACATCCCCTCCAATAGGCATTTGTTTTTTAAGCTCTTCATCCTTCATATTCAGCCATTTGATCAGTTCTTCTAAGGACGTTAGCAACCTGTTCCACTTCTCAGCACTGGCCTCCAAATTGGCCCTGTTGAGAGATAATGCTGACCACATTCAGAAGTTTGAATTGCATCCAAAAAATTATACACCTTCCTTTAGCCTAAAAATCCTGTATGATCAACTAATGCTCACATCCAAGAAAGAGGCTGACTCTTTGTCAAAAAAAAAAAAAAAACAAAAAACATATATATATACATATATATATATATATATGTATATATATATATATTCTGTAAGAAACATTTATTTTGAATAAGCTAGAATGTTCAGAGGATATGTTGGTAACATCCAGGAAAATTTAAAACATATACCTCCACACCACAAAGGCATAAATATGAGGCTTTCAAGAAGCATGTCCACGATATAAGGTAAAATTATAAAAACAAGTTTCAGTAGTTTACGTATAGTATATACGTACATCCAAATAAAATTTTTTTCTCATTTTATCTATATACATGAAGAGAGGTCTAGTGAGAAGAAAGAAATTATATGCATATAAATTGTTTAGAAAGATATATACCAGATGTGGTTACTACTGAGAACACAGTCATTTTTATATAGTTTTATACTAATTGAGTATTTACAACAGGCCCATATTATTTTTCTTTCCAAAAAAAGCTAATTGATTTTTTAGGAAAGGAAATTACTAATCTTGATTTCTCTTGTAGCCAAAGAAATTACTGAAAGCAGAACATCACCAACATTTACCTTAAAAAGTTTGAAAACAATAAGGCATCTCTCGGACAGAACACTATGGGCTTAAGGCTGAGGTCCAGTGACAAATGCCCACTGTAAATAGGAAACAACTGAGTAGAAATCATGGATTTCGGTACTTAATACTCTGATTTACAGGTGTGGTCTTTGTTTCAATAATAATTTCTGTTTTTAGCACAGAAAGTACCTTCAGCTTCTTAAATGATGAACATCATCAGGGAGCCATGTTTAGGAAATATATTTTTATGTGATGAAGACGCCAATAAGAGCAACAGCTTTTGAGAATAGAAATGCAAATAAAAGCACAAATTTACTAGTTGCTCTTGTTAGGGCCTTGGGGAAAGCCCACTTATCCAGTCTCAAGCCCACACCACGTGGGCTAGATTTGAAAAGCTAGCTCAATCAGAAACAACTCCAGAGACCCAAGGAATTAGCATTCACTCAATCTCGCATCACCCCAGTGGACAGACTGAATGTGGATTTAAGCGCTTCACTGTGTGAAATGGAATTACCTTGACCTTTCAGATTGAGAGGAGTAAAGCTGATAGCAACAGACACAAGCCTTGTTACACACAGTTTCCAAAGAGTAAAGACTTACGATGGCAAAAGATGACTCATTTGGGGCAATCCCAGATACAAGAAATCTCTGTCCACCACGTTTCACATCCTCTCATACAACGACCCTCACCTTGACATCGGCATTACCATCTCCACTTGCACAAATCTGCTCTTTTCCTCAGCGATACCAGACTCAGCCCCATACTGTCCCTCAGACCCATTGGTAATTTCCTTTTTGGACATCTAACCTACTTAAGCCTCTGTCTCAAAGCCGATAGTTAATTCAAACAAACATTTCCCCACTGATCACGTCAGGTGGTTCTCTCAACAATATCATGAAGTCTTTGTTTAAAAGTTCATGTTTTCAGAAGAACAACTATAAATCATTGATCTCTAGTTCATCTAGCTCACCTCTAATTCATAAAATAATGACCACCGTCTATCAGCCAATATTCTTGGCTAAAAGAAAAAAAAATTAGAGTTCTGCTTATCTCTAAGACACCACGAACCAGCATTCAGTCACATATTACAATTGTCTTGTAATCTGTTTATAGTTCTATTTTCAGCCAGCTAATATAAAACAAACTACTCAAACTCTAAAATTCTATGTCTTATTCAAAAAATCTAGGTATAAAATAATAATAATTTGTAAATACAGAAAGAAGTTCGAGGTATTTTATAATTCTTTGAGAATTATATGACTAAAAAAATTTATTTTATTCCCTTGCATTTCCAATCTTTTCTATTCATTCTACAGGTGCTATGATTGACCTCACTTTACAAAATTATGCTTTAATGAGATCCTGATTCTGCATGAGCACCAGCCTTTCTGTGTTCATATTGATTAATTTTAGGCCAAATATGTAATTACCTATCCCTGATAAACAATAATTTTACTTGTCACAGAGCAGAACTAAATAATTTCATTTATATTAACTGAAAACTCCCTGCCAGTGACAAACCATTTTGCCACAAGTATATTTGAGCTGTTGCAATTTCTTTCCAGTATATTAAAACGCAAAAAAAAAAGGCAGCTAGAAATCAGAGGTTCTTAGTCAATCAAGAAGTGCTTGAGTGTCTCCGTGTGCCAAACACTTAACACACATACCCTGACCTCTTATTTTAAGTTATCTGATACTGCATCTTCACTGTCTATAGTTTAACCCTTTAATCAATAACTAAACCAGACATTACATTCCTTTAAAATCCAGTAACACACACTCATTGTATTGAAGAGCATGCAAATGTCTTTTCCAATGCAATTAACTCTTTTGACTGCGCAGAAGTAATGAAATCGATCATTGAAATTTATAGCATTCAGCGCCTGAAGGACTATTCGTGAAGATGAAGGCAATACTTGTTTAAGAGAGACACTAAAGTGACTTTGAAATAAAAAAGATAATGTTGGTATATATGCTTCTCTGCATCTTTCTTTTTCCATAGTAAAAGGCAAGTCGATCTGGCAGAATCTTTGTCTGGAAAATCTGTTCTGGTTATTCTCCAACAGATTATAGCTATGTGTTTAGTGGATTACTACCATATGCCCAAGTAAATGCATGCTTCCGTAGTAGGCTTCAGTATTCTAGTTTCAATTCAATTCTTTCATCTTTCAAGATGAAAGCCTTTTCTTGGGCAATGGGTTGAATGCTTTGCAAGAAGAAATCTTAAAATTGGTGTTTGGTGTAGTTGTACTTTCTCAATTTTACTCTAAACATATTAAAGCTTACATTTCCCCATGACTATACCTAACCAGTCATCAATCATGTTTTCAGAATCTTCACTTAAAATGTTTCTTCATCTGACATATATCCACAAGCACTCACATTTTGGATAATTGATTTATTATCCTAACTCTCACCTGCTTGAGTTCATTCTTTGGGTATTTGACATGTGCAAAGCAATAGACACTTTAATTAAATGTATTATCAACTTAGGATAATGTCTACTACAGAATATGCTTCACACAAGTTACCTCTTTCTAGATTGAATCATTTATTTTACAACCCTTTAAACATTTTTAAGGGACCAGTTATTTTTAAAAATATAATGCAAAAACTTGTTGGAAGGTAAAGACCCATAAAAATGGTACTTCATCATTTAAATATACAGTCATGTGTTGCTTAACAATGGGGATACATTCTGAGAAATACGTCACTGGGCAATTTCGTCATTGTGTGAACATCACAGAGTATACTTACACAAACCTACATGGTATAGCCTACTACACACCTAGGCCATATGGTACTAATCTATGGGACCACCATTGTATATGTGATCCATCGTTGGCTGAAACATTGTTATGCGGTGCATGGCTGTAGTTGAAAAGGAACTACGGAGGAAAGTAGGTATTAATATCTATTTTAAATCACCTAAAGCCTCTACCTTTCAAGGTTTCTTCAAATAAGTTTGTACTCCTTCTCCCAATGTATAGATAGGAGAAAGCGAGGAAACTGTGTGAGTAAAGAGGGGCATTTGTTAAAGTAAAATACTATAGTTTTTCATTTATTCAATAAAAACAAACATTTATGGAGCATCTGCTCTGACGTCAGGCACTACACTTTTCAGAAATGGAAAGTTCTAGAACTTTCTCAGACAAGTAAACCTGAGACAGAACACTAACCTGAGATCGCATACTCTTGAGACAGGAAACCTAACAACTCTAGGAGGGAACTATGGCTAACAGAAGGAAGCCATGGCAAGAATTTGGAACCCAAACTAAAGTCCATGCTCTTTCCACTCCCTTGCTTTCATCACGGGCAGCATTAAGGGGGCAGATAGGAACTGCCCAGATATATTTGTAGACAGGTAAAGATACATTTGTAGACAGGCAAAGAATATAACGACTCAAATAAAGAGAAGCAAAGACATACTGTCCCCTATTGTGTAAAGACTGCACAGAATTCAATTCCAATTTGGCATTCTTACTACACACAAAATTTCTTTTTACTTTATGGTAAAATCTATAGGTTATAAATTGAGTTATGATGAAGAAAATATCTTTATTACTGCAAGAATAACCAGTAAGGTTAAAGGAGATTAGCCCTGCTCCCAGAAAGGGAATTGAGACCCACTAGGAGAAAGAAGTCAAGTCCTCTGAATTCAGTCTGAGCTTCCAATATGGTATCCACCAGCGACATGTGGCTATTTCAATTTCAATTTAAGTTAATCAAAACAAATAAAACTTGAAATTCAATTCAGGCCACATTTCGAGTGCTCAACAGGCCACATACGGTGAGTGACTACTGTACTGAACAGTACAGATATAGAACATTTCCATCATTGCAGAAAGTTCTATCGGAAAGTGCTGAACCACAGGAAAAAAAGAAAGAAGACAGCAGCGGAATCTTCCTCTATTAGATTCGGGAAAAGGAAATTTTAGTAGTTTTACAATACAGTTAGCAAAATCAACAACCTAAGGTTAAAAGTGGTGTCAATGACATTGTAAAATGTGATAACATTAGATGTAATGATGATGTTAAAGGTTAATCTTCTCTAAGGGCTTTTTAAAAGGTGCTCTGAATTTTTAAGAGCCTCATAAAAAAAGGGAAGATAGAATTTTATCTTTGAACTCTCTTTTCATTAGGTTTAACAATTTCACTGGCCTTTGAAATCATAAGTTAATAAGGATCTAGATTAAACATCGTTAAGCTGATAAGTGGATATTTAATTAACATAATCCTAAATTGAATGAATTTAACATAAAAATTTAGGCCATGTCATTTACATTACTGAATTTATCAGTATATTTCCAATTTGTATTTTTCCAGGGAGTAAAAAATACTGTCAAAGTTCCTAAGAGTCTATCTTTTAGCTGAATTTTCAAATCATTAGCTATCTTCTCTTATACTGTTCTAAGTAAAACACAGAATTGTATGTACTGCTTTTTGATCACAAAAGAATATCTGGCACCTTGGATTTCAGTATTTAAAAAGTTTAATCAGGGGCCGGCCCCGTGGCTCAGTGGTTAAGTGCGAGCGCTCTGCTGCGGTGGCCCGGGGTTCCCCGGTTCGGATCCCCAGAGCGCACCAACACACCACTTGTCAGGCCATGCTGTGGCAGCGTCCCATATAAAGTGGAGGAAGATGGGCACGGATGTTAGCTCAGGGCCAGTCTTCTTCAGCAAAAAAAGAGGAGGATTGGCAGATGTTAGCACTGGGCTGATCTTCCTCACACAAAAAAAAATTTAATCAGGAGGCGTGCCTAGTGGCGTAGCGGTTAAGTTCAAAAGCTCCGTTTTGACTGCCCGGGGTTCGCAGGTTCGGATCCTGAGCGCACAACGATGCACCATTTGTCAAGCCATGCTGTGGCAGCATCCCATATAGAAAGTAGAGGAAGATGGGCACGGATGTTAGCCCAGGGCCAATCTTCCTCAGCAAAAAGAGGAGGATTGGGATCGGATGTTAGCTCAGGGCTAATCTTCCTCAAAAAAAAAAACAGTTTAATCGTAGTCATCCAAAAGACTACAAAATAATATTTAAGATATTAACCCAAAGTATTGAGCCACATATTATTACATAGTTCCAGCGACCACACCATGGTCAAAGGAGATAATGCCTGTAAAGTACTTAGTGTAGGTCTGGCACATGAATGTTCAATATCTTTAGCAGTATTCTCTCTTCTAAAAATGATGATAAATTAGAGCCGATGTTCCCCACCACGACAACACCGACTTCATTAAAGCACAATTTGAAATACAGAACTCACAGAAAGGGCATTTATCAGATGGCCTCCTTCTCAGAAAGGTGAAGCAAGGCCACTTGCAGAGAGGGAGCTTTGGGAGATGTTTGGGAGCTGAAGAGGCATCAAAATCCTCAAAAAAAAAAAAAAAAATAGCCATGGTGGTGAATACAATAGAAAATCGTTCAGAATCGCAATACCAATTCTAAGTACAAAGTGTCAAATTATAGTAGAAGAAATGTTAGCATTTTTCACTTTCCCATGTAACATTAGGAAGCCCAGAATTAAGAGCAGGGGATAGAGAGGATGCGGTCCTCAGAGTGTCAGAGATTGGAAAAGTAGACAGGAAATTCAAGGGGGAAAGGAAATTCAAGGTCCTGTCATCACTGAAATGACTTATGATGGAATCCAAGCTGGGTAGAAGGGGTTGATGGAGTCTGAAAAGAGGAAAGGTTTAAGCAACTAAAGATTAGGAGAAAGACAGGCGGGTTCAGGAAGAAGGAGAAAAAATAAACAGAAGGCTAAGAATGTCACAGTTGGACATATTAGAGGATGTGCATTTTTTAATAGTCTAGTAGGAATAGCATAGATGAATTACATATAAGGATAAAAGTTCAAGGTTAAATAACAGTATACAGATGGTCTTGGTATATAATAAGCTAACGAAGGAAGGTGCCCCCTTCATAAGGTCCATAACTTTCAAGTGAAGGAAAGTCGATTTATTGATGATGTTTTAAACAATTCTAATTCAATACAACAGAGGGCTCTTCTCTAACTAACATGGCAACACCAATGGCATTCAGATGCACACAGCCAGGTGGAATGTAGCAAAATAAAATGCGTTCTGGACAACCATCTGCCCTGGGTCTCCCAGAGACTGATCATCTCAGGGATGCCAAGATGACACAGGACGTTAACTCAGTCCCAGGTATGGCCAAGTCTATTTGACTTAGAAACAGAATAGGGATAAAGGCTTTTACAGATAAAATAAAAACAAATTTGGAAGTCAAAATATAAAATGTTATCACTACAGATATTGATACCAAGGATGACAGCTGAGGAAGAGATGGAGAATAAAAAGGAAGTCAGATGCTCAAATCAATGAGTAAAGTAGAAGAGTGTCTTACAGATCAGGAGGAAGCAGGAATAAGAAGGTGAGAGGTAGAATAATGGACGTATTCACTCCTAAAGAGATGTTGTTGAGAGAGGGAGAAGCAGTGCTTAAGAAAGAGCAGAGAGGCTGCCAACTTTCCCTCGTATCCCCGCGTGGCAGGACTACTGTTCAGCCAGGGCGCCCGCGGGTGCCATCCTGGAAGTTTATGGCTGGCATTCTGATTGTCTGGTGTCCACAGCAGTTGTTAAATACTCAGAATATTCCCATTGGCTGCCAGGTGAGGAAAATGTGGAAATTAAACTCTCTTAATGAGTGTTTTAAGTAAAGCAGGCAATTAAGGGAAAAGCCAACTTTCAATTATAAATAAATGTCGTGGAAGAGTGTAGAGAAATATTAAAGACACAGGAGAATTTGTTCACAATAGAAGCCAGTGTAAGAGGAGACTGTGCCTTAACAGCATGAGAGGAAAGAGGAAAGGAGCAGAAACTCACGGTGTGCTTCACAGGCGTCATTTTCAGTTAGCACTGAAGGAAGGAGGCGGGTGACCAGGAGGTAATCTGCCTCTATATACTTGTTAATGAGAATGCTTCCCCACCCTGACCCCTTGGGGAGGGCTGTTCTCACTAAGCACACTCCTGGTCTCTTCTCCATCCCTTCACTCACTCAGCCCCTGTAGAGAGAGAGTGATGAATCTGATTTGCAGATCTGGGGAATAACTAGATGTGCGCAGCTCAGCTCACCCCTGCCTCTTGAGAACGGGCCTGTAGAGACGGGGTTCTTTCTGTTCTTCATGCAGGGTTTCCCACTCGGAGGCCACCCTGACCAGGGACCGCTGGTAATTCTGCCTCACTCTGGGGTTCCGTTAACAGTCCCATTAAGCTCTCACTCTAAGCTACCTCCTCCATCCCGGCCCCTGTTAGTAATTGATGCGGCACTGTTGTTTTCTCTTGACCATACTTTCGTTTCATATGTGTTCAGAATCTAGCCAGGAAAGGGAGGACCTTCTCAGAAATTCCCAATATTAGTGACTAAGATAGAAAAAGATGGAGTAGGGAGGGGCCAGCCTGGTGGCGTAGTGGTCAGTTTGTGCACTCGGCTTTCATGGCCCGGGGTTTGCGGGTTCAGGTCCCAGGGCACGGACCTATGCACTGCTCATCAAGCCATGCTGTGGTGGCATTCCATATATTAAAAAAATAGACGAAGATGGGTACAGATGTTAGCTCAGGTCCAATCTTCCTCAGCAAAAAGAGGAAGATTGGCAACAGATGTTAGCTCATGGCCAATCTCCTTCACCAAAAAAAAAAAAAAAAAAAAGATGGCGTAGGGAGAATTTCTATGTCTTTTGAACTAACTAGTAGCGAACAGAATGGTAATCAATGAGAATGATAATAATAGTTAATAATTATTGAGTGCTTACTCAATAATAAAGTACCACTCTTTTAGGCACTTTATATAGGCTAATTAAATGAAATACTCATGACAACTCTAGAAGGAAGTTACTCTTATCATCTCCATATACATATGAGGAGACACATATCAGCTAAGTAACTTGCCCATGGTGGCACAGCAGCTAAGTGACAAAGCCAGAGTTTGAACCTCAGCAGTCTAACTCCAGAGCATAACTCCATTACGTGCTATCTGTACTGCTTCTCTCTGAGGCACGCTTCCTAGATGAGGGCCCATTATTGAAAATAATAAACCATTTTACCTTTTTTTAATTGAGATATAATGACATCACATTATATTAGTTTCAAGCATACAACATAATGATTCAATATATGTATATATTGTGAAATGATCACCACAATAAGTCTAGTTAACATCCATCACCACAAAATTTATATATATAATATATATATTTAGGTACAAAATTTATATATATATATATCTTTTGTAAACATCCAAGTAATAATGAATATCTTAATATAACTTACTTTGTCAATTTTTGAAGTTAAAAATGAAGACTGTATCATTCACTCCTTTAGTTAGACATATGCAATCTATATGAAAGCCTAGACAAGTCAGTATAGATATAGACAGAGCCCTCCAGCTGTTATAAACTTACGGTACTGTCCTGTGTAATAATATAGTTATAGCAGTGTGTTCTCTCTCTCCGCGGCCCTTCACAGCAGACTCACTTGAGAAAACAAGACTGTGGAGACTCATTTCTATTTCTGCTTCCTCACTTCCCATTTGGACTCTTGAGTCCTCTGCAATCAGACTTGTGCCTCAACCAAAAAGTGACCCTGGCAAAAAGTTACCAAACCCCTTCTTCTTTTTTATTTTTTGTGAGGAAGATCAGCCCTGAGCCAACATCTATTGCCAATCCTCCTCATTTTTTTCTTCCCCAAAGCCCCAGTAGATAGCTGTATGTCATAGTTGCACGTCCTTCTAGTTGCTGTACGTGGGATGTGGCCTCAGCATGGCCAGAGAAGCTGTGCATCGGTGCGCGCCCGGGATCCGAACCCGGGCCGCCAGTAGCGGAGTGCGTGGCACTTAACCACTAAGCCACGGGGCCAGCCCAAGCACCAAACCCCTTCTAATTGCTCCTGGACTCTGCAGCCCTGTCTGACTCCACGTGTTCAAGCAGCCAACACTGTTGACTACGTCCTTTCTGAACCTCCCTGCTCCCTTGGCTTTTGACAACACTCTCTCCCGGTTGTCCTCCCTCCTCAGGGACAGTCACTTCTCAGGTTTCTTTGCTGCCTGCCCTTTCCTTCACCTACTCCTTACGCATCAGGGTTTCCTGGGATTCTTTGCTGTGCCCTCTTCTAATTTTTCACCCTCCTGCCTACTCTCCATGCTTACCCGCCACTTCTATCTGGACACTTCCCATTCCACCATCTGTCTATTTGGTCTACAGCTCTTTTGAAGAGTAGATATCCATCCAATGGCTACTGGTTATTTGTTTCTGGATGTCTCCCCAGTGCCTCAACAACATGAACTAAGTATCTATTCAGTCTCTCTTCCCTTTCCTAGATACTGAAAAGGCCTTAACAGGTCTCCCTGTCTTCAGAATTGCGCTCATCTAATGCATCCTCTGCAGCTGGGTGGGAGGGGGTCTTTCCAAAGCTCAAATCTAATCACGCTGCCTGAAAGTTTTCAAATTCCATTACCAGGAGAATGGAGCATGGTGCACACAGGTGCTCCATGATTTGTGTCTTACCTCTCTCTCCACATTTTTTCTAGCCATTATCGTTCCCCTTTACACCAACAGCAAATTCTCTTCTCAGCCAGACTGAACTTCTCAACTATTCTGTGAAAACACAGTGTTATTTCAAGCCTCCTGCTTAGATGCCCTTCTCCAGTCCTCACCCAGCCCATCTGGGGAAGAACTACGTCTTACAAGCCTCAGCTTAGGAAATGCCTCTTTTATGAAGCCTTTGATGACCATCTGAAGTGAAAGTGACCACTCTCTCCTCTGGGCCCACCTTAACCTGGACAGAACTGAGAACCCCCTAGGGGCAGGGGCCATATCTTATTTATGATTCGCAATGCCTTACACATAGAAGTAAGTTCTTATTAAATGCTTGAATAAATGTCTGAATCTCCAGAAGTGGGTAATGAGGCTAAAAATTATTTTAATTCATTATCACATTAATAACACATTTTACTGGAACGTATGATCTATCTTCATGCAGAAGTCCACTGGCAAAAGCTTATTCGCCCAGCTTCTAAAAATAACATTAATTTATTTATTAGATAATATTCCAACTGTAGTTTATAAGTTCTCTCTTTCCAGGTTAGGAAAAAAATAACTTGACAGGCTAGGCTATAATATCCATGAAAGGCAGAAGATATTTTTGTCTGTAGCTTTCCATTTGAAATGATCTGTTTGTGATGTAGGCCTTCATTAAGTCTCCTACCTGAGGAACTCATCCTCTAAACTCTCAAAATTCCAGCACCACATGCACAATCTTCACCAGGGCCAGCCCTGTGGCTGTTAGCTTATTAGCCTAGATGCTGGTCTTGCTAGAACCTCAGTGAATGTTTTTCACTGTGTTAACATTTTAAATCTTTTTATTTATTTATGTTTACAGGGCACAGAAAGCTGCAACCCAATGAGGTCTGGCCAATTGAAAATTCAATCGTAAACAAGTATAAGTATATTCTCTCACTGTACAATATTCCTTAATTTTCCTCTCTTATTAAAAAAAGAAGAGTTGGCTAATGTTGACATAATTTACAACAGTATCTTTACATGCTGTATCACCCCCTTCTTTAAGTGTAAAAAGAAGTACAAATCTCCCTCTATGAGCCTCAGAAGAATAAAAACTTTCAGGACTTCTCTTCCAAAAGAAACTTTTAAAAAAATTCATTCATAATAAATAATCATTGAAGATTTCCACTCTCTACAAAGTAGTTCTATAAAATCCAGAGACCAGCTGAAGGAGATCCACTGAGGCCCTTGATGCATGAAAAAATAAACTAGATGCTACATTGCACAGGCATAGATTAAGGAGCTATTAGATTATCCCATTCAATCTTCACAACAATCATGTGCGCTAAATATTTATACTTTGATTTTGTAAATGAAAAAACTAAGGCTCAGAGACACTAACTTGCCCAAGATCAGAAAGTTAATAGTAAAGGCAAAGAGTCAAATTCAAGACTATATGGTTTAAGATTGTACATTTTTCAATACATCATACAGTTTCTGAGCTTTAAAAGAAACTGACCCAGGTACAAGTTCTAAGTCTTTCTACCAACATTCCTCTTTTGGATCTTTGCTCAATAACACGTTTTCAGTGGGTTCCCTCTAAAATCATATCCAATTAGGTGCTGTCCACCAGCTCTTAAAGATAATTCTAAAATATTCTTGACTCCCAATAACACTAATAATTGTCACAATAAGTATTTTTTCAAGGTCCTTCCTAGTCAGCATCGTGGTCCTCATATTCATCCTTATTTAATGTTACTCTCTCCAAATGCAGTCACAAATCATCAGTTTTCCATTTTCCATTCCAGTGTCCATAAGAGATATTTAATTTCTATAAACACAACATCAAATTGGACAAACAAACAGCATGATGAAGCAAAACATGTTCACTGTGGATCAAAAAAATCCAGATTCAAATCCTGTTCAGCACTTGTTAGCTCAGAAACTTGGCAAGTTCCTTATATTTATTAAGCCTCTGTTTCCTCATGTAAGAAAGGGTTTTACCATTCACCTTACTAAGATTTTTGAGTACTAAATAAAGAAGCATTTGTAAGGATCCTAAAGCAGTATTTGGTCAAGGTAAATACTCAGTAATTAGCAGGTGTTGGTAAGCTTCTTCTTAATAGTATTATCAGGTTTAAAACAGGATGTGCAAATTTGTGAACAGTCAGGAACAGTTGGCAGAGGGCACTGGACATAAATGGAGCTAAAACTATAACGTTAAAAAGAATAGTCTTTGCATTTAAATCTTAAACTATTTCTGAGAAAGTAGCATAGTGGTAAGGCTTCCTGTTCTTTTGCTGATATACAAAAAGCACCAAAGTCCCCCTCTCCCATTATTTTTATTTTGACATTGACTATTCTGACCTGATGCTAGCAGACTTTGCTTTTAAGTCATTCCATCTTTGGTTCATATCATCCAGTCGATGCTGAAGCATAGTAACCTCTTCAGAATTTCCCAAAGCTTTTACCATTTTCTGCCGGTTTCCATCAATGCTTTTAAATATGTCATTGTGGGCATCAATTTCTGCCTGGATGTCCTAAAGAGAAAAAAGCAAAGAGATAATGCAAATGTTAGGTATTAGTGTCAACATCACTTGGGATTTCTATAAAGAGCTTTATTTTTTTATATTCCACAGAAAGAGTTTCTATTTTTTTTTTTTGCCCTGAGGAAGATTCGCCCTGAGCTAACATCCATTGCTAATCTTCCACTTTTTTTGCTTGAAGATTAGCCCTGAGCTAAGATCTGTGCCAATCTTCCTCTACTTTATATGTAGGTCGTCGCCTGCACAGCGGGGCTGATGAGTGGTGTAGGTCCATGCCCAGGATCCGAACCTGCAAACCCAGGCTGCCGAGGCAGAGCGTGCCGAACTTAACCACTAGGCCATGGGGCCAGCCCCCCGATGAGTTTCTTTTAAACAAATAGTTAATTTCACTTTAAATGATAACAAGTTCAAGTATTTCCAGTTCAAGTATTTCCACAATTCTTACATTGAAAATAATAGTCTTTAGGGGCCGGCCCTGTGGCAAAGCGGTTAAGTGCATGCGCTCCACTGCTGGCGGCCCAGGTTCAGATCTCGGGCGCGCACCAACACACCGCTTGTCAGGCCATGCTGTGGTGGCGTCTCATATAAAGTGGAGAAAGATGGGCACAGATGTTAGCCCAGGGCCAGTCTTCCTCAGCAAAAAGAGGAGGATTGGCATGGATGTTAGCTCAGGGCTGATCTTCCTCACCAAAAAAAAAAAAGAAAGAAAGAAATGATAGTCTTTAAATCTTCTATACATTGATTCCCTAGTTCTTTTTTTTTTTTTTTTAAAGATTTTATTTATTTTTTTTTATTTTTTCCCCCCAAAGCCCCAGTGGATAGTTGTATGTCGTAGCTGCACATCCCTCTAGTTGCTGTATGTGGGACTCGGCCTCAGGATGAACGGAGAAGCGGTGCCTCGATGCGCACCCGGGATCCGAACCCGGGTCACCAGCATCGCAGCGCGCGCACTTAACCACCAAGCCACAGGGCCGGCCCTGAGTCCCTAGTTCTTAAACATAGAATATTATAATCTAAATTTCATGTATCAGCTAGTTAGATATTAGTATTTCAGCCTCAATGAGCAATTTTTGAAATATTATACAACTGTTTCCAAATCATTGAACTTTTGCTTAATACTCAGATTCCTTCTCCCCTTTACACGTGGGCAAAACTTTCTTCAAAAGATGAAGTTTTACAGGGGTCACTAAGATAGTACATAATTTTAACTATCTTTTTACATTTAGACAAAAGTACTAATAGTTCATCCTTTCAATCTAATAAAATTTATTTCTAAAATTTTAAAACAACATTTTCATAAAAATTTTTCTCCTCATTAAGAAATAAAAACTAATGACAAAATATTTTCTCCTGTTAAATAGGAAAATATTATATTTTTATAAAGTAAATTCAAGTGTAGTTTAAGTAAAATAAGAATTATTATAAATTAATAATAAAAATTGGTTCAGACTTTAAGGAAGCATTTTAGTAATCTGTATCAAAAGCCTTAAAGCTGTTTAAATTTTCTATCCTAGAAGATTGATGTATAAACACATTCATCATACTGGTTTTAAAGTAAAAAAGTGGAAGCTATCATAATATATTAATGGTTATATAATATAAAGTTTAAAAATGGAGAATCTAAAACTATATATTATGATGATAATTTTAAAGTAGGTATTTAAATTAGCATACGTATTGGCATATCATTGCACACACATACACATTAAAAACCGGAAGGAATAAATCAAAATAGTGACAAGTCTTATATAAGAGGATTAAAGGTGATTTCTTCTTTATACTTCTCTGAGTTTCCAAGTTTCTACAAAAAACAGGGTTTAGATACATATAGCATATTTTAAATACAGAGTCTTATCAATTTTTTTAAAACTCTCCTATTATAAGATTGTCAACACAATTATCTATATTAATTTAGCAATCATCTTTTCCTCCTGAATAAAACAGAAGCAATCTAGTTGTAGCTAACTCTAGTGTGACAGCCACTGCCATCCAACAATGAGTGAATTGACAAACATGATAACAGACACCAGAGGGGGCCATGAAGGCGTGGAGTGAGTCTCCACGGCATTAATTGGTAATGAATATTAAGACAACTTACCACTGAAATTAAACATTTATACTTCAGGTAATGAATCTGAATTAGTAAAAGGAGAGCAAACTCTTCATCACCATAATTTTATTACCCTTCTCATCTTAAGTTTTCCTTTAGAAGGCTTCCTTAAGAAGCCTCACTCTTCTTAAGTTTATCCAATTCTAAATGAGCAAGATAAAAATTTAAATAGAAAGTCTTTAAATATGCAGAATGCTTTCATTCATTTAGAACTCACTCCAGGTAAGCAATGCATGAATTCCATCAGGACCAAGGCTTAGGGGCCAGCATCTAAGGGACTGTTCTTCAAGCATCACAGACCTACACTAACCAGAAGGATCCATGGAAGTGCCTTTTGCACCTCACTACTCCAATCAGCAGGGTAGGAAAGTTAAGGGGCAGAAGTGCTGTATTATAATTTTTGGGATTTGTCATGTCTAACGTGACACTAACAGAGTCAGATTTGAGAAGTGGGAGAGATGGACACAAAGTCTGACGGAGAGCTTCTGCAAGATTCATGCTTCAAATTTGCAAACCCATGGTCTCTGAGGTTATCTGACCCTAATGACAGAGCCAAATCAGGTCCACCTGCAAAGTGTGACCTGGGTACACACAGAATTAGCGTTAAACACTGAACAAAAACTCCAAGATTGTTGACTCTTCTGTATTTCACTAGCATCCCCATCCCAGAGCAGCGCAGAGGGGACACTGCCAGGGGAGCAGGGAACAGAGCCAGATACTGACTCGGGGTTCTCAGATTGGGCAACACTACGCATGGAAGATGGCAATCTCATTATAATCGTGGTTCGGGATACTTCAAGCAGAAATTCTCATTGAAAAAGAAAGAGGAAAGAAAAGTTCTGCTGAAACGTTCTTTGGTGTTATCCCCTGAACTTTATAGTCCTATACTTAAGGATGGAATTGTTCTATTGTTGTGTTCCGAAATGCATTTTAAGACATCTAAAGAGATATATTACAAGGTCAATGGTTTTTAGCTTATGCTGCATATATGTATGAGAGTTGTCTTTGTCCAGAAGCTCAACAACACGGTGAGCAAGGCATCTCTTCGCTCTCTATTGCCAAGGAGAATCTCGCCACAAATTTCCTGTATAGGTCCCTAAACGTTATTATCAGTGGACCACACCTAAAATCACAAGGCGACTTCAAACCACAACTTCCTGAAGTAGCCCGATCTGTTTGCTTCCTTTCATACTCAAGAAAAGTAGAAAAGTAGAAAGACAAAAGTGCATTAAGATGCATAAATAGTTTTCTAAGTTTCACAAGATCATTCTAGAACATCAGGAAATTTGGATACCAAGAGCATGAAGCAAATTTGGCTCCTCACATCAGATCAGGTGGTACCTTTTCCAACCCAGCCACGATAACGAATGGAATAAAACAGAACTGCATCACTGGCCCCATCAATGATTACAAGTATTTCTCTAAAGTTTTGGTTAAGAGTGCTACCAGTGATCATAAATTCATGTTGAAATGTAACTTTCAACATGTGGAAAACCCTCCCGCACATGAGCCTCATCAAAAATGAGAAAGAAATCATCCAGGAAATGATCAAAGAAAAGGAAATCAGCATACATTATCTTGTTTTATTTCGCATTTGGTGGCATATTTATTTGGGCAAATATATCAAGAGCTCCTAAAGACAGAAAATCATCTTAATATTTCTTCTGTCTCCTTCACAGTCTCTATTAGACAGAATGAGCTTAAAGTAAAATAGATCCAAACAGACAATAGACAGATAGATAGATAGACAGACAGATAGATGATAGATAGACAGATGGATAAATTCATGAATAAAAGTATAAATAAGTTTATCTTGATTGACTGGCATATTAGCCACTATAGTGTCAGGGAAAATCAGACAATTAAATAATTGGAAGGGAGTGTAGTAATCATTTTGTTTAATCTGTTCATTTAAAAAATTTAACATCGGGGGGCCGGCCCCATGGCATAGCAGCTAAGTGTGCGTGCTCCTCGGCTGGCGGCACAGGTTTGGATCCCAGGCGACCACCAACACACCACCTGTCAGGCCATTTTGTGGCGGCGTCCCATATAAAGTGGAGGAAGATCGGCACAGATGTTAGCTCAGGGCCAGTCTTCCTCAGCAAAAAGAAAAGGATTAGCATGGATGTTAGCTCAGGGCTGATCTTCCTCAGGGAAAAAAAAAAAAAATTAACATGGGGAACCTGAAATTTTTAGAAGCTTGCACTGCAAAGCCCTGCCTAACCCTTCATTGGAAATTTAGAATTACACGCAGTTAATGAATCGTGCTCCTTTGTAGATCACTGTGCAATGATGCACTAATTTTAAAATCAAGATGCCAGCATGGGAGGCTGTCACATCATGACCTTGATGTAGCATCAAATGCTAAGATAAATTAAAGTTCCATGAAAGAGGGTTTACCCTGACTGCACAGCTGGAAGACTTGCCCCACTAAGGCTTACCTCTGTCACCTGAAAGCCTTTCTGAACATTAAACAGCACAAAATAGTTATTGATAATTAGTTATGGGAATGTAATCCATCTAGAAGCACAAAGCAATGCTCTTCCAAGCATTTAACATAAGCCGGTCATGTGCACAGGGGGCCACAGCAAGATATTCAAGCAGCTGAACTAACATTTAAAAACAGAACAGAAGACTGGGGCTGGTCTGGTGGCATAGCGGTTAAGTGCACGCGCTCCACTTTCCCGGGCACAGACCCACGCACCGCTTGTCAAGTCATGCTGCGGCGGCAGCCCGCATAAAGTAGGGGAACGTGGGCATGGATGCTAGCCCAGGGCCAATCTTCCTCAGCAAAAAAGAGGAGGATTGGCAACAGATGTTAGCTCAGGGGAAATCTTCCTCAAAAACAAAAACAAAAACAAAAAAAAACAGAAGAAATATTTTAAGGATTCACTTGAAATGCTTGAAATGTACCTGAAAACAATGGAAGCATAATGTAGAAGGTTAAAAAAAAGCCAGGGGTTAGAATAAAAGGACTACATGGTTTTCTCTAAGGAAAACACCATCCAAAGTGTAAGATGCACTCTTTCATAAGAGCCTTCCAGAAGATTGCTACAAAAGCTCACAGAGGTTCCCTGACCAAGAGTTGGTCTCTTTGCACATAACACCCACTACCCAGGGCAAAATTAACTTCACAAATAAAGGAAAACACTTATTATTTTCTAAGATTTAATAATTGATATTTTCATGTTAATTTTGCCCTTAACTGGACATTTATTTAATGATATAACCCAGAGAAATACTACATGCAAATACTTTATAATGTATATCACGTACATTTATTTCTTTATCATGCTCTATAATCAAGTAGTGACTATAACTACATAAGCAAAAATGTTTCTTTAGATTATATTGACCAGAACTGTTTGAATCCTCTGATAGGACACAGATATTTATTTTATTTTTTATTTTTTTTTATTATTATTATTATTTTTGTGTGTGTGTGTGTGTGTGAGGAAGATCAGCCCTGAGCTAACATCCATGCTAATCCTCCTCTTTTTGCTGAGGAAGACTGGCTTGGGCTAACATCTATTGCCAATCCTCCTCCTATTTTTCCCTAAAGCCCCAGCAGATAGTTGTATGTCATAGTTGCACATCCTTCTAGTTGCTGTATGTGGGACGTGGCCTCAACATGGCCGGACAAGCGGTGCGTCAGTGCGCGCCCGGGATCCGAACCCGGGCCGCCAGTAGCGGAGCACGCGCACTTAACCGCTAAGCCACGGGGCCGGCCCAGGACACAGAGATTTAGACTAGGACCCCGAAGAAGTCTCCAGCAACTGAATTGGTGCTGGAATAGACTCATCCTCTGGGGGCCTTGTTGAGAGAATTTTTGTTTAGTTTTGCCTGGCATATTTACCTAACCCCACATGGCCACAGCAGTGTTTTCACTGAAGGAGGCCTGACCCCTTTCCTGAAGGCGAAGGAATGAGGTTAGCGACAGCTTCCCAACCATGTCCCAGGGCTCAGGCTAAGTCAATAAAGTTAACCATCAGGGGAAAAGAAACCCACCGTTCCTTTCAAAAGTCAAACCGAATTCTGAGACAATTCAGGAGTGATTATCAGGAGCTCAGTAGGATCACTACCAGAGCTTTAAGTTTTGAAAATGAGGGATCATAACTTAAAAAAAAAAATAGATGTCACCTAAAAAATAATACAACCACTAAGTAACATCATCAAAGGTCGTTATGTGATATGTAAATATGCTTTGAGACAGTTTGTGAGCTTCTGGGATAGTAATTGCAATTAATTATTCAATTAATTATTCCACTTAATTCTTTGATTTAATAAGTTATTCAATTAATTATATATAAACTACATCTTCTGTCAACAACTAATTTCACAGATTTTAATCACTGTTTTAATAATTATGGAATCACATTTTGACAGACAATAGAAAGTGGTATTGCCTGGTCTACAGCAGCATTTATAAAAAAAGAAATCAATGCCAATAATGTTCTTTTCCCATTATCTGTGATTGTAAACATGTGTTAGACAAAGTGTAGAAGAAAAGTTAAATTACTAAGTGGAACAAGTTCACAATTACCTGCATTTGCAAGATAATTTGAACAAGCCAACTTGCAATGATAAAGAATCAATAAACAAACTACATTTTAAATTCCAACATAGCAAACACTGCTATTAATAAAAATACCTTTCACAACAAAATAAGTTCCAAATCCTTGACTCTATACCAATTGTTACTAAAACAACAAAATCCTGGTGAATTAAAATATGATGGCTTGCCTTCTGAGGAGCACTTTAAAGATTTTATTTATTCATTTTTCTCCCCCCAAAGCCCCAGTAGACAGTTGTATGTCATAGGTTCACATCCCTCCAGCTGCTGTACGTGGGACTCGGCCCCGCGTTGGACGGAGAAGTGGTGCCTTGGGGCGTGCCCGGGATCCGAACCCGGGCCGCCAGCATCAGAGCACACGCCCTTAACCGCCAAGCCACGGAGCCGGCCCGAGGAGCACTTTATAGAAGGAGGTTTGATCTGCATATGAACAAAAGTTTCTTCAGAGCAGTTATTAAATGTTTCATGTGGCCAAACTATTGCCCCACCTTAATTCCCCAAATCAGATGGTACAATTGAAATTGAACAGGTTTGAAAACCCAGTCAAGGATTATTGTATTTTAAATGTTTAAAACTAGAATCCTGGGGCACCCAATTCCTGAACTCCTGACCTGTGTAAAAGCTGTTTCTATTGCCCAGAAAAACTCTCAATTTCTTCCCCCAACATACACCCACCTACACACCTACACACATGCACACACACAAGTACACAATCTCAGGTCTTTCCTTCATCTGAAACTCATCTTCTAAGTCCCAGCTTAAATGTAATTTCTCCAGGAAAGACTTCCCTGCACCCAGACTGGGTTAGGGCTGCCTGTTACCTTACAGCTCCCTCTACTTTTGCTAAATCACAAACTTGTAATGAAAAATTTCCTTGTGTAAGGTCTGGATCCTCCCACTGGGCTGTAAATTCAAAGATGAGAGGTCTACCCTGTTCTCCACTCCATCCCTGAACTCAGCCCAATGCCTGGTACATACTATGCACTTCATAAATATTTACCAAATATTGAATAAATGAGTAGACCTTGAAATTGGAAGTTTACTGTGTCTTCCAGGACACATGTGTTTTAAAATTAGGTACTGCAAATTGAGCAGTAAAATATAGCTTCAAATTATAATTTTAAAAATTAGTCATCCTAAAAGAGGTAAACGCCACAAAGAAAATCGAGCATTGAGCGGTTTCTCTCTGTATTGTCAACTATGGGAAGCATCTTTCCCAAAGGATTCACCAAGAGAACGGTACTCCTCAGACACACATACACATAATATCCACACACACACCCTTAGAGAACTACCATTATCATGAATCATCTAGAAACAGAACTACATAAATTAATAAAAGGCAACCGTCACTCAAAATGTCACTGAGCTATAACTGTCCATTACTCTATCCTCTGTGACTACTAAATAAATGAAACAGTACACAATGCAAATGGCTCAAGTATGACAGTATCTTAACAGCCACTCTGAAGCCATCAGATAATTCCTTTACGAAGTACTTTCAAGGAGAAAATTAATTCATTACAGTCAGGGTGGCAATAAAACCAACTCATAGGCTGGATTTCAGAGAGGTGTCTCGGTGGACCAGCTTTCTGTGTCAGGTCAACTGGGAGTTTGAACTCTCAGGATAGTCACCCTGGGCACACCGTCACAAGCTCACCCCTCATCACCCTGGTTAGATGATTAGGACCTGCTTACTGGCAGGCACATCTTGCCACGAGGTCATCCTCCCCCGACGAGAAGTCCCAGTCTCAACTTCCTCTTTGGGACCACTCTGGGGGACACATGGTTCCCGCCAATTGGGGTTTCCTGATCCTGGGTGAGCTGTCACCTTGAGGGAACAGTAGACAGTGCTTCCTGCCTCCTGGATCCCCAGGGACTCCCAACATTGCCTTTTCTGGCTCGAGGAGATTAGGAATGAGTGCCAAGAGCAACTGCCATCTTGCCTATGCTGGAAAAGCCCAATCCTGGCATCACACATTTTGGGACTAGACAACCAAATTACAGATCTCAATCATGGCCATTCATATACAAACAGATACCCAATATAAATCACAAAAGCACTGGATTTCTCTAACATTCAAAAATATCAACCAGAATACCCCGTTCCAATTGACCTCAGGAACAAACTGCTGTCTTGAAGTTGGCTGAAGGTCTGCAGCCATCTGGGCATTTCAGTCACCTGACCAGTCTACAGTTTTTCAGATTAACCATCAGTGGAAGACCCACCACTCTCCCAACTTTAGACCTTAGTTTTCTTAAAGCCTGAAATGGCTTCAGGAACACAGCAAAATTGCCTTTTGGCTGTGATAACCTAAACATTAGACTGAACAATTACAACTACTGATATGAAGAGAAAAGCGTCACATCACGGGTTAGTATTCTCTCTAGAAGCAGCTCACTGATACTGAGGAAGAGACAGGACGAAGGGAACTGAGAGTAAAGGGACTGTGGAAAGACTGTGAGGCAGCTTCTGAAGGCATCATGTGGCTTCTGCATCACAGGAGCAGGCCTGGGTCTAAAAGTGGTATTATCACTTTCAGAGTTGGGGGAAGGTAGGGAGTTGTATTCAAGAGGTGTGAGGTGGTGGTCTCTTTCCATAATACCAGTTTTCCTGGCAATGAGTCAACGGCTAAATATATGAGACAGCTTGTGTGAACATACACAAAGGATTTTTTTTAATACTTGAGTTGGAGAAAAATACACTTGTGTATGACAACTTCCTATGAACGAAATATGGCAAAGAGTAACTTTCATGTAGATTTTTATAAAGGCATCTAACACAAAAATAAATATATATGGAGAACTTCAGGCTATGAACGGCTGCAGGATAGTTTCTTTGAATTTGCCCTCTGTCTCAAAAAATTAAAAAAAAATTCCAAATCAAGCCTTTGACAGGAATAAGCCAGTAGACTTTTTTGACTGTCAATTCAACTACTAAAATAAGAAATAGGCAGATACTAAGGTTTGGGAGTTTACAGAGGAAACGTACGAATATGATCAGAACTTGTAACTTGGTCAATAAAACAGCCAGAAAACTGAGGCAGGTTACTAACCTCTGGGACCTGACTAGGCTTTTAAGATTAATAGCAGCAATTACAATACAAAAGTCCAGCTATTGCCCACAATTACCGCCCCTCAGAGGATCTAAGGAATGAATTATTCATGTAACATATGCCCTATACCTTTTGAGGAAGAAACAGACAAATCTATACAAACCAAGCTAACAGACCTCTTTATGGTCCTAAAGTTTGTCACCTGCTGTTACCAGCTGCCATAAAGAAGATATGCTCTCCCTCCTCCGCCCCTTTTAAATGGTGAGCAAGTTGATTGAGAAGCATCCGTTACTCTCAGGAATTTAGATGCTTAACAACATATTAAAGCGAGAGGTCAAAGTGCGCCCTGAGTTACAATCCTTCTACTGCACGTGGGGTGCGGGAGAGATGAAGGAGGGGGGCGCATACAACAAGAAGCTAAGTTCTTTCTCCAGACTCTTCTCACTACACTGTTTCTATCATTAGGAGGCAAGCAATGCCTGCGATTGTTTTGGAAAAGCTTTTAAACTTCCAATGACATGGTTTTACGCCTTTTTCCTCTGGCAATAGTAGTTTTGTAAGAAACAGTCCATTATTCCTTTAATGACTCAATACAGTCTTGGCTTATATCCGTACTTGTAATGAATCATAGGGTGTTCATGGTGAAAGCCATCAGGCACATCTTTAATAACTGATAAGTAACTGATTTATGCACATAGTGAGAGTCCTTCACCTCTTTCTTTTTCTGTAAAGAGTGGAAGTTGAAAGAAGATAGATGTTTGGCATCCAAAGGCTAAGGAAGGCAGGAGCCCGTGAGCGGCACATCGAGGTTTTCTGTTTTGTTTAACTATAAATGTAAGGTAGCATTTGGCAGGCTAGAGACTCAGTTCTACAGTGTGCCAAGAACTTTCCTATGGAAAAAAGAAGTAAATGCAAAATTAACGATCCCAGCATTAAAGCTCTACAGACCATGCAAGCACTCCACATTTAAATCAGACACACTCAGAAATAAAAAGGAAAGGTTTAAGATCAGAGGTGCTATCGCCACTGTGAGGCATCTTCTGCCGCCTCTCAGAACTGAGTCTTCAGAAAGGAGGGTGGAAAAGGCAGCACTTGGCCACTGCAGGGAGATAAACCTGAGTGGTATGGAAAACAGAACTCGTGCCTGATGAAGTCAGACTTTGGCAGGAAAACCCGGTCTTGTTGGTGTTTTGTTTTGTTTTGTTTTTTTCCAAAATAACTCTCAGTTAAATTACCAGCCAACTTGAGTACAAAGGAGCTCTTCTGATGTGGAATTCTAAAACTGACGGGCATCATGAGAAGCCCTCCTGGCCAAAGGAAAGAATTGCCAATTTGCTCTTTAGTTGAAAAAAAAAAAATTTTTTTTAAAGGATATCAAATCAAATACGCCTTAGAAATTTATACTAAATAGTCAAAGACTCAATAGAATATCTGTCATCTAAATGCAGAGTTGAAAAACAGACAAGAAAAGGAAGAAGGCAAAAAAGAACATTCGTGAAGTCCACTTTCTGCATACCTTTTCAAATTTTGTCAGCAATTCCCGTAAGCTGAAGTTCAGACCAATCATCGTCCAGTAGCCCTTGAAGCCTACATCTTTCCGGCAAACTTCCTTCAGACAGCAGCGTTTAACTTCTAGAAACCGTATCTTTTCTGGCTATACTTTAAAATCCTTTGTAAAATCCTTTACAAGCCTTGCCCTTGAGCTATGGTCCATGATCAACAGCAGCAGCTCGCGCTGGGACATTTTAGCCACCCCACCGTGGGTCCGGTTTTTCACGGACTTCGGAGTTCGCGCGGAAAAGACCTGCTTCTGTAATTTCTGGAAGCTGCGATCCACGAGGCTGGCATGGTCTCCTTTTTCGCCGGGAAGCACGGGATCCCCTTCTGCTCACCTCACTAATGACCTGCAGCCCACAACTGTTCTCTCCTGGGCCCCAAGCTTAGAGTTTGGTCTCAATTACACACAGCCAAAAGAAGCTATATCCTGGAAACTTGCGTGAGAGAAGGCAAAAAAAAAAAAAAGAAAGAAAGAAAGAAAGAGCCAAGTATTACCAACTTCCTCCATTCAGGGTGGTTTCAGAAAGAAAAAGGAAAAAAATCCTGAGTAAAGAGCCAGTATTCAAAGAGCATGACTTATGCAGAGTGGGAACAGCAAGGAGTGCACTCTTCTCTGAAGAAACACCCAAATGGGGCATGAGGCCACCAGTTTGCACTCTCCCAGACACCGGCAGCCTGCATTGCTATGGTAACCACCAAACTAGTTTCAGTCCATTTCCCTGGGTCAGGCTACGCCTTAGGGATGCTGTCAGTGCCACAGAACTAAGTTATTTAAAAAGTTGTCCTATCTGTCCGAAGAAAAGTCAGAGCAGCAGATCTCACGCCCCCCCCACCATTTGCAGAGTCAGCTTCGGCAGCTCCTCTCGCTGATCTGACAGTTGTGTGGTAATCCACTTTTCTTTCCAGCCGTTGTCTATTATTTTAATCAGCATCCTCCCTTCCACCACGCCTCACACAGTTTGAAGTGCAGTTCTCTCCCACTTCCTGGAGGCCTCCCCGCCCCACACAGCAGCACAGAATCTCTCCAATTGTCTGGATCCTCAAGGGATCACAGGATCCATACTCCAATTCGGAGCCCCCCCATGAGAATAAAAAGGGCAAGTGTACAAGACAATACAAATCCCCAAACAAAATATGTGTGATCAATTGCATTATTTCTAAAAAGGGTTTGACAGTAAAATGATGGGAAAATACTTTTAAAGGAAAGTTCTTTGATCTCACCGATGCCTCTAAAAGTCACTCAGTAAATTTGGGGGAATTTAATTGTTTCTGAAATAAAACTTAATAAGTGAAACTACTCAAAATGTGAGTAAAGACCAGTCACTTTTAAAAGCGTCTTCAGTTTTGATGTTAAATTATTACTGGCACTCAGAGAAACATTATCTTCTACAAAGTTTTAGGTGTAATTGCTTTAAAAGAAAAAGTTCAATCTAAACGATATATTCTCTGCACTGCTGTTATGGACATCGTTCCAAGGCTAAAATGTGATTTTGCTTTTGCATTACATAGCTGTTTAGTAAACCAATGAAAGTATTACAGATATGTCCATGTGAAACATATTTCTCTAGTTGTGTGCAGAATTTCATCTTTATAAATATATAATGTTATTAAAGGTGACACTATCTCGCATGGGATGATGTTAATCCTAATATAACTACTAAGTTTGCTTTTTGCATCAGGGCATAGAGCAAAGGGGGAAAATACCTGAAATTAGAATATGTACCTCCCAAAAGGCTATTTGAATTACTTAAATATCAAAATTGTTAGCACTCATTTAATCATATGGAGAAAGAGATTCCATTAACAACAGAAAAAACCAAAATCCTATCAGGAAAGAGTATACAATGTGGTTATTTTTTTGGCATGGGGAGGGGATTTGCAAACCATTTTTTTCCCATTCCATTCCCAACTTATTTTCATATCAGTATTTAAATAGCATGTGTTTTACATATGTGGGTCTATACAGAATTTAACAAGCTTTTAAAATATTTTCATCGTTTATTCATAAAAACCAACATGTCCCCGGGGGCAAAGTGGCTTTATGAGATTTCTAGCAGAATGGGTTTCACCTCAAAGTGCCCAATTCAGATTTATACAGACACTATTAATTTCAAAAACTAATGATTATCCAGAAATTTGTAAGTAAAAGTAATCAGTGCAGTTTGGATCAAAAAAGAAAGCATTGGCATCAGCATGAAGACCAAACATCAGAAATGGAGCAAAGAAACATACAGAAACTGACCATGCTGATCCTGTTCTGTAAGGGCTCTGGGGCCACATGCTGAGATCTTTCAGCAGCAACAAATAAACTTTTAACATAAATACAAGACAAAAGGAACCACCAGCACCACCACCACCACCAGCACCACCACCACCAAAAATAAATAAATAAATAAAGGAGAGAGAGAAAAAGAACACTCTTTTCTCAGCTGGGCAAACTTCCAAGTACCACCCAGGGCGCTGGATGACTGTGATCAGAGACATGTGCAAACATGCAAATCCCCCATGCACATATCAGAAGAACGAATTAAATAAAAACTCTGTGGAACAACAGAGAATACCGTGGTCTTTTTCTAAAGTAGAGTCTTATGTTTAAACGGTTCTTATATCAAGACAAGAACAGTATGTTACTCTTAGAGCTCCAAATATCTTGTATCCTTAGACAAGGCTAATCGTTATGAGGGAAAAGCAGCAGCATCCTCACATTCGTGAAGCTTTCCCAAAGCAAGGGAAGCTTGATCAGCACGTTAGGTCCCTGTGCCCTAGAAGTGACAAAGACTGGATAAGGAAAGAGAGGAAGAGTATGTTCCTACACAGAACTCTAGAATGGAGTGACCAGAAGTCAGAGCCTCTGTACCCTGCCATTCCTGAAAATTCCTGATACCCATTCTCAGAAGTGACATCCTCGGCTTGGGCAGAAAAGAAAATGCTTAAATAAAGCTCCCTTACTTACAGTTATACAATATTAAAAACTAAGATATTGATGAATCTAGCTATGATGACACTCTCATCAGGAGAAAAAGGGAAATAATGGATCCATATGGACTCACTCACAAAATTTTTTTATCTATCACCTAATTTTAATAACAGGGTAACTGTACTCTCACTAAAATACTGGAAAGCAACCAAAAATATCATTTTTAAAGGATCAAAGACAAATAAATTATTTATACAAAATTCCAAAGATATCTTATAAAATTCAAATAGCTAAATATTTAATATACTATTCAAAAGTGCTGTGCTCCTTGATGACTAAGCGACACATGAGAAGTGAGACTTGTGAGATGTAAATATGAATTTCTTTTGTAACAGTGAGCACATTTAGTTTGCATTTGTGTTTGATAGCTATAAATAAGAACACTTTCTCAGTTTAAACTCTGTATACAAAATACCATCTTGGTAATATACATTACATCTCCATAGCCATTTCTTTTTTTACCAAGCACATCTTTGATACATTATCTCCTCTAATCCTGTAATCATTAAAACAAAAAATAGAGGCCTCCAGTGAAAGCAATACACCGCCAGAGAGACTTAATAAACTGGATGATGAAATCTGAAGTAGTTGACATTTGCCAGTCTAAACTAGCATGCAAATAAACTGTGCACTAATCCTCAAGAGGTGGAATAAACATAATACCACCAATCCCTGCAACAGATCAACACTGAATATCCTACAATTCTCTAGCGAAATGATCCATGTCTCACACATAGACACACAGTTCCACGAGAAAGTGAAGGTGAACAGAACCACAGAGCAGCACAAGAAAACTCAACAACGGAATCAATAAAATCTAAATCTAAATCTTCATAAAAACCACATTCCATTGCCAAAATGAAGGGAGCTAAATGTATATATGGCTTTGGCAAAAAACTTGCAGAGGTTAGGCTAATTAAAAAATTTTCTATGCTTAAAAACTATATTTCATTTAATTTGTTAAAAGATGACTTATTTAGCAATTTCATCAAGGCAATAAGACATTCCTTAGGGTTCAGTCAAATATAAAATGAAAGGAGCAGTCTAAATGCTTTGCTTAAAAACAATTTATATCTTACCCATAGAGTGGGTCTTAAAGTACCCCTACCTTCCCACTAAACACAAAGTTAAAATTTTTAAAAACTATAAAGATAAAGGATGTTTCCTATGCAAAACCTAACAGGTTTCTCTTTATGTTGGTCAATATAAAGAACAAAAAGAAAAGGAGAAAAAGAGTTTCTTGGGAGGCTCTAAAGTGAAGCATATGGAGGTCAATAGGTGATCACAAATCAGTACATCATGGCTTTATTCAAAACGAAGAGCTTCAGGCATGGGTAGAAAAAAATGTACTTGTGAGAAACTCATTCGGACTTAAGGAAAGATCTAGATTATAATGCCCTTGAAAGGTATATATACAATTCTCCTTTTCATAACCCTTCTAACTCAGGGTTTACAATTTGAAAATAAAATAGCTTCAAGACCCTAAATCATGATCTGAGATTTCAATTCATTGTCTACTGCCTCTGTAGTTCTACTGGGGGAGACTACTCAATACGTTACAGCCTTCTAGTTAACATCAGCCAGCAACCAAGTCTGTCAGCTGGTAGCTATTTAAAGTAATATACAGCCCTAAAGGGCAGAGGTTCAATCTAAAATGGAGGCCTGAGCCCCCTGATGAAAGCAAGGCGGAACTCTCCTTTTATCCCAGGAAGTTCAGGCAATATGCCTTATACACCAAAAAATTATTTTTAATGTTCATCTCTTCAATAATGTCATCTATTTTGATCATTACACAGGTGGCAGTTGGGAAATAAAAATTATAATTCATAAGAAAAAGATTCAATACTTTATATACTTCCAAAACCTACAGTCAGAAGATTCTACTAGACATTTTAAAAGGCACAAAGAGGTTTTTCTTCTTAAGGGGAGTGGGTGGATGGGGTAGGGGTTGAGGAAGAGAAATGCCAGCTGATCTGCCTCTGAATTAGCCATCCAGGTGCAGAGGTCAGCCTTCAGCAACCTTCTAAATATTTAATGATTCAGAAAGCACTTTATTAGGTGACTAGAAATAATGCCAAGACAAGTTAATGTTTCAAAACCATATCCTTCCTAAAAAATATGCAGCATCAGTCAAGAGAGAAACCATCTCGGGCGGCCAAGCCTCACCATTCCAGATGTCTACTGACAGCCACAAGCCTGTGGGGTATGCAACCAAACTACACAGGCTTTCGAGAAGGTTCTTAAAGATTGCTAAAAGTTTTGTAAAGGCTTTTCCAACTTTCCTCAGCTATCCAGATACAGAAAATTAAAGCCAAAATTAAAATACAAATCTTAATAATAATAACGAACATGTCAAAATAAATCAAAATTGAAGTTTCTGTTTTCACTCACAAGTAAAAAATTGGTACTCTTCCCAGGAGGGCATTGTTCCTATAATCTGGATACGTATTTAAGGAACTGGGTATTGGGGGGAACCCAGAGAAAGTTCAGACTAACCCAGTGAGATCAGCTATGCTTCTGTGTTTAGTACTAAAGACGACGGGCATTTCTGATGATTGCAGGCCAATTCACTCAGAGCTGAGTTACTGCTTCATCTCTGATCCACACTCCTGCCATCTGTCTGCTTAGCATCCCAGTTGAAATTCTCTGCAAAATCACACTCCAAACCTTCTTTAACACCTTAATCATGATTCGCCTCCTCTAATCTCACCAAGGACCAGTTAATACATTTGTCACATGAACCACTTATACTTGCAAATATGGATCCCCCCAAAGTCATAGACCATTATCACCCTTTTTTTCCCTGAGTATCTTTAGTTATATTCACTTTCTGTACCTTTCTCTCACTTCCCTCATATGTTGGTTCTGGGCAATGAGTTCTGTGTTATGACTTTGTTTCTTCCCCAAAAGTTTCCAATAAAGTACTCTACAGACAGTGAACCCAGACAATGTATTATGCAGCTCATAATAAAATCAGTAGGCTGATTACAGGATGAAGAACTCCTATGTTTGGAAGAATTAAGAATTCTAAGAATTAAGAATAAGAACTATGTAATTATAAACCATTACATTTCCTGGAGATTATTAGAAGCAGCAGAGTTGACTTTTAAAAATCTGCCAAATTGGGGGGTGGGGGATAATTTAGCAATATGCATCAAACATTAAAATGCATATAACCTTTGAATAAGAAATTCTATTTCTAGGAATTTAATTTGCAAATATATCTATAGACATATGTACAAGGATGCTCAGTAAGTCCTGTTTGACATAGCAAAAACAATCTAACTGTCCATCAATAGCTAACTGTGTAAATCAATTGTGGCGGATTCCCACAATGGAATGTTGTGCAGCTATGAAAAACAGATGGTTTCTATGTGCTAATAAGAAATAATCTATAATATATGTGCATGTATATAGAAAATGTATGTACATGCAAAAAAAGGGGAGATTGAAATAGTTACATATAGATACAATATATGGACTACAGATAATATTTCTGGAAAGATATATAAGAAGATAGCAATGATGGTTACCTCCGAGGGAGACTGGAGATCTGAGTGTTTAGGATGGGACACTTTAAGTATTTTATACTGTGTGAAAATTTTACCACAAGCACATGGTACTTTATCCACATTAAATTAAATGAATAAAAGATGGAAAATTCCCAAGTAAAGTACATTTATCTTTCTAGGTAGATATCTATTCAAAAAAATAGTGGCATCATTAGATTTGAAGGTAAATTCCACCAGAGACAATCATTTTTGTCTCTGAAAGTTTCAATAGTTGTGAGGTGCCAGATGGTCTGACATTCTAGCAAATCAGCCCTCAATAGAAACAAGGCTTCAGCAGCAGTGGGCTGGTCAATGGTAAACTTTTCTAAAAGAAAGGGAGACAAAGCCTTTTTGTTCTCATAAGTTACTGTATAACTAGTAACACCAGCTTTCTTAAATAATAACATTGTGTCTAAATAGGCATTATATAATCCAAGCTATTCTCTTTCCAAGGAAACCAGTACTCCTATTGTCATCTCATAGCGTGATATTCTGTGGTATAACATTTTTTGGAATGTTTATAAAATCAGTTGATATATACTCAAAAAAGAATATGTATCCTGATTTGTTCAAGGCAATTGAAGCATTGCTTCATCTTTCAAGTTGGGCTAAGTGATCCAACCTAGGATGCTGGCAGAGTGAGAGTGCCAGGGTTTACCAATGGCTAAAGAGATGCTATAAGACAAATGGCAATTTTGTTCATGGATCTAAACCATAGTAGTGAGAAAGAAAATACCATGGATCCTGCCCTGCTTGTCATGCCTGCAGAAGGGATGCTCTTTGTGCTACGAAGGTTACTCTAACAAAATACTGAAGGACGTGTACCACACTATAGATTCAACCATCAGCCACGAAGATCAGACACGTTCTTCTTGAGGGCTATATCAAATGGGAGCAGGAGGTTTAGAATCTCTAGCTCCACATTAAATATTGTCAAACCAAGGAATTTAAAGCACAATTTAAATCTAGAATTTCATCTGGCAGGTGTTCTAACTTTAAAATAAAAATATGGGATGATTGTAGTGATAGAGCCTTTAAAAGCACAACACTGAATCTAGTATTTGCATATAAATCTATATATGCAGTGAATCTATATATGCATATGAAATGAGTACTGGCATCAAAACCATAACCTTGGGAGGCTAAATAAATACCCAAGTGATGCACAAAACCTTTTTGGAACATCACTTCAGAGATGCGTTTATAATTAATGAGAGATCCATAAAATAAAATTGATCTCATTTTTTCAATTATACTGCCACCTTTACCAAAGTTATAACTGCCATCTTGATCACAAAACTTAACTGAATGACTGTGGGTAATGTGCACACTCATATACTCATAAGTCTAAGATCTATCATTAATTAGTAGATTCAAAGCACAATGCACATTATTAAGCATGTTACAAAGACTACATAATATTGAAAAATATGCAACTAATTTAGAAAACTTAAATGCAATCTAAACGTTCCTACAAAATACTTTCAGAAATAATGATATTCTTTGACCCATCCCACCCCATCTTTAGTCCCACTCTCAGAGCCACTGGCTGTTCCTTTTTAGCTGAGGCATATTTTTTCTTAATGCCTCAATTATCTTACAGCCAACACTACACACTCTTACAGAAAAGATTATAGCTCAGAATGACAAGAACTTAAATCATTAGACTATAACTTTCTCATTACAAATTATAAATCAGACCATACTACTACTATGACAATCTGAAAAACAATAGAGAACCTTTTCAATAATATGATAAAGTAATAATTGGTGTTATATATGAATGGGATTACTTATTTGTATTATAACATCCCAGCGCTATTAATCTCTATCTTTCATGGGATAAACAAGAAAGAACAATGTTCTTAGAGTCAACAGACCTAGGTTGTGATTGCATCTGTAACACTTATCTAGCCGCTTGACCCAGAAAAAGATACTTGAACCCTTGTCTGGAATTTGATTTTTCTTTGTAAAATGATCCTCTGACAATTCAGCAAACACTCAAGCACTCGTTAAAGGAGACATTCACTAGTACTGTATTATTGATCAGTCATTAGTTTCAACAAAAATCCCCTGATAGGTGGATAATTTTAGTTGTAGCACAATTAAGACTTTCATACAACTCTATGCAATACCAGGAGTGCCTGCATTTGGTTTTCTAGGAGTGACAGTGAGGGTTCTACTAAGTTTTCATACATTTTCAAAAAATTAATAAAGACTCTGAAAAGTATATTATTACAATAGATTATTTCGAGAAGACTGTGTATGTTTTTTCTTAATATTTCTGTATATTTTCATTCAAAATGTTCATTTAAGTGTTAACATTGACTAGTATTAGCAACAAAGTTTTAAAAACAAATATAAATAAAAGTTCATCACTGATCACTAATTATTAAAAAGCAATATTAGGGGCCGGCCCAGTGGCATAGTCGTTAAGTTTGCACACTCTGCTTCGGCGGCCTGGGGTTTGTGGGTTCGGATCCCGGGCGCGGACCTATGCATTGCTTATCAAGCCATGCTGTGGCAGGAGTCCCATGTATAAAATAGAGGAAGATGGGCACAGATGCTAGCTCAGGGCCAGTCTTCCTCAGCAAACAGAGGAGGATTGGCAACAGATGTTAGTTCAGGGCTAATCTTCCTCAGCAAAAAAAAAAAAAAAAAAAAAAGCAATATTAAATAATAAAATATTATCATATTAGTGAAGCAGTTCCTGAAATACCCAAACTCTTTCTATTGTTCACTGATGTATCCTCAGAGAGTACAACAGTCCCTGACACATAGTAGACAACTAAAAGATAGTTACCGAATTCCTGAATCAACGTTGTACACACTATCTCTACGTAAGCTCATAAAACGTTGAAACTTCACACAACTTGGAATCACCAATGAATACATCTAAATTACCAACTCTTTAAATATCAAAATCTCCTAATATTTGTTGATACTCTCTAGTTTCAATTCTCTTACTCACATCCTAGCAGGATTATTTCAAGCCATCTTCTTGATTTCTACCTCTCTCTACCCTCAAATTGTCTCCTAAATCCTATTAACATGACAAACCAAACTGAATTCTCTTTTAAAACTACTTTATTCATAAAGTTCCTTATTTTATCTCACTCTCTATTTCCTCATCTTTAAAACTAGTATAATAATAGAAAATTTCAAATGTAAATGAACCATGACTTTTTTAGAACACTTATACAATAACATATCTGGCCAGCTGGTTTGGTCCATACAAAGCACTTAATAATAATAAACAAGTTCATTCCCTGCTTACAGCTTTAAAATTCAAAAGTTCTCAATACTATCATATCAGCTCCTCTATTTTTCTTTAATCATTCTCCACATCCACTCCAAAGATATCTAAACTATAATGTAGCCCTGTCCAACAGACTTTCTGTGATGATGGAGATGTTCTCTATCTTTGATGTCCAAAAAGTAGCAGGGCTATTGAATACTTGAAATGTGGCTATTGTGACTAAGGAACTCAATTTTGATCTTGTTTAATTTTAATTAATTTAAATTTAAATCTATCTTAGATAGTCACATGAGGCTAGTGGCCTTGCTATACATTCCAGGCATGATTTCCTCAATATTCTGAAGGATATGCTTTTCTAACTTTCTCCAATACACACTCTACTTTTTCTCCATTGATAGGATTCTTTTAATAATAGCCTCCCTTTTTTCTATCCATTCAAATTTTATCCAGCCATCAACGTGCAATTCAATTTCTAGCCTCTACTCAAAGCCCTGTACCACAGCCTTAATTCAACAATTTCCTATCCACATCCATTATCTCCATTTTGCTGCACTATTATCCTGTATTTTACTTACATATTACCTTGTTTTGTTTACAGGTTGTTTTGTCAATTTGTTTTGCCTTCCCTCTAACCCCAATAGGGAGTAAACTCTTCGGGAGAAGGAGAAAAAGGTTAAATTGATTTGTCCCTTAAGTCACCTGTAGAATGCTAAACATATAGCCATACATACATATGCACAGGCATATACTGTACAATAAATAGTTTTTAATTGACAAGAGCAAAACAATTAGAATTTATTAAAATGATACACCCTTACTGTGATTTTATAATTGAAGAGAAAGCCATGATCTTGGCAGACACTTATACATTTACAAAGTTACCAAGATAGTTCAACTAATTCAACATTCAAGTTAAAACTTCTAGGGGTTGTTTTAATCTATCGTAAAAAATTCTAAGGGTTGTTGTAATCCATCTTTCCATTTTTTGAAAGGATCCCAAGTGACTCTAGAGATCTGCACTTATCTTACTCAATTTCTCCAAAGAAAGAGGTTCCAGTCCTTCTGCTCTAAACCACTCAAGTTTAACTTCAAGACAGAAAAAGTTAATTTGACTGTATTTTTTGAGTCATACTTTAAATTTTAAAAGAAAGTGCTGCCCTCTTGTGAAACGAGGTAGAAGATTTATCATTTCACTGACATTTGAGTAAATATTGTGAAGGGATTAAAAGTTAAATTTTAACATGAAAACAAAACAGAGTTTATCTCAGAGTTGTATGTGCTTCCCCTGAGGTCTCTGCCTCCTGTTCTTGGTTAATTTTCCAACCAAATAAGGAATGGATTATCATGGCAAACTGCATACACTTGTACTATAACTGAAAAATAATGGATGACTGGTATATTTTCACAATAACAGATACAAAATATAGTTGTTGTTTAATGTTGTATTACTGAGGGGAGAACGGGAGTAAGAGCCAGCCAAGAAACAGACGAGTCAATGACAACATGGCAAATCTGAAGTCAACTCACTGTATGACACTGGGCAAGAGCTGAACCCCTCTTCAGCCCAGTTTTTTACGTATCAAGTGAGTATTTTAATAATGCCCCAAACTGCATAGATTTGTGTTGAGATTAAGGGAAATAGCAGAGGTAAAATAATTAGCATAGTCCTTTTCACATAGTAAGTGCTTATTAAACATTGCTGAACCAATAGTAATAATATTACCATACATAAGATTACATTCATAACAAGCATTTAAACCATACAGTCCCTCTGAAAGTCTAACAACTGCAATATATGTCATCTTTTATTCAGGCACCTATAATGTGGCGCAGGTGCTAGGTACCATGAAAAAATGATATAAAAGCATTACTTTGAAGGAGCTTACATTCTGAGCTATCCATGAAAATACATGGAAAACCATTCCATGATTTCATGAAGAACAAATGTGAGCAGATTTACAATTCACAGAAAAGATTGCTATAAATCCTATGGGCTTTAAGGATCCAATTAAACTTATCATCTTACTAATACCTTACTTGAGTGACATGTAATAGATTATATCAAGTCTAAGGGTACTAAGAACTAGAATAGGAGAGAAAAAACCCAAACTTAATGTTATTCAATAGCATTTCCCATTTCTTCTTTCCACAGAGTGTGCTTCTTAGTATGAGATTTTGCTTTCCCTCCCATCCTCTCCTCTGGGACTAGGATGGAAGGAGGATGAGAAGTTGGCTGGATGTAATAGTATAGTAAGAGTAAACTAAACCATCTTGACTATTTCTCCAACGTTAGCAAACATGAGTAATTCACAAGCCAGTTTTCATTTACCCACCACATTGGGACACACATGTAAATAGCTACCATTTACATATGAATATTAGGAACAGGTGTGCCCACAAAAGAAAATGTTTAAAATTTGGAACATTCTTTGATTTGATTCCCAGCACACTAAGGGAGTTGTCTGTTTAAAGCAATCTTCAGGAAATTCTTTTGTAATGTACAAGATCTTTTGTCAAATTAAAAGCCACCCCCTGACGTATTTGTTTTAGCAGTTTGAATCTTTATGCATGAGAAGCTTTCTTAACTTGGGAAAACATCCCATTTCTTGATTGGTATTATGATAGAGAATAAAGAAGTGTCTGAATAGCAAGGTAAAAAAGTGCCTTGAGGAAGAGTACGGATCTTATATTTAGTAATTTTGGTACAGCTTCCTTAAAAAATTCCTTTTTAAAAAAAACCTATAAAAATGCAGGAATGACTAATCATACTGTTCTATTATTCTAATTAGTTGCCTCTCTGTTCAAATAGCAAACAGCCACAGAGGAACCTAGTAACATTTTGGTGAGCTAATTGAGAAAAAAATCTCCAATTAAATGTTAAGGAAAGAAAATTAACACGCACATGATTTATAACATTTTAAATTAAATAATGCTTTGATTTTACTGAACTTCGGCAAAAGAAATGTTGACTCATCACACACATAAGGGAATGCTTCTAACAAATAAATGAAGGATAAAAGGTGGGAAAATAGATGCTTCAATAATTTTCCAAGCTGAATAGAATTACATTACATTGTAACCACTAATTTTCTTAATCTTGTAGAGGAGGTGGAAATTTGACAAAGTGGACTGTTAAGCAAGTACAGTAAAATAGAAGAAGTCGACCTAAGTCTTGTTACCATTTATTTAATCAGGTAAAACAGATCTGTTCAGTGACCTGTATTAAAGATCAACAAGAAAGGGTTTTCAAGTTCAGAGGATAAGAGAAATGCACCCCAGAGCGCGTGCTAAATAATCAGTTTTCAATAAAGGTGTGCTGATTCAATGTGATAGACCACTGAACACCACCTTGACACAAATTTTTTTAAAGAGGAGCTTTCTCCCTCCTCCCCTCACTCGCAGTCAAAGCCACTCTGGCATCTCCCATCTTCTGGCTCATTTTATTTTATTTTTTTCAGACTCATGTATTTCCTCTAACCCTTAAGATTCTGTCTCCTGTTATTAATCAAAGAGCTAAGGTCAAACTACCTTGTTGACTTGTATCAACTACCTTGTTAATATCGCAAAGCTCCATTTGACCACCTGGATCAGGTTTCCATCATTTACCTAAATTCTTATCTTTTCTCCACTCTTCAAATTGAACCAGAAGCAAGGCCCAAGGAGGAATACAAAAACTGTCTCTGGAGCCATTAAATTTAAACATATCTTCAAAACAAAATACTTTATAACTAAACAGTATATAAGTCCTACGACTACTTTTTTAAAAAGGTAAACTACAATTCTATTGCACTAAATAAACAAAATTATGCATAGTAATAAGGACAGACAAAAATAATTCTTTAAGCTATAGTATCTTCAAGAAAAAAAATACATGAGAATAAAAATTCGATTTAATCATTGGTATGGATATATTTCTAGGACTTTAGAGGAATTTATGCCAATTGGATTTGAATTCATTATCACTATTTATTGAAAATGAGATAAAATTGGTTTCTCCGATAAACTAAGAATTATGAAATGATAGTTATTTTTTAAAAATAAAACACTATGGAAAAATATAAAAACTGTTAGGGAAAATATATAAATTAGGCCTTTAAAAATAAATGACTAACATATAACCAATACATAATTAAACATATGACTAGCTATCATAATTTTTCTCCTCATTTTTAAAGCTTTTTAGATTATTATTAGGATATTAACAGTTTGTAAAACTAAATAATACCACGTGTTATGAAATAGTTTTTTTTAATTTTTAATCACTCAGAGGAGAGACAATTAATTTTGAATACGCTGGTATTTTATACCAAAAGCCTAATTCAGTTTAGAAAATTATTGTACCTATGTACGAAACTCTGTATTTTGGATCTCTGGATCCAAAATGACATATAAACATCAGTCATTTGAACTAGTCAGATAGACTTTTTCAATACTAATTTTGGAGTTCATTTAAAATAGTATAAGAGGACGAAGATGAGGAATTTTTACTACACTCATGTGCCACATAATAACATTTCAGTCAATGACAGACCACATATATGACCATAAGATTGGTACCATAGAGCCTAGTTGTGTAGTAGGCTGTACCACCTAGGTTTAAGTACACTCTATGATGTTCACACGACAAAACTGCCTAACGACGCATTTCTCAGAACGTAAGCCTGTCGTTAAGCGATGCATGACTGTAAATATAAGTACTGAGTTTTGTATATGGTCCCATAGGGTTTTGCTTTTCCTAGACATGTACTGATTTCCTTTAGCAATTGTGGAGACATGCTTTACTTCACATATATCCCTCCTTTGCAAATATAAATTAGAGTCATATGTGACACAATATTAAGGAGAAAAATTCCCCACTGATTTTGCGCTTTTCAGGAAGATGATGAAAGTAATTAACTAAACCACAAATATGGCAAGCCATAGATACCACAGACTCAACTGTACATGTAAAACATAATTTTAAACAGTTTGCATGCAGGTGTGTAGAAGTATACAGTAGTATAATTTTTGATCCAGCCTCAGGACCACTTCAGCAAAATTAACACAAACTTTTAACAAAACCAAACTACTTACAAAAATAAACAGAAACTTGCATATTTCCATCAGTACTATCCAATCCAACCTACTCTCTCATGAGACAAAGTTAAACGCTAAACTCGTTTCCTTCCTGTTTTTCCCACACGCAACAATTTGGACCTTAACCTAGACCTGGGGTATTTGTAGATCCCTTAAAATACATTATTTTCCAGTCCTTTTTGATAAATCAAAATTTAAAGTTCCACCTTTAAAGCCCCTTCTCCACTTCCTCTATGAAATTTGCTCTAGATCTAAAATGGCAATATTCATAAATTTCACTTTCCAGACCCCATCATTCCCTGAGAGACCAGAGCCCCCTTGATGACACACAGTCCCTCTAACTTCTGCCTTATACTACACCTCCATGAAGCAACAAATTTTCCAGAACAACCAACCATTATTTTCCCTAAAGCTATATGATTTATGTTGGATGGAATGGGATTGAAACAGAGTGCTCTGAGTTCTGATAGACTCCATGGGAAAATTAACAGTTTGTCTGTGTCAACCCAGAAGGAGCAAAAAAAGTATTAAATTAGGCTCAGGGTCAAAATTTTCCTGATTATATAACTTCTATTTAAGAAGCACATACCATAATACATTATTGTACAGTCCTAAATATAATCTATGCAGGGAAATCAATATAATAAAATCATACCAATATTTATTCCCCTAATTCTAGGTGTGACTACACTTTATATTCAGAATAAAACAATTGCCCTATTTGAAAAAATTCTCCTTCTTCATGGGCTGGGGATATTGTATCAGTGTTTTTTTTTTTATTTTCCCAAAACAAAGAAAGTATTTCCAGTTAAAAAGATAAAAAAATGGGAAGTTATAGGGTTCCCTGAGAGGGTGGTGGAGGTGGGTAGATTTGTGACATTTTTTTCTCTAAAATGACCTTCTGCAACAGTGCATAAAACAGTTGGAATTGGGCCGTAAGCCCTGCAACTTGTCTGAGAGGGAGGGAAGCAAACACATAACTCAGAAATTCAGAAACATCCCTCCCAAATCCCTCAAAATATATCAATTTTGCCTCTTGGGATTCAAGGTAGAACAACGAAAGGTCACGTAAAAAAAAGAAATTGATTATGGTGCAAATGGTGTCAGATTGGCAGGAAGTTAAAGGGAAATGACTGGAAAGAAGACCTAAAGATGACTAGAACAACTACAAAAAAAAAAAACAAGCTTTAGACAATATGTACAACATCTATGGACTCACGCTACAAATTAAATCCACACCTGTAAAATTTCCTGGCTCCTAATACAGGGTATTTGTGTAAGTAGTATACATCAAAGGAAAATTAGCCAGAATAAAAAAAAAAAGTTCAGACCATGCTTTTGCAGCTTTAACTGAGTCAAAATCGGCTAACCCACACACAGACGGTAATTAAGAAAATATCATCATCTTTTCAAAAAGGGACATACACTCTCTGCCTTGTCTGAGATCTCATTAACTTGGAATCAGTTCTAGTCAAACAGAAACAGGCTTTACATACCATACTAGATGTTAATTAAGCTAAATATAGTTGCTAATTTTATATTCATGTAAACACCTGCATTGCCTGTGTCACGACTCCTGAGCAATAGGATTTCTGTGAACCTAAAAGCACAAAATCAACCACTCACATATTAATTACCTTATTCACGGAAACATTATTCAAGTCTTGAGTATTTTTTCCTAAAGAACTGAGTTCTGCTCAATTGAATTTACTGAAAGCATAGGACAAACTCAAACTCTAAAATTTGCATTTTGTTGTGTCGCTTAATATAAGTATGGTATCCAGAATCTATCATTATCTTAGGGCCAACGAATAATTTCAGTTATTAGCCTTGGTGAGAATGTGTTAGGATCACCAGGATGCTAACATTTAAGGGCATAATCTTTATTCACGCACCTTCCTCAGTTCCAGAAAAAAAAATTCTCTTATTTCATTTTGTTTACTTATTAGTCTGAAATAGATATTCTTTGTCCAAGAACTTCTGTTCTTTAAATAAAAGAGGAAAAAAAGACTGGCAAAAGAAACTATTTCAACTACATTAAATGAAAATAACTCTAGTACATTTTGGGTTTCAAAAACAACAAAGATCACAGCTGAGAAGCAGCTCTTTTCAAAACATTGTGATCTATAATATAAATATTGGGACCATGTTGGCAGACTTTCATACAAACCCCTAATAACAACAGTTGTTAAAACAAGTATTTATATGGCAATTTTCATGAGACCAGAGCTTTGAGCAAATAAATATAAACTGTACTCATGATTATATACCTCCCTGCCTCAAATCTGTATGTTGCAAGATCCTCTTTAAGGGACGTACAAGCTAAATAAGACATTTTTTCCGGCAATTCCTCAAGAAATTGTAAGCTAATAATCTTAGTAAAGAATAAATACATAAATTTTATTTATACCTGTTGAGAAAATAGATGTAAAAGAGAGTTTAGACTTTGTCTATCAAGCAGTATATTCTTGCAAATATTTTCAAGCTCAACAGTAAACTATAAATTTTCTGAGGTTCTTTAGTATTATACTAAAGGGTTCTCTCAATGTATTGTGTTTGGGGTGGACTTTAGAGGTCTTCTAGTGTACTTTTTTTTGTTGTTTTTTTTGGTGAGAGAGATTGGCCATGAGCTAACATCCGTTGCCAATCTTCCTCTTTTTGCTGAGGAAGATTGGCCTTGAGCTAACATCTGGGCCCATCTTCCTCTATTTTAAATATGGGACACTGCCACAGCATGGCTTGATGAGTGGTGGTGTGTAGGTCTGCACCCAGGATCCGAACCCGTGAACCCCAGGCTGCTGAAGCGGAGCGTGCAAACTTAACCACTACGCCACTGGGCCAGCCCCCTAGTATACTTTTATGTAATGATTGAATTAATATAATGATTTCATATCCTTATAATATTAGTAGTATGATCATTATAAGAATCAATATAATGATTCCATCTATAATATACTTGATAAGCATTTTCCAATTTCTATATGAAAATTTGACACAATGGAGAACCACCTCTCAATGCATTAGATTCCAAAATTTCTTCTTTATATTAAAGCAGAAAAGAGGTGCCTCCGTGGTACATCTTACCTTCCCCTTCTGCTGATACCACAGAACAAACTCACATTTTCAAAAGATGATCCTTCCTCTGTTTGAACATAGTTATCACAACTCCCTTAGTTTTCACTTCTTTTTTTTAGACTAGAATACTTTCCTTTGCTAAGCAATTTTTCCCATGCCCCTTCTTAGCACTAGATTTTAGGGCTCTATCTTAATGTTGCTTGCATAGTCTCTGGCGCATGCTGGAGCCTTTCCTGGGAACAGCCCCTCTCTCTCCTTCTGCTGATAACACCTCATGTCCCTTTGGCCGGGATAATGCCAACACATTCTTCAGAACTGTCTGCAGGAGATCACTTCTGGAAAGTCTGCTTTGATATCTTAAAGCTTAGTTAGGTGTCCCTCCCCCCATTTCACACAGAAACTCTCACAGCAGCATTCTGCAGATAGCCCTAATACAACATCTGCCACCTTGTCTGTTTACAGGGCTTCATGATTCAAGAAATATTGATCATAAAAGCAATGAGACAAGAACATAAAAGTAAGAAGCAACAGGAGTTGATTCGATGTGGGGAGTGATGGAAAGAAAGTATTCAGGAATGATACCTAAATTTCTGGCTTGGGTAACTGGGCAAGATTAACCAAATAAGGGAACACAGTAAGAGAAACGGATTCGAGTTTTAAATGGTCTGTGAAATCACCAATTCAAACATCCAGTAAGCAGTTAGACATAAGAATTTAGAGCTCAAGAAAGATAAGGGCTGGAGATAAAGATTTGGGAGTCTTCAGCAAATACACAGTTACAGAGGCCAGGGCAGAGTGTACCAAGAGAAAACAAAAGAAGTTTGAAGACTGGAATCTGGAAAATTGGTTAAATACTGAACGAAGGAAAGAAAGCCAACGAAGAACAAAGGAAGAAATAGCCAATCGCAGCAATAAAATTAGAAATATGTGACATGCCAAGAGATGAGAACACTTGTAGGAAAGTACTGTCAGTGTAAAATGGTACAGAAAGATAAAATGAGGTAAGATCTGGGAAGAGGTAAGCAGTAACGTCATGGATGATCCTGGCAATGGCAAAGTTGTTGTGGTTGAAGCAAAGGTAGATCACGTTATATTGAGGGCAAATGGGAAGTGACTCATGTTAAGACAATGTGAGCAGAAACTGTTTCAAGAATTTTGACTGTGAAAGAAATGGGAAGTGAATGAATGTTACAGAACAGCTCATCCTGACTGATCAATAAAATTCCAAAAAATAAAGTTGGCTGAGTTACCCACTAATAAATGCAAGAATGCAAGACAGTAATTCTAGTTCTAGCTCTTTTAGTTAAATAACTGGAACCCTAGCACTCAAGTTCCTTGATAATGATAGATGGGCCAGTTCACCTCATTGCTCTAAAAGGATCACAATCAAGAGCCACAATTTAATACACGAGTATTCCATATTACAAGAAAAAGAAGACAAACAAAACATACATAACTTCCAAAAATAATTTTTAAGTACCACTGGTAATCCAGAGCACTATTAACTCTGCTTAACTGAAAATAAATTCTAACCTAATTTTCCAAACAGATATATCCTAGACCCAATCTCCTTGCGAAGAAAATGGATTCTGTGCTACTAAGAAATTCTACCTACAATGGCAAACTAGCACAGACCTTTGTTAAGTGACTGCTTTCATTGTTGAACAAAAATTCTAGTGATTTACCATCTGTGAATCCATGTTTAAGAGAAGCACTGAGGTTCTAGAGATAAGCAGTCCCAAGGGTAATAAAACCAATATTTACACATTCAAAATAAAACACTGCAGACTGAGAGAACAACAGAAAACCATGAAATATATTTTCTATTTAAATACGGTGCCAAAGAATAAAAACAGTGTAATTACATCAATAAGGATGATGACAGACGCACAAGAGCTTATCTTAAGGATGAAATGGTCACTGCCTTTAAAAAAAATTACCCGGGTCTTCCAAATTGTTTCAACTAGAAAATTCTTAGTGTTTTTTTTTTCAATAGTGCTTTCATTAGATAAAAAGCTTTCCTGAGTTTTTGTGAACTACAATAACCCCTTGGAATACTTCAGTACCAACCACTGTGTTGAAAAAGCAATTTCCTAAATATTATCTTGATATGTAGAGCTTCCAAAGTACCAAAATTATACAAACACAGAGCACCATCTGACAATATCTGGTGCATAAGGTCAAATATCTCTCTCTTATTAATCATAATCATTAAATTCTCCTATTCACCAAAATTGTTTAAATGACTCACGTAAAGAAGGCATAATAAAACCAAAAAAAGAAAATTTTTAAAAGAGAGAAGACAAATTAAACCAGAAAACTGGGGTTATAGTAGGCAACCATAATTGAGCACAGGGCTCCTGGCAATTGTAAATGAATGCAGAGCTTCCTGGCTGCCAAAGCAAACAGAAAAGCAGAAATTACTTACATCACTGTCCAATAGCAATTATAGCTGGGGAAAAAAGGCAAGATGTTGAAGCACATGTAATGTATAGAATAACACCATCTGTTTTTTTTAAAAAAGCATGTATGTGAATATAAGTGCTCGTATATATATTAAAATTTTCCCCAAGGCCGTATAGGAAATTGGTTGTTCTGGGTTGTGGTACTCGGGAGGTAGAGAAGCACAATGCGGGAGATATCTCACTTTATAGTATTTATATACTACTATATTAATGTTTTTCTTACGAGGAATATGCATCATTTTATCATTTAAAAATTTAATATAAATAAATGCAAAACAATAAAGAAGATAGTGGATGGCACTATAACCTAAGGGCCAAATTACTGCTTTAGATTCTGAACTTGATAATATGATACAAATAGACAAGCATGATTTCAACCACACCATTACAAAACAGTGACCATCAAAAAACTCAGCGTTCCTCTGTTATAGTTTGGAATCAAATATAAAGATAACTCAAAGCAGAAATCCAATCACGTTCTTCTACAAGACCTGTGAGAGAGAGAATGAAAGGCAGTTTGAGAGAGAAAGTCAGAGAGAGAATGAATAAGGAGAAAGGAACAAGGCAGAGTTATTTTCAGAATGACTCACAAGAAGCAAATAAAAATCCAAATATATAAAATTCTATACTGCAAACGACTATAATCCCAAGTTATGGCACTGGAGTAAACTATAAAGATGACTACGAAAATGTCTGGAAATATGGCGAAAAGAATACTGCTGCTGAAGTCTATCTTCTTTATTATCTTCATCATTAAAGGAAAACTTTCTTGCAGAATCCAGTTAAAAATGATTAATCTCATCACAAGCATAATAAAGTCGAAAATCTAATCATCAGAGTTTGCATTTCAATGGAAGAGAAATATTTATTAACAACTTGCATCATATTATATGTTAGAACTTTCTGTTAAAAGTACTATCATAGGGCCGGTCCCGTGGCTTAGCGGTTAAGTGCGCGCACTCCGCTACTGGCGGCCCGGGTTCGGATCCCGGGCGCGCACCGACGCACCGCTTCTCCGGCCATGCTGACGCCGGGTCCCACGTACACCAGCTGGAAGGATGTGCAGCTATAACATACAACTATCTACTGGGGCTTTGGGGGGGAAAAATAAATAAATAAAATTATAAAAAAAAAAAAGTACTATCATATATATCTTACAATTTTTAAAATACTTAAAACTAATACATATAAATTATAAGCAAGCACGCACATATAGTGCCAAAAGTCATCACATTCTTATAAAAATGTAACAAAATAATTGTTTAAGAGGTCACAAGCCAAAGAAATTGAGAACTTGGCTTAAATATTTTAATAATTTGGATGGAAAAGAAAGACTGGCTAATAATCATAGAGAGAGGTCTGTCAATTCAGAAAATGTTATTGTATCAGAAGGAAAATGTAAAAAGCTTTTTAATGGCAACGACAAATAACTACAGGTTTTATGTTGTTGATTGTATTTAAAAACTGTTTCACATTAACTGACAATGTTCCCAAATATATACAAAAAATTAAAAATATATTAACCAGTCTAGCAATTCTACTCCTAAGTGGAATACCCAAGAGAAATGAAAACATATGTCCACACAAAATCTTCTGTGCGAATGTTCATAGCAGCATTGTTCACAATAGCCAAAAAGAGGAAACAATGCAAATATCCATCAACTGATGAATGGATAAACAAAATGTGGTATATCCATACAATGGAATATTATTCTGCAATAAAAAGAAAAGAAATACTGATAGAAGCTACAACATGGACAAATCTTGAAAACATGATGCTAAGTGAAAAAAGCCAGTCAGCAAGGACTGCAAATTATATGATTCCATTTATATGAAATATGCAGAATGGCAAATCTATAGAAACAGAAAGTAAGGGGGCCCAGCCCAGTGGCATAGTGGTTAACTTCACACACTCCACTTTGACGGCCCGGGGTTCACAGGTTCAAATCTCAAGCGCAGACCGATGCACCACTCATCAAGCTATGCTGTTGTGGCGTCCCATACACAAAATAGAAGAAGATGGGCACAGATGTTAGCTCAGGGCCAATCTTCCTCAGCACAAAGAGGAAGATCGGCGACAGGTGTTAGCTCAGGGCCCATCTTCCTCACCATAAATAAATAAATACATACATACATAAATAAATAAGAAAGAAAGAAAGTAGACTTGAGGTTGCCAGGGCTGGTGGAATGTGGGGATTAGGAAATGGTGGCAAGCGGGTATGGGATTTCTTTTGGGGTGGTAAAAGTTTCTAAAATAGACTGTAGTGATGGTTGTGCAACTAAACACCACTGAACTGCACAATTCAAAGGGATAGGTTACACGCTACATGAATTATATCTTAACCTGCTAAAAAACAAAAACCATATTACCGAGTCAAGACCCTTCTCCATTGTCTTCGCTGACCTCAACCTCATCATCCCCACTCCGGAGCCAACACTGTCGGAAGCAGAAAGAATCTAAACCATCCCAGCCATGAATCTGTGGGGAATCAGTGTAAAGTCTTCTAGTTGTCACCCCATGGCAACTCTAACCAGGGATGACCAACAGACTCCCCCAGCGGACAGTCTCAGAGTGACAGGCACCAGACGTGGTCCCAACTCATCAGGGCTTCTACACCACAATTCCTCAATCTAAAATACTTCTTGGTGCCCCAGCTGTCAGGATTCCTCTAAACTCCAGTCCTCAGGACTATTTACCGTATTAATGGGCTCTAAATTCCTGAGTTCCTGACCACCGGGAAGACTGCAGATCCACAAATCCCATGGCTGGATTTGTCTTCCTTGTGCTCTACCCACTGGCTTGGACCCTGTGCTACATGTCCCATAGGACATGATCCTATAGTTTGCCTGAAAGTGGATGGACAGTGGGAATCGCCCTGGACCACCTGATCTGACTGCCAGGTTGAGCCTCTATGCTCAGCTGTGCGGCTAGATATCTATGGGCAGACAGAATGCCTATCACTGCCCATCTAACCCCAGAACCTTCCACCGCGTAAGTAGACACTATCCTGACAATGCTTGAGATTACAAGACAGTCAAGTGTTGATGAAATATTTTCTGACAAACTGCAAAATCAGATATTTCCATTCATTTTCAGTTTCCTGAGGTTGAATACAATCATTTTGAAAGAATTTATCACACTGAAGGGAAGAAAATGAATGAAAATTATCCTAACAGATCACTGAAAATATCCAGTCAATTCCGCAAATGGAACTCATAAGAATATTCGTGTGGTATAGCACATTCAATGGTGCTGCTCTTCCTTTTGATGATGACTCTGGTTACTATCTAAAAGAAACTGTGTGTTCACTGAGATAATGTCCTCACTACAAAACAATGGATAATTCAACATCACACTTCTGAGGAAAAAAATACTTTTGTGACCAACATGGAGAAGCAACAGGTTATATTTCAAGTTTCTTTGCTCCTTAAGAAATACATTATCTGACTGAATAGGTAAAAGAATCATAAATATACACTTACAATTTATTTTGTTAAATGCGTCATTGTAAATATGCAATGAAGTATTGGCAAAGTACTAAATTACACCATCTATTAATGGCTTAAAAACATATTTTTTAACAACGTAAAAATTTACTATATAAAATGATGTATATTCTTACACAGCATCTCAAACATTTGTGAAAACTAATCATTGACATGTTCTCATTATTATCATAGGGTGAAAATAAATACATAAGACTACATAGCAGCAGCCATCAGAGAAGTGAGTTTCCATGGTTCAATACTGAAAACAATATTTTACAAAATTTCATGTCTCTGCTGTGAAGAAAGCCCATTTAAAGGTCTGAGGACACGGAAGCCACGTTTGCTGTGACTTCTCTCTTCCTATTTCTGGAATTTGCCAGGGAAAAAGTAATTAAGGTAAAAATCAGGGCCGGCCCCGTGGCTTAGCAGTTAAGTGTGCGCGCTCCACTGCTGGCAGCCCGGGTTTGGATCCCGGGCACGCACCGACGCACCGCTTCTCCGGCCATGCTGAGGCCGCGTCCCACATTCAGCAACTAGAAGGCTGTGCAACTATGACATACAACTATCTACTGGGGTTATGGGGGAATAAAAAAAGATGCATTAAAAAAAAAAAAAAGATAAAAATCATACCTCAACTGCAAGTTTCTGTTACTTCCTAGAGCTCATATTTGGGGAGATGTCTGTCTCTTATTGAGACTCTATAACTAACTATATCTACAAATATTTCTTAGCTCTCGATTCCCTTTTCAGTTTCAGTGTATTTAGAAAAGATTTGTTTCACTCTTGGACACAGCTGTCATACAGAACACAAACAATATGAATAACCAAAAAGCCAAATGGAAAAAAAAAAAAGTTGATTCATTTTCATACCCTTTAGAGCAGCTGAGAGTACTAAGTTTTTTCAAATAGCACTGAGTTAAGAGGAAACTGAGTTTTATCACTTCAACTTTGTCTCTCAAGACACACTCAAGGCTGGATGATCCCCAGGGAACTCAGAAAGCTTATGGAGATGTGGGTTCCAATAAATTTCTTTACATTTTGATGTACCCTGGGGCCTCCTCAGCTCCCTCAGAAGCCAAGGAGTCTGAAAGACTTTTTCCTTCACATCTGACTGTCAGTCCTCTGAGATTATTCAGGAAAGTTCAGGATTACTTCACTATGGAAAATTTAGCTTCTATTCCTTCTAAATTCTTTTTCTTCCCTTTTCTTTCTTTTCAGAGCTTTAGTATGCTACAGGGAAATACATGACATTATTGTCTTTCCAATACCAACTGGAATATCATTTAAAACAAAACAAAAAGACTTTCTTTTTTTAGAAAAGGAAAAAGATTAAGAGCCCAAAGCCCTCACAAACAAGAAATGAAAGAAAAGGCAAACTAGAGGAGAACTGATCCACAGTAGACAAAATGAAAGAAAATATTCCACACTCCCTTGAAACCATGACAAGCACCACATTCACATCTTTGATTATCTGCTAAATTACTATGATTTTCCAATACATATGCCAAGGTTTCTGTTCTGCCTGCTTCTACTTTCCATCACAAAACCTTTTTTTCCTTAATTATTTGTTCCCACGTTTTACTCAATCATTTTTGGAATTTAAAGAGGGACGAACCATGAATATTTTACAAGTTCTGTAAAATGAAATTTCTTTATAAGCTTCCTCCTCCCTGTGTTCCAACATTTGGAATACAAGCCCGTGGTAAGAGATCTAAGCTGGGGTTTGCCAGGTGAAATGAGTGAATTCCAGACAGGATGTTACTCGGGGATGGTCCCAAGACATCTTAAAGAGAATAGTCATAAACTCACACACAGTTTCGTCTTTGCCTCTACTATAGCAGTCTCATCCTCATCCTAGGAGGAAGCGTTAGTTATCAGGTTCAGAACAGACAAGGACTACGAAGGGTCTTCCCACTGCAGCTGACCTGCCAGCCGCTGCTTCGTCTCAACCAGCGTCAGGGGACATACCTCTAGTGAAACGGCACACGTGAAGGGAAGAGAGGAGAAGCACAGTTGAAACACAGTATCTTCCTTTCTTTTTTCTTTTCTCACACAGATCAGAAGAAACCTGTCAAGGGGCCAGCCTGGTGGCGCAAGCGGTTAAGTGCACGCTCTCCGCTGCGGCAGGCTGGGGTTCACCGGTTCAGATCCCGGGTGTGCACAGACGCACCGCTTGGCAAGCCATGCTGTGGCGGCGTCCCATATAAAGTGGAGGAAGATGGGCATGGATGTTAGCCCAGGGCCAGTCTTCCTCAGCAAAAAGAGGAGGATTGGCAGATGTTAGCTCAGGGCTGATCTTCCTCACCAAAAAAAAAAAAAAAAAAGAAACCCGTCAAGTTTTCTTAGGATGTTCATTGTGAAAGATAAGGAGCTGAGTGAGGGACCCAGAAGGGGACATTTGGAGCACAGGACACAGTCAGGTAGACAAATTCTGAACTCAGGCCATATGTTCAAGCCACCGAACAGAGGAAAAAGTATTAGTGGTGTGCAGAAAAGCTTAAGTCTGTATATGACAAATAGACAGTTCAGTTCAGTACCATTCAATTAACATTTATTAATAACCTGTTATATATCAAGCATCCTGAAAATCATGAAAATTAACAAGACTAAGCTTGGCTTTTTAATGTTAATCTTTCCCATAATACACAAATTCAGCAATTCCCAATCAGAATGCCATCTCTGAATGCTCTAAAATTTTAAAAATTGTCTTCCATTTTCCAAATCTCCATTCTACATTAGTGCGGGAGCAATAAGCCTAAGATAACATGAATGTGTTAAATTTTAAAGTGTTCTGATAGGCAGAATGACTTTTCAAACATCTAAATCATGCCAAGGCTAAAGAAGCAGGAAAGTCTTAGTTCAGATAAGAAGCACTGTGATGACCTGGAAGCATCTGCAATGTAGTTAAAAAATATGATGGACAGGGGCCAGCCTGGCGGCGTAGTGGTTAAGTTCACATGCTCAGCTTCAGCAGCCCGGGCTTTGCAGGTTCGGATCTTGGGCATGGACCTATGCACCGCTTATCAAGCCATGCTGTGGCAGGCGTCCCATATACAAAATAGAGGAAGATGGGCACGGAGGTTAGCCCAGGGCCAATGTTCCTCAGCAAAAAGAGGAGGATTGGCAACAGATGTTAGCTCAGGGCTGATCTTCCTCACACACACAAAAAATATGATGGACAATTCATCAGCACTTCAAAGATGAACTATTTAAATAATGTATGTAGCCAAGGCAGTTATGATTCAGTGTCCCTGTTTCCTTGCTGGACACAGAGAATGGTTATCACAAAAGTCAGAACAGTGGTTACTTCTTTAGAGAAGAGAGGGAGAGTCAATCCATGAGGCATACAGAGACAGCTTCGAAGGACCAGCAATAACTTTTTCCTGAGTGCTTGTTTTTATTATGACTCTTCATATTTTGTATGTATGTACATATATATATACGTTTTATACACTGTTCTGTATGTATGCTGTACTTTACAATAAAAAGCAAGTGTCTCTGGAACACACAAGAAACTGGGATCAGTGGCTGTCTCGTGGGAGGAAATTTTTCACTACACATCCTTTCCACTTTTATTTTAAACCTAAATGTAGACCTTTTGAAAAATAAGTAAGAGCAAATAAATAAGTGAAAATGTTCAAACGTTGCTCATACATCACATTAAAACTGAGAGTAGGTAATGAAGATTTGCATCTCAAAGTTAAAGGGAAAGATCTTCAAAAATAGGAGTAAATGTTGCTGGTGCCCATGCTCAGCATGAAAGAAAATTTCAAAATTACAGGCAGAATGTCCAAACAGGTTAAGTGTCCTGATTAGTTAAACCAGTCCTACCCCAGATCCTCCCATCTCCCAGGGCAGGTTGCTCTCCTCTACAATGACTGCTGATGTATCCCAGAGGGATGAGGGTTGAATCATCCAGTCTATAACCGTCAGCCTCAGAGCGCTCAGAACGGGAACCCAGCTTCATTATAGAGTAAGAACCCTCATCTCAACACACTAACTGAAATAAAATCAACAGAATGTTTCCATGTCCTCTATTTAGATGACTCAATTTAGATAATGAGTTAGCAAGCCAAGAAATCCAGTTCAGACAATAACTGGTAAAAGGAAATGATTTACCTCAAGCATGTTGACTAGAGAAAAAGTCAAAGAAAAGCTAACAGTGTTGGAAACTCTAAAGAAGCATAGTTTAAACAGCCTAGCAGAGCTTCTAAAGTGGAGCTTCAGTGGAATTCTTATGGGATAGGAACCAATGGTTTCAGATGGAAGTTTCAAGCACTGGTATTCTGTACACATTTCAAAGAAAGGGGCTACCTGTCCTCTCAGTAGTACAATGATGAAAGACCACTATATGCATACAGATTTCAAAAGAAATATCCTGGGGACAAGAGCTATGAGAGATGAACAAAATATCTGATTAAAAAGTCATGTGTATATATACCCAGAAGAATTGAAAGCAGGGACTGAAACAGATGCTGCACATCCATGTTCATAGCAGCATTATTCACAATAGCTAAAAGGTGGAAGCAACCCAAGTATCCATCAACAGATAAATGGACAAGCAAACTGTGTTATAGACATACAATGGAGTATTATTCACCCTTGAAAAGGAAGGGAACTCTAACACATGCTACAACATGAATGAATCTTGAGGATAATATAATAAGCAAAATAAGCTAGTCACAAAAATACAAATACTGTACAATTACACTTATATGAGGTACCTAGAGTATTCAAAACCCTAGAGACAGAAAGTAGAATGGTGGTTGCCAGGGGCTGGAGAAAAGGGGGAAGGAGAGTTACTGTTTAATAGGTACAGAGTTTCAGTATTACAAGATGAAAAGACTTCTGGAGATGGATGGTGCTGATGCTTGCACAATAACGTAAATGTACTTAATACCACTGATCTATACACCTAAAAATGGTTAAGATGGTAAATTTTATCTTATGTGTATTATACACAGTTTCTAAAAAGGAAAGAAAAGAATCAGCCAATATCACGCCAAAAGCAATTATGTTATAGCATACCTGTTGCTAAAATTATATATACTTAATTTCATAAATTTATATATACATGAAACCTATAATGGTTCAAAATAGCCTTATTTCCTTTGGTGGCTATGTGCAAAATAAATACTAATATATTCTGTCTTTGATGTTAAAAAAGGGAATGAAATTCTGATACATGCTACAACATGGATGAAACTTGAAAGCTTTATGCTATAAGTGAAATAAGCCAGACAAGAAAGGACAGACATTGTATAATTCCACTTATATGAGGCGCCCAGAGTAGTCAAATTCACAGAGACAAAAGTAGAATGGTGATTGCCAGGGGCTGGGGGAAGGCGGAATGGGACGTTATTGATTAATAGGGACAGAGTTTCAGTTTGAGATGATGCAAATTTCTGGAGATGGATAGTGGTGATGGTTGCACAACGTTGCAAGTGTACTTAATGCCACTGAACTGTATACTCAAAAATGGTCAAAATGGTATATTTTATATTATGTGTATTTTACCACAATTTAAAAAAAGGTCATGTTTATAGTCAGAATAGCCAAATAGAACTGTGAATTCAAAAACAAAAGGATAAAGGTTACCAACAGTGTTCAAAATATGGATTTTATGTGAAACCCTGTGAAGAAAAAGAGGGGCAACTGACAAATGACTGGACCAGCTATTAGTCTTGGATAAATCTTTGGTGTCTACAATGGGAGTGACACCACTTAGACACGATGCTCTTGTGCAAAGCACAACTGTACCCAGAGCCTTTCTCCTGGAGACAACCCCAGCACCAACCCCAGCTCTATTCACCCTCCCACTGTGCCTGCACGCACACACAGGTCGGGCAAAAGATCGCCATCTAAAAGGAGCCTGGAACTGGCTCAGGGTTTCATTGTGTAGATCAAATCTCATTCCTCAACAACGTACTCAGACATAAACTATACACCAGAGGCTGCAAACCGAAATGCAGGTGCCATAAATGCACAAAGTGATCTGTGTGTAAGAAAAACAACCACACAAACTGATGTTACACAGGCGACAGCCTCCGTGTTGGGGAAAACACAGCGGCTGGTAGGGATCTTGGGGAGCGGCAGAGCACGGGAACAATCTGCTCACTTCCAGGCAGTGGCTGCCACGTACAAGTCCACTGTTACCAAAACTACCAATTTTCCAAGAGAAATTATTTTGAACCAATGGAAACGAAGCCTCTCATACAATACAACCCTTGGGTTGTGTCTTGAGGTAGAGTCGAATTGCAGAAAGTGAGGAAAGAGGACATGTTTGAGGTGGGACACCGTTGGGGTACTTAGACAAAACCTGGTCCTTAATCTAGTGGGAGATCTAGAGTTAGACGAGGTTAGAGAGGAACCTTGTGGTTGATTCAGAGAAAGCAAAAAGGATCATAGTTGAGTTGTGCATTTAGATGATGCGCTACGCTACAGAAGGCTGATTCTAATAAGTGATAGAACTAAAGGATACTAGGGAAAATATTTAGACCAAATCAATTCATAAACATCTTTATTGCTACATTTCCTCATAAATTTCGCAGCTTTTCACTGAACGAAAGTGTACCAATTTCTTTACCTGAATCCTCAAGTTTTTCAACCACCTTCTTTGAAAAATCTAATTCTAATAGTAGTGATTTTACATCAGGTATTACTTACAAACCAAAAATCAACAAAATGCTCTCTTAGCAAGTTCAAATTTCTAATTCTGCAAACTAACAAAGTCGATAGGTCAACAGGTAAACTGAGGAATCAAATAAACAAAGAAACACCTCACCAACAAATTACCCTATCAAACTTCTCCATGGAAAGTATAAACCATAAAAATACAACTCAGAATTGTATAATTGGGTAGGTTTTCATATGCCAGGTAGCCTGTATGGGTATCTGAAATATTTGATGAACAAGGAAGAGAAATTTTTATAAGAAATCTACCCAGTTGTTCACTGTTGACCTAGCATTATGGAAGTTCACTGTGCCTGCTCTGTATTTGAAACTCAGTTTGCTTACGTGCTCAAGTTCAATCACATCCATTGCTTTCTTCTGGTAGTATCTCACCAGTTCTTCCATGTAGATAGTCTAACTGGGTACGAACCCTAATACTTTCATGAGGCTTTTATTACCAATCCAGTAATTCAGTCTTGGTAGTCATTTGAGTACCTTAATTTTAATTTTAACCAATGCTATGGTAACTGAAATGGAATTTCAGAAGTATTATTTTCCTTTCTTTTATCTTTCATCGTGTCCTCTCTCCTGGCTCTATTCCCTCAGAGTGGAAATACATCCAGCTATCTGACTTTCCTAAAAAGAAATCTCTCAGCCCCGTTACTCCACCTCCCTATTCACGGCACTTGGTTTAGTTTCACTGCCAAAAAAATATCTGCCTCCACAAACTCTGACTTTTAATCTAAGTTCCTAGGGCTATTTACTCAAACGCTCTCCTAAAGGTCTGACTTCCTATCCCAGCTTAGTACTGCCTGCTGGACAGCCCTAGCTGGACAGCTGACGTCTATGTCTCTACGGCAAAATCTCAGAAGGGAACTCCTTCTGAATTCAGAAGGGAACTCCTCATCTCTGCCCATTGCTCCCTCTATCCAGCCCAAATCCACCCTAGCCTCACTTCAGTCTTTATGGCAATGGTCTTCCCAACCACCCCTTCTGGTCCTCTAAGCTGAAATCTTAGAAGCGTCTCCAACTCTTCCCTCTCCCTCTCTCATATACCCCTGATAACCAGATATCAGTGACTATTTTCTACTAATTCTAACTGCCCAAACCGACTCTGGTTTGTTGATTTTCATCAGCATTTCCATTCTTCAGCCTAAACTACCAATAATGTCATCATATCTGGTTCTCCTCTTTCTTCAACCTATGCCCTCTGGTTATGTTACACACTGTGGCCAGACTTCTCTTTCTAAACACAGTGATGCACTCTCTTGCTCAAAACTCTTTAATAAGGTCCTCAAATTTAGGAAACATCAAGTTCAAATTCTTTGACAAGAGATCCAAATTCTCCACAGTCTGACCTAATTCTATCTCTACATTCTTATTTTCCCACTATGCTCCTTTCAATAGGTGCTACTTGACAACATTAGCTTCATCCCATTTCTAAGCCACTACTCAAACTGTCCCCTCTGCCCCCAATGCCCTTTCCCCTTTCCCACCATTCTCATCCTGAGAAACATTCACTAGTTTGCCAATTTTCCAAACTAGAAGTAATGTCTCCCAGATTTGAATTACCGTAAGACTTTGTGCCTCTCTTTCAACAATAACTTCATTCTACTTGTTTTTTTATTGCCGCAGCGATATAGTTTTATCTGCCCTCCAAAATTCCAAAGTTTTTTTAAAGGCATCATATATCTTTCATCTTTGTATCTTTCTTTCTCCTACCAGTGCAGGATAATTTCCCCAAGATCCGTGCTATAACCTGCTGTTGAATGAAGAGCGCAAACTCAATGTATTCATTAACATAACAAAAAAAGACTTGAAATCTGTAAAACACTGACAAAGCAAAGAAAGAAGTGGGAATACTGAAAGCAAATATATTTCCTATTTCTATATCTTGCAGTGCCCTAAGACCTTTTACACCAAGAATTTCAAATATCTGACTGAGTCATCTACCTCAAAGGGGGCTATGCTTTTTTTCACTAAATTCTGTGTGCAATAATGAAATTAAAAGAAACCTTCCCCAAGGTTCTAAAGGAGATCCATCTCCTTCTATGAATGAAATAGAATAAGAGGTAATTAGAAACATTTAATGTCATTTGCGAAATAGGTTTAAGCACTAAATCTTGCTATTACAGTCATTTACAAATAAAACACTTTGTAAAGAATTTCAGCGGTGCATTTTATATCTAAGTTCCTTAAATTACTGAAATATTGAATTTACAGGCTCAAACTTTACTTATGTCACTAACGTTTCTATTAAGATTGATAAAAAGTAGTGCCAAATCCATTATTTCGACCTTTCTCGTCTTATAGAAGAAGAAACTGAGGCTCAAACAACTTAAATGACTTGACCTAATTCATGCAGCCAGTAAGGCTGCAAAATCAGGACCCACACCAGGTGTTCAGTCCTCTGTTCAACAGAACCACTGCTTTGGGTGATAAAATACAAGTGGCAAGAAAATAAATTTATATGGGAGATTCCTTTATAATTTTCTGGAAGTAATCTGGTTGATTGGGAGCATTGCCACAGTATTTCTTTATAACGCCCCTCATACTTGGTGCTCCCAACATACATTACCAGAACTGTCTTTATAGTACTAATACTTACGGAGTTGCTAATAAGGTCATTCTTAATTAGTTTTATTTCATTTTTAAATAGACTTGATTCAGAATGAAACACATATTATCTGCCACAATCATTGCCCCAATATGAGTGCAAAAGTCACTTTCCAAAGCACATGGGAGTTCCTACAGTCCTTTCCTGTTTTCTAGAGCTAAATTTCCTCTTTGCGAGGGAAACATATCTAAAAGATCTATTTATAAATAAAAGCCTATAAATGTTCACACTGTATTTCCCATTGGATTAGATGATTACAATTCAGATGATTTCTAATATACCTGTAAAAATATCAGAACAAAAAAAATATTACTAATCCATTTAAGAATAATAAACCAGTGTATATTTCTTATCAGCTAATCCCACAAATTTGTATACGGCTATTCTTAAATTTGATGTCATAATAGTACTATTTTTTTCTTAATTATAGGACACCATCTGTTGTAAGATAAAACACTGATTCAGTAATAGATTTGGAGGGGTAATATTACAAGTATGTGCAAGTAGCTTATAAACAGAAAACATTCAACTGGTTATTAATTAAAATTTTGTGAAAATGTGATAAAATACTTCATGAATATAATAAAAATCTCTTTACGCTAAGATTAAGTACATCTCTAAATGGATGAGCAAAAATAAATAGGAGCTTTAAATAAACTAACTATACCCCAAAAAAAGAAGAGGGGGAGAGAAGGAAGAGATGGAAAAGGAGAAACAGAGAAAGGGGAGAAAGAGGAGAAGGAGGAGGAAAAAAAAATAAACATTTCTCTTCCATAACCATCCAGAGAAGCTTACCAGTTCCCCGGAGCATTTTCTAGGAAATGAAGCATATGTTTCATTACATTTTCTAAATGGGCTCTCATATGCAAGGTAAAAAGCATGGCGGTGACTCAGGTATGACGAGAACGTTACCTGTGAACACCAGGAGAATCCTGTACCTTTCCTAATCAAGTACCAGTGACACCCACCTGTGACACATACACAGACTACACAAGTTGATTATTAAAATTGTCAGACTCTGCGTTGTCAGCAAGGAGGGAATACACAGATGTGAGAAGATAACCTCATTATAATGAGATAAGTCCATATTAGAGACACTAACTTTATACAGGTGTAGGGAGTAAATGAATTCTGCCTGGAGGGATTCAGGAAGAATTCACTGAGAAGACGGCGTTTGAGATGACCCCTGAAGGATCAGTAAAAGTTTCTAGGGAAGACATTCTGGGCAAAAGAAGAGGTACAAAGTCAAAAAGTGCACGGTTTCTTTGGAAACCCCTGAAAAGTTTGATGTACAGTAGGGTCTGCTCAGATTAGCGAAAAAATAACTACCTCTCTCTACAATGGTTCCTAATTCATGTTTGTAACTCACCCAAATTGTTATTCCCACTCCTAATAATAATTATCAATAAATATGAATATTCCAATTAAATAAGCATTTTCTAAGCACTTTTAATCCTCACGACAACCCTGAGAGCTAAGCACTGCTATCACTATCCTCATTTTACAGATGAAGACACTGAGGCCCAGAGAGGTTAACTAATTTGCCCAAGGTCACACAGTATGACTTCAAGATGCCCTTAGAGCCAGGCACTAACCCAGGTACTGAAACATCAACCCTAATTATACTCCATCAGGCTGCGTCGCCTCACATCTGCCCAACCTAAGTATACTCTGGACAAAGAGAAGGGGGAGCCCACACAGAAAATACCTCCTGCCTCCAGTTAGCATCCTTTTCCACTCCTCTCCTCTTCTTCCTTTCCTCTCATTGTTTCAGCCCTCAAAGCTGCCATTTCACTCTCTGCTAATCCCTTATTCCCTCCTCATTCCCATGGTGATGTCGCCAACAGGGCAGCAGGATGAAAAGAAAAGAGTCTCCCTGAGACAGACAGGTAAATCTCCAGAGCTGTCTGGTCCCCAGCTCCCCAGGCCTCTATCAGAGAAGGCAGATCTTCATGAAATACAGAAACGGAGATGCACAAGAGATGGGAAAAAGTAGTCAACAACAACAACAACAAAAAGCATTGTTTTGGATGGTCTTTCTCTTTCACTACCATTCAGCACATTGATAGGAGAAACTGAACATCTCCCAAATAATACGTCTTAAAGTGTCATGGCTCTTGCCCTTTAGAAACCATGCTTTTTAAAATTTATTTTTAAAATAAGAAAGGCCTATATGTCTACCAATTAAGCAGATGGTGCCCTTATTAGAACAGGAACAGAAGCTAAAAGGGCAACAGCACACACACCCAGATTAATTTTCCTACGGATAAGAGTTAAAGGAATCAAAATTGGAGCAAAAACATATTAGCCAATAAAATTCACATGGAGAGTTTAGCAGCACAGGTGGGTACTTAAAAATGATTTAAATGAACTGGCACGTGGTAGTGACATTTTCCATTCTGCAATCATGGCCACCACAATGTGTTATGATCTCATTAAATTCACAAGCTAACCCAAAATAAGCCAGGCTCCATATAAGCAGAAGGTGACTAAAGTAAACCACTGATACAGAGGAATCCAATATACTACACTCCTTAGCAAAAAAGAGAAAGAGAGACAGACAGACAGACAGATGTATTCATATAGGCAAGCAGGACATCTGGCATAGAGCTCTCGCTCGAGGGAAGTCCACACTTAATACACATGATAAGCTACTACACATAGTAAGCTACTCCAAGGTTTAAAGACCTTTTTTTTTAGACACCAAATGCCCTTGCTGGGTGGTCTCGGGTTTAATCACCCACATGGTTTTAAAATGCTTCCTTATTTCTAACTCAATTGTAAGATAAATATTAATTCAGAAAATCATACTCTCAGAATTGGGAGAGATCTTAAGAGGTCATTTAAATTCTCTTCTTTCCTATGGAGTGTGTCTAACTTTGTCTTCTCCAGATTATGTGCTATAAATTGTAGACGTGGGATACCTTACATTTTTGGTACATTTTGGCAAACTCAACCAAATTCCAGGGCATCTTCATATGTCATAGATTAAAGGAACTCTCCAGAAATGAATCATGTAGAGTAAGAAATGTGTTCAGCATTGTGTACTTCTTGAGAAATTTCACAAGGCACGTTAACACCTTTTTCCACTTAGACACCCAACAGTTTTAAGGGTAAACTGGAATTTTCCCATATTCTGGTTTAAGAGGTTGTAAAGCTGTATTCTGCCTCATTAAATTACTATTCTACTTCATCCTATAATGGGTGGCATTTCTAGACTGACCAAACTGATAGGTAGAGTTCTCAAATGATAATGGCATCATTTAAACTAGAAAGCACTGCTTAAATGCCAAATAATCCTAATGGTTTCAAAAGCAGTTGTACCTTACAAATGAATATGAAATGGTGGCCATACCTCTATTTATTGATTTAAAAATTAATAACAATAACCTAAAAGCTGACCAGTCTATTGGCACAATAATAAAACATGTATATTGACCAATTTGATGTGAATTTGCTGTGCTCATTTCATCACATAGATAGCAAATTTGTAATATGCTACTAAGACCTTGAGGGAGTCATTTATGATTTTAACCTTACTATGATCACAAAGCAATTATATCTAATATAATGGGCTATTCACTAAGCGTCAAAATCAAATGGTTCAATTTTAAAAGACTAAAGAGTTTAATTTCATCAAGAATTGTGCATGGTCAATTTAATTCTCATCTCAAAAACGGTTCTTCTTGAAAAAATGGAACGTGAAACACTAAATTTTATATCTAAATATATCATATCAAATCTTTGAGTATAAATAAAACATATTTGGTGCATCCTGACTTTTTTTGGTTGTTATTACTGTTGTATTTGGTGACATAGCATCATGGATAGCTCTAATAAAGCATGTAAGCATAAAGTATTGTAATCTCCAAACATGAAATAATTATGACTGAGAGAAAGAACTGAGCAAAAGTTTTCATGGTGCCAGGTACATAGGAGGCACAAAAATAAATATTTGTCAACAAATGAATAGCTGGACAGATAAATAAAATTCAAATGGGGTTCATTTTTTAAGATTTCATGATTAACTATTGAGCACTAAAATTATTTGAAGCCAATGGATTTTGAAAATCAACTCTAAAGTTTTTTAGTCAGTAACTAAAATGCCATTATTAATTTCCTGTGTTTTGTATTTACCTAATTAATACACAGAAGTATAAATTTAAATTTCAAATTGAAGACTGGCTGTGGCAGAGTATTCATATAAATTGAAGAAATATTTATTTAAGAATATCACATGTAAGAAGACACTGTGTCCAGCACTACCAACAATTAAAAAATGAATATAATTTAAAAATTGAAAGAAAAATATGCAGCCAAATAGATATCCAAATTTTGAAGTCATGTGGCATTACAGAGAAGGGGGAGAATTGATGTCTCAAAGCTTTTCTTTTCCAACGTATGACAATGATATTAAAAATTATGATCCTAATTATAACCTTCAAATAGTGACAGATGGCTTCTCTGAGTGGTCGCTATACTTTTTCAATTAGTTTGCAAAAAAGATCCATCTTCTGAATTACAGTGTAAGTACATCAACACTCAGATGTATTCTCTTTTTAAGACACCAAGGCGGAATTTAATCAGAGCAAGCTTTTAGAGAACCAACACGATAGAGTCAAAGTAAGGGACTTCCCAATGGTCTTCAAAATCGGGGGAAGACTTTGATTATCTGGAGGAATGGCTGGACTGCATATTTCAGACAATCCTCCCTAAATTCTAGGCAAGCTCTGAATGGTACTGAGTGGGTGGCAGTAAATTTGAGGATATGTTCCCCTGCAAGGATACTCCCTAGTAGAATAGTAACTCTAGGCAGCTTATTAAAAGCAAAGTGACCACGCTTCAACAACTTGGCCATGTAGTGCAGGGCTGATGGACATTTATAAGGAGCTGAATCAAAAGGACACATTCCTAAAGAGAAGGGCAACTCAACTCTCCTGACATGACCTGAAGAAGTAGTGGGGCTAAGGTCTCTCCAATGCAAACCCAAGGGCGGGCAAATTCCTACAGTTCATCCACACATCATGGCCACAATCATTATAGACTGGAAGACGTTCAAAGCACATATAACCCAACACACAGGCCTTGGACTTCATAAACATAACCTCAGCAGATCAGCTTTAAGAAACGTACCTTCCTAATGCTAAGAGCAATTAGCTGCCAAATGCAAACCTGGGTACCAAATTGAGGCATCGACCTGCTTTTTCTGACTTTCAATTATACTAGTTTAAATACAGGGGATACCGAGCAAAATCACAATGATGGTTGTAGAATAATTAACTGATCGCAGGGATTAGATAGCTGGGTCAGTGGGTGATGAAAAATACTCCTGGTTTCTGTTACTAAATGTGTCATCTGCATACTGGAGAACACTCCTCCTTCTATTCACTAGAGTAGAAACGTAGTGGATCAATGCATCCAAAAGTGGTATTAAATCGTTAAGAACTTACAGCATGTGGAAAGATGGAAGACAGAACACGTTTCCGTCTAAGCCCATTGAAAACTGCCCTCTGATTTCTCAAGTGATCATTCATTCCTACTGACCCCGAATGTAACCAATAGTACAACAGTATCACGGCACTAGTTCTGCTTGAAAATCAATAATGCAGGGTCTGAACTGAATTCATGATGCTTTATTCAATAGCGGATTTCTGTTCACAGGTTCAAAGGCAAGGGAATAGTTGGTAAAAGCCACAAACAGTCTTCTATTCCTGACAGATTTCGTCACCGGGTGGTGGAGCGCCATGGCGGGTTGGCTGTGCCGAAACACACCTGCGCCTGGGGTAGAACCTGGCACAAGAAATGCTCACAGTTTACAAGAGCAGAACTGGCGTAGATTTCAGAGAGACTGGCCAATGAGCCAGTGGGCATAGGATCTGGAGAGACGAAAGAATTCTCGTCAAACGCTGGAAAGACATTCTGGGTCTTTTTAGCGGATATTAAATAACTGTAGTAATAGAGATGAAGATCAAAGTTTGAAGTCTACCAAAGATGTTCACTTTGGTTAATTTTATTCTACACGAATTTCACCCCAATTTTTAAAATCTAAAAAAACAAAAAGGCTATCAAAGGAAAATCTACCAGAGAAAATGCAAATATCCAAAGCAACCACTGATCCATGACTGAATAAGAAACAAATATAACAGATTCACAATTATGATCCACATTACAAGGCTTGCTGCTGCAAATTATTTCGGCTTTGTGGCTTTTTACCCAAAAAGATTTGCTAACAGTTATTTCTCTCATCTGTGTGACTCATTTTTATAATCTGAAGATATCCAATAAATTGTCTTCAAATTATAGCCCCAAATCCCACTTTATTAAGTAGTTCTTAAGTAACAACGCTAATTATAATTAACTGTGATAATTAAGTGATAGTTCAGAGGCGATAATTTCTTAAATGGTTCAAGATTTTACCAGTATGTGCTGTATGGGCCACTGCTTATCTAGTTCAGAGTAACTGAATTAAACACAGGATAAAATGGTATGCATCTTTAGGAGCCCATGCTGCTGCTACTAACGAGGAATTACCACATGAAGATGGGTGAAAACTATTTCAGCGTAAGGGGACGGTGGTGCCAAGGTCCGGAGGTGGGAATGAGTTCGGTGTGTGCAAGAAAGAGCAAAGGGGTCGATGTGGCTCAAACGTAGTGGGCCAGGGAGACAGGAGTGATTTTTAAAAAATAATACAGTTGGTATTATGCTAAGTGAAGTAAGTCAGATGGAGACAAATACCATATTATTTCACTCCTATGTGGAAGATCAACAAACGCATAGACAAAGAGAATAGATTGGTGGGGAAAGGGGTGAGTGAGGGTGAAATGGGTAAAAGGGCACATATGTATGGCGATGGATAAAAACTAGACTACTGGTGGTGAACATGATGCAGTCTATACAGAAACTGAAATATAATAATGTCCATCTGAAATTTACACAATGTTATAAGCCAATATGACCTCAATAAAACAATTTTTTTTAAAAAAAGTAATGGCTTAAACCGAAATGTATAATTTAAAAATAAAACAAATTCTCAGATGTTTGGTTTTTCTCCAAAATAGTAACAGTAATAATAATAATCATAAGGTTGGAAAGACAAATGGAAGCCTGATCACGTAGGACCTAGCAGGGCAGGTTAAGGGGACTGGATTTTATTCTAAGTGCGATGGGTAGCCTTTGCAGTGTTTTAAGCGGAGAGCTGACATGACTCGATTTGTTTCTAAAAGATCATTGGGGCTGCTGATGAGACAGAAGGAAAAAGAACACTGAGATGGCTACTACAGTTGTCCAGTTAAAATGGCGTGGCTTTGATTGATTGACAACAAAGATGGAGAGAAATGGTCTGATTAGAACACACTCCGGAAGTAGACCAATGTGTTTGCTGATGGTGAGGGAGCAAACGGGGATGGAGCATAATAAGACAGGTGAAAAAATGAGCAACCAAGCATTACTCATAGGGTTTTGTTTTGAGCTAAAAAAGTCAAAAACCAACCAGGATGAAGAAGACAGGGTAGGAAAGGGTACCACATGAGCACCAAGACACTCCTAGGTCTAAAGGGGGTAGCAATCGAGACCGGCTTCCCGGAAGTAATATCTGAGTTGGCACCTGAAGGAATTAAACAAGTGACTCCTAAGAACATTCTACATAGTCAGAGGCAATAATACTTATGACGGCTCAGAATTAAAAGATCAGATCCATATATTTGAGAAACTGAATTAATACATCATCATGGCTGAATAGTAAAAGAAATGACTTCTTGAAGTGCCCCATGAGAAATGTGCCATTTTATATAATATCGAGACTGACTCCTCACTGAACTACACACCTACTAGTTTGGGACATTCCTTCAATAGAAGTATTTCTGAACAGTTATAAGTTTTTCATAAACTAAAACATTTATGAATGATTTATAACAATATTTTATAAGAATTTAGTATTATTCTTTCTGTATCTTCTCTATCAAATATTTTACACCTATAAACAAGCACCAGGAAAGAGGGGCCTCTTATTTATACTAACCAAGATGACGCCTTCGATAAAAGAGAACAAAGTGCTCTAATTTAGAATGTCTTTGAAATGTTCGGCATTTCTTAAGATTCATATATTGAAAGATAGACGTTGTTTTTGTTTAATATCAGAATTGTTTCTAAACTTTTGTTAAGTATCATGTAACTAACGTCCCCAGGAGGGGAATAACTTAGGAAAAGGTTGTATTTCTAACCTTATACAGACTCCACAGCTGGAAGCGCTGAAAGGAATTGACCCTTCCTCACTTTTCACACGGCTGCACAGAGGCACACTCAGCTACTTCATTTACGAGTTAATTGATGGATTCACCCTGACCAACCTGCTCTGGTAACGGAAGCACCACAGGCCAAAGGAAGCTGACAACCAAGCTCCTTTTATTCACTCATTCCTTTGTTCCTTCATTCATTTATTTTGCTTGAGGAATATGCAACTGACACTTAAGCCATATTATATAACTGAGAAAATAATATAATTATTTTAGAACCTCTACTTAGACAGACAAGGTGACATAAAATGACATATTTAACTTAACGGTTAGGTTCAAAACTCACTGGAAACCCTCCCAGGAATCTGTCCTTGGGGGAGGGTCCTGAGGACTTTTTCTATCTTTTCATTCTCCTCCTTCATTTAATCTTCCCAGAATCTGCTGGATCTTGTCTCCATGCTTTATTGTTTCTGTTTCAAGATAACATTCCAATTTATGTTCTTGTTTACCACCAAGAATCTCATTCAACACGTTGGAAAACAACACATGATGGAAGCAGACAGGAAGCACTAAATATCAGCATTATACTACATAATATATTATATATAATATATTCCACTAAAAAATTAATGATGGGCAAGCCAGGCTGCTGAGAGCACTTCTAGTGCTACGACACTATTGAAAATTCAGAAAAAAAGAAAAAGGCTCTGGTCCCTAACAAGAGAAGCCATTCCTTCCTACAGTAACCATGTCGGGGGGAGGGAAGGAGAAATTAGTGACAATCTGACAGCCACTTTTAGCAGCAATGGTCAGAATAAGGAAAACAGCATTTTTAAAATATGTATGTATGCATACATGTACAGTCGTCTCTCCATATCCGCGGGTCTCGCATCGGTGGGTTGAATCTGCAGACGACAAACTCACGGATATGGAGGGACGCCTGTGTTCATCGCACTACACCATTTTATATAAGGGACTTGAGCATTTGGGGATTTCGGTATTCGCAGGGTTTCCTGGAAGCAATCTCCTGCAGATACCAAGCGACGACTGTATATGTATGTATGTTAATGTATATGTGTGTATATACATATTTTTTATTTTACAAAATATGATTGCCTTACCACAATGTTTTTAAGTTCCTCTCTCACTTTTCTGCCTCTTCCATTCTATCTAGAACCCCGAAGCTCGTAAGTAATCCACAGGCTCAAACTCACCATTACATCACGAGTATGTGTCATTTTATGACATTTAGGTGAAAACACAAAGATTGTGGACTTAACTGTGGAAAATATATGTTATCCTCATTTGTTCATTAAATCTCTTAAAAATGTCATTAACAGTGGTGTTACTCTGTTATTATTTTAACCTAAATTTAGTGCTTTCCATAGAGAACTTTCAATCCTTTTACTGCCCACCAGGGAAAAGGATAGTATATAAAGCAGAGGGAATCCTGTTGGTACTATTTTGACTATTAAAATTCCATTTTTGGACAATTATTTTAAGGCTGTGCTTACGGCTTTTAAGGAGCTCTCATTTTATGAATTTTGTGTAAAGTTCCAATGATACTTTGGTGAAAATTCTCTGCGAACCTACATCCTTTATTAAAAAGTTCGCCAATATCAATATTCTAAGTACAGGGGAACCTGATGTGGGTCTAGCTCATATGCAGGGCAAAGAGATTCCCAGAGCAGCTTTGGTTATTTTTCCAAACACAGGTGAGGGTAACCAGAACTGACTGACGGTGAACAGGGCAAGTGTGAATGATGCGTCCTCCCAGGACACACAAACGGAGCTCTCTCCCCATCCCATCCCAGCCCTGCCCCAACCCCCCCACTAGAATGTGAGCAGCAGGAGGACAGGGCCTCTTCAGTGAATTTGTCCATTGCTGTGTCCACAGCCCAAGAGAAGTTCCTGCCCCACCGCAGGTCCTCTGAGGATGCTCCGCGAATAGATCTGTGAATGAATGAATGAAGAAATGTATCTGCCACCCTGGGGAAGATGAGAGCAGAGACACCTTAACAGATCAGGGCTGTTTACTAATACTAACTTTTCAAAACCATTTTCATCTCATTTCTCTGCAAATAATCCAGCCTAATTGTCCTGCTGTGTTGTTATGAAACACAAAGTCCTCCCGAGAGTCATCTTGAGGGCCACTCTGGTGACAAAATCATTCTCAAATTCTTCTCTCTCCCTCAAAATTTTTGTGTCTGTGTGTGTGTCTGTCTGTCTCCTTCTCTCTCTCTCTCTCTCCCTCGCTCTCTCGGTATTCCCTGGGGAATGAGGAAATCCGAAATTGGACCTTTAGAAACATAACAATGTTCCCTTCCTTGGACGGGGCGAGGGAAGAGATAAGGATGAGGTTCTACTTCAAAAGCAGTATTAGCTTCATTTTCCCTCAATAGGGCCAAAACAGAGAAAGTTAAATATCTTCTCGGAACTCCTCTATTACATTATGTTCTATGGACTCTCTCCAATTGAAATGAGCAAAAGTTCATGAGTTTCCTCTAACCTAAAATTCTGCACTTTGTTTTCTTAAAAGAGTGCAGAAATTTACTTAAATCTTTGCTCAATTCAATCTCATTGGGATTGAAGAAGGTTTAGAATTCTCCAGACCATAGCTATCTGTCTGAGCGCTGGTTTTGGCATGCAATGCAATCAGCTTCACGTCCTTCAGAACTGTAATATCTTGGATATTTGGGCTTCTTACTTACAAAAGAAAAAGGGACCTTTAAATATAAAATAAAAATGAGTTTAATTACAAGATTACTTGGATTCTGACAAAGAAAAAATATTTGAGAATAAAAATGATTAAACACCAGAAAAGGCTACTAAACAGGGTGGCAGAATCATTCTCCCTGAACACTGTTTAAGAAGACAAAACAAAATTTAAAAACTTACTGTCTTCTTTCTCTGTAAGATTATGACCCTGTGAGGCATCTCCTAGAGCTGGAGTCTATAATAACGTTATTGAGTAGCATGGCTGATAACAATTAAACATCACAAATCCTTCTCTGTAGGCAAAATTTGCTTACTTCCACTGTTGTGGACTTTCAGTATTACAAAACTGGTACAGTGGTAGTGACGACAGAGACACCTCCTGGGAAAATTGCCCTCAAAAGTAAAATTAATTAAATTTGTCCCATGAGAAGAAGAAAGTGAATTTCTGTCCTTTGTGTCTGGTGAAAGTGAGAGTAGTTTAATCAAGGTTACCAGTGTGTCTAAGAAAGCAAATGTCTCAGAAAAAAATGGTAGCCAACATAGAAAAACACAGAGCAGAAGAACAAAATCTGGTAACAAGTCCTTGACATTTGCATTAGTCAACATTCTCCAAGAAAACAGAACCAACAAGATATATATACATATACATACAGAGAGAGAGAGATTTAAGTAACTAGCTCACATGATTACAGAGGTTTGGCAAGTCCAAAATCTGCAGGATAGGCTGTCAAGCTGGAGACCCAGGGAAGAGTTGCAGTTCAAGCCTGAAGATCATTTGCTGGCAAAATTCCCTCTACTTCTCGGAAGGAAGGTCAGTCTTTTTCTATTAAGACCTTCAACTGATTGGATGAGGCCCACCCACATTATGGAGGATAATCTGCTTCCTTAAAAGTCTACTGATTTAAATGTTAATCTCACCTAAAAAAATGCCTTCACAGAAACATCTAGAATAATTTTTGACCAAATCTCTGGGTACTATGGCCTAGCCAAGTTGACATCTAAAATTAACCATCACAACTTGCGAGGGGAGAGAAAAACGAAATGTAGGGAAGAGAAGAAGCCACGGCAGATGTGTTTTGTGTTACATGACAGTGGAGTGACCAACTATCCTGGTTTGTCTGGGACTGAGGGGTATCTCGGGACGAGGGGATGTCAACGCTAAAACTGGGAAAGTCTCAAGCAAAACCAGACAAGTTCACCCTAAAGGGAAGGATATTTTATTAGTCCTTATTCTCATCTAAATCTCACCAATAACTCTTTCAGTTTATCTCCAACCTTCTAAATTACATTTATATAGGTTTATGGGCACACCAGTCTTTGGAAAAGACATCCTCCAATATAAGTGAATAAATTCATAGTGGTTTATACAGCAGTGTCTTCTGAATTTTGATATCATGCGCGTCCATCTCTTAGTCTGGGAGACAATCCTGCCATGAAAATGCCCTCAGAATCACAAAGAGCCAAAACACTTGTTACAAGTCAGACAACTAGCTTTCACCTACAGGTCCTTTCTGCAACCTTCAACAAACATGAATGGCAGGTAAACTTTGGGATGAATGGGACAGCATTTCTTAAACTGGTCTCCATAGCAAAAACTGGCTCTGGAAAAAGAAAACATTTAGGGGCCAGCCTGAGGCATAGTGGTTAAAAGCAGCACGCTCTGCTTCGGTGGCCTGGGTTCGTGGGTTCAGATCCCATGCATGGACCTATACCACTCATCAGCAATGCTGTGGCGGCGACCCACTATAAAGTAGAGGAAGACTGGCACAGATGTTAGCTCAGGGCTAATCTTCCTCAACCAAAAAAAAAAAGAGAAGATTGGCAACAGACGTTAGCTCAGGATGAATCATCCTCAGCAAAAAAAAAAAAAAAAAAAAAAAGTTTAGAAAGCACTGAGTTAAACAAAGTTAAATGTTTCTTTACTGCAGGACTTCTCAGAGCCTTGAATATATAATGTACATCATGTGGCACCAAAGAAAGACATAATTTGCAGAATTTTCCAAATGAATTGGACCCCAGAAATCACCTTCATTGTACCCATTTTTATATATCCCAGAACAGGTTCAACAGATGGCCAGTTTGTTAAATAAAGGTCTAATAAGATATAAGTGGGAAACATTTCAGCTCATCAAAAAATTTCCAGAAACACAATTTCTGGCTCAGTATTTATTCTCATAAGCAATTACGCAGACTCCAAATTTGTTTTCTATCTTAGAGGATGATTCAAATGTGGATTCACTGATGAGGTTCGCCTTTAAAGAGAATATAGATTACTCATCTTTTTTCACTTTGACATACTCCTCAACAGCAAACAAGCGTACGTCAAAGGCTCTACAAGAAGATCAAGCGCACCACGTGGTGGAGCAGAAGACGCTCCTCTCCTCCTCCTTCGTGGGGCTCACCTGAGGCTTGGTGGGCAGCACGCTCCTCCACAAGTGAGGAAGCACAGGTCAGGAGTCAATGGATTACCACCAAATTAATCTAACCGACTTAGGCCCCACTAAATTTTTTTTTTTTTTTGGTGAGGAAGATTAGCCCTGAGCTAACATCTGTTGCCAATCCTCCTCTTTTTGCTGAGGAAGATTGGCCCTGAGCTAACATCTGTTGCCAATCCTCCTCTTTTTGCTGAGGAAGACTGGCCCTGGGCTAACATCTGTGCCCATCTCCTCGACTTTATATGGGATGCCGCCACAGCATGGCTTGATAAGCAGTGCATAGGTCCGCACCTGGGATCCAAACCCAAGAACCCTGGGCCGCCAGAGCAGAGCACACCAATTTAACCACTAAGCCACCAGGCTGGCCTCTCCACTAAATTTTTTAAGTTGACACTAACACTTAAACTTCACATAGGAATTCCAAGACGAAAAATCAAGAATGGTAAGGGAGTAAGTTTTAAGGAAAATGTGTGTTGCAGGTTGGGGGGAATTTCTAACTCAGAGGGAATCTAAATCAAGTAGGATCAAATAGGATCCAACTCAGAGAGATCCATTCAAGGGTGTTGGATAGTACATGTCTATGACAACTTGGATCAATGCCACTTGGACCCACAGATATATAAGCTCGAGCACCAGATCAATGTGGAGAGAAGGTCTGAAGAAGATTTTTAATATAATACAAGGGGTTCACACAAACTCAAAAACACATATTTATTGAAATGAGAAAATACAAAACTAGTAAAAATATTGAAAATGTCAGTACATTGCATGGCACTCAAACTGAGCCTTAGCTAATTTTAATAATTGCTTTTCCCTACAATACTGCCAATATTGCCAGCAACAGATGTTGTTACTGAAAATGCTAATTATTATATGCCCTCGACACCAGGCAGCTCGCTCTCTCCCTGTCTCGCTCTCGTGTTTGGTTTGTATTAGCAATTACATCTGTGCATGTATAAACTGCATATGATTTGAAGTGGTATTTTGTGTAGGATGATGTCACCACACCAAAATAACAAGGACATCAGTTATTTTATTTCCCAATGTTAAACACTGATTTATAAATAGTACTGAATAAAACTAAGATCACCTATGATCTCTGATCATTGTCGCATTTCAGGTTGATGGAGCACAATCAGAATTTATTTCCATTAGGTTCTAAAAAGCAAACACTCTCAAATTAAAATGTTAAGACATGAAAAAAAAAAATCACAAAATATATTCCATGTTAACTTTCCAAGAAAGAGTCATTGCAGTGTGAACTTAAATACCACTAAAACAGGTATCCGACTTGAAAATTATTCTTTTTAGCAACTCACTAAGGCAAACATTTACAAAGAAAGAATAGGGAGATCCAAAATGAGAACAACATGTCTGAATTCCTCAAAATAATTTCTTCTACTTAATTTCTAAATATCCTAAATATCAGGAAACTTAACTTTCATTTATACTAATGAAATCTGAAAATGAAGATTTCTTACTTTATACTTAGTATTCAGTTTAGTTGTTAGATGTAAAAGATGGAAGGCAAAAAATGCTGCACACACTAAAGTTAAAGAATTCTGAGATTAGTTGCAAGAAACATAGGACTGTAGCCTTTTAAAGTAGAGGTGACACAATAAATAGAATATTGATTCATTTCTAAGTAATTTTCTACAGGTAATTGACAGGTTATCTCTTGCCAAACTGATGATAAGGGAAAAGTTATTCAATCATAATGAAAGAAGTGTGGGAACAGGTCTGGAATTGGAGTCTAATAATAAAACTGCCAGGGAAATTCTATTATCAATGCCCTGCCTAGCAAACTGATAGTCTATCCTAATTCATTTCAGCAAATATTTTTGAATATCTATTACGTGCCAATGGTGGCTATCAAGGCTGTGATTTTCAGTGTACAGCAAACTTTTGACAGATGTTCTATAGAATTCTGATGCATGGAAAATCTACTTTTGTTACAAATTTTGTTCCTTGCTGTTTTGAATATAGCTGTCAGAAATAAACAATGAATTGAGTAGGTCCTATGAGTTGGTACAAAGGCAATACAAGCAGGGCTAAGAACCAAGAGGTAATATCATACCAGGTTCAAAGAGAGATCTTGTGTTCACTGGGAACTAGGAAGAACTTTTTCAGGGCTGTGGAATTTACTCAATAGCAACAGAGCTGTAGGGGAGCCAAGAATAGACTGCGACAAGTGGATCCTTCCATAAATACTACAAGAGACTAGGCTCGGATGAAACATTTGCAGACTTTAGTGATTTTATTTTTTGTCTTTTAAAACCTTCAAACATGCTACCAAATTGTAATATTTAAAATTGAGCAACAATTACAAAACGTCCCACCCATTATACTAGGGAGACACATGATGGAAAAAGACAAGTTCTCACAACATAAAGAACTCATCTTGAGTGGAATAATAATAAGTCACTTGTAATACTGTATGACCTCATTTATATGTGGAATCTAAAAACACTGAACTCATAGAAACAGAGAGTAGAATGGTGGCTGCCAGCTGAGGAGTGGGGGAAATGGGGAAATAGCCAAAGAGTACAAGCTTTCAGTTATAAGATGAGTAAGTTCCAGAAATTTAAGTTACAGCCTGGTGACTATCATTAACAATACTGTGTTGTACACTTGCAAGTTGATAAACTTACACAGTTGTATGTCAATTATATCTGAAGACCAGCCTATATTTTATGAAGTGTTAAAATAATATCCATTTTTTAATTATTTAAACTCTTAAAGCAAGTCATTGAGTTCTTAAGACAAGATCATTCATAATTGAGTAGAAGTTACTCCCACATCCCACTCTTCTTTTTCTCTCATAATCCTGTTTGGTCTTTCTGACGACCATTAGGGGAGGTATAACCACAACATTTGTGGAATATCTCCTGCATTTGTGGGCAGTGTGGGACATAGGTCCTTGCCGTGCACAGTCTTATGGACAACTCTCAGAGACATAATTACTGTTTCTGCCACATAGACATGGAAAATAGGGTTCCTACAGCTTGAAAGTGACAAAATAGAGTATGAAACAGTGTCCAACTTCAAAGATCAAAGGCTCTGGAATTATATGGAAACAGAGAAGTAGAAATAAAGATGCAGAGGCAGACAAAAGTCATGTTCTGGAAAGTCGTGTATTTCAACTACACCCCTACTCATTTAATTTAAACATATTTTATTTATTTAAATCTTATGAGTATATGAATATTGATATACTACTGCTGTGTCAAGAGTGGATTAGACCCTTTCAGAATTAATTACAAATATAAAAGTGAATTCCCTAGAAAATATCAATTATTTAAGTAACGCTGGGACTATCCTTGTAACTTTTGCTTTCATTTTGAGAACTAATAAGTATATCGCGACTTGACTTTTTTTCATAAATCAGTGGAATGTCTGATTTTTTTCAGAAGATGTCAAAATTTTTTACTGTGAGGACTGAGACTTAGTAATTTGCTCTCAAATACTTAGGAAACGATTTACTTCATAATTTCAATGATAGAACCACTTCCTAAGTAACTTGAATTCCTAACATCAAAGAGATGTTGCCCAGGTGTTGAAACATCAATGAGATCTAGACCAGCTCAAAGGAAATTAAAATTTTGTCATAGACAAAGGGCCAATAAAAATTTTTTAAATTTTTACCAGTAATTGGTGATTGCAATGTAAAACTATTGAATTAGCCAAGATTTTAACTATAAAATTTACGGCTAACAAGAGTATGGTGAGACAAATATTCTCATACACTACAAGAGTATACTTGGGACAGCCTTTCTGGAAAGACACCTGGCAGTGTATAACCTTTGATCCAGCAGAGCCACTTATAAGAAGTCATCCCAACCAAAAATACCAATCAGTTACAGTCAAAGATTTATCACGAAGAATCCATTGCTGCCTTATAAGGTCAAAACTGGAAAAAAGTTATTTGTGTAGTTTACAAAATACAATGGAATACCTAACACTGCCATAAAAAAATCCTGATTTTTAAAATAAAGAAATATAAAAATACTTATGAAAGATTGTTATGAGAGGAGAAAAACATCAATATTCAAAAGGGCAAAAAGCATTATATAAAATATGACTCCAATTTATATAAATATGCTTTATACAAATACATATACACAAAGAAAAGGAGAGAAATGAAACAGAGAAAGAAATTAATAATTAAACTGGTGGGTTTTAGTTTCTCCTTCAGTTCTTTCTGCATTTCACAAAAGGAGCATTTTCTTTTTAATATATCTAGAAATAAAAACATAAATGCTATTTTTAAAACTAATGAAATCTGTTTTAACTCACCCAACAAAATCACAGGTGATTTTGAATACATGCATATGAAAAAACTGTCATTACACTTCTTTGACAGTATAATTCACAGATTTTTCTAAAAAAAAATTTTCTATACCAACTTTGAGATGAAAAACCAAGTCTCAGCCCCATTTCACCTTAAAGGTATATCCAGAAAGACAATCTCCTCAGTCCCACTACCTGGCTGCTTCACAAATATCTGACTTCTATATTTAACCTCCCGAAAGAATTTTTCAATGTAAAATGATATCACAGAGAACTATTTAAGTGAGTACCTGTCCTCCCTTTCTTCCAGCCTAATCAACCACCCCATTTCTGATACACACCTGTCCTGAACACGGATACATCAGGAAATGGGGTGGTGGACTCCTAGTCTTCAATTTCTGGCTTTTATTAAAGAAACCATTCTACTGCTCTACACAGTGCTTTGAGCCTTAAAGGAGGTTTCTCCCAGATTGCAATAAATATTTGTTAATTTCGATTTAATTTAAAGAGCAGGGACGTTAATCAAGAGGAATTAATCAAGAGCACACACTACATATTATAAATAAATAGTTTTGAAATCCCCCAAACAATTCTTTCAGTTATTTACAGTCTCAGTAAGATGACATTCCAATTCACTCTGGGAAACAGGACAAAATGTGTTCCACAGAATTTTCAGTCAATAAGAAACAACTCTATGTTTCAAATATTACAATTCCTATCATCCCTTCACTAGATGAGAAATTTCAGTTTATCTGGTAACGTGAAAAGGGTTATATACATTGCGGTATAAAAGACAGAAAAGCTTAAAGATAATGTGTTCTGAAAGAACCACACCATATGTGATTAAGTCAAATTATAAACCAGCAGCTTTAAGTAGCAACTCAGAAGAAATGGGAAAAGTAAAACAAAAAGATACAAATAGAAATGGCTTTCGTAGTGACCTATTAGGAGTAAACCGTTCCTTTGACAAAACTTATGCGTCTGTCCTAAATAAAGTGAAGGATAGTCCCCGACTCTAAGAATTGCATGTTGATCAATTGCCTCTAATCTCAACAAATGTGAAAGACAAAGCCATTATGTCAACACCCAAAATGGAAGGGCCTCTCAGCCTGCCTCAACAAAAGTTATCAGTTCCAAACAGGATATGGAAAATCTTGTTAAATAGAGGTGCGAACCAAACTTGCCTATTAGATTGAATTTTAAAGAATGATGCTTTCCTAACAGACAATTCTCTTTCTAATCTCTAAAAGAATTAGTAAACTATAATAAATGAGGATATCAACATGACATATGTCACGCTTTGGGGAAGTCACAAACTTTTGTAGCAGGCACGTGTTGCTTTTGTAAAAGGAAAAATGACAGTTTTAAAATGCCTTTCGTTCAAATTAAAATGAGCTTAAAGAATGAAAAGCTACAGACAGTAAATATTTATCATCAGGTAAGTCAAGACATTTTTAAACTATTTTGCATTTGTCACACTCAATAAAATGTGAAGAATATACAAAGAGGGCAATTGAAATTTTTTTAAGATGTTCAACAGTTAAGTTTGTAGAGCTTTAAGTAATCTCTCCAACCTTTATCACAGTAAAGTTGCTGCTACTTTTGAAACATTTTATCATGAAAATATTCAAGCATACCTAATCATTGAAAGAATTGTAAAATAAACATCCATAAACTGATAATCAGATTTAACAACTGTTAAGAAGTTACCATATGTGTTTTATCTAAACAGATATATTTGATTTATTTATTTTGGGGAACTATCTCCAAGTAAATCATTCACACTGACTACTTGATTCAGTTGGCGTCAAGAGTCCATCTCAGAAACCTATAAAATACACTTCTATAATATAGTCCTATAAATCCAAAAATAGAATATATCCTTATCAAAGCAGTTCAGCCATTGCCACTATTAATAGGTCCTGAGACAAATCACTTAACCCCTTTAAGCCTCTATCTTTTCATCTTTAAAAAATGAGGGAAGATTTCATCATTTTTATGGCTGAGTAGTATTCCATTGTATATATATACCTCATCTTCTTTATCCATTCACCCCTTATGGGCACTTAGGTTGTTTCCAAGTCTTGGCTATTGTGAATAATGCTGCAATGAACACAACATGGATGGACCTTGAGGGCATTATGCTAAGTGAAATAAGTCAGAGAAAGACAAATACCATATGATTTCAATAATATGTGGAAGGTAAACAAACAAACAAACATAGATACAGAGAACAGACTGGTGGTTACCAGGGGGCAGGTGGGGAGGGCGAAAGGGGTAAAGGGGCACAGATGTATGGTGACGGATGGCAACTAGACTTTTGGTGGTGAACACAATGTAGTCTACACAGAAGGTGGAATATAATGATGTACACCTGCAATATACACACTTATAAATCAGTGTTACCTCAATTTAAAAAAAATGAGGGAGCGAAACTTGAAAATATCCCAAGTCACCACTGTTTATAAGGTTTTATCATTTCAGCACCCACAAGAAAACTCTGCTCCCACTGCCGTGTTCAACCTGCATATGAAACTCAGAGAAACCCTAAAACACCTGAAAGGCACAGAACGCCTGGTCAGAAGCAGCTCCCCCAACCCTCAGTGCTGTGGATGCATTTCTAGAAATCGCTCCAGCTTTTAAAGTCAGGATGACATTTGGCACAAGTAATTTATTGAATGACTTCATTGTCATCAAGTATTGATGCTCAACCACACGGGATGTCCTGAGATTGTGGTTTACATTATAACTTCTCAATCTTTCACTAGCAAGATGCACTGCTCAGCTTTTAGAAATAAACATAATAGGTCATTAGGCTTCCATTAGAAGCAATTACTTCTAAAAGAGCAAATGTTTCCTTTTCTTTACCACCGAACCACATAAGGATCTTCCACAGCAACAGGCTACGTAATGATGCGATCTAGGATTTGCTTCAAGAATTAATGCAAAACAGCACGCAGTCATTATGGTCATTAATTCAGGTTATTCAGTACCTACCAAAACCTCACTCTCAAAATAGAGATCATGCAAAAATCATCTGAGAATTATGAGAATGCTTAATTATTGAAACTTAAGAAAGATCTTCCTCAAGCCTTTCCAAATCTTACATGTGCCCACCAGCATCTGTGATAAATAATGTAGAGATTGTAAAAATTACAGCTGCCCTAATTTTGGATTGAATAAAAATTTCAGAATATTTCTTTTGACTAGATACTGCTGCCTCGGGGGCCATTAGTCCTGCTCTGAAGACACGGTCCCTTTCATGTAGACCCGACATGAATCTAAGTTGTTTGGAAATAATATGATTTTACTAGCCGAGAATGTACTTTAATATGGCAGCTGGCTTTGTGCCCTAGGAAAGAAGAAAAATGCAATGACCCTGCATTGCAGAGAGATATGAGGTGATTGGTGTTCAACATTCTGCCGCCTGAGTTGAGACAAACAGAAGCTTTTATAGTTAGAATGTTTATTTCACTATTTCAAAAATTATTCCAGCAGTGAACCATGCACGGTAAAGCATATGTGGATAAATATTGTCGTTGTTTGTGTTTGTTTGTTTACAGAACAAGAAATTACAGAAAATTTAATATTTCAATTTTAGTAATATTCTAGCCCTGTAGAGAAAATTCATAAACATTAACTTATGGGTCATATATTATCTTTTTAAAATAAATGGAATGCATATTATTCCCACTGTCTAGATGAAGAAACAGGATTGATACATCACTTGAGCATTACAAAAGATCAAATAGCAAGTAAGGTAATCAAATCTAGTTCTTCTGATTCCAAATTCAGCATGTTTCCCACTATACTTTTACGGTACTCTAAATAATTAATATGAAACATAAATGACATATTTTATAGTGCTATAAGGTTTACAAATTATTTAACAAAAGCTTTCTTAATTACTATTAACAAAACTCAAAAAATGATCAAATTCTATAAAGTAGTAAATTTATCACAGAATTATTTTTCCGTCCCTTTATCTAACACTTTTGGTTTCAAGTTCTTACTTCCAATCTCCTGTTAAAAAAAAGAAAAGACAGAAAACAGATCAGTGGTTGCCTAGGGCTGGGAGAGTGGAGGGGGAGGAAACAAGGAGTGACTGCTCATGGGTAAGGAGTTTCTTTTGGGGGGAAGAGGGGACAAAATGTTCTAAATTTAATTATGGTAATGGTTGCACAACCATGTGAATATGCTAAAAAACACTGAATGGCACACCTCAAAAGAGTGAATTGTATTGTATGTGAATTATATCTCAATAAGGCTATTAGAAAAAGAAAAACATCAAATTGAAGTATAGCATTTCTACCATATTATAACAATGTGGTAAATCTAAGGAAAAATTGAAATTTGCATTATTTCTTCAACATTTACAAATACTTGCTCTGTTCAAAAGACTCTTCTAAAATAAGATATGGTCCCAAATTCAAGAAACTGACAATTCAGAAGGTGAAACAGAGTTACAGCGAATTATAATACTAGGCAAAGTTAAATATAAATTCTATAAAAATAAGCACATATAAAATATAATGGAACATGCTAGAGTAATCTGGAAACTTAAATATGTAGCCAAATATCACTTGGCTGTGTGACCTTGGTCAGCATAAAATAATCTACTAAAGTATATTAAGAGCAAAGCTCCACATAAATGTTAAGGCATAAAATGAGGAAATTGGTCAAATACTGTCGACAATTTCTATAAACTCTAAAGTTCTACAAATCTATAATTTAATTTAATACTAGATAGACTGAATTCTGTGAATTACTTTCCTTTTTGCTTGAAATATTGTGTCATTCCCTCATCAATTGTCACAACATAAAATTACAACATTTTTTGTCACCCTCATACCAAAATGACTTACATCCAAAGGAAAGTTGTTCTGTTTAAAGGGGACATTCAAAAGAACTATGTTCTTCTTTCAAAGCTCTGAATATTATGCAACTTTTCATTCTAGAATTTCATTTTGGAAATGCTCTCCATATTTGAATATCTCCAATTTTTCCCAAAGATTTTTCCTTTAAAAATGGACTAAATCTTGGCAACAGTCAAAAGTCAATGATCTGGCATACACAGCTGGCAATCAGAAGAGTAATTTTTTCATTAAGATGAAAATGTTAATGAGTGAATTTCATAGCCACGTCTGATGAACAAGTACCCAATGTTCTCTGAACACAATGAGCACACTTCTGTGTTCTATGTCTTTGCTCATTCAGTTGTTTATTCCCAGAGCACTCTACCTCCACTAAACTCTACCCACTCCTCAAGATCCATAATTGGTAAAACCTTTTCTCTAAACACTTCCCTGACATTCTGAGAGTCAGAATTAATTCTCCTTTCTTCTGTGTTCAAACAACTTCTGGTTTTATTACATGGCATTTGTCACATCCCATTTTAGACATTACAGTGTTTGGGTTCCCAGCTCAGCATCTGAAATTTAGACAGTTCTGGAACAGACTACTTGGTCCCACCTTTAGGCAAACCATTTAATATTACTAGGTTTCAGTTTACATTCTACAACGTGGTTGTATTTTTCATATAACAATTTCATAAAATATTTTTTAATTGATACCTATTTTCTGGGAGGGTACAGAAAATTAGGCATTCAAGCTGCTAGTGGGCATGTAAACAAGTACTACCTCGCAAGAGGAAAATTTGTAATATATATCAAATGCCTTTAAATGTTCATGTGGTCCAGTTATTCTATTCTAAAAACATATCTTGGAAATAATCAGGATGCACTCAATGATTATGATGATTTTCATCACAGAATTATTTATCATGGGAACATTGGTAACAACCTAGTTATCTAACCATAGTGAATCATGTAAATAAATTATCTCACAGCCATTCAAGAGAATTTTATTTACACTCTTAAAAAATCACAATATAAGAAATGTTTAATGACATAGAAAAACTTTCACGATGTGTTAAGTTTAAAAGGAAGGATATAAAACCCCAGAAGAAAAGTAAATTGCAAACAACACAACCCTTGCTTCCATATTACAACCACCCTGGCCTGAGGGATGCCAGTCCCCTGAGAGCTCACACTGGGTAGATATACACACACATCTCCGTCTTTTAAAATTCTGAGCCCAGAGTAAATATGGTCTCAAATAATGTTTTCAAGCAAAATAAAGTTCCCTTTTCCTCTATATCTTTAAACACTTGCAAAATGCACCCTGAAAAAAGTAAAACAACTCATTCTATATCATTTTGAGCCAAATTTTAAGAGCTTTCCAAAAAAGGCTGTAATTAATAGTATGCCTATACCAAGAACAGTCAATTCAGATGTTTTGGGGGTAAACTTGGACTCAAAACTGATGGCATCAAAAAACATAATTCTTAAAAGTGTTGAGAAATATATTTAAGAGTCTGTATTTCATTCCGTTCTCTTTTAAGCAAACATGTTTGGTTTTCCTCCCGTGGCAGCCACGAGAACGATAACTTCTATCCTTTGCTTTGTTCAGTTTCTGGTAATGGAACAGGACTTCTTCTTAATAGGATGTTTTATGTAAATCATGATTATATCTGTTTCACTGTGGGTAAACTAGATTTTTAGGTGCTATCTAGAAGCCTAATCAATGGAAGAGCCCTCAGAAACTGGGGAATACTCATCCTACAAGGGTTTCTGTCACAAGCTCAATGGTCAAGGGAAGTATTTTCTTGCACTTCTTCAAGCTGAGTCTCCAACAGAGAAATGACAACATGGGAAAAAGCTGCAAAGATTTTTTTTTTTTACTTCATTGTTAAAAGCAGGGATGGCCCAAGTTGCCTCTCAGACCCAGAGAGTCAATATCTGGGGTCATGAATCTTTCAGAAAAGTCCCCTGGCGACTGCGATATGAAGCCTTAAGATCTAAGAGTTACTTCAGGGATAAAGGTAATGAGGATGATGATGACACCCCAACACCCAAGAGACATTAGGGAGTCTCAATGTTCACGGCACCGTGCTGGGCACATCAACAAAGATCATCCTGTTAGATCCACACACACCCATGTGTGAGAATAATCACGATAACTGTGATAATAACCGACTCTGAACAAGAGTAACCAATACACACGGCATTTCCTATGTGTCGGGCTCTGTTTTATCATTTTATAAATATTCACTTTTTAAATTCTCACAGCAACCCTTCGAGAGAGAAAGAGAGAGACTAATTCCAACTCCATATTTTGGAAAGGATGCTGAGACAAGAAATGTTAAATGACTTGCCAATGTCACGTGCCTGATCAGTGGCAAAGCTAGGATTATTGGAATTCACACAGTCTAACTCTAGACTAGTGTGAATTCTCTTAACCATTAAAATTCTTCAGCACAGGGGCTGGCCCGGTGGCGCAAGCGGTTGGGGGCACGTGCTCCACTGCGCCGGCCCAGGGTTTGCCAGTTGGGATCCCGGGTGCGCGCGCACCAACACACTGCCTTTTAAGCCATGCTGTGGCGGCGTCCCATATAAAGTAGAGGAAGATGGGGACGGATGTTAGCCCAGGGCCAGTCTTCCTCAGCAAAAAAGAGGAGGATTGGCATTGGATGTTAGCTCAGGGCTGGTCCTCCTCACCAAAAAAAAAAAAATTCTTCAGCACAAGTTATTTGAACTTCCTTGTTTTACATGGAAAATGCAACATTGCATTTTATGTTTACGCTGCTTAACACATATCTCTGGCACATGACAGCCATTCAATACGTGTTCTTTGAGTTGAATCGTTAAAAGAAAGAAAAGACAAATCTCTTATTAGAAAAGACTCAGTCTAGAAAATCAGTTGACTCTTTTCCATTTATGTTTTTAAGGAGCTATTATGGCTTTTAATGATAAAAAACTACATTTGAGTATAGAGAATTAGGTTCAGTGAATACATAACTCAATACTTGTGGTATTGAGACTCAAACCAAACTAAATTATGAATCAAAAATCAGAACCAACTATATTAATTTGCGTTAAAATGAACCAATCCATCTTTTTTATAAAACTGCAAAATGAGCCCATTAAAAAAGCATCCAATGTACCAGTTTAAACTAGAACAAAATCTTTGTTCTCTTAAAATTATATAGCCCGAACTCAAATATCAAAGTAGTTTTGAAAAGAACATATTTCATTATGTGTAAACTTCTTGGAGAAAACAAGTAGATCCCAAGCCCACAGAACTAGCAGCAATAAAATATCCATCATAGATGATCTGTTTCCTCATCTGTAAAATGAAATGTTTGAATCAGATGATTTCCAACATCTCCTCATGTGCCAGGATTCTAAAGCTCAGGTCTTAACGGATAGAATAGGGTAAATTTCTTTAGAAAATGAAAGGCACATGGAGATAATTTAGAATGAAATAGTATCTACTACTTAGTTAATGTGATGTCTCTTTCTATACTTTCTACACGCATGGCTCATTTTAGCCCAGTATAATTCTTAAAACATCTGAAATTAAGTGTTGAGAGACACTGGATCCAGAATCAGAAAATCTATGTTTAGTTCAAGCTGTGCCACATCCTAGCTGAGCAATTATTGAGCACTATTATGAGCAAATATTATGTTCCTTAACCTGCAAATTTACAAAACCTGTTTATCCATTGTTAAACAGGAAGAATGGCTTTCTCTCCTACCCATCTCTTAAGGATCAATAACAATATAATTATATTAGTTAACAGTATATGTCTTAATCATGAAATATATGAGAAAACACACTGCAAACTCTAAAACACTCTAAAAATGAAGGGAAATTGTATCAGTGGCAACGAGATTTTTTTCAGTCATGAAAGCTTCCTGTTATTTTATTTCTGTATTTGACAATTTTTCTTTCAATTTTCTTAGAGCAAAACAGTCTATTGTGAAAACAGGGCAACTCCTTCTTCCATTTGATGTTTTTCCAAAATTCTTCTTAAGCTTTATCAAGCTACACTTTCATATCAGCCTATTATTTATTAAGCATTAAAAGGCTCTGTCTGCTTTTATAAGTGAGCTTTGTTATAAATTAATCTTCCAGAATCCCACAGAACTGAATAAACTAGAAGAAGAAAAATGAAAAGAAACCCTCTGATGCACTTCATGTCCTTTCCAATTTCAACTATTTGGACTTGTTTACCTTGCCCAGAAATGAGCAAACTTTGTAAACTAAGAAAGCTACCACAGCATGAAATTTTCTATATTCTTCTATCTCTAGGGTAGGAGTTCTACTAACTGCTTATTTTAGAGAGCTAAAAATAAACTACCAAGTCTACGAAGAGAAGCTGGCAGTGCTCACAGTCACTAGCAAGAGGGAATGCGTAACGTCTGTACATTTAAAATCCAGCGTCACATTCAGCTTAGAAATTTCCCTTTGAAATTTAATAAACTTTACCTCTAGGTAAACACAAATCATCAACATTTTAGTCACAAGTATCAAATGATACTCTAAAAATAAAGGAAACCTTTTATCCGTCTCCATAATGCTATTCCAACTCTCCGTTTGTCTCTGATTCGTAGATCACTGATCTAGACTTAAAGCAAATCATGGTATCCTGGCTGTTAAAGAATTATTTAAAATGCAATCGAATAGAATGGTTTTAATTATTTTTTGATTCGTTGACAAAGGATTACATCATATCTCATTATACTGCTTTTAGCTAAAAGTTATTGATAGCACAAGTTTTCTGATTAACAAAGTGTTAATTAGATAACTGTTTTTAAAAATAATTTTGATATACACATCGACTTGGAGAGGTGTGGCAAGACAGAGACCAGGGAGTCATCTAAAATGGTGCCCCTGCTTTTGGAAGCCACAAGAAAGTATCTGATGACAAGTAGGGATGCAGGTTTTGTCTCTAATGACCCATCTCACTTTTATCTGTAACCTCAACCCGCTGAGGGCGTGAGGCAATAGAGGGAGAGTTAGGGAAATAGTCTTCCCAGGTGTCATACAGCTCAGACACAACATGTCTAAGGCATCAATGGAGATGGGTTAGGTGTAGGCAAATTTGGCACATTTGGCATTTTTCTCCATTAAATACCTCAGCCTTCACAAATTTTCTGAAGTAACCAAACCAAGAGTTTCTCATAAATCCAAGAAGAGGCAATGCTCACTCATATGATCAGCTGGAGTTCTACCTCCAGCCTAGAGACCGTGATTCTGACCTTTCCTGTGGTTCAAACAATATGCGTGTGATTTGATTATGGAGAGAAACCGAGGGAATCTGACGGTTGGCCTTAAAATATATACACCTCAACACTCAGATCATGACAAAGTAAAGCCCCATTGCCTTAGAACACTCGAGGATTTAATTATTCAAGGATAGCAGAGTTTTCCATGTGAGAAAAAGGTGGGGGAATTTTGGAGAATAAAAAATATAAAATTTATATGGGGTGTAAATCGTTTGAAAATACAACATTCCATTACGTGTCTTCTTGAAAAACACACACTGAAACTAAACTACCTCTAAATAAAGGGTGAAAAATGGTGTGTGAACTTACTTCATCAGTGAATCTGTTCAGAGACTATGTGCCTTGTGGTCATACACCCTTACCCCTTGGCACTATAAGCCTCCACATAGCTCTCTATTGTTTACATGGGAACACACACACACACACACACACACACACACACAGCAAGCCTTTTGTAGACATCACTGGTCAATCCAGACTTGCTGGCTGGAGTATTCTGGTCTCTTTCCAATTGAGTACTCAGAAGCAGCTGCTCCGATACCACAGAAGACATGGTTTTTCAGGGATGACTTTAAGATCAGTACCATTCTAAAAGCCCGAGTGCTCCAGGAGGCTAGGCTAGGAATAGCCAGTTTCACTGTATATGTGCCTCAGTGGTCACCAAAACAGTGTGTGTATACCAGACAGAGAGAAAAAGACAAGCAATTGGGGTGCAAGAAGAAAACGGTAGAAAGTAAGAACAAAATTATGCTCTATAAATATTTAATAAGTGATTTCACCATAGTATATGTGTATAATTTTTAAGTAAATATGTGTGTGCACATGTGTGTACACACACACACATATATATATATACGTTTAAAATATTTTTACTGATAGAACTACATGATCAAAAAAGTCTGGAAATGATTAAAACCATGTAAGCTAAAGTGATTTACATATATATATATGCAGGCAAATAGAAGTTATATTACTTAAATTAAAATTTTTTTAATGCTTAAATCATGAGGAATTCAATTTATAACACTAATTTTATATTTTTATCATTTTTCTATAATGCTTCGTATCTCCATCTACTTTACAAAAAGCTGCTTTGACCATGTCCTCAATTAATAAATATTTTATTAAGAAAGAAAACAGGACTCATTAAATTCCTTTCTGACTCAACATAAATGCGATTGGCTTTTAATGCAAAGATGTTAATGATAAAATATCCCCAAATAATCAGATAACAGTGAAGACAAATGAAAGTCAATCTTATTTTTTTAATCATTTACATTCAGCTTTGCTTTTACCATGCTCTATTAGAAGAAAAATTATTTTTTATAGTCATTAATAGTTTAAAGGAACTAAGCAATCAAAACCAGATCTGGAAAAATTAGCATCCAGCATGAGGTGATTTTAGGTCATCAGGGCCATTTCAACGCTGATAATTATACCTCTAAGTGCAGCACCTCTGTTTCAGTTTCCTGCCCAAATTTTATGGAATGTATAACCAGCAAGAAATATTTTTAAAGACAAAAATATATGAGTGAATGTGTAAATAGGTTGAGGGGGGGAGCATATTTTAACTCTGGGAACTGTGAATTCCAAGTGCTTCTTTTCATTCCTCCCCCCTCTTCAAACACACAGGAAAAATCACAACATGAGAATATTCAGCACAAATTTCCAATTGTGTGACACACAAGCTATTTTCTGACAGACAAGAAAAGTATGAACAGAAGCAAAGAAAGACGAGGGACCACAGAGGAAAAAGTCTGATGAAAGACTGAATTTCCATATAATATGTAAAAATAGACATCCTAAAGAGGAATGAAAAAGGGAGATAAAATATTAACAGACAATGGATTTCAAAATGACAATAAGAATTTAAAAGTCACATCTTCCTTAGTTGATGCAACATTTTTTCTCACTCATTACAGTCTGTAAATGTATTTACAATAGACTGCCTCTATATTTTTATGAAGAGACGCTGAAACTTACAGCGTTTCCTTTCTAAGAAACTAAATTTAGAGAAGGTAGGAGGTAAAGGGAGAGAGAAAGTCGTGCTAGCGTTTAAAATTTAAGGGGAACAGAATTCACAGCGTCTCAAAGCAAATAAACACCAAACATATTTAAACTTTTAAGTACTAGACACAGATTATTGACAATTAAATACAATTAACTATTTTCAGTTGGTGTAGGTACCTATGTCAGTATTTGAGATGGCACCTGTTAATTAATATTTAATTCTGCAACTAAAACTTTTATTTATATCATATGAGGTAATCTAGTTCAATAATTAGGATCAGTTTTCAAACTATAACCAAGCAAATAAAATATATCTGTTACTAGGTGATTTATTTCATAGTAATTTTGCCAATCCCTATTCTGGATTTCCAGTTCTTTTGCCAAAATCTCATATATCACTGCCTTACATTGACACCTGCTGGAAAGTACCGGAATTGTACTTTTCTCATTTCATTATCTGGGCAGTCAATTTTGCATCTGAGAAAAGAAATGTGGAAGATAACATTTGAACTGCAAATGATACAAATTTTAATTTCCTGAAAGAAAAAAGCAACATGTATTCTAAACATTTAAATTTATTGGTTTCTTTAGGAAATTATAAATCTCAAGAAGTTTGCCCAAAGAATACTTCTGATGGGAATTAACTTACCCAAAGACTTCAGTAACTTAATCTGTGCTTATTTGGGGTATAATTATGAAACTAATTGAGCAACTTTTTCCAGAATTTGAACTTCTACTGCTTCATAACTCAGACTAACTTAATACCTTGGTCACATGACTTGAGAAAAATACCTGATTTTGTGAAAGTCTGCATACCAATGGATCAGAAAAAGGACGCAGCTAATAAAAAAAGGATGCTTTATATATTCATACTTGTAGTTAAAAATATAAAATAATCTGCATTAGTGAATGAGCTTTTCTTCTCTATTATCAAAATTGTTCATTCATGAAGTACATAAATATTTTACCAGAATAAATTTATTGTTTGAGTGGACCAAAACACAACACATTGAAATAATTAATTTACAAATTTTTATGAATGAATTAACTATTAAGTTGCATTAAGTTTTAATTAACTTCTTACGCAAATGAAACACCTCTAAGTATTTCTGCAAAGAACGCCCACTACCATAACCTGTCTCCTAGAACTTTCCAAGACAAGAAAGTTTCCAAACAGAAATACATTTAATTGACCAAACTGTAAGAAATAAAAAGATGATAAAGTTAATAGAATACTGCTTTTTCACCCTAATCCACTGCCATATAATATGCACAGTTTAGACACTTGGCCATGTCATATTATATGTCATCAGAAAAATAATACTGTTCTAGAGACAGTTGTTTTGGTTACAAATGAGTTTGGGCAGCTAACAGTACAACAAGATACAGTCTTGGGAATGGTACTAAGAATATGATATAAAGTAAGAATGTGGTACTGCAGAGCTGTATAAATTGCTTTAACATTCCTGATACAATTCCTTCCTTCCTTTTTCATTAAATCGCTCCAATTTTTCACAAAAGTAATGAGATAGCATGAAGATAGTATAAATAAAACACAACTATGATCAAAAATATAATAGCTAACTTTTAAAAAAAATACAGGAGCTCATTCAATGGTTTATGTGTAGGATGACGTAGTATTTGAAATTTGCAACTGTCAAACAAGTTGCCTCCTGAAAGTGTACTTAATCCACCTGTCCAAATAAAATTAAGCTCTTCGAGTTTAACCATAAAATATGAAGATTCAAGAATATAAGGGATATTTTATGATGAGGTTAAGTCTAGTAGTTTCCAAAATATGCTTTATTCTTTTAATTGAAAATAAATTAGCTAGAAAGAGATGGACTATTTTTGAGCAATCTACTGAAAGATTATTTTAACTCTTTTCAATTTACTGAAATTTACATAAGATTAATGTGCCATTCAATATTAAGACACCACTAAGTATCACAGAGTTAACAGGTCTTAATGAAGGTAGTTTTGCCATATTTTCTCCAAACAGTTCCCCAGCCCTTCTCAGAAGGCAAGATTTTGTCAACTGCAAAATGAAATATGCAAAATTTAAACAAAAATTTAATTAAGCAAAACACTTGAGCAGTTTTTACAGTCAGTCACTAAGGAAAGGAATCTTTCCTCGATAAGAACGCTGACATGGATTAGTTTTTAAAACCTGAGAAACAGCATTGTCAGACACCCAAGATCCTCATTTTCAATCACTCAGTTACCTTACAGAGCTTCTGATACCGAGGAGAAGAAACAGCCATCCTTTGCAAACGATGTAACAAAACCACAACTTTCTGCAGAGATGTTCTCACCACAGCCATCATTTTAAGTTTACCACACTTCTGGAGACACCTCAGAATTTGCATTATAAATTAAGAGCAATGATCATTTCCTCCCGGTCACTGGACAATGATTTGCCAGTGCTCTGAGCATGCTCGTTTCCAGGAATGCATTTGAAAGAGACAGGGGCTGACGTTCTAGGCAAAAAGAGGCTGAGATTCTTTCAACTTCTTCTCAATTTAAAAAACATACAGATGCCACACAGAAAGCCCCCAGCAGATGCTCACAGACAGTACTTGCTCAGCCCGGCATGGACAGAAAATAAAGCAACTTGAGCAGCCGAACGCTGCCTGCTGCCGGAGAGGAGCGCGCTCAGTAGCCAAAAAGGATATTAAGTGAAACATTAAAGCTGCAGATACAAAGCAGGCATCCCCTGGGATCAGAGATTCTACACAGCACCACGGTGCATGCCTTGTAGCCACTTTATATGAAGAGATCGAGAGGCATTCACTGCCTCACTCTAAAGAAGGATGCTTTCACTACCCGGCTAAATGCAGCTCTGACTGGGCTCTGTGGGATGAGTGAATAGACCCTGTTATAAATCTTGAGAAGAGCAGAAGGGTACTTGCCTCTACTGATATCAGCCCATACATTAAGTATTAATAAATCACCTCCAGACGGGACTCAGAACAAGATCATCTAAAACAAAACAAAACAAAAAATATCTGCAGGGGGTATTTGTTACCTAAGATACCCGAAAAGCAGAGCCGTCCGTGGGCTCACAGATGCCTGCCTAGCATGAAAGCCATTAGAAACCGAATTTCTAATGTTAGGTTAGGACTCCTCTAATTAAACAGCAAAGTTCATAAAAAACAAACCAAAAAAAAGTCTGTAATTGACTACCAACATTCCAAATGACCACATTTCCCCTTAGACAGCATCTTCGTGGTCTCATTTTATTTGCCGTAAAGCTGTTTTAATCTTATGAGTCAGAAATAAATGACATGACTATATGAAATAAAAACTCAGTACAGAATTTTTGGCTTTTAGATGTACGGGTACATGTTTGAGATGCGTTGTCTAGTGCAGCCTGAATACCATGATAAAGATCAATGTGGGTAAAGAATTATTAGGAAATAAACAGAACAACCCAGAATGATTAAATGACAGGGTCAATGAGCACAGCCAGAAATAGAAACCAGACATTTCTCATTATCAGTGTCCTGCTCAAACTAATAATCTGGATAATGCTGCACTTTCACCTTTCTCTCCTATTGTCATGATTCTTTAAAAGAAAGGCAGTCTTTTAAAGTATCTGTTTCTCTTTTTTTACTTCCTCTGCCTTCTCAGTCCTTCAGTTTAGCAGGATTTAAAGTCCTACATTGGGTCTTAGAGGGTTATGTTTATCAAGCAGTGTTTTTGTGGGCTTCTGCTTGTATATTTTTTCCCTTTGGGTCTGTTCTGAGAACCTATACTGCCTCCTTCTGGACAGGCTAACAATGTCAAAATATCTATATAAAGCCAAAACCAGAAGAGGTAGTTAATTAGTGATGTAATTTAAAAATATTAAGTTATTAGGCAAATATATAGAAACAGAAAATAAATTAGTGATAGTTTAGGGGTGGCAGGCTGAGGAGTTGGCAATGGGGGATTGACAGCTAAGGGGTACGGGTTTCTTTCTGAGGTGATGAAAATGTCCTAATTGGAGTATGGTAGTGGACGCACAACTCTGTGAATATACTACAAACAATGGAATTGTACACTTTAAATGGATGAATTGTATGGTATGTGAATTATATGTCAATAAACCTGTCGCCAAAAAAAAAAAAAATGTGAAGTTTTAATTCCTGTCCCTGAACCAGTAGGTGAAGTTTCCACAATGTAGGTATTTACCCCCAAAAAACCTTGCTGGGCATGGAGCTGGGTACCGGGGATGATCTGAAAGAATCTAAACTATCAAAGTCTGCACCTGAGGGACAAGAGGATGAAAATTAGGCTGAAAGAAATCACAGGAGATGAAAACATAATAATCCCCAAACACATACTGTTAGCAAAAACAGCCACCTATCATAATACCACCTCAGAAAGGCAGCAGGATTTTATACAAGAAAGAATCAGAGCATCTCAATTAATTGATACTGCTAAAATGTAAAGCTTATATCTTAAAATATAATTAAAATGATAGTAATATCCCAGAATGTGGGCATGAAAATTCAGAATAAATGCATTTGAATTAAGAGAGAAACTGATTGGAAAGTCAATAATAGATTTTCATTCAAAATAAAAAAAAACAAAGTTCCTGCATCTTTGGCTAAATTTTCTCAACTGAATACAAATTCATAGTGACCAACTGCATACCAGGCAACTTCTTCTGGATGTTACTCAAATGCCTCTTTTCAACAGTCAAATGGATTTACCATCTCATCACACTCCCCACTCACTTGCACTGCTGCCCTGACATCTTCTTTTCCTATATTCCCAATCTCAGGCTCTAATACCACCTTGCAAGCTTCTTTGTCTCTACTCCTTCCCCCTTCCTTAGTCCACCCATACTATCAAGTCTACTCCCCCTGCCGTGGCCTCATTTCTGGTCGTTATCACCTCCAACCAGATGGCTACAAGAGTTACCTAACAGACTGCTTTGCTGTCAGTCTTGTCCAGTTCAAATCCATTCTTCATAATTCCAACAGCTAGATTCTTAAAAAATACAAATCCCACTGCATCACTCTCTTGCTTAATATCCTTTAATGACTTCCCATTGCCACCAGGTTAAAACATAAAATACTTAGCGAGTCATACAAGACCCTCCACGATCTGGAGCACTCAGCAATCCAGAAGCTTCTCCCTCCTGTAAGTCTTCTAAGGATTGGGTTTTCTCTTGCTAATAGTCCTCTGCTGAGGAGTAAAACTTCACTGCCTTGCAGCAGGGCAATGCAACATAAATACATATATCCAAGTGATCATCCATCCTTAACAGAAATGGCATATATCATAGCAGACTCTCAGAAATTAATCTTCATCTTCCATTGTGCTTCCAAACTACCCTTTATCAAAATTTACCCAAAATTCACCTTAAACTGAATATGAAATAAAATTCTTCTTCTTCATAAACCATAACTCTGCATCCAATTGTCATAACACATAAAGTACAATCAGTGAGTATGTTGTGCAAGCAATTCTACATACACCCCATGTGTACAGAGCACACATATGCCAAGGTCTTTATTCCATCTTTCGTGGTGCACTCATAAACTGCCCACCACCATCTCCAAACAGGCCCCCAGAAAATCTATTTTATGATTTCAGTTGCTTTTGTATATTCATTTTCTTCAACATCTTTCCATTTCCAAACAAGTTTTCATTTTAACTATCTGTTCACTCACACAAAAGGAGAGTCATTAATACAAAAGCCCATAGGAAAATTAAAATTCTCTTGCCTCAGAAATAACTCAGCAAAACGCACTAGGTCTCTTACAATCATCAATCTATAAGGTACCAAAAATAAAGCCATGGAATTGTTTTTTAATAAAATGGAGAGAATGTTTTAAAATTAAGAACATTTAATAAAGGAGAAAAGGAATGAAAAATGATGCAAATTACCACAATGTGAAACATCCTAAACATAAGCAAATAGATAAAGAGATTTTAATAAGTTCTTAATAAATGCCCTCTTTAATACTTTCTATAAGCCAAAACAGACTATTTTAGTATTACTAAATTATTTTTGAGAAGCATTTGCTATACATGTTATAATGTATTTTAGTATTTTTAGTCACCCACCTTTCTTTCTTAATGCTGGTTGCCATAAGACAAGTAATCTTGTGCTTAGCTATTTTTATTTAGAAAGATTTTAAACATCTCTATTTACATTTATTTCCACAGTCTGAATATTCATTAAATATTGAGATGAGTTTGGCTATGGTAAGAATACATCCCAAGATGAAATGCATCAGAAGACATTACTAAACTCTAAAAAAGGTCTGTGTTTTCCTGGCGCTCATCATCAAGGTTCATCTCAAGCCTCCTCTGCTCATTGTCTATAAGCCATTACCTACTCAACAGCATAGCCTATGTATCTTTTGAGTTTAACAACATCATATAAATTAAGTATCTGTGAGCATTTACAGGTCAGGCTTATAGTTGTTTAGGTCACAAAAAATAATATATTCTAGCATCCATCCACATTTAGAGCCCTCTATAACCCCCTAAAAATGAGATGATAGATAAATATTTTATCAGTTAGCATTTATGATGACCTGATGGGATTCTAGAGGGTGAGATCAAAAAACATATTTAACTTCAATACTTGCCTGGTCACTCTCACTACCAAATCACAAGTGTATTATGCAATGAATAAGAAATAAGAGGTAATATAAGTAAACACAGATTTTTGTTAAATTAATCTTGAGAATTCAACCGTAACACATCCTACTAGTTTTTATGCATGGGAACAAGTTATAAATACATCTTTTCCAAAAAGGTCCTTTTAAAAAAAAATTTATAACTTTTTAACGAAAACCATTTCAAACAAAGAAAATCTGTAGGAATAAGAATAGTTCCAAAAAAGCTTCTGTACCCTTTATCCAGATCCAGATATTTGCGTAAATATTTGCGTAAATATCGGATATTTGTTAACATTTTGAAGTTTCAAGGGAAAAAGCATTCCTAAGAAAGGATTCAAAAAAGGTCATCATACTGAATTTCACAATGGCGAAGTTAGACTCCAAGGGTCCCGAGGTTGGGATTTACTTAGAATCAGCACACAGAGCATTGCGTAGACAACAATACGGAAGAATGTAATCTCTGCCTTTGAAGGACCATGTGATTAACTGGGAGAGGAGGAGACACCCATCGGGTGTCACTGGATCATGAGTTCACAAGCACATCAGAAATAAGAACCGTCAAATCATGCGAGAGTGACATGGTATAAAGAAGTGAGCAGATGTAAAACCGTAGTAGACTAGGAGACTTCTCCACTGAAATAAGTTCTAGACCAAGATCTAAGTGAGAAGGCCTGTGATTGGCCAGAGAAGGCCATTCTACACGAAGAAGATGGGAAATCCAAAGACACTGAGGCAGAAACTTAGGGGCAGAAAAAGGACTCAGACAGGCTTCATAAGATCCTTCACTAACTTTTTTAAAGGAAAGATGCTGTCTTCTCGCATTTTGTGTAGAAGAAAAACTTGAGTCTCAGACTTGATGAGCAATCACAGCTATCAAGATAAAGACATGAAAGTATACCTTCAAGCCTAATGTTCCTAGTTGTAAACTAAGCCATAGAGTTTTGCAGCTTTTGTATTAAATATTTATAATAAACAGAGGAAGAAATAACTTCATATTAAGAGGAAATGTTCTTATAATTTAGGATTCAATAAGGCTAACTGTAATAGGCCTTAAAATGACAGAAAACAGAAGAGCTATGAGCCTATAAGTCTAAGTAAACAATTATTACTTCCATAAAACAAGGTGTGTTTCCTCTATTAAGTAAAAGCATTTTACAGATCTTATTTCCAGAAACCACTTATTCACAGGGGAGCAAGGACTTCATAACACAATAAGGTGACAACCTCCCTGTGTAACGGTAATAAATTGACATGCAGATGGATCTAAAGCCAAAATAAAACACTGGTTGCAGTTTCCCGTGCACTTGCCTGCATCTGCTGTGTGAGTTCCCTGGCCAAGACGGTGTCCTGAAGAGCATCCTCCCGCTGCGAGGCATCCGCCAGCACGTTGACTGTGGTTTCTGCTTCTTGTATCCACTTGAGGAAGTTCTCCAGATCCCGGCGAGAGGCCTGCACTGTCCTCAGCTCGGCCTCCAAGGCACTCTGTCTGTCAGTAATGCTGCGAGTGACAATAGGACAGGGATGTCCCCATTACTTAGATTGTGACAGTCCACGTCATGCCCACCCTACAGAAGAAACGAACACACAGCCTCCAAGGAACCGTTATTTATTTAAGTACCTAACTTAACTGGGAGATTTATCTGTATGTGTGTCTTGAATAATCCTCCATGGGAGGACGAATGTGAATTGTGAGAAGACAGGGAGAGAGACATAAATATTAACAAAATCCCATCCATATCATAAAATAATTATGACTACATTTTACAACTCATAATTATATATTGTTATTCCCCATACATTTGTGTGTGTGTGTGTGTGTGAGGAAGACTAGCCTTGAGCTAACATCTGTTGTCAATCCTCCTCTTTTTGCTAAGGAAGATTAGCCCTGGGCTAACATCTGTGCCCATCTGCCTCCACTTTATATGGGAGGCTGCCACAGCATGGCTCGATAAGCCGTGCATAGGTCCGCGCCCAGGATCCAAACCTGTGAACCCACCAAAGCAAAGCGCGTGAACTTACCCAGTACATGACCAGATCGGCCCCTCCCCACACATTTTATTTCAATACTTTAGTCTAATGCCTGACACTCAAACAGCAATATCAATAAATATTCATACAATGAGTGATTAAATGAATTCTAGGAAGAAGTCAAATATAAAGAAATATTTAAGATAAAATAAAAATAATTTAAATGGCTTACTTTATATAGTTTTAAACAATTCAGATCAATACAAATTCGTTCTTTAAGCTGATTTAATATTTTATTTGGAAGACATTGGAAAATCAAGCTTTTATAAACTCTCCATTAATCTACATCAAAATTAAATCGCAGAACTATCCTGGAGTTGCATGATTTAAGAGATATACACTTGTAAATTCAACCTTTAAAACTTTAAAACTATAAAACCTCAACATCCATAATAAGAAAACAATTTAATTTTAAAAATGGGTACTAAAATTTTCATTTCTAAGTATTTAAACCCAAAAGAACTGAAAATATATGTCCACACAAAACCTTGTACACAGATGCTTATAGCATCATTATTTATAATAATCAAATAGTAGAATCAACCCAAATGTCCATCAGTTGAGAGAAGAATTGATAAACAAAATGTAGTATACCCATACATGAAATATTATTCGACCCTAAAAAGGAATGAAGTACTGATACATGCTACAACATGGAGGAACCTTGAAAATATTACGCCAAGTGAAAGAAGCCAGACACAAAAGGCCACATGTTGATTCCATTTATATAAAATATTCAAAAGAGGTAAATCCATAGAAAGAAAGTAGATTAGTTGTTGCCTAGGATTGGAGTAGAAGGCAATGTGAACTGACTGCTAACGGGTAGTTAGCAGCACCTTCTTTTGGGGTGATAACATGTTCTAAAATTAAGAGTATGGCTGGTTGCACAACATGGTGAATACACTAAAAACCACTGAGTTGTACACTTTAAAAGGGTGAATTTCATGATATATGGACTATATCACAATTAAAAAAATTAGCCCATGTAATACAATCTCATATATATATTTTCTATCTGTCCATCCACTCATCCATCCATTCATCATCCATCCATCCATCTGACCTTCTATCTGTATATACAGAAAAAGGTAGAAATTTCTGGAATGTTAATTTAATATTAAAAGTTATTTCTGGGTGCTGGGTAAGGTAATTTACTTTTCTATTTGTACTTTTCTGCATTCTTGGAATTTATAATGAACAAGTATCTTTTTTACACATCAATAAACAGATTCTTTAAACAAATGGCCAGAAGATTTAAACAGATACATCATCATAGAAGATATATGGATGGCAAATAGGCACATGAAAAGATGCTCAGCATCATTAATCACCAGAGAAACATAATTCAAATCACAAGGAGATATCACTACATAATAGAATGGCTGTAAGAAAATGACTATGCCAAGTGCGGTGATAATGTAGGGTAACCTCATTCACACATTCCAAGTAGGAGTGTAAAATGGTACAGCCATTTGAAAAACCGTTTGGCAGTTTTTTATAAAGTTAACCATGCACTTAAGATATAATCCAGCAATCTTACTCCTAAGTATTTACCCAAGAGAAATGAAAACCCATGCCCACACAAAACCCATATGCAAATGTTAACAGCAGCTTTATTCATAATAGAAAAAAACTGTTACTAACTCAAATGTCATCATTTGGTAAACAGATAAACTGTGGTACAGGCATACAATGGAATACTACTCGGCAATAAAAATAAACAAACTGATAGATACAACAACATGGATGGAATCCCAAACACATTCTGCTAAGTAAAAGAAGCCAGACACAATAGCTATGTGCTATGATTCCATTTACATGACATTCTGAAATGTCATTAACCTCCTCTTACTAAAAAACCTCTAATAGCGTTGGGCTGCCTACAGAACAAATTCAAATTGCTTCACCTGGAACTCAACGTCCTCCATAACCTATCAGTAATCTATTTTTCCAGCCTTACCCCCTAGTTCTCTCCAATACTCTGTTCAGGTGAAAGTGGTATGCACCTTTTTCTCTAGAATATTCTTAATACTGCGTCCACACAAAAAGTTTATATCCACATATAAATGACCATCTGACCATCTCCACTTAAATCCTACCAATCCTTTGAGGGTTAAGGACTATATCCTTCAGAACATCCCAACCCAGTTAGGTTTCTTTGCTCTGAGTTCATAAAAGGTCAGAACTCCTCGTTATACAGAAATTAATCACATGTATCCTGGAAAAGCCCTTCGATTATGATCTTATTGCACTCTTAAATTTTACTTTAACTATATCATAGAGATTTCTTGTCTGTCCACCTATTCTGTAAATTTGCTGCAGCCAGAAGCAGTCTTTTATAGCTCCCTATTTCTCAGAGTCCTTATGACAGTATTATAATAAGTATTTATAGAATAATGACAACCTATTTATAATATGCTTTTTTTTTCTTTTTTTTTTTTTGGTGAGGAAGATCAGCCCTGAGCTAACATCCATGCCAATCCTCCTCTTTTTGCTGAGGAAGACCGGCCCTGTGCTAACATCTATTGTCAATCCTCCTCCTTTATTTCCCCTTTTCCCCCCAAAGCCCCAGTAGATAGTTGTATGTCATAGTTGCACATCCCTCCAGTTGCTGTATGTGGGATGCGGCCTCAGCATGGCCAGAGAAGCGGTGCGTCAGTAGGTGCACGCCCGGGATCCGAACCCGGGCCGCCAGCATCGGAGCGCGTGCACTTAACCGCTAAGCCACGGGGCCGGCCCCTACAATATGCCTTTAAAAGTACCTCCCAAACACCATTTTTCAAGGATATACAGAGAGATGTCCTTCACAAAAGTCAGTTTGTAAATCAAGAAAGAAGATATGAGAGGCATAAAAACAAGAGATCCAACACAGGGGCAAGCAAGCAGGCTCTCATGCTAATGGTGAAAGGAGATCTCAGAAAAGAGGGGGATGAATCCAAACTGCATCAGATGAGGGCTGTCATCACCATTTCAATTGCTGTGTTTCTTGTTTTAACTTGACAGGAGTAACCAAAGATACGCTGTGACAAAACAAGGAAATAACCCAAAAGAAGACCCAAAAAAACCCGTGAGATCTAGGAAATAGGGATGCCAAACTAGGAGGAAAGCACAGAAAATCCCCACGATTATTGCTGTGCAGTAGGCCTAGAGAGCATGTCTCCAGAAGAGATGTCTCCAAGAAAAAATATGAGGAGTGACAGACTGCTTAATGTGATTGATTTTGTGGGAAATTATACTGTCAGGCCATTGGAAAATGTGGGAAGAATTAGTAATAGGTGCAAAGAAACCCAAGCAAATAAAAGCAAGGCAATTATTAATTTCAGGTAAAACAAACAGACAGGAAGTAAAATTGTAGTAAACCTTAGTGCTTGGGTGTTAATGATGTTTAGACAGGCATAATAATGTCAACACTGCATATCTGCTTATCTAAAAATCCAGTGATGCGATGGTACAGCCACTGTGGAAAACAGTACAGCAATTTCAAAAATTACAAATAGAATTAACATACCGTGCAGCAATTCCACTTCTGGGTATATAACCAAAAGAATTGAAAGCAAGGTCTTGAAGAGATATTTGTGCACCCATATTCATAGCAGCATCATTCACAACAGCTAAAACGTGGAAGCAACCCAAATGCCCATTAACGGATGAATGGATGAACACAATGTCTATGTATATACATACAATAGAATATTATTCAGCCTTAAAAAGGAAGGAAATTCTGCACTATGCTACAACATGGATGAACCTTGAGCACATTATGCGAAGTGAAATAAGCCAGTCATAAAAACACAAATACTGTATGATTTCACTTATGTGAAGTACTTAGAGTAGTGAAATTCATAAACACAGAAAGGAGAATGGTCGTTTCCAGGGGCTGGGGTGAGGGGAGAGTGGGGAGTTAGTGCTAATGGGTATAGAGTTTTCGTTCTACAAGACAAAAAGAGTTATGGGGATGGATGGTGGTGATGGTTGCACAACAATATGAATATATTTAATATCACCGAACTGTATACTTAAAAATGGTTCAGATGGTAGATTTTATGTTATGTGTATTTTACCACGATTAAAAAAAGTGGAAAAAAAATTCAGTGATGAAGAAGGGAAGAGAATGGTGGCATAGGAAAGCCATATCCTATATATTTACCAGAAGAGGATGTCAATAGACAATGTCTAATATTGATAAATTGGAAGATAATGATATACTCATTTTATTTAGAATATGGAAATGTATAAACGACATAGGAGAAGCTAAAAAAAGACAAAGGAGTTGCCCTTAGAGAGAGGGATTGTGATGAACAGTAAGAGAACCACTATATTTTGTTATAAATCTTTTAGCACGTTTAAATTTTTTTGTAATCATTTGCATATATTTCTTTAATTTTTAATATTTAGAAGTTACTCATCAGAATTTGGGTGGTTGTTGGCAGTGGTGTTTAATCGTCCACCTAACCTTGCCCATATTTTCAATTTTTAAAACATTAACAGAAAAAGTATTAAGAATAACCAAATAAAGACTGTGCCCAAAGGATACTAAAAAGCAGAAACTTAGAATACACACATGCAATTAATCGACCATGAATAGGCAATTCCTATTTTAAGAACACAGACAAAATTAGTGACTATAGAATTTGGTAAAGTCAAATACTTTCATTTTACATGATTAGTATCCTTTATTTTTAAGAATATTCATATGTATATAATAAGTTATACGGCAAACAGCTAATGTCAAAACAGGTTATTATGGATTAGCTGTATTGAAGCCAAAAAATGCCCAGACTAGGGAAAAGGATGCAAATATCTGAGAAGCCTACGAGTGAACTCAGGGAATTCTCTATACACGAGAGACATTTACATACCCAAGAAGCATAAAGGACCAGGCGAGCAGGGGAGGTGGAAATCCTAAAGTGATGCTTCAAAGGAAATATGGGAGAGGATCATGAGAACTTGGCCTTAGACAGTATTGGGTCCACCGAGTTGGGTAATTACCAGCAGCACACTTTGGTGACCAGTGGCACATTCTGAATCCAGAAACTAGGGCATTTACTGTAAAACTGTCAAATTATCTAGTGGTCATCAGTGGGAAAAGAGATTCTGCTTAAAAATATTCCCTTTGTAGGAAACTGCTGAAAAACAACTTTCGGATGATGTAAGAGATGGCTACTTTGTTGGTTATGAAAGCCAAAGAATACAGATTTTGGATCAAGGCAGACGAGGCTCTACCATTACTAGCTGCGAAAGCTCGGGCAGCTGCCTATCTCCTCAAGCATCATTTTCATCACCCCTAAACTCCGCTTGGCACACAAGGTTCTCCATGGTCTGAGTCTTGCTTACCTTCCAAGAATCAACTCATCACTCCAAGCCTTATGATTTACCTACAAAAATGAACCAATTACTAATCCTCAAAGTGGTCACTGTTTCTGTCACATCCAGAGCTTTACTTAAATATCCTTTCTCTCTCCCCACCCTCACTAATCTTCCCCTTCCCACCTGGTTTATTTCTACTTACCCTCTAGAACTTGGTGCAGACACCTTCCAAACCTATGGTACCTCATCCCAGAGCATCCCATGATTTCCCTTACTGTGGCTATTCCCGTGCCATCGCTGCTGAAACAAATCATCACAAACTTAGTGGCTTAAAGCAACATAAGTTTGTTATCTCACAGTTTTGTAGGTTAGTTTCTGACACAGGGCTTACTGGACTAAAATCAAGTTGTCAGCAGGGGTGCATTCCTTTGTGGAAGCTCTAGGGGCGAATCATATCCTTGCCTTTTCCAGCTTCTAGAGGCCGCCCACATTCCTTGGCTCGTGGTCCCTTCATCCATCTTCAAAGCCAGAAGTAGTGGGTTGAATCCCCACATCACATTTCTCTGACCCACTCTTCTGCCTCCCCCCTCCATTTTTAAGGTCACCTATGATAGAATCAGGCCCACTCAGATGATTCAAGACTGTCTCCCCATCTTTGGGGACCATGACTCTGCCCACCTCATTGTATTTCCAATCATGACCAAAAGTGACTGTTTTCTTGTCTGTTTAAAGCTTCTGAATCATCAGTGCGCCTGGCAGCCCCAGGGTCTACACAAAGCAGCAACTCAACAAGCATCTATTAAATAAACTAATACAAAAATAGGAATAACATCTCCCTTCCTGCAATATTTTAAGGAGAAAATGAGATATACACACATAAATGTATCAAGACATAGTAAATACTCAATAAATAATATTTTCCCTAACCTTGTCTGTGAATTCAGTAAAATACTAGGAAATTAACGTTGCTTATAGCATGCCAATGTGCAATTTACTAATAAATGTCCTGGGGAATTTTTTAAATTCACATATATCTGGTGTCAGATTTTTTACCATAAATATAATCAACTACTAAAAATAATGAACACACTGAAAACTAAACTCTATTTATAGCAGTCCAAATTGTCTTTATATTATAACAAATACACATTTTAAAATTTTATAATCATAGTGTATATATATTAATGTGTAGTCTGATTTTCGAAATTAATATAATTTCGTATGAAATTTTGAATAGAATATAGCTCAAAGGTATCAGTTCTCCACACCACCCATTTTAGTCTTTTTTAAGTTAGATTCAGTGCTAGAGTATGTTATAGTGGATACTACAAGAATCTTTCATCCATTTTCAAAGAATTTCACATGATTTGTCACACTACTATAAGGCGACAAATAATTGCTAAAATGAAAAGGCTCAGGAATGTGTATTCACACTTATGACACAGGCTAATAAATTACCTTTAATGCCATGCGTGCACTGCTCTCAGAAGAAAACCTAATTCTACCACCTCTGCCATTGACTAGTTATATGGCTTGACGTAAATCATTTAGAATCTCCAATTTTTTTTCCATCCTTAAAAGGAGTTGCTTGGACTAGGTCAGTAGAGAACCCATTTCAGAATCTCCAGAGGTCCTTTTAGAACTTCGTAATTCATCCACAGAGATGATAAAACCTGCTAGAAGAGTTCCTCCATTCTCGCCCCCATCCCTAGCTCCAGATTTGGCTTCATTAAGAACCACTGCATGTAAATGAAATGTTACTGATGGCAATAGATGAGTGGTGGGCAGATCGCACAAGAGTTGGGAAGCATTAATGTGGAAGACTCCTTAGATCACATGTAGTACTGAACTTACATTAGTCACGATTCTCAATGCAGAGTTTATATCGGGTAGTCCTGATTGCTCATTTCAAGAAAGATCAGAACAGAGCTAGAGGAAGTTCTGAGAAATGTAACAAGAGAATATAGAGGAAAAAATTATAGAAAAAAATGATTTCAGTTTTAGGAAATTGTGGCTACTAGACAAAGGCAGAGAAGATTTTTTAAAAATCGTTTTAAACCCATAAATCATAAAGAATAAGGATAGGCTTAAAATCTAAAAGGTACATCTGAAGTTTAGAAGGGTAACTGCAGCAGAAATAGACATAAAAATTCTTACTTAAAACAGAAGTAACAGACTACAGAATTCTTTAGTGCAAGAAACGGTGCAGACTGAAAATATAAATAGCTTCTCATAAAAGATTTAAGGAACATGGGTGACAGATTTATAATAGTTTATATTAAAAGGAACTGGGATTTTTAAAATGTAAACTCAGCTTTTAAAGAGATTTCTGGTATAAAAGCAACTGTGACATGCTACAAATAGCTTATAGTTATTTTACAGCATAACAAAACATGGCCACCCACATAACTGATTTTTTAAAATGTTATTTTAAAGATGTTAAATAATACTTGCTTTTTAAGCTACAAGATATATTGTTTAATAAAATGCACATGTGCTTATAATTGGTCAAAAGAATGTTTGAACACAAATAGATATACATGTCTTTTTTTTTTTAATTCACCGGAAAAGAGCATCTTAAGAAACCCACAGAAACATGTTGCTAAATTTCAGTAGACTTAAAAGGTGACCTTTACAGTTACATGAAATTTAAATATATTTATCTCTTCTACAGTGGAAAATAGTAGCATTAGCAGTTTGAGGGGCATGTAGAAAATTTAAAATGAAACAATTCTTCAAGCTTTTTTAATGGGTATCTTCACAAGGTAATTGTGTTCTTTGGTAAATAAATAACATTTAGCTGGAAAATATATTAAAGCACGCTTTGAAGAAATGTAGTCGATTTAATAAAGAATTGGTCACTGCAGATATCCCTAAAGATCTACGGTCTTTCACTCCATGGGACTTCAGGAGACTGTTCTGAGCTGCTAATGCCATGCCACTTGGGAAGCTCAAGAGAGGAACCCCCACCCCCACGTCCACCCCATTATTATTCAAGACCACAGAGCTATTTCCGTTAGAGGATTTATCTCACCACATCCTATTTCCCTTTTAGCTAAGTCACTACCTGACATTCAGTCTTCATTGGCCAACCAATATTGGACCAGAACTCTAACACTACTCTGCACCTTCCCCAATCTGCCCCAGTCCACCTTCAAAATTCTTCTTCCATTAAGCCCAGAAACCCATTCTATAGTTGGCAGACTCCTCAGATCAATCCCTTCACCTTGTCTTAAGTGAAACTGGTTTCCCTGGGGCCATCAATTCATCTGCGAACTTTTAATGAAGTTTTTCTCTTTTTTCTCTCAGACCCTATATGCCTCAGGATGAGGAGTTGGGGTAAGGGTCTTCCTCCTTGCTTCCCATGACTACTTCCAGGCCACTGTTCCATCTTCCAGGCAAAAGCCTACTCCTTGAAAGCACAAGACATGTATCCATTCTGTTCATATACTGACCTCCAGGTCCATGGTCTCTGCATATAGTTATAAAGGTTTCTCACTCCCTCGACAAGTAAGTGGAGTCTGAAATCCAATTCAAGATCTGCTCGCCAAGCCATAGACTCTAGTGAGGGACTGCACCACCCAGGGAGAGGGTCATGTTAGACACCATTATGAACGAGAGACAATCCTGCTCTCCACTACCTTACAAATTCTTTCCTGTGCCCTGCTCCCTCTCTCTTTCCTCTGCACTCTTTCTGCTTGCTTCTGGGTAGAGCCACATTGCTAAAGAACACTACCACAGGGCTATCTTCCCTTTCCATTTCCTATTATAAACCACAAACAGGCTCCCATCACTGCCCAGCAATACTATCAACATCTCCTAGGAAGCTCTCTGTCCCACCCACCAAGACTCAGATTTTACATCTGATCCTCTTCCTTCAAATCTCTCTCAGTCCCACCTCCAACCTCACTGACAGCATGCCCCATGGATCATAAAGAAAGCAGAAGTCACTGCACAGAGAATTGTTCATCTTCCCACCACTAAGGCACCAATCCATGTGCATCTGTGCTTATCTTCTCATTTTCCTTCCTGCCATAGTGGAAAATGCATTCCAGCTCTTACCAACCTCAATTCTCCAGATCTCACCTTCTTGTCTACTCAAGGACTTCCTTTCCTCTTTCCTCTTTCTTTTTGTCCTCTATCTTGAATCAGTCTCTCCTCTACTGGGTCATCCCATGAGCATACACACATGCTTTCCCATGTCCTATTTTAAAGACAATCATTCACCTCTCTTTACTCTCCAACCCCTCCAGGTACTACCCAATCTCTCTGTCCCTCTTCACGACAAACTTCTCTAATGTTCTTTCCACAAATTGTTTCTACTTCTTCACCTTCATCTCCTTTTCTAGCTTCTAGCCCTATCACTCCCTTGAAACTGCTCTTTTCAAAATCACCAGAAATCTTCAAGCTGTGGAATCCCATGAATGGTGTTCCACGTCACCTCTTCTGATTTCTCAGCCTAATTCAACAGAGTGGATCATTCCCTGTTAGAAATATTCTCCTCTCTCCATTCTCTCTTAGAAATACTCTCTTCCCTCCACTTCTGAAGACCACAAATCCTAGATTGTCTTTCTACTTCACAGGAAGTTTTCTTTCATTCCCTTTTGTTGTCTTCTCTTTTTTCTCCATCAGCAAACTCTAGGCTCCATGGATTCAGTCAAGCACCCTCTTCTTTTCTCCATCTTTACTCTTTTCCTAGTGATTTCATCCAATCCCACAGATTTAACCCCCAATGTGAATACTGAGAAATCCTGAATTCATATCTGAGGCCCAGAATATTTGAGTTCCAGGTTCATACATCCTATTGCCTATGTGACCTATACACTTAGATAGCTAATAAGCATCTCAAACGAGCATCTCAAAATCCAATTCTTGGTTTTTCTCTCCCAAAATCCCCATAGCCTTTCCCAGTGAATGGTACAACCACTCATCCTTTTACAACATGCCATCTTTGATTGTTTTGGCTCCCTCACACCACATATCTAATCCATCAAAACATCTTTTCTACTTCCAAAGTACATCTCAAAGCCATCATCTTCTTTCTGCCATTGCTGGCACATAGTAGCCCAGGTACCACATTTCTAACCTGGACCACAACAATCACTTCCTTACTGGTCTTCCCAATTCTTCTCTTACACCCCTACAATTGATTCTCCACATAAGATCCAGACAGATTAAATTTAATATATATAAATTAGACAGTGTCATTCTCTTGCTTAATAATTCCAATAGCTTTCCACTGTACTTATAATATCCAAACTCCTTCCCAGGTCTTACAAAGTTCAGCATGATCTGGCCTCTGCCTCTCTCTTCCCCCACATCTCTAGCCCATGCCCCCTTATATTTCAACCTCTTTCCTGCCTCATGACTTTTACATTTGCTGTTCACTCTGGCATTTTTTTCAGATGGTTCCTTTTAACCTGTATCAGCGCAGATACCACCTTCTAAGTTATGTTTTCCAAATTTACCCAAGCTAACTAAGTCCCTCTCTCATAGGGCACCTCCTTAATTTCCTTTTCCACCAAAATAATCACCTATATGTATTACTTTCTTATTTTACTACCTGGCTCTCTCTATGAAAGATAAGCACGCTGGGGGTAGGCACAGGGCATTGTTTATGGTTGAATCTTCAAGGCTGATCACAGAGCTTCACAAATAGGAGGCTAAATAAATGCACATTTAATTCATTAATTAGGAAAAAGGAACAAATGGAAGCAAAAACAAAGACTACAGGCACTGGTCCTTTCATTTGTTCGATATGGAGTTAAATGTACTGAGAAATACCTGCATACTTGAGTTGATACTTACAAAACGAAAATACTAACATTCTTACGCATGTTCCACGAAGACATTGTTGGTAAAAATTTTTTCAACAAGGCAATAAAGTAGTACCGGAAATATTAAAATAACATAGCAGAAGAGAAAAATACAGAAGAGTATACTTTTTACACTTTTCTTCTTGGCCAGTTTCCTTCCCAGCTCAGAAGGGAAAACTAAAAACGAAACGCTAGCAACGAAAATGAACGAAACAGGTTGAAAAACTCAAGGTGACTTTCAGGGAAAGAAATAGGCTTCTAAGAGGATAAATTGAAGTTGACTGACCCAAATCTCTGAAACTCATACTGGTGTCCAGGCTAGAAGAATAGGCTACCTGTATTTTTCACCTAAGCCCATTGATTTGGAAGTGACAGCTGCTACAGCATTCATTCTAAGGGCACAAAGGTTGAGCTTGGTTGATTTCAGGCCATATGACACAATCCCAATACAAGTATCTCCTATCGATCACTGTTAAAAGGAATTGACCAAAACGAACAATGGATAAATGCTAAAGAAGAATGCTTCATTTTTATTCATCTGTAGGGACCATAAACAATCACTAGTGAAAAAGTCATAACAGAATGAATGGAAGTTTCAAAATATACAAAAAAAATTATTGGGAAAGCAATCAAAGGTGAATTCAAATTTCTGGAACTTAATCTGTTTTCAAAATAGTCAAGGGCTCTACAAACTCAGTCTTTAGTATACGCAATATTTACATAACCCCTTGTACACAGTGTATATTCCACACGTCCAGCTGGCCATTACTAATAAGTTAATGAACATTAATTAGAAAGACAGTGTCATTTCAAAAGAAGAAAGTAGAGTTCCCCTTCACCAGATAAATCTGTATTCGTGGCTCTGACGTGAAATAATTATGTCTTTTTAAATACCACACCCTTTCTTTCCAGGATGGTTAGACGTCTGCTTAGGCAGAAAATGCTTAAAAGCAATGTAAATTCAGCAACTGTGGTATTTTACTAACTGCTATGATCTGAACGTGTCTGTCCCCCCCAACGTCATGTTGAAGTCTTAATGCCCAATGTAATGCTACCAGGTGGTGGCTTTTAAATGATTAGGTCAAGAGGGCAGAGCCCTCATGAGTGAGATTAATGCCCTTATAAAAGAGGCCCCAGAGCACTCCCTCACCCCTTCTACCGTGTGAGGATACAATGACAGGCCAGAGACTTGGAAAAGGGTCCTCACCCAACCCTGCAGGCACCCTGATCTCAGACTTCCAGCCTCCAGAAGTGTAAGAAGTCAATTTCTATTGTTTATGAGCCACCCAGTCTGTGGTATTTTATTATAGCAGCCTGAAAGGATTAAGACACAAACCAAGAAAACTGCATCTCCTAAGAAGTTTCATCTAGTACTAAACATTTAGAATATCTATACTGTATTCAGTAAAACAGATAATCAACTATTTTATCATTCATATAAGTAGAGACTGTTCAGAATGACTATAAACAACAATTGAAAATGACTCAACTTTCTGCTAATTTAACCATAGACAATACTGTAAAACAGACTGAAGGGCAGTGGATTTACAAAAAAGACATAATATGCCAGAGCAGATGATGATAATTTGGGTAACCTTTTGTTGAGCACATACCATGTACGAAGAACTCTGAGACAGAATTTTTGATCCTCACAATAATCCTGCACGTTAGATACGTTCTCCACTTTAAAACCAAGGAAATGGAGACTCAGTAAGTTGAAATGACTTGCTCAAGGTTCACACAGATGGTAAGTGCATAAGTTTGTAATTTAATCAAGGATTAAAGATAACACAGCCAGTGTGCTTTCTGTTCTGCCTGTACAAACCAAGAAATGCCTTAAAATAGACAAGGCAAAATATGACTTCTGGGGGATAAGGGCAAAGAGATGACTGTATAGTAATTAATCATCTATAAGATATTCTTTATAGCATAAAGTTATATTGTCTCATTTCCTTTACAACATTTCAGCATAGATAACTGTATGTGTGTGCATATGTATGTATGCAAGTATGTGTGTGTTTATATACATATACACATCAGCACTCCAGGACTAAAACGTCATTTCAGGCATCCACGCTAAAAGTTACTATAAGCACATTTCAACTATCCCTATCTCAATTTGCACTAAAAAATCTGTGAAATGGCATTAAGAGACATAGGGAGGGGCCGGCCCCGTGGCTTAGCAGTTAAGTGTGCACGCTGCACTACTGGCGGCCCGGGTTCGGATACCGGGCGTGCACTGACGCACCGCTTGTCCAGCCATGCTGAGGCCACGTCCCACATACAGCAACTAGAAGGATGTGCAACTATGACATACAACTATCTACCAGGGCTTTGGGGAGAAACAGGAGGAGGATTGGCAATAGATGTTAGCTCAGGGCCGGTCTTCCTCAGAAAAAAAAAAAAAAGAGAGACATAGGCAAAAAATTTTCACAGGTGAAAAGAGTAGTGGTCAAGATACATCAATGAGTTAAAAATGTTAGAGACAGTTCTGTTGTTTACAGAATCCAAACTATCATGAGCCAGCGTGTTTCAGAATTAAGAGTTTATTTATTTACTTTTGGTGAGGAAGATTGGACCTGAGCTAACATCCATGCCAATCCTCCTCTATGTTTTGTATGTGAGACGCTGCCACAGCATGGCTCGATGAGTAGTGTGTAGGTCCATGCCCGGGATCCGAACCCGTGAACCCCAGGCCGCCAAAGTGGAGCACGTGAATTTAACCACTGTGCCACAGGGCCAGCCCCCAGAATTAAGAATTTTTTGTATGTTAGAAAGCTATTATTATGAATGTATCTATATAACATATTACCCCCAAGTAGGGTCTGAGGCAGCAAACACATTAATATTTCTGCAGCTAGGAACGAGGCTATGCACACTAAGCATGAGAAATAAGGGCCATAATAAATAGCCTCGTGTGAATTCAAAGTTTTCTGATATCAGAGCATATTGGATTTGGACATTATAGATAAGGAATGGTGGACCTATAACTGTGAATGGCCAAATTACTTAGGCCAACTGCAATTCATACAAAACAGTTCCTTTGAAAGCCGACATGAAACTTCACACATTATGCCACAATAACAGTGTTCCCTGTGCAAGGATAATAACCCTTCACCCCTCCAGAATCTGGCTGACAATGATGTATATCAGAATACGGCTGGGAGATAAGAGAATAGCCCTGGGGTAAGGTCTCTCGGTGGCATTACAGCAGACAGAATGGCCACATCCCAAAGAGTGTTACATTTTTCATAGCAGAGGCCCCCATATCTTTAATCAGATCTGGTTTCTAAACTCAACACAGATAAGAAATCACAGATGAAATCACAGACAGATCCAAGAGGCAGGTACACAGAGTAGTCACCAGCAATAGCTGATGTTCTGATAGCAAAGGAGAAAAACAAAACCACTGTTAAGGAAGGTAAGAGCCGGAATGCACAGTTAAAAAGGCTTGGGTTCCAATCCCAGCTCTGCCAGTATGAGCTGTGTGATCCTGGGCATCCCTTCACATCTCTGCACTTCAGTTTATTCATCGACACAGCATGGATGAAGACACTGCCCGGTCTCCTCTGGTTGTTGTGCAGATTAAAGGAAATAATGCATGTGAAGAGCTTAGCACAGTGCCTGACAATGAGATGATACTCAATAAAATTTATACACTAAAAATAAAGCGCAAAATTGCACGGAGCATAACAGCCTGAATAAATTTACTACCAATTCTTCAGAACTCAGAGCGTGGAGAGCATTATCATAGTTTAGCATAGGAAAATATCATCTTGAATATGGTATGTGACTTTGAACCTGTCACTGAACTTCTCTGAGCCTGAGAGCATTCAATTCGACTCTGCACTCCCCACAGAGAATTTGCTTCTTTGGAGGTGGGAGAGTTTGGGGAAAAAATTTACTCTTTTTATGTATAAAGTACAGAAACAAATACACAGTATACCCATGATGTTAAAATGTCATGGGGGCAAGATCTAAACAAGCTCTTAAGAGGACTGATAATGAAAAAAACGTTGAGAAGCCCTGTTTTAGATGAACTATAAGGTCATGTCCAGCTCTTAAAGTTCCTTAATTCTATCTTCACAATGATAATGCCAAGAATTCAAAAAACATTTAATATAGGCTCATATACTTTGTTTAAGAAGGAAAGATTTGTATGTTCTAGAAAGATGTCCAATTAGAATAATTAAAAATTGTAAATATCATTGTGTTTAAAAAAGATAATCCTCGCAGTATGTAGAAATCCTAGCTGTCACTCATGAAGGGATCTTTGAGCCAGTTTTGTCGTATTTTTCCCTGCTTTACAGATAATAATATGCCTAAATCATGTCTAAATATTAATATGTTTATTTCCCCAAAAATGTAGAAAGAAAATAAAATAAGAACAACAACTTGTACCTATCATAAAATTGGGACACTGTGGTTGTCTTAGCTATGATAAATGACAGATCATCTTAGAACATAATTCATTTTTAATTGCCTCTTCCATCTAACCAAACTACTTCTGTAGGCTGTCTTAAAATATTTACAAAGTAAAAGCAAAAAAAAAAGAATTAGAGGTGCTAAATAAAGCAGGCCACACATTCCTAAGTGATCAATTTTTCTGGTATTGTTTACAACAGAAACAAAGACATAATTCTTATATATGGAATTTTTGGAAACACACCAATAAAGCATGTTTAGGGACTATCTCTCTTAGTATTAAAGCTAGGTTTTTTAACTGAGATATAACTGACATATAACATTGTATTAGTTTTAGGTGTACAACATAATGATTTCACATTTGCATATATTGCGAAATGAACAGCACAATGTTTAGTTAACATCCATCACCACACATGGTTACAAATTTTTTTCTTGTGATGAGAAATTTTAGCAACTTTCAAATACACAATACAGTATTGTTAACTATAGTCACCATGCTGTACATTACATCCCCAGAATTTATTTATCTTCTAATTGGAAGTCGTACTTTAAAGTTGTCTTAAATTCACCCATCTTTCCTGCCTTAGTTTTGGGATCTTTACTATATCCAAATAACCTGTTATAAAAAAAAATGCTCGAAGGATCAGTATTATAGCTATATTCTGCTTTAACCACTTTGAAGTTTTGTATTTGCTACCCCAGTCTTATTTTCTCCAGAACCCTAAGTATATACAACAATACATTCATGGTCATAAACTGCCTCATAAATCTTTCCTTTGAGTTTTCTAAAAATCAACTTTAGAGAGTCTAACTAAAAATGACATTCTAAAAACGTATAAAACACCTCCATGTCAAACTGTTATAAATGGTTGGCCATACTTTATTACCAGTAATATATATCATAAAGTGTTCTAATACTACTCATTTTATTCACTGCAAAATAAATGTGTTTTCATATCAAATTAGCTTTCAGGCAGTTGCATTTGAATATATAAAGATGTGTGTGAAACCATAATTTCATTTAGACACAGGCATTCCTAGTACTATGCAGAAGTAAACACTTTCTTACTGATGATGAATATAAATATGCAATCTTAAAGAGATGCTAACCACTGTTTATAGTTCCTCAAATCCTAGGTGTTCAAGTGACAGAAAAATCTCTCTTATAAACACATGTGCTATTTTAGATTGCTCTGAAGGTACTGATTAGACAGAGTAATGGAAAGAAAAGATAATAAATTAGTTGAAGCCCTAAATACACATGGTACATTTCAGAAGTCTAGAGTTGTACCATGTGTTCTCAGCCTCAATTGAGGACGACCTGGCCCAACAGCACACTATTTTAATTACCATTAGGGATCATATTACCCCAATGTATCTGTAAATACCTTAAGGGTTCCTTTCCATCAGAGCACTACAAGACGTCCTCTGGGGAATGTCAAAAAGCATAAGAAAATCAGAACACAGAAAATAATCACTGGCATGGTTTAGACTTACTCAAGGAAAAACTCCATTGTAGAAATTCAAGTGGATAATGTATAAGTATACATTCTGTGTGATAATACTAACTCAGCCCAGTAAAAAAATAGAAAAAAAGAATAATACAATGTACTTCTAGTAGTCACAGGTTTGGTATGTTTCCATGACAAAGCCAAAGCAATCAAATTCTCAACTTGACAACATGCATTTACCAGCCAGGACTTAGCATTACCTCTGTTTTAGATTGATCCACGATGTTTTTAAGTACTCAGTGGTTTCTTTTACATTCCTCGTGTCATCACTACCATATTCCCCCAGCAGTTTCTGCAGGACATTATCGAATGCCATTACGACACCATCACCAGGACCCAGTTCTTGAAGCAATACCTAAGGTATAATTTCAAGTGTAATCGTTAGACTTCATCACTCAGTAACTAGTATTACCAAAACACTGGTCCTCCCAGCAGGTTTTAACATGTTTTAGATACAGATATCAAAAGAAGAAAACAAATTATGGGACAAACTCTTGTATGTAAGCTTAAACAAAAACAATTCTGGAAGTGAAAAGAATGTCTAAGAAAGTGATCAGGTACATGGCAGATGATATTAAAAGATTACTATCTGTTCCTCTTGGAGATATTTTACTTCCTCAAGCCATTTGTCTTTTTCATACTTTCTGCTATATGTCTGGTCCTTACAGGAACATGTATCGTATAGAGATGAACTTAAGAGTTCCTCTCTACATGCCTGGAGAAAGGGAGAGGGCTAACAATATGGAAGTCTTCTGTCCGCTGCCCCTGCATTAATTACCATATATGTTTACAAAGTCAGCTGTGCGGGTGCACAGACCAAGCAAGGTTTACTGAGAGTTGCTTGAACAGCTAAGCTGATGCTGAGTGTGTCCATAAGCATTGGTTCCTTGATACACTTCTCCCATCTCTGAGAGCCCCTGGATCAAGATACTCCCCATGAAATCTAAATGACAAACAAACGTTCCTACTCTTTTTGTAGCAACTGGCAGAAAAATCCACCCTAAAAGTTCAGAAGATAAGAACTATACCGTTGCAGAATTTTATTTTATTTATTTTTTTTAATACATATGTATGTTTATTTATTTATTTTTGTGAGGCAGATCAGCCCTGAGCTAACATCCAATGCCAATCTTCCTCTTTGTTTTTTTCTTTTTGTTTTTTTTTTTTTTTGCTGAGGAAGGTTGGCCCTGAGCTAACATCCATGCCCATCTTCCTCCACTTTATATGGGACGCTGCCACAGTATGGCTTTGACAAGCGATGCGTCGGTGCGCACCTGGGGCCCAAACCTGCGACCCTTGGGCCACTGAAGTGGAGCGCTCACACTTAACCGCTTGCACCACCGGGCCAGCGCCCATACTGTTGTTTAGAAAAGAATATTCTGAATATGATAATTGAAGCATGGATATCACTTTTTTTTTTTCGAGGAAGATTGGCCCTGAGCTAACATCTGTTGCCAATCTTCCCCTTTTTTTCCTTTTTTCTCCCCAAAGCCCCAGTAGATAGTTGTATGTCATAGTTGTACATCCTTCTAGTTGTTCTATGTGGGATGCCGCCACAGCGTGGCTTGATAAGCGGTGCGTGTCTGCGCCCAGGATCTAAACTGGCAAACCCCAGGCCGCTGAAGCAGAGCCCGTGAATTTATCCACTACGCCACCGGGCCGGCCCCTGGATATCACTTTTAATTGTATTCCTTTAGTTAAGTGTCCAGGGGCTTTGCTGATTATTACGTTTGGGTCATTTAGTAAAAACAATCAGCAGATATCATAAACAGAGAGCATGATTCAGGAAATCAGGACAGCTGGCCACTCGCTTTTTACATTGTAACCATGGAAAGTCCACATGTGTGAAGAATAAAAACATGCTCCCATGTTTTAGATTTTGTTTCCCATATATTCTTTACTATATTCTCCACAAATGTACACTTTCATCTTAAGCTATCTGAAGGGCAAGTAAATTTATGCCAAAATATAATAATCATAACCCCCGATTCAAGAATATTTTCTATGATTGTAGAGAGAATTTAAAATAGCACTTTAAAAATACCATCAATGTTCAATATTATCAACTCTATAATCAAACTGATCATTAAAAAGGTACCTGCTCTGATGACACTGATACAACAGTTTGGCTATAAAGGTATTAAAAGAAACTAAACTTACTATTACCTGATTTGTTCACTATGGTAGCCCTCAAATGAAAGTCTCAGGAAATTTCATGAATAAAAATAACCTTCAGGGTAGACATGGAAGGGAACAAGAGGAGGGTTCCTGGGATCCTGAAAATGTTCTCTTTCTAGATGCTGGTTCACAGGTGTTCCATTTGCAAAGAGTCAGTGAGCTGAGGATACACGTACATTTCTATTTGTCATGCCTCAAGAAATTTTTCAAAACCCTTCCTGGTCAAATTCTTTACATAAATTTCAACGTGTATTCAAAAAACTTGGGAAAATATCATGACAAGGGTCCTAAAAATAATAGTTAACAATAGAACAAAAAGCACATCCAACAAACTGATAACACCAAAAAAAATCTAAAGACTCTTACTTGATTATCAGAAATTTGTTTGATAAGTGGATCCCTTCGGGCTTGCTGAAGAATATAGAGTCGAGCCTCGTATTTCCTCATAAGTTCTTCGGTCTCCTCCCTGTGGTCATCCCACTGAAGACTGTCGATAATCATGTCCTCCAGCTGCTGCTGTCTCAACTCAACACCATGCTGAGTGCCGTCCCACTGGTTCTTGACCTTTTCCACTGGAGGAGGCGTCATAAAAAAACAACCCCAGAAAGTAACTATCAGGAAAGGGAAAAAATGCCTGATACCCAATTTTTCATAAATAACGTTATAAATAGACAAGAGAAAGGAGGAAAGTTGGTACATCCATTCTAAAGAAATTTTAATACATGTCTGCCTCATTGTACAGCTGATATATTTCTGAAACCATTCTTGAAAAAGGAATCTTGGATTAAACTCTATTTTAAATGCTCCTCCTCTCGTTTTTAACATGGAGTTAAGAAAAGAGAGATGTAAGGACACAAACTTGGTTTTTTTTGATGAGTAAGATTAGCCCTGAGCTAACATCTATTGCCAATCCTCCTCTTTTTGCTGAGGAAGATTGGCCCTGGGCTAACATCCGTGCCCATCTTCCTCTACTTTATATGGGACACCACCACAGCATGGCTTGACAAGCGGTGCGTCGGTCCGCGCCCAGGATCCCGACCTGCGAACCCCAGGCCGCCGCAGCAGAGTGCAGGAACTTAACCGCTACCCCACCAGGCCGGCCCCAGAAACTTAAACTTTTGATTAATGACTTCAGAGGCCATTCACAATCTTGAACTGAAATACCACTAAGCAAGAGCTTTGAATATCCTCAATGACCCACTGACAATAAGTAGGCTGAAAGTTAAAAACAAACTTCTAGAAGATGCTTTGGAGGCCAGACAGATTGAAGGGCTGTAGTTGAGTACCAGGCCAAGAAGAACTGAACTACAAGATAGCATTGCAGCTAAGTCATAATGGGACCTTTTGGTAAAATTCTTGGGATAATACAGGGTTACAGAAAACCATAAGAGCTATCAATTTAAGATTGTTCATAAAACTTTAAATTACACACATATAATAATTCAAAAAAAGTGAAAAATGAGATTATCAGTTTTATGCTACCTTATTTAATATTTTCAATAAATTGCTTAAGTTTTTAACTTAAGGAGAGGACAAATTTTTCATAATGTTCTACTTGTCAGTTAAAAAGCGACATAAAGTAGGGGCCAGCCCATTGTGTAGTGGTTAAGTTTGGTGCGTTCTGCTGCGGCAGCCCAGGTTCAGGGGTTCAGATCCTGGGCACAGACCTACATCATTCGTCACCTGACACATATATAAAGTAGAGGAAGGTTGGCACAGATGTTAGCTCAGGGCTAATCTTCCTCAAGAAAAAAAATCAAAAAATGAGGAAGATTGGCAACAGATGTTAGCTCAGGGATAATCTTCCTCAAGAAAAAAGTTAAAAAGTTACATAAAGTACTTATGACCAATTCTGTTACTAACAGAATCCTTAATATTGAATGAATAAAACTAAAGACATCAAGTGACAGCAAATATCATAGGTTTATCACAAAAATAAGCAAATTATCCTATTCATTGTGAATAAGTGCTAAAAGCAGGTTACTATTGGTAGCACACGCCAGCCGAGAATAGTTTTTCATATAATGAATAGTGACGAAGACCACGCAGCCTCTACACACACACACACACACACACACACACACACACACACACACAAAATGGAGAGAAAACAAAGAGAGGGAGTTGAATTGGAAAGGGAAGATATTCGGGAGAAGGAAAGTCATGTAAAAACCTTACAAAAAACTTTGGACACACAGAGAAGTGGCAGAAAAATACATAAGACAGTAGAAAAAGGAAAATGGAGACAGCTTTGTAAATAGTTGGGCGTCGGGAAAGCAGGCAGCTCCCCGGCCACGTGGCGGGAAGCAGAATCAACGCCGAGTCCCATAATGGGCACAAGCAATCCATCAATTAACAAAAAGAGAGAGAAAGAAGGAAAATGGCTAATTTAGTAAAAATAAATGGATATCATGAGACACTAAAAGTTCTCTGCTAACTCATCTCTTATAATAACCTTGCTGCTGCCAAATTTATTTTGAAATCGAAACACACTTTTTATAGGAGGAATAGTTGACTTTCTTCCCTTTGGAAATATTAGGCAAGGTAATAAAATACCCTCCAGTTTACATTCCGCCACAAATATTTATTAAGCACGTAATTTGTATTGGGCACTGTGGGAGCCCCAGGGCCAGAAAGGCGAATAGTCACGATCTACGGAGGGGAGAGAGAATTACAGGAACTGTGAGCTCTACAGTGAAATTATGGGGGAAAAGGCCACAGCAGGAACTAAACATGGAAAATACAGTTCACCAGGGACTAGAAGAGGGTGAGAAAGATTTCACAAAGGGGTGACATTTTAGCTGCTGAGTCGAATTTCACCTGGGGAGAAAAGGTTGAGAGGAAAAAGATAATGTGAATAAAGGTAGGGAGACTAAGAAATGTCAGGCTGTTTGAAAGAATATCTATAGTCCAGAATAGCTACAGACAGGGCCGTGGGCTGGAGAGGGGGAGGGGGTGATGAAAGCAGACTACTGAGACTGGTCCTCGATGACATTCTAGAGAACTGAGACTTGGTTTTGTATGCCGTACAGATTTAACAGATGCTTTTAAGCCAGAAAGCAAACTCGAAACGGGGATCTTGACAGTGGTTGTTTTATATGCTTATTTTTTGTTTTATTTTGTTTCTAACTAAAGTATTCCCAAATTGGTGCCAGGCACATAGGTACATAGTAGTTGCTCAATAAATACATTTGGAATGCCTTTTAAGAAGACGAGTTAGGGCCAGCCCCAATGGCCTAGTGGCGTGCTCCACTTCAGCGGCCCAGGTTCGGTTCCCAGGCGTGGAACCACTGTCGTCTGTCATTGGCCATGCTGTGGTGGCAGCTCACATAAAAAAACAGGAAGATTGGCAATGGATGTTAGCTCAGGGCGAATCTTCCTCAACAACAACAACAAATAAAAAGACGAGTTAAGAGACATAGTAAGATCTGGTTTTAGCGAATAAATTATAATGGAAGGATGCATTTGCATTCCTATAGGTATCTGTAACTCTTGTTTTTTTCGTTCCTTTAAAAGAAAAAGTCCAATGTATCAGTAATTACTTAAAAGTAATGATGTTAATACTTTAAGGAATTCATAAGAGCATTGTAACAATGTTCACAAAAAATAAAAAACAAGGGAAAGCTATACTTATTAACAGATAAAGAGTATCAAATATCTAATGATATTAATTTCTGGTTGAATCTTTGAAAACGTGTGCATGTGTGTGTTACCATTTTCAGGGCAAGTGGATCATGACACATTTTTCAAAAAAACTTACGTTTTTCTGTGATCGCTGTTCTCACATCTGAACTGGAAGCTTTATTTTTCAAATTTTGCGCCAACGTAAAAACATAATCCAGCTGAGGGTGGCGCTGGTCTAGGTCAGCCTTTGTGATCTGTCCAGAAGAAAGGATGATGAAGATAAGTTGACAAGCCACACGATAAGAATACTAATGAGGCCAAACTGACGTGCTGACATTGAAGTGGCGGTTGTTTTCCTCCTACAAGGAACCGTGAGGCATCACAATGCAGCAGAGAAAGTGCAGGATTTGGAGTCAGAGGTCCTGGGTTCAAATCTCAGCTCTCCCACTTACTGCCTGGGTCACTAAGCAAGGCCCTTTACCTCTCTGTGTTTCTGTGTTCACAAAAAGAAATCATAAAATACAGCTCAGCTGTATCAAGTCTGAGGCCATTAAATGAAGCAAATCCATCCGAAAACTAAAAAATGATCCAAAAACATTAGCAGTGATTCCTGCTGCTGATGCTTGGCATATCTATCCTACATCAGATATGAACACGAATTAACACCACCTCAAGGGATGGGGTGAGGTATTAGAAAAACGCTAATGGGAGTACAGTGGGCCCTCCGTATCCCCACGTTCCACAGCCTCAGATTCAACCAACAACAGATGGAAAGACCTACAATGGTTGTCTCTGTACTGAACATGAACAGACTTTCTTTTCTTGTCATTCCCTAAACAATACAGTACAGCAACTACTTACACAGCATCTACATTGTGTTAGGTATTATAAGTAATCGAGAGGTGATTTAAAGTATACGGGAGGATGTGCATAGGTTATATGCAAATACTATGTCATTTTATATAAGGGACTTGAGCATCCGTGAATTTTGGCATCCGCAGAGGGTCCTGGAACCAATTCCCCCTGCAGATACTGAAGGGCGACTGTAATTGCAAATTAAATCATCTTGGACATGAAAAGCGGCTGCTCTAGAAACGTTGTCTCTTAGCACTGATATATATGGGAGAAAAGTTAACAATATCAGGAAAATGGTGTGTTTTAAGTACAGAACTAATAAATAGCCATAAAGATTAGAAAACACAATTTCCAATAAGTACAAACAGCATGGCAAAGATTCCCAGCTCTTCTCCTTTATGAATTCACTAATTTTGCAGACTTCAATGCCTCCTATAGTGTCAAATATTATTTCTAAATGGATTATTTACAACTTCTTTTTTTTTTTTTTTTTTTTTTTTTAAAGATTTTATTTATTTTATTTTTTCCCCCCAAAGCCCCAGTGGATAGTTGTATGTCGTAGCTGCACATCCTTCTAGTTGCTGCATGCGGGACTCGGCCTCAGGATGAACGGAGAAGTGGTGCCTCGATGCGCACCCGGGATCCGAACCCGGGCCACCAGCATCGCAGCGCGCGCACTTAACCACCAAGCCACAGGGCCGGCCCTATTTACAACTTCTAATCCTGAATCCCAGAGACATTTCAATGAATGCTGATCGTTTCCTTCTACATGGCGTAAGAACCTCGCAACACAACACATCTGAAATGAAATCAACCAAACCCTCATCCTCATTCCATTTCTTCTGCCCTTCATTTCCACTGATTGCAACAGAGTCACCTTAGCTGCTCAGAAAGGGCTCTTTTCCTTGTTTTAAGCATCTCCTGTGCGACCCCCAGTCTTCTTACAAAAGCAGAGCGTTGTTATCATCAGCCTCCAGCCACAATTTAAAAAAGAAAAAGAAAAGGGGAAAAAGATGCTTGCCAAGTGCGTACAGACTAAAAGTCCAACAGGCCTCGCGTGGCCCACGTGCTCCTTCACAAGGTGACGTGGAGCTGCCTTTGCTATCTTCCTTCCACTACACTTCCTTACTGCCCAGATGTTGAGCCAACAACACTCACGCTCCCCACCTCCTGTCTGCATTCACTCTCTTCCCTATGCCAAGAATGTCATTTACTTTGTGTCCAGATGACAAAAGCCTACACAGTCATTGCAGAAGTAATCCCTCCCTCATCCCGGCTCCCCAAACGGTCCACCTGTACTGCTCTGTGGCTTTTATTAGATTCTGCCTTGTCGCCGCGACTCGTCTGCTTACGTGCATTCAGTGGCTCTGCTCAGTTTGGGTATGTGTGTAATCTGGGGATAAAATTGCTACCTACCTCACAAGATCGTTAAAGAAGTGAATGAGATAGTACACAAAAAATACTTAGAAAAATATCCAGCACATGTTAAGCACTTAATAAATGTTAGCAATAGCTGCTATTATTATTTTATGGTACACTCCCAATTTCTATCTGGTATATTCTTTTCAGTATCCCTATACCACACACAGCCCAGAACCTAGCACACACTGAATACGGAAAAAAGAACTTTACAAATCGATATTAGACAGTATATGTATAGTATTAAAATTATAGTCAGGAGATTCTTACTTCTAAAGCAGCAATTAAACAAATAAGCTCATTATGAAATATAAGTTGAAAACGCGCTTCAGGAAATTATGCCACGTGATATGAGGCATTAAATGTAACACTAGTTTACATTGATATTGATGTGGCTGGATTTATGATATCTGTTTTAGGTCTTAAAACTACACTGAGAATACAGCTCAAGTTGGTAAACCTGATCTTACCACAACAGTACAAATGCAAGAAAGCTTTACTTTTTAGAGCTAGCCCAGGATGGCTGTTTGACACATCAAGAATCTTTTAAAGCTCATTCTCCCAGAGTTTGGGATCAACAAAGGGGATCCAAACAGATCTTGTCTACCTCTGTGTTGGGGTATATCTTCATAACAAGCCTTTACACCATGCACGTACTTTCATTCGAGAAACTGTCTTATTGATCTCCTCTACATCCCCGACAGTGACAATGTTGGACTTCAGCATCTGGTCGATCAATACCAGCCAGTCGGCTAGTTCTGTTATCGTTTTATCCAGATCAGCAGGAATTGAAATTTCCGAAGTACGAGGAGACTGAGCAGGAATATCAGATGCAGATGACGCTAGCACCACCTTTTGGACACTAGGATGAGCTGAAATAAAAAACGTAGCAAAGTATTAGTAAATCAACAGGGTATTCTGACTGTGGTGGTATAATGGTGACGTGTGTATGTGTATTTATGTAAACTTTAAGTAAAAATATTGTAAGAGGTGTTTATTTTTTCATACTGAAATGGCAGTGGTATTTCCTGTAGTATCTATACGTCTTTGAGAGCCATAAAGCTGATTAAACACACAGTCTCACAATATTCTAGGGCAGCAATAACTCAGAAGTAACTAACACTGATACCAAAGAAAATAAAATAAAAAATAAACCAACTGTGGGAAAATAAGGAGTGTTATTTTATTTTGTCAAGATGTTTGCCTTAATTATAAAGTCAATTTATTCCTAATTTTCTTTTCTTTTTCATTTAACTTTATAACATGAGTATTAGTCATTCTTAATAAGATCATTGTGAATACCTACGTAATAATCTACGTATATATTCACTAACTTCCGGTTAACCCTTTTCCTACAGCTGGATACTTAGATTGCTCCTAAAATTTTACTTTAAAAAGAACTTGCAAGGGGCTGACCCCGTGGCATAGTAGTTAAGTTCGGCACGCTCCGCCTTGGCAGCCTGGGTGCGCGGGTTCAGATCCCTGGCGTGGACCTATATCACTCATCAAGCCATGCTGTGGCAGCAACCCATATACAAAATAGAGGAAGATGGGCACAGATGTTAGCTCAGGAACAATCTTTCTCAAGCAAAAAAAGAGGAAAAAGAACTTGCAAGGATATCTTTTTCTGATGAGTATTTTGCACATTTCTGATTACCACCTTAATATAAATTTCCCAAAGTAGAATTACTGGGTCATGAAATATGAAAAAATATGAAAAACTTATTGCCAAACTGTTTTCCTTAAAAGTTGGAAACCTAGACTTCCAGCAGCAGCAGCATGTAGAGCTAATGAACATCTTGCATCCACACCAACAATATTCTCTCCCAATGGATAAACACGTACCTTTCACCATTGTCTTCATTTAATGTTTTTCTGGTTGCCAATGAAAGTAGTATTTTTCACGTTTGTTAACCAAATATGGTATAATTTATAACTGTGTCCTTTATCTGCTTCCTTATCAACTTGGATTAATTCTTTATAGAGGAAAGATGAACCCTTGTCATATTGCTGAAAACAATGTTTCTATTTTAAGATTTTTTAATGTGCTTTTTTTTTCTTTTTAACATATAAATGTTAACAAATTTGGGTTGATCGATCCATATATCCATCTTGGGGATTGTTTTCTCCAAACTTTTAAAGTTAGAAACTCTTGTCTTCTCCAAAGAGTTGATAAATATTTTCTCTGCTTTTTGTTTTTGTATGCTTTTGTCTTGTTTTGTTTTTAATGATGGGAGGTTGGTTACTGTTTTTCTTTAGTTTTGATACAAGAGGTAGTTGAATTAATTATTAGATCCATCTAGAACCCATATTAACATACAGTATATTAGCTGAGGCTTAAATAATTTTCTAAAAAATAAGAGTCCATCTGTAAATTCAGCACCAACAACTCTAATACAAATCCCAATAGGTTTGCATGTAACTTGACGAAATCATATATCCAAACTTCTGATTTCAAAATTAATATAGAAAAGAAAAGGGCCGGCCCCGTGGCTTAGCGGTTAAAGTGCACACACTCCACTACTGGCGGCCCGGGTTCGGATCCCAGGAGCACACCGACTCACTGCTTCTCCAGCCATGCTGAGGCCGCGTCCCACGTACAGCAACTAGAAGGATGTGCAACTGTGACATACAACTATCTACTGGGGCTTTGGGGAAAAAAAAAGGAGGAGGATTGGCAATAGATGTTAGCTCAGAGCCGGTCTTCCTCAGCAAAAAGAGGAGGATTAGCATGGATGTTAGCTCAGGGCTGATCTTCCTCACAAAAAAAAAAAAAAAAAGAAAAGAAAAGAGCCAAGAACAGACAAAAATTTTTATTTTTGATAGAGGGTTATGCCCTACCAGATATTTAGTTGTATTACTTAGCTAATAATGAATGATTAACTCAATGTATTATGGATCCAGACACTCAAACAGATCACTGGAAGGGGAGAGCCACACGGCAGAGGTGGCAGAGAAACCTGACCTTGGCAGAGCCTGCATTAATCAATAAGGAGGAATTTACTGGTCAATGAATGATGCTGAGGAAAGTGGTGACCCATGGCTGGAGCAGGAAGATGACAGAACAGATTTTGACCTCCTATGCAGTTTAGGAAAATTAATTCTTAGTGAGTTAAGGACTTGAATATGAAAACCAAAATTGTGAAACTGTTAGTTGAAAACACAGAAGAATATGTTTATGACTTCTGAGTACTAAAGAAGCTCCAAAACAAATCACAAAAAAGGGAAGCTGTTAACAGATTATTAATGTTTAAGGATTCTGAAAACAGCACCATAAAGAAAGATTTAAGGCTACAGATTGAGGGAGAAGGTATTTGCAACACACATTCCAGACAAGGAATTAGTAACCAAAATAATTTTTTTTAACTCCAAAAACATCGACAGACAATCCACAGAAGAGGAAACAAGAAAGACAATAAACATATGAAAGAAAGGCTCAACCACACAGGTAATCGAGGAAATGCAAATTAAAATGAAACACCCTATCTCCACAGGTCACAGGTTTGTAAAGTGATGTCTGGGGAGCTCTGGGTCCCGAGGGACCCTTCCAAGGGGTGTGGATGCCTGAACTATGATCATCATCATCATAAGTTATTTGCCTTTTCATGCTCATCCAACATAGAGTGGTGTTTCACCCAAGGCTACATGACATGTGACATCACAAGAGAACAAATGCAGAAGCAGATATGAGAATCCAGGTGTCTTCTAATAAGCCATAAATTAAAATATTTTCAAAAATGTAAAGCAGTGCCACCTTTCTAAATTTTTTTTTGTTTTGGAAAATCTAGTTTCTTACAATAATATCTTATAAAAATATATTATTTTTATTAATATATAATGAATGGATTTATTACTGTTATTTTAAAGAAATAATTCTCAAAATTTCTCAGTATTACTTTCTAATTAGGTAAATATTAATAAACATAACTCACATAATGAAAGCTCTTTGGGGGTCCTCAGTAATTATTAAAAGTGTAAAGGGGTCCTGAGACTAGACTGCCATAGTGCTGGTAACAATGCAGAACCATGAGAACCTCACGTACAGCTGGTGGAGGTGTGGACGAGAACAAGTAGTCTAGACAGGAGCTAGAGAAATAGAAGCTACCCACATTCTACGATCTGGCATTTCCACCACTATATACCCTAGAGAATACCTCCTACATCATTCTGCCTAATCCTCACTATTGCTTTCTTTGTGGTTTTAAAAAATTGAAAACAATCTAAATATTCATTCATTATTTCAATTCATCAAATACCTATGAAGAATCTACTATGTGCAAGGCACTGTTCTAGATGCTCTAGATGGGAGTGTGCAAGACCAAGGCCCTGCCCTCATGTAGCTTGCACCCTGGTGGGGTAGATGGATACATATCACGAAGTAAAACCAAAGCAAGAACACAGAGAGACACAGGATGCATTTGGGATATGGTGGTTGGGTCAAGGAAGGCCTATCCAAGAAGAGGACACTTGAGGAGGAACTGAGTATGTGAAACATGCAAATAACTGAGGGAAGGACATTTGGGGAAGAACAGAAAAAGAAACAGCAAGCACAAAGGCCATAAATGGAAGTGTTCTTGGCATGTTAGAAACAGCAAGAAGATGAGTGTGCTTGACGTGCATGAACAAAGCAAAAGTAATAGGAAATGAGATGAGAGAGACAGGCAGCATCAGATCATGCACGGGCTGCTGGACCATGGTAAGACTTTGGAACTCACTTACGTATGATAGAAGTGATTAAAAGATTGTGAACAAAGGAGTGAGGCAATCAAACTTATGTTTCTAAAGCATGACTTAGCTGCTACCAGAAGAACACACTATGGAGGAGTGGAAAGGCAAAAATAAAATCAGGATGATGAGTTAGGAGAAGATTCCAACAATGTAGATAAAAAATGAGGGTGTTCAAGACCAGGGACATGGTTGAGACAGGCATGGAACTGACACAACTTGCTGATGGATTGGATCTGAAATCCAGAGAAGAGTCAAGGATGACTCCAAGTATATTGGACTAAGAACTGACTGAATCATCTAAAGTTAAAAAGTGTCTATAATTATGGGACTGGTAAGCATAGGTAGAGAAGATAGTTCTGAGGATTGAAAAATAGTCATGCAATGGAATACTATACCTTACTTTAAATGAATATACTAGAGCTACATGCATCAAAATGTATGCCAACGAGAATGGTCCAGTAGAGAGGAGAGAAAGAGGATAAGTAAAATGCTAAGAGAAGATGTGACCCAAAGCACAAGGGGAGGAGATGGTCTCAGGAAGGAAGAGAGATAACTCTTCCACTGAATAGGAAGGATGCCTGTAGAGTTTGTGGGTACAGATGTAAGTAGTTTGATGGACTCTGTGATGGGAAAAAGAAGACGATCTTGTCAGACAAAAAGTATTTTATCTTTTAAAAATGAGATGAGGTCATTAGGCGAGAGATAGGTAGCAAGCAGTACTCAAGAGCGAAGTGCAGTAGGACTGTCTGTCAGTGTTGAGAGCCCTTTTGAGTTTAGCCAGCAGGAAGTTGCCATGGATGAACCCCGAAAACAATACGCTAAGTGAAAGGAGCATCACATGATTCCATTTATAGGAAGAATCCAGAGTAGATAAATCTATAGAGACAGAACGTAGATTGGTGGTTGCGAGGGGCTGGGGGTAGAAGGGAATGGGGGGAAAAGGCTGAACGAGCACGAGGTTTTACTCTGGAGTGATAGAAACATTCTGGAAGTAGACAGAGGTGGTGGTTGCACAATATGGCAAATGTCCTAAATGCCAGTGAATTGTTCACTTTAAAATGCTTAATTTTATTTTATTTTATTTATTTATTTTTTTGCAGGGAAGGATTTGCCCTGAGCTGAAATCTGTTGCCAATCTTTCCTTTTTTTTTTTCTTCTCCCCAAAGCCCCAAGCATGGTTGTATATCCTAGTTGTAAGTCCTTCTAATTCTTCTACGTGAGCCACCATCACAGCATGGCAACTGACAGACGGGTGGTATGATTCCACGACCGGGAAGCAAACCTGGGCCACCGAAGCAGTGAGAGTGCAGAACTTTAACCACTAGGCCACCAAGGTTGGCTCAATTTTATTTATTTATTTATTTATGCTGGGAAAGATTTGCCCTGAGCTAACATCCGTTGCCAATCTTCCTCTCTTTTTTTTCCCCTCCCGTCCTTCTAGTTCTTCTACATGAGCCACCACCACAGCATGGCTAACAGACGAGTGGTGTGGTTCTACACCCAGGAACCGAACCCAGGCCACCGAAGTAGAGCGCGCCAAACTTTAACCACGGGGCTATCAGGGCTGGCTCAATTTTATTTTTTAATATAGTAAAAAAAGAAGAAACTGAATTAAAACATTGTGCAGGAGGAGAAGGACACATTGAAATGAGCTTCAGTCTCATACCTGTCCCAGGAATGAACATCTTGTTAAGAATGAACCGCCCGCCTACTGGAAGGTGTAGTTTTGCTGTCAGCTTTTTATGCTCTACACGTGTATTCCAAATTTCCCTGCTCCTCCGCCATCACGATGTTGAAAAAAGGCAAGGTAACCTATTGCTCTTTTGTAAAATGCGTCAAGTCTTTTCCCTGCGGTTACAGAGTTGAGCTTGGAGTTGCAAAGTATCAGTACCCAAATGTTAATGCAAGTGTCTTGGATATTAATCAACAAAACCAATCAGGCCCCAGGCACTGCTTGTGCAAGGAACTCGGAAATACAAGTAAAACAGGACATGGCCCTCAACAAGCTTGCAATCTCAAAAAAAGAAATAAATGTCTAGTCACTCATCACTTTTTCTGACTCCTGAAGATGAACAGGAGGACACAGAGGAGGGGGAGGTGGGGGGGGGGGGTGGCAAGGGAGGGGGAGTGGGGAGAATCAGCAGCAGCAGCAGCAGCAGCTGGCAGAGAGGAAGCGGATAGCTGGTTAATCAGATTTGGGGTTTCGCCAGGTGACTCAAAGGGAGAGCAGGGCCAGGTGGCTCAGAGAGCTTGCAGGACAGTGGCTACACGGCTATGGGGCGGTAGCCTGAGCTCTAATCTCAGCAAGGAGAGAAGGAAATAAACAGTGAGAAAACACCCTTCTTTCTCCACCTCTAAGGGATCAGTATCTGTCGATAAATAGCTACCCAGGGATGCTTCTAAATCCCCGTCTCCCACCTGGTTCCAAGGATAACTAAACCTTTTGTTTTCAGTCATGACCAGCATCCAATTAGGCATCCCCAGAACATGCTAACATAGTGGGTTATAGCAGATTTTCTGAAAAGCTTCATGTCCCCAGAAAACTACCCCGCAATGTCCCCCCCAGCCTCTCCCCCTCCCTTCAGCAGGATCTGTTGAGGCCTAGGTCCCACCCTAACCCTAGGAAAGACAAAAAGTCTTTTCTACCATGAGATGCAATGCCATGCACACACAGGGCAGTCAAATGTCTTGGGTTCAAAGAAGACATTCTTTTCAAATAATTCGAAGCAGAGCAATAAGTCACAATTGTACCGTGTTTTTAAATAAGTTCTTCTAATTCATACATGATGCTCATAACCATAAAATGTTGCTATGTTTATAAAAAAAAAAATGTTTGTTGAGGAATGTACTGTATCTTACCAGCAATTCTTGTCTGAGAAACAGAACAGGGTTCCTGGATGCATTCCTTCAGTGTGCTAGGCACTTCTCTGCATAGCTACAGCATCAGGCCAAACAGAAAGAGAAGAACAGAATATAAATACAAATGATTCTATTTTCGAAAGAGGAAATGTTATTCTAAACGATAGCTCTGTTGCTTCTTGTCTCCCTCAATGCCTAAGCTTCTGTCTCCACCTTTACTGTCCAGTGCAGTCTTGCTCAAGCCCCCATTCCCTGACATTACTATCAAGAATGCAGTCCAGCCCTCAGCTGCCCTGGCTCTTTGCAACAATTATCACTGTCACTCCCCGCCCTTGAATTCTGTTAATATTCTGCCATCCTGACTTTACTCCTGCATCTCTGACTGATGTTCTAAGTGTCGTTCACCAGCTCATGTTCCTCAGCCCATCCATCAAATACCAACACTCTACGTGGTGAGTTTTTTGATCTTCTTACCCTTGACCCTCATCTCTCTCTGTGGGTCCTGGTTTCTAATGGTTTCATTTATCACATGCAGTTTTAAGAGGTTGAAGACTCCCAAAAACACATCTTTAGTTCAGCTCTGTCTGTCAACTGGATATTCAGAAATGTCCAAATCTAAATTCATCATCTGTCTCCCCTTCACAAAGCAGTCTACAATTTTCACGGATCTTTCCAGATCAGTTATCCTTATCTGGAGAGTGAGCTTTGCTTGCTCAGAAGAGTGACTGGATATCCTGATATTCTAAGGCTATCCATCCTTAGGATCACTCCATCCATCTCCATGGTACAGCTATAGTGATCTTTCAAAAGGTAACTTTCTCCTGCTTACAACCCATCAATAGCTGCCCACTGTCCTCAAGGTGGTGAGTTGTTCTCAAGATGGAGCTCAAATTCCTAGTGATGCATGGTGAGGCCTCTAGGATCTGGTCTCTGCAAGCATCTCTCATCCTTCCACTTCATATTGAGCTCCTTCCAGGACCCAAAGTCACTGTGCTCATTCTCTTCTCCTCCAGACCCTTTCACTTGCTGCTGCTTCTCCATGCAATGCCCCATCCCCCATTCTTCATCTGACCAATATTTATCCATCCTTTATAAATTAACTTGGATATGATCTCCTCCACAAAATCTTCCATGGTTAGCCCCCAAAGCCAGGTAGTTGCCCTACCTTTATGTCCCCATAGATACCCCTATGTTATAATTGCCTGTGTACTTGTCTCACCCACAATCAGCTCTTTGAGTTAGAGGTAGTGTCATAATCTTGGCTGTATGCCTAGTTTTCAAAATGGTGCCCGGCATAAAGCAAGGGTTCAGTAAAAACCGATTGTGTGAATGAATGCATGAGTGAATGAAATATCCCAGATTAGTATTTCCCAAAGTGTGTCGGTTGAAATTCTCTGCACAGTAAGCATTGCTTGGTCCTAGACATTCATAATTCACCTAAGTAGAGTGGAATCCCTGTGAAGTCCTGTGATAAAAAGAAGCATTGGCTTTGTCTAACAGAGTGCTCTCAATGTGACCAGGATCACCTGCTCGACACAACACCCCCTGACATCCTTTGTGTTAATATGTGTGCTCTGAGTGAATATGCACAAGCTGAGTCTGGCATGTTTGACATGGGGCCAACATGTTTGGAAAGCAGTGTAAGGGAGAGAGAAGAGCAGATAAGTCAGAGAGAAAACGCGAAGCCAGAAAATGAGGGGCCCAATAAGTCTCAGATAGGACATGAGCCTTTCCTCTGAGTGAGATGGAAAGCCATGAGTGGACTTTGCTCAGAGTTACTTGATCTGAATTATGCCTTAACAAATACTTTGGCTGCTTTGTTGAGAAGAGATTGATACAGGGCAAAGGAGGAAGCAGGGAGATCAGCGAGGAGGCCTTTGCAGTGATCAAGGCAAGAGATGATGGTGGCTTGAAACAAGTTAGTGGCAATGGGGGTAGTGAGAAGCAGACAAATTTATGAAATTTCGAACCTAAGAAAAGCTGAAAAAATTGTACAGGGAACACCCATGTGCCATCCAACATCTACAATTCTTAAAATTTTGCTATATTTGCTTTATCATGTATCTAGCCATCTAGCCATCCATCAACCCACCCATCAGATAGATACGTATGTTGACGGAGAAGCTGACGATGGTGACTCCAAGGTCTGTTGTTGTTGTTTTTTTAACTGAGATATAATTCACATACCATAAGACCGGCTCCAAGGTTTTCGGTCTAAACCATAATAAGAACATAATGATCAGTAACTGAGGTGGGAGAAGTACACTAAGGCTCAAGGGAGAGGTGGATACTAGAGGCTTGATTTTGTCTGTTAGTTTGAGATGCCTATTAGACATCCAAGGAGAGATGCTGAGCACACAGCTGTATATGCAAGTCTAGAGTACAGAGAGAGGTCCAGGCCACAGACAGAGATGTGTGAGTCATCAGCAACAGTGACTCATCAAGGCAGTAATTCTCAACCGGAGAGGCCAGATCAATAAAGCACCTGCATCATTAAATATAGGATGGTGGCCACCATTTTAAGAGGATCCAGAGAGTAGAAAATGACTGCTATAGGTTCCATCCAAACCAGGGACAGAGACATATCCATTCAATGTCCCAGACAGAGCTCACACTCTGCTATGGTATGTACCAGGCCAAAATACATAGAAATCTATGACTTTATCTGCCTTTAACTCTTTCAACTGCAAAAAAAGTAATGGCATGAGGCAAAGGACCTTATCTTAGTCATATGTGTAGCCACACGCCATGACACCCCACCTGGAACCTAGTAAATACATGCTTAATGAATAAAATCACTAAAAATAAATCTACGTATATGAAAAGTCATGTGCCACATCAGAAGTTATTTTAATGTCTTCATTTTCAGAGTATAATTATTGGCATTTTATTGCCTAAGTCTAATATATACTCATTATTTAATGTAGTATATAATGTATAACTCCCCTAGGCCAAAACACTCCATGTAAAATAAAAAGCATTCTTTGAAAACATATGCTTCTCTCTATGACAGGGGAAAAAAATAATAATTATAAACATTAGTAAGCATTAATAAAATGTGCCCATATTGGGTATACTTAAAAGACAAACAGTTATATAATCCTACTTGTTTGACAACAAAATCAATGAACATGAGAAAGGTGTCCCGTAATTCTTAATGCACACCTTATTCCATGTTGAATTTACAGTTCTTAAGCTTTCTGAAATTTTTTCTCTTTCGTGTAAACTCAGACTTTTATCTGAAAGCATTTCCAATTCAGTTCTATTCAGCCATTTGAGTTTTTCAGCTTGTACGTCCATCTCCTGGGTTAAGTCCTAAAGGATTTAGAAGAGAGGCGTGGTTAGAAGGTTGTCATACTGGGGAAAGTTGGAGAACTCTATCAGAAATCTCTTTGGGAAATAGTCTTACAAATGTGAACTTTTAATTTCTTAAATGGAAAATAAACTTATAAGAAGCCTAAATTTATGTCAACAAACTGTAACTGATATGGGAATGGATACCGACCTTCAGTGTGCATTTATGAACACGTGTATAAATGTTCCCACACGCTTCTCCTTCCCCCCAATCTCTTAACATGATCATATTGTATCATATCTCTATTGATAACTTAACATTCTGTTCTTAGATAATGAAAAGGATATCTGTTCTAAAGAAAGGCAGAAAAAGAAACAACACGAGCATTTTATGCATCTCTCTCTCCCTTATCTCTATCTACCCTAAAATACTGTCCCACCCTTTGTGACTGCCACCAAATTGCTTACAAAAGGGATGTTCCAAGGAAATTACTGAAATTTTTAGATAAAACAAGAACAAGTTTGTTAGATATTTGTCACATTTTGGAAAGAAAACTTAATAATTTTTTGCCACATATTTTTCATCATTAAAGAAGTTTCTTTCCCAAAAGGCCTCAATCTTACTCCTTTAGACAAAATCTCTCATCAAATCAGTAGGTATCCTTTTAGGCATACTTTGATGCAGACATGTATGTGTATCCACACTCACATACAGGTTCTCTTTTTTTAATAAAAATGTGAGAACATTATTGTTCTGCAGGAAGTATTTTAATTCTCAACAAAAAAAAAATATAAAATTTATGGATATAAAAATGCATGGATATTTGGGTATATTTACATGTCTATATATCACTATGTATTTTTATATATGTAAACATATGCAACTATAAACAATTCTTGTTGGTTGCACATCAACAAAGAAAATTCGATTGATACAATCATGTTGCTAAGCCTAGAGTAAGTTGCAGTGAGTTACTCTCAAGTTGCTTAGGGTTTTCTTGTAAAACTCAATTTTATATAGTAATCAGTGATTATCTTCTAAATCTAAAGGCAAAAAACTATACTTCACAGCAGTATTATATTCTAAAATGATGAAGTCTGTTTAAAATATCCTAAAAACCTTCAGTCTAATACTGAGACTACATGATTTATCACTTTTGTGTGAGTGAAGCTTTACCTCTGCAAGAACAAAATTATGGCTATTCTTTAAAAAAAAAAAAAAAGATATTCCTCTTTAAAGTTTACCACATTTACCACAAAGTACAAAGTTTCTTCCCTTTTCTTCTTCAGTCATGCAATATCTTATTTTTCGCGTAAATGTTCATGCACCAAAAAGCACGGCAAATGTAGAGACAAATAAGCCACTTACTGTTAATTCTTGCAGATTTTCTTCCAGCTCGGTGGTTGATCTCTTTTGCACAGCATCCTCGGCCTTTGTTAACCAACAGATAATCTCATCCAGTCTTTTTCTATACTCCATCATCTGCCTACTTTCTCCTTTTAGTCTAAAAGAGTAGATTATTGAAAAATATTGAAAAAAATTATCCAATTAAGCAGAACATTATATATTTGCTTTGAATACCCTGACTAAACACTCTACACAAAAAAATTCCTAATAATTATTTTAATATGTATTTTCAAATGAATGTTAATAGTAATGTATATATTCTGCCATACCAGAGATTATCTGATAAAATAAGAATAAGAATTCTTCCTTCTTTTAAATTCAGATTAAATTCAAAAGCATTGAAACTAAAGAATGTTATCTTCCCTCATCATAAAAAATTACATAGAAATCTAATACAAAGGACTTTTTTTTAAAGCTAGATACTACTGTACAACATAATGGAAGTTAAAAAAAAAAACATGAAAAATGTCTTTATCTAAAATAATAAGGAAAAACACATAATTCTCTTTGAATCCATGGAAATAGAAAGGCATCATTATGTGACATTATTCACATTAGGTGGCAACTATTACTCTACTTTATTCATAGGAAAGAAAGAATAAGAACAAGGCAAGAGACAGACAATGGGAAATTTTTACAAGTATTAGGAAAGTCAAGAAAAAATGAAAATTTGGTGAGTTCATTAAAATAAGTATTATGTTTGAATAGAGCACCAAGTTATAAAAAGAGATCTAGAAAAATCAAAGCAAAAATTTCCAAGGATATCAGGAAACAAAGAGTCATATGAATATAAAAAAGGAACTGCCTTAATTAGATCTTTTAAATGTTATAAGAATAACATTTATAAATATATAAACCATCTGTCAGAAGATGAGAATATGATTAGAACTCATATGACAAACAAGATTATGTATTTTTAAGAAAGGGTTTGAAAGCTATTTACAGCTTGGTGGTGGTATCATTATTTTTACAGCTGCTGCTATTAGCTGCTGGTTTTAAAATAGAATGCAATTTTTTAATGAATTATATTGTGTCATCCTTACTAAGAATTTACATTTTTTATGGCTGTGACTTTTTCTTTTTAATCACAAAAAGACCTAACATAATGATTCAATATATATATACACATAAATGCTCAATAAATACTTATATATTTAATAGTCAAAAATATTTGAGGGAGAGTATTTAATGTTTAAGAAACTAATGAAAATCACCCCAAAATCACAAGTTTTTATTTTTATGTATCCATCAGGATAGAACTCTGCTTCAAGATTAAAAAAAATAAATCAAGCAACAGTACTACTTGTTAAGATGACCAACACCAAAACAGGTAATTTACCCTTTGTATCAAAGAGAATTTAACTTAAATAACAATTCTGGAAACACCTAAAATACTATTATAGACCTTGTGTTTCAAAAAAAAAACAATTGGAATTTAAATTACCAGTGTTTCACAATCATGACTAATTTAGTATTTAGAAAATAGATCTATGAGGGAAACTAACATTATCAAGTAATTTCAATAAGACATGTGAGTGACACAAAATTTTCATCTGCAAACTAAATATAATCTACATTTTAAATGTTATCCCTAGGCGTAAAAACAAGTTATAAATTCATGTTCAAACAGTTGATAACAACTGCTCATTAAGGAATAACACCATAAGTTACTGAATTGTGCAAATATTTAACTACAGGTGCTCAATCCAGAAACAAATTGAACTGTGGGCTATCTCTCAATGACTCTAATAACAGTACACACATAAGGTCTTAAGGTTGCAAGGTGGCCCCAATTTAAGATAAGTTACAACCTGAAGTGAAGTTAAAAAAAAACAGGAATTTATGAAAATAAATATTGCTTTAGTTAAAATACAAGATGTTGGAGAAGAAATTCATATTCTTTTCTCTTCTGAAAAATGAGTACAGTATGTATTGGCTTCACCTTGTTAGGTCTTGGAGCAATAATTACCATACTCCACAGAGATCCATCTGACAATCTTTAGGGGACTCCCTGCATTTATTGCTAACACCATGCCAGCAGGTACATCTTTTTCCTTAAGAAGACCTGGGAGATAGATCATTTTCAAGCTAGAAGGACTCTCCTTGCAAACTCATTAGCATGCATGCAAGATCCTACGGGACACAGCTTCCAGCCCTGCCCTGGACCCTTGAACCTTCATCTCCATCTAACCTTTGTAGATCTCTCGCCTCCCACACTATTTCATGCCTCCCACCTTTGTCTGTTCTACTTCTTTTCCCCAGAAGACCCTCCCTAGAAAGAATTTATGGGAAATTGCTATAAATGCTTCAAAACTCAGCTTCAGGATCCCCCCCACTGGTATGCCTAAATACCATGACCCATCACCCCACCTCTGTGTCTTCTTAACAATGTGTTCTTTAATCATGCCATATCATTTTTTCCTTTAAATATTTTCTTCTTAGTCTCTGAGTTCCTTAGTCATATTTGTATCCCCAGGGATAAACACAAGCCTCAATAAATAGTGGTCAAATCAATCAACCAATCATTGGAAAAATTCAACAATAACATGCTTGGAGAATAAGTTCCAGGTCAACTTACTATTATGAAGAAATAGATATTTTGAGTGTTTACTACAAATAGGGCATATGCTTTTACAAACGCTGTCTCATTTAATCCTCATGACAACTCCTCTGAAAAGATGTCACAGTTCTTATTTGCAGAGAAGAAAACTTGGCCAGAGAGCTCCGTGGGCTTCCCAAGTTTGACACCACAGGATTGGAGGGCATAAGATAGACCATCGCTAAGTTTCTATGAGACCCTGGACAAGTTACTGAACCCCTTCTCTCTGAGCCTCAGTTTCCAAAGATGTACAATGGGCCCCTCAGAGGGTATGGCTGTGAGGATTAAATGAGCCAAAGTGTGCCAGGTGCCAAACCCTGTCTCTGCCATGTGGCAATCTCTCAACCAAAACACACAAACGATTACTTGCCTCTTACCAAAACACACGAAATAAGAGATGATGTTATTTTACAAAAAGCAGCCATAGGCCAATTATTCATACTTGAATATTTTATGTTATACTATAATATGAGACTTGAAAAAGTATTAGATTGGCCTTTAACAAAACAACAGCTTATCTCTAAAGCAATACATCAACTACGGAGTTAAAATTAGCAGAAAAAAAAAATATCTAGGACTTTTTAATCCCAAACTATCATTATGCAAAAAAAAGGTTATTAACGAGATGGAATGTATTAAGCAAAGCAGAAATCATCCATTAAGTATTGACCATCTCAAAAAAATAACTTCAAATAGTTTTAAAGTGATATGTAAAATAATATGTATAATGTTGAGTAATATTCACTGGTAAATATGTTTGCAACCAGAAGACACCCTAATAAAATCTGGGGCACTGTACCATAATTTGACACAAAAACCAACCATAATACATTATATTTACTGTATTACATAGAAGAAGAAAGTACTGACATATATGGGTATAGCACACCCTTTGACACTAAAAACCACCAAGTGAGAGGGATTACCAATGAAGACCCCCGAGGCCCAATCAGGAAATGAGCCAGAGGCCTGACCCTGAACCAGATCTTCACATCGGAAGTCCAGAGTGTTCTTTCAACTACCTCAAGTTCAGGCCACAGTCACCACATCATAATAAACAGTCAGAAATAAGAGAAATAAAGGCATTTTTTCAAATATATGATATCTGAGTAGAAAAGTGAGACTTTATGGACAGCCTAAAAATATAGTAAGAGACAGTGTTCTAAAAATACAGGACATGGACGGTGGAGGTCTTAAATGTCAGTAAAACTCCTATTGTGACAGCAGACAATAAAAGAACTTTGAACTCATCTGATCATATCTTAAAAGGCTCTGCCCCAACTATCTTCACGCCTATGCACTCAAGTTATCGTGGCTAGATCACCTTGGCCGCCGATCCTTCACTTCTGCAATGATCTCACTCCAGCGCTGGTTTAAATCCGCCAGCCTGTCTTTCAAGAAGCTTCCATCCGTGGGGGAGAGTTTCTGTACAAACCCATCCCCAGTTCTGTTTAGTGCTACAAATCTGGGCTGGTGGCTACTGATCCCCTCTTCTAGTTCCTGTCACAGAGAAGAACCCAAGATTAATTCTACCACCAAATGAAACTGTTCTGATGCAACGAACCCACCCGGGCTCTGCGGAGTCAATTTAAGTGTCAGAGAAACCAAGTCCTGGAAGAATATTTTATACTCATGAAAAAGGCATTTTTAAACACTTTCATTACATTTCACTGAATACACTAAATGAAAACTCTTTTGAAATCTAACCCACTCTCATGAATGTCATCAAGCAAAATACAGTGAAACAGGACAGCCGAATAACAAAATAAATAACAGTTGTTTATATTGAAGCATAAGTATCAATCATGTTTGATTAAAGAGGATTGCTTATCTTCCAAACACGTGCCTGAAAGAATCTCTTAAAAAAAAAAACCCATATACCCCCATATACCCTTACATCCTACCATATATAAGTAAACCTCAACGTGCATTTTATTGAGACATTGCTTCACTGGTCTGCAAGTTTTTAAGCAATGGGTTAAAAGGATATTTTAAAGTCAAACTTAAGCACTTATCTATAACTCCAAAAATAAGAAAAATGCATTAACACGTTTATGAGAAAAATAAAAGCATTCTCTAACTCCTCGTGAACCCTCTCTATAAAACATATTTTAAAAACTTAATGGAAGAGGAAATATATTTGACAATGGTAAGTTGAAATTTTGTTTGCTTTCAACCATTAATTTTAAAGACCTACTGTTATCAACAGAACTGATTTAGCTATTGTGTTATATTTTCCCAAGACTGAGTTAGACTTACATAAGCAGCTGCCCTGATATAGCTCAAGAATAATTTACTTTTACGATAATTATCAATGATACAAAAAGAAATAAGACCCCTAAGTGTGTAAGTACAGAAAACAGAAAGGTACACATATACCTTTCTGTCCTCGATATAGTCTTGGGTACAAAACTTTACAAATGTTATTCTGAATATAAAATTTTAGAAAATAAAATTGATTTTCACATTAACCATTAAAGAGTATTTTTTATTTCAATTTCTTTAAAATCCTGATTAAAAATTGTAAATAACCAGTTTTTCTCAAATCTTTGAAACTGGAAACTAGAACAGAAACAAAAATTACAAATTGTCTATTATATGCCTGAAAAATTAATATAGTTAGCCCTTACTTCCAAAATCTGTCTTAAATGCCACAAACTAAATAAATATGCCACCTTTTTAGCAGATCCCCCATCCTCGGACAGAAGGCACTCACCTGCTGATGGATCCTGGCTTTCTCTAAGTCCAGGCCACCATCTGGAGCAAAGGTATCAGCCAGTAATTCCTTAGCTTCCCTTATCCATTGTGTGAAGTCATTAAGGTCACAATGGAACTGTCTCCATTCTTCCACAGATCTATCAAAATAACTAGAGGACAACAAACAAAATAAAACAGGTTTTCCAAACTTTCTAGGACTATCTAATAGATCACTGCTCTACAAGACCAGCTTTTGTAGTGGATTACAGTTAATAATTCCTCTTAGAGGGCCGGCCCGGTGGCTTAGCGGTTAAGTGCACGCGCTCCGCTGCTGGCGGCCCGGGTTCGGATCCCGGGCGTGCACCGACGCACCGCTTCTCTGGCCATGGTGAGGCCGTGTCCCACATACAGCAACTAGAAGGATGTGCAGCTATGACATACAACTATCCGCTGGGGCTTTGGGGGAAAAAATAAATAAATAAAATCTTTAAAAAAAAAAAATTAAAAAAAATAAAAAATAATTCCTCTTAGAGAAACATGCATCATTCCAAGAGCAAAGCAATCTGTACACAGCACCATCCTTGCCCCCTCTCACTCATACACACATGCACACACACACACACACACACATGCACGCACACTAGGCAGCTTTTTAACTGAAAAGGCAGTCTTCTCTGGCTTGGAAAATCAAGATGGATTAGCTGCAGGCATGTTCGCCCACCCAAATTGAAACACTTAACATTTCAAATACCATGAAATGTAAAATATGATTAATTACTCTATTCTCTTAGGGAAAAAATATGGTGTTTTACTTCTAGGGAACTTAGTTCTCAGCTAGAACAAAACCCAAAGGGTCAAAACACTTCGAAATTTCCTTGCACTCTATTATCTCTGTGTTATGGACTGAACTCTGTCTCCCCAAAATTCATAGGTTGAAGCTCTAACCCCCAATGTGATGGTATTTGGAGACAGGCCCTTTAGGGAGAGAATTAAGGTTAAATGAGGCCATATGGGTGGGGGCCTGATAGGACTGGTGACCTAATAAGAAAAGGAAGAGACACCAGAGATCTTGCTCGCTCTCAGCCTGAGTGAGCACAGAGGAAAGGCCATGTAAGGACACAGTGAGAAGGTGGCTGTCTGCAAGCTAGTAAGAGAGGCCTCACCAGACACTAATCCTGCTGGCACCTTGATCTTGGACTGCCAGCCTCCGGGACTGAGAGAAAATAAATACGTTGTTTACACTACTCTGTCTGCGGTCTTCTGTCATGGCAGCCCTAGCAGTCTCACACACTCTGTGTGATGACTGATCCTAAGTGTCCCTTTGACCTGAACACGGCACAGCATGGAAGTACCTGCAAACCCAGGTTAGCTGAAGAGACAGAGGACTATGGAGATTTCTCTTTAAACCTAACTCCTTTAGAAATGAGATGAAGTAAAACTCCAGTGCTTGTCACATTCAAAACACATAAAATAAGTATAAAAAGGAAAAGTTTTGTTGGATTAGGATCCTAAAGAATTTTCTTCTGCCTTTTTGCTTAGAATGGTGGCACTAGGAGATATTTAGAAGAGATCTCTGAGATTTTAATAATATTAATAAAATTTTATACCATAAATATAAACATTCTTTGTGTGTGTGTGTGTGAGGAAGATCAGCCCTGTGCTAACATCTGCCAATCTTCCTCTTTCTTTGCTGAGAAAGACTGGCCCTGGGCTAACATCCGTGCCCATGTTCCTCTACTTTATATGGGACACCACCACAGCATGGCTTGACAAGCGGTGCATCAGTGCATGCCCGGGATCCGAACCGATGAACCCCGGGCCACCGCAGCAGAGCGCGTGCATGTAACCGCTTGTGCCACCGGGCTGGCCCCAACGTTATTTATTTTAAAATAATAAAATGGTCCCTGACATCATTAACCCCTAAATATGTTTATATTTGTTTCTTCCATGAAAATTATTTTGCAAATTCAGTTAATATTGCTGACTGCCCACAGGAAAGCAACATTCTATTGAGAGCGACAAAAATAAGAGCAATTCAAACAAAACACCATGAGAAGATACTAAGACAATCTTCACTATCGTTTGTAAAAATGTGCAATAACTAAATAACAAACACAAATTCCACCTTCTGGACGCTGCAATAATGGATGGAAAAGCTGCTCCAAAAATCTCAAGACTTTGAGAATATAAATATAAAATTTAGTAAAGATCATTATCATAACAGAACATAAATTTCAAATTAATCTAAGCAGCATAGCTATGGATTAAATAGGAAAGATCTGTAAAAAAAAAGGAGATCACACTCAGGTAGGATTCGCGAAGCCACCACCTGCTCTCTGATGCAGCCAGCTCATGGCGGGCAGCGTGGAATCGTGAAGGGCTATGGACTTCAGAGAGAAAGAGACTCAAAGTCCAAGGCTCACCTCATCCTTGGTTTGGATTTGAACTAGAAACATATCAGTTTGCTATCTCTAATATTCCACCTGGCCTTGCTATCTTCCCCCACAAACTCATCTCACCACCTACGTTCTCTATCCCTGGCAATGGTACCATCGCCTACCTACGTCCCCAAGCCAAAGACTTGGGGGTTGGTTTTTTCTCCTCCTTCTTCCTTACTCCAATATCTCATCAATCACCACATTTTACTGATTCAGCCACTTAATTCTCAAATTTTCCCCTTAGTCTCCACTTCCCTACACAAGTTATCATCATGTGACAGGCACAGACTGGTCTCCTCGCTCTCAGTCCTGTCCTCTACAATCCATTCTACAATCAGCAAACTGTCTTTCCTTGTCAAAATACTGCAATGGCTCCTTATTGCTCTCAGAGTAAAATACAAACTGCTTAACATCATACACAAGGTCTTTCTGACATGGTACTTTTAGACCTTTCTAGTTTCATCTCTCTGCTATGAGTTCAAGTTCTACTGGGATATTTTCATTTCTTCAGAAGCATTGCACTCTCTCTTATCTATGACCTTATGCTATGTTGTGTTCTCTCTATTTCTTCACCTGGCTAACTTCACAATCTCCAAGAAGCCTTCCCAGATCCTTCAGGGTCCCTAACATAGCCTCCTGTACTGTCCCCATCACAGCACTGTTTAATAATTGCCTGTCTACTTTTTTCTACTATATACGTTTGGACCCTGAGACAGAAACTGTATCTATTGAGTGTATCTGTCTTATAATCCTTCACAACTACTCACATGTGGCTGCATGTGCCTTGCATTAGTCGGCACTCAGTAGACAGTCATCAAACGGGTGGTGCATGCATAGAGGGATAGATAGGTGGGTGGATGGGTGAAGTCTTTCTACGATGAAATGGAATTTTTTAAACTTTTAAATGATGGAAAAAGAATGCCTCGACGATGGGAAAAAAAAGATGGAAAAAGAAAGCAAAACTACTTCCAGTAGAAGATAGCATTCTGAGTAAGAATCAGAAACTGGGACGGTAAAGAAAGCAAAGAAAATTGTAATCAACTTTGTATGAAATGAGTGAAGAAAACTTTTTTTGAGCAACATGTACGAGGGATGAGAAAGGCAGCCATCTGGAGAACACTGTGAAAAAGCTTCCAAGTTCAAGATGAGAAGCCTGCACTTTCTCCACACAGCAGCGAGAGCCACTAAAGTACATACAGAGGATAAACATCCGAGAAGACAGTCTTAAGAGAAAAGATACACAAGGATCCAAGCATCCAAGATAAGAAGGATGAAATACCTGGCCTAAAGAATGGAATGACGGGGCTGGCCCGGTTGTGCAGCAGTTAAGTGGGCGCACTCCGCTGAGGCCGCCTGGGGTTCACAGGTTCGGATCCCAGGCGCGCGCAGATGCACTGCTTGTCAAGCCATGCTGCGGCAGTGTCCCATATAAAGTGGAGAAAGATGGGCACGGATGTTAGCCCAGGGCCAATCTTCCTCAGCGAAAAAGAGGAGGATTGGCATCGGATGTTAGTTCAGGGCTGATCTTCCTCACCAAAAAAAAGGAATGAAATCTATCAGGTAAAAGGGAGCTCCATTATTTCTCTAAGATGATTCTAAAATTACTTTTTTGGGAAAATATGAAAGCTAATGCCAGGAACCACTGTAAAGTAGGCATAAGGGAGTTCTCAAAGAAAGAGGATCTGTTTTATTTTCACAGTATTTATCTTACTTTTACTATCTTGAAAAGTTTTATAGGCAAAACAGCACAGAGAACAGGTGTAGACAAGTGAACTGGGCGATCCCCCTGGTGGGATTCTGACTGATAACCAAAGCCATGAAATGAAAGCATAAGACATTGGCCATTGCCTTGGTGTTTTATGAAAAGAACAGAATAGAAAGGAGTTCTCACTTATTGCTTGTGAGAGGTGGATAAATAGGGAGGGGGAAAATCAACATGGATGGACCTTGAGGGTATAGTGCTAAGTGAAATAAGCCAGACAGAGAAAGACAAACACCACAGGATTCCACTCATACGTGGAAGATAAACAAACACATAGATAAGGAGAACAGAGTGGTTACCGGAGGGGAAGGAGGTGGGAAGGATGTATGGTGATGGATAAAAAGTAGATTATTGGTGGTGAGCCCGACGCCGTCTATACAGAAACTAAAATATAATAATGTACATCTGAAATTTATGCAATGTTAGAAACCAATATGATCTCAATAAAATAATTTTTTTCAAAATAATAAAAAAATAAACATTTTAGGATAGGTTACCAAAGTTGGGAGAGAAAAAGAAGCAAAAATTAGGAATAAGGGTAAGAACATAATTAATGCATCCAAGCGCTGGGACACATAAAATAAGAGCGATAACACTTTAGAAAATGTAATCAAGTAAACAAAGCATACAAAATAATAAAATAAGAGATATGATAGAGGAGAATTTCTAACACAAGAGAATACAGTGCTGTGCTTAAAATTTTGAAAACTCCCATGGAAAAACTATTTTCAAAAGGTAACATTTTTATGATCAAGAAAAAGGCACGAATGTCTGTAATCAACATTACTAATCAACAAGGCTCTTGAAGTTCTGCCACATGAGCCAGATGTTTATATGCAAATAGGATACTTGAAAAAGTTATCATTATATACAAATGATGAGTCAGTATACAGAAAAAGGCCAAGAAAATCAATTTTATACACACACACACAGGGTGCAGAAAGCTACCATACACCAATTGTACAATAACAAACATCAAGAAAAGCACAAAACTACTGAATAATAGTCCTGGGGACAAAGGTGTAGACAAACCTTCAAAACTTTACGGAAGACACAGAAAAGAACCCAAATAACGAGTGGAAGGCCAGATTTCAAATAGATTATGTTTTCACGAATTGATTCAAATGACTGTAAAGGTTTACTGGCATAAAAAATAACAAAGAAGAATATGAATTTTCAATAAGAATAATTAGGGAAAATTTACTGTTAATTAGGGAAAATTTACTGTACTGGATGAAAAAAATGTGAAATGCTTTAAAATGAAAATGTTATGGTATCAGACTATAACTGATGGCACAATGAGGCAGAATTTGCAAAATTAAATAAATATGAGCTAGGAATGCATTTAAAATTATGATAAAGTAAATATCACCAACATTAGAGAAGAGCCGAATTATTCAACAAAAATTATTGAGAAAATTGGTTGTTCATTTAAGAAAAATAAAGCAAAATAGAATAGATTAGTGTTTCTTAACTCATGCTGCACAAAAAAATGAGCTGAAGAGCGTTTAAAAGAGTAGAGATCTATGGACCGTACTCTTGTTACTGAAGAGTCAGCGTATAGAACCACGGACCTGGACCCTTAACACAAAATATATATCAAAATAAAATTCAGATGGTTTAGTTATTGAATGTAAATTTTAAATCAAGTAAAATTGTTTTTAAAAATACATAAATATTTAACTAATCTCAGAATGAAAAGGTAATTTATATAAACAAAACGAATCACAAAGGAAAAGACTATAATTATATAAAATTAAAACTTGTATATGTCAAAAAAATTAACAAAATTAAAGGGTACATGAAAAGCTGTGAATAATTAAGCAATAAACAAAAAATATGAATGGTTAAAATCCTTAATATAGAAAAAAGCTTTCGCAAATTAATAAGTAAATAGTAATACCGAGATAGAAAATGAGCAAAGAACACGGTGTATCAATTGACAGAAGAAATATACCAAGGTGAAAAAACATATGTAAACTTATTCAGATCTCCCTGATAATCAAAGAAATGAAAATAAAATTAAGATGCAACCCATCACTATAAAATTAGCAAAGATCTAAAAAAAAAATGTTAACAAGGGTTTAGTAAGGACACTTGAACATCTACTGTTGGCAGGGGTATAATAACCAATTTCATGATGTAACCCAGAGTCTTAAGATGTTATTATTTTTTAACAAATTAGTCTTCATCTAATAATCAAGTTTGATTAAAGACTCAGAAATATGCATAAAGACGTATGTAAAAGGATATTCTCTAAATGTACAGAGAGATGATCTTAAAAATCTATGCAAAGGAATATAAGAAAAGGCCATTAAAAGACACCTTTTCAAGGATTGTTGATCACATGAAATAGGTAGGCTAAAAAAAAACAAAAAAAAGATGAAGAACTTGATGTCTACTTTTTGTGTGTATGCCCCTAAAGTTTTCCAATGTGTTTTGCTGAGTTAACTCTTCTCTTATATGGTAATTGATATTGGGCTATTTCACATCTTATTTGTCTTTACACTACATACACAGCTACTGGAAAAATCTTATCAGTTTTTATTTCTATCCATAAATAGGCCTGGTCAAAATCTAGATAGAAGAAGGCTCAAAATCTTTCTATTAAACAGAAGTTTATTAAAAAAAAAAAAAAGAGTTTGTGGTTATATATGGATTCCAATTATCTGTAGCTGTCTCTGATCTTCACTCACATTAATCATCAAGTGTGCAGAGAAAGGGAGCATTAATGAAAATCCTTTTTAAGTTTTTTAAAGAAAATGGACACTATTTAGATATTAAAAATTAAAGATGCTTCCTTTAATTATTAAGAATTATGTTGCAAATGGTCATCTATACGAGATCTGATTCCTCTTTCTTTAAGGAACTACACTCATCACAATTTATTAAACCGAGCCTATTACAAAGACAAGAAACATATTCTCATTAACCCTAATGTACATATGACCTTCCTCATGGCCCATGAACTTACAGGCCTTTTTATAAAAAAAGTTAAATATTAATTTAATTTATACATACCCTTTACGATCATTGTACATTCTATTAATTCTGTCCCATTTTGCATTCAATTGAGTAAGTGTATCCCGGATCTGAATGGCTTCAGGTCCAGAAGCTTCAAGAATAACATCTGGCTGTTTTTCATGAATGATTGCAATCTGCTCTCCAAGCTTGTCCAGTTGATCTTTGATATTCTACAAATATATTGTCATACATTAACAAAATCCAGCAAGGAGATAAAAAGAATGGAATCACAGAAGACCAAAAATTTATATTGTACAACACATTTAAAATATAATGAGATATAACAACCGTTGCTCAACAAAACTGGCAACTTTTTAGAAAAATAATACCCTGTATCGGCCAAGGCGTGAGAAACACTATATAATATCCTAACGGCAGAAAAGTAAATCCTCACAGATGTTCAAAGTGGCATTTGTACAGGACATATAAAAAGTTTCAATAACATTCTGGAAAGGCAATGAAGTGTTTGATGCTGGAATTATTTATATTTTCAAATATCTAATAATGCTAATTTAAATGACAGAAATGAACTATTAAACCTATCAAATCTATCAGCAATTTCATTGTGACTTTATACATAAGTGCAATCAAATTACGTGAAAAAGCTTTCATGGTATTTAATAGTTTTGGGAATTAACTAAAAACTTCCAGATCCCTAATTAACGTACAATCAACGTGCTATTATTCCATATCCCAACAACTGGCCAATCTTAAATCTTTATAGATGACAAGATAAATGCCGACATTTGTTTATAAGACATTTGACAATCAAGTTTATAATAAAAGAACATGGTTCACGCATGTGTTTGATTTTAAGAAGTCTATGATGTTGCAAAGAATTAATAACTGTGCAAACTTAAAAGTCCATACCTACTTTTAAAAAATTAAAGTTTTTGATAATATTTCATTGGTGAATATAGGAAAGGTTTATTATGCATGCACATTATTAATTCCATGGAACAAATTTAAAAAGTTATAGACCATCTAAGGAGGCACAATGACAAATTCCTTGCTTTATTTTTACATTAACTGCAGCTGTTCAAACGTGTGCCTGGAGACTTACCTTCAGAGAATCTTCCTGAAAAGAGAAGTCTTCATAGACAACAGTGCTCAGCTCTGGAGTATTAAGTGATAACTCAGCATCATCCATGGAAAGTACAACTTTGTTAATTTCAACCAGATAATCTGTGGGGAGAGGTGATGACCAAATTCCAGAAGCAAGTTGACTTGTTTTCCTCTGTTGAACAGGGACTGCCTGTAAAAACATTAATAATAATAACGCACATCTCTTAAAATATCCCCACAACGAATATTAGCAAATTGAAAAAAAAAACAAGATTATTTTGTGAAAGAATTCAATACCATGAGCCAAAATCAAAAAATTAAGCTTTAATTTTTTAAATTTTTGCCCTGCATTGCTATAGAGACCCTTCACAATCTCTATTCTTTCACCTGTAGCCTGTTGTTAAACAGCATAAAGAAGTTAATGCTTAAAAGGTTTTTCTTTAAGACCTATGCCACCTAAACTCATTTTGCAAACAGGAAAACATAACAACTCCTTTCCCGAGTTGTTGAGGAAATAAGAATATGCTGTAAATCATAAAGTTCTGTATGAAGTAAAACATTTTAATACCATTATTATTTCACCCATTTTTTAAGTCTCACAATTAGATTAAACACTTTTGGGCCTCACCACTGAAAATATAAATAAGTGAAACAAGTATTTGTAATATAACATAAGAAATTTGTGGGAGATCAGAATTGGCCACCTCAAAATATGTCTCTTTATCTTGATCATTTCCTCTGAAAGAAACTTTGACCCCCCCCAACTGCTTAAAAGAATTTAACTGTAGACATGGATAAACTGGGAGGGTCCTTGCTAAGCCCATTCCAAGTACTCTTTTTTGTGCGTGTGTGTGAAGAAGATCAGCCCTGAGCTAACATCCAGGCCAATCCTCCTCTTTTTGCTGACCCTGGACTGGCCCTGGGCTAACATCTTTGCCCATCTTCCTCCACTTTATATGGGATGCCACCACAGCATGGCCGGACAAGCGGTGCATCGGTGCGCGCCCGGGATCCAAACCCAGGCCGCCAGCAGCAGAGCACGGGCACTTAACTGCTACGCCACAGGGCCAGTCCAGCCCACTCCAAGTAAAAGTAGAAGTTACCCTTTGTAAGAGACATTTACATTTGTAATGGAAATCTCCATTTGTAAAGGTATCTCCCGCCCATTACTGGGAAGAGGGGGGGATGACCTCATCCCTAGAAAATTATCAATGTGGAAGGCGAGGCTGCATAATAACCTTACTGTGCTTTTCTGGTAATCTCCCATAACTGACTCCCCCCACCCCCAACATCCTCCTTTGTCTTTACCTAAATCTATTTAAGAGAAGAATCTCTGGCACTTGTTGAGAAACTCAGTTTCCCTGCTGTCTCCCATGTATACATGTTATAAAGCTTTGTTTGATTTTCTCCTGCTATTTGGTCTCATGTTAATTTAATTCATAGCCCAGCCGGAAAGGACCCAGAGTGAGTAGAGGATAGTGCTCTAGATAAATGCAATAGAGGTTTTGATTAAAATAATATCCAGCTAATTCAGTATATAATCTTCACCTCTGAGAACAATATTATAGAACATGAATATCTTACATAAGACAATAGGTCCTAACATGCTAAATTCAGACAGATTCTAGGCTGGGTGGAAGACTTATTTGCCCTAGCATAGTATTATCTATACCTTCTAATCAGAGCTTTCTAAACAATAAAGTGCTCTCTGGATGGGCCACTAGTCCTTCAGGAGTTCAAGTCCTTTACTGCTGGCTGGCTACAATTTAACAAATGCTATCCACTACTCACAAATGGCCAAAGAGCACCAATTCATGAATCGAGGTAGTTTCCTTGACATTTTCACTATACTCCTTATATTGAACTTCTGAAAAATGATATTCCTCTTTAAATTCAAAGATGATAGTGAAAATGACCATGAATACATGTTCATTGAGTTAGTGATCCTGAAAATGGTTACAATTCCTAAATGAAACCAAGGCTCAAGACTAAAATCATTGAGTCAATAATATGGTGTCGAATCTGGAGGTCTGCATTTATTTGTCTCCTAGAATTCGATAAACTACTACTTTCACCAATTGATGGGCAGTCCTGGATAGCCAGGGGACAAGCAAGCCTAAGGATTTCCTGACTTAATCCACAGGATTATTTATACTTGACACTAACATTATTTTTTGTTTTTTTTGTGAGGAAGATCAGCCCTGAGCTAACATCCATGCTAACCCTCCTCTTTTTGCTGAAGAAGACCAGCTCTGAGCTAACATCTATTGCCAATCCTCCTTTCCCCCCCCGCCAAAGCCCCAGTAGATAGTTGTATGTCATAGTTGCACATCCTTCTAGTTGTTGTATGTGGGACGTGGCCTCAGCATGGCCAGAGAAGTGGTGTGTCGGTGGCGCCCGGGGTTCCGAACCCGGGCTGCCAGTAGTGGAGCACTCGCACTTCACTAAGCCATGGGGCCGGCCCCTAATATTAATTTTATTTTCCTAATGCTACACGCTCATATTTTAGTCAGAAAGCAGTTCTAGATATTTACCCATATGCCTAAGAAGGAAAATTATATTTTTCAAGCAAATATAAAAGGATGCTGAACTAAATAATGTGTCCACCCAGGAACCAGTTTTGAATAAAAAGATGCTAAAATTTTCTTTTTTGTAAGGAAGATTGGCCCTGAGCTAACATCTGTTACCAAACATCCTCTTTTTCTTTTTTCTCCCCAAAGCCCTAGTACATAGTTGTATATCCTAGTTGTAGGTCCTTCTAGTTCTTCTATGTGGGATGCCGCCTCAGCATGGCTTGATGAGCAGTGAGTAGGTCAGCACCCAGGATCCAAACCGGCGAACCCCAGGCAGCCAAAGCGGAATGCGAAAGTTCAACCGCTACGCCACCGGGCCGGCCCTAAATATAGTTTTAAATCAAGAAAAAATTCAAAATAATTCTTTTCAGACTTTAATTTTAAATAGGCCGATTTTTTGGAAGATCACAAAAGTAGGCTCAATTGTTCCTCTTCTCAACTTTGAAGAAAAAGACCCAAGGAAAGTATTTACAGGTTGAGTAATGACGTCAAAGGAGTAAAACAAGAAGCTAGGACCTGTTCTCCTGCTTGGCTTTCTCATCTATTAATCAAGGTGGTGACGAAAGAGCCTCCATTTTTCCAAGACCAGAAAGGGCTCCAGGTCTCCAGCCATTTGATATGTGTGTGTAGGACATTCAACTTTGTAGTACTTTCCTCATTAGCATCACTAAACATCACATGCCAGATTTTTTTTTTTTTTTTAATCTGCTCTGTTGGGAAATCGGTGAGAGCCCCGTTTACACCTTAGCAAGTATAAGGCAGGAATCCCGCGCTGCCTCTCCAGTTACACAACAGACTCTCATGCTGTGAGGCCACATGTACTGAGGCTTAGGGTGACCTGGGAAGGTCAGTAAGTATTGTAAATGGAAAGTTCCAAATTAAAAAAAAAAAAAAATCACCTTCATTAAGACTGCCTTTTTCTGTTCAGACCATAAAGATAATCTAGGATTTTCTATGCCTCCATACTCCTGCAGAAGCAGCAAGGCAGTTCAAAATTTAAACATGTGCTCTCTATATTCTCAAAATAGATTTTATCCCAAGAGAGTAATCAATCAAAATGCCCTAGGAGAAAAAAAAATGTCCTAATGATCTGACCCAGACTTTGCTTCTGGATAATTGTATTTTTAAAGGCCTCTGCTAGGACACAGAAATACAAATATACTACAAGGTGGTACTAAAATCAGACAGTGTTACACAACGTAGCTCAGGTCATACAAGCTAAATGCCAGACAGATTAAAAGTTTATCTTCAATGAACACCTTATAAAAATTTTCTAACTTTTGTTTTTATCAAACCATAGGAAAAACTGGAACTAAACAGAATTGCATATTTATCAACTCTCTGAACGATAAGGACTTTTTGGTCCCAAAATAGACCGAAAAAAAAAAAACCACAAAGGAAAAACATAGCCATGTGTGGCTTAATAAAAATTTTAAATGGTTGCATGGTAAAGGTAAAATAATTAGAAGATAAAAATCAATAAGATAATATTTTTATAGCAAATGACAAGAAGCTAATAACTGTATTTTATAAAGAGCTTGCACATATTTAAAAAATAGTAATACCCTAGTAAACAAATGAGAAAAAGTAACTCAACACATATTGCAAATAAGAAAATGAGTCCTGTAAACCAGTAGTTCTCAATCCTGACCGCACTTAGAATCTCCTGGGAAGTTTTTTTTTAAATGCTGCACACCTAGGCCCAACCTGAGAGATTCTGATTTAACTGGTTTGGGGTTAGATTTGGGCACTGATATTTTTTTAAAGCTCCCTAAGTGATTTTAATGTTCACAGTTAAGAAACAGTTTTAAAAACCACAGATTTGGGGCTGGCCTGGGAGCATAGGGGTTAAGTTCACGTGCTCCGCTTTGGTGGCCCGGGATTTGCGGGTTCAGATCCTGGGCACGGACTACATACCACTAATCAAGCCACGCGATGGCGGTGTCCCACATGCAAAGTGGAGGAAGATTGGCACAGATATTAGCTCAGGGAGAATCTTCCTCAAGCAAAAAGAGGAAGATTGGCAATAGATGTTAGCCCAGGGCCAATCTTCCTCATTGAAGAAAAGAAAAAAAAAAACCCACAGATTTGAAGAAGTATATAAGTTAATGAAATAAAAACAAACATCTTTTAATTACAATAACTAATGCTAGTGAAATAAAATGAAATGAGCCTATAATAGTATATGTTAGTACTTTTGAAAAAAAAATTTACTTATGTATTAAAAGCCTAAACATTATTTCTATTTTGGACCAGTAATGATTTCTGATTTGGAACCCAAGGATGAATGAGATATGGCCTGAACCCTTGAAAAAGTGCTAAAGGAGAAAGATACTTTTAAAAGTAACAATAATGCAAAGAACTATAACATAATCTGAAAGATGTCAGAGATAAAAATGGAGCCAAATCTTAAAAGATAACATTTTTCAAGTAAAAAAGAAGGAAAAACCCACTCCAATGAGTGGGAATAAAATTAGCAAGATCCCAAAAGCACTAAGACACCAATAAGTTTGAGAAAATGTAAAGAAAACAAGCACAGTTATACTACATAGTGAGTGACAGTGAATCAAAGAGGGAAATGGAGGTCAGATGGAAGCCTCAGTATAGTATTACAGCGATGAACCTTGCACTTAAAGCTTTTTCTGTATCTTGCAATATTTTCCTGAACAGTTCTTAGATAAAAGAATGACATGATCAGCCATGACTTTGCGGGAAGGGAGGGGTAATAATTCTGAGAAAAATATGGAAAACGGGCTAGAGTTAGAAAAACCAGACATAAGAAAACCAGCTTGGGACATATTGCAGTAACTAATGGGAGAAAATCGTAAGAGCCTGAATTATGGACAGGACAGTGGACTAAGACAACTAAAGTCACTTTCCCAGGGTCATAAAACAAGTCACTGGCAGAACTATATCTAACTTCAGGTTCAGAGCCAATGTTTGTATCTTACTTCATTCAGCTCCAACGGTTTTTGGTTTTTTTGTGTTTTTGAGGAAGATTGGCCCTGAGTTAACAACTGTTGCCAATCTTCCTCTTTTTTCTTTTTTCCTTTTTTCTCCCCAAAGCCCTGGTAGATAGTTGTATGTCATAGTTGTACATCCTTCTAGTTGCTCTATGTGGGACGCCGCCGCAGCATGGCTTGATGAGTGGTACGTAGGTCCACACTCAGGATCTGAACCTGCGAACTCTGGGCCGCCAAAGCGGAGCACGCAAATTTAACTGCTACGCCACCGGGCCAGCCCCCAGACCCAATGGTTTTAATCCCTACTCAATGTGGTGCGAGGAACAAGAAATAGTTGAGAATGATTGTGAGGTTTCCACCTTGAGAATGGGTAGCTTTTAAAGTAATTAACTTAGGGAATATACTTTGTTTGGAGGGGACAGAGGAGGGAAAGTTCAGCTTGGGACATGTTACAAAGCTGTGGTACACACAGAGAGAGACATCCAGTAGGCAGCAAGTTGAGAGGCCGGAATCTTCTACCAGATTCCAACATCATCAACTAAAACCGGTACTAGAAGGATTACCTAAGAGCAGACCTCTGGGGAACACCAGCACACTTACAATGCAGCTGGGAAGATGGCCACAAAAAGGGAGCTGGTAGTGAATCTTTTTCTAGAATATAAATCATAGTTTATCAATTTCACAAATTTAGTTATTTGTAAACTAGAATTTTTTTTACGTGGCCAAGACCTCCATATACAAAATATAGAACCAAGGGAGGAAGTCACTCCCAAAAAAGATAGATCTCTTTTAGGTTTAATACATTATCAGAAATCCAAAAGAGATGCTCAATAATAAGGTTTCAGGTTTCTATTTTCTTTGAGTTTTGCTCCATCCATGAATATAGACATATCTAATAATACACACTAGAAAGGAGAAAAAGGTACTACTCCAACCGGTTGTTTTGAAGTATCCATGAATGCAACATCAAACTTCTAAATAGCAAGAGCTGAGTAAGTTAGTTATTTAAGTGGAACAAAGACTCTCCCACGACAATACCTTAGTTTTGTTGTATTTTGTGCGCAAAAGCAGTAACTGCAAACGGATCTTTTCTTTTTTATTATCCTCCATGGGTTGATGTAACATTTGTTCTCCTCTTTGTAGAACTTCCTCAATCTGGGCTCTCTCCCCATCCATCTGAATGTTTAAAAGGAAAACATTTACTCACAAGAAAAACACATGAGGTCAGTTACTATCAGCTCCCTAGTAGGAGAACTAACCAACAAAGTATAGCATGTCAAGATATGTTCTTTTGAATGATAGAGAACAAAAATTCATGTTTTTCTTAAAATATTTCGTTTTTGAAGTTAAAATATCACATAAAGAACGCTAACTTAGGGGCCAGCCCCATGGCTTAGCGGTTAAGTGCGCGCGCTCTGCTACTGGTGGCCCGGGTTCAGATCCCAGGCACGCACCGATGCACCGCTTGTCCAGCCATGCTGAGGCTGCGTCCCACATACAGCAACTAGAAGGATGTGCAACTATGACATACAACTATCTACTGGGGCTTTGGGGAGAAAAAGGAGAGGACTGGCAATAGATGTTAGTTCAGAGCCGGTCTTCCTCAGCAAAAAGAGGAGGATTGGCGTGGATGTTAGCTCAGGGCTGATCTTCCTCACAAAAAAAAAAAAGAACACTAACTTAGCAGAAGTTAGATAACACTGAGATAAGTACCTTCAGTAAGAAAAGTGTCTTTTTTTTTAAGCATTATGTAAATCACTTGGCAAATCTTAGATTGACACTCATCAGAAAAGCACATTTAGATCTGTTTTGTCATGTTTGGCAGATATTTGGGTAAACATCATTAATGTAAAAATATAATTAACAGAGAAGAAAAATGAGAACACCATGACTTTGAAAATCTTCTTGAACCAACCTTTTTATCTTCATCATTGGATTCCAAGTGTTTTTCCACAACTTGTAACATACTTTCTATGTCATTTTCTAATTTTTCCACGTCAGAGAAAGGCTCATCAGCTTCAAACACCTCAGCGGTGACCAGACGTTGGAATGATAATGGTTCCTGGCCAATCAGCAACTGTAGAAGGAAAAGTGTTCTTTGAAAAGATATTCTTAACTAGACCTTCCACCATTAATCAGAGGAGTGGAGGTGTCAAGAAACGAACTAGCATTTATTTGTATTGACTTTAATTTCATTCATTCATACAGCAATGGTTTTACCAATGTGGGCTTTTCTGAATTACCCCTTTTCTCCAGGCACCAGCCAGACATGTGAAGTAGTGTGCAAATACCTGTGGCTGCCTGGAGTGCTGTGCGGAAGATTCTGAGACCACGTGTGAGCACAGTAGGAAACAGCGCCATGATCCAAAAGCCATCCCTGCCACGGCCACAGAAAGGAAGAAAGGCCACCACCCAGTTCAGGTACTTCCCAAAGAATGTTTCCTAGTTAACTTTCCCCAGTAGAATCTCCCTTGGATTTTGATACCCAACCTTGAAAAAAGTACATATTTCTCAATGCAGTATTTTAAGACAATATCTATTAGAAAGACTATATTTATGTGACTAAACTCAGTGTAACAACTTTAATAAAACTAGATGCAGAAAATAACACGCAGTGTTGGCTGAGCATGGGGAAACTAGCAATCCCACACTCTGGTTATGGAAGTATAAATTGGCACGAACCTTCTGTAGGACTCTTTGCAAAATCTATTTAATAGCATTTCTAAGAACTGATCCTAGGGATATATTAAAAGATGAGTAAAAAGGATTTTAACAATACAGTATTTATAAAAACACAATAAAAACGGAAAATTGATTTAGAAAATTATAACAGATCAAATGATAGAATACTCCATAGCTGTTAAAAAACCATGTCAAAGGAGAATATACAAAACAATATAAAAATTTTGATATTTTAATATCATATACATGTGATTAAAAATAGACACGTATGCGAAAATGTTAACACAAGTTATTTTGGGGGACAATGATAATTTTGTTTCTTTGTACATCTCTCACTCCATCCCTATGTCTTGTGCATTACTCTTTCATACCAGGAAAAATCTCCCATAGATCTATTGAAGAGAATAAATAGCTCAGTTCAGAAGGTAAGGAAGTAAGGTTAAGGAAGACAGACATTAAAGCAAGATTTTGGTTTGTTTTCTTTAAGCTGTGAATAATCTAAGTATATTCATAGGCTATGAAAGATCCTTTGGCCCATTATATCAGATATTTCAAATGAAAGCAGAGTTAAAAAAACATTTACTTCCTGCAAAACAAAGAGGACCCTTCCTCTTAGATAATTTCAATACACTCTCAAGAGGTGGAATTAACTGGATACTGAAAAAAATGCCGTCCTATGGGCACAGCTGGGATCCTGAAAAACTCAGAATCCTCTGTCAGAATGAACACCCGGTTTGAATGACCCCCAAAGTCAGCTACACTGTTTTGTTTGTTTTCCCCAGCAAGCCATCAAAATGTTTTCATCTTTTCAATTTAACATTTACTGAGCGCTCACTATGTGCCGGGTCTTGAGAACACTACAATAAAACGTTTCATTTCCTCCTCTCAGGAAACAAGAGTAAAAAGAGAAAGATATACACACAGAGAGAAAAATTATAATACGGCACCAGAAATAAACACTTTTTTTTAGGAAAGCTCTTCTTTATTATCCTTTTATTTAAATTTATAAGGCTCTTTTTAAAATTTATAAAATTAGGTCATAGCTTTCCACGTTAGGTTTATTGCTTGTAACTTTTAGATGTGTCAACACGTAAAACACAAAACACAAGTCCACAAGTGTGTAGTGTGCACAAATTTATAAAGTATGACCATAAAATAATGGGTTTACTATTCACGTCTAGCTTGGAAATTAGTCTTGTTATTTTATAGCGAGTTTTAACTTTTGATTGAGACTGAATCCTTTTCTCGAATGGGTTATTTTCTCTAATACTAGTTTCGTTTTTCTCTCCTTCATATGCACAATCACAAATAAATAAAGATAAATGCTCCGTTCCGAGAAAAGTGATAAAATCATTTTAATTACAAATTTTTTGATGTATATACCATATTAATCATCTATCACTTAGATACATTTCTATGAGAAAAATAGTTTTCTATAAAAATATAATTACTCACTATGGCACTTTTGATATGTTGAGACACCTTTTCAAAGTTTCTGTTCAGTTCAGCTAATTTTGGTTCTACGAGCTCCCTGCTCGAGCCTCCACGCGCATTCATCAAAACAACGGCTTGATCACGGACATTTTCAACTTGGAGGTTGGCATCGTCCAGCTCAGAGAGTAAACGCTAATCACAAGAAAACACAAAATTATCACATGGGAAGAATCAAAACCGAACACGGGTATGATGCTAACTCAGAATTAAAAGGAGTTTAAATAAATGTCTGAGATTCCTAGTAAGAGATTTCAGCACAATTTGGGTGAGAGCTGTTCACATACTGACTCATTCAAGACTTCAGTTTCTCCCACCAAAATAAAACTTAAGGATCTACTGCATGGGAAGAACATGTGTACAAATAACTCAGAGCATTCCGCAAAAGAAAAGACCACAGCAAAACCTTCTACTCCCAGAAGTGTTAACTGATCCTCTGCATTTGCTACCTTCACAATTTCTTCTCGTTTACTGGCTGGTTTTTTTTCAATCTCATCCAACAGGGCTTCAGCTTGATAAAGCCAGGTACTTATGTGAGCAACATTTCCATCAAATATTTCCAACTGGTTCTGATGGTTCTAGAAAGGAATTAATAAAACGTGGATGCAATTGTATGAAATATTTAAGACCACAATCTTAGAAGAGATTTAAAAGACCTTCAAAGAGCTAATTGTATGCTGAATTTCAAGAAGGGTTTCCACCTTTCTGAAAAACTCTTCCCCAGTGAACAAATCTCATTCCTAAAAATGCAAAGCTGTGGTTAAGCACTTTTTAAATTTATTTGATTTAGACCTCAATACAATAAAGTTGAAGAATAAAAGGTGAAAGTTTCTTTTTCAATTTCATTGTGTTTGTCTACTTTATTCCTAATTCTTATATTACCAATAATCTCATTTGTCCCCTTGATCATAATTGTTAAAAACTCACTTAAGATAGTAATATATAAAAAAATTATTAAAATATGGATGGAATAAGATTCTGCCTGTTCAATAGGCTATAACTACTTAGAGGGCAGGGCCTGTGCCTTTCTACCTCAGTATCATCAGTATTTAATATTATTACACCTGGCACAGACCTCAGTAACACATCCTGAAACAGGACATAAAATATGATTGAGATAATAAATGTGAAAACAGAAGCAAACAGTTAAGTCAATTAAAACTCAGCAAAATTGCTGAGGCTAAGGCAAGAATTTAGACCTTGATCAAATAGAGTGGGGAGCCTTATGATGAAATAAATAACTTTTAGGAACTATATTTTATAGGATAAAGGAAACTAGAAAAAACTTAGAAGAAAAGTGTTTAGAAAACAAGGAAACATTATTAATCTATAATATGGAAAGATAGTTGAAAAAAGAAAATGAAAACTAATAAATGACATGAGAAAAGTTTTCATTTTGTTTTGTTTTTTGGTGAGGAAGACCGGCGCTGAGCTAACACCTGTTGTCAATCTTCCTCTTTTGGCTTGAGGAGGATTGGTCCTGAGCTAACATCTGTGCCAATCCTTCTCTATTTTTGTATGTGGGTGCCACCACAGCATGGCTTGATGAGTGGTGTAGGTCCACACCTGGGATCCGAACCCATGAACCTGTGCCGTCGAAGCAGAGTCCATGAACCCAACCACCACGCCACCAGGCTGGCCCCGTGAGAAAAGTTTTGATGGTGATATGGATTCTAAGTAAGAAGAATTGATGAGCACCAGACTTCTTTACCCCAATAAAGCAGGTAAATCAAATATTCTAATATGACTAAAAAGATATTATCTGAAAAGAGAATTTGGAAGGTACAGACTGAAGAATACAGAAGTAAGTGCCCTGAGAATGTGGAATAAAGCTAGTAATAACAAAAATGAATATATAAAATATTTAATGAACGTATTCTCTGAGCCAAGAATTTAACACTTATTATTGAACATTTAACAACTCTGTTAGATATGTACTTTTATTCCCATTTTATATATAGGGAAATTGAAGCTTAGTGACATTAAGTAATTTACTCACAGTTATGCAAATAATAAATTGTGGATGGACTCTGGATATGAATCTGACAGATCAAAACGTAAACCCATGAACTTCAATGCCCTGCATATTCTGACTGATATCAGTAAATGCTCAAACACGTCTCTATTCATTACCCAGTAATTCTATGAATTTGATAAAAGTTCTAACTCAGATATGTCCAAACAAACTAGTAATTTACAAAGGACAACTCCCTCTAAGGCAGGGGAAAATGAGGTTGCCATATATTCACTGGTAGTATAAGAAGGACAGAAAACCACTTTGAAAATTAAATTGTCACTATTTCCATGGAATAATTAACAGTGTAGTGATATAATCAAAAAGTAACAACATGTAACATTTAACAATTATCATAATCATTATATAATATCTAAAATTGGTTGTTTTAAGTATAGTTATATAAAAGTACTACATGTTTTATGTCACATAATCATCACAAAATTGCATGAGGTAGAAATTATAATAATGCCCACCTTACATATGAGAAAACTGAGGCTTAGAGAGCATTTAAGTAACTTGACCATGTCACCCAGCTAGTAGTCAAAATTTTTACTTAAGCCATCAGCTCTTAGAACTTAGGTGCTCTTAACTAGTACACCATTATTAGAACATTATAAATATTATATATATAAATAGTTTATGATAGTATGATAATTAAGTACAATATTAAATCATTAAAATGAAACAAATAAGGTACATTTACTAAGATATTAAAATACATATATCTATGTATATCACAAATGGTGTTTTACTTATTAGAGACATTTTGAACTCTTTCTAGTTATTATCTTTTCAAGGGAAAAAACAAAATGTAGTCCAAATAAATTAATTGACAAGCAAAATGTTATTGTGACACATAAAAAATAGGATTTGGAATTCTAATCAAAGCTGTATTCGTTTTATTTTTTTTTTTAAATCAATGATATATTTTATTTAACCCAACGTATCCAAAATGTGATCCTTTCGGCATGTAATCAATACAAAAATTGCTGAGACATTTTACATTCCTTTTTTGTGCACACTTTTCTTCAAAATATGGTGTAGCTTTTTTTTTTTTAATTTTTTGTTTATTGCAGTAACGTTGGTTTATAACATTGTATAAATTTCAGGTGTACATCATTATATTTCTATTTCTGCATAGATTACATCATGTTCACCATGTATTCGTTTTAAAATAAAGAAAGGAGAGAAGAAAATTTCATCATTAGATTTTTCCAAAACATACCATTAAGGTATTACACCAATCCTCCGTCCAGGTGCGAACTCGGCTCCACCCAGCATTAAGGACACAGAGCTTCTCTTCTAAAACAGGCTGACTGCCCTCGATCAAGTTCTGGAGGGCAGCACTACTCTCTGTGATGGCATTTAAATCAGCTTTTCTCTTTTCCAGATCCTTCAGAATGTTCTAGAAAATAAAAATACCGAGCCCCACTTCATCTTTCAGAACATTATAAAAGTTTATATAACCTTAATTTTTAAAAAACTTTCCTTCCACATTTACATAGCAGTCCATGACTCCCTAGATAACTTAAAATATGCAATTAATTATGCAAATAATTAAATGTAACAAATTCTGATGTAGAAAAGGTAATTTTAATTTATTCTAAGTACAAATTTCACTTATTATACACAAACACCAATTATCTTCATCATAACTCTAGATGTAAAGAATCAATTTCATTTTCAGTAACTACAAACTGGCAAAGCAAAACTACCCCAGAAATCACAATTCTAAACAAATCATGATTTATCTCCTTGACTACTACAGGAAACTATTGATGTGTACTATATTTACTTGCAAGGCTTACATCCTGTAACTAGGTGATTTAACACACAATCTGTTATAGAAGCATTACAAAAAGTGTCATCTTAAGTAAATCATAGGAGAACTAGCACGTCTAAGCTTTGGTATTACAAATGTCATAGTACATAAAGATAAAACTCTGGATAGTATGATGTGACTTGATTCACACATTTCATAAGTCTGACCAGGCAACGTGTGTGGTCAGAGAATTATAGAGAGAAGGTTGGGTCCCAAAATTAAAACTACAAAGTTCTTTCCATCAAAAAGTAACAACATGCACATATCCACCTACTGGTCTTGCACCTGTTAAACCAACATTTAAACAAATCATTTCAAAGAGCTCAAGTTTATATTTAACCTCAAATCATTACATCACATTTTGGAAGGCATAAAAATTGCAAATTCACAAGTGAGTCCAGGTTTAAACACTTACTTGGCCATGTCAATTTCTGGTATATTTATAAAGTCACTAAAATACTTCTCTCAAGCATTCTCCTCCAGCGGGGAGAAAAAAAATAGAATACCCACAGCCAAGCTCTCTGCAGTTAAGATGTTCTGCATTCCTTCAGTGGTTATGTACTGATTGACTAGAATGGTCTTTAAGAACTATAAGAAATAATGAACTACAAGTAATTACATTTAACAGTACACAGAATCTATGCTAATGGATTTTACTGTAAAGAAAATTACTACATGGAAAATAATGCTATTTAAGCTATGGAATAAAAATACTATTTAAGTTCAGAATGAAAATGGTATTTAAATTTTGCATTGAAAAAATTTTACATAATTTTTAAGTGCAAATACATTAAAATGCTGTGAAAGATGCATGTTTCTTAAATCTAAAAACACAACATTGAAAAATGGGTGATTATGTTACATTCATTTGATTTAATCTGGTGAAGAGAACGTGCTATGAATTCGTGATTTGTATATACCATCTTCAATATTTCAAATCTGAAATAAAATTAAATGGGAATCTAAGAGTGAATAGTCTAAAAGAGACAGGCTTATCATTATTTACAATCTTCACCTTAAAAAATAATGAGAATCAACTAAAAAACTAAATTTATGCGACTACGCAAAGATGGATGATTAAAAATTAAATATAGAGAAATCAGTATCACCTATGTACTGGCTATAAGCAATTAGTAAAAAAAAGAAGCATACTTTTTATATACCAATAAAAATAAAATAAACATGTAGGAATAAACTTCTTTGCACATACACATAATGTTTATGAAGAAAAACACCAAAGCAGGATGTAGGGATGTAAACAAATTAGGGAGAAAAATGAGCCATATCATGTTACAAAAAAGATTTAATATAACAAAAATGTCAGTTCCCCCCAAAACAAATCTATAAATTTAAGGCAATTCAAATAAAAATTTCTAACAGAATTTTTTGAGAATTTGAGAATAATAATTCTAAAGTTCATATGTGTTTATACAAAAATAGAAGCATAAACACAAGGAATCCATTAGCTACATGTTAAAATATATTATAAAGCCACATAGTTAAACTGTTGAAGAACATTTCAGACCATTAAATCAGTGAAGCAGAAAACGAAAAATAAGAAATAGGCAAAAAGAATACAGTCATGGGCCACAGAACAATGTTTTGGTCAACGACAGACCACATATACAATGGTGGTCCCATAAGATTAGTACTATACAGTCTAGGTGTGTAGTAGGCTATACTATGTATGTTTGTGTAACTACACTCTACAATGTTCGCACAACGACATAATCACTAACCACGCATTTCTCAGAATGCATCCCTGTTGTTAAGCGACACATGACTGTACACGAATTTAGCATGCCAAATCAGTGCGGAAAAGATAATTACTCAACAAATGGTGCTGATATAACTGGTTAACTCTTTGGAAAAAAGGTTAGAGCCTTACCTCGTGATATACACCAAAATAAATTCCAGAAGGATTAAAGTATTAAAATTAAAAAGCTAAAACTATAAAAGAGCTAGAAGAAAATATAAGTAAATAACTACATAACCTTAGAGTAGAGTTGGCCTTTCTAAGCACTAAAGGCAGAAATAATGAAGAAAAAGATGGGTTTTATTCTTTAAAAATATATAATAATAGTGTCTTAAAAAAAAAACTATACAGAACAGAAAGGAAACCACAGTGGAAAAACAAAATTTGCAACGATACACAACACACTAAGCATTAATAATTCTAACAGGTAAAGAGCTCTAATTTAAAAGACCTAACTGATGATAGAAAAATGGTCAGAATTACAAGAAAAGGCAATTTTTTAAAAAGAGCTATAAAAGGCCTATAAACTTACGGAAAATGTCCTAATTAAATAACCAAAATATGGTATTTGCCTACCGTTGTCAAGGATGTGGTTAAAACAAGCAAGTAGGAATACTCACTTGCAGCTGGTGGGTATAAGATTTCTGAAGTACAATTTCATAATATGTGTAAGACTTTAAAATGGATATATCCCTTGATCTAATATTTTTAGGGCTAAGAATTTATCCTCAGGAAATAACTACGAATGTATACTATGATTTAGCTACAAGTATATTCATCATAGCATTTTTTATAATAGTGAAAATTGGTAATAATTTAAATGGACGTGAATGGAGGAATGGGACAATAAAAAATAAAATATGTAATGAAATACTACGCTTATCTCCAATATGTGATACAAAAACGCTTAAAAGTAAAGGAAGATGTTAAAGATATAAGTTTTTTAAAGAAAGTCCTGAAACACTAGACACAATATAATTCTTTTTAAATATATGCTTGTGCCTGTGTATGTCTATATGTGCCTATCAAAAACTGAAGTAATAACAGGATATTCTCTGATGACAGATGATTTTTCCCCTGTCTTTTTTTATTACGTTATGCAAATGTCATTCAATTAGCTTATACGACTTATGTTTGTAATAACAAAATAACGGCTTTCAAAGTGTATTGTAGAGAGAAGATAATATTCTCTTGAAAAACTTCAATCTAACAAAAACAAAGTTCGGTGCCTTTGCTTGGAATTCATCCACAACACACCCATGAATTCCAACATTCTTCATTTTCTTCCTAGATACCTTTTCACCTCACACAGCCTGTGGTATAATTACACTTTTCATGAGCTGTTTCCTAAACCGAGAATATTCTTTTTAGTCCCTAACATCTTGACTTCCTTTCAACTGTTATCTCCACAGAGCATTCAATTAAGAAGGAGTTGTATCACCCCACGACCTCATAGCACCTCCTCTTCACTTCCCACAAGCGAACACCTATCGAGGACGTCAAAACGGATCCTTGGGGCTTTATATAAATCTCCGTCACGGTCTTGATCACTTATTTTCAGCACTTATCTCTAGTATACATGCTTCTTTCCTCCGAAATAAATTTAGGAGAAGAGAATGCCTTGGTGAAAAAAAACTACTTGTGTTCCATTCATTCAATTGTTTGTCCACCTCAAAAAGAGAGAACTGGCAAACCAACTCTCTAATCTCGGTGATCTCAGAGTAACTATAGGGCTAAAGAAAACTCTTGGATCTTTTATTGATTTTTCTGAAAATTCTGTTCCTACGCCGTTTACACCACTTAGTTCGCAATAGAAACATTAGCTACTGGTACAAAAGTTATTACAGAAGAATTAATAAATAAATTCAGCAGAATACTTTGTGAAGAATGAATACTCAAAAAATGATTTTGAAGATGATAATTATGTTTTCAAGTACCACATAAGCATAATGCCTATAAACACCTTGTTGATGATCCATATGAGTTTAATGCTTTTGGAATTGAGATAAAAATATCTTCTTAAAATAGTTGTTTTTAAAATATTCTTATTCTTCTTTCTTAGGACAGAGAAGTGGTAAAAAATAATGAAAAAAAGAAAAGGCTATATTTAATATGAAATGGAGAGAAATGGCATCCACCCAGATTGCCCTGAACAAAATGTCACAAGTCACGCTGGCATAATATTGGTGGTTCACCTGAACTGAAACTTACTTTAGCCCAGGAAATTTCCGTATCCAAGTCACCAAGCAAACTTTCTGAAGTGGATTTCTGCACTAATTCAGTTTCAGTAACAGAAAGCCATTCAGAGAGAGAAGCAGCCTCTTTCTTCACTTTCCGGGCCAAGTGTGATGCTCTTTCCAGATCCTGTTTTCCCTCTGTCACCTAAAAAGGAGAGAGAGACACAGAGGAATGAACATGAATGGGAATAAATCAAAATATTAACTAAAGATCCAAACTGATTCTTAGTTAACCCCCAACACATGCGTAACCTTTATCTCTAGCGCCTAGAATCACTCCATCCTTGCATTCCTGCAAGGGGACAATACACTGCAGTGGTTAGACGGCAGGCAACCATGGGTTTTCGTCTTAGCTCTGCCACTTACGTCCTAACTGACCTTGGTAGAGGTAGAGCCCTTAAAAGGCTGTTAGGAGTATTAAATGAGAAAAATACATACACAAAGGGCTTGACTCAGTCCTTGCAACAAAGTTAAGGGATCAATAAATAGTGTCTTTTATCATTTTCAACAGACGATGCCCTAGAATCATCTCAATGAAGGACTCTGTTTAAAAAACACACACATATACACTATATTCTAGCAATTTGAGAGGGAAATAGCATAATGTATACTTTTTATTTTACATATATTTTACAACTAACCACTTAAAGTACAGTAAATGAAAAGGCACACAATTCTTTATTATTATTTAATTCTTATTGTTGTTGACAGAGAGCAAAATGAACTGAACTAACATTTACTAGGCTCTTAATACAGCTCCTGTACTATGTTAAGGAATCTTAGATACCTTATGCAATAAAATCCACACCAGTCTCTATGATAGGCACCATCCTTTCTACTTTATGGATTAGGGCAGAGAAGCTTAAAGAGGTTAAGGCCATGACCAGGGTGGCACACCCATTGGATAGAGCCTGGGCTGACTCTTTATACTCCATGGTGGTACTGTCAAACTAAACAACCATTCACAATCTAAAGCTGAGATAACACTTCAAAGGCCATGACAACGCAATACAATACATGAATAAAAACATGTTCTTCCTTTTATGTGCACATATATATAGACAATAACATTACCTAAATACACAGTGATACGTCACATGGGATGAAATTTTCTTAGACGATATAAAATGACATATAGACTAAATTTCCCTAATAAATAATGTAGGATTACATTTTTTTTTTCTGGTCCCCTAGGTTCAATTTTACCCTTTCATACCTCAAGGATTGATGATGATTAAATTCCTTCTTAAAAGTGAAATATGTTTTTATACAGAGTTTAATTAAAATTCATGACTCTAAACTAATAGCACCTCAATACAGACTTTAGGAGACAAATACATGAATTATGTTAAAAAATACTATGAATTCAAATGATACTTATCTGACTTTGACATGCCCAGGCAGCGACACAATCATCATAAAACTTAACGCTACTAAAGATTTGCATATACCAGGAAGAAAATAATTTATAGTTCAACTTATAACAATTTACACTCTTCTCAGTCTAATCAATACATTTTAAGATGTAGTGCATATTGAATTAGGCAGTATCAAGTTGTAAATCGTTTACCTAACCATTTATCTCTTCTCTCTCCTGGATAGTCTACCATTCCTTCTCAATAGGATCATTCTCAACAGGTATGAAATATACTCAAGTCTCTCTTAAACACACACACAAATCCCTTCTTTGGTCCCACGTCCCCTAAAAACCTTCCTCTCTCCTACCTTTCCAATAGAAATCCTCAAAACACACAAAATTTTCTTACCTCTCACATGTACTTCCAGCCATGCCATTCTGGCTCCTATGCCCATCACTCCACAGAAATTATCTTTGCTAAGTTCAATAATGACTCCAATGGCAACAGATCTAACAGACATGTTTAAGTGGACATTATGTTTAACTTTCAATAATATTCAAACAGTTGCCTACACTCATTCTCAAAATACCCTCTTCCCCTGGCTTCCTAGACCTAGCACTCTCCTGGTGGACTACCACTCCTTGCTACTTACTGTAGTTTCATTTACATATATTTAGATGGTATGATGTGATTTCTTAATGTGGACAATGTGATAAGTTTATAGACATAAACATTGTGAAATGATTACCACAATCAAGTTAATTAACACTTCCATCATCTCACGAAGTTATCTTTTTTGTATATGTGGTGAGAACACTTAAGGTCTACTCAAGTAGCAGATTTCAAGTCTATAGTTATGGAAAACAGTATGGAGGTTCCTTAAAAAATTAAAAACAAACTACCGTATGATCCAGCAATCCCACTTCTGAGAATATATTCAAAGCAAATGAAAACAGTATCTCGAAGAGGCATCTGCACTCCTGTGTTCATCGCAGCCTTGTTCACAATAGCCAAGATACGGAAACAGCCTAAGTGTCTACTGATGGATGAATGGACAAAGAAAATGTGCGGGGTATATATATATATATATATATATACACACACACACACATAAATATATACTTCAGTTTCCTTTGCAAGCTCATCCTCCTCAAATTTCTTACTAAACGATGTAACTCCTCAAGACTTGGTCCAGGTCCTTTTCTTTTTTCACTGCATCCCCTCCCTAGGCAATCTCATCATCACTGAAAACTTTAATCACCACCTCTATGCAGATGACTCATAAAATTCATATCTTCAGCCCAGATAATTCTCCAGACTTGAATAACTTTGTGAGTACCTGACATATCCAATCAACTCTTTCAAAGACACTTGAAATGTCAACATGTCCAATACATGCTTATGATTTCTCCATGTTTCTGCCTTTCCTTCCAGTGGTCCATCCCATTGATGGCGCCATGAGCTTCCATGTAATCAAGCCAGAAACCCAGGAGTCATCCTTCATCCCTCTCTCTCCTGCACCCCTACATCTAATCCATCACCAAATCCTACTCATTTCACTTCCTAAATATGTCTAAATCAACGTGCTCATACCATCTCCATTGCTCCACCCTAGTTCAAGCCACCATCATCTCTCACTAAGAGCATGACAGTGACTTCCTAACTGGTCTCCCCACATCCATTCCTGCCTCTCTCCAATGCATCATCCAAACTGCAGTGAGTGATCTTTTAAAAAGATCTTAAGACACATTAAAATCTTTACCACAAATTCTAAGACACTGGTAGGGTCTGCTCTCATTCATCTCTCCAACACCATGTTCCCCACACTTGCTATCCCTACTTTAGCCACACAAATGTGCATGCCTCTGGGCTTTCACACGTGCTCTGCCACCGGCCTCAAAACCTCCTCTACTGGTTTCACCCAGGCTATTCCTACTCATCTTTCAGATCTCAGTTTATGCACCACTTCCCCGAGTAAGCTTTCCTAACCCCAGACTGGGCCAAATCCGCCAATTACATATCCTCTTAAAGCACCACATACATTCCTTCCTAACACTTTATACCGATAATCTGACATTACGCTGTGTGACTACTTGATTAATGTTTTCTTGCTTTCACTACCCTAAGTTGCATTAGGCAAAGAGATAATTTATGTTTTCACTCACCACTGTATCTCTATTGCCTGTATAACTGCTGACACACAGTCAAGTCTCCATCGTGTTGAGTGAGAAATGACTTAACTCTCAAACCACAGGCACAATTAGAGAATTGGTGTAAAAACCAGCAACACCATTCCCATCCATAAAATGCCCAGTCCGTGAATAAATATGATAATATTTCACAAATAACATCAGCTGTATAATACCGAAAAGCTCTAAGATATGTGTTCCAGATGTGAATGTATCAAAATGATACAAAATTCAAGAACATAATCTTGCAGAAGTGAGGTCGAAATTGCCCAGGAAATGTATGGACAGTTCATTCTTATTTATTTGAAAGTGAGAACAAAACATTAGCTGGTCTTCTCTGGGCTTGTGGAGAAACTTAGTTAATATTTAATAACCCAGGAAGGATCTAAAATATTATTGAATGCAGCTTTTCAATACTGAAAAGAAGGTTTCACTTCCCCATGTTTTGTTTTGTTTTGTTTTGTTTTTGCTTTCCTGGTTTTAGGGCAGAGATTCTCAATGAGGGAAGACATTAAGCCTATTGGATCCAGTCAGTTACTCACAGTAAATGGCCCAACGACTGCCCTATAGAGTCACTAAAATGTCCAAATTATAGACGCTTCTGGAAAGAACTTTAAATCCTGCTAGATTAATGTGAACTTCCTGTCACTTATTATTTATTAGAGTCCTGATGTTTTAACATTTCTCAGTAGACTATTCAATTTAGAACTCCAAGGACCAATAACTTGAGTTTACACAGGGACTATTATTTGTAGAGTTTCCTTAGAATAACTTATGAAAGGTCAGTTGTTGTTGTTAGTGCTATGGAATGGATTCCAACTCCTAGCCACCCGGCGTACAGCAGAGCGGAACCCTGCCCAGTCTTTCTGTGCCATCCTCTCATATTCTGGCGCTCTATCAAACAATGCTCTGCTGCTATTCAAACGGTTTTCATGGCCAGTTTTTTCAGAAATGGGTGGCCAGGTCCTTCTTCCTAGTCTGTCTTAGTCTGGAAGCTCCACTGAAACCTGTCCACCATGGGTAACCCCGCTGGTACTCGACATACCAGTGGCATAGCTTTCAGCATCTCAGCCACACGCAGCTGCCATAGTATGACAACTGACAGATGGGTGGTATGGCTCCCTGACTGGGAAACGAACCCAGGCAGTAGCAGTGAGAACGCCAAATCTTAACCACTAGAGCACCAAGGCTCGCTTGAAATATCAGTAGCCATCGAAAATATTAAAATGAAATCTGGATTAAATCGTTAATATAAATTTCTATACAAGTAGTAATCACTGTGATATTAACACATACATTTAAAGAACTATAATGAAAATTCTTGGAATAACTGAAAACATATTAATGCCATAAAATTCAAACACGCATTCTCCCAACAGTGACATTTTAAAATACAAACATAAGAGGGAGAGAGGTGGGCCTGTGGTTGTGCTCCTCACCTGGGCACCCAGGTCATTGTAGAGAATCTTCAGAGAAGTCAGTTGCTCGTCCATCCCCTTGGGGTTGTCCGTTTGCTGCTTCTGGACAATGTGCCTTCCTGTTTTGATTACAGTCTCCACTTCAAGCTTGACCTCACTCAAAGTTTTGTAGAGTTTCTTAAAAATAAAGCAAGACAAATTTTACGCATTGTATTGAAAACTTGCTAACTGGAATCATTTCAGGACACAGCTTACAGAGACTGACAGCTAAGAACCATCTATGGAAATCGAAGGGCTTTATCTTTCTCAGACTTGGTTCAAAGGATGAGTAAAATGGAATCAGGGTTGTAGTAATTATTTAAATTAGATAACGAAATACACTTAAAGAGATATGTGTTTAAAAAAAAACTCAGACGTAGTTTAAAGGTTCATGAAAGTATCTGATAATATGAACATTTTTCCTACTGGGAAAACATTAGGACTAAACATTGAATGCATATCATCTTTTAAATTACATTTTAAAAAATCCTAAATGCTACAGAAAAAAGCCAACATTGGCTAGTTCCCGCTGTTGGAATTTGCAACTGTCAACATTCATTTTTTCATACAACTCTCTGAAGTACCAAGCCTACCACAATGAGCACATGTACTTATATAATGAAAAGATATATAAAAACTCAATATATCAAGATGTACATGACTATAGGAAGTTGGAGTTACGTAGGTGAAATTCAGAGCTGTCGTCATCCTAGTTACCTTGAAACTATAAAGCTTTATTCTGGGCAGGTTCTTGTTTTCATTCATCATCGTCTTGACCTGAAACATCTCACATGGCACTGTCACATAACAACAGACCACTGGACTAAGTTAGACAAGGTCAAAGACAGTGCTTGCTTTGTTGATCTCTCTAAAATTAATATTTTAATTAATAATAATTAATAATCAATAAAAATTAATAATCTTGCTTTGTATATCTCACTAAATAAACAAATACACATATACACGCATGCATACACACACACATATAGAAATTTATCCTACACGTGCTGCATAATGACATTTCGGTCAACGACAGACTGCATATAGGATGGTGGTCCCATAAGATTAGTACCATGTAGCCTAGGTGTGTAGTAGGCTACATTATCTAGATTTGTATAAGCACACTCTATGATGTTCGCACAAAGATGAAATCGCCTAGCGACGCATTCCTCAGAACATGTCCCCATCGTTAAGCAACGCATGACTGTATTTGTTCGTCCTTCCGCTCATTCCAGCTTTCAAGTGATCAAACATCAGTCAGCATGTAACAGACATGTGCAGATTGCAGTTTTGAAAAGCACAAAGAACTCTCCCAAGCTTTTCTTGCCTTAAGTGTCATCTTCAGTGTCTTCATGATTCTCCTCAAGCAGAACACTAATTCTAAGACTGTGTATGCTTAGCCATATAATTTTTAAATTTCTATGCAATTTAATTTACAGTTCAAGACTAAAATAGTAATAAGGCCTTATAAATAATTTCTTCTTTCACATCTTAAGTTTAAACTTTGATTTAAAATTTTATTTTCCTAGAGAATAATTTTCTTTTACACTACAGTATTTCTGACACCCATTCTAAGTATAATTTCTTCTTTCACATTTTAGGCTTAAACTTTATGAATTAAGATTTAAAATTTTACTTTCCTTGAGAATGACTTTTTTTACACTATAATATTCCTGACATCCATTCTAAGTATGGTTCTTCTAGCTAACTCAAATTTATCCTTTGAAACTTAGCTTACTAGTCACATTCTCCCAAAGCCTTCCCTAACTTCATAGCGTGATTAAGATGTTTCCTTTGTTTTTTTTAATCATGTTATAAACATGTCTATTCTAGTTTCCTTATCTCATTACACTGTAATTGATTTTACTCTCCTAACTCTCTCTCCTATGTCTTCTAATTTCCTTGAAAGGAAGGACGTCAATTCTCATTTTTAACCTATTTTTCATCATCAATCCCTATTCTTAGCACAGTGCAGACTAATAATCATTGAACAACCCATGTACGTAAACGCTAGATGAAGCCATATTAGCTATCAGAAAACCCACTGGACACAGTAACGACCCAATGGCCTCACCATACACTTGTCCAGGTGGGTCTGTATCACATCAGGATCCACATCCTTCACATCCAGCACATGAAGTTCTGCTTTCACACCATCCAGCACACGCTTGCAGTCAAGCATGCGCTGCTCAAAGTTAGCAGGCTTCTGGAAAAGCTGGAACTTTGTGGATACCTCTCGAAGTTTCCTCTGTTTGCAGAAATGAAAATAATAAGCAATTCACAGCAGAATGATAATCTCCCTTGCAGATGATATTAATATAACACATACTGCTAAAAAGCTGTAAAATAAAGCACCAATGAAAACACTCCTTAAAGGAATTCAGTGAGGTTGCCCAATCACCTTCATAAATTACACAACCCAGTGTCATGAATTACTTGACACTCAGAGTCTCAGTCTTAGATATAATAAAAGGCGAAGCTGGCCTCCCTGGAATTAAAACTGCATTAATTTTATCATCTGTTTGAAAAAAATAGTCAAGAACATATAGAACTCAAAATGTCCTTCGTCACAAGCTCAGGGTGAAAATCAATCTTGAGTCCACCATTAAGGGACTAAGTAGTGTGGCATCTCGTGCCCTCAGCCTGTACAGTGTATCAGCCACATCAGTACTGACAGAGGCTCTGCATGAATGGAAAAATCCATAGAAAGCTAACTTCTCGGCGTCTCATGCCCTCAGCCTGCCCAGTGTATCAGCCACATCGGTACTGACAGAGGCTCTGCATGAATGGAAAAATCCATAGAAAGCTAACTTCTAAATCTAGCTCGCTCTCTCTTCTCAACTCAGCTATAAAAATCAGATTCAATATTTTCCATCCATGCAACAATTTGTTTCTGCTGCCCTAGGATGCAATGTGCCTTCAATGCATCACTCCCGAGAAGGCACCCAAGTATTCAGCTCTTTCTCATTTTCTTTTTATGCCCCACACACTGAAAAGCAAAAGGAAGCTGCTCTTCCTCTTCACCTGGAGCACATCCATCTGACTTCCTCCTCTAGGAGTCCTGCCGTCTGGCGAGGTCGGAGGCTGAGAACGGGTATTTCTTCTCAACTCCTCTAGAGTTAGTTCGTGGGCTGAGATCTCTGCTTGGATTTTCTACAAAGAGATTAGAAAGGGGAGAGAGTATCTTTTTTAAAAGTTCCAAATAGTCATACAATACATAAGAATATGTAGACCCCTATACAATAAGCGGCCAACAAACTTGACCCTTATACGAACTTTAATAAGTTTGCAGTATAATAACAAGATGGTCCATCCATATTTTGGGACTACTGTGTGCTGTGCACAAACTAAGGTCTTTGCATTTGTCATTTCTAATGTTCACCACTTATTTATAAAGAAGGAATTTTCCTAATTTCATAGCTAAGAAAACTGTAATTTAAAAATGGTGGCCATATACCAAGGTCTCAATAGAGACCACGAGAACTACAAAACCCACATGCTGTCCCATAAGTAAGGTCAACCTTTCTCGCTGACTCTTGGTTTGGGACGGCAGGAGAGGCTGGTTCTCTTGCAGGTGAGGAGGCAATTACATCCTCATACCCACGGCAGTACCTGAGCTTCCTGCGGGACCTGGAAGGCGTCTATCCTGTCGGTCAAGTACGTTGTCAGCTGCTTGTCCAGCTCCCCGAGGCTCTCCTGCAAGACTTGAAGCATGTGGTCGGTTTCCTGTAGGACCTGGAGTTGCTTTTCCAAAGCAATCTGCTTGCTCTCTGCCTACACAGGGGAAAACCTGAATCATTAGTCGCTCGGCACAAACGTAAATAGCTGAATATAGGAAAACCCTTACATTCTGGCCATCAAGAAGAGAAATAGACTCTAAAGGCACTTAGTTCAAGACTTCGGCCTGCATTATGAATAAATAATAACTATCAATGGTAACAGTGAAAAGACCCTTCTAGTATCTTATGTATCTTGCAGTGAACTACTAATTTTTACTTGGCAATGCAAAAATACAAGGGCAAAACATAAAAATGCCCTTGAGGGCATTATGCGAAATGCAATAAGTCAGACAGAGAAAGATAAACACCATATGATCTCAGGTATATGTAGAATTAAAAAAAAAAAAAAAACAATAACCTCATAGATACAGAGAACAGACTGGTGGTTGCCAGAGGCAGTGGGTGGAGGTGGACAATATGAATTAAGGGGGTCAAACGGTATACATGTGTAGCTATAAAATAAATAAGTCCCAGGGATGTAACGTACAGCATGATGGCTATAGTCAACAATACTCATTGCATATTTGAAAGTTGCTAAGAGAGTAGATCTTAAGAGTCCTCATCACAAGAAAAAAAATTTTTGGTAACTATGTGTGGTGACAGATGTTAACAATACATTTGTGGTGATCGTTTTGCAATGTATACAAATATCGAATCATTATCTTGTAACCTGGAACTAATATAATGTTACATGTCAATTATACCTCAATAAAAAAAAGGAAAGATTTCCTACATATTATTGAACAAAAAATAAAAATATATCATTTATTATAAATGTAGGCATTTTGAGGAATCAGCAATAAGCCTATCACTAAGAATATAAAATATAACAAGAATGTCTACCAGTAGAGTGAACCTATCAATCTCTTTTTTCCAAAGTCTAAAACAAGTTCTACACAGGCACGTGTTGAACCACTATTTGTTGCACTTTTGGATAAGCTTGATGCTACTCGTGATCTAAACATCAATAGTTATTACTTAATAGGTGTTTGAAAGCATCTAATATCCACCCAATCCTCCTATAAAAGAACAGTCTCCTTTCTCTACTTACTGATATGAACATGCATATTGTCCTACATTCTGGATAGGTATCTAAGCGACTATGACATTTTATAACAGCAGCTTGTGTCAAATGCTGAAGGCCCTAACGTTTACTTGGATAATATGAGTTAGTAGTTGTGGAAATTAATAAAAAAAAAAACTTAACTAAATTGGAGCCAGGAAGGCCTGTAGGGGGAGCTCTCACACCCTATCATACATCGTCAATTACATCAGCCAGGAAGACAGGAAGGCTTGCCTCTCCTATAGAAGTACAACTACTTTATACTGAAGGATTTCTCTACCTAACTGGCAACAACAGCCCAGCCAATGAGAAGCCCGTTGCCGCTCTGAACTGTTCCTTTCCCCAAAGGACTTTCTCTTAGAGCAGCCCCTCCCCACTCTCCCTTTTTCTCTATAAAAGCAGTTCCCTTCTTTTGTTTTCTGGATTTGCCTATGGTTCGCCATAGCATGCAAATCCCGAATTGCAATTCTTTTGGCTATTCCCCAATAAACTCGTTTTGAGAATAAAATAACAGGCAAATTTACTTTTAAGTTAACATATTCTTATACACAGCTATAATACGATCCTTAAAGGAAATTAAATAGTTTGCAAGTAAAACAATCTCAAAGATAGACTTTTAATCATCAACTTCTTCCCCCCTTTTAATTGTTAGGTCTACTCCTCCCCACCTAGAACTCCAAAGCCCTCAACACCCCGATAATGTTGGTTACCAACTTTTCCCCTTGGTACAAGTTCTTGAGGTCAGCTCCATGTCATAAATCCTCCTCAACACTCGTGCATGTCCAAGTTCTTACCAGGTGACTCAGTTCTACGTATCGACTGTTGAAAGCCTCCAGTTTCTCACTGATTATGTCATCAAGGATGCCTCCATCAATCAGAGTCTGGCCGAGTTCCCGAATCTGGGTGCGATTATCCGCTGGATGCCGCAAAACAGATTCTAGAGACTGGATGGGGACAGGGGGAAAAATAATGCGTTTACTGAGGCAAAATGTATCAAGGATCCTAAAATTGTCCATTTTTTTTAATAAGCAATTCCATTTTCTAGCTAAATCTACCTAAAGAACAAGTCCAGAAATTAAGTAAATGACTAAGTCACAAAAATATCCATCATGCTGTTAACAAATACATAAAATTGAGAACTCAGCATGAATGATGATATACGATAATATAATTCCAAAAAAATAATTTCAAAAATTATTAATTACATGGAGAAATGCTCATGACATGATACAAAGTTTAAAAGCAGAAAACAATACTATACAAGAAAAGTTATCTCAAAGTGTTATTGATAATATTACTAAAAAGAGGTACTCATATTTCTACAACATATACAGAATGCTAGGCACAGTTTTATATACACAGTTTATATATACATAAATCTAATTAACCATACAAGCTAAATATTACTCCCATGTTACAGACGGGAACACTGAAGCTCAGAGAGGTTAAGTAATTTGCCTGCATACACACAGTCACTAAAGAAAAGGGCTCAGATTCCGTCTTGGCTCCAAAGTCTTTATGACTCCCAAAACCTTTGATCCAGTTACTACAACGTAACACCTCCCAGTGTGCATATGTAAAAAAAATAATAAACAGGAATAAAAACACCAAAGTGTTTAAAAGTGTTTATCTTAGAGTTTGCTTTACACTTTCCTCCATTTTTCATAATTCTAGAATGCACGTTTTAGCTCTCATACAAGAAAAATATGTGCTTTTAGAGTAAGCTTTTCATATTTTTTTAATTCTCTCAATCTCTCACTCTGCTATTTTGTCTGAGAAGTGACATCTTTTCTTCAGCAGAGTATCCAGCTCCTGGAATGTAGGTACCAAATTTGACTTATTTCTAACCTTCGATTCAATCATCCACTCGGTCACCACATCGTATCCCTATAGTTTTAAAACTATCTCCTCTTCCTCCTCTCTTTTTTTAAGCAAATCTACTCTCTTCACATTTTAATCCATTTAAGAAACAGTTATTATCATGTGTCTCATGCTGTGCTGGTAACTGGGGAAAAACTAAAAATCAGGAACATTTCTTGGCCTCAAAGAGCTCCAGTCCAGGCTTGGAGATAAGCCCCTAGGACAGGACTCCATGCCTCTACTCCTGCCCACTCCATCCTGTCCTCCAACTCTTCACTTCTGAAGATAACACAGTAGGAGCCATCGTAAACACGGTCGTTGCCATGTCTAATGAGCAAAAATAACTTTATGAAGAAACAAGAGAGCAATTGTCCTTATAACATAAGGCAGAGTTTTATCCAGGGACTGGTAAAAACAAGCTGGAAAACCGCCAGGTCTAAAATGCACTAATTACCAAACAGCTAACCACCTCGTGAGCTGAATTAGTGGGTCCCCAATAATCTAAATACACACAATTGTATAAATACCTCAGGCAATGGAAGAAAACACAAGTTAGGCTGAAAACTACTGAGGAAGCAAATGCGTCTGTGGGCACGAGGCATTACGTTCCTCATCTTAATACTCATTTGGCCTCACTGCAACCAAAAGAAATACCACTGATAAGGCAGGCCCCCACCTCCAGGGCTTCACCGACAGCATCTGTCCTCTCAGGCACGGCCTCGGTGCTCTTCATTCGCTCTTCCAGAGTGTTCAGCCAGGTGGTCTCAAGATCCAAAAAGTGAAGTAGTTCAATCCAACAAGACCATACCTCCTACAGGAGGCCAAGAGAGAAGTCAAAGTCGATAAGAAGCCATTTAGAGATGCGATGTATTTCTAGTGCTACAGAGCCTCTTAAATGAATAATAATTCATTTAGATATGAGTATCATAGGAATTTAGAAACTGATGAAGTTGGAATTCAAATAAGTGAAATGAAACAAAACTCTTCAATAAATTACATTACACCAATTGTTGGGGGGGGGCGGCAAAGAGGAATGAGCTGCCCCACTCTTTACACTAAAATCCCAAGAATCTGTTTAAATGTCAAAAATAAAACCATCTAATTAGTAGAAGACACCAGGAGGGAAACATGATTAGTTTGTTTTTTAAATAGAAAGGTAAAAAGTATTCATCATTGCAACACTTTTTCATAAGTATATAGGAAATTGGAATTCCCTGGGGTCTACCCTATTCCACCTCAGAAGTAACTGATGTAACAATTTGCTGCATATTCTCTTTACAACTTTTTTCTAAATTCATACGAATGTGTCTATATATGAAGAGAGCCACATTTCACCCAAAATGAAGTTATGTTATACTTACTGTATTAGTTGCTATCACTTATTTGTCATTCCTATGGGGAGTTTTGCTGGGGGGACATAAATTTATACTCTCCTTCCTTTGAGCAAAATTATGGGAGGAACGGCCCCTTCCCCATCTAGAAGGAGGCTATTTGATTTGATAAATTTAGGAGAAAGAGTTCAGCTTGGAGCCTCCTGGGTTGGTTCTCTTTCAGGTCCGCTGACTGAGAGAAGGCACATTCTAGCCTGCACTCCGTCTAAGGTGTGCTTACCAGATCCGAGGTCAGCAAATTTTTCTATAAAAGGCCAGATAGTAAATATTTTAGGTTTTACAGGCCACATCTGGTCTCTATCACAGATTCTTCTTTATTTTGTGTGTGTGTGTTTTGTTTTGTTTTTTTAACAACGCTTTAAAAGTATACAAACCATTTTTAGTTCACGAGACATACAGAAACAGGCCACAAACCAGATTTGACACTCGGGCTGTAATGTGCCATCCCACGGCTAAGACTAAGAGGGAAAAGTGGTGTCTGGCCTCCCAAATTTCTGCAGGCAGAAAGCAGACTGAGGAATCAACTCAGCTGCATGCAGAGCCCTATTTCTTAGGGGAAAGAAAGGAGGGTCACAGAGAAGCACTCCCAAGAAGCAGAACTGGTCCCTCCTAATCCAGCTGTCCCTGCCCCTGGAGTAGGGGGCCCTGACTGCATGTGCCTGGCTGGATTTCAGAATTACTATTATTACATTGCAGAGGCACTCGTACCAGTGACTGCTATTGTCCTCCCACTGCCCCAGCTTTTTTGAATGGGAGCGTCCACTTAGGTTTTCCTCTGCGTGTCTCACACTGTACCTTGGATATACGGGTATATCCAAGGAGCACCTGGAGAACTTGCTCCAAGGAGCCACACTTGCATTTGGACCCGATGCAGATCACAAGATGCTGGATTTCAAGCTCGATGCTGTCCTAGGTAAGACTCGAGGAATCTCTGGGAGAGCGTAAGTGTATTTTGCATGTGAGAGGAATGCAACTAATTTAGGACCAGAGAGTGAACTACGGTGGATTAGCGAAGGCCACAAATTTTTTGCTGCTACTCCCATTAAGTGGTGGAATTGTTTTCTCCTCCCTAGAACGTGGGCTGGCCTTGTGACTTGCTTAGACCAAAAGAATGTTACAGAGGTGACGCTGTGCCAAATTGCAGACCTAGCCTGTCAGAGGACTGGCGGCTTCTGCTTTTCTCCCTCTTCAAAGCCAGCTGCCGTGCTGTAGAAAAGCTGTAAAACCGAGAGGCCATGTGGAGAGAGACCTGCAGGATGACAGGCCATTGTGAATGTTCCAGCTGAGCTCCTAGTTGAAGGCAGCCACCTGAGTGAGCTCTCCACATACCACACAGAGCACAGAAGCAACCCAGCTGAGCTAAATCAACCCAAAGAACCATGAGAAATAATAAACGGATGTTTTTGTAAGCCGCTACACTTTGGCAAGGTTTGTTACATAGCAGTTGATAACTGAAAAATAAGTTTTTATATTAAAAACATAGTTGGGAAGAATATACATCAACTTCTGGATAATAATTACTTCAAGAGAGGGACCGAGGGATGGCATGAGGTGGGAAAGAAGGAAACAGGTTCTGTAATGCTAACTTATTTTATTTTAAAAACAGGATCTGGAAAAATATGGCAAAATGTTAATATCAGTTATATCTGAGGGATGTGTACATAGGTGTTAGTAGTATTATCCGTACTCTGCTATCAGTTTGAAATATTGCATGATTTAGAACACTTTAAAGGAATCTGGCAATAATCTAAGTAGTAAAATTGGACTTTCTGAAGAAAGGCATTCTTACTCCAATTTAGAAATTTGGGCTATTTCTACCCAAGATCCCTTGGTACTTCCTGACATAATTTTAAGAGTGCTTTCATTTGGAAGCCTCTTTTTTCTTCTTTTCATTTCCTGTTTCAAAGATATCATCTTTGGCTTCATTTTTTCTCTTTTTTTTTTTTTTGGTGAGGAACATCGGCCATGAGATAACATCTGTTGGCAATCTTCCTCTTTTTGCTTGAGGAAGATGGTCCCTGAGCTAACAACCATGCCAATCTTCTTCTACTTTGTATATGGGACGCCGCCACAGCATGGCTTGATGAGTGCTGCATCAGTCCATGCCCGGGATCCAAACCCACCAACCCCAGGCCGCCAAAGCGGAGCACTCGAACTTAACCACTACGCCACCAGGCCAGCCCCTTTTCTCTTTTATCTATATATTTTTTTCTTACATTTTTCCTTTTCTTCTCTCAAACTAAGTCCAAAGTAATTTTCAAAGCAATTCTAAACACTCAAAATATTTATTTCATTCCTCATTCTCAAATTTCCACCTCTGGGTCATAAAGACAGCTTGAAGAAATGACAGAGTACATGGTGGTCTTTTGTTAGCTTGAGATAACTTGGGGACCCCATTCATTATTTTAACATATTATAAGTTGTTATTTTGGCTATAAATAAACAGGAAAACAACAAAGACCCAAATCTAGGGTGGTTATGACAGAAAAGAAAACATGGAGAAGACTGTGGTAAAATTCAATTCCAAGATCATTCACTAGACTTAAGATTAAGCATCCATAATGTTACATATTAATGTTTACAGAATTTTAAATTCTAAAATGAGCAACCTCAGATGTTTTATGTTAGACACCATGTTAATATTAAAGAATAAGGTTTTGTTTGACTTGTAGCTTTCTCATTAACCAGTCTCAATTATACATATTTATCTTAGCACAAAATAGATTCACAACGAGCAAGTAATGAGTGAATTTAGTTTAAATATTGCAGCCATGATTATCATTTTAGAATTTACAACAACACAATCATTTGTTTCAGGTTGAACTCAATTTAAATTACATTGTTAAAAATGAAAATGCTTCTTAAATCTTTTCAATAAGATCTAACAAAAGTCACACTAATATAAAAACAAACAAGCAAAAACTTAATATTATTTTTTAAAAAAACCCATAGAATCATCTACATCTTAAACCAAATGGCCAGGATAGTGGAAATGGTCCAGCAAACTTCCAGCACATTCAAGGTCTTCTCTCCTTCAGGTCACTCTCTAACTTTAGACACCATTCTAAATAAAAAACTTCAGTTCATCTCTGTGTACTAACCAGGCAAAATAAAACAAAAGAGGTGCTCACAGTATATTGTTTTAGAATTTTAGGACTGGATCAGACCCTACAGATCATCTGTAATGTAAGAATCTTGATTCCACATATAAAAAAAGTCAAGTCCGAAGACATGAAATGACTTTTCCAAGAACTTTCCAGTAATTGAAGGCAGATTCTTGGTCTCCTATTTTTTTTTATCTCTGTTTCATTGTTATCAACCTATTATCCAAGAACTACTTTTCCGTGATGATTCAGTATTTGAAAAGAAAAATGGAGTTTTTTCCAAGATACGGAGATGGTCAGTACATTATGGAGCTTGAGTCTCAGAAACGCATCACTAAAAAAAGAACATACCTCTAGCGTGTGGTACTTTCCTCGAATTCTGTTACAAAGAAGTTGATAATTCTCCAGCACCACATTCAGCTCAGACGTCAACTCTTGGCCACCAGAGGGCACTTTTGCAGCTAATAACTTGATGTTGTCCTTAAGAATCTTCACTCTGACCTCCTTCTGCAACACATCCTCTTTCGCCCTCTGTTCCAAGAGAGAATGAACTTGAAAATCATCTCCCTTTCTCAGGAACCCATCTCTTTCTTTTTTTTTTTTTAAATAACTAAACCAAAATTAACACACCTAGATGATTCTAATGACCTAATTGGACCGTTATTTAGGTAAATCACTACGGAGAATGAAATTCTTTTGAAATAAGAATACTAACTACAAAATTCCACTCATTATATGTTCCAGTATACACAGTCCCACGCATATATTTTCATTTAATAACAGCAGCATTAACACCTAAGTTATCCTAAATTATGTTTACTGACAGGAAGTATTTTCAAATTCTTGTTCCATAATAAGAATCTAAGCAAATTAATTTTAATTGACCACTGGAGATCCGAGCATATTAGACTGAAATAAATTTTCACACAAAAAAAATGGGGCATACCATGGTAAAGGTATCCTTTAAAAATAATATAAACATATTTTTTCTCCTGGAACATAGTATATCTACCCTTCTAATAATTAACAGTATTTCAAAGACGATGAAGTCATACTGGGAAGATCTGATCTAGAAATAGCTTCTTTCCTGACTCTTCCTCTGGGCTTAAGATGAAGTCCCACATTCAGGAAAATTAACCTAAAATAGCCTTTCACTTTCCCTTTTAGCTTTCTTTACCGCTTAATGGTTTTAAATTTCCCTAGGTTGCGGTAAAATAATTAAGTGTAGTGGTTTTTAAAATCCTAATGGTTGTTTGGCAGAATAAAAATAGAATGTTGCCCAATCAAGGGTTTTAATCTCATTTTTCTAAACTCTCATCTCTAGTGACTTTAAGAAACCACAGAATTACACTGCCAACAGTGAAAAGGAGGAAAATAAATGAAATAAGATGGTTCCTAACATGGTAGGCTACCCTTAAAATACCTTATATAGAGCATATTATTTAAAGTTTCAAAAAAAACACACTAAAAAAGATGTTTCCGTGAAAATACTACAGATACAATAAAAGTCCCTTGTATTTACTTTGACTCACACAATAATGCATTGATGAAATTAGTTGTTTTTAAAATATCCGCACAGAGATTTTTGCTTTCATTATACTTTTAGGCAAGTTAACGTTGGGATAAAACATTCAATGTGTTGCTAAATCTTATTTTAAAAAGAGCCTTTAAGACACTATCTCCTTTGGCTTGAACACTGAGGGATACTTGAAGCAGTGGTAGAAATTTGGGGATAATACCCAGTTCTTTTATTATATAAAAAAGGAGAGAGTTCAAGACCATTGACACAGGTATATAAGTTTACAGGAAATATATCCTGTGGCTCCAACTGATATTAAATCCCTTGACGACATTCCCACTGCTATTCCTACCTGCTCTAACAAAATTTTGGTATTTATTTCGTGTTCATGTATTCACTAGAAGAATATACCTGATGAAATAAGGATATACCCCAACTGAATTGGCAAGTCTCTTGTTTCTTACAAAAAATAATTCTTCCTGAAAAATTTTGAAAATAGACAGTGGTGATGGTTGCACAACATTGTAAAATGTAATCAATGCCACTGAATTTTTGAGTCTGAGATTCTCAGTGGCTCCCCCAGGCTCTAACCTAAGAGACTGTCTCAGGGGCCCTCATGGACTCTACTCATGGGCCACGCTGAACAAGCAGAGTCTCGGCTTCCTTCCTCTACTAAAATCATAGCAGCTACCCTTCTTTTTGCTTTTTAAATTCGAAATCCTACTACGAAAGATTATATGGTCATATCACACTTTACAGCTAGACAGATGACTGATTGAGTGATTCATTTTAGAGGGAGGAGGGGAGCTATACGCCTGCTGACACTGACTCTCCCAGCCTCACCTTCATTTCTTCCACAGCACTCTCAAGTTCTTCCGGTGACTTGTATTCGAAATCCTTCTCCAGGTAGTCTTCTTCGGCCTGGGTCATCCACTCCTGCATCTCTGCCAAGTCTTTCTTCAGATTCACTGCTTTTTCCTGACTCTCAGACAACCTATTTTTTTGAATAGCAATCTAGAAAGGAAAAGCCATTCGCCAAATAAACAAATCTTAACTCATTAAATGTCAAGTCCTAGTTTCTAATGTCTAAAGACACCGTGATAACTTTCCACAAAGAGTCTTAAGTTTTAAAATTAAGTTTTAAAAATCCTTTATACATTTTGTGCTGATGCAGTGGAACATAAGCAATAATAACCACAATAATTATAACTTGGATTTGATATCACATTTTGGATATTAATCTAATCTGGAAATATCTATTAATAATTTGACAACATAACTTTTAGAGTAATACTCTAACTGAAGGATTGTAACATCAACAAAAGCAAAAATTTCAAGGAAATCTACTGTAGCATTTTTTATTATGAAAAAAAAATCTGAAGCAAACAAAATATCCATTTTCTCCTTTTTAACAGGATTCCCCAATAAGATTTCACTTTTAAAAAGCAAATAAAAGGAGGTTGCTATTAAAGATGTTCATAAAACACTGCTCTACAAAATTTTGGTTTTGCTAATGTACAATACTTGTATATTCCACACAGATACAAAAAAATGACATTAGAAAATAGGTATTTGTCTGAATCTGGTTCAATCACTCAGTTAAATATTTCAGAGAAGGCTAAAAAATATTTTCAGAGAGATCCTCCCTCTAACCACAGACTGACTTCCACTGTGGGAGAAGACATCGTCCCACAGAGGCCACCCTGCGCTCTCTTCACCATTCAACCTCCCGCTCAAATTAAACCCCACAGTGTGATCACCTTGCCAGGGCTTGCCTGGCTGCGAAGCTGATAGTGACAGAAGGCCAGCACAGGGATAGCATGGCACTCACGAGAGTAAGGGGGAATACTCAGTGGCCTTCCTTTTCTGCTCTCCAAACAGAGTCACAGTCATAAAAATAGGCAGGGACGAAAGAGAAGCATTGATTTCACTGCCCCACATGGTAATCCGGGAGCCTGCTGCCACCAGTATACGCAGCCCTGGGTCCCAAGCCTGGCAGATCAGCAGCTTAACCTGGTAAGAATTTTTTTAAAAATATATAGATACAGATTCCTCAGGTCCCAATTCCAGAAAATTCTCTTTACTAGTAGTTTCTGGACACTCAATAGTTAGATAATTTTCATGGATCCATAGAGAGATGAGAAAAATAAAGACACTGTAGTGAATTTAAAAAAAAAAAAAGCTCAAAATTATAATTAATTATCCTGAGATTATATACTTTCTATTTTTTGGCATTAAAATGTTCTTCTTGGGGCTGGCCCCGTGGCGTAGCGGTTAAGTGTGTGCACTCCGCTGCTGGTGGCCTGGGTTCGGATCCCGGGCGCGCACCGACGCACCGCTTGTCAGGCCATGCTGTGGCAGCATCCCATATAAACTGGAGGAAGATGGGCACAGATGTTAGCCCAGGGCCAGTCTTCCTCAGCAAAAAGAAGAGGATTGGCAGATGTTAGCTCATGGCTGATAAATAAATAAATAAAATGTAACCAAAAAAAAAATGTTCTTTTCATATCATGGATATAATAGACGAGATAGACTGTTTTTGTTTGTTGATTGGTTGTCCAATATTGGTACGTCCAATATTTCTTAGCAAAATAAAAATTTGGCGACATTATGTTTCTCCAAAACTTTAACATTTTTACTATTCAATGAAATACAATAGTCTGGAACTGCTCTAGATAATTTCTCACACAATATATGGTTGCCTCCTTGCCGAAGACACGTAAAAACTTCCCATACATTTATTCCCATACTTTGAATCAATAATAATTCACAATTAATTCTATGATGTCATATGTGTATGTATGTATATATGCAGATAGATAGATACATAGGTCTAAATATCTATGTCTCTGTGAGTATCTATCTGCTGCTTTCTTGCTCCTCATTGCCATTTCCAAACCGTTTTCCCTATTTACTTCCTAAAGAAATCTAGCCCCTTCAAGCACATGCCATCAGATTATAGCACATTTAGAGAAATTTGAATTTGGCTAGAATACTAATGATATTATCAAACTATTCTCTTAAATGTGCTAATGGTATTGTGGTTTTGTAGAAGATTGTCCCTATTCATGGGAGAAGCATGCTGAAGTACTTAGGGCTGAAGTGTCATGATATATTCAACTTCCTGTTGAAAGTACATTTTTAGCAAAAGGGAAAAAAAGTATATGCATGTGTGTATGTAAAGAGAGTGGGGGAGAGAAAGAGAAAGCAAATGTAGTAAAACAAACAACTGGCCGATTTAGGAATGGATATATGGCTGTTCCCTGTACCATTATTTCAACTTTTCTTTAGGTCTGAACGTGTTCAAAATAAGGAATTCATAGCCAAGACTTGGAAGCAACCTAAGTGCCCATCAAGGGACGAATGGATAAAGAAGATGTGGTATATATACACAATGGAATACTACTCAGCCATAAGAAACGATGAAATCCAGCCATTTGTGACAACATGGATGGACATTGAGGGTATAATGCAAAGTGAAATAAGTCAGAGGGAGAAGGTCAAATACCTTATGATTTCCTTCATTAAGTAGTAGATAATAACAACAATAAACAAACACATAGAGACAGAGATTGGATTGGTGGTTACCAGAGGGGAAGGGGGGAGGGAGGCGAAAGGGATAATTCGGCACACGGGTGTGGTGATGGGTTGTAATTAGTATTTGGGTGGAGAACATGATGTAATCTATGCAGAAATAGAAGTATAATGATGTACACCTGAAATTTATACAATGTTATAAACCAATGTTACTGCAATAAACAAAAAATTTAAAAAAAAAATAAGGAATTCAGAGGAAAACAATGAAAACAAAACAAAATACTCAGAGATGCAAATATGAAATTTTTCCTAGATAAACACTAAAAAAAATTGTATTAAGAGATGTGTATTATCTGTGGGACTGTCCAGGTATTCTCGTATTGTACATTTTCTCCTCTCATTTTTTACCTCTTCCTCACTCACTTCAGCTGTATACAACCTCACAACTATTTCACTAACAAAATAGAAGCAATCAGAAGAGAACTACATCCTACCCCAACTGGACCCATTGTTGCCTTCCCTTCTGTTACCATAAGGAACCATCAAACAGCAATTGTTTCACCTAGAGAATGGATCTCATCCCCTGTCACATAATCACGGACTTAGCTTCAGAAATTATCTTCTCTCAATCTCTTCTGCATCATTATTTTCTCCTTGTAAGTTAGGGTCTTCTTTTCAGCATGGAAACATCCTGCAACACCTTTATTGTATTTTATTTTTTTTTTGCTTGAGGAAGATTAGCCCTGAACTAACATCTGTGCCAGTCTTTCTCTATTTTGTATGTGGGTCACTGCCACAGCATGGCTGATGAATGGTGTAGGTCTGCACCCGGGATCCGAACCCACAAACCCAGGCCACCACCAAAATGGTGCACGTGAACTTACCCACTATGCCACGGGGCTAACCCATCCCTTATTTTTAAATATTACAAAAACACCTCTTTGGATTCCCATGTCCCTTCCAGCACCCACCCCATTCTTCTGCTCCCTTGAATAGAGACATTTCTCAAAGTTGGTTATACTTATGGTCCCAATATCTCACTTCCCATTCTCTCCTCAACATTCTCCAATGAGACCTTCTTCCCTACCACTCTATTGGAACCACTTTCTCAGGGTCATTGAAAGCTTCTATCTTGTCAATCTCAAGCTTGCTTTTCAGTTCTGATTGGCTGCAGCAATGCTCAGCATTGGGCATTGTGAAAGCTTTCTCCACCTCGCCTCTGAGACCTCCCACTCTCCTGGCATTTCTCCTGTGGCTGACCTTTCCTTCTTAGCATCCTTGTCCATCAATACGTGCTAAAGAGTCCCATTTACATATCTAATAATCTCAAACTTAATCCTTGCAGAATGGAAATCATCATCTCACCTGCTCCCACCAAAGTTTCTGCTCCTTGAGTCTTCACCATTTCAGTAAATAGCACCAAAATTCACACAAAGTGGAAGCTTTGCAACAATCCTGAGCTGTCCTTGACTCCACTTATTCCCATATCACACAACCAATCTATTACTAGACTCCCATCTCTGCTTTCAAAATATAGTCCAAACCTAACATTTCTGGTGAGCACCACCACCATCTCCCTAGTCCAAGGGACCATCCTCTCTCTCCAAGAGTGCAATACTTCTTAAGTATTCTCCCTGTTTTCATTCTTGCCTTCCCAGAGCAAATTACAGTCATGCACCACATAACAACGTTTTACTCAACGATGGACCACGTACACAATGGTGGTCCCATAAGATTTTAATGGAGCTTAAAAATTCCTATCACCTAGTGCGTCTGGAAGAAGACACTTAAGAGGTTTGTCCATGACTTCAAAGTATTTGCCACAGATGAGGGGGTGGCAAAAATCAACAAGGCTGTGGCTGAGACGGCAAACAACTTTAACCTGGGTGTGGATGAGGATGACACTGAGGAGCTCCTAGAGGTGGTTCCTAAGGAAATGACTAATGAGGAGTTGTTGGAGCTGGAACAAGAACATATAGCTGAAGAAGAGGCAAGAGAAAAGGAAACTGCAGGAGAAGAAAAAGAAGAACCCCAAGAAAATTTACAGTGAAGCGTTTAGCAAAAGCTTTTGTAGACCTCAACAAGCTCCTTAAAAACTTTGAAAACATGGACTCCAACAACAAAAGGTTTTCATTAATAGAGAAGAATGTTCATGGTACATTATCTGCTTACAAGCAAATCTATGATGGAAAATAAAAACCAAGCCAACCACCATGGACATATTTCTGAAAAGAGTGACACCTCCTCAAGGAGAGCCTCAGGCAGGTCCTTCAGGAGGTCTTCTAGAAGAAGACATTGTTATCACAGGAGATGACAGGTTCATGGGTGTTATTGTCCCTGAAGACCTTCCAGTGGGACAAACATGTGGAGGAGGAAGACAGTGATACTGATGATCCTGACCCTGTGTAGGCCTAGGCTAATGTGTGTGTTTATGTCTTAGTTTTTAACAAAAAAGTTGAAAAAGTAAAATAATAAAATAAAAATTTTAAAAATTGAAAAAAGCTTATAGAGTAAGGATATAAAGAAAGAAACTATTTTTGTACAGCTGTACAATGTTTTCATGTGTTAAGCTAAGTGTTATTACAAGAGTCAAAAAGTCAAAAAAAATTAAAAAGTTTATAAAGTAAAAAAGTTACAATGAGCTACGCTTAATTTATTATTGAAGAAAGAAAGATTTTTTTTATAAATTTCGTATAGCCTAAGTGTACAATGTTTATAGTCTACAATAGTGTACAGTCATGTCCTAGGCCTTCACATTCACTCACCACTCACTCACTGACTCACCCAAAGCAACTTCCATACTGCAAGCTTCATTCATGGTAAGTGCCCTCTACAGTGTACCATTTTCATCTTTTACACCTTATTTTTACTGTACCTTTTCTATGTTTAGATACACAAATACCATTGTGTTACAACTGCCTACAGTATGCAGCAGAGTAACATGCTGCACTGGTCTGTAGCCTAGGACCAATAGGCTACACCAGGCCTATAGCCTAGGTGTGTAATAGGCTATTCCATCTAGGTTTGTGCAAGTACACTCTATGATGTTCACACAATGACAAAATCGCCTAATGATGAATTTCTCAGAATGCATCCCCATCATTAAGCAACACGTGACTGTGTCCACATGGAAGCCAGAGTGATCCTAAAAGAGCTATCACATGTCACTCCCCTGCTCAAAGCCCTCTGCTCTCTGTGTGAAATCATATTTGAAATAAAATTCAAAATCTTTGCTTCAAAGTCACATACAACCCCTCCCCACCTACCTTCTAACCTCAAATCTTACCAACTCCTCTCTTCATCCTATTCCAGCTACAATGCCTTTCTCGTTCTTTATTGAACATGTCAAGCTCATCCTCACTGAAGAGTCAAACAAATTGGCCATTTGGTTCCCTCCCTTAACGAAAAATAATGACACATGTCTTGCCCCAACCTGCCACTCATGTTGGTCTAGTTATTCTAGACCACTGTTTTTCAAACAGGATGGGCTATACAACCAATTTAGGCAGTCAAGAGGAGCCACTAGCTACCCCTTGAAAACCACAGACAGTCAAGTTGAAAAACTCACTTCCTTGCTCAATTTCTCCAGCTGTGTTTGGCAGTCAACTAGCTTGGTCTGCACCCAGGTTTTGATTCCGGCAACTGGACAGCTCCGAAGGTTAGCCTCTATTTCTTTCATGTCTTTCAGAGATGATTCAATGGTTTCCATTTCATTAACAAATGCCTGAACACAGAAAATAAGCGCTTGTTGAGTTCATTCCTATATAAGTGGATGCCATAATTATAGTTTGTCTGCCTGAATCTCAGCAAATGTTATAATAACAGATTGCTTGGGAGTCAAGAATTTTAACTACTTAAGAAATGTTGTGTGTTAAGAAATTCATTTCACCTGGGTGCTTCATAGAGCCACCTGCCAAATTAGATTGGAAATACCTGACTCTCATCAGGGAACAGTACTTTTAATTAATTTAGAGAAGCCTAATGATTTCACCAAATATAAAATGCATGAAGCATTACTGGCAAATTTCATTTGTTAAATGTTTTTCTTAAAGCTTCACCACAGGGCACGGTAAGAACAATATACAATGGGTAATTATGACACTGAGATTGACATTGTAACATAAAATAGCAGCTCCTCATGAACTAAAATTGTTCTTCTATCCAAAATTCTATAACCATGGCCAAAAATAAAAATATGAATAATCAGTCATTCTTTTATTAACTATAAAATCAAAAAAGGTTTATGATGAAAGATATTTTATCTAGGTTTATTGTCACATCATATTCTTACAATTTTCAGAATAGCAGCAAATAATAAAGAAGAAGAAGAAAATGTAATTTTTTACAAGAGGTTCCCTAACTCAGCAGAACTCACAGAGCATTGGTCAAGCTGTCTTTGCAGCCCTTCTGTGTCTCCTTGGACAGCCTGCTCTTTCATTAAGAAGTCTTTCACACCATCCATCCACTTCTCAATGACTTTCGAATCAGCCTAAATCGAACACAATAACAAAGAGGGATATTACTCAGTGACACTCAGCCTCCCATATCACAAGATCTATTGCTACTGGAAAAAAGGCAACTTTTCAAAACTCTGATAGCATCGTTTTCATTTATTTTATTTCTTTTTTTAAATCTTCCAATTTTGAAAATGATTATTTTCTTCATTTGTGACTGAAATTCTCATAAGACGACAACTTGATAATCATTCTGAAAACTTCAAAACACTCTCCAGGGAACTAAGCTATTTTGCAATATGTGAGCAATATCTATGATTAAAAATTCAACTTACAGGAAGAAATGCTTTTCTAGGTAGAATCAGCTAAAATATCCTTCGTTCTCAGATAATTTTTAACAAATTTTCCCCTAAAGTTAGCTACTCAAAGCAGGAATAAATAAATAGCATAGTAGAGGGAATACAAGAGATTGTTCTTAGTTCTGCTGTTGAATGCCTTGTTATCTGAGAACCCAGGCCAGTCCACTGCCCAGCTCCATTTTTTCATCCAACATTTACTAAGTACCCACTGTAATCCATTTACTGTGTATAGTACTGGAAGTTCAGACACAAATAAGAAAGAAAATATTTTGCAGAAAGAAAGAGACTGCAGAGAGGCAGTAACATTGGAACTGGGCCTTAAAGAATACAAATAATTAGGTCCAACTTGAGCTCCAATACTAGAGTGAAGTGATGGTCACTTCTTTCCAAGGCCTTTCATTCATCATTGGTCAGTCTGATTTGTTAATTTCCCTTATATTGAGCTGAACTTGTTTCCTTGTACCTCCTGCAATTCTTTGCTTCTTGTTCGCCCCTAGGAATGGAGATAAATTTACTATCCTGTTCAAAAAAGAAAGCCCTTCAGATTTGAAGGCAGCCTTCCTTTAGTCTTCCTTTAGTCTTCTACTGGTTATGCATTCCCAATACCTTCCATAACGTCTCTAGGACATGATACCCCGACATTGCATTCATCACTCTGATCAATATGCTCTGGAAACTATATCAGTTTTCAATGTCCTTAAAATATACCCCACAGAACCAATTATTCTCATCCTTGTAATGTTGGAATGAATGATAAAGATGAAACCTAACCTGTATTTCACATGCGGATATTACACTCATAAAATGCCATCTAAAATAGTTTACATTTTGTTTTTCTTATTGGAGAATTGTTTTCTGTTTCTTTTGTTCTTTGTTTATAGATATATTATTCACAATATTATAGTTAGCCAAAACTCTAATATTCCCATAACTACCTCAAAATTACATTTCCTTTACTCCATATTGCTTAATTGACTTCTGTAATAAATTTAGAACTTAATATTTGTAAGTGTTAAATTTTGCCTTGTCATGTTCACAATAATAGTTAACAATATAGCAGCAACAAGTCAACAAAATGATTTGAATTTTTAGTCTCTCCACTTCCAGAACAGCTCTTCCTCCCAGCTTTCTCTCATCTGCAAATCTGACAGTGAGGTATCTTTTTTTTATTGGGGTTTTTTTCCTGAGTTTTGGGTCTTTTCCAGGTGAAAAATAACGCCAATGACAGTGCCCACCTGAGTATTCCCCCACGAGGAGACCATGTCATTCATTAATCAACAAACTTACGGCTTAGTTTTCAAAATATGGGAATCTACAGGATACGAGCCACTTCCTGCTTATAAGGTTATGAGAGAGTTTTTTGAATACTTTACTGAAATCAAGACTTGCCAAAATTGATAGTCTGTGAGGATTATTTGAACCAAATGAGCGTACGTGAAATGTGAGACTATGAATCTGTGAATCTAATAATCTAGTACCTCTCCTCCAAAAAATAAATAAAAGAAAGCAGTATTTAAAGGAAATGAGTGTGGGCAAGGCTTATTAGTGGTATCCATGTTGATTCCCAGTGACCACCACATTCCTTCCTAAGCACATTTAGGATCTCCAGTTGGTCATTTTTCTACAGCTCTGCCAGGAACTGACATCAAGCTTACTCCAGGTCCTGAGCTTCTGAAAAATAACGTTCCCCCTTAATTAGGACATTCATCCATCTCCATTTGTCTGGTAATTTCTCACAGGATGCATCATGTGACCTTGAAATCACAGGTAAAAATCCCACGTTACTTGGGACGTAGGTTTAGACATCTGGCGGATCTGTGTCGTTTTCCCATCTAACTCGTAATCCAGGCTCTAACACAGTCTCAGTAATGATCATGCTACACTTTCTAATTCGCAGGGCCGTTCTCTGATGAAGATGGGAAATAAAAAGTGCTTATATGGTTAGGGGCTTCCTGTCTCCTCTCTTAATATTATACCACCCTGTGCAAGCACTTCCTCATCCCCCTTATTCCAAACACAGCTTTGAGAGTCCTTTCAGTCACACTGTACACTCTCCTCAAGCTTCCTTTCCCTCTGTCCTTTAGCCTGTCTGTCACTATTCTCATAGGCCCGTGCTACTCTCATGTATTGTCAATGGTGATACGTCTCTTCTTCTGTGTTTGCTCCAACATTCTAAGATCTTACCATAGAAGACTGCTTAGGAAGACATGCTCAGGTGGGGTGTGCAGAAAGAGAGAAAGTATGAATTCATCTACGGAGTTCATGAAGCACTTTTGTTATCCATCCATTTAACTTGTGGCCACCTCTTGCACTGTTATTCTCCATTCTGAACTTTTTAAGAATTCAAGGCTGCATTACTGCTGTATAACTGGGCAATTCTTGCATCAAGTTTTCGGCAAGAAAACTGATAGTCTCCTGGGCCAAGGATTTTTGAAATTTGTATGGAAGTATTATATTCCAAGGAGATTTTAATCACAATCAACCTTGACTGAAGCAAGGGGCCTCAACGATCCCGGTCATTGGCATAGGAGAAGAAGGTTTATCATCAACCCCCTTCCTTCCTCCCTCTCTCAGACTCACACAGACCCATGTGAGCACACACAATTCACATGCACCTGTTCCTTCTCTCTCGCACACTTTAACATGAGAAAAAAGAAAGAGGAAAGCAACAGACACAGACAAGCTGAGTAGACCAATTGATCATCCCAACAGGAACAAAAGGAACAGATTGGAATCTGAAAAGCTGTTTTCACTACTAAAAATTTTGCACATAATCCTGACCACACTGAGTTCCAAGAGAGGCAGTGTGCCCATGAAAAGAAACACTAAGGTCAGAACACCAACCTCAGTACCTTATCAGCTATGAGGCCTTGAGAAACGAATTCCTCTTCTTTGAGCCTCAGTACCTCATCTATAAAAACAGGAATAACAACTACTTTGCCTGGTTGTTCTAAAAACAAAGATAATGTGTGGAGAGGGCCTGGTACAGAGCAGGCATGCAATAAATGGTAGCTATTATTACTAAGATCTACAAAATCAAGTGCTTTACTACCAAGATCAACCCCATAAAGAGTTACCACTTCCGATTCTGGCGCTTATTCCCATCAGAGACTTCAGAGGAATGAGCAGCCAGGGTGAGTACATGTTTGCATAAGAGTAAGTTCAATGTTTTTAACTGCTGCCAACATTAATGCTTGTTCCATCCCACAACTGTTTAAAAGTAACTGTTTGAAAGAGCTACTGCTTGTGATATTTCTGACTAGACTTGGCTGAATCCAGCTCAGCAGAAGGAAGCCAAGTAAACGAGGGAGGGCCCAAACTTGAGAAATGTCTAGGAGCAGCTGATTCACACAGCATCCTCCCTCTGTGGGAAGGGCTATTGGTCACCAAGATCAACACTAGCTACCACTTGTGTGCAGGTAAGTGAGGGAGATGGGGAGCTCTGCTCTGCCGCCCAATATCTCCTCTTCCTGGAAGGAAAATATTGTCTCAATCCACTTGTAGCAGATGTTTCCTGTGCTTTTTAAAAATATCAAAAGTCTGCTCATAGTTAATCATACAGCAAAGAGATTACAAAGAAAGTGAAAGTGTTTCTCTGTCCATTTAAAAATCATTCCGATAATGCACTTGAGTTTCTAATGTACAGTAATGAGTATTTAATTTTTCTCTACCTCCCTCCATTTGCAGAATGACTATATAAATTCAGACTGGGTAATTTCTAATGTTCTACCTTCTTTGGGGGGACCTCAGTTCTTTTAAAGCAATATAAAAAAATTTAAAAATACCAGTAAATTTCTAAAATAAATGTCTGTCATTATTTCACAGGCAAAAATAAAAAAAATAAACTGAAAGTACTAACCTAGGGCAGCCATTTCCCATTCTTATTTATACTGACAAATTCTCTAACACATATAAAATGACTAATATGGTAGTTTTGAAACCAAAGTATCAAATATTCTAGTTTGGAAGTGCCAAAACTCTGCATTGACCATCACTGCTCAAAAGCACTGATTTGCAAGCATTTTGGATGGGCAACACCTGCTGTTGGGTCAGGAAAAGGAATGCAGGGTCATTAAAACAATTCCTTTAACTCTGTCACACCCCATGTCCCAGCCCAGCGCTTTAGTGAGGGATGCAGGAAATCTGAAGCTTGGTCGCGCTTTATTTAAGGCAATAAGATTCCAAGGTACACAACTATCTCCTAAGAGTTTGTTTGCAGCTAAATTCTTGACATTTCATTTTGTTCCTCCCTCATCTGTTGGAATATTCACAGCTTTTTAAGGAGCCAATTTCTAACCCAAGACCAGGCAAAAAGAATTGTGAAACCAGAATTAAAACAGTAATTTAAGGTAACAGGGTTTCTATTTTGTTTGGTTTTATACTATTCCTTAACCTCAAAAACACTATTTAAAAAGTGTTCCCTCATTCAGTAGGGACAATCAGCAATGATATTGCTACTATATTTATTTATCTGAAACTAATAGAGTTCTTAAATCTTAAGGTTTCGAATGCACCAATACTCCCTTTAGCAAAGTAAAATGCATTCAAAATAAGAAAAAAAAGCACTTATGAGATATTTATGTCAATTACATGTTACTTAGAAAGAGTTACATCGGGCATACTGCATATTACTCTTAGAAAGTATTCACCATTGCGTTTTTACCCTAAAATGCTTTACAAAGTAATTTCAAAACCTGGTTCTGCATGTCTCAGCTCTGGGTCAGAGCACATCGATTTAGTGTGTGTCTTTGGCTGTTCAGCAACTGAAAGAAGTGGTGTGACTACACGGGTGTCCTGCCATTTAGGACAACCACGCATTTAGATCTTAGAGATCCAACCTCGCTGGAGAGGTACATGTGGGTAAGAAGTCTGAAGGCATCTACAAAGCCATTACACTCACATCCACTTACCCACTGTCTGCCAGACAAGGTTCCTGTCCTCAAAGAGCTCACACCTAGGAGAGGACAGACAGGCAGTTCGAGCCATAATAAAAGCTGGGCTGAGATGGGGTTATCGTGAAGGTGTCAACAAGGTGCAGTAGAATTACAGAGGAGGGAGTAATGATTTGTGGGTGTGGTGGTGAGCAAGGCTGAAGACTGCACGCAGAAGCTTACTGTTTAAGGATGAGCAGAGAAGGGGAGGCTGTGAATTCCCAGCAAGTAAGCGACATTTCCAAAGAAAGGCAATTGTCCAATGTGGTCTTCATGACCTAACATCCCATCTCCTCATCCAACGCAGCTCACAGGGCAGGGTATAGGCAGGGCTTTAGGGAAACGAAGGGCAGGAGCTAGGAGATGTTTGTGAAAGCACTTCGTAGGACCATGGCAAAGACAAACAAATCCTTTCCAGAAGTATAACACTGTCATCAGTGTGGAAGATGAATTCAGAGGGAAAGAGATTGGAGGCGGGAGTCAGATTTAACGGGGTAACGGGACTGTCAGGGCAAAAGATGACGTAAGAGTCTGAACACAGCAGGAAGGGGCTGGAAGATGGATCCAAAGAGGCAGCAGCAGTGGTGAACATAAGACAGGGTTTTGTGTAGGCCTTGGGGATGGTTTCATGATTTTGCAGTAATATCACACTGTAGGAGGAGATCCTGAACAGCATAAATGAAACAATACGAAATACCTTGCAGCCCCAGGAATCCAAAGATACTATTGCTGGGGACAAGCAGCCTCTTAGGATTTTGTGATATTTCAATCCCCATAAATCATAAGAAAATCATGTCAGTAAAATCAATAATGAAAAAATTACGTTTGGTGAGGAAGATTAACCCTGAGCTAACATCTGTCAACACTCCTCCTCTTTTTGCTGAGGAAGATTGGCCCTGGGCTAACATCCGTGCCCATCTTCCTCTACTTTATATGTGGGACGTCTGCCACAGCATGGCTTGATGAGTGGTGCATAGGTCTGCGCCCAGGATCTGAACCTGTGAATCCTGGGCCGCCAAAGCGGAGTGCGTGAACTTAACCACTATGCCACTGGGCCGGCCCGTTTTTCATGCAATTTTAAATGTTTTGCTGCCTGGAAGGAGTGGGAAGACTTTCCATGAGGTAGTTTTTAAAAGCACCAATTAACGTTTTAATTCTTAAGTACAGGAATTGAGGTCATTACTTTAGCATAGAAATAGATAAAAAAGAAAAAATTAAGAATGTATTTGAGCACGACACTGCAGCTAAGAGTTTGCAGGCCCAATCTCTACCTGTACAAAAGGAACCAGTGTGTAGACAAAGAAAATGTAAGCACACGAGGAAAACACTATTTGCCAGAAAATCAAAATGGATACAGAAACAAATAACTAAATCACCATACAAGAATTGTAGGAAGGTAGGAAAAAAGTAAGCACAAAGCTATGAAAATACTTTAAAAGTTTAAATGTGCTGTGTCGATGAAGGGCATTATTATGATTTTGAGTAATGGGATTCATATTCCAGGCTCATGCATTTACGCACTATCTATTTAAATGTCCCCCATGGAGTTTCAATATCATTTGTTTCTATTAGTTGGGAAAAAATGATTAAAATTAGTAATCTTCATGAACTTTTTTTTTTTTTTGGCTCAGGAAGATTTGCCCTGAGCTAACGTCTGTGCCAATCTTCCTCTATTTTGTATGTCGTCACTGCCACAGCATGGATGACGAGTGGTGTAGGTCCGCGCCTGGGATAGAAACCTGTGAACCCAGGCCGCCGAAGTGGAGCGCACCAAACTTAACCACTACGCCATGAGGCCGGCCCCTGAACTTTTCATTTTTACTTTGAATATGTTAACTTCCAGCAAGGCTCATTGTTAATGTTAGCTGCCTCCAGGAAAGGAAATAGTACTGAGGCAGAAAGGGAACTCTAAAAACATTCACTGTAAATAATTCTCTATTACTCAATTTCTTCACAAGGAGAAGTCTTTATGTATTACTTAGATAATTAAAAATGCATTTTAAAAATACCCAAGTCAAGCCAGCCCTGATGGCCTAGTGGTTAAAGTCCCACACACTCCGCTTTGGTTGCCCAGGTTTAGTTCCCGGGCACGGAACCACACCACTCATCTGTCAGTAGCCATGCTGTGGCGGCAGCTCACATAGAAGAACTTACAACTATACACAACTAGATACTGAGGCTTTGGGGGGGTGGGGGGTGTAGGGGAAAAAAAAAAGGAGGAAGATTGGCGATAGATGTTAGCTTAGGGTGAATCTTCCCCTGAAAAAAGAAAAAAGAAAAAACAAAATAGATCTCCAACCTTAAAAAGAATAAAAAAAAAAAAAAAAAAAATAAAAAAATACCCAAGTCAACCACTCAGTTCCTAAGAAACATCATCATAAATTGGCATTGAATTGAAAATCTACTGTGCCTCATGCCTTAAAGATAAATAGAACTTAAATGCCTAAAAATTATACATCAGGGGCCGGCCCGGTGGCGCAAGCGGTTAAGTGTGCGCACTCCGCTGCGGCGGCCCAGGGTTCGCCAGTTCGGATCCCGAGCATGCACTGACGCACTGCTTGGCAAGCCATGCTGTGGCAGCGTCCCATATAAAGTGGAGGAAGATGGGCACGGATGTTAGCCCAGGGCGTTTTCCTCAGCAAAAAAGAGGAGGATTGGCAGATGTTAGCACAGGGCTGGTCTCTTCACAAAAAAATTATACAACAGGTCAGTGAGAAAGGAAAAACAATGCTAACCTGAAAATGAATATTCATTGTAATCTTCTTTGAGGGAAAAATTAAAAGTTTTCCTAAGTGAATTGTGAGTAATTAAATAACAATCAGTTCCTTCAAAACAAATAAAAGAGTTAAAGTGTTCTTTAGAATTAAAAAATATATATTTCAATAAAGAAGTTGCACAATTAGGGAACACAGATATTGCCAACAATCTTATAATTAGGATACAAAACGTAAATAAATAATCATTGGACATTACAAATCTGCCACTGTAATAAAAAAAAATCTAAATATCCAGATGCACATGATTGATGTGGGATATTTGTGTGTGTGTGTGAGGAAGATTAGCCCTGAACTAACACATCGGTTGTCAATCCTCCTCTTTTTGCTGAGAAAGATTGGCCCTGGGCTAACACTGCGCCCATCTTCCTCCATTTGTATGTGGAATGCTGCCACAGCATGGCTTGACAAGTGGTGTGTTGGTCCACATGTGGGATCTGAAGCTGTGAACCCCAGGCCACCAACGCGGAGCATGTGAACTTAACCACTATGCCACCGGGCCAGCCCCTGATGTGGGATATTTTTTTTTTTCTGGGGGGAGGAAGATCAGCCCTGAGCTAACATCCATGCAATCCTTCTCCTTTTGCTGAGGAAGACTGGTCCTGGGCTAACATCTGTGCTGATCTTCCTCCACTTTATATGTGGGACGTCGCCACAGCATGGCCTGACAAGCGGTGCGTCGGCGTGCACCCAGACCCAAACCTGGGCCCACAGCAGCGGAGTGCGTGCACTTAACTGCTACACCACAGGGCCTGACCCTGACTTGGGATATTTTTAATGGAAATAAATTTGGCCTGCATTCCAACTGGCCACTTTAGGTGCCTGAATTTGCGACATTAGTAATAACAACCCAAGACAGCCTAAGGCTGGATTACTATAACCACAAGACTCCCTTTTGTGTTTTGGAGGAGTATTTATTCTCTTTAAATTCCATACTAAAATACTGGCACATATTTAGCTAACCCTAAAATACACTTTAATGAGTTGAAAGATTAACCTTTGGGTTCATCTTCACCAGTAAATTTTTCCCTAACTATATCTCAGATTTAAATTTGAAAACAAAGCAATGATCTTTTCAAAAGATGGGAAATATTTAAGCCAGCACTGCTCATCCTTGACACTATTGACTTCTGGGGCCAGATAAATCTTTTGTGTGGGGGCTGTTCTGCACATTAGCTGTAACTTTGGCCTCCACCCACTAGATACCAATAGCACCGTCCCTTCCCCCACAGTTGTGACAACCAAAAATGTCTCCAAACATTAAGAAGTGTCCTCTGGGGGACAAAATTGCCTGTAGTTGAAAACCAGTGATAATCCAATGCTTGGACCATAACCAAAAATTTTAGAATCATGGATAAGGGTAATTCTGGTTTGTAAAATTAGAAAGAATTACAAGTGATGACAGACAAAGGGAAGTGGATCCACTCACAAAGTTAAACGAGTCAAAAATACTAAGTCACACGAACACACTCCTCTTCAAAAGTAATGGTTTATTCTAATGAGATCTCAGTGTAGAACTGCAGCTTACACTTAAAGAAAACTTCCTCCTTCCACTACAACCCCCCCCCACACACACACGCACACACTCACACACACACACACACACACACACAGAACCCCCTCCATCTTAATTCTCCTGCTGGTCATTCATTGGAACTGTCCATTGGTTCCTGGGTCAAGAGCTTCCCTCCACATTCAGGGGTCACCGCTCTTGTCTCATGTTGCTGGAACCCCTCACACTGATCTGTACAGTCTACCACCTTTCTCCTACCACACGTTCTCTGGTTTTGATTTTTTAAACATCATTTTCAAAATTTTGTCTTCATTTTCAATCTTTTCACTTTTTTAGCAACATCCTCTACACAATATTAAGTGCCGGGCACTGTTCTACAAGTACATCTTGGGATACACCAGTGGTGGAAAAAACAAAACAAAACACGGTAGATCATGGTAAGGAGGCCCTGGGAGGATAGGGCAGAGAGTATGATTGGCTCATTCTTCACCCAGACCTTTCCTGTTAGGAAACCAGGTGATCTGGAAACTCTACTTCTCCACCTTCCTCACCAGGAAAACGTTAAAATCCAACTGTCTTACCTTACACTGACTTTTACTGCTTTCTCCTTATATTCTCACACCTATCCTTTCCTCTGGAACTTGATCACTGCTTCCTCTGTCAACATTTTCAGATGTAGCAAAGGATGCTGCTTCTGGATTTTCACCTCCCTCGAATTACCTGCTTTCCCAGTCCAACGCTGTTTGTCCATGGCCTAGTTCAGATTTTCAACTCCAAATATCTAAAATCTGAACATGCCAGCTTAGAGGACTCGGCTCTCTGCTACCACCTGGGCAACGTCTACCACTCCAACCAAGTTAGCACTATAATCTAATCACCAGTCTGTATTTCATGCAGGCTCCTGATCTCTGAAATAGTATTTTGACCATTTTTAAGTAATTTTCCCTTATCTTCAAGGTCCAATTATCTCTGCCAAGAAGGTTTTTGCAAGACAAAAGGAAATCAATGTGTTCTCTAGCACACTGAAAGTAGGTCTTTGGTAAGCAAGTTATGAATCCCAACTTAAGTACATAATAACTGTGGGACTAAAAAGAATGCAAAATGCCCAAATAATAGATATTTGAGTCCTACATGATAATTACTATTTTACCCTACAATAAACTTAAACTCCTGATGGCCTCTAGATTTACCTCAAAAGTTCTGAGTTTGGGGGTAATTTCTTCAAGCAAATGCAGATCTTTGGAAACCTTGACTTTTAGTTTGTTCCATTTTCCTTGAACATCATCAAATTCTTGCTTATACATTTTTTCGACATCTGGAGAAACATTTTTCTCCAAAGCCTTTGTTTCTTCTGCAAGTTTATATAATGTAGGTTTTTGATTCTCCAGGATTTCTTCAAGAGCCTGGAAAAAATTTTAAAAGATTAAAAATGTGCACAATAATTTGTCCATACAGATGGAATAATATGGGCTATAAACAGTCCAAGTCACTTTTTAAAAAGCATTTGATAAAAAAAGAATTGTGGGGGCTGGTCCAGTGGCACAGTGGTTAAGTTCACGCACTCTGCTTCAGCAGCCTGGGGTTCACGGGTTCAGATCCTGGGTGCAGACCTATGTACCGCTTAGCCATGCTGTGGCGGCATCCCACACACAAAGTAGAGGAAGATGGGCACAGACATTAGCTCAGGGCCAATCTTCCTCAGCAAAAAGAGGAGGATTGGCAATGGATGTTAGCTCAGAGCCATCTTCCTCACCATTAACAAAAAAAAGAATTGTGAAAAAAAGCATAAAAAAATAAGCAGAATCAAAAAAGTTAAAGCTTTCCCTTCATAAGTTGTATGTGGGCCAGACACAATATATTCTCTATGCTAAAAACCACTGGAACAACACACCCAATGAGGGCCAAGCATGGAGTGCTCAAGGGATGATCTGTTTTATCCAATGAACTAGTGTGGAGCCATGTATCCTAAATGACCAAGGAAGCATTTTTATTCAACATAGAAAAAGAACAACACATCAATTCAATCCAAATTCTCCATTTTAATAAAGGTATTTTAGCAGACTACAAACAGGTTGAGAATTGTAAGCTAATCACAAGAGAAGGGAAAATATGCTTTTAGTCTATTAAAAATATTTAATAACTATTTTTTCTTTTAGCTGAGGTGCTACATTATAGTAACTAACCTTCAAATTATAAAAAATTTTGAGCAAAAATGGCTTTTTTTTTAAATAGCTGAAAAAATATTTCAAAATATGTGATATGAGATATTAGAAACGACCTTAGAGACTTCTAAGTCCTAAAATATATATTACCTTTTTCTCTTCCAGGGCCTTCTCCACCTTGGCAAGATCGTTCAAAGCATTCAAAGACATCTGGGCCTTATTCTCTGAATCATGTAGCATATCTTTCAGTGTTTTCAATGTTTCCAAATATTCATGTCCAGGTTGGCTCTTTAGTTCTGTTTATTTAAAAACACTTACTTTGAGAAAATAATGTTAGGAACCTAATATTATTATATATACCATTAATCTTCTGCATAAGTGACTTCTCATACATGAGATGTTAAACTCCATAATTAAAACTAAAAGGGATCTCTGTTAGTTACTAAAATAAATCATTCCATCAGCATTTTTGAGAGTCAGACAGTGACTTCATCCCAGCGGATGTTGGTGTTTGAAATATTAACTAACTCACTGTCATTTTTCTTCATTTCATCATGATGAAATGTCCCTCTGAAGATGGTAATACAATGTGTCTTTTGTCTGATACAATCTCCTCTTCTGCACTAGCTACACAAAGAATAAAAGAAAACCAAGATCCCCCAACCAGTCTTCCTCTAAGCCGAAGCTTGCAGAACTGCCATCTACAGGGTGGTGGACGTTATACAGAACACTGCAGCCAGGCTGCCACAGGTACTCTGAGAAATGAGGAAGGCAAAAGCCAACTGGAAAGATGTCTGCTTCAGCCACTAATGTGGAAACCACAGGCAAGCAACAGTGTGTGGAAAGGAAGCAAGCTCGTTTGAAGCACAAAGAGGTGAAACCAACTAGCAGAAAAGATAAGAAACTAGCAGCAATCGTCACAACAGCCAAAGTGTGGAAACAACCCAAATGCCCATCGACAAGTGAATGGATAAACAAAATGTGGTATATACATAGAATGGAATATTATTCAGCCTTGAAAGGAAGGAAATTCTGACACATGCTACAACATGGATGAACTTTGAGGATGTTTTACTAAGTGAAATAAGCCAGACACAAAAAACCAAATATGGTATCAGTCTACTTATGTGAGGTATTTAGAATAATCAAACTCATAGAAACAGAAAGTAGAATGGTGGTTGCCAGGGGCTGGAGGGAGGAGGAAATGGAGACCTGTTTACTGGGTATAGAGTTTCAGTTTTACAAGATGAGAAAGTTCTAGAGATTGGTTGCACAACAATGTGAATATATTTAACACCACTGAACTCTACACTTAAAATGGTTAAAATGGTAAAATTTCATATTATGTGTATTTTACGACAATTAGAAACAAAAAAATACATTTAAAAAATGTTTTAACGTTAGGAAACTAAACATATAATTGCCTACTGATCTTTGTCAAAAATAAAAGCATATTCCGTAACAGTAAATTGAAAAAGAGGAACTCTCAAATATGTCACATTCTAGGTTAACTGAATTCAGGGGACAAAGAGTATGGGGTCCAAATGCCTTTCTAGAAGAAAGAAATATGACCCATTTGCTTACCATGCACACAGACAGATTCTTACAAGTCATTACACCATCTACAATTGCTGCAAGTAAGGGTGTGGTTAAACATACAGCTTTTTATCATGCACTACCCATAACATTACCCAATACAACACAATTCCTGACTTAAACAGCAGGGAGAAAAAATATAACATATGAGGGGGGAGGTCTCAAAGCTTTAACAGATAACTTTCCAAAACCAGGTTGATGCCAAAAGTAAAAAGTCTTTAAAATTTTTCAGACTTTGAAAGAGGAACACAATTGCTTTTAAAAGAGGAGATGATATTTATTGCTAAAACTTGAACCATTATGAACAAACAGAAGTAAGCGATCATTCTTTCTAGCTCTACTGGTAATAATACTAGCTGGCTTCCTTCAATGAAAAGGAGAAAGAGTGCCCTAAAAAAACTCTTTAAAAATAATCATGTCCTATTAACATGATTTTAGAGTGTGCAAAAGCTGTTTGCATTTTTATAAACAAGTGTGAATCCAGGAAACAGTCCGAATACACTTTAAGACCTGGAGGAATAGCAGGTACAGAGGAAAACAGAGTGAGGCTGGTACAAAACAAGTGAGTGTGCAAAAGGTCTAAATATTGGGAGTAACTTTTAAATTAAGGCAAGCTGAGAGAGGAGACTGTAAAATCATCTAGTAAGGAAACCAAGAGAATGGGTTTACCGTCCTCTAGCTGTTGCCGACGATCCTCTAAATCCTGTTGCACGGCCTGGTAGTGGTCCAGAAAGCTATCGAAGCCCTGCTGGACAAAATCCGGGGCAGAAGGCCGAGACTTCAGGGCCGAGCACCTTGCACGCACCATCTCAATTTTGGGGTGGAGGCTCAGGAGACTTGTTAATTCCCGCTGCGGAAGAGAAAATAGGATCACATAACTCACCGAAGATGAACATCCTCACAGAGAGTTACTCAGAGCAGAATTAACCTAAAGATCATGACACAAGTAGCATCTTTTTCACTACAGAACTGGGCACAGCATTCTTTCAAGTCCTAGATGGTTGTCTCTTTACCTGACAGGAGTCCTTCAGACTGGGCAGGGACTGCTGGTGACACTCTGAAAAGGGACTGCGTTTCACCCACTCCTCTTTTGTCTTTACGTTCTTTTCCAGCTCATCAAGCTGCTTAAAGTAAGCGTTTATATCTTCCTGGAGCTGAATCTTTCTTGCCAGATCTTCCAAATGCTGCAATACATTCTTCCATTCTGATAATATCTTCTCCAAAACATTTTTTATTTCTTCAGTAGGAAGACCTTCTACGGAGGCATGAAAAATAAGCAGACATTTCATATATTCTTACAACATCTGTTTTGGGTTTGTAATAAACATTCTAACCTATTCAAAATAATGAGGCAATGTCATATATAATGATCACTCCCTTAAGTCTCTTTTTGTGTGTGTGTGTGTGTGTGTGTGTGTGTGTGTGAGGAAGATCAGCCCTGAGCTAACATCCGTTGCCAATCCTTCTCTTTTTTCCTGAGGAAGATTAGCCCTGGGCTAACATCCATGCCTATCTGCCTCTACTTTATATGGGATGCCACCACAGCATGGCTTGACAAGAGGTGCGTCAGTCCGCGCCCGGAATCCGAACCTGCAAACCCCGGGCCGCCAAAGCGGAGCACATGCACTTTAACTGCTGTGCCACCAGGCTGGCCCCTTAAGTCTCTTTTAACACCACAACAAAAATTAGAATGATGGACTTAAAAATAACTATGTTTAATTCCTTGACCAAGGTGGGTGAGCAGGAGCTTGAAATAGTGCTCCAGGGGTAGTGTAGCTATCACAAAATGCATATCAGTGGAGCGGCAGCCACTGCCTTTTCTATAGAACGCGTGTTTCCATCTGTGGCATCCTACCACTCTGCTAGCTTCTAGTCTGAACCAGGGAAATAAAATTAACTGTCTGGACTTATTTGGGGCTCTGACATGAGAAGGCAGACCCTCTGTCATCAGAACAAGACAGTTGGCTAGAAAAACTGGGAGGCAGCTCGAGTTTTTGGTGACCAAACCACAGCGTCATAGGAATTGGGAAATGAATGACAAGAATTCCTAGGGCTGGGAGAAACCTGGCGAGCGCAGGGAGACTAAGCCAGCAGCCAGACCCAAGAAGAGTCAGCTAGCCTACTGGGCATGCTGCACACAGACCAGCAAATACCCAAATATCAATGCAGTGGTAAGATTACCCACTTTAGAAACACATCAGAAAAAAAAATGCCATTCTGTTTATTATTGAAATCTTATAATTTTGTTTGTCTCGTATTTTTGAGAGGTAGAGAATGTTCATGGAAATAAAATAATAGATTGCATGCTAGTCCTTCCCTTAATATAAAATACCCTCAAATCATTGAAAACTATAAGAAAAAGTACGGGAAATCTGCAAAGGAATCTTTATCTCCCAAGGAGAGCATGATGTTGAAAAGATGGGCTTAATATTTTTATTATTTGAGCACGAGGGCAGTAAAACTATTGTGCTTTTGTAAACATATGCAATCAAAATCCAGAGTAATGAGAGCTGTGAGAAAAAAATGGCATGTAAAACAAAAGGTCACTTCTGATCCACATACAATACAATTTTTAAAATTTCTATAACACACTGTATCCACTAAAAATTAGAAACGCAAATGTGACATGACATAATTTGAATATATCCCGAATGTCAGCTGCTGAAGTTCGCTGTCCACCATCAGGCAGGCAAAAGAATATGAGACCTAGGCAAACTATTCTCACCACAGTCCAATGATCCCTGTTAATGGGAGTCATAAACAACACACATCACCATTTTCCTGACAAACTATCTGAGCCATGGAGAAACTAGGCTGTGTTTCTGCAGGGTCATTTCTATTCTAAGCAGCCAAAGGAATAACCTCAGCCCCTTCATGTTCATCTCAGGGCAATTTATGCTAAACAAGAAAGAAAATTAAGCTGATAAATAAAATTTTTGAGATGGAAAATGACCACCACTCATCTAGAAAACAGATGAGACTTACACACTTTAGGTACTAGAGACGCCAAAGAAACTTCTTCAATTATTTTTTTATTCACTGACAATGTATCACGAGACATTCATTTGACCCCTTCAAAACAACTCTCAAAATTTACATCTCCCCTCCTCTAAGCTTGAGATACTCTAGGTTGAGCCCATGTCAAGTAACAATTAAAGCACAGTTTGCATCTTAAAAAAGAAAAACTATATATTGTCCTTTAAAATAATTGTTTTGCTTCCAGAGATCCAGAGTTACAAATTTTCGATCTCTATGGAACACTCAACTCTTAGATGACTAAGCAAAAGGCAAAATCAATTGCCTATCATTTTATTAATTATCCAAAAGAGATAAAATATAACATATTCCTGCCACTTTCGCTCACTCGACTTTACATTTTTCAATCTATCACCATTGGAATCAAGGGAAATGTTTATAAAACATAGGACTGTCATCAAATTCCATAGGCTTATACACATTGCCAGTCATGGGGGGCATCAATTGGTAAAACCACATCATTGTAAAACCACATCATTAAAGCGCCCAACTACTCCATTAGTTGATATCTAGGAGTAATATAAGATTAACCAAGAAAACCAGGTATGGTATAACCACGATGAAAGTCAAGTGGAATCAATTATTTCATTTTTTAAAACATTTTTGTGCTATAGGAGATATCACAAAACGTAATTCAAATACATTAGGCAGAAAAGTCATCAGCCTTCACCTTCACTGGTGGGATTTTGATGGAACTAGTTTGAGGAAACCAGCAACATGATTGTTTGAACATTTGTTTTACTGAAGAATTTGATGTGCTTTTCTAACTGAAAATCTTTTGCCATCCTTCTCCAAAAAAATTCCCAAAATATAACCCCAAAGGATGAGATTTTTAAATCTTTTACAGCAGGGGGTTTTTACTGTTCTGCTAAAGTATCAGAGTTTTAGGTTCCCTGACCCTATATAAAGGCAGGACAACTTGGCCGTTACCTGTTTTATATAATCAGCTTCAGCATAAGATTTCATTTAAAAAAAGATTCTACTTCCCCCACAAAAAAATTTGAAAACCACTTTTCTAGCAAAAAGTTTAGAGTATTAAAATAAATATTTGATTTGTCAAACTGTAAATATTATTCAATGTCAACATCTACAAAAACATTTAAAAAAATCAAAGGTCTCACCTTTTCCCATTTGCTGCAAAAGGATTTGTCCGATTTGGTTTAACTCATCCATTCTAGGGCTTCTTTCTGCCCGTTCTTTTTCTAATCCCTGGAAATAAAGTCCCAACATAAGAATACTGCAAACTTTCTTCTCAATATATTGTTGATGCTATTTTAAGTTTTCATGTTTAATGTCTTTAGAAGTTAAAGTCAAAGTTTACCTAAGAGAAAACTACAAGACAAAACTATGCAATTCCAGGCTACCATCCAGAGATGCTTAAATTGTAAAAGGTAAATTCAAACAAACAATATAAAATTTTGGTTTTATAAGAAAAAAAATTGCACCTTATAATTATGAGTTCCTATAAGAGGAAATAGTTGAAAATTATCACCTCAGTATAGGCTACACCATTAAAATAATGGTTTGAGTCAAATGAACCTAATGTGCTACAACAGAGATCACTGAACAAAAATTAATTAACAAGAAAAAGAGATGGAAATATTTCAAGCCTCAGCATTATTGGTTGGTGTTACATTAGGTTTAGAGTCATGCAAACTTCAACCGCAGCATAATTCATGCATAATTTTAAAATAATGACAATATGCTTTAGTTCCCAAACTAAAGCATTTTGTTCCTTATGTTTAAGGAGTGGCTCTTAATTCAATATTTATGTCTCTATGGTTTGATATTCTCAATGTCCCTATATCTCAGGGACAGGGGAAGACAAAGTATTTGCAGAACTAGCAAGAAAGGGTCAGCATAATCCTGGACACACACACACACTCACACACACAAACACACACACGTGTACACAAATTCCAGTATTTGAAATTTCTCCTACTCCTCAATCCCCAATTGATAATTATCTATTAATTAACTACTCAAATAGTGTCCATAATAGCATAACCAAAACTTCTAGGCAACCCATATTATTTCAACCAGACAACCCCGAGAAGACTCCCACTCTAACTTCTATACACGTAAGCATTAACAAATAAATTTAGGTATCCTATTTTGATCCACACAAACTTTTCTGTGGCTAGGTAAAACAACTATTTTTATAGTCCAAGGTCAAGGAATAAGAAGAGATTCTAAGAAACACCATTTATTTTTGTTAAACTAAGTACCACTGCAAAAAGTCACCATCAAACTGGAGAAAAATTACCTGCTTTATACAAACTGATTTTTGCTGCTTTTTATGGTGGTAGACTGGACTAGGGATTCTCCACTTGAGTATTGTGTCAGCTGGAACAAGGTTTTCCTTCACTAAAACAAAATTAAGCTGATCTTTCCCCAATTTGCAAGAAAACTTAGAGATGAAAGCAGTAGTTAAATTTTCTTTATTTTACATTTTTTCCAACCTTTTAGCATTTATTACTACTTGTTTAAAACAACAAAATAAATGAACTTACAAATATTAAAGAAAAACATAGGAACTGCCAATCATGCCTTACGTAAACATACACAATTGTTGTTTTTATCCCCTCAAATATTATAGTAACAATTTCTGGACGTAAAACTGTTCCTAGATCATAGGATGGAATTTAACTTATCAACATTTTGTGGGACTTGTTCCATAAAGATCACTGTACCTGCCAAATTCTCTGCCACTTTAATGCATTTGGGAATCAAGTTGTTCAATGATCATTAATACCATCTACGGTCTTTCAGAACTATAAGAAATATATGAAATGATGGAACACAGCCCTCATTTCTGGCTCTCACAACTTCCTGTGCAGAGGGCTCTGATAATGGTGCTTCTAGGTCAAAACCTTCCGCATTCCCTTGACCCACAGTCATCATTCCTTGCTTCCATAAGCAAAGAACTTTCCTGAGTGCTGAAAATATGGGGTTCAATGGAAAATCATCCTCACTTTCTAAGCACTCACAGGCAGGAATATAAACAAATAATGACATAAATGCAATAAGGGCTTTCACAGAGGTATGGTCAGAGCAATATGGAAGTCAAAGAGGAACCACCTAACTCTTCCTACTGAGGCTAAAGGACACATACTGGAGTAGAGGGCATTTCAGCCCATGGCACAAGGCTTAGTAAAGGGCCGTCCTGAGCACGGAAAACAGCACGTGGTAGAGAGAGGGCGGGTAGTGAGAAAAGAGCAGGACTCAGAAGGGCTGGAGCTTACAGCACATGTCGGGGAAGGAGAGGCAATGAGGCTGTGCTCTAAGGTGGGGAAGAGTGGTGTCTGGCAGGCCCTTGTATGCCGGGGGAATACGGCTTTTACATTTTATCCCCATAGCAATGGGAAGCCATTAGTTCATTGCAGCCATAGGAGCTGCTTGATCAGATTTATATTTTAGAATGATCACTGGTCACAGAAGCCAAGGGCTGTGCGAATTTAGGAAGAAGGGAAGGCTAAACAGTGGCAACTGCTACAGAGAAAGCAGATCTGATGAGAACGGACAGGCATCCTTTGGATTTGGAAGCCAACAATCAATGGTAACCTCTAACTAAGAGCAGTTACAATGGAATGATAAGGCAGAGACCTGTCTGAACTCTTCATTCGAACATTCAGAGTCAGCCAGGGTCTGACTCCAACCACCTCTCCAACCTTAATTCTCTACTACTTTTACACCCACACCTAGCACTAAACAAAACAAAACACTTGCTCCAACCTTCACAACACACTTGCCTACCTCCGTGGGCACCCTCTGCTCAGGGGTACCCCCTTCCTGGTGTCCCCTTTCCACCCAGCTCCAAGCACCCTCCTTCAAGTTCCAGCTCAGTGCCACTTCTTCCTCCGGACCTCATCAATGTATACAGACAACAGCAGTCCTGGCCTCCTCTCCATTCCCATGGTACCCACCACTTCCTAACTTACATCATCAATATTTACACACATCTTGTCTCTTAAATGTTCTCCAAAGGCTTTACAGACAAACTCCATTGCTGATGTAGATGCAATACAGACTCACTCTAGGTACCCAAACAGTTCACGAAAGGATGTACAGAGACTTAACAAACACCAACAACATAAATCACACAATCTCCTGTCACAATTTTCAGTAACACACACATGGGTACAAAGCAGCAGAGCTAATAAGCTCCCATACATTTTAATAGTATTTATTTTTAAAAACTGTGTCTCTTCTTTAAAGAGAATATATTGAAGAAATTTTGAGATTTGCAATAGTCTGTTGTATTTGGAAAGCAAAATATCCGTGCCACAAACAAATTCATAAATTTTTAGGTACCAGATTAATATCTAATCAAACTAAAAAACAGTAATAATAACTGGATCACCTTAGCAAGTGTCCCTTCCTGCACATCTCAACGGTTAAGGAAGGAGGGGAAAAAAACCCTCCTCCGCACAGGGATCTGATGCCAGCGAGCTTGAATCAATTCAAAATTTACTACAATGTTCTAAAAGCAACCTTATGGCTACATTTATTTTACAGGAAGCTGTTGGATCCCATCACATCTTTATGCCAACAGCAAATCTATCCTGGTGAAATATTTTATTCACTAGGGTATTTTTGTTTTATGTTTTACCTTAAACTTCTTTTTCATTTCTGAAGTCTCTTGCATCTTCTTATACTCCTTTATCTCTGTGGCCTGAATCGCAGTTTTTGATTTCAAAATCCAGTTCAACAGCTCTGCACTCACAGCGTCAAACCTGATTTAAGAATCAGATGTTACCATTTGTCATTCGTTTTCTTCTATTGTGTCACTTGGCTCAAGAAAGAGAGAAGCCAAAACACCCACCAGGCACGTGTTTTTAAACACGCCTCAAAAAAAAGGCAACCCGGAAATACAGTAACCACACAAAATAAGATTAACACATTTACAATTAAAAGTATGAAAAGAGGAATAATATTATAAAGTTATTAAATAATTTTTTAATAATTTAAGAAATTTTTAAACTTTATAAGAAATCACTTGTATTTTTATAAACTCTTGTAGACAAAGAAAAATAGATTTGGTTAGATAATAACAGAAAGATCAAGCACAGACGTTCCTAATTTTAATGCATTCTTTAATTCAATATTTAATTATTGAGCCTACTATATGCCAGGCACTGGTCTGGGCTCTTGATATGAAGGTAACCAGACATAACCCCAGCCCTCATGGAGGTTTCAGTCTAGTAAGGGCAATGGAAAGTAACAGGCAATCACCAAAGAATGTGCTAGGTGCTGATTCCAGGAATTCATGGGAATGGTTCCTAATCCAATCAGATGGGGATGGCTTTCTGGAGTGGAACAACAGCATTATGCCCAGGAGTTTTCTTTGCAAAGAGAGAACCAAGGGTGGACCACATTTTGCACACTACAAGTGTTAGGTGTGGCTGGAAGAGTGAGTACCAGACTGGGAGGGACAACTAACAACACGGCAGGGAGCCACATAGAGCAGTTCCAGGAAGGAGTCTGAGTTTAGCCAAAGGGCGACTGAGAGCCAACGACATGATTATACTTATTCTTCTGTGTTCACTTCGGAAAAAGAATAAAGAGAGGAAAGACCAGAGAACAGGCGGTGGGAGTAAAGGGAGCCAGAACTAAGACAGTGACAGTGGGCAGGACAAAAAGTGGACAGACTCGAGAGATGTAGAGAAGGTCAGTCAAAACCACAGTGAGGAGGAAAAGAGGAGAAACATTCATTGATGACTGGCCATACACCAGCTCTTTTCTTAGTGTTCTGTGTGTCTTCTTCACTCCAGGAGCCCTCACAACAACCCTGTGAAGCATATCCTATTATTACCCCTTCCAATGATGACAGAATTAAGCTCCTGGAGGTTTTAAATAACCGTCCCGGGCCGCAAAGCTACTAAATGGTAGAGCTGGGATTCAAACGAGCCTGGCTGTCCCCTCAACCAGTTCTCTACCCACAGGGCTTCTCAAAACAACTTCTGGGTATTTTTAGGTACTTTAAGGTAAGCACAGGTTGTTTTTGCTGATTCTTTGGGGGTAACTTTGCTTAAGGTGTCTGCAGTGAATTATGAATATTTGTTTTTTCATCAAGGTAAAGTGTCCTTGAAACTTGGAAGGGATTTTGAGACACATGAGGTAAATAACCAAGGGTCCAGGTGTTGCTCCAACAGTGGTATACTCTTCTGCTGACATCTTAACAGCAGATTTCTATGTAATCTTTCAGAGCAGAGGAGTACCATCCAAAGTTCACGCACGGAAAATGACCTTGGAGACTTAGTCCATTTCTGCCCTCAATGTGAGCAAGAGTGATGTGAACGGTACAGAGCAGCCCTGATCTCATTTCATGTTAACAGATATCTTGATTGCAGGAAATGGCTGTCCCTCTAGACCTTGAGCTGGTAAAAACAGCCACCAGCAGCAGCAAGAGAAGAGAAGGAGAAATGAGCCGCCATTTCTGAATCATATGTTATAAACCGTGCTCAGCAGTTATTCAAGGTTCCCATCTGCCAGGACAGCCCATTTTCAGACAAGCTCATAGTGGTTTCTACAGCAGTCTGAAGATATTAAAGAGTCTGGAAACCACGTCCCAGTAGGAATGGTTAAGGATGCTCTGGACTTTCGGACAGTGGAAATGGGAATATAAAACCTATCCTCAAATACAGATGTTCCATATTGAAGAGGGGTGATGTAACTCTATATCACCCCAGAAAGCAGAACCAGCACACCCGGGTAGACTTACAGGGGGCAGATTTTGGCTGGGCATAAAACTAACTTTTCTAATGATGAGATTTCACTGCCTTCTATTATAATGAATTGGATGCACTCATGCCTCTATATGTCCAGGAATTAACTGAAGGAATTTCTGCCTCAATCAAACCATGGACTAGAAGATTATGGTACTCACAGCTGCTTGCCCACCCAACAGACACCCTCCACCCCACACTTCTTTCTCCCTGTCCGAGTCCCCCAGAGACCAACAAGGCCGGACAGTTTCAACCTCCCACGCACTCAGGGCATGGACAAGTGACTGAACCTTGGCCCGTGAGACCACCTCAGTTAGCTGACATCTTCCAGGAAAGATTTTTCTCCCAGTTAAAAAAAAAAAAAAGACAAGGAAAAACTGCCCTTCCTGCCTCTAAAGCAGGTTATACAAGGATGCTACACCCAGTGCTACAGTGGCATCTTGGGACCAGGAGAAGACAAGCCTGAGAGTAAAAGCCAACATGCTAAGGAAGGCCGAGATGAGGTGGCAGAATGCTGAACCTCTCCATCCCATCAAAACCGCCCTACCTCCGGACTTCTTGTAATGTGAGATAACTGATGACCTCATTATTTAAGTCACTTGGGGTACGGTATCCTGTTTCTTGTAGCAGAATGCACTCTATACAACAGGATCATGTTTAAGATTTTATGGTTATACACCCTAGTCTTTTACAACCTTCCCTGCTTCCAAATGCACAAAGTCAGCACTGGAGAGACACGTGCCAGAACATCTGGCAGAAAATGAACACTCGGGAAATGAACAATCTTTGGCAATATTAACATCAGAAGCATCTTCCTCCTGTGCTGCCTTGGCTCCAAAGCAAGTGTTCCACAGCTACTGCTCGCACCTTGGAGGTACAGTGGTCCTGCAAGGAGATACTCTTAGGAGGTAGAAACACAGCCTTATTATCAAAATGAAAATCATCCGGTAAAATCGGAATCTGGGGGCCAGCCCAGTGGCATGGTGGTTGAGTTCGCAGGCTCCGCTTCGGCCGCCCGGGGTTCGCAGGTTTGGATCCCAGGCGCAGACCTATGCACTGCTTATCAAGCCATGCTGTGGCAGGCGTCCCACGTATAAAGTAGAGGAGACGGACACAGATGTCAGCTCAGGGCCAATCTTGCTCAGTAAAAAAGAGGACTGGCAACAGATGTTAGCTCAGGGCTAGTCTTCCTCAAAAAAAAAAAAAAAATTGGAATCTGGCTTTGTCTAATGAAAGCTCAATTGGGGAAATCATTTCATTTTTATTCAGGCAAAAATAATTGCCCATCTACCCGAGCACTGGGATTCTACTGTAAAAGAGAGAGAATACTAGACTATTCAAAGTCTATTTTGAGGATTAACTGCTGTAGTGACTGTGAGGCACAGTACCTGGGACACAGCATAGCTTAACAGAGCATCCGACATTAGTAAAAGCTCAATATATATCAGCTGTGATTATTTCTCCTCTAAAGATCCCAAGTTTCTTATGAATCAATAAGATGAAAAGACATTTTATGCCAAAGATGGATCTTTAAGCCAAACACAAAGACTCTGTTAATGAATCTGACAAAGGAACTAACAACGGAAGAAAGAAAACATGAAAAAAGAATGCAGAGAAAAAGGAAGAGAAAAGGAGAGGAAAAAGAAATTACTTCCCTGAATTAAGTATTTTGGAATGGCAAGAAGGGGAAGGAGAGTCACAAAGAATAAGGAGATCTATTCACAGCAAAATGGTCTGAGTTGTGACTGTAAAGGAAAGAATAAATGAGGGATCATAGACAATCACATCCTCCAGAAGTAAATTATGGAAATGAAGAAAGAAGGATTCCGTCACACGGTTCTCCAAATTGAACACAGGATAAATAAAATCATCCAAGACAATTTAGATGCTTAGCCAAGGTGAAGTAAAATATTCAGAAGACTCAGGGGCAGCGAGTGGTTCAGGAATTGAATTTCCATAACAATCATTATGTCCACATTTGCATATGATTAGTGATTAGCGCAAAATAAGTTATCGAGTACAAAATACATTCTGTGCGATCTGTTCTCACTTTTTCTTCACTTCAACATCCACAGGGATCTGTCTTTTCTTCGGGGGAGGAGGAGGAGGCAGTTCTTGCTTAGATCTTTTTGTAGTTACTTGTTCTTTTACTCGAACAGTCTCCAAAAGATCCTTCTGAGGAATCTGGGACATCCCCAACTTTGCTACAGCCTGAGTCACCTGAAATAAAAATCAACCACAGTTTTAATGTTTTATAACAGGTTTATTAAGATACAATTCACATGCCATAAAATTCTCCCTTTGAAAATGTACAGTTCGATGGTTATCAGTATTTTCAGAGTTGTGCAACCATCCCCACTTTCTAATTCCAGAATAGTTTCATCATCCCAGAAAGAAACCCTATACCCATTAACAGTCACTCCTCATCCTCCCCGCCGCAGCCCCTGGCGAACACTAATCTACTTACTATCTCTATAGATTTGCCTATTTTGGATATTTCATATGGCCAGAATCATAATGCATATAATCTTGTGACTAGCTTCCTTTACTTTGCATAATGTTTTCAAGGCTCATCCATGTTGTAGCATGTAGTGCTGTGTGTTTTTAATTGCCAAATAATATTCCATTCTATGGATATACCACATTTTGTTTCTCCATCTATCTATTGATGGGAAATTTGGGTTGTTTCACTTTGGGGCTATTATGAATAATACTGCTACAAACATTCATGTACAAACCAAAGTTCTATTTTTTATCAATTCACTAAAATTTTTTTCTTTTGGTGAGGAAGATTAGCTCTGAGCTAATATCTGTTGCCAACCCTCCTCTTTTTGCTGAGGAAGATTGGCCCTGGGCTAAGATCCGTGCCCATCTTCCTCTACTTTATAGGTAGGACACCCACCACAGCACGGCTTGATAGGCAGTGCATAGGTCTGCACCCGGGATGCAAACCTGCGTGCGAACCCCAGGCCACCAAAGCAGAGCATGCGAACTTAACCCCTCTGCCACCGGGCTGGCCCCTAAAATACTTTTTAAATTAATAAGATTATTTAAGATTTAAAGATCATTCAATGGATTCATGTCTTAAGTGTTATCAGTTAGTAAGGGTTAAATTACTGGATATTAATAAGTTTTTTGAAGATGTATTAAAATTTACTTTAGAAAGCTAAAGATTTTCACATGTGAATTTTTCAGTTTCATAGTAAACCAGGTTTAAGGAACCAATATTTTAGTTTAAACCTACCTAAAACTAACCTGAACACTTAACTTCTACTTAATGGCGCCACATATTACCCAGAGCAAAAGGTACCTGGTTGGAGGAATCTTCTAGTCTCTGAACCAAAGAATCCCATCTCTGAGTCAGCTCCTCTGAGTCACTGTTGATTTTCTTAGATGCCTTGGGATTATCAAGTAATTGACTCACATCTTGGCCAATCTCACTCAGCTGATCCAATGCTTGACGCTTCATTTCCATGTCTTCCTTCAAAATCTAGAATTTCAGATATTTATTAGATGACTCCCTCCTAACAGGACTTTATATTCCTGTTCCCAGTCATGAAATGTGAATACGTATATTTTATAGTAAAATTTACCTGCCATGCAGTTCACTAATGCTAAAACACAACACGCCTGATTCTAGATCATTACAGGGCAGCATTCTAGCGTTGGGTAGTGAGTCACAATCTGTATTCATTAAATCACATTAACCATTGATACAAAACACTAAAATATCATAGGCTATAGATAGATGCTGAGAATGACATCACTTACAGCCAGTCGTCGAATACTGACACTTAGTTCCTTTTGGTCTTTGAAGTTGCTCGTTTGGACTTGATTTAAAGCCTCTTCTTTCTCGGTTAGCCAAGCTTTCAACAAGCACTACAAAGAGTAACGAAAAGTTAGAAATATATTTAGGGAATCATTTGGTAATTCAGTTCAATCAAGTTCCCAAATCACTAACTACTATACTATTAGAGGATTCACTCTTCCTTAGGGCAAGAAGGACTTCAAACATGAGGCATGAATGATCCAGAAAGACATCTTTCTTTAAGATATCATCCTTCTCAGATTTGCAACAGATCAACCTGACATTAGCCCCACATCTGGGTAACCAAACCTAATCCTCAGGGAGGTGGATGGATCTAAAAGGCTAAACCCAACTATCCAAGTCTCTAAAAGAACCACATTATAACTCTCTAGAGGCAGAAGGAAGCTCAGAAACTGTCTTGTCCCAGCCCATCATTTTAGGGAGGAAGGAGCGAGAAGCCAAGTGATAGGTCCAAGATCACTGGGCTAGTTAACAGCAGAGCCAGATCAAAGACCTACACCCTAAAGCCAGTGGTTTTTCCAAGGCATCATGCAGGAAAACCACACTAATGCTCCAGGTTCAACAGCAGTTGTGATTAGAGGAGGAAATTTGAGGATACTCATTAAAGAATACTACTTTTTAAGCAGAAGATATTTAGTAATGTAGAGAGAGAAACTTGAAGGAGGGATGGAAAACAGTATGGCTGCATTGGGATAATTCTTCCCAAAATGTAGTATCTACTCTAGAAACCCTTTTCTATAGAGTTGGGAGTCGGGGGAGTCTTGTTTCTGTGTTTGCAATGGAATCAATTCTTTCTCTAATTGTTTTATTTCTCAGTTTATTTGACAACTATTCTTTGCCTCTATATTCCACCAAAAAAAAAATGATGATTAAGAAAATAAAAGACAAATACAGATCTCTCCCCAGTGAAGTAAAAGTGATAAGATATGCACATAAATAACTATGACACAAGAAAGAAAGTGCAGACACCACAAAAAAATTATGTAATAGCTATTTCGTATTTATAATATATATAAATATATATTTATGTAATATAAAATATTATATATATATATATATATATAATGGTGTCTGCACTTTCTTTCTTGCACCATAGTTATTGTGTATGTACGTATTTTAAATGTCAGGGCAATTCTAAAGAAGAAGAGATTACTTCCAGTTTCAAGATAGTGGGGGAGAGGGAGGGAGTTTATAAATGACTTTGTGGTTCCTGATGGATGCGAAGAACCTAAAAATGAAGAGATGGGGCCAGCCTGGTGGTGTAGTGGTTAAGTTCACGCACTCAGCTTCAGCGGCCCGGGGCTCGCAGGTTCAGATCTTGGTCATGGACCTACACAGTTCATCAAGCCAAGCTGTGGCAGGCATCTCACATACAAAATAGAGGAAGATGGGCACAGATGTTAGCTCAGGGCCAATCTTTCTCAGCAAAAAAAAAAAAAAAAAAGGAAGAGATGGGTGAAAAGACATTCCACAGCAGGTGCCACACCTTAAGCAAAACACAGAGGCTAGAAAACACATGAAATACATTCACTCTTTCAAAAACATCATGAAAACAAAACAAAACAACAACAAAAAATATGAAGAATCTACAACACGCCATGCACTAGGAACAGAGCAGAGGGAAAAAAACCAGCACTCTTCTCATGGCATTGACAGTCTAGGAATGCACTACAAACTGGGATTTCAGGCTTGAGCACTGCGCATGTGGAAGGACAGAGGGAAAATTACGGTCGGAAAGGTAGGTTGGAATCCTTTATGGAATACCCTTCATGTCACACCTAAAACTGACATGTGCTGCAGAAGTTTGGAACTAACTCTCAAAGCCCATTTCTAACGATCTTAAAACCTGTGCAACTGAGTGAACAATAGTCCCTTCAAAGATTTTTTAATTCAGATCCAGTTTATTTGGTCTCATTCCACACAAAGCAAATTATCTATATACTAAGTACCAACGGGGGCTCCAATTCTCCATTTCAACAAGAGTCCCCCTTCCTTGCATATCGGTAGCAGAAAGCCATTGAAAGGTCAGTTTTAAACCTAAGGTAATACAAATATTTTTAAAATATTTTTTAATTGTCAAATTAAAATTATTTCCGAATTTTATATTATTTTACTTAGTAAAAGAGTAACTCAATGGTTTTCTTTATCAATGTCTCCTACTGTCATTATTGAAGCAAAATCTTAACTATTCTATGTGACCCTTGGGCCTGGATACAAGGGTCCAAGTAAACGCAAATATTTGTAAAGTGAAATGTAAATATTTCAGAAATCAGAACCCAGTCTATTATGTGATTCTTTACAAGGGAATTCTGACCAAAGATGGGAGGCGGGAGGGAGTGGTTAACAATTAATATGGGACAAATTTTGCAACCTACTTTTTAAGATGTTCTCTCTGCCACCATATTTAGTAAACCACAAAATATCATATACTTGGTTTTTATGCCCTGAAAAGAATACAGTTGCTTTTTGTGGATAGAAATGAAATGCATTTAAAAGAATCAAAACGGACACTGAGATGTGGGAACAGAGTATCTGCTTATTTTCTAAACCACAAGTGTTTGGCATTTGGGGAGAAAAGTTTTGCTTATTTGTATTCTCTTTTGATGGTTACTTTTCTGGAAGGATGGAAGGTGGGCAAAGGGCCACCACTCTGACTGAAAACCTAAGGTGACAGCTTTGCGCCAAAGGTTCATTTGCTGTGGTAATCTTTAGTGGAAAAATTACAGCATTAACCAAGTATTAAGTCAGTGGTGTTGCTAAATAATATTTTATCATTAATTTCAGTAGTTATTCTGGTTAAAAATCAAGAATAATTCTTCTGATTTAAAGTTCACAAAGTATTGAGTGGATTTATTCATTATTTACTGAGCACAAACCATATGCTAGGCACTGTGTTGATATAAGTGTAAACACATTATCCAACACAAATGCAATAAAAATTATAATGTCAAAGAAATCGTGAAAGTAGCATTATCTAAATACTAACATTCTAAATAATGAACACAGATCAAATTGTTTTTACAATAAAGTCGTATAATATGATCTCTATGAATAAACTGCATGATCAGTTATAAATGGATAGCAATCTGATTTTAAAAATAATAAAAATTATTTGTATATTTTCCTTTCAAAGAAAAGTGAACAAGACAACTCTATTGCTACGGCATAACTAAAGATGGGTTACTTCGCACCACCTATTTTACTCATTATGGATAACGGTTTCTTACCTGTTCTTCCAATAATTCCTGCCACAATATATTGATTTCTTGCAACCTACTCCAGCGTTCTTCAGTCCACCGGCACACTGCTGTCCACCGTTCACCGAGTTTCTAGTAAAGGAAGAAACCAGCCTTTGTCAACAAAGCCTTATGAGAGCGTTATCATGATCCTTAAAGAAATCCAGGACATCCATTGTTCTTTATTACAGCGTAGCAATTTATGAAAAATATTCTTATAAAAGTTGCTTGAAAATAATACAGATGAATCCTATAAATTTATAGATGAGAAAAATTAATTTCCATAGAATATAACTATTAATTATTTCACATTACATAGTTAGAAAATAGCACAAGTAGAACTCTATCCTGAAACTTTTGACTCCAAATTCCTGCTCTTTCCATTTCACTGTGGTTTTTATACAAGAATTTGACATTTTAACATATATCTTCAAAACAGAGCAAACATATCTAATTTTTGTGCTTCAAATTTTTCAGACTATAATTATCTAAAAAATTCAGTGCATCAATTATTTCTTAACCACCCTTTATATGCCAAGAAAATTTCCATCTGTAGTACCCAACTTATGAAAAAACTTCAACTTTACAAAAACTATGCTTTGAACGAGAGAATTTCTATAAAATAAAAAAAGTGCTTCATTGATTTGTTCTGTTTACACTGCATGATCTAGGGACAAGTCCACAAAAATTAGCAATAGAATCTTACAAATATTAGCAACGCTAAAAAAATAAATTTGATTAATTTTTTAAAAGTCATTCTTGATGCTAACTTTCCCAACAAATTATTTTATTACCATTTTATAAATAATGATTGACAAATGTTCAATTGTATTTCTACATTACTTACATGTGAACAACAATTATTTAATTCATATTATCCTATTTTGACATGGAACACCAGAGGAAGCTTTGTATAGTGCAAAGCATACAGAACTCAGAGCCAGAAGACAGGTCTCCAGTCTCAGCCTGAAATCTCACCATCTATTTAAATCTCAAGGGCATCTCTTAACTTTTCTGAATTTCAGTTTCCTTGCTGTGAAATAGGCAAGACATGAACACCTACCTCTCAGCTTACTGTAATAATTTAAGTACTATAGCACCAAAGTCTCAGGACCACGAGTCGACTTTAAATGTGACAAAATAAAAAGGATTTCACATGATGAAATTATGGTCTGAAAGTTACTGGCAATCATAAACTGGCAACATCATCTCAGGTAATGCAAATACTGGTCAAATAAAATACCAATAAATTTCTTTATAAAGACCTGTAAAGATACACTATAGCCTTTGTGCAGAAAGAAGCAATTTGCTGGGGTTCCCAAAACCGTTATTGATATTCACACATTGATCTGCCAAAGAAACAGGGATATTAAACCCTATACAGCTGAAATTCTCAAACTTGAATATGCACATACTTTTTTTTTTTTAATGCAGATCCACTGGGCCTCAGGGTTTCAGGTCTGCATGGAGCCCAGGAAATTAAAAACAAATTCCTCAAGTGATTCTGAGCAAGAAGTCTGCAGACCACCGTAGCACACTTCCTTGCTTCCCAATCTTGTTAATATTATGCCTGAGGGAGCTGGGGCCTGCAAGCAGCCCCTCCTATTCACCCCAAGGGCTGAAGTCAAGGAATGACAGACACCTAGGTACTCCTGTAAACCCATATGCTGTGGAACCCCAACTGGAAAGTCCAACCTAAAGTAGGTTATTCTACTCTCCTGAGTAAACAGTGAGACCAGACACGAAGAATAGGATCAACCCATAATTGGGTCTCAGACCACAGGTCCCTTGGGATTATCCCCCTTTTCAGGGTCCTTACCTGTAACTGATCTTCTAGAAGAGCTGTAGCACTCTCCCCACTGTTTTCATCAACAATGACCACCATGTGAGTGAGTGAATTTACCTTCACCTGTTCAGCCTCAAGATCATTTTGCAAACTCTAGAGAAAAAATTAAGATAAACCATTATTCCTACTCTTTCACATCTATCTATTTAAAGTCCACTCAGTTGTCAATGGTAATTAAGGACACTTAATGATGCATCATGCTTAAATTTCCAATCATTACTGTAAGTGTTTTACTAATGAAACAAGCCCGTTATAGATCTTTACACTTCCTCATGAACCAAAGCAGTTTGAAAACGCAATGTCACAACAGACTGCAAATGGGATGTCACCGCTTTGATTCAAAGTTCTGGCAAAAAAAAAATGTAGCATCAACGAGTTGAGTGTCTACACTAGGAGTTAAGATAAGAACGTAGAACTAACCGGTAAGTCAAAAAAAGTCCCGAAATTAAATATACAGAGCCAGAGATCATTTTATCTAGTGCAGCATGTTATAAAGTAAGAAGTAAGTAGAATGCTGTTTGATAGTCTGAAGCTATTCTGATTAACTACTCAGGAAAGTAATTAAAGCTACACGGACAGGGCCATCCCGGTGGTGTAGTGGTTAAGTTCTCGAGCTCCGCTTCGGCAGCCCGGGGTTCACGGTTCAGATCCTGGGCTCGGACCTACATACCACTTATCAAGCCATGCTGTGGCAGTGTCCCATATAAAGTAGAGGAAGATGGGCATGGATGTTAGCTCAGGGCCAATCTTCCTCAGCAAAAAGAGAAGGATTGGCAACAGATGTTAGCTCAGGGCTAATCTTCCTCACAAAAAGATAAATAAATAAAATTAAAATAAAAAATAAAAAGATATATGGACGCCTTCCATGGGAAGAGCATGGCAGGTCATAAGACATATATATACAGGTAATTTATTTAAATGGTACAAACAGCATTGTCAAGTGCCTCTTGAGTTGTGTTTAATGTATCCTAAAGCTTTATTTATCAGTTATCTAGATATTTCACTGAAAAGTAAAGTTCATCAAACGATTTACAGAGAGGTTATTTTACTCTACCTTTCCTTAACTATGAAAAGTTAGCTCCTAAATTTGTGACCAAATTAAATTGTCCACCAAATTTTGATCCCTCACCTAGTGCCTGATGCTTTCCTAGATCACAGAAGAAGCAACAGCTTCCTTAAAGGATTAGGCACAGATCAATCTGAGGATTTGCTTCTTTACCCACACACTACATTAATGCCAACACACAAGGGTTCTTAACCTTTTATGGGTCCAAAAAAAACCCATGAGAATCTCATGAATGCTACGTACTTTCATAAGAAAACTATACTTGCCCACAGAAAATTTTACCTGCACTTTCATCCCTGGCTCAGAAAAGTCACATCCCCATGAACTCTACCCCACAAGCCGCTGAATAAAAGAGAGCATCGAGGAGGGGTCCCATCTCTGCGCTAATGACAGAAGCCATTAGCCCCTGAGAATGCTAAGTGCTGCTCTTTCATACTTGATAAGGTATAAAAGAAATGTGAGTCAGATTTACTTTATGATCTTCCAGCAGCTTTTGCAGGGATTGTAAATCATCATCCAGGGGACAGGCTTCCATCTTGCGAATACGTTCTTCCGTGAGTGTTAGCCAGGTGGAGAGCTGCTGCAACTGCTGCTTCTGTAGCTCCGTCAGCACGTCGTGCAGCCTGGTCGTGGAGAACACAGCGTTACTCCCACTCCTTCACCCCTCGGCAAAGGCACACACACGCTCCAGGCACCAAAGAAATGGGGCAAGGGAACACATCCTTGTCTAACCATTTAAAGTGGCATTTAGTCTTTAATTATAGAAACCAGCAAAAAAATTTTATTATTCTCTTCCTAAACGGAGTCCATTACATGCACTCAAAGAATGCAAATAACAGCACCCTCTGTTCGTATCAGAATCATTGTTTCTTCAATCAGGAATTCCTGCTTATTAAATAGGTGGAAATTGCAATGGAATGCAGTTCGCTCTTTCATACACAATACATGAAATAAAATGAGCCATGGGAAAAAAAACTGCTTTAAAAAATGTTACAAAATAGCATTGAAGATAAATGCTGCATAGTCCTGTCTTCATATCGAGTTAATGGTTAGCCGATTTTCATAACGAAAATAGGTAACTGTCCATACGAAGTGTTTTTTCCCTTTTTGCTAATTTCTGTATTCCAACGTTCACCGTTTCATTTGGTTAACATATCGGAGGGGAAACGAAGGTCATACAAAATTCCAGCAACGTTACAAAAAGAAAAGAGTCAAAATTTTACAAGCCAAGTTCTGTAATTATCTTGTTTTCACAGACATGCAGACTTTTACTGGAGCTAAACAGGGCAATGCAGTCTACGCAATAAAGTGTCCATTTCTTTGCTTCCACTCACCGAGACTGTCTGTCCATACTCTCCACTCTAAGGGCCTCCCATCGGGCATTCAGCAGGGTCATTTGCTCCTGAATCTCAAACTCCTCTTCGTCGGACAGAGTTCCTTGTGTTATCAGCTGATTCCCTGCCTGCAAGACACTCCCCACACTGCTCTGGTGGGCTGTCAGCTCCATCATAAAAGCCTAGAAAGGGACATCATTATGATTTGTGATCTGCTCATTGAAAAAAAAAACTTAATAAATTGTTAATGCCTAAATATCAATGCTGCAGAAAAAGGTAGCCAGGTAGAATGCAAATAGAGTCGATTTCCATCCAATTTTTGAAGCTTCAAATATAGGAAATAAGCAGCTAGCTTCAGTAAAAAAGGGAATCGATCAAAGAGGATAATGTTACCTCTGATAATACCAGCTATTTTTAAGTAAATGCTGATTATGATACTGATAGATCATGAACATGGAATTATGAAAAAATATAATAAATAAAACACCATGCTCATCCAAGCGGAATTGCTTAAGGAATCGGACCAGTTCTATTATTTTCAAGCCAAAAGAGCAAATAAGTATGTCAGTTAACATACCAACATAAAAAACCTACTTAATCAAAAAGAAATCTCCATATAATCAAATTACTATGCTGCAATATAATATATCCTCTAAACAGTTGGAAATTTTCACTATATAAAATTATACAGGAACACTGGATATGACATTTGCTTAATCATACAATAAATAAAAATATTCACTTCCTGGGGAACACTCAAAACCTAAAGATTTGGTGTATCCATTAGCCATCTTGTGTTTTAACTATAACAATACACAAAACAAGCAGTCCTGTGCATTGATTTTTGTCAGTGGCTCCACAGAATATATAATCTGAAATCTAATTCCAATGTACAGCTCATCACCCACACCAATTTTATAACAAAGCCCCATTTAAATATCCCAAGTCCTAAAATATGCCATGACCTTTCTGTGGAGCAGAATTCAGTTAACAACAGCCATCAGGGCAGAACCCCTGATAAAGGCACAGGCACCATGGCGAATATATTCTGCTCATCAGCTACAGATTATTTACTTCGTGGGTGGCAAACTGGTCTTTGACTTCTTCAACGTCATCAGAAATGTCATCCTGCTCCTGGAAAGTGTCCTCAGCTGAAAGCAACCAGGTGAGCACTTCCTCCAGGGCTATCTGGTAGCTGTCCAGATCCATGTCGACCTCGGTGACAGTGCTGGGGGTGTCGGCACGGGGACCCTCCTGCTCCTCCTCTGGCGCTGACCTCTATGAAAACAAAGCCGAGAGAAACCCACAAGCGTCGTGAAGACGAGAAGGTGTTCAACAAAGACACACTGCATGGAGAACTCTAAAGTAGGCACCGCCGTGTCTCAGGCATTCAGCCAATTCTCAGGAGCTGGGTGAGCAATGCCGCAAACTAGTCAGAAAGCATTTATTAAGTGTGCGAGGATGGCAAAGAGTACAAAAGTGGTATGCACTCATGGAGATTCCAATGGAGTTGGAGAGAGAGAAATAACCCACATGAATCAGCTCTGAACGAAAATAAAATGGCTATTAGCAAAGTTATAAATTCCATGTTTCCAACAAGAGATGCTATTTGAGTTCACCAAGGGCTAAAATAGGAAAGTTTCACAGAAGATCTGGAACATGTTGGGCCTTGAAGGATGGATATAATTAAAAGAAAAAGAGATAGAGATGAGAACTCTGCTTTGATCCCCAGTCAAACTGCTTTCACTGAGTTGCATTTAGCAATGGATTTTAGACACTGAAAGACAGCCACACATACAGGCTGTTGTACTGATGGTATTTTTTTGAGGCAGTTTCCCTCTAGTTTACTTGCTGGTGTTTTTTTAGAAGAGTCGGTGGAGTAAATTTATCTCCAGCTCCTTCTAAGCAACGGAGTATTTTTTTAATATACTTGATAATCTTATAAGCAAATGAACCATCTCTCTCATTCATTTGTTCCCTTTCAGAGGAAAACGTCCTTAAAATTTGTCTGCAGGCTGTCTCCACTTTATCACCTCTCATCCACAATTTTTATGTATTTCAAACATGCAAAAGCGCATAAAGAACAAAATAAGAAATGCTCATGTATTTAACAGCTACAGTTCCTTAACATTCCCTTTCACTCTGATTGGTATTGGTCCAGACTACTCAACTGAAAAGGCTTTTGCAAATGTCACCAATAACCTTCGCTCTCCTATCCCTGCCTCAGTTACACCACGTTGGTTTTCCTCCTGGTTCAACACCATTTGCCAACCTGTAAAGTAATGAATGTCATCAAAATTAAGTCCTGGGCCCTTTTTTCTTCTCTTGTATACTTTGCCTGAGTGGTCTCGTCCATTCCCATTGGATTTAAAGAACCATCTATATCCCGCAGGCATTTACTTTTATATTTCTGTCCCAAACTCCAAACTTCTATGTCCGTCTACCTTCCCATCTCCACTTCAACATCTCTCAGGTATATCAAACCATGTTGATATTTAAACTCTTCATTTTTTCCCCAAACCTGTTCTTCCTCAGGCTTCCCTTCCCCATCTCAGTAAATGGCTCCTCCCTGCACTTAGTTCCACCAGCTGAAAACCAGGAAGCCAGCCTTGGTTTCTTTTTTTCATCTCTCACATTTAATATCTAAGCAATTCCTACCTTCAAAATTTATCTCAAATCCATCCAGAACTTTCCATCTCCACAACCACCACCATCTGTCCTCAGGACAATAGCCTGCTAATGGGTGTCTTTACTTCCCTGTTGCCACCCACTCCCACCTCCACAATCCACTTCTCCCACAGCAGCGATCTTTGGAAAATGTAATCACATCATAAGACTTGCCCGCTTAAAATCTTTCACTGCTTTCTCAATGCTCTTATGATACAATTTAAAATTCTTAACATAGTTTACAAAAATACTGTGACAGAAAGAAACAGAGTGTGTGTGTGCGTGTGTGTGTCTGTAGGGTTGGATTTCGATAGGTTAATCAGGAAAGACCTCTCTGAAAAAGTTCCATTGAAACTGAGGAAAGATGGGAAACTTGCCATGCAAAGAGTGGGCAAAGGAGCATTTCATAGGGAGGAACCCACATGTACAAGAATCTTGGGGAAGGAGAAGAAAAAGCCTACCACGACCGCAGTGCAGTGGCCTGGGATGAATTGTGGAGGTAGGATGGGTCTTGTAAACTACAAGAGAAGATGATTAATGTTAATTAGCACGAAGGCTAGAACAGAAAGAAAACACACACCGAAAACATTTTGGTGGAAGAATCAGACCCTGTAGCCTGTATGCAGGAGTTTAAAAAATGAATCAGTAAGCACACAGATGAAACACTGGCTAATTAAGAGACGGGTGGTGCCGAAGACAGAGAAGAGAAAATGAGTTGAGTTCTGAACCTAAAATCCTGAAACCATAGAGCCGAAATAACCCTGGAGATCACTTAATACCAACCTCTATACTCTAATGAGGATCTCTAACTAGGAAAGTTAGTGACCAGCCAGGGATCACTTAGGCACTAGAATCTATAAAGTGGGAAATGGAAGGCATTATCTAAATGCAAATGTTCAGAAGGTATTATTTAAAACACAAGAGGAGACTTGCAACTGAGAGCTTAATTTAAAGAGAAACGCAGGAACTGTCTGCTGACCACCTAATGCTCTATAGGACATGTTTGTAAAGAGACACAGCAAGAGAGGAATGCTGACCGTTAGGGTTCATTGGGAAGCAGCAGTTGGCAAGCTCTGTCAGAGAGTAGATGATTAAAACTTACTATATTGTATGTCTTCAATTAACTTAATTCAACCTCTAAGGCAATAATGAAAGTATGCAAATGAAGAGGTTCATGTTAATACACTTGCTTGTAATCAAACAGCAAAGGGGCTCTGCAATTCTTATCATGCCATCCTGAGCCCTAAACAGAAGTGATTTTATTTTATCTACATTTAATCATGAAAGGCAAATGAAATCTCCTTCTTTCTTAAGAGAGAATGGCCTGAACTATAGAAAGTAAAATATCTCATCTTTCTAACAAAAGGAATGCAATGCAATAAAGAAATGATTATAAAACCAAAAGGCAAACTCAGTAAATTATCTGAGCCACTTAAAAGGGTGCATCATTAATGCAGGATAATAACTATACTACTGGAGACAAATGCTTCTCAGCATTTTTTCAGTCAATTATAACAAAATTCTTCCTCAGTATCACTAGATATTCAAAACTACTAAAAAGAGCCTGAGGTTCACAATCTGGCCCCATCCCTCGCCCTCTTTTCCTCAGTAAGTTAGCTTTTTTCTTTTTCTGTAAATCATGCTATTTTTTGAAATGAAGAAAATAAAAGGATTAATACCTACTACTCAAAGAAAATCTGAAATAATAAAGTTCTCTGAAAGAAAAGAAGTTGCTATGCCAATTAAAGACCATTATCATTATACGAGAACGAATTCACTTTTTTTTTTTTCCTGAGGAAGATTAGCCCTGAGCTAACATCTGTGCCCATCTTCCTCTATTTCGTATGTGGGACGCCACCACAGCATGGCTTGATAAGCGGTGAGTAGGTCCACGCCTGGGATCCAAACCTGCGAACCGTGGGCTGCCAAAGCGGAGCACACAAACTTAACTACTACACCACCGGGCCGGCCCTGAACTCACATTTTTAAAAAGGAACTTGTTGAATGATAACGCAAAAACAAACTGAGAAGAAAAAATTATAATGATAGACTGTGCTCATTGAATGCTTATTAATGTCATTTTAGGCACTTTGGATTCCTTATCTTTATGACATGGGTGGTTTTATCCAGATTTTGCAGATAAAACTGTCGTTGCAAGAATAAGTAAGCAACCAAAAACAAGTTGTAACAAGCATGAAATTTAAACTTCAAAGCCAAAGCTTTCTGCCTCTCTAAAACGTACTTCTTATCATTTTGAATTCCACCTGTATCTCTTGGTTACTCAGCTGCTAAAATGTTGGACCAAATGACTTGTTAAGGTCTCATCCAACTGTTAAGATTCTCTCATTTTATGAATAAGAGAACTGGTTAGACTAAAACAGAATAAGATAAAATATGATTGATTCAAGGCAGGATAATTCAGGAAGAAAAATTCATGACTTTATATCTCCTGGAAAAACTCATTTATATCCTGATGAATAAAACCATTGTAAGCCCTTAAATGAAAAACTCACGAAGTAGCATATTGTCAATTACTGCTCCTAAATGAAAGGGAAAATAAAGCTTATATTTTGATAGCCCTTGTTAGAATATAATGGTAGGGCCGGCGACATGGCTTAGCGGTTAAGTGCCTGTGCTCCACTGCTGGCGGCCCGGGTTCGGATCCCGGGCGCGCACCGACGCACCGCTTCTCCAGCCATGCTGAGGCCACGTCCCACATACAGCAACTAGAAGGATGTGCATCTATGACATACAACTCTCTACTGGGGCTTTGGGGGAAATAAATAAATAAATAAATAAAATTATAGAATACAATGGTAAAAATCCTTTTTTAGTGGCAAAAAGAAAAAGAAAGAGGGCCGGCCCCGTGGCTTAGTGGTTAAGCGCGCGCGCTCTGCTGCTAGCGGCCCGGGTTCGGATCCCGAGTGTGCACCGACGCACCGCGCCTCTGGCCATGCTGAGGCCGCGTCCCATGTACAGCAACTAGAAGGATGTGCATCTATGACATACAACTATCTACTGGGGCTTTTGGGGAAAAAATAAATAGACAAAATCAAAAAAAAAGAAAAAGAAAAAGAAAGAAAATTCGTACTTAGAAGAAAACTTGGCTGACATGAAAAAACCATCTTCAGTACATGACAACAGTAAAAAAAGATGGTGACCAGATGAAGGAAAAATGTAAGTTCTTAAGCATGTCATGCAGCAGGATGATCACAGCCCTAGACCCTAACTCCTGTCTTATTGTGTGAAAAAGTATATTTTCTTTCCCAATAAAATCAGTTGTGTTATGGTTTCCACTACACGCACTTCATGTGTGACAGCATGCTAACTGATAAACTGAACTTCTTATGCCCATACAAGCTGAGAAACCAAGATGTTCTCAGTCAAGAAAAAAAAATCCTCTACCTGCGTTTTTATCTAATACCTAAGAGAAAACAAATATGGCAAGTCAAACATTTTAATAAAAATTTACCTGTACCTGTATACTAATTTCTCCTTCTTCACATTCTTTCTTATATTTCCTTGGGAGTGTCTCCACCTCACGGATGGCATCTATAGTGACTTGCTGGGGTAGCACCTCAAACAAAGATGTTAAATACATAATTATGGATTTCTTGTCAGGGAGCTGAACAGCAACATCTAAAAGTGGAAGAAAATAAGAATGAGCTTAGATTAGATGTGCAAAATACATGAATTGCTCAATATTAGATATAAAATAACTACCTTAGTACCCATAAACAATACTAGCATATAATCTTCGCAACACCATAGCTCAGTCAATTTCTGTTTCATAAAATAATACATGAGACAAAGGCAAAGACAATTACTTATTTTTGTTCAGTATCCCACTTCTTAAAAATCTTCCCCAAAACGCTCAAAGACAAGCTACCATTTAAAATAATGATACAGGCTGGCCCCGTGGCTTAGCGGTTAAGTGCACACGCTCCGCTACTGGTGGCCCGGGTTCGGATCCCGGGCGCACACAGACGCACCGCTTCTCCAGCCATGCTGAGGCCGTGTCCCACATACAGCAACTAGAAAGATGTGCAACTATGACATACAACTATCTACTGGGGCTTTGGGGGGTAAAAAAAAAAAAAAAAAAAAGGAGGAGGATTGGCAATAGATGTTAGCTCAGAGCCGGTCTTCCTCAGCAAAAAGAGGAGGACTAGCACGGATGTTAGCTCAGGGCTGATCTTCCTCACAAAAAAATAAATAAATAAATAAAATAAAATAATGATACAGACTTTATTCATATTATGAAAATAAGTCTAGAATTCAACCTTGCAATATTTGTAACTAAAGCTTTTACATCATATGCTAGAAGCTCAAATAAAAATACATTTTAATGAACTACACCAAATACTAAATTGTTTAATAATTATATTTTCCTAAAACTTTAAATCTTACTCTGGTATTGATTAACTAGTCTCCAATGGTGTAATTAAATGTCTATCAAAAAGATCACACAAATTGTTAAGTACAAAAGTATTAATAACTTGTCTGAAATAAAATGGCTTGCATCTATACCTCAAAAGGAAAAACGTTCCTCAATTCTCATGACTTTCTATAAAGAAAGAAAAAACACTGCTTTTCAAGTGTTCAAAATTGTGAAGCAAAATCAAGGTTGAAATCAAATACTGAACAATACCTTCAGGATCTAACAGCTTTTCAATTCCCAAATAAGTTTGAGCCTTGCTGAAGGCATGTTCAAGTCTCTCAATTGGGGACATTTTGACAACTCTATCCCAGCTGAAGAGATCAGGTCTGAAATCATCATGCAAATAAAATGCAAAGAAGATGAAATACACGGAAACAAAGCAGTCATTGTTATAACCTAATACATTTGAGTTTTATATTTTTTTATTTGTGAGTTTAAATTAAAAAGCTCATCTTTTATATCCCAAAGGCTTCTCAAATATATAATATTTTAAAGTAATTTTCAAACATGAAAACAACAGGTAAAACATTCTAAGGTTCTTGTATTGGTTGAATATGCTTGTTAAAATTTCTGGAGTAACCACTAAAAGACTAGAAATGGTATATAATATTTCCCAAATAGTAAAAGAAAAAAAAGGGAAGGAGAAACTTATTAACAGAAGACAAGAAAGAAAAAGACATAGAAAAGGTAAAAGAAATGAAAAGCTCAAAATAAGTGGCAAAAATGAAAAATGAACCTAAATATATCAAACATTACAACAAATGTTAATGGACTAAATTCTCCAATTAAAACACCAGGATTGGCAGAACAGAAAATCCAGCTCTAATCTGTTCACAGGATGCTCCTAAAACAAAGAGAGAACTTGAGAGAATTTCCCACCCATCACCCCCCTCCACACGATTCGCCTAGTATTTCATTTCTGTCTTGACTTTCTTTTAATCTCACAAATTGGACAATAAGTTGCTTTGATTTACCCAAAAGTTATCATTTTCTTTGGCTCTATCTGTTCTTGCATCTTAGACCCACCTACCTACTGGGATTTTGCTTCCCCACCTCTCTCCCCCTCAGTTTCCTCTCTGACTTCATCTCCTATTACTCCCCATTCTCACACCACTGCAGGCACTGGCTTGCCACATGCCAGACACCTCCTACCCTCTTGCCTGATGTATTTTTCTTCAGCATATTTACCATTTCCATAAGCTATACAAGTCACATTTTAATTTTTTTTTATTGTCTGCCTCCCTCTATTTGAACTTAAACTCCAAGAGGACTGGGATTTTGCCTGTTTTGTTCTTGGCTGTATACCCTGTCCCTAGCACACAGAAGGTGCTCCACACATACTTGTTGAATCACTTTCAACAACTGATTGTTGAAAGTTTCACTCAACAAGTGAAAAGTATTGGCTAAAATCAAGTTTTCTGATAAAATCTCTTAACCAACTAGGAACAGAGGGCAACTTCCTTAAACTGATAAAGGAGAAGTGGAAGAAGGTTGGATGTGCAGGTTCTTTAACCAGATAAAAATTGTATCAAAAAAGTTCCAGTGGGGCCAGCCCGGTGGCATAGTGGTTAAGTTAGCACAGCCTGCTTCAGCAGCCTAGGGTTCGCAGATTTGGATCCCAGGCGTGGACCTACGCACTGCTTATCAAGCTATGCTGTGGCAGGCGTCCCACATATAAAGTAGAGGAAGATAGGCATGGATGTTAGTCCAGAGCCAATCTTCCTCAGCAAAAAAAGAGGAGGACAGGCAACAGATGTTAGCTCAGGGCTAATCTTCCTCACCAAAAAAAAAAGAAAAATAACAAAAGCTCCAGCAAACATCACTCTTACAAAAAAACATTAAAACCACTCCCTACATTATCAAGAGAAAACATTCTGCTCATTATCACCAATTCCAATCAATACTTGAATCAATCATTGAAGGACAATGCACAAATGAAAGCAAAAGAGAAGAGAAGATTATAACTTATGGACATCCTACCAAAACAAATCTAAAGAAACAATTTAAAATTTGTAAAAATTTAACAAGTTTCCAGATATAAGATGTAGAAAAGTCAACTGCATTTTTATATACAGCACACCCTCCCCATCCCCAGGTTGTACATACCCAGATTCAACCAACCATGGGTCGAAAAACCTACAATGGTTGCGTCTGTACTGAACATGCACAGACTTTTTTTTCTGGTCATTATTCCCTAAACAACACAGTACAACAACTATTTACATAGCATTTACGTTGTATTAGGTATTATAAGTAATCTAGAGATGATTTCAAGTCTACAGGAGGATGTGCGTAGGTTATATGCAAATACTACACCAGTTTACACAGTATAAGGGATTTGAGCATCCACGGATTTTGGTATCCACAGAGGTTCCTGAAACCAATCCCCTGTGGATACCAAGGGATGACTGTATCAGCAAAGCACACAGAGGAAACAAAACTTGAGACAAGAAATAATTTACAACAGCAATAAAACATATAACAAATTTTGCCTTTCACATTTAAATCCTTGATGCATCTGAAATTTATTTTTGGGTATGGTGAAGTAAGGATCCAATTCGCTTATTTACATATGGGTAATCAGTTGTCCCATACTGTCTATTAATCTTGGCTCAGTTGTAGATCAGGTTTTCCTGTACCATAGAGCTTTTTCTGAGCTCTTTATTCTGTTAGATTGAAGTATATGAAATTGTCATTCTTATATGTCAAAAACACTCCAATATTGTTGATGTTGTACGGTTCAGTCTATTGCTACCATATTAGTGTATTTACTTATACTACTACATACTCTTAATTATTATAGCTTCATAATTAGTCTTGGTTTCTGTTTGGGAAGTATTTCAGCTGAGTCCTTTTCCTTCAGGACTGTACTGGCTCTTTTTAGGCCGTCGTTGTTTTATATAATTAGAATCTGTTTACAAGTTTCATGGAAAAAAATGATTTCTGTATTTCTAATTGGGATTGCATTGAATTTACCAAGTTTTCCTTTTGGTATGAGAATGAAAACTAACACAATTCTTTGTATATATTATTGGTTAGTGCCGAATGAGTGGGATTGAACTATGTGAATTATTTCACATTTTTTAACTTACATATATGTAGAAGAAACCCTGGACGCTGCACTGTGACATTTAAGTCCTATGGAAAAGAAGACTTGATGGGCAGTTTTCTTCCACGATATTTCTTTTCTTAATGCTTTGGTAGAGCATGTGCATAGAGGAGAGTGGTGGTAGTGGGGAAGGGACTTATGGGAGGAGTAGCAAGAAAAAGACAGAGAGGAGATACAAATTTGGAAAGCCCACAGCTTAGAGTCACGTCTCACTTATGTCGGTGGAGCACGGCATTAAAGGCGAGCCCATCTGTCCAGCTGGTGGTGAAGTTGAGGACATTGACCTGGCTGTAGGGCCTGGTGGACTGGCGTACCCAGCTCAGGAGGATCTTCTCACTGTTTGTCTGCTGCAGGTCTGACATAATATCCTTCATCACATCTTTCACCTGTTTAAGAGAAACCACGCCTGTCTATAACTTAAAACAGTTCCTAGAATCAAGTCCTTGAACTAGAAATATATATTAATTAACCATTATGGATCAGGGAATTGGTATTCATTTTATTTCAAAATTTTCCTTTAAACACTGGAAAGAAATGCATTTTTAACAGTGATTATTTTGGGGTACTAGGATTTAGAGGTGATTTTTTTTACCTCACCCTTATACTTTACGGTATTTTCTATATCTTAAGCAATACTTACATTAGGTTTGGTTATAACGAACATTACTTTCATAGTCACAAAAAATTAATACTTTAATACATTTACAGAGATCTTTTAATAGGAAGAAAAGTCAATTTTTATTTTCTACAAAAATAAGGAAGAAAGGAAGAACTTTTGACTGATGATAAAAATCAAAGAATGGATAATAACAACAATAAACAAACACATAGAGACAGAGATTGGATTGGTGGTTACCAGAGGAGAAGGGGGGAGGGAGAAGGGCAAAAGGGATAATTCGGCACATGTGTGTGGTGATGGGTTGTAATTAGTATTTGGGTGGTGAACATGATGTAATCTATGCAGAAATAGAAGTATAATGATGTACATCTGAAATTTATACAATGTTATAAACCAATGTTACTGCAATAAACAAAAAAAAAAAAATCAAAGAATGAAGTACCTTTCCTGATGGCAATAACAATTATAATCTAGAACTAACATCTTACATTATTATTCTAAAGTAGTACACACGTTTTAAGGAAGTGCTCAAAGAATGATGCCGATATATCTAAATGACACAAGAGCCAACTTAAGGGGGATCGCATGGGCCACATCTAGGACACTGCGAGCAACAAAATAAATAATGATAGTAAAAGATTATAACCTATTAAATAAGTAAAAATCCATGAGTGTACACCGATATATAAATGAATGAACAAATAGATAAAGATAGATAAACAAGAGACCAGGGAAAGCTCTTCCTTACAAGTAGAAAGCCAATTAATAAAATGTAGAAGAAACAATGAAATTAGAAAATCACTATTTTCCAAGAATCATAATAATAATTGATCAGGTAAGAATTATAAATGGATCTTAAAACTAACGGACAAAGATTTGATAAGTAGCTGAATATTTACACAGTCTCAAAGTATATCCTACAAGGTACCTTTTAATAACAAAGGGCAGTCACATTACCCTGGAGACACCTGCAGATACCGCATTACCCAAACGATGACAGCGAGCACTGGCAGAAGCAACCTAATGGATGGCACATGCTTCTCGATGGTGTGCACTAAAAGGAACTCAACATTGCTTTTGTGGCATTCCTGCCAAAAATGAACAACCTGAGTCTAATCATGAGGAAATATCAGCCAAACCCACATGGAAGGAAATGCTACAAAATAATTGTCCAGTACTCTTCAAAAATGTCAATATCTTAACAGGTAAAGAAAGACTCAAACTACTCCAGATTAAAGACTGAAGAGACATGATAAATTAATTATAAATATTACTATTACATTATACATTTTATATTATGATATCAATATTATATTGTAGTTATGTAAGAGAATTCCTTGGTTTTAGGAGAACGATTAGTTTTTAGAAAATACACACTGAAGTATTTAGGCAAAGACAAATAGAGAGAACACAGAGATATAGACAACTGTTAACATTTGGGGAATCTGAGTCAAAGGTATCTGGGAATTCTTTGAGCTATTTCTGTAACTTTTTTATAAGTCTGAAATTATGTCAATTTTTAAAATTTAATATTAAAAAAAGATACGTTTTTTTCCTATGCCAGGAAAATATAGCAGTTTGTCAGTCTATTCCATTCCAAACTGTTATGAGTTGTATTGTGTCTTCCTCAAAATTCAAATGTTGAAGTCCTAACCCCCAACCTCGTAATGTGAATGCATTTGGAGATAGGGTCTTTAAAGAGGTAATTAAGGTAAAACGAGATCTTATGGGTGGACTCTAATCCAATATGACTGGTATCTTGGTATAAGAAGAGGAGAGGGGGCCAGCCAGTGATGTAGCGGTTAAGTTCACACACTCTGCTTCGGCAGCCCGAGGTTCGCAGGTTCAGATCCCCGGCGCGGACCGACACACCACTTGTCAAGCCATGCTGTGGCGGCGTCCCATATAAAGCAGAGGAAGATGGGCACAGATGTTAGCCCAGGGCCAGTCTTCCTGAGCAAAAAGAGGAGGATTGGCATCGGATGTTAGCTCAGGGCTAATCTTCCTCACCAAAAAAAAAAAAAAAAAAAAAAGAAGAGGAGAGTAGGACATGGACACACACAGAGGGAAGACCACGTGAGGACACAGGGAGAAGACAGCCTTCTGCAAGCCAAGGAGAGAGGCCTCAGAAGAAACCAACCTTGCTGACACCAAACCAACCTTGCTGACACCTTGATCTCAGATTTCTAGCATCCAGAATTGTCAGAAAATAGATTTTTGTTGTTGAAGCCACCCAGTTTGCGGTACTTGGTGACGGCAACTCTAAGAAACTAATACACAAATGATACATTTGCCATTTCTATTAAGAGGTGATTGGAAATGTCCCACCTGCCAATGCAAAATGATGCTCCAAAGCAATCCCAGAGTCAGTTTGTGATTTCCATCTACAATGTCAGTTCCTCCTATATTCACCAATTCTACCTATTAAAATGAAAAAATAACTTTTAAGACAACTTCTCCACAGAAGCCCAGGCTTTCATTTTAGCCCATTTGGACAGCAAAATAAGTGAATGATAAGAAAAGTTTCATTTTAGAGAATCGGGTAAACCTAAATCTCAAAAATGTGTTATTTATACGCTAGATTAATAAAGGAATCAGAAAAAGTACAACCATTCCTTCGCTCATAGAAAAGGTTCAATACGTCTCATAAGAGAAATGTTTCCAAAAATCAGTTGATGCCAATGCACAGAGCAGGCAGCTGGTTTCACAGTATAAATAATCCTGATGGCACCAAAGAACCCCAAAAGTCACGGTACAAACTTACACTGTTCTGATGTAAAACCTGCAGCACTCTGTTGACATTATTTAAAGCATGTACCCTTGTGGAACCACGTTCCTTTGGCTGGAAAAAACAACACAAAAAAAATGAGACAGACAGTCGCTCCACGTTCCTGACAAACACTGTCATTGAGATGTGCATAGAACAGCAGCTCAGCACGCACAGGCCCCCGGCCAGGAGCTCTGGCTGGTTTCTCAGGCCACCATGGAGGCTAGTGTTGATAGACTCCAAATCCCCCCACGAACAGCATCTTAAGATGTTCCCTAGCTTCTCTGCACATTGGAATCCCCTAGGGAGCTTCAAAAAAATACCAATGCCTCTGTCTGACCCCACCCCCAAAGATGGTGACTTAGTGAGACTGGAGTGTCGTCCAGGTTTGGAGTTTTTAAAAGATTTCCCTCGTGATTTTACCGTGCAAACAAGTTTGGGGGACAAAGTTTCTTTCATCTAAATTGGTCTCACGCAGAAAGATTTGGAAGTCATGTCACCTCCATACTGCAGGAGTGTGGACACGACAGGGAGGACTCAGAGGCACCATCCCAGGTTCTAGTTAGCATTACAAGGGCCCACTGGGAAGGCAGGAATTGCCACCTGGGGAAAGGTGATCTGGGTGGCTTCTTTCTACCTCACTGGCTAGGGAATCTTATCTGAGACAGGGATCAGCCTCTCCAACAGGGCCTACCCACCATCTGGAAGGCAACAGAGTATATAACACACGACACTTTGGCAAGAAAGGAATTCATCTCCAGGAGTGCATCTCTCTATACCTTTTAGAGTAATTCTACCTCTAGTGTAAAAGTTTGTACCCATAAAATGCATCCTCTTCATTAGCAGTTATTTCTGTGCGAGCATAGGGTGCCTTACATGTAAAGTAATCAAGTGGGATTTGATGAACAAACACAAATATAACACTAAAAATCTGAATAAAAATAAATGCCACAGTTTTTAACAACTTTCTTAAAATATTTGTTAAATAACATTTAAATGTGTTTGTTTCTATAGTCTCTACTATTCAAAACATTATGCCTTCTTTACATATCCATTCTTCTTTGTAATTCTTGACTGGGCTGTCTGAGAGCAATAAACATTTAAGGTAATTTTATCTTTGATAAAAACAAAGCCCTCATTTTTAGCCTAAATATTGCTCTATCAAAGAATTCATTAAAACACTTTTTTTTTTTAAAGTCCCTATTTCAGCCTTTATAGTGTAAGTACCCCCAGCAGGTCTTCAAGTATCAGTAATGACCAGAGACAATCCATTAGCCTGGTTCTCAAAGATGACTCCTCTCACCAGTGATGTTCCTGTGAGACCTTCTAGAAGATCCAATAGCTTCCTTCCATCCTTGAGGTCTGTGAACATATCACTGATGGGGGGTTTCCCACTCTATAAAACAGAAACAGTAAAATACCAGTTAATTCAGTAGCAGAAATTCCATACATGCCTGGCAAATAAATAAATGGTTTCATTTTTTCCAATTAAAAGTTCTAGAGGATCAGCAGACTCTTCAAGTTTGCCTTGCATGAAAAGAACAAGTACAAACACAGAGAACTTTGAAATCGCATAACAATTGTTTTAAGTTACAAGATTTAGGGCCGGCCCTGTGGCTTGGTGGTTAAGTGCGCGCGCTGCGATGCTGGTGGCCCGGGTTCGGATCCCGGGTGTGCATCGAGGCACCACTTCTCCGTCCATCCTGAGGCCGAGTCCCACATACAGCAACTAGAAGGATGTGCAGCTATGACATACAACTATCTACTGGGGCTTTGGGGGGAAAAAATAAAATAAATAAAATCTTAAAAAAAAAACAAAAAACAAAAAAAAAACAAGATTTAAATTGCATTATTTCTTAGAAAAGGAGCAAATAAAGGGGTGGTTAATGTCAATATGCTTTTGGTATGGTATATATATTTCTGAAAATGAATGATAAAGAGATGCATTAAAAATATAAATGAGTATACAACACCTGGAGGCAGAGGTCAACGAAAAGTGTGCAGATTCTCATTCCATCTCTGCATTTCACATTCATGGTACGATCATGTTTTTCTGCATTTCCATTATGGGAGCAGGTCATTTCGTCACCAACTTCAGCTCTCGGGTGCTAGGTCTCTATTTCTAGCTATTAGTTTCTGAATGATTAAGACCCTTTTGGCTCTGTATCTAAGTCCAGTACGAGCCCAGTGTTTTGAATGACAAAGCATATAGAATTCCTAAACCCTCATCCCTGACTGATAAATAGCAACAGCTTCCACTGATAAACATCCTCTAGTGTCTGATGCTAGAAAACCCCACCCCACTCACAGGCAGATCCTTTCCTGTCTGTGTGTGATATGACAGGTTCTGTGCAACAAGACAATTACCACAAAGAAAATCAGGAAGCCTCAGTGTGAATCTCATTTTGACTGCTGACGAACTGGTGAACCTAAATCAGCTACTTAACCTCTTTCTATATCACAAGTTACAGTAAAGATCATATAATTAACACTACGTGCAAATGTCCAGAAAATTCTAAAGCACAATGTAATAAATGTTGTTGTATAATTACGTTGTATCAAATTATTCCTTGCCAATAGGAAATTTCCACAGAGATTCCACAGAGATAGTCCTAGTTTCTATCAGATATTTTATAACCAACGATTATTTTATCTTCTTCATTTTTCACTTTAAAAAAACATACATAAAGTCATATGAAGCAAAATTTTACTCTGAGCTCGAAATGGAAGAGGAGGAAGGGAGCCATTCTGAAGTTTCCTAAAACACTGCATTATCCCTTTCTTCCTCTTGTCCTGATTTCTTACGTTTTTATTTAAATATAAGGTAAAGTCAACTAAAGACTTCTACCATGTGGCTTTTCCATAGTCCATATACTCGAAATGCGGGCAATATGAAAGTCTTCACCATAGAATCAGTAAAGAATAAACCAGGACTTATTTGTATCTGAAACAAAGCTGCTTTTCTCTTCTTAGCTGTCATTTTCAGGAGCAGCAGTGGTGTCAGGGACACATAGATTAATTCCATCAATCACAGTAACAAACATAGTTGCATAACATGGGAGACACGTTCCAGAGGCAGTACCTCAGGAGGCAGAGCAAGGGCAAGTTTCTTGCACATTGCAGACCTCCGACCTGCTCTCACTAAAAGCAAAGAGCAGAAGAGACCCTTGTCATTTGCTACCTCTTACCTTCCTCGTCTCTAAACCAACCAAAGTACACTTCAGGGAAATAACCATCAAATAACCAGATTCCCTTTCAGGGAGAGTTGAACAACCCTGGTCTTACAGTGAAGGGACAAGGATATGGGCGAAGTTCATGGAGAAACAAAGAGGGGTATCTAGGCACAGAAAGGATCTTAAGATTTACTGCTGACAAGGCAGCTAAACAACGTCTGGAAAGCATTTAACTCTTCTCAAATCCACTATCCATTCTCCAAAAATAAATGAAATAACAAAAAACAGTAGAATATAAAATAAAGTAAACGTAAATATTAGTCCATATTACAAATATTTATGAACGTCCATCGATGACCTCACTGTAGACAAGAAGCCTCTAACCAGTCATATAACTTCAGGAGAGTTAGTTGGCCTTTCTGCATCTACCTGCTCATCTAAGTAAGTAGATGACAGATGTGACTGTCATAAATAACTAAGATGACAGATGTTCAATAAAGAGTTGATACTATCATTCATATCACAAGCATAACTTTAGCGATTTCTACTGTCATAAAAGTGCCATAAAATTTCAACAGTATCTGAAAGGAGGGATAAAACAAACAAGCACTTCTTCATCCCAGGCAGGAATGTGAAAGCAGGCTCTGAAACTGAGTACATGTTACTGTCAATGCACAGAGAAAGATCTTCCAAGTCTCAGATTCACTAATATGATGACCTATAGCGGTACATCCCATTCAAAAGCAATGAACATGATAATACAAGAGCACGCCGGTGCACCAGGAGACAAGGCATAATTCAGCAGCAAACTCACTGGATTCTTCCCTAAGCTCACTGGTGCTCAATGGCAAAGTACGAGGCATTGAGAGTTAGCATGAATTTTTCTAGATGAGACACTCTTCCTTTCATTCTTATCCAGTTCATTCATTTCTTTACTGAGCACCAAATTTTGAGAAAGCCTCCTCATGGAGCATTCTGCTGAAACAAAGATGACTGAGACACAGTCCTGTCTTTCTAGAAGTCAGTCACTTATATAAAGATAACCAATGCCCTTATTTTCTTTAAAACCAAAAACAAAACAAAAAAAACCCTACAGTAACAACATTAACAGCTCAATTTCTTTATTGTTTCCAAATTTCAGATAAATATTGATGGCAATCAGTAGGAAATACGTTTGTGCTGTGTCCCCTTCTCCCAACACTCTCCCACCCACCCCTAGTGACGGCATCATCGGTTTATAGTCCCATCTGGTACCTTCAGAAGGACTATGTACACCTGCAGGATGGCAGAAGAGGGGAAAATACAGCCTGGGAATCTCCTCACTGACAGAGCGAAGGAAGGTACCTGGGGTCATTCACATCCAAAACTGTGGTTCAAAACTTACACATAAAACACACCCACACTCACCACATACCTGGCCAATCACTACAAAATACTACAGATTCCTGACAAATACAACTTGGGAACGTTCTAGATATGGATGGAAAGAACCAGCCTATACCAAAGAGCAGGTTCTACCTATAACCCGAGAGAGTAACACCTATAGGTATGGTGTTTCAATGCTTTGTGCTCCACAACAGAGGTCAGAAAATGTCTTTTGTAAAGGTCCAGAGAGTGCCTAATTTAGGTGTTGCTGGCCAGATGGTCTCCATCAAAACTACTCCACCCTGTTGTAATGTTAAAGCAGCCACAGGAAATACATAAACAAACGAGCCAACTGGAACGATGACTGTTCCAATAAAACTTTATTTGTGGACTCTGAAATTTGAATTTCATATAATGTCCACATGTCACGAAATATTCTTCTTCTTTTGACTCTTTGCAACCACCTAAAAATGTAACAACCATTCTTAGCTTGTGGGCCATACAAAAGCAGACAGCGGAAGCATGACATGTTCTTAGATCTAATAATCGCAATCAGTTAGATATGGTCCAAGAGATGTATAGAGATTTAGATGTATTATTTACATGTATTATTTGTTTCTTTATAATAGTATTTTAAGGTAAGGAAGCTGAGACACAGAAGTGACATGACAAGTGAGAGGCAGAACCAGGATGTGATACCACAAAACCTGGCTCAAATCTATGTCCTCAAAGTTTGTGCTTAACTGCTACTAAAATTATGAGGGCACAGGATTGCCTTATAGGGAAGAAAATATTTAATCAGTGTGTGTTGGTGGGGGGGAGAAAAGGGAGAGTTATATTTAATGACTTTCCAAAGAGAGCACCAAAATATATATGACATTTAAAGTAATGAACTCAAATGAAGACTATTTTTTCCAAGCCCACGGCTTTAAGGCGTATCTGGTGCTTTTGTACCACAGGATCTAAACATGGGATCCACCCTGGGAAACAGTTTGGAAATGTCAGAAGTCATCGTTTAATAAAAATAAAAACTGATTCATCCTGACAGTTAACCTCTTATTTATATTTTTAATTCTTTGCAAAGACTTATTTGCAGAGATTTCTCGGACAGAGAGAATACAGTTTAATAATTCAATTGGACAAATATTTGGTGAATACCTCCTTTGTGCTTGGCCTTGAAGAAATGCCAAGTTCAGGCCACCCTCCCCATTCACAAAGAGAGGGTTTCCATAGTTTTCCAATAAACACTAAAGAGGGTAAATGAACAATCTTGAATTTGGAGGGCTGATAAGCTGTGGGTCACATTTAACCTTAAAAAAACTGAAAAGACAACATGATATGAATCCAGATGACAGATGCTACAGCTAACCAGCTTCGGATGCCCCCTCGTCTCATCCCTTTGCCCCTGTACTTCTTTGCACTCTCTTAACACCTGTTCTAACACCACCATTTTGACGAGAGGGACCAGCATGAGTACCTGCAGCTGGGACACTGAAGCTCCCGGATTTAAAAGTGTCAGAGGACAGAAGCAAACTGTCACCACAATGCATGAGGAAAAGCCGGGGTCTGTGGGAGGGCAGGGGCTGCACATACCGACACGTACATGTGATGGTGCAACTGAGTAAGTAAATCTGATGGACCCCATCTCACCTGGAGAATCAGCCAGCTCTAAAGGCTAAAAGGAAAGGATAGTGCTCAGTTCCAGCCAAGAGTGGCTATGTGGGAATTCCTACCCATTGTTGGTAGGACTTCGGTTTTGCAAAAGAAGCTGGAAATCTGAATTTATATGTGTAATCTCCTGATATTTGCAATTTCCTAAAACATTGGGCCAGATAAGGAAATCTGGTCTACAGGCATACCAGATGCTAGGGTGACTGATTAGCACTCTTTGCCTAGGGCATAACCACACACAGGTAAAATATAAGATTAGTCAACAGTGAGTCCTCCAAGGAATTGATAAACTCTGTGGAAAGGACACACACACACACACGTAGACACACACACACACGTAGACACACACACACACACCCAAAACACCATCCATAGACCAGGGAAATGATTGAATGCAAAATGCCAGCAGAATCATTATACTCCCTCGGACCAAGAAACAAAGCAGTCATACCAAGTTCTTTCCCTTTCACTCACACCCCACCTCTCATTTCGACCTCCAAAAACACACTCCCAAGGTCACCACCTCTCCCCATCAACACTCCTGCTCTAGTCCACGCCTCCAGTACTAGGCTAACTGATCCCTGAGCTTCTGCATAGGAGCCAGAATGACCCAAATTTTAAGGTGCAGATCACACCACGTCACGTCCCTGCTCTCACCCAATGGACTCCCACTTCAGCAAAGACAGTCCAAAGTCCAAATAAAAGATGGACGTGATCTCGTCCCCACTCTCTCTCTAATCTAATACTGTATTATTCTCCCCCATGTTCAGTACTCCCCAATCACAATGATTTCCATCACAGGGCAAGTTTTTCAGCAGCAGTAGTAGTAAAAATAGAAGAAAAGAAATCTGTAAAAGATTGAATAAGAAAGTAAAATTTAGGAAGTGCAGTTTGGAGTTCTTACAAGGGCGAAGCGCTAATTCTTTGTACCAACAACAAACAGACCAGAGGCAGAAGTGGGACCTCAGTTTTCCACTTGGAAGATGATCAGAGCCCCTCTCCATGGTGGGCTACGCTGACACTGGCCAGTCCAGGCTGACAAATGCCATCCTTGCCTTCAAGGCATTCAGAGTCTAAACAGATGTCAACAAAACCAGCAGCCACACAGCACAGCGAGCACAGTAGAGGGACTTAGCAACTAGCTTGGTTCTGCCAAATTTGTACCAAGTCACAGAGGTAGTACAGAGACAGAATCTGTCCTATGATTTACCTAATCCCGTTATAAATATCCAAGTTATAACTGTCTATAACAAGGAGAAGAGTTGATAAGTTTTTAAATGCTTTCACAACTAACATGTTTACAGTGTGCGTGTGTGTATCATATATATGGAGATATATAGCATATATGTATAAACATATGTACATACATAGACGGTATATATATCATAATGTACTTGCATTCTTCTCAAATTAATCTGAGATGAATCTGACACCCCTGACCTGTTAAAAAATGATGCCCCAGCATCTGATAATATGTTGTAAGTTTTACAGTCTCTCTCTTTTTTTTGAATGATTGTCTTTTTCAAGCAGTTGGTTATTTTAAAAATGCAAAAAGAAATAAGTAATTTAATTTAATATTTCTTTCAATATTTTTATTTATTTAGTTATTTATTTTATTTATTTTTGTGTGTGTGTGAGGAAGATCAGCCCTGAGCTAACATCCATGCTAATCCTCCTCTTTTTGCTGAGGAAGACCGGCTCTGAGCTAACATCTATTGCCAATCCTCCTCCTTTTTTTTTCCCCAAAGCCCCAGTAGAATGTCATAGTTGCACATCCTTCTAGTTGCTGTATGTGGGATGCAGCCTCAGCATGGCCGGAGAAGCTGTGCGACGGTGCGCGCCAGGATCCGAACCCGGGCCGCCAGTAGCGGAGCACGCGCACTTAACCACTAAGCCACGGGGCCGGCCCTCTTTCAATATTTTTAAAGGCAGAATCTTTAATTTATGAATCCCAAATCTCAGCACTGCTACAAATGTAGCACTCTTTTTGGCTCTTGTAAGTCTTCATTTTCTTAAAAATCAATAATGCATCAGTGAGCACTATGTACAAGGTCCTTTTGGTTAATTATAATACGTTTATGTGTACATATATTTTTTTAAGCATTTTACAACAAAAATGTTATATTTTTTCTCTTGGTGGTGGAATTAAAAATGGTTGAAAACATTATCTTTGGATTTCTTCTATTACCTAATGTTTTGTAATGTGTATTATTGTTAAAATAAACAATAGATTTTGTTTTTTAAAGAAGAGTCTCTCTAGTCAAGATTAAGCAGACTAATAAAATTAGAGTCATCACATTTATAAAGTATGTAGCTTAACCAATGAAATAAAGACTGTATGAGCTTTAATATTGACTTTTATGATTCAACCCCACGGCAAAGAATGAAAGTAGCATTGCAAAAGGCTGAGAAGACAGAAAGCAAAATGAGTGTAATGAAATGAATGAAGAGGTCTATAAACTCCTTGACAAAGGACGACCAGCAAGATGTGCTACAGTCACTTAAAGAATTAGTGAGTGCATGGCACTCAGTCATCCTCTTCAAGAATTCATGCGGTCAGCACAGGTTCTTAAGAACTGAACAAGAGTCCACTGAGAAGCTTGCTTGGAAAGAAGGAAGGAGAGACACAAGAGAAACAGATCGTTCAGGTCACCATACCAGTGCCACATGAGCCACAGCGCAATGATTTACGGAGTGTTCACATTGGAATCGAATCAATAAATGTGCATTGACCTTAAAGTTTACAAAATAATTTAAAACACCAGCTAAATCAAATAATATCTTTCAGAGAATCAAAAGTCATACATCATGTAACAGAATGTTTACCTTGATTTTGGTATGCAAAGTAACTGAGATAAAACTGTGCTGATTAAACTGGGATGATAAGGAACAACATGTGGAGCACACACACCCGGCAGCCAGAGGCAGGGCCACTTGTACACTCCAGGGACAGATAAGCAGGCGAGGTCTGCAGGCTGAATAACCGCGACTCCACATGCACACCAGGCAAGGTCTATAGGCTGACTCGATACACAACACAGCTCATTCCATGTATACACGATGGGGAAAACAGTAGAAATGTTTGAAAAATGCATTTCCTCAAAAGATAGGCTTCCATGGGACCAGGGCGAGGCATTACTTATGGCATTGATAATGATAATGTAAAGGTAAATAACATGACATTTTCTTTGTTTAATAAAGGAGAGGCAGCTGCCCTGCCCCTTCCTTCCCCTTAGGGTGTCTCCTTAAAAACATAATAGGCCCAACTTTTTGGTCAGGAATTAGATAACCCGGTCTCCAATATTCCAATGCAAGATAACAAAGACCAAAAAATTAACTCAGGGGGACCTCAGGAGGTTGACAGGAGACAGCACAAGGAGCATCCATTTGTCTCTCCAGGAGATAAGTGCTCATTGTTCTTTCCTTTCCTTTACTGCGTATTTGTGTGAAATTCTGTCCAGGCTTGCTAGTCCTTTAGCAACTGCCTGCATGCACCTAATCTGATCTGCACACTCAGTAATCAATTGTGTTTTTTCTGTATTCTATATTGAATAGAGGTCTTTTTGTTGTCAGAATTTTTTATTTCCCCAACAGGGAATACAAGGAAAACAACAATGTCAATCCTCACGCCCCAGTCTGGCTCCCTTCATGGCTGGTGGATGGTTACCTGTGGCAACGGAAGCTAAAGGCTTCATAGGTGCAGCTGAAAATGGGTCCAGTGTCTCCCAGCTCTGTTTAGCAGAAAGAGCTTCTTTCTCCCAAAACCACCACCTCTTCAACAATCCTCTCTTTATAGCTCACTGGCCCCTACTGGCTTAGGCCCACCCATCCCTGCACCAAGCAGAGCCCACCTCTGAAGGTGGAGATCATAGGGTACAGGAGCTGAATGGAAAAGCACAAGGTAGGTGGCTCTGCTCACCCCCTTCTAGGTAAAGGGTGAAAAGTCATTTCCTTTCAGCAGATCAATCTCAAAATTGATCACCAATTACAAGGACTTAGCATATACTACCAAATTTGTTTAACAATTACAAATATTAATAGACTCAATTGATATGTACAAAACACAGCATGTTAAATAATATTTAATTTTTTTAAGTAAAAAAGTACTCAATAGGTACGAAACAAAGCATTTAAGTACTCAATATGTATGAACCACAGCATGTTAAATAATATTTAAATTTTTTTTTCACTTTTAACCACAGTAACCAGGTAAAAGTCATTTTGCAAGTATAATGTTTGGAACCAAAACAAACAAACAAAATCAAATTGAATGAAAACAAACAAACAACAACAAAAAACAAAAAAAACCTTACATAATATAGCTAAAACATATCTGAGCTGTTTAGGGAATATGGAATGCATTTTATTGTCTGCTTTTTAGAAGTATTGGTGAATAGACATTAATTGAAACTTCTTAAGGAACCACTTGAATGGTTATGGCCCCTAAAACAATTGGTTGAGTTGCCATACTCATATTCATGAACATAAACCAATGGTATACCCAAGGTGTAACTCGCAAGCTCAGATCTCTACTATAGATGCTAATTATGGTCACACAAGGAAGCCTGAATAGTCTCCTTCACAATACTAAAAAGACGACTGAACATCTACAGGCTGCTTTTGTTACACACTCCTCTGCAAATCTCCCTACACTGTTTTCCCACTTCTATTTTTGGGACCATCAGTTTCCAACAAGAAAAAAGGAGAAAACCATTGGGCACTAAAAGCAATGTCCCACTGTCTCCAAAAGGAATACATCTGAATAGCTCTTCACATGAAATCTATAAAAAATACTTCACAGATTTTCTCTTTTATGTTCTATCAATTTAAATTTCAAGTTTGGAAGAGTAACTACATGAGCACTTGGCTCATCTTTGTCTTCAAAACGGCAAAAGCAGAAATCTGCCCAAACTAAGGTTCAGCATTCTTAAGTTCGCATATTGTCTACCTAACCTTTATTGGTTAAACCTCTTTTGAGAATCGCCTCACCAAACTGATATAAGAGCTTCTGCAATTTGTACATCTCAGCTCCGCCAGATGAGCAGCTCTGAAAGTCAGCCAAAGAAAATGCAGGCTCAAAGTCAGAACAGATTTCCCAACAGCGAAGCAATGAGGCCTTCGCTGCCTCCCTCAGGAGACCAGCCCACTAACAAACCGGAGACTCTTAAAATTAGAGCAAACAAAACACTCAGGCTTTACGCACCAGACAAGGGAATCAAGTGGGCTTACTGAGCCAACGCTTTTTTCCATTTCTGTTTTAAAATATTTCCATATCTGTTTTAAAATACATATGTCAGTATATATGTATGGTGATAGACAGTAATTAGTCTTTGGGTGGTGAACATGATGTAATCTACACAGAAATTGAAATATAATGATGTACACATGAAAACCTAAAATTCATATAATGTTATAAACCAATGTTACCTCAAAGTAAAAAAAAAAAAAAAGGTGGGGCTGGCCCAGTGGTGTACCGGTTAAGTTCACGTGCTCCGCTTCAGTGGCCCGGGGTTCGCAGGTTCGGATCCTGGGTGCAGACCTACGCACCGCTTATCAAGCCATGCTGTGGCAGGTGTCCCATATATAAAGTAGAGGAAGACGGGCATGGATGTTAGCCCAGGGCCAGTCTTCCTCAGCAAAAAGAGGAGGATTGGCATCGGATGTTAGCTCAGGGCTCATCTTCCTCACAAAAAAAAGAAAAAAAAGAAAGGACTCGAGTGAGACAGAGGAAACCTACAGACTAAAAAGACACTTAGAAACCAATCACGATGTGTAGACTATTTAGATTTCTGGTCCAGATTTTTAAAAAATCATGACATTTGTGATGTTATTGGTAATTTGAATACCGACTGGATGTTTGATTATATAAAGGAACGAATAATTTTAGCTATCTAGTGGTATTATGGGGTTTTGTTAAGAAGCCCTTATCGCTTATAGCTACACATTGAAATGTTTATGGATGAAATTATACGATGTCCCAGAGGTGCTTCACAATAATCTGGAAGGGAGGAAAGTGGAAGGAGTATAGAGGTGACAAGACTGGCTTTGGATTGATGTGCTGCTGAAGCTTCCTAAAAAGTACATGTGATTTCATTACACTTTCTATTTCCGTAGATGTTTGAAATTCCCCATAATAAAAAAAAACTTTTTAAAGAAAAAAACAAAAATAAAAAATAGAATAAAATATATGGATAGCACAGAATATGGATACCACAAGTTGGGGGTACCTGATAGGGTTTTAATTGAGCATTCCTAAGTAATTATAATCTCCTATAACGTTTCACAATAATGCCTCAATACTTCTTAGCCATATGAGGCAAGTAATTATGATCAAGTATGTTTTATAGCTAAAGGAATAAAAACCAAGTGACCTGAAAAACTTGGCTAATAATTTGCCCGAGGTTATAAATAAATGAGCAGCATATTCACGAATAAGTGTTTAATTTCCTAACTCTTAGCTCCTTTAGATAATCATTTTCTTCGGGGCTCTTCACAACTTCTCAAAATCCAACAATCACAAGTTTTTCTACACTGTGTTGACTTCCCAGGACACCCAAACTCCAAAGACTGTGTGCTCTGTAACATATTAACAGGGACCTGCAGCAAAAAGAATATATATTCATAGTGAATGCTGTCTTAGCTATCGTATTTCCATATATAGCTAAAAATCAAAAGATGGTTTTAGATCCATATTGTTCAATATTCTCAAGCTCTTTACCAAATCCCTTATCAAGGAATGAATTGAGCTGATTTTAAGTTTCAAATCTCATTTTTCTTCACTGTGAATTTAGTAGGTGGGTCCTATTTCAGGAATCCTATCCAGTAAACAAAAGAGAATCATATGCATTAAATCCAAATGGTGATTTAACCATCTTTCCAGCACAACTTCAAGAAACTAGGTAAATATGGAAACTTTGCATAACTGGATTGGTTTGTTTATTTACGTGAACAAAAGCAGCAAAAGCCCTGATGTAGTTATATCCATGAAATAACACAATTTATGCCATTTTGCACTCAATTCCACACTCCTATCTCTTTCCAATACAACCACCTCTAAGTGGTTTATGGATAGATTCTTAGGCATTGAAACGTATGCTTCTGTCTTTGTCATTTATTTATTTATTAAGCTATAAATACTCGCTGGGTGCTTACTAAATGCCAGAAGTTGTGCCAGTGAACAAAATGGACAATCCCTGCACCCACGGAACATACCACCGTCTGGGAGAGAAGAGACAAATATTTCCAGATGCAATTATTTAAATCACAATTATAAGTGGTGCAAAGGATAACACTTTCAGAGTACAGAGCATATCTACCCTAGTCTGGGAGCTCAGAAAAGGTATCCTTGGGGAAGTGATGTTTAAGCTCAGGCAAGAAAGAGGAGAAGGAGTTGGCCAGAAAAAGATGGAGGAAGGAACATGTGTAAAAGCCATGGGAAGACCCATCAGGGTAGGAGGCACAGACAATGTGGCTAGAGCATAACGAGGGGGTGAGAGCAAAGTAAAGTAAATTAGGAGTAGATTGAGGGGCAACTACTTAGGGCCTTAAAAGCCAAGTAAGAACCATGGGCAGCCATTGAAAGATTTTAGTGAAGATAAAGAGGTATTGAGGCTTACACTTGAAGATTACTCCAGCTACTTTGTAGAAAGTAGAAGAAAGGGGGTGGATAAGGTGAAGCATAGAAAGGAAGAACCAGTTGGCAGATTATTACAGTGGTCCATGTGTTCAGGGATAATTTTCAAAAGAAGGCAAAGTCATGAATCTTATACGAATGTAACGTTAACGTGTGTCAAAGACTTTAACTCATTAATTAAGGAAGGAACCAGTAAAGTGTTACAACTAGTTCAAAGGAGAATTCAAAAACCACCTGTATATGCAATAAAAGAAAGCTGAAATAAATTTAGAATAGATGCAAAACAAGTCCATCCAAGGGGTGATAATCAATTGCATTCCAACTATTTTGCATTTTTATGGATAAGAATCATTTGCATTATCATCTGTTTTCTACAACTCACCAGTTGTACAGTAGCTCGAAGATAATGGAAAGCAGATAACCCAGGTGGCTGAGCTGAAGGGACTCCCACTAATCTTTTTGCCCACCTTAAAGTCTTTTACAATTTTTCCTAACTCAGACAATAATAACCTGGGAAAAAGAGGTGTCAGTCAAGATGGAGAGAAATGGACAAGGTTGAATATGTGTGGCACTGGAATCAACAAGACTTGGTGTTTGAGACTTTGGCTGGGGAGTGGGCCACGAAGGAAATGTCCAGGGAGAGAATAGAAAACAAATTCCTAAATGGCAGAAGATGCCATCAGGGTCTGTTTGAATTTTTCAGCACAGAGGCCCTACTGCTCTGTAGAGGGACCCACACTACAGGGAAGAAGCAGACTCAATCAATAATTATATTTTAACGTCCATCATAATATACCATAGGACACAGATAAAAAAAGAAATGAAATAAAATTCATTCCCTGCAAAAAGGGAACGTGCTAGCCTCTGGATCACCTAGTGACACCACACTCAAATACAACCTCACCCCTGCTCAGCGAGAGTGAAGTTGTGTGGGGAATTTATGGAGATCTCCCAGTCTAGAACTGTTATTCTCTTTCCCGATCACCAGTGTGGAAGCAGTCAGACTTAAGACAGAGAAAAGAAAAAAATTGTGGATGAAGTTTAGTGTCACTGCCCTGAGCCCTCCATCTCTTTATATCCAAATAGTCATCATTTCTTTGATAAATTTGTTCTAGACCCATCCAAATTTCCTTCTAGACTTTGAATTCTTACTAGAACTAATCTGAAAGGAAATGTTTCCAGGGTCGGCTCTACTTTTGATATTTTACTCCAAACAAAACAAGCTTTTAGCTTCTGTGTCAGTTTACATAACCGGAACTGTTACTAAAAATGATAACATTATCTGGTCTTTTCACTGGTTGGCAATAATTACAAGCTTCCTGGCGCAAATAATTTGGGACTTAAAGCTCTCATTTAGTATTACAAAATAATATACACATTATAAGTGTACAAATTTAAATATCAAGTTCATTGTTATTTGAGGTCTTTTTAAAGACATTGATGACCCATGATAAATACTGAGATATTTCTTGAGAGAATTCAGGGGCCAGCCTGGTGGCACAGTGGCACAGTGGTTAAGTCTGCGTGTTCTGCTTCAGCAGCCCCGGGTTTGCCGGTCCGGATCCTGGGCTCGAACCTACTCACCACTCATCAAGCCATGCTGAGACGGCGTCCCACATAGAAGAACTACACGGACCTACAACTAGGATATACAACTATGTACTGGGACTTTGGGGGAGAAAGAGAGGAAGATTGGCAACAGATGTTAGCTCCTGGCCAATCTTCCACCCCCACACACGCAAAAAAAAAGAATTCAGATATATGACCCAAATGATCAACAGACACTGAGAACTGTCCAAAGCAAAGAAAGTCAGGGGACTGTAATTATAATGAGGATATTTTTAAAGCTTAAAGTGAAGAGGGCTTTAGCAGCACTGAGTTCAAGGTTCAGCTTTGCTACTAACCTTGCACGCATCACTAACAGCTCTAGACCTGGAAATGAGGCAGATCCACTGGGTGATGATGCTCCATTTCCACAGTCTATCGTGCACTGTCAAGGGAATGTGTTGCCTGAGCCAAATTTGTGGCAATACTCATAAAGTGAAATATTTTCGATTATTATTTCTCAATTGTCTCTATTCTACTCTCCCTCCTTCCCTGTACTATCGTGCTGTCTACTTCTCTCTATTCTCCTCAACAGGGACAAAAGTAGTTCACTCCATTTCAAATTTTCCCTAAACCTATGTCTACCAAGACTACGAAGCTTTCAAATCGATCTTCAAAATCAGTTCTAAGGTAATTCTTCCCCTATGACTAAATTAAGCTGCTAAAAACTAGGTCTGTTTAACTTGCTCTAGAAAATGATCATATTATTTATCCTCAGTAATAATCAGGATGGATAATCTTACACATCTGAGCATTCACGAGACCACCGGGACAAAACATCTCATATTCGGACTCTCTCAGTGGCTAAAACTATAGTGCCCAGAATATGGTCACACTCAGACGGATACCTCACAAGTTTTGAATAATGTCAAATCCAAAGCACCCAGATGTTACCTGTCCTAGAACAAAAAAAAAAATTAAAATTTACCAAAAAACACTCACGTCTGCTTTGGAATAATCTTACAAATAAAACCACCAATTAGGCAAGCACTTCTATATCGCTGACCCTTCTGTCACAGTCAGATAGTTTTCACATTCCTTACATTCTCTGAGGCAAGACAAAATATCCCTCAACACAAAGCTTGCAAAACCTAAAAATACACTGCAATCAAATAATCAACTGTAAATATTGGGATGTAGAGCAATCTGTAAACTGCAAAGTAATCCTAAAACATTCTCATTTTGCCTCAAAGAAATACCAACATTATTTTCCTGACCTTTGCAACCTTCTCAAACAGAAAATTTTGAAAAATAACAATCAAAATAGCTTTTCTATTATTTAAAATACCATAATGGTGTTTCTCTGAGAAACTTTTATTTTTCATCTGGCTATAGTGATGTTCTGTAATCCATTACCCTGAAAATTCGCCTCCCATCTCAGACTTAGAGGACAAAATTCCAACTTCAGTAACCAATGGATAATTATATTAGAACACTGCCAATTCTCTTCAGGCATGCTCTGCCCCTTAAAAACATACCGATCACAACATTGATTAGGTTCCAAGTGGTTAGAAATGCTGAGAAAGAATAGATCTTCGAGAAAAGAAGTGAGGAAGTTCACAAGAAAAGAACCACAGGGCAGACAAATATTATTAGCCATATCACAAGCATGAAAATCCCAAAACAGTTCTGCACGGGGGAGAAAGGCTGCCTGAATGATAACAATTTGATTTTAACCAGACAAAATGAAATCATCATCTTTTTAGCTAAATGAGCACAAACTTTTCCCAATGATAGAATTCATTTCCTAAATGTACCCAGGAGTCAACAGCAGCAAACTGTCGGCTTGATATTCAGAGAGTGCCAGGTAAGAATAAAGAGCTGTTTACACCATGAATGTGTTCACACCATGAACGGCTGACACCAGAATTTCCACTTAAACAAATTAAGGGAGAGAATAAAGGAAAAATAAATGTATCTGCACACTCAGAAGTTTCTGTTAGGTCACATTTCATGAGAAAAATTCAGTGCATCTCCAACCAAACTCCACCAATCGGAACAAGGCATTGGAATCATCATGAAGTTTTCAGAAGTTTCCATTACCTTTGAAAAGCGAGCATTTATCCATTTGGTAAAAGTCTTCTTCTGCACGTCATTGTGTTCATCTGTGGGAGGGAAAAGGAGAGAGAAAGGAAAAGGATGAGAGTTTGTACCGTTAGTAAGGGTGCTAGATAAGACTGTCTCCATCCTGGAAAGTTTAAAATAGTCCTATTAGTAGAGTTCGTGAGGCACAACGATCCACAGCTAATGAAGGATGTGATGTCTGACAAGGTAAGCATTTAAGGAGCCTGCTAAGGCCTGCAGCAGAAGGAAGCTCACGCACCTTTCTCAAGGGAGCTGGCTCCCTCCGCTTGGCATATTGCCACCAGCCGCTGAATCCATGTTTGCGGGAAGGAATCAGGATCTTACTTTCAGAGCATTATATGCAATACTTTCTCTTGCATTTTGTTTAAGTAAAATTTCAGCATGAAAGAAATGTTAGCATGTTCAAAACAAAAATCAAAGTTATCCAGTCAAAACTGAGAAACTCATGATTTCCCTCCTTGTCATACAAAAGTCCTCCAACCTCCAGAACAAAAACTGGTATAAGGTTTATAGTCAATTCCATAACCCATTTTCCTGTAGTAGGACTGACAGAACAACGTTTTAATGATCTATAAAAACAATCTACGTATTTTACAAGCAGAGAAATCAGAGTGGGTTTTTGAAAAAATGACCAACTTTGGTTTGGATTACAAATTCATTTTCCAAGCCACAAGAAATGAAAATTGACCTTAAAAAACTTTTAAAGCATCCTGAACTTCTTGAAGATGGGCAGAGTGATTTAGTCAGATATAAGGAAGCCATGTGATATAACAAAAAGATCAAAAGGCTGTAGAACCAAATAGGCCACATTCCAACCCACTTATTGTGTGACCTTATTATAGTGCCTCCCCACCTCAGAGTCCTCATCTGTAAAATGGGGATAACACCCAGCTTGCAAGGGCACTGTGAAGATAGTGAATATAAGAGGAAAACACTTGGCAAAGAGCTGGCATTGAGCTCTTTGTTGTGGTTTTTGTTATAATTATTATTATAGTATATGTGTGAACAAGGCAGATAAAGATCCATTTTACCCTGTCTGTTACTTCCAATCATATCCTTCTTCAACTGCTCCCCGATTCTCTATTACCATCAGCCTAGATGGTAGGCTCTCTATTACCAAAAGCCTAGAAAACAGCATGGTAACAATCTCTAAGCAGTTCTGACAGCTGCCTAAGGAATATTTGGAACAGGACAGAAAGCTGTGGTTCTATCTGTAAATAAATATACACTGGCTGTCCCACTACCGTCCATACTGCCCGGCTGCCCCTCACGTCATAACAGCAACATAATAACAGAGGAGGTGCAAGTGTGCTCTGCCCTGCCCGCACTAATTTCAAACGGCTGCCTTCAAGACTGCCTCACTCAGCTCCAATAGCATAATTAGAAGCTCATCCACTACTTTACCAAGTTTGTGGTATCTTTGGCCCTTATTGCCTTCTGGAATGAGAGTTTGTAATTAAAAGGTCATTTCTGGAATAAATATAGCAGCTTCAAAAAACATTGCACTTTTACAGATCCATTTAGGTAGTTGGAAACTGACTCCGAGACACCAAGGGGAAAACTGGATGAGAAACAAAACAGCTCTCGAAGAAACTTCGTGATGTGAATTGTGCTGAGAGGTGGCCTTCCTTCCAGAAAGGACGATGCAGTCAGCATCAGCCTCGATTTCAGGCTTTCTACGACCTGATCAATGCCACATATAGGTCATTTATTAACCAAGAAGACTTGCTTACACACTCTGAATGTCCCTGCCTTGATTATCACACACAAGGGGGACAGAGATGAGATTAAGCAGAATATAAGGCAGCCACACATGTCAACTTGCAGAGAGCACTATACCAGCCCCCACCAATATGAATTTAATTTTAAATATCAGTGTTCAGAGCACTTGGAAAATCCAATTATTTGTCCCACTACCTTAAAAAGGATTTGTTTTTGTAAATTTTGCCATATCTATTATTATTTACTGCTATGAAGAAAAATATAGATAAAGATCATAAATATTAAATTCTCTTAATTTCATAACATACAACTTAAGAATTTTTTACCATAAAAATGGGGAAAATTCTCAGGGATAAATGTTAATACATTTTATTTTTTCTTAACCTCTTTTCTGAGCATTTAACCTCCTTATTTTCAAAAACATATTAAAATTCTAATCTATATAAGTTCTTCAGACACAGAGTGGACAAAGAAATGAGTGCCTGTCACTTTATCAAATGATAAATAAGCTCTTTCAATTTTATCACACATTGAATGAAATTAAATTTTAAAAATAGATTCCCACCACACAGAAATGTTTATAAAAATCAGTAAGGTAATGTTTCTATACTAGTCTTTGATCTTTGGGTCAAATCAAAGCCTGAATATGAGTCTAAGTAACCGATGTGAAATAAAGTCTGGGCTTGTAAAAGATAAAATTGTCTAACACTCTTCTGTACTCGTTTTCCTGATATGGTTAAAGAGGGAAAAAAAGAGTTCATATTTCAAAAAGCCTTTAGGTTACATTTCCCGTTTTTCAGACACACACACCCCCCTTATTTTCTACCAGACAGGAATTCAGTAAAAGAACAGGAATTAGCCTGTGGCTTTTCAATTATGGGATTAAAAATGTAACAAATTTGCAACACTAACTAATACAGAACTGCCCTCCATATCACAATAAGGCAACAGCCTTGGCCCAGGTCTCTGTTTCAGGAGGTGAAAATACGCTCACAGGACAACTAAAAGTCTAAGTCATGCTATTCTGATCAATCGTTGTGCCTTCCTAGAAATTAATACAGAATTTCAAACATCTCAAATCCATTCAACTCTCCATTATCAAGCCAATTAGTTATTTTCATTTCTCCAAAATAAAAATGTACAAGCAGACAACACAAACTTACATATAACTAGATTATTTAAATATGTATTTATATATGTGAGTATAATTTACACTCTAAATATATTCTTTCAGGTTTCCAAACAAGTGTTTTCTTTAGATTTGGATTTTAGAAAAAATGTTTAGTTTCTGAAAGCCTTTCCTGGCTTAGTAAATCTTAACCATTAATGACCTTTCTCCATTAGGGTACAAACACGAGACTGAATTAGGAGAAGAAAAATGTGTTAAATCCCTTAAGGCTGATTTTCCAAATTCTTCCTCTAAATATTTTGCTCTTCTTAAAATGCTTTTGACATGCTCACACAGATCCAAGGGCCTTCACTTGCTGCCTAGCCTGGAATTTCATTTCTGTGATGGGTAAGAGAAATGAAGCAAGACATCCACAAAACCGTCTGATAAATCTTCAAGGAAACTAGTTTGAAATTTTTTTCCCTTCACCAGCTCAAATGCATAACAAAAATTCTTTTAGCAGAATTTAGCAACAAATCTCAATTTAAATCCTAAACCAGAAATGTGGTGGAGAAATTAGGAGTTGTTTCCCCTATGGAAACACACAAGTCTTAGGAACATGTATACCACCATTAAAACTCTACTACTATTAGAGAGAGAGCATTATCCTCTAGCACATCTTTCAAAGCTACTGAAGAGTGTCCAATTGGCTAGCAATAACCTGAGTTCCGTAAGATGCAGCTATTCAGAAAAGACGTCGCTAGACTTTAAGCCAAAACAGAAATGTCTTGTTGGATGATTTAAAACTTGGATTGACTTTATTAAAGCCTCTCTTTCACGAAATTTAACACACCCTAGAAAGCCAGTTTCTCACCAGCAAAAGAGAGTATTTCAGAACATACTCTCACTTTTTTTCTGGGTACTGGATGTGACTCAAGCTCAAAATATGTCTACAACTAAGGCTCAGTCATCTCCTTCTCCTGTTGTTTTCTCATACCTAACTTGTTGGTCTCTGAACAACACCAATTCATTTTTTCAAACAATATATATTAAAATGTCATATGGAAACATAGAAATATTATGTAATCTGTAAAATACTATAAATATGTAGACAAAGAAACAGAGACAAGAGGAAACAGACAGCTCTCAAGCAGTAGTTCAACTCCCTGAGTTTGTTTCAAATCTGACATCCTCAGAGGACCTGAAAAACCTTAAAATTAAGAAAGTGCTTTTCAAATTGTCAAAACTATCTAAGCATACAAGAATTTTAGATAATTAACATTCCAAATGATATTTGTAAGTTTACCGCATTTATACTTTGAAGTTATTAAAGGTAAAAACCGTATTGAAAACAGACTTTTGCTTCCCCCTGTACAAAGCAAAAAACAAGGTGATGGTCTCTTTGGGAGACGTGGAGATGGATGAAGTGAGAAGGAAGAGGAAAACAACTCCATTTTTCAAATAAGAAGGCTGAGATCCAGGGACAAAAGTTAAATGAATTGCCCAGTGTCACCCACCACACAAGTGGCAGAGTCACAAACAGAACCAGGTCTACCGACTCCGGAGCCTGCGTTCAATGCACGTCCAAGCAGGAGGTCAGAGAGAGATTCATGGGGAAGAGGGGGCATTTAAAATACATCTTGAAGGATAGATGAAGTCTGGTTCACGCAAAGATGAGAAGAAGGGCATTCTAGACAGAATAGGCAGAATAACACCCTCTTCATTTCAAGCTCAGACTCAATATCTGACAAAAAAAAAAGAGCATACTTAATAAAAACATAATTGTGTATCTCTGAGAAAACACAGAGGACTATAACACAGAATGAGAGCAAAACAAGAAATCTAAAATAATCCAAACTTTGGAAAGTTTTCAATCTTGAAAACTGTTTACGCCCATAAAAAGGATGAAGAGTACAGAGTTAGCAATGCATGCTCAAAAAATGTTCTTGTGAGAAAATATAGATTCTTTGAAAATTAACCTCTTTAATCAAACACGTGCTCTGGCAAATTGACCCATCCACTGTTACCAAACTCATCACAATTCTGGAGCCTTTGGGCTCCAGAAAGTCCATAGACCCACTTGGAAACATACAGAATTTCCATCATTTTCAGCATTGGAGGAAAATGTTTGTTCCCACTGAGAACCAACCTAACTCACCAAAACTAGCCACCTTACTATCACAGAATCACAGTGTATAAGACCAGGAAGGTAGAGAAAAGGGCATCTGATAGAACCCCACCCTGAGACCAGAAATGTCAAAAGCTTATCCCACGTCATGCAGTTAGTTGGTACTATAAATCAAGTCAGGATCCGTGTCCCCTTATCTAATACTCCTCCTGCTCTCAAAAGTGCCTTTTTTTGACATCTTTATTCAGATATAATTCACATACAATTTACCCATTTAAAGTTTGCAATTCAATGGTTTTTGGTATATTACATTATTAATTCTTTAAAATGGTGGTAAAATATATAAAACATAAAATATATTTTAACCATATTAAAGCGTACAAGCCAGAGGCATTAATTACATTTACAATGCTGTGCAACAATCACCACTATCTATTTCCAAAGCTTTTCATCCCCCAAAGAGAAACTCTAACCGTTAAGCAGTAACTCTCTCATTCCCCCTCCACTATGCCTTGGTAACTTCTAATCTACTTTCTATTTCTGTATCTATTTACCTCTTCTAGATATTTCATATAAGTGGAATCACACAATATCTGTTTTTTTGTGTCTGGCTTATTTCACTTAGCATAATGTTTTCAAGGTTCATCATGTTGCAGCATGTGCCAGAATTTCATTCCTTATTATGACTAAATAATAGTCCATCATATGTATACGCCACATTTTATTTATCCATTCATCTGTTGATGGACACTTGGGTTGTTTCTACCTTTTGGCTATTGTGAGTAATGCTACAATGAAAACTGGTGTACTAGTTCTGTTTGAGTCCCTGCTTTGAATTCCTTTGGGTATATACCTAGATGTGGAAGGTCTACAGTAATTGCTAGATCTACAGTAATTCTATGTTTAGATTTTTGAGGAACTGACAAACTGTTTTCCACAGTGGCTGCACCATTTTACATTCCCACCAGCAAGGTACAAAGGTTTCAATTTCTCCACATCCTCATTAACACTTATTTTTCTTCTTTTATTATTATTATAGCCATCCTAGTAGATGTGAAGTGGTTTGGATTTGCATTTCTCTGATGACTAACGATGCTGACCATAAACTGGAATATGAAAATGCAAAAACCACCAAGCAAAAATCCCCAAATTGGGGATATCCTGAAGACTTTCTGAAGTAGCCCAAGTTCAAAAGCATGTTACCCGAAGTCGCTGGGCTTCAGAGAGAGCGCTTTCGCATTGAATCCACGAAATATTGCAAAATGATTAATTTCTTCCCCAAAGAGTTATTTTCAGAATCAGATATAACCATTAATTCCCGACCATCTTCGAATTTTAGAGTTTATTTCCCTCTTACCTATTTTCTCCTTGATGAGCTCCTCAAGTTTGTTAAACTAATGTGTTGAAATACAGGAATGCAGGTAATGTCTTTCTACTTCCACTTTCCAGAGCTGCTAAACTTGAGCTGAAGAACGCCTGTAAGATTTATAGGCATCCAGCATTGTTTGAAACCTTCTCTCTGAAACTATCTTTCAGAAAACCTCTTACTATCCTAGATATCAACATATTATACGTGTTGCAAAACCAAAAGAACACGGACTCAATTTATGGGGGTAGAAATTGTAAACTTTACATACAAACACTTCACTTCGCACATTTGTCCTGGGAGTGAAAAAGTTTTATTAAAGTCACTTGAAATGTCATAGAACAAGGAGAGATTATCTGAGAAGAGCCAAATGAGTCATAAAGAAGATGAGTCACTGTCATGAAACACCAATAGAAAACTACTTTTTTTAGAGACTGACAAAAGTTAGACTAATAAAAGAAAATTTCTGTGAAATTTGATTTCTCACTTTATTCCTGTTAAATAAAGATCTATTATATTCTACAAACTGTCTACAGAAATCTCAAGAAAGAGTGACTGTTTCATAAACATATATCTCTAGATATATGAAAATTCATGCAAATGAGTTTTTATGAGAATGGGGAAAAAATTTTCTTGAATGTAAAAAACATTCCAGGGATCTGACTTCAGACTTTGTCATGACAAGCTCTACTTTCCAAAATAGGAGCAAAAACATGTCCTTTCAAGACTGCTAAATATTCAGACCGTATTTTTCTGATTTTAATTATTTTATTATTTTCCCCATATTATGAGGAATCTACGAGATTCTTTTAGATTCCTCATAAATCTATATGATAAAACAATAAAAATACCTAAAAAGTAGTAATTCTCAAACAAAAAATCTTGGAGAGAAATATCCGCAGAAAAAGAAAACAATACTTTCAGAACCCAAATACCTCCCTGCAACCCTGTGTAGGAACGCTATTATTTTCTATAGGGTTGACCAAGAAGACCTTTAACTGTATATACCATGTGTCTTCTATAATCACAACTCTGGGTCATTGCACTCAGATAAAAATATATATATATACTGAAAAGTAGAGAGCAATGAATAATCAGTAAATGAGCATTACAGACACCAATGATAACATCTCAAAGCCAACAACCCCAATGAATTAAAGGTGGGACAACACATTTTGGCTTCCCTCCTTGGAACTACTTTTGTTTAGTTCTCTGTGTGTCAGGGCCCATAGAAACACCTTGAGACAGACGAAGCCCAGACAACAACAATCCATGCAAGCTTGGGTGCGGCCTTTCAACTCAGCCAAGCAGGAGAGTCCCAGGTAGCCCCAGAGAGCAATGAGACTTCAAGGAACTCAAGGATCAAAGAAAAAGTATCTCCTGCTCATCAAGGTTAGACACTTGCTGTTCAACATCACTAATCATCAGGGAAATGCAACTCAAAACTCTAATGAGATATCACCTTACACCTGTCAGAATGGCTACAATCACCAAGACAAAAAATAACGAATGTTGGAGAGGATGTGGAGAAAAGGGCACCCTCATACACAGCTGGTGGGAATGCAAATTGGTGCAGCCACTATGGAAAACAGTAGGAAGATTTCTCAAAAAATTAAAAATAGAAATAGCATACGACCCAGCTATCCCACTACCGGGTATTTAGCCAAAGAACATGAAATCAACAATTCAAAGAGATTTACGCACCCCTATGTTTTCATTGCAGCATTATTCACAATAGCCAAGACATGGAAGCAACCCAAGTGTCCATCAACAGATGAATGGATCAAGAAGACGTGGTACATATACAGTGGAATACTACTCAGCCATAAAAAAAGACAAAATCATCCCATTTGCAACAACGTGGATGGACCTTGATGGTATTATGTTAAGCAAAATAAGCCAGACAGAGAAGGACAAACACTGTATGATTTCCCTCATATGTGGAAGATAAACAAACTCACGGATAAAGAGAACAGATTAGTGGTTACCAGAGGGGAAGGGGGTGTGGGAGTGGGCAAAAGGGGTAAAGGGGCACATATGTATGGTGACAGATAAAAATTAGACTACTGGTGGTGAGCACAATGCAGTCTATATAGAAATTGATATATAATAATGTACACCTGAAATTACACAATGTTATAAGCCAATATGACCTCAGTAAAATGATTGGAAAAAAAAAAATACTAGACACTTGCAAAAGGCCAGACAACCTTAGAGGCCAGAATGAACATTCCCGCAAACAGAGCCACCAGCAGTCTTGACTACACCCCATCATTTGGAGAATCACTGGAGCTGGGACTCTTCCTCTCCTCTCTCCTCTTCATGTTCGATACCCACCTCCTTCTTCAGCCTGTCTCACTTTTTTGAACATCCAAACATCCCTCCATCCTGCCTCCCTGAATATTATTTTTCAACACCCCTCCCTGGACCTGTCTTGACATCAGTCACCATTTTGGAATTCTCAGCCATAAAGCCTGCCTGGCTGCACCAGTCCTGGTCACCACACAACAATCCAAACACCATTTGATTCTGTCTCTTTCTACCATTTCTCTTCTGGAGTATCTTTTTTGCATCTTTTCTTTCCCTTCTTAAAACCTCCTATATGGTGTCTATAACATACTTTAAGACATTTCAACACAGAATGGGTGATGCTATGTTTGCACTAGTTTAAGTCAGAGGCTTCAAACATTTTGTGTTTTTGAACCTCTAAAACAATTCCCATGTGCATTTTGAAGCTGACAAATAATATATATGACAAATTTAAATTGCTAAAAAAAATGTAATTTCCAGTATAATGTTAAGGAGCTGCAAATTTAGCTCATTCAATTAATAGAAAATATCTCCTCTATTACCTAATTGGCAAAACTAGTCCTCACTGTCAAACTAATGAGCCAAATCAGACTTGCTTTCTGACAAGGGAAGTCCGACTTTAGTTTTCTATTTAAAAACCATGTTCATATGTCTCTCCAGGGCAACAGCTCACTTACGAACTCTCATTCTAAGATGGATGGATGGATGGATGGATGGATGGATGGATGGATGGATGGCACAAAGCTTGCCCCTGGATGCAATAAGGCACTGACCATTTTAATAATTCTTAAGGGAATGTTCTTTGCTTTGTAGCCTTAAATTGCCCTGTTGTTTGGTGCCTCACAGTAATGCAGCAGAGGAGGGTATGCGGAGGGTGAGATGCAAGTCTTCATTTTGTAAAGTGGAGGAGAGGAATCCTGAAAGGAAAGATGGAAAAGAAGGCAGGTCTAAGACGCCTCTCGGGTTCCTTAACCACTGAAAAAGCTGGCCACAGGGGGACACACATGTTTCAGCATAGAAACCACCATAGGGGCTCTCGTGGTCCCAACCTAGGGTAACACTCCAGAGGAGGTCAGCTGTAATTTAATTAGAAAGGCTAAACCCCAGAGGTGGCCACTACAAAGGTATCCGTTATCTTTGTCACTATTAATACCAGAGACTTTGCTGATTAAGTTAACGAACGTGAGAAATATGCTTTTACTGTAGCTTGATAATTGGCATAATGAGAAGGTTAGAAATATTCTCCCATTGGTGAATTTAGTGCTATTCAATGAACGTGGATTGGCCAAAATATTGTATAGACACGTATCACAATTGATTAAATTGTGAATAAAAATCTAGCGAGGCTAGGAGACTGACCCCCTATGGCCCTGTGTTCAGCCATTGGCCGGGGGAGATTCTAGGTACCTGATGTTGACTATAAAACTAACTAAATCCTCTCTATAAAACAGCATTGTCCAATAGAAATATAATGTGGGCCACATACATAATTTTTAAATTTCTAGTAGCCCCATTAAAAAAAGAAATAATATTAATTTTACTAATATGTTATTCAAGCAATATATCCAAAATATTATCATTTCAACATATATGCAATATTTTTAAAACTATTGATATTTTACATCCTCTTTTTCTTACTAAGTCTTTGAAATCTGTTGTACGTTTCACATTTACAGCACATCTCAACTCGGACTAGTCACAATTCAGGTCCTCAGCAGCCACTGCGATGGTTCCAGAATATCATTGCATTTACTTCAACTAAAACCTTCATGTCCTTCAAAAGGACAGAGAGCTGTAGCTTACCAACTTATGAAACAGGCTGTATGAACTGTTTTTGAGCCTGCTTGCTAGTAATGATTGTTCAGTGAACGCCAACGTGCATGGCAGTTTGGCCTGAAGCTTGCCTCCATTATAACCCTCATTGTAGGACAACAGATGGCCCTTACATCCTACTTTTAAGCATCAGGAACTAACATCTCTGAGCAAAAATTAACAGTCGTGCATGACCAAATTGGCTTGATGCATTTTGTAAGATTTTTGGTCCGATAAATAGACATAATAATAAGAATTGGAAATATTTCTAACTGTTTGTTATAGTCATCAAAGTTTTATATTTCTCATTCTTTTAATGAAAATTAGTTGTTCACCTATTTTGTGGAAAACTGTACAAAGAAACAGATAGTAACATTACTGAGCACCAGACAGTATTTTACTGAGGACCTACTATGTCGGTTACAAAAGAGACCCAGGGGCTGGTTTCAAGAAGCTATCATGCGGTGGGGGGTGGAAGGGAATAAGACAAGTACATCAATAACAAATGGACAATTATAACCAATATATTAGATACAGACACATTCATAAATTCAGAGGAAAAGTATTTCTTGATGGGGGTGAGGAGGGAATCAGAGAAGGATTCTAGGAAAATGTTACATTTGAATTAGGCCTTGAATTGATACGTTTGAGGCAGGTAAAAATGCTCAGAAAGGGCATTTGTGAAAGAGAGAATGGCTGAAGCAAAGTCCTAAAGGCATGAAAGAACAAGACGTACAGACAAACCTGTCAGCATTCCTCCGGCTGGACAATTTCTGATCAGAGCTGCAAAGCCCCTGAATTTTGGAAATAGGCTACAGCTAGATGACAGAGGAATTTGATCATCAGGCTTTAAGGGTTTAAATGAGCAAGCAGTGTGGGACATTGGCTTTTTCTGAGCAAAGAAGTGACATGATCAGAAGTGTGTTGTAGCAAGTTTAATATGAAAAATGAATTAGTAGGGAGGAAGGCTGGAGAGAAGAAAGTCGGTTTCGAGCCAATGCTGGATATCTGAAAGCCAGAAGCAGTGGCGTAGCAATGAGATTAGAAAGGAAGAGATGGATGCAAAAGGTATTGAATTGTGGAGGTAAGCTTGCCAGACTTGCCTACTAAATTACTTTAAGGGTAACGAAGGAGAAAAGAAGTCAAAAATATCCCCAGGCTTCAGGCTTTGGGGCAACCTGAAGGATGGTAGTGTCTCTTCATTAAAAAAAAATTTTAAGACGCACAGGAAGAGAAATCGATTAGGAAAGGAAGGAAGTTCTTTGTACCTAATGAGACAGAGGTCAGCAACTTATCAGGTGAAGATATCACAAGCCCACGAAATTGCAAGGCTAGAGCAGACAGGAGAATCTATCAGACAGTGAGCAGACAGAGAGGTGACTATCTCGGAAGCTCAAGTTTTCAGAAGAAAGACATATCCCACAGTATTAAAGCAAGCTACCAAAGGAGCAGGGGAAAAGGAGGCCTGAAAAAACACAAGGGAATTTGACCACCAAGACTCAGCTGGCATACAATACTGTGAGGGAACAGGGAAGCCGGCTTTGGGCTGGCAGATGTGCAAATCATTACAAGTTTCTTGGAGCAACACGACAATACCCGTACTGGAATATTTAAAATTATATAACCACTGACCCCGAAATTCTGGAAATTTATCTTAAGGAAATAATTAAACACACAAATATTTAGATATGTTTAAAAGGATGTTCTTCAAAGCACTCTTCATGATTGCAAAAAACTGTAAACAATCTAAAAGTCCATCCACGGGGATGGTTTAAAAGTATATTTTCATGCAGAAATGCAACCATTAAAATGATATTAAGGAAGAACATGTAAAGACATGGAAGGATGTTTGCAATACATTAAGGAATAAAAAAGAACATCATTAAAGAGTATACACAGTGTTTCATTTAGACATTGTGTGCATATATGACCAGAAAGACAAGAGCCAAAATATTAGCACTATTTATTTCTAAGAAGATCCCGAGAGAATCTTATATTCTATTTTTATGCGCTATATTTTCTAACTTTTATAATAAATATATAATACTCCTGTACCATTTTTTTCTTTAAATCAGCCATTCTGCAAAAGATGTGTTTTTCTCCACTTTAATGTGGGCAAGTAAGAAAAGAAGAAAACTGTGCTGAGAGAAAGTCTGTCTGTCTGTCTGTCCGCTTTGGAGCGGGATGGTGAGAACAAGGGAGACTTCTGAGTATCTGCAATTATACGTTCACGGGAAGGACCTAGGAGGCAGGGAGAGACTTCAGATGCCAACACGCAACATGCAAGAGCTCCCTTATGGAGCCAAACCCCAGAGGGTGGATGAGAGAAATGTACCAGGAGCCAAGCTCCTACACTAGATGAAGTTAAGGTCACACATTTCTAAAAATGAAACTCTCAGGGTTAAATTGCTTTTACTTCTGTCTTTCCACGGAGTTTTCCACTTCAGTCTGAAGAGATAATTTTGTTGTCAGTGTCATCGAATTGATTCTGACTCCTAGCGCCCTGTGGACAGCAGAGAGGAACCCTGCCCGGTCTTTTTGCGCCATCCTCTCCCCTTCCTGTGCTGTATCAGACAATGCTCCACTGCTGCTCACAGGGTTTTCGAGGGAAGAGATCATTAGCCAGATGTAGAGTAACTGTGCCTATGGAGGTCCATCTCTTCCCATCTTCTAGTCTATTCAGAATACTATGAAAATATTGTTGAAGGGAGAGTTGCATCATTTACAATATGCTTTTTGCAATAAATTCAAGTCTTTCAAGGTAAAATGATCAGATAGTGATCAGTTATCAAGAAGGGAAGACAAAAAGAGAAGATTAATGCAAACCCAAATGTTATTGGCAGATCACACCAAGCTACCTAAACATTCTCAAGGACCTAATATTCTACTCACTTCCAGAAAAAGAACATAAACCTTGGGGGAAAATGAGGAGTATCTGTCCTTTGTTCAAATACTTTAATGAAATACCACCCACTATAAATACAATTTTTCAAATAAGAAAAATAGAGTACTTCAGAAGTAGTTTTTTTTTTTATTTTTTCCCTCTATTTTAGAGTATTTTAAGGTTGAGCCATGACAAGTTAAAACCAAGATGTAAGATTTTAAAAACAAGGAAGAGTCATTTTAATAAATAAATTTTCAAAATTGCAAGTCCATTAAAGTACAATCCTTTGTCCAAGATAAATATTTATAATAAGCAGGAAGAACATGCCAGAAAGGAACACTGTGTTTCTCCTTAAAAACTCAGGGGTAAAGATTTCTTCCCACGGACCTTGCAGTTAAGAAATCAGCCCATGAAGCATAGCACTCTTTGCTTAAAAGGGTATAAATTTAAAGTTAATGAGTAAAATCATTGAAATACTTAGTCATATTGAAAAATGCATACTCCCTCATTTTCAATTTACATAACTATGTAAAAAGTTTACCTGAGCTATTAACACTTTTTTATTGAAAAGCTTATTTGGGTAGGGTTGGATAAGGGAGATAAAAGATAAAATCCATAGTATGAACAAAAATGCAAGAAACTTCATATTCAAGGCACCTCTCCAACATACTGATATTATCAGCCTCTATGATCATTTACCCCCTAAGTTGCTGTTGAAAATTAGACTCCTGCCTCAAATCAGCACCTTCTTTATTTAATCGTCTACTGTGAGTCTGTCCTTTACTTGCCTTTTTTGAAAAATGTGTCATTTCAGTCTGTACGGTCTCTGGATATAGCAAACTTGGTAATTATCTTCTGTGCAAAACAGCTCTTTTTCTTTGTCTAAAATATACCTCTTTTAAGCATCAAAAAGTCTAGATTTATTTGACTTAGTTGAAGATTAATTAAATTAATTTAGTTGAAGATTAGAAGAACAAGGTCATGTTTGCTCTTTTGAAATAAATGATTTTATAGCCAGTAATTATATCTTCTCTCCACTTTCATTATTTTTGCCTGAAGAGTCCTAATCATTTGAGTCAGTTTTACTAAACACCAAATGCATACACTCCAGAATTTGGGTCTCCTCCAACAGACTACTGTCACTGTTAAATTATTTCTTAAGTAGGAGACCAGAATCTCAAAGAGTAATCCGCATGCACAGTCAACATCACTTTGCAAAGGAAGGATAATGTTCTCTGTTTTCTTCCCTGTTTCCTTCCTAATAACACCCTAAAAACTAGGTTCCTTTTACATTGCAGCAACCCAATCACCAGTGTCTTCTGAGAACACTGCAATTACTCTCTCCCTCCCATGATCCTAAACTATATAAAATGTAATTCATGGTGACAAATTTTTCTGGAAGTTAGCAAGAGAGAGAAACAAACAAAAAGATTTGGACAGATAACCTTTCTTCAAAGCTTATACAGCACTTCCCTAAGGACAAGGTAAGCTAGCAAACCTGATTGAGTCTGAGTTCAAAGCACATGCAATAATATACCCAAAACAGTTAAAAGCAGGATCTCCAAGAAACATCTGCACACCCACAATCATAGCAGCATTATTCACAATAGCTAAAAGGTGGAAACAACCCAAGTGTCCATCAACAGACGAATGGATAAACAAAAGGTGGTATGTTCATGCAATGGAATATTATTCAACCTTTAAAAAGGAAGAAAATTCTGACACATGCTACAACATGAACAAACTGTAGCGTAATGTAAAATGTATCTCTCTGGTAACATTGTCTATAGAGGGCCCAATAAACACTTGTTTAACAAACATAAACATTTCCATCTCCATGTAAATTGCCTTCTTCCCCTTTGAAGCCCCAAACCACTACCCCCAATATCTCCCTTCGTCTTTAGCTGAAAATGGTATTAAAGGTGGCAGCTTTGGTCATTCTAGTGAGTTACTCAGTTTTCCTGGGCTTCTCCCACGTATACATGTTGTTAAACTTTGTTTGATTTTCACCTGTTATTCTGTCTCACGTCAATTTAATTCTTAGACCAGCCAGAAGGACATAGAGGGTAGAAGAATTGTCTTCCTCCCCGACAATCCTAAGCAGGTTATTGAGTCAGGGGGGGTGCCCAGTCATGTAGGGATGTGGGGGAAACTCTGGTCTAAGGGAATGTTATACCAGATACTACAATCTTCACCACTTTGTTATATAGAGCATCAGAAAGCTTATATTACCTAAGCCACATATAGGAATCTGACCTCTGCTTGCACAACTGCTCTCACAGAACCTACATTTAAAAGTATGCTCTCTGCTTTCACTAAGATTTAAGAACATCTCTGTAGTTTATGTGAAATTGCCTTAGAAGGCAATGTGCATCACATCCTGTCACTCTGGGGACCAGGAATAAGGAAGGCTGTCCTAATAAATCAGAGTTCTTCTTTGTCCCAGACAGTGGTGCTATTTCATCCACTCATTGTACCCCTTTGTCTTGGTGGCCAGGAAGTTCAGAGCAAGGTTTAGTACTACAATTTTCCTCAATCAAGTTTCAAGTATCATTATAAGTATGATCTGAATTATTTTGCTTGCTTTGGGAGGATATTTGAAAACATTTTATTACAAAATCAATCCACATTTATTACGGAAGATTTAGACAAGCAAAAGAAAAAAATTTAAATCATCCATTTTCCCTCTACCCAGAAATAACCACTATTCACATGTTTGTGCCCATCCTCCTAGACATTTTTGTCCGTTTCTCTTTTACAAAAATGGAATGAAAAGAAAATACACAGTATTTTATAGCCTATACTTAAAATATGTCATGAGCATCTTTCCATTAAAGTACACACTCTAATGTCATTTTAAAGCTCACATAGGTATTTTTTTAACCAGACGTTCCATAATTTATCACTACCACCCCATTATTATACATTCTAAATGCTATTCTTGCTTTTAATTTTATAAGCATTTCTGTAATAAACGTATGTAGAGTTAAAATTTTGTAAACATACATGACTCATTTATTTACGCATTTATTCATTCATTTAAAGAATAAGTTCTTAAAAGGGAAAGTCAAATAGACATCTCAGTAGCTTTCCCCACAGTAGACCACTCCGTGCCCCTCAAAACACTCTTTCTTCCTCGTCCCAGATTCAATTTCCTCCTTCTCCTCTACTCCTCCACAGCTGGTCCTTTAAATGTCAGATTTCCTAAGAGATCAGCCTTAAGCCTCATCTCAATTTATTCACTCTTACCCAGTAGCCTCTAATCCACTCTCAGAGTTTCAAATACCATCTATGTGCAAAAGTCCCAATGTTGTTATTTCCAACCCAAACCTCTCTACTAAATTACAAAATTATGTGTAATGGTTTTAAAATATGTTCACAAATTACTTGGTAGTCCTCCATTCAAGAGGTAAAGCTTAATTCTCCTCTTCTTCAATGTGGGCTGGATTTGGTGACTCACTTCTAACAAACAGACTATGGCAGAAGTGATGATGGGGGACTCTGTGATTATGTTAAAGGCATTACGGCTTCCTCCTTGCACTCTCTCCTATCACTCATTCTAGGAGAAGCCAGCTGCCATGTCAAGAAGAAACTCAAGCAGCCCTATGGAGAGGTCCATGCGGTGAGGAACTATAGCCTCCCACCAACAGCCAGCAAGGAACTGAGGCCTTCTACCAAAAGCGATGTGCATACGCCATCTTGGAATCAGATCCTCCAGCCTCACTCAAGCCTTCAGATGACTGCAGCCCTGGCCAGACCTTGACGGCAACCTCATGAGAGACCCTGGGCCAGAATCACATAGGAAAGCCACTCCCAAATTCCTGACCCAGGAAACTGCATGAGATAATAAATATTTGTGATTTAAGCTTTTAAATGTGGGGGTCATTTGTTACACACCAATAGATTACTAATATATATTTGCTGCTAAGTTTCAGAGTACTTTGTTACACAGCAAGAGAGAAATAATAGATCATGTATCCAACCACCAACCTGGCATCTCCACTGAGACCTCTCACAGACTCATTTCAAGCTTAACACATCTAACCACATGAACTGTTGGTCTTCTCTCAAATCAATTCTGTCTCCAGTCTTTCATAACTCAGTACACAGTACCTTTATCCACTCACTTGTTCAGGCCAGGACCCTGAAACCAAACCTTGGCATTTCACAATCTATCTAATAACACAATCTATCACCAACTTTTGTTGGTTCCAATTCCTAAATATACCTTGAATCCATTCACAGCTCTTCATCTCCCAGTCATCCCCCGGTCTGAGCTACCGTCATCTCTTGCTTGGAATCCGTTAAGCTAATGCCAATAACCTGACATTGTCTCCTAAATTCTGCTCTTGATCCTTTCTAATCCATTTCTTAAATGGGAGACAGCTGGACAATGAACTTTGGAACAATTAATTTAACATGGTTTACAAAGCTCTGAATCATCTGACTCCTACATATGCCAGGTCTTACCTTGCAATCCTCTCCCCTCCTCTCAATAGCTCCAGCCACACTGGCCTTTGTGTTAGTCAGATGCACCCAGCCCTTTCCTGCCCCAGGATATTTGCTCATGTTGCTATGTCTGCCTATAGAACTCTTCACCCCATTCTCAACCTGCTTAATTCCTATGGCTATTTCAAATCTAATTTTAAACATCATTTCTTCAGAGCAGACTTCTAGACTTCCCCAATCTCTCAAAGCATCCTATTTTCTTTTCTCTTGCCCCCTAGTACTTACCTCAATTTGATTACATAATGATTTGTATAAGTCCAGGAGGGCAATAAATGTCTACTTTACTCACCATAGTATATGCAACTCCCAACACAGGTTGTTAATAAAGAAATTTATTGAATGAGTGTATTTAATGTGTTCGTTAAGTCTAAACTATGTATTGACCTTAATTCAATCTAGCCTTCTAACTAGTCCACTTCCATTAAAAAAAAATGATTCTGTTAAATCTATGGCCCTTTCACCTTTCTGCAAAATTTTAAAACCATGATCATCGAGATGACCCACTGATTTTCTTTCTCATTTCTTCTTTTTCACATGTTTAAAGATCCTTTTATTATTGACAAAGAATGAAAATTTGACTTCTAGAAACATTAAAAAGAAGAAAAGCTGGAAAAAAATAGTCCCTAAAGGCAGAAAAGAAAAGCAGTTCTACAGCTCATTAGAAGACTAAATTGACCCCTGATTCATCTAAACAGGAACATTTTCTCCTGGTATGTAGAGTTTTGGTGAATAATCATTTCCCTTTCCAAAGCTCAGTTGATTTGTAAAGGCAAGAGGATCATGACTCTGTACAAGATGATTTTTTGACGAAGAAATCAGAGACCCACCGATGGGGGAACCAAGAAATACTAGTCAAGTCAGGCTGGAGCAAAGTGAAGCACAATTCCCAGTTACTCACTTCCAGGGAACGCTACGCTGACTTGCAACCAGAGACAGAGTGGGTCTGAGAGCAGACAGTGTGGGTTATAAGGCAAAGCCACACACAGGGAGCAGCCCTGCAGTAGTATCGGCAGCAACTAACCAGAAAAGAAACTGTGCATGGCACTCACAGTGGAAAGAAATATAAACCATGCATCAGTCTTTCCACCCACATTCATATACTCGGACCATCAGCCCAGCACCAAGACTAAATTCCAAGATCATATGATCATAATTGTGCCAAACTTTGATAAGGGGCACACATTTTTAACAATAGATTTATGTGAACATACAGTGATCGAACATGAGTAACTGAATTATACATATAAACACACGTATAATATAGTATATGCTTGCACACAGAGAAATAAATGTTACCTGGTAGAGAAAAAGATACGACAGTCATTGAATTTGAAAAACTATAACCTTGGTCATTCCACTCACTGTGACAAATTAGGTACACCTATTTTTCTTATCTGTAGCTCAGAGTACAATATCATTAATATTAACTATGACAAATTCATTTTCTAAATCAAATAATAAAACTAAGGCCATTTTTACTGTGGTAATTTTTTCACTTCACTAAAAGTGAAATTTTAATAAAAATTGAATTCAATCACAGACACCTATAACAGTTGTATACATAATTATTTAATGTATAAATTACCAGAACTCTGATTCAACTATTTTTTCTGAACAATAAGAAGTAAAGAAAATAAATAATATAAATGTTTAGGATATACAATCATTCTAGAAAAATTCATATCAGAATGACAGTGGGTATCAAAACAATAACCCTATAAAATTTATTTATATGTAAATAGGTAAGATTTTAGTATTACTACTCATGCTAAACATACAATTTATAAAAAGGTTGCTACCCTTTGTGGAAAACAAAAAAACCCATGCCATAAAACTGCCATGCAGAAGGTGGCAAATGTCCAAGACCAGCCTATGCACTAGGACAGAAGAGAGGTGTCCCCAGGCAGTCCCCAGACTAGAACTAGGAAACAAGGATACCAATATTTAGGGCCATCAAGGGACACACTCCTAACAGCAAACAAGATTAAAGCATCCAACTGGCAAGGTAACCAGGTGGGTCCCCCACCAGAAAAAAGTCAGTGTAACAGCTGAATCAAAGGTCAAAGTTCAGTAGCAAACCAGTAGCCAGGCAAAGGCGCGCACGGGGGCGGGGGGGGATATGATACATAATAATCAAAGACAAGTGGAACAAGGTCACATATCCAAACAATAGCCTGAAAAAAAGTCACCATGACACCCAGCTACAAGGAAACAAATGATCTTGTCTTGATATAGATAATACTGAAATTAGAACACCCTTTAAGCTTGAGGAAGTAAATCCAGAAATGAAAGTTACAGCTCAGGTCAATTTCAGATCCTACGATAGGCAGAAAATGTGCATTTCCTTAGCCACAAGCAACTATTCTAACATGTTGTAAACTATAATTTATTAAAGTTTATACACTCGCATAAATACCATTTAATCCTTAAAACCATGAAATGCCCCCAAGTCTCATCTATTAACAGTTCTAAAAGGATCACAGTGTTTAGGACATGGTGCACATATGTAGCAAACACAGTCCAAATATTTTGCCAGATAATTGACTAAAGAATCGATTTTTATATGTATTTTACATAAATGTTTCCAAAAAACATGCAAGTGTGGTTATGTTACCATATTGCACTATTTGAAGTCTCATACTATGTAACTACTGCCCAGAAGAAGAAAAAACTCCTTGTTTAACCGTGGGGGAAAACACTGAAAGGAAATGTCATCAAGATTGGGGAATTCCTCTAGATCATCCTGTTCTTGGTTTCTTTGCTTTCTCTCCATCACAGGAGTTGAGTGTGTTCCATCAGATAAATCAAATGAAAGATAGTAAAAAGAAAAAAATCTATAAATGCCATATAACCTGCCAAGAAGTACTTAATTTTATACTGAGAAGATGCAGTGCAAGCAAATGGGAAAAATACGTACACTCACACGCATTCAAAGGCTTTCCATCACAGAACCTGTCCACAAATGTAAATATTTAATTGCATTAACATTTTGCAAGAACTAAATTGATAGTATTTGTGTAATCTGAAGAAAGGAACTAGAAATAATATAACCACATTACAAGCAATTATCTTTTTATAATATTAATGATGATGATAGCAGCAGCAGAAGTAGCTCACTGTGCACAATTCTTATCATGTGAAGGCATGGTACCACTTTCTATGCATTATCTTATTTTTTGTCAATTGAGATATAATTCACAGGCCTTTATAAAATCCAAAATGTGTACAATTCAGTGGTTCTTAGTATACTCGCACAGTTGTGCAACGACCATCACTGTCTCATTGCAGAACATTTTCATTACCCCCAAAACCCTGTACCATTAGCAGTCATTCCCCATTCCCTCCCCTCCCCTCAGCCCTAGGCAATTACTAACCTATTTTCTATGGATTTTCCCATTCTAGACATTCCACATAAACAGAATCATACGATATATGACCTTTTGTGCCAGGCTTCTTTCACTCAGCATTATGTTTCCAAGGTTCGTGTATGTTGTAACTTCTATCAATACTGCATTACTTTTTCTGGCTGAATAACGTTCCACTGTATGAAGAAATCACATTTTGTTGATCCATTCATCAGTTGATGGGCATTTGGGTTGCTTCCACTTTTTGCCTATTATGAATAATGCTTCTATGAACATCCATGTACAAGTTTTTGCATGGAAATATGTGTTCAGTTCTCTCGATGATATAACTTAAAAGGGAATTGCTGGGTTAGATGATAACTCAACACTTAAAATTTTTTGAGCAACTGCCAAGCTTTCAAAACCACTGTAGCCATTTTACATTTACACCAGCAATGTTTGAGGGTTCTAATCTCTCCACATCCTCGTCAACACTTGTTCTTTTCCATATTTTTATTACACCCATCCTAGTGGGTGTGAAGTGGAATCTCATTGTGGTTTTGACTTGCATTTCCCTAAAGACTAATGAGGTTGAACATCTTTCCAAGGGCTTACTGGCCATTTGCATATCTTAGAGAAATGCCTCTTCAAATCTTTGCCCATTTTTCAATTGGGCTACTTGTCTTTTTATTGCTGAGTTGTAAGAATTCTTTAGGTATTCTGGATACTAGATCCTTACCAGATACATGATTTGCAAATATTTTCTCCTACTCTCTGGGTAGTCTTTTCACTTGCATTGTCTTATTTTAATCGTCACAACAACCATGAAATAGTACTATGAGTATCCCACATTTTATAGATGAGGAAACAGAGTTCATCAACTTGTCTGAGGTTTCACAGTAATAAGAGTTGAAGGAGAGATTCCAACCCAGGCAAGCTGCCTCCACTCATCAGTCGGATGTGCTGTCAGAAACGCTGAACTCATTAGGTGCTATAGCAATAGACAGTAAATAAATAAGCAGGATTAAAAATAATTAACTTAAAAAGAAACAGTATTACTGATGCTTTGCACAGAAATACCAGAGGGCCCTCCTCTTGTTTATACCAGTCTTCTTGAGAAGAAAGAGGAGGTTAAAATAAAGCACATTCAGCCTTAAAAGGCAAAACTTGGCCTCTAAACAGTGTCTATTTTCAATGGTAGGAAACTTTCTTTCTTATTGAGTTATGTAGTTGAAACAAAGGAATTCAGAATACAAGCGGTATTTTTGCTGAGGCTCAAACATTGTAACTCCTCACAGTGGGTGTTGTTAGGTGGAAGCCTATTTCTTGGCCAACAGCCCCCTCTGTTCAAAACGTCTGCCTCCCCCAGCCCCATACAACCACTCTCTGAGAACACGAACAAAGCAGAGTTTTAGCAACTAAGATGTCGTTCCGACTAGTCGTTCCTTATTCTCCTCTTATTTCTGCCACCAACCATGTTAAATATAAAAGTCAATCTACAAATAATTTTAGTATGTCTGTAGAATTATGTTCATGCTAAATAAAGGGTGAAATAGTGGTTTAAAAGAATATACTGGATCTACCAATACTGGCATGAAAAGGGATTCAACAGGTATAGCTAGGCCAAAAAAAACTGCAAAACAGTATAAATAATATGATCTTGTATTTATTAAAAATAGGTAGTATGAATACATATTATAATACGTATGCTAGCATATGCACATAAACCAAAATAAAATCATCTAATGATGGTGATTTATCTCCCCTTGGAGTAGCGCACAATTTTTATGTGATGAAATGTTTGACTTTTTAAACATATATACACAATATTTTGTTTTAAAAAAAAAACCAAGGGTAGCATTCTCTCAGATAATCCTACAAACCTTAAAAGCCATGGAAATGAAGGAACAAATAAGAATAAAATGAACACATGAACAAAAGTTCATATTTTGCTCCATATTTGGATAACTTTCAGAGACTTTACAAACTTCAAGTTGTGAGAAAAATTATGTACTTACACACGTGATTTTGAGTGGGGACAGAAATTCCATAGTTTCTATCAATTTTTTAAATGGCTCTCTGACCTCAAAAAAGTTTAAGAACATTATCTTAAAAGAATATTATAAGGTCTCATCTTATAAAAGGTCAAGACAGAAATTAAAGGATCAAATAGCAAAGCAAAATCCCTTAAGCCAAACACAGTAAAGAGACACCTTCTAAACATGAAAGAATAGTCATTAGATCTCTCTTAGGTCCTCCGCTGTAATTCTTAGGATGACACTAAACTAATCTTATTTTTAAGCTTATGATTTGTAGCTGTAAATGTTAAAGATATGTTTCTCTTTCCTGCAGATACAACACAAACATCTTTCCTAAAACAAAAAGAGAGAGGAGAGTCTATCCAATAAAAACTAACTTTAACCACGTATACGCACAAGTTATTTGGTTCATTCCGTTAAAAATTTGTTATATCCCAGGGTTTTCCTTCTTTCTTCTACATGCTGCAGAATAAACAAACTGAAGGAATGAACGTCCAGCATCAGGCCATCTTAAATGTCCATGTGACAATTCCCAACTGCCTGTACGATGGCTCTTTATGGGAAATGAAGAGGAAAAGACGCACCAAACTTATAGGATCAATCCTTGGATCACTAAGGATTATCAGCAATAAAAGAAATACAAACTTCCCCTTAGATAGGGGCTTAACATGTCTAGACTTTTTTTTTGGCCCTCATCCAACAAATAACTGTCTTCTTGAAGATAAGTTTCTCCTTGAAAATAAAAGCTAATCAAATATATCATAGGACAACACAAGATTTAGGCAGTGTCTAAGTCAAGAGGTTATAAACTGACATCTATTTGTCTGTGACAAAGCCCTTCTTTAAGTCTAACAGTAACCTGAGTATTTCAGAAATGTACATTTTCTAAAAATTATTCTAAATACTATTATTCTAAAAATTCTAAACATCATGCAATAACAATTGCATTGTCCATATAACGATGACTGGGGAGGAGGTCAGAAAAATAATGTCTATAAAATTAAAATTATACCTATAAAATTAATAAGGAAGAAGTGGTAGGTCTAAGTGATTTAGCTATTATTGTCTTGGAAGTATTTTCTTAATAAATCCCTGACTCATATACCACCCCTTCTTAAAAATGTAGGTAGAGATTTCTGGGCAGTGACAACTCCCACAGGTACACTCCCTAGTTCCAAGTACATAAACATGAATTGTACTATTATAACACATCAACTTTACATTCGTGTGATAATTATGCTATCCAGATTCTCATGTCAGCAGTAGAACGCAGTAAACATAAAATCTCTAGCATCTGCCCTACTAATAAATATTTGGTTTACCTAAAATAAATTCCTTCCAAAGGCCAAACCATCACTGAATCCACAGATGAACACAGAAACACCTTGTTAACTAACCTCTGACCTTTTCTCTTTTCACAAAATGAGTCATTTAAATTCCGTTTTTAGTTCGGCTACTCACTTGTTTTATTCCCAAATACACTTCAACCTCATGTTGGATGTTTCTCCTTAATAACATCCTGCCAAATGACACTGAGAAAAAACCATTAAATCATGTTAGCTCAAGTATATGGCTTCAGAATAAAGGATGGAGAACCATGAGGGGTTTATATGTGTTTGTCACAGCAAAGTTAAGTCTATTCTTCATGATCCATTCCAGAATTTCAATCCTCTGCTGTCCCTGCAGTTGAAAGTATCTGGGTTATTCCTTCCCTCTCCCCATCATCAGACAAACATACACATTACAATACACATACACATACACATATGAAGAAGAAAAGCTTCTTCCAACATTATTTTTAAAAACTAGGGGATGGCCCCATGGCACAATGGTTAAGTTCAGTGCTCTCTGCTTCAGCAGCCCAGGTTCATCGGTTCAGATCCCGGGTGCGGACCTACACCACTCATCAGCCATGCTGAGGCGGCGTCCCACACATAAAGTGGAGGAAGATTGGCACAGATGTTAGCTCAGGGCTAATCCTCCTCAAGCAAAAAGAAGAGGAAGATTGGCAGTGGATGTTCGGTCAGGGCTAATCTTCCTCAGCAAAAAAAAAAAAAAAAAAAATTATTAATTATGTCAGCTGCCAAAAGAAAGTGATGAAATTTATTTCAGACAAGCAAGAATGATTGGGAGGCTGGCCCGGTGGCATAGCAGTTGGGTTCGTACTCAGAAGTAGAAACACTTTCCTCCAAAGCAGGAGAGCACAGCTGTCTGTAGCTATCCAAGCCTCGAACCCTAATTGGGCAAAATACGCACATCAGCAGCTGAAAAGAAAACCTACACAAGGGGCAATCCCACACTGACCCAAAGGCATGAAATGTGGCCTCAGCACCTCCTTTTAACCTTTGAAGGGAAATAACTAGGAAAAGCACGAAAGAGACAGCGGAGGGAGAGAAGCAGGTCCCCCCCAGAAGCCATTTCTGCAGGCACCAGCTGAGCTCCTAAACCAGAATCTGGTGTTGTAAACGCAACAAGGGGGAAGAATCGTTCACACGCACGTTCTCACAGTCCCAGTTCCAGCCAAGAGAAGAATGAGCTCAGTTTTTGGCAGCAGAATCTTAAATATTAAAAACCATGAAGTGAACTTTGCCATAACTCAACTTAATTCTTCAACAGAGCCGCGATATCCCCAAGCTACCAACCTCAGTGTCCGGGTCCCCAACATCCTCCCCTTAATGTACTACAGTAACCTCCTATAATACCCACCCTCCTCTTTGCATGCTAACTGAAAGATTAACTTTTTAGGATCATGAAATTATGCACACACAAAACCTCCCAAACATCACCTGCTGTCTTCAAAATCAGATACATCTATGTGTTACAACGTTAAGAAATCTACTTAGCAGGGGTCAGCCCAGTGGCATAGTGATTAAGTTTGTGCAACCCACTTTGGTGGTCCAGGGTTTGTGGGTTCAGATCCCAGGCGCAGACCACACTGCTCATTAAGCCATGCTGTGGCAGCGTCCCACGTATAAAATAGAGGAAGATGGGCACAAATGTTAGTTCAGGGCCAATCTTCCTCACCAAAAGAAAAAAAAAAAAAAGGAAACCTACTTAGCATGGCGTTCAGCATGCTTTCCTATAACCATCCCCTACAGTCCATGCCCTCTACCTGGAACATTCTTCTCCAGCCTCAGCCTCCCATCAGTTTCCATACCAAATGGTACCCTCTTTCATGAAGCCTTTAGAAAGAGCTTCCTCCCTCAGCCCTATACCCACCTCACCCCCACCTTCTGAATTCACATATTTTGTTTCTTACTTATAACAAAATATTTGGGGAATTAATAATATTATATATAAATATTATATATATATATATATATATATGCATGCCCAAGTTGATCTCCCTTCCTTATAAGATTCTTAATTCTCTGAAGAAAGAAACTGTCTTATTCTGGCCTCTCTCATGTAGTTCCTTATACACCATAAATATACAATAAATATTTACTGAATTACCAAAGAAATAACCTGATGTATCCTTGGGAAAAAGAGAAAAATCCTGATCATTCAGAAGAAATTAAGAGTTCACCATGTAACTAAATTTCTTCTTTAACAGGGATAATTCAACTCCAATAAAATTATAATGTTTTAAGGGTTTTTTTAATTTTGTTTTGTTTGCTTTAAGCAGGGAAAAATCCTAATGGAACTGTTAAGTGAGTACCTTGTATCTCTGCCCATCTGTAGTTACTCCTACCACATAATCAAATTCCTACCAGCTGACTTAGGGCCTAACAGCTGTCCTGGGAGAGGAGATTTAAGACCTGGCTGGAATGTAAGCAGGTACAGTAATAACATAGGAACGAACAAGACCCAACCAGGCAGGCCAGTCATCTCTCAACCATTTTAGATTTCACCAGTCCTGGGAAAACCAGGCTCTCAGTGTGTCGCTTTCAAAATGAATCTATCCTTATGATTTAAAAGTTATAGCTGCTAGACTTTGTGGCAATTCATCATACAAATGGACATGTGTATATAAATATATAATCAAGAGCTGGGGCAGTTCCTTCTCCAAGTGGGAAAAGTAAAGATGGACAGACGAGAAGACAAGCTTCTCCTAACTTCTAACTCTAAAGCCTAGAAAATACATAAAAAAGAAGATAAGTACAAAATACAGTCTGTAAGATATTGTGTTTCATGTGCCTTGGTCTCAGCATTGTTAATTTAAGTACTACTGTATTTTCATCAATGATTATATGCTACTATTAAATTCTTTTGAAAACAATAAAAGTCAAAGTGCTAAGTACTAAGAAACTTGATTCAAAATCATATTTCAAATAGCAAACCAATATGAGACAAAATTTAAAAATCAAGCTATTAACACAGTAGGCATACCTAGAACTAATTTGCCACATTTCTTGGCACAACAAACTCATTCTAAACAACCTGGCACACAGTAGGTCCTCAATAGACACCTAATGTTACTCATAGTACAAACTCAGCCTCATAGGTCATCTATCATGAGGATCCAATATATCATTTGATCTAGTTGAAATCAATTTTCACATCGTATAAAGAATGATATTTTTCTGTTTTTTCTCTGCCTTGTTTCAAAAACTATCCAGGTGTTAATGCAGACCTTTTAACCACATCTTGGCAAAGTTTAATATGAATAGGCAGTTTCTCATGACCTTCAAGTCTGTGTTCAACAATGAAATCATCTGGCTTTGCATCCTATTCAGTTATTAATGACAAACAACAAAGGAAGAACTTTCACATGGAAACTGTGAAACCTATGCTGGCCAACATTCACTCTGGGTCATGCTGGGTCGCATTCGCTCGCAGCTAAGGTCACTGAAGACCGTGTAATGACCTCAGCTTTTTAGAAATGACATTCAACATTTTGCTGGCAGGGAAACCAAACAGCTATGTGACTTTAAGACAGAGGCTCCTGGAGGTTTGCAGTCTGGAGAGGGGCACCGACAGAAAACAGCTGGGTGATGGGCAGATGGGAGGGTGCAAGGCGGGTCAGGGAGACAGGTGCCCATGTGTATGCTGATCACCTACCCTCCCTGGGAGGGTTCTTTTAGTAAGAGCCTTTAGCGGAAATTTTTACCCTGGGACATCTACATCAGGACTTCAGCATTTCAACCCCACCCATATAAAGAAATTTAGCCAGCCAAATTTGACTTTTTAGAAATCATCTCCAATGAGTTGATTATTTTATTTTATTTTTTTATTTTTTTTTATTTTTTTTGTTTTTTTCCCCCAAAGCCCCAGTAGATAGTTGTATGTCATAGCTGCACATCCTTCTAGTTGCTGTATGTGGGATCCGGCCTCAGCATGGCCGGAGAAGCAGTGCGTCGGTGCGCACCCGGGATCCGAACCCGGGCCGCCAGCAGCAGAGCGCATACACTTAACTGCTAAGCCATGGGGCCGGCCCTGATTTTTTTTTAATTAACAAATATTTACAACTCTGTTTATTTTACTCATTGTCTTTTCTTTTTTTCCATTTCTGTTATTATTACTATTGTTAATTTGGCCTTTGTTTTTATTCTTTAAATTTGAGTAAGGAAATGGCAGTATAATGAAAAACATCCCTGGAATCAACCCGTGCCTCTAATTTAAAAGGCATTTCTTTTCTTATCAGCCATGCAAAGCCCCGTTTAATATCTAGAAGAAGACCAATGTGGTCTTCCCTCTACTCCTGGATGGTTTTAATCCAAATACAGCCCTCCAGACTAAGCCTGAAACTGAAACTAATATTGCCCTGTCTGCCAAGCTAGCAGAGCTTCAAGCTAAAACTTTTTCCCGAGGCATTAATAATTAGCTCAGGGGCTGGCCATGTGGCATAGTGGTTAAGTTTGGCGTACTCCACTTCAGCGGCCCGGGTTCACAGGTTCGGATCCCGGGTGTGGACCTACACCACTCACCAAGCCATGCTGTGGGGGTGTCCCACACACAAAATAGAGGCAGACTGGCATAGTTGTTAACTCAGGGTGAATCTTCCTCAAGCAAAAAGAGGAGAATTGGCAACAGATGTTAGCTCAGGGCCAATCTTCCTCACCAAAACAATTAAAAAATAAAAAAATAATCAGCTCAAACACAAGGACAAAATTAGCAGAGCCGTAGATGAGGATTTTTCTTTTTCTTCCTAACATTAGTCAGTCTCTATGTGGAAAAAGCCAGAAACTGAAAGCCAGTCTTTCTGAAATCCAGCAAGCCCCTGAGTCACTCCATGGTGTGAGTGAAGTGGGTGGAAAGTCACATTAGGTGGGGACACTAAAGCCATCCTGTGTGGCTTTAACCCCATCATACAGTCCAGAGACTCTTCCTTGGGACACCCTGGGCTGCAGCAACTAGAATATGCATTTGTCCAAGTTGTCTCTTGAATCAATGAAACTAAACTCATCTCCTTCTTATACACACAGCTCTTCAAAAGATTTCTATTCCCCTGGCCTGATTTCTCCTCTTCTTTCATCAAAGTCAAAGGAAAAGGTCACAGTCAAAGGAAAAGTTGGCTAACATCTTAGTTTAGTTCCCCCCAGAAGCAAATACTGAGACAAGGATTCAAGTATAAGTAGTTTATTTTGGAGGAGACCCCACGAAACATTGCTGGGGAAGGAAGAAGTGAGACAGGACAGGAAAGGTAGCCAATAAAAGGGTCATTCTCAAGGAAGTTACCACTGAATCGTAATTCAACTGGGAGGACCAGCGTAAAATGCTCATCTCCAAGGTAGCTCATCTGAGATGCAAGAGAGCCGGTATAGACTTATACTATGTATATAGTATAGATTTAGTAATCTATACAGCTGTCCCTGGCTGTAGGCTGCTGGGGGCTGGCACTTCCTGCCAACCCTGGGGGTGAGCTTTTCCACCCAGAGAACACCCTCAGGCTGAGGAATACAGGTGCCTGGAGTTGGAAGCCCCCGTGCACATAAGTGCTGACAGCAGAGGATACGAGTGGGGCACCATCAGCCTCTGCTACAGCTGGGACTGGGATTACTTCCAAAAGGCAAACCAGAGGCAAGTATGTTTGCTAGATGACACATCTCACCGAATACAAAGTTGGGTGCTTTTCCACAAAAGTATCCTTCCAAAAAGAGGATGTCCCCTTATATTTAAATCCTGAAAGGTCTCCTATTATGGGACACTGTCAATGACTGTGTCTTAATCTGAAACGGCCAAGGACTGTTTGGGAAAAACTCAATAATCTGAAAGGGCCTCAACAATGCTCAACTTTTATGCTGTTAAATGTCAAGCAAAGAAATTTAACACAGACTTGGTTATGGAGGGTATGACTTTTCAACTTCGAGTGGTAATGGCAAAGCAGCTCAAAATAAAAAAAAAAAAAAAAAATGGGGGAGGCCAACGAAGGCCATTGCCAGAATCTTCAGATGTGGCAATACAAATAAAGAAACATGGAACATGCCTGTCAGGAGTAGTAATTACAGAAATTGAAAATAAAACAATTTGTGGTACTCACAATTGGATACTGGCTGGATCTCAGAGATAGTGACATATTTATATACAACTGACGGCATTAAATTTAACCCAGTCCTTCTAGAAAGCATTTAGTAATACATGTCAGAAACCCTAAAATTAAACCTCTCGTCCCAGAAATTCTATTTCTAGGAACTTATCAGAAATAAATAATTGAAGTGAAGAATGACCCCAACAACAGTAATAGTAATAGCCTATATTTATATGGCACTGACCAGAGCGGTGCCAGGAGGTTCTAAATGTTTTATTATCAGGGTTCTCAACTGGGAGCGATTCTGCCCTCTAGGACACACCTGGCAATGTCTGGGGATATTTTGGTTTGTCAAAACACGTGGGTAGAGGCCAGGATGCCGTTAAACATCTACAATGCACATGATGGCTCCCACAGCAAGGATTTATCTGGCCCAACGTGGCAATAGTGCCATGGTTGAAAAACCCTGCTTTATATCTATTCACTTAAATAATCCTCACAACAACACTATAGCAATTATTTTTATTATCTCCATTTTACAGATCAATGAAGATAATTTTTCACTGCACTATTATCCATAATGGTGAACGACCTGGAATAAACTAAATATCAAAAAACAGAGAAAGAGTTAAATAAATTATAACTACCTAATAGAAACATGAAAAATACTTATGAAAGAATATAAAACTAAAATACCAGAACAAAAAAATTAGGAGTATTATAGAATTACAATTATTTTAAAATATGAACATAGGGACTAACTGGAAAATAAGACATGAAAGTTACTACTGTATTAAGATGGCAGAAATAGGAATGGATTTTCCTCTTTTCTAGCATTATTTGATATTACTTGATTTTTAAAAGAAAAAAACACTCAGCAATGGAGTGAGAAATTTGGAATTTTCTTTAAAGAATGAAATATTTTATGAAATAAGGAATATCTTATTCTAACAACACAAAAGTTAACAGACTAAGAAGATAGTTAATATCAAGAAATTAGGAATAAGGATTTCCATGAGACAGCAACAAATGTTATGCTTTAAGTTCTGAAGTCATAATAGTTCTGTTCAGTCTAAGAATGAATCACCTAGATTTTATATCTACTCTCTATGTTTTATTTATTTCATAGCTCCCTAACACCTAAAGAGAATGGGCAAAAAGAACCAAATTTCAATTCAGTTAAGTCTAATTCATTTTAGCAGCTCTATTATATAAAGTAGTTTAAACTATTATTTTAAATGTATTAATAATGGTAGTCATCATAATATTATTATTGTTGCTATTATGAGCAACATGTATTGAATGCTTCCTATGGGGATTACTACGTAATCTAATCCCCACAACAGCCATAAGAGGTAAATGCTTTTATGGTCCCCTTTCAGAAGAGGTCATAAGTCACTTAAAATTAAGCAACTTGCCTAGGTTGCACACAGCTAGTACACAGAAGTACCTGAAGTGAAATTCAGACAGTCCGACTCCAAAGCCCAAGTGCTCAAGTCAAAACATAAATGTGCTTAGGAACAAGAGGAGGGAAGGGAAAGACAGGCCCTACCCTTCCTCCTCTCCCTACAGCAATGGACTGATCATATCTGCTGCATGGGATAGAAAACCTGCCTTCTGAAGTACGTTTTCTAATTTGTCTGAGTAGACATAACAATGAATTAACTAACAAGGATCTCGTATTTTAAATAAACTAGTAAATTTAATTTTTATCATCTCATAAAATGTTTTAAATAATTATTTTTATCATCAATCAACACTGACAAATAAATGTTTGCCAAAAACAGCTGAGTGGATTCAAAGGAGAAAAAAATAAGGCTGTCAGAATTTCTGCAGGAAGTCCTGTGATCAATGACTCTAACATGGGGGGGTTTCATCTGATCCTCATATCCCTTTGGCTCTTCTGTTCTCTTGGATTTGGGGATTAAAAAAACAAGTCTAGGGGTTCGCTCAGTGGCATAGTGGTTAAGTTGCACAGTCCACTTAGGAGGCCCAGGGTTCGAGGGCCCAGATCCCAGGCGCAGACCTACACACCACTCATCAAGCCATGCTGTGGCAGCGTCCCATATACAAAATAGAGGAAATTTGGCACAGATGTTAGCTCAGGGCCAAGCTTCCTCACCAAAAAAAAATAATAATAATAATAATAATAATGAGTCCATATCCTGTTCATAGGAAAATAGATACCTTAGAATAAAAAACAGGGGACTATCAGGGCAGACCCGTGGCATAGTGGTTAAGTTCATGCTCTCTGCTTTAGTGGCCGGGGATACGCAGGTTTGGATCCCAGGCGTGGACCTACACACCGCTCATCAAGCCATGCTGTGGCCGAGTCCCATATACAAAGTGGAGGACGACTGGCACAGATATTAGCTCAGGGTCAATCTTCCTCACCAAAAAAAAAAAAAACACAAAAAAACCAGGAGATTGTCTGTTTAAACAATTTAAGCATCCGTTTTTAGGATGCTGAAGAGGAATGGATAGGAAGGTTAAAGATAAAACACTATTTGTAGACATTAAATGGTTGGGCTTAGTCAACCTGTCTCTAGTCTCATCTCATCTATCCAGAGCATATATTAGGAAATGAGGTCCCTGAAAACAAAATGCTGTGATCTTCGGAGATCCCCGAGGCTCAGATTAACTTAACAAATAACAGGGATCAGGCTACTAATAACATATCATCATGGGAAAATGAGGGGAATTTGGCATGAGGGCAGGCTCCTACGCTGGCTGAGCCGTTATCAACTCAGAGCAGCTACAGGTTGGCGTGGAGAAGCCTGGAGAAACAACTGGTCTCCGCCTTCCACAGCCACGGGCTGTCTCGACATCTCCCGTTCCACAGGGCTGCAAGGTCAGACAGAAAGACGGCAGGCGAGGGAAAGTGAGAAAGAGGATGAGCCTCCTTCGTGGACAGAGCTTACATTTCTTCCTCCCGTGTGCACGTGTGCACGTGTCTCTGACAAATTGTAGGTAATGTAAATATCACCTTATTTTTAATACATGTGGTGATTTCACTTTATAAAGACATCCTGATATGTCTTTCTCAGCTGTTTTTTAACTTAGCAGTAACTGAAATGAGGATACCAACAAGGATAATAATGGCAAATATTTATATAGCACTTGGGAGAGCAGTAACAGGCTGTTCTAAGTGCTTTCTATCAGGGGAGGTCGGGAAAGAATTCCTGGAAAAGGTGTACTCGGCCCAGCGTTGGAGTGAATTGTTGATGATCTAATAGCAGAATAAACTAAAAGGATACACCCTGCTCACAGTGGGGCAGGCTCAGGACCAAGAACAGTCGCAGTGCTTCTGGAAGCCACTGCATGCATACACAGGACCTACCCCAGCAGCTGGAAGCCAGCCGTGCACATGAGCCTAACTCAGGCCACTCTAGGGCCGGAGAAAGGGACTTTGTTTTAATTCAGTTGGGTCCAACAAAATATGCAAACAGGATTCCAGAATCTGATTGGGTGCTGCAGCCCAGAAAACCACACTGCCTTCCCTCACTGGCGTAGTCATTTCACTGGAAGAGCTTCTTCACCTGCTAATGGTTTTTTCCATGTTTGCCTACTTGAGTTGTAAAATATAATGCCGTATGGACCCAGGTTTTTGGCTTTGAGCCTTTTTTGCAATGCTCGTTATTTTTTCATCTCCTCTACAATCAGCATATCTCACTATTGTTAGCATGTCAATTTTTAGCAGCACTCAAGCCCTCTACTCTTCTAATTTACTGCCCTAGATCTAGAAACTGAATACCTAAGTGTGAATTAAGAAAACTGTCCCTAAATGAGGATCTGAGGTAGCTTCACTGATGTCCCTGTGCTGCACACTCCAAGGGACAGATGTCCATCGTAATGTCTGTGAGTCTGCAGAGCATACGAAGCCATCCTGGGCTGCTGGTGAGTGGAATCATTAAGTTTAAGACCGGATTTAAAACACCCCAGCAGCTATAACAGGACCTAGAAAAACAGCAGGTCTCAATAAATCTTGTCTAAATCATTTACTTTGAGTTACTTTTTTATTTCTTACATCTAATTCTTAGCCATGTGTGGCACAGTTGAAATTGACAGAACTGAGCACTTCTCTACTTAAGAAACATAAATAGATGAGAAATTTTAAAAAGTACAGGGAAATCAATGCTTACTTTCCTCCTGATGCAAACCCAATATGATAAGAATTGCTCATCATAAAACACCAGGCAGATATTACCCAATGAATGACTTCCAAATTATGGGAAATAAATGTTAACTCTTTATTAGAGTAATCAAGAGGTAACACCAGTCATTTTTATTTATATTTTATTACTCAGAGAAATTTGCAGCCTAAGGCCTAGCAACAAATTCAGCAAATACACAGAATGCAATCTCAAGGACTTTTTAAAAATAGTGCACAGTTCATTTAGCCACAAAATAAATTCTCATCGTAAAACATAAGATTCTCCTTGTAAAAGCAGAAGAAATGGGTAGGAAGGAGGTGGACACATAAGAAGGGTCCGGTGGGACATGGAAGGGGGGACGAGAACCGATTCCTCAGCCACTTGCAAAATCTCCATAACCTCCCAGCTTAAAATCCACCACTACGAAATGCCCCACGATTTTTAAACAAATATGAGTAAAGATAGAACGTGATAATTATTTTAAAGAATTTGCACGGGCAGAGATAGAATATAAGTATTTTCATTTTATGATGTTTTTTCTCCTCTATTCCCAAATGCCCCATAAATCACTGCCATACACACACACACACACACACACACACACACACAAACTCTAATTTTCCTTTTTCGGCTGTAACACTAGTTATACAGAGTTAGACAATAAATATTTATTAACAATTAACTAAACAGTTCTCAGAGTACAGTCTGCATGGGTGGGTTGGGGTTATCTAGACAGAAGGTGAATCTGCTGGGGAAATAAATTTATTCTGTCAAACACAATCCAGGAACTACTAACACCAGAAAGGGAGTTACTGCCTGGGAATGGACGCAGAAGCAAAGTCATAGAATCCAGAAGTTGAACAAGAAAACAGGCCAGGTCAGAGACTCACTCTACAGCAGGTTCCTAGCTGAGGGCCGGCTGGGCCAGGAAAAGGGGTCAGTGTCTGTGTGAGCTGTTTCTCAGAGGGCCAAGAGGATGGCTATCTGATGAGGCATTTCCACTGACGCTACACAAGTGACCGGGAAGAATGTGTGCGAGATGCCTGTCCTACAACCACTGTGTAGCCCAGCCTCTCACGGTATCTGCATCAGTGGCATTAAACTGAAATCTGTCATGTTTCCATTATGACAGTTCTCCTCTATTTGGAGAAACAGTCCTCTCTGCAGACTAAATAAAGCTTTTTATATAAGGCACCAAAAGGCAAACAGGTCAAACAGCACAGAATCATATGGGAGGCTGTGTGCCCTTTCTCTCTGCTTGTCTTGCTTGCTTGCAAACAATAAGAACCTTTCTGAACAAATGAAAGTGAACTTTGAAACGAGCAAAACATTTCGGGCACCCTGCCACACAGATATCCTCCAAGCAACTGCAGGCCATTTGCCATCCCATATAGCTCGATGTTGCCTGCCATGTACTGGATCTGTGGTTAAATGAGCCCAGCATAGAATTACAGCCTCGATGCTTCGACGTGGAAAATCACTGACGGATCTAGATGGAAAGATGAGGACAAACTGGTAAATCTTCAGTGTGATGGTGCATATGGGGCCTCCTTCAAACTAATGTCTGATCTTCACTAAACAGCTAAGCTGTATTCTTTTTCCTATATTAACTTGAAAGGTTCTACAAACAAAAACAGTCACCATTTATTATAATCCTTCCTGCAATTTTCCAAGTAATGTGCAAGGGATTTTACGTGCATACACATTTAAAGACATATCAGCCCCATTATCACCATTTTGCAAGGGAGGAAACTGAGGCCCAGGATGCAGCGTAGCTGAAATTCAGCTGTCAGTCTAACACGGAGCATCTTCCTGTTCACTCTAGCATGTTCCATAAGTTACATGCAAAATGGGTTGTTCCAGAAATAGCTCTAGGATTTACCATCCCTATGAAAATAATTCACCAGTACATGAAAATTTAATAAATAGTGAGGGTCCCTAAATAATTAGCAGTCTCAGCCCAGTTTGGAAGGGTGACAGCTGCTACACTCACCAAGAGAGAAAGAGAAAATATAGAACCTAAACCCAAAGACTCAAACCTCTGTCCCAGAGATCCAGAAATCATGTCTGTCTTTTCGGTTGGAAATTAACCATCTTAAAAGAAATTCAAATAAGTCATTCCAAATCTACCGTGTGGTAGGAATTTCCTTCAGAATCAGTGAGAGTTTAAAAGTCTGAGATCCAAACAACGGAAGAATATGGGCAATGCAGAAAAAGGCAATTCGTTAAAGAATTTGTCCTGAGAGCCAATAAACATATGCAGGGAAGTTCAACTTCACAAAAAAAGAAATGCAAGTTCAGACAATTCTATACTACTTTTCATCTCTCTACTCTTTGTGGATAGCAATTTAACAGTAAAAGTATGTTTGCTCCAGCAACTACCCAAATGAACTAAGATATGTGTACACAGGTCATTATTTTTAATAATTTTTTAAAATGAGATGCCACTCCCACAGCATGGTTTCAACTGTGGTTTGAAAAGAAAAACTATGCTTATGGAAACTTGGATATAAAGCTGTTATGTCTGTATAACTCATACAAAAAAGGGTGGCAGGACAAACAAAACTATTAACAGTAATGGAGGAGAAGGAATGACAATTTCCACTTTGTGTAATTTTTATTCTGCATTGAATTTTTTTAAAAAGGAGCCTGATTATGCAACGTATTCTTTTAAAGACATTTTAAATGTATTATTAAAAATTAGATTTGGGGGCTCAGCCTGGTGGCGTAGTGGTTAAGTTCACACCCTCTGCTTTGGCGGCCCAGGGTTCGCAGGTTCGGATCCGGGGCACAGACCTACACACCGCTCATCAAGCCATGCTGTGGCGGCATCCCATATACAAAGTAGAGGAAGAATGGCACAGATGTTGGCTCAGGGTCAATCTTCCTCGCCAAAAAGAAAAAAAAAAATTAGATTTGAGATCAAAAATTTATCGCAACAAAATACTTGAGAGCAACCCCAGAGAGGGGGCCACACTAATTCCTACGCAGCTCACAATCCAAATTTCAGTACTCTGTGGGTTAGACAGAAAGTCTGACCTGTGTTCCTTTAGTCCTGGACTAAAATTTCACTTCAGCACAATGGTAATACTGGGCTATGACTCATCTTCCTCTGCAAAACAATGAAAGTTCTAGTTCAATGGGAAAAAACCACTTGAGTTGCCAGTTCATTGAACTATTCAAACCAAGGTCAAAATATTGGGGCAGGAGAAAGGGAGTCGCTGCACCCAGATCCTATCTAATTTTCACACCAGTCCTTTCAATGGCCCTCCAACCAAATTCTGAATTTGCAAATGGTCAGAATAGGAAGTACCTGGTGACCTCTACGTAGGGGTCAAAGAACCCAAGTGAAACACGAAACAGATCCAGGATCCATGTCACGGGCATACCTTTCAAGTCATGCCAAGGAAAAATGCAGCTTCAGCTTAAACATATTTTAAATATCATGATGAACACAATATTTGATTTCCTATTCCTAGACTCTAGGTAGCAGGTAGAGCTCATTATCAACTGAGTATATTTTTATAATTTTTACAGAACTTATTATTCCTTTTATTTACCTGGAACTGTTATTACCGCTTGCAAGGTGCTTTAAAATGTGTGACATCATTAACACAACCCCGAGGGGGATACTCCTGGTTGGGAGACCAGTCTCAGAGGTTCTGTGCCTTTCACAGTTGATGGCAGGGGCACTGAGACCCAGGTCCCATCCCTTGAACAACTGGTCTGTACCCTGTTAATCAGACTTCTCCTTTTCCCCCAAATTCTTCTGTTTCAACCAAGTCACTGTGTCCATCCATCTCCCAACTTACCAATTTTCTCTCTCAAGCCCCTGCAAATTATATTCCACCTGGTCTTCCTAACACCAACCCATTTTCTTTAAAAACACTAAGATCAGCTAAAAACTCACAAGCCCTGAGAAATTTTCCCAGACAAACCTCACTGCAGTGTGATCACTCTATGCTGTGTTCCTCAAGTCTGATGCAGTCAACTGGCAAGTCAGGCAGATCCTAATATCTGGCAAAGGTAATCACACTCCTTCCTTTCAAACTAACCCTTGCCCAGAGAACCTTCGGGAGAATCTCCTGTAGTGTCCCCACCCGGCCCCGTCTCCACATTCGCACACACAGACACCTCAGCCTCTGAGGAAATTCTTATTTGAAAGTTCTCAACCTGACTTGCTTCATGAAGATACCAACAACCTGGAGCCTTGTCTCTTCTGAAAGGTTTGCTCAGTGTGCCCCGAGATGAGCCTGTCCCCTGTGATCTCTTCCAGAAGCTTCTTCCCAGATGACAGGTGATCTGTAGATGGGCCACAGTCTAATATAACATACTCTCCTCCTACCTCAGCCCAAACCAGAAACTAGGAGATCCAACCCTCGTCCAGCACTCCTGTTGCCCAGAGGAATTTACTCATCCATTCCACAAGGAGACGCTGCGTTTCCAGGATGGCAGGCAGTTGGGTGCTGGGGTCCAGCGGGGACTAAGCTTCCTTTCTGCTCCTCCCTTCATGGATCTTTCAGTCTAGTAGAGAATGAATAACATTCCCCTGTGCTCCCTTCACCTTGAATCCACACTGGAATCACTTGGAGAGTTTGTTTTTTTTTTTTTTTTTTCCCAGGGAAAGATTCGCCCTGAGCTAACATCTGTTGCCAGTCTTCCTCTTTTTTTCCCCCCTCCCCAAAGACGCAGTGCATGGTTGTATATTCTAGTTGTAAGTCCTTCTAGTTCTTCTATGTGAGCCTCAGCCACAGCATGGCAACTGACAGACAGGTGGTATGGTTCCGCGACTGGGAAATGAACCTGGGCCACCGAAGCAGTGAGAGCACCGAACTTCAACCACTAGGCCATCAGGGCTGGCTTGGAGACTTTCTGAAAAGCTACAAAGTCAAGGTTTCAGTCTAACTAAATCATGATTTCTGGGTGTGGGGCTCCAGCACTGTGGTGATTCTAATGAGGAGCCAAGGTTGGGAATATTTTAACCAGTCCATCTAAAAAAGAAACAGCTGACACAAAGTCCTGTCTGCTGACAAGAAAGTAGAAAGGATAGCAGGAAAGCAAGCTCCCAGAAGTGGTTTCCTGAGGAAGACCATTTAAAGACATAAGTCATCTGTACATCAGTGCATGCCTACAAGTCGTATAAGGCCTCCGAATAATTTTTTATTTCACATTCTTAAGGTTTTTTTTTTTAATTTTGGTCTCCTTCAATTAGATTATTTTTAATATTTGGTCATTTGGACCCAGTCATCAAGATTAAGAAAAAGAAAGGAAATATTTAACACAAGTTTCAGGGAAATATTTTGAATTAAAAAGTTTCTATATCAAAGATAGATAGATAGACAGACAGACAGACAGACATAGAGACTCAGATTTCAACTTACTCAGTTTTTCCCTGTTCTATCTCAGTGGGTAGTTGAGAGGCAAATACAATAAATTATAGTTCCACATTCTAGATGACAACAGAAAGCGAAGAATTGGCAATGTCAAAAATAACACTGAAAGGCTAATTTTGAGCAAATATGTTGATTAAACCTATTCCATTTTATTATTTGTTTCGTTATTCCATTTATGTTCTGCAATAGTCACTTGAAATATCAACCACTGCACTGCTGGAAGTTTAATGCAAAATACTTACGGTTTCATTCTCATACTTACACTTTCAGTCTCAATATAGACTTAGAGTCTGTAAGTAAAGGATTCATCCCAAGGTTTAATCTATTATGGAGACTGCTTTGAAGACCCAAAAGGCCAGGTGTTGCAATGGAATATGCCATCCATAAAAATGTATTTTTTTATATCATTATTTCTAACAAGATCACTAAAGAGATCTATCCCGCAGGTATAAGAAAAAACTCAGTTCAATAACAACTGATGAGAAGAATGCCTAGGCTCTTATGGAATCTGAAATTATGTATACACTGGTTGTCTATTTTTATTAAAATAACATGCCCTGAAGTATTTCTTTTTTAAAAATGCATTCTATTTTACTAAAGCCTTTGGGCTGGTCAGAGGGCAGGAAAGAATGCTATCTAAACAGACCAGAACGCATGTCTAAAGCTGCATCTACTCGTTTAAAAGTTTGCTTACTATTTAAAGATGTGTTTGTACTTTCCTTCTAATTGTCTTCAGATTTCAACCACCATAGATACCTGAGACCCAAGCAAGACAGTGAGACGCAGACTAGCAGGCTATGGAGACTACTAACGTCGGGGAAGGAAAGAGGATGCAGGGAGAGTCTTTGAAAGGCCACAGCGCTGTAATTGCTGCTCCTATGCACGGGGTTTTAATTCAGGTCCCTAAAAGGTATTTTAGTTTTCTGTTGAGGCCACATGGTTCTTTAAATATGAGAGGAAAGTAGTAAGAGCCCAAGAAGAGAATGATCCCACACAGATCTCCTATTGCACTTGGCCAAGAAACCAAATTTACGAAGAAAATATGGGCTGCTCCAATCATTTTAGTTTAAATTTGCTCCCTAGAGACGATGCCTAAAAGCACTTACCACCTCATTCATATAGAGTTAGGAAGGAAAACAGTAATTCCAAAGGAAAGAAATACATCTTTAAAAAATTTAACCAGCCTAAAAGTTTTCCTGTAGTGACAACATTCATGCATGATATGTAAGATCAAACAGAACACATCACTTAGGGTTTTTTTCTCAGAAAGCCTATAGGACCAGTACACGAATATATATATTAAACAAGACTTGGATGTCTGAACTGATCAGAAAAACTAGGTCACCGTGGAAGTAAATTCCAGTGGGAAAAAATGCATGCCCACATCCTAGATGAAGTTCTGCATCAACATTTCTCCTGGACAAGGCTGCATTCAAACAGAAACCTCTTCATTTACAGTCCCCCCAAAAGTACAACTGTCTGTTTCTCCCTTTTATCAGCTCTGAACTCTATATTTTAAAAAGTAAAATATCCTTTTAGCCAACCCAGTACATTGAATACAATAGGGGATGACATTCGACATCACAGAGGAAACTTTCTCTTTACGACAGTAAACAGTCGGCACATAAGCTACTTTGAAAACACAGGGAGGTAAAGTGGAGCACATTTGTTACAACGAATTTACAATTCCTTGAGTGCTTTTTCCCAAGAAGCCAATAACCGGCAGATGATCGCATTCTGAAGAGAAGGATAAGCCAGACAGCGTTGGCCTCCACTACTCAGAGTCTACAAGAGATGTGGCATCAGGAGGAAGACCCGGGCTGTTCCTGTCACCAGCAGGGCCCTGCCTTCAGAGCTCTGCTAACAAATCAGGCTCTGTAAGTGACTTGAAAGAGATCTGACATTCTCTTTTCACAACCTCACCGGCTGGGAGTCATGCAAATTCACAAACTTACCTGGCGAGTGCTTGCAAGCCTGGCCGGCTACTTGCCCTAGCAAATCCACTCTGCACTTTTTCCAACGAAACGTGGTGGCTGGCCGGCTGCTCATCACCTACATCTGCTTCGGGACGAGGAAAAAGATGCAGAGGAAACGGACAACAAAAGCAGCCTGCGAACTGCACACTGGGATGTCCTGTTACGGGGCGGCTTTTATTTTTCCCATGAGAGGATCTGACTAAACCTAACCCAGTCTCCTCTGCATACCAGACAGGAAGTGACACTTAGCAGTTCGAGAAAACTCCTTAGGTCATTTTTTTGTTGTTGTTGTGCTTTTTTTTTTAATTGTCACAACTAAGGGCCTTTGAATATTTCTGATCCTCTACAAAGAGATGATAACTTTGCTTCCTGTTTTGACAGCGTGAGCTAGTAAGAGACACCTCCACCCACCTCCCTACCCACTATGTATATAAATAGAGGCGTTTGCCCTGGGTATACGACTGGGCTGCAGAGTTCAGTTACATATTAACTATACTTCAAAGAATAAACTGGACTTGTTACTTCACTTTAATATGAAACTCAAAGGATTTCTTCTTAATTCCTTAGAAATTGGTATTATGGAGAAAATAAACTTAACCACACAAAATTATAAAATAAGAGGTAACAATCTGGACTCTTTTCCAGCCTATTCCATTTTGTGGAGTATTTGCTCTCTCCCTGTCACTTATACACGTTATCCACACACATACGACAAGCAAGGGAAATCATTACCCACTTTACGTCACCTGCCTTCTTATTCCTACTGTAACTCTTTTTCTCTCCTGCTTTGAAATAGAAACCACTCACAAGCAAAGATTTTCACAGAATATTGTACCCTTGTCAGGATACACATGGATTTAAATTAAAAGCCATCTCTCTCCCTGCTACTGGCTGAGGTACAGAAAAGAAAATCAGTCAGTACACGCCCCACCCTCCTCCTCATCTCTGTATTTATCCTAGACTAGAAGCTGTATGACTCTCGCAAAACACTCTCTTGAAGCCTCAATCTCCAAATCTGGGAAATGGGAGCAGTGACCTCACCTGTCTTCAGTATTGTTGTGAGGAAAGGGACCATGAAAACCGCAGTGATACAGATTATGTCACATGGTCAAAGCCCAATTCTTTTTTTTTGTAACAGCTCTATTGAGATATAATTCACAGAATATGCAATTAATCCATTTAAAGTGTATAATTCAATGATTATTAGTATATTCACAGAGTTGCACATCCATCACCACAATCAACTTTAGAACATTTTCATCACCCCAAAAAGCAGTCACTCTCCATTCTGTTCCCCCACCCTCCAGCCCCAGGCAACCACAAAAATCTACTTTCAGTCTCCATAGATTTGCCTCTTCTGGGCATTTCATATAAATGAAATCACACAATATCTGTTCTTTTGTGACTGGCTTCTTTCACTTAGCATAATGTTCTCAAAGTTCATCCACATTGTAGCATGCATCAGTACTTCCTTTCTTTTTATGGCTGAATAATATTCCAATGCATGCATACCCCATATTTTATTTATTCATTCATCAGTTGATGGACATCTGGGTTGTTTCTACCTTTCCGCTAATATGAATAATGCTATTATGAGCATTCGTGTACAAGATTTGTGTGTGTGTGTGTGTGTGAGGAAGATTGGCCCTGAGCTAAAATCTGCTGCCAATCTTCTTTTTGCTTGAAGAAGACTGTCCCTGAGCTAACATCTCCGCCAGTCTTCCTCTATTTTATACTTGGGATGCTGCCACAGCATGGCTTGATGAGTGCTGTATAGGTCTGCACCCGGGATCCAAACCTGCAAACCCCGAGCCACGGAAGCAGAGCACGAGAACTTAACCACTACGCCATCAGGCTGGCCCCTGTGTACCAGTTTTTATGTTGACATATGTTTTCATTTCTCTTGAGTATATATACCCAGGAATAGAATGGCTAGGTCATATAGCAACTCTACGACTAACCGTTGGAAGAACTGCCAGTTTTCCAAAGTGGCTGCACCATCTTACCCTCCCACTAGCAGTGTATGAGGGTTCCAATTTCTCCGCATCCTCACCAACACTTACTATTAGCTGTCTTTTGGATTATAGCCATTCTAGGGAAGATGAAGTGACATCTCATTGTGGTTTGATTTGCATTTCCCTGATGGGTACCAAAACCCAACTTTTATCAATAGCCCAAAAATGTCTCCATTTTTATAGGCGGGCTAAACATCCAAAATACACAGCAACCAGTGAGGTATGGGAACCACTCCACCAGAATGAATACTGGCTACAGTGCTGAGGCAAGATCTTGAAGGTGTCTGGCTATTTTCCAACAGGTGTGAAAGAATTTCAACATTATTAACTGGTATAGCAATACGAGTTCATACCAGCTAAATATTGCTGGCCTGCAGATTTAAATCCCTCAGATTCATATCTCTCCAGAGGCTACGGAAGCAGCTGGTCTTTCTTGCTCTACCAAAAGGCTGCTTAAGGAAACTTATAAGATGAAATTTTCAATGTAAATATGACATTTCAATCATTTACAAATCCATTCTTTCCACCTGTCCTCCTACTAAATAGAAACAGACTCAATGAAAGCAGCCTTTTGTAAGTGAATAGCCATAATCATTTATAGGAAGAAATTTTAGACAAGATGTGATTTACAGTTGAGAATCCCACAAATGTGGAAGGTAGCCAAGGGGTACAACAAGTCAGGGTCTAGACACTAGCAATAACTTCCCCTCCTCTCTTAAAATGTGATATTGGCAGAAGAATAGAAATTATTCTAATTCAAAGGGATTATCTAATCTAATTCAAAGAGATTATCCAATCTAATTTAAAGGGATTATCTACATCAAAATTCAAAAAATCTAACCTAATCTAATTCAAAAGGATTATCATTTTTTCTAATCAAAGGGATTATCTAATCTAATTTAATTTAATTCAGGGGGATTATCATTTTTTTCCAACCTTACAGTGTTTGAACATAATTCATGCACAATGATATTAATTATCTCTTTCCTAAAACATCCTATTTTAGGATTTTACTTTTTTAATCCCTAAAGAAAAACTAAACAGAATAAAATGAACATAAAGCATAACAAAGAAAATACAAAAAGGCTATAAACTTTAAAAAATAACAACTTTTTTCTCTATTTTCCAATATAAGGCCTCAGGCCTTGCAACATGTATTAATAATATGATTCATCCATCTTCTAAGAAATTTTCCACGTCCCAAGGCTGCGCTATGTAATCCATTGTTTTCGTTACTTCTTGGCATACAGCTCAGTATGAAACTGACCGCTGAACTTTCCTATGTCAAATAGAACTTTCCATTGTGGGAAATTTCTAAAACATTCATATTGAGCTAACTGGAAATGTCATCATAGCTCTCAGGAGCAAATACGGTCTGTATCAACCAGCACAACTTCTAAACTATGCAGGAAAAGCAAAGCATTGAGCAAAGCCTTCCTTGGAGTTTCTGTAAATACTTGACAGTGAAGAAAATCGGAAGCAACAATCCGTTTAGCAAAAGTCATCTGAAGGTTCTTCTGAAAACATCTAAAAGGGGGGTACTTTCTACAACTGTTCTGTAATGTCAGACTCTACTCTCTATCCACAGACCCTTCTGCTAGATTACCCGTCAGCCTCATTTCTAGCTCTTGTGAAACCAATAGACCATTTCTGTTGCAAGGATCTGTCTAGAGTATGGGTTTTCTTATTCAATCTGGTGTTGACAGCAGTAATCAAATTTTGTACATACCACTAGCTCTATTATTGCTCAACAGCCACTGGCTGCCAGCCTGGGTCTACTCACATCAAAATGGAAAGACAGGATTGAACTGGAGAGGGAACTACAGAAGAAAACAGCTGGCACTACAAGAGGTGGTGTAGAAGCGACAGAGTGCAGCAAAGGCACTCGAGAATAATCTCCCCACCGGGGAGACACACGCCCAGCAGCATCCGCACAGCCAAGCCCAGGTGAGCCGATCTTGGCTACTAAAGGCACACATTTTCTTCATTCTTTCTGGTACCTGCAAACCCTCTTGGCTTTGAACATCTTATTATAACTGTCAGTCCTAGTTAATGAACCTACACCTAACCCTGCAGAACAGCAGACCAAAGCTAGAGACAATCCACACCGTCTAACACCAGGGATACCAAGGGGGAGGGGAGCCTGGACTTACAGCACTTGCTGAGAACTCTCTAGACACTCCGGGCTTCCTTTTCTAACTCTTCTGCATGCCCTTAAGCTAGAATCAAACATTTTTCTCAGATTGAAAAATGTTAAATTAATCTTATTATAATAAAAACAAAGTCAGCTTTAAAAAATTGGGGAAGAACAAGGGCCAGCCCAGCGGCATACTGGTTAACTTCGTGCGCTCTGCTTCGGCGGCCCAGGGTTCACAGGTTCGGATCCTGGGCACGGACATACACACCACTTATTAAGCCATGCTGTGGCGGCGTCCCACATATAAAGTAGAGGAAGATGGGCATGGATGTTAGCTCAGGGTCACTCTTCCTAAGCCAAAAGAGGATGATTGGCAATAGATGTTAGCTCAGGGCCAATCTTCCTCACCAAAAAAAAAAAAAAAAAAAAATGGGGAGGGGATGGAGACCTGACTCTGAAATTTTACTTGACTGGCACTTTTAGACTTCAAATTCTCCAAGAAAACCATATTTGTGCTAACAGATATTCTCTACTTAAAAACAGCATGGATGATGCCATTTCCTGGTATAACAAGCAACTTTTTTCTCATTTTTTAAAACTTGAAATAATTTTAGATTTACCAAAAAAACTAATAAAAATAATACACAGAGTTCTCATATTTCCTTCACCCAGCTTCTCCAAATATTACCATCTTACATAACCAGAGTACAATTATCAAAAGCAGAGAATTAACACTGATGCAATAGTATGAACTACTCTATAGATCTTATTCAAATTTCCCCAGTTGGCTCATTTTTCTGGTTCATGATTCAATACAAGATCCTGCACACAAGCAACACTTCCAAAATCCAAGATGCATCCTTCCCAATAAATCATGCACTATCTACTGAAAGTTTCTGATCCCCCCTAAAAGTTCTGTTTTCTTTCGTGCTAATGAGGTAGTGTCATCATTAACCACTGAGTCTTCCAGGCTAGACATGTTCTTTTCCTCTACAATTCTCTCCATATCTACTCTTGTCAGTATTATCAACTTTATCTTGCAAACACAGGTCAAATAGTTTCACAATCCCTTGTCCAAAACGCTTGGTCCAGATGTTCTGCCAAATCAGAATTTTTCCCATTTGAGAAAAGTTACACAGCACACAGGCCATATATTACATGAAAACAAAAAACAGTGAGATCCAGGGCAATTTTGCTAATCAAACATATTTAATCCTTCTGCAGCAAATATGTGTATTTTACGAACAGCAAGTGGGGTAAGTAAAGATTTTAAAAGCATCCCAGCAGTTGAAGTCAGATGTTGTCACCAAATGAGTTCAGGTCAAGTTCAGGTTTTACAGTCAAATGAATTACAAAGAAAATATCTCTTGGTTTGCAGAACTCTCTTTTGCTACTGTAACTGCAGATGAGGGACCTACGAAATTCACGGCCTCATCCATCTCCTGCCCACCTTCACCACATCCTCTTTCCCTCCATCTCCTGGAAAAGTCACCTGCAATGTTCCCTCACCCTCCAGGCTTTCTTCACTCCGATTCACTCTCCCCCAGAGCGCCAGGAGCGATCTTTCTAAAATACTTGCAACTCTCTAGCTTCAAAATCCTTAAAGATTTCCCATGCAAAGAAGGAGGTTGGAGCCCAAGCTTCATGAGGTTTCCACGACTCTCCACCATTGGAGCCAACTCTCCTGACTGTAGAGACCATCTACACAGCATTACACCCAAGAAGAATACAAAAATGAAACAGGCATAGTCTCTATTATCAAGATTCTCACACTCTAAATCAATCCCTTTAATATTTTCATCAAAGTAATCACTGTTTAGAATACAACTTCTCCAATAATCAAAGAATGTGCTGGGATTTTTTTAACTCATTTCTTTCTAGCTAGGAAATTCAACCTCAGCTCTTGATCACATTAAAGATTACTAACAAAATCCCACATGTTGACATGAAAGGGATTTTTCATGTGATTTTAACAACACATGTCTGAAAATACTCACTGTGCTACTGTTGATACAATTTTAAAAATTACAAAAAGCCAGGAAAAGTTTTCTAAAAACAAGCAAACCCAAAAAAGTAACGTCAAGGATGGCATTTAATGGGCTGAGTGATTTCTCAGGAGACTATTTTTCCAAAGAAAAAAGATATAAATAAAATCTGAAATCATGCCTTTGTTTCCATATTAGTACCTTAATGGAACCGAATGACATTATAATCAACAAAACCATGTTAGAGAGAGTTAAGCCAAAATCCCCACCATCAAACTGCTTAGAATTTACCCCTCGCCACGCAGAGGCTGACCTCAGATGCAGGCTTTAAGGGACACACCAACAAAAGAGGAAAGAAATCATATTTTAAGTATTATTAGTTTTATGTTCTAACGTGCAAACAGTCAAAGGTACCTACTTGGAATGATGAATTAAAAGAAAAATTTCAAAAATTGTATTTCAGGATTAAATTATAACCTTTCTTATTGAAGGAAAACCACACAAAAGTAGTGAGACGGAGAGGTAAGGAAAAATACCGCTAAATCTCTTAATGGGGCAGGGGGACAGGCTGGAGGCACACATCCCCTCCCTACACCAAGAGACATGAGGAGGGTTCTGAGCAGGAAACCTGGGGTTCCCTCCCAGGGTGGCCCTCCTCTCACAACAGAGTATGTGCCTGTGTGTGTGCCTGTGTGTGTCTACATGCCTGTGTGTGTGTGTGTCTGTGTGTATGTGGCATGGTTTCCCACAGGCAGTGTTGCTTCTAAACAGAAGTGGCAACAAGGCCGGCCCCGTGGCTTAGCGGTTAGGTGCGTGCACTCCGCTACTGGCGTCCCGGGGTTCGGATCCCGGGCGCGCACCGACATACCGCTTCTCCGGCCATGCTGAGGCCGCGTCCCACATACAGCAACTAGAAGGATGTGCAGCTATGACATACAACTATCTACTGGGGCTTTGGGGGGAATAAATAAATAAATAAAATCTTTAAAAAAAAAAAAAGAAGTGGCAACCGCCTGGACTGAGGTGAGGCATCTGGTGGCGGCCAGCATCTGGTGGCGGCCAGCAGTCTGTGTTAGAACAGGCCAACACTACACGGCTGCAGAGTGCCGCCACCACTCTGGAGATGCCAGGACGTAATCTGCCAGGGCCATGGAGGAAGCTGCAGTGCCGGCTGCTTGAGACAGAGAGCCCTGGGATGGCCACTCCAGCTCAGACAGAAGGAAGAAGGTCATTGCCAGGGGTCTTCAGGGAGCAGGAAAAGCTATTTAATGAGACATTGAAAGAGATGAATAAAACAACACAAATGCTTAAAAACGCAAGAGGAATCTGAAAACGTTATTTAAAAAGAAAGAAAAAGGGGGTGCCTTTTCTGAATTTTCTACATGTTGTTTTTATAAATCAGGTGAAAAATAAACGTTGTCTTTTCTCATGTGCCTTTGTATTGCTATCCCTTAGCACAGCGCCTGGGACGTTGTAACGACTTAATAAATGGCCATTTACTGAAAGAAGAGAGAGGAGATGATGTGGAAGACATCAGAGCAGAAGTAACCAGGCCAGGACAGCGAGAGGAACCCCGGCAGGCTCTCACCCGCAAAGAGCACAGCGCACGGGGCAGACTCAGCAGCCCGGTGCTGCAGAAAGGGACTCCGAGGGTGACTAGAGAGCCGTGGCCAGGGAGAAGGGCACTTTCAGGAATAGAAAAGATGGACTACTTTTAAAAAGTCGAGGCAATAGCATTGTCCACCTGCTGAGCCATGAGCAGAGGTCAGCAAGTGAGTTTTCTTGAAGTGCATCTGCTGGTATTATGAGGAAAACTTCTCTAGTTTCAAGAGGGTTCTAGAACCCTCAAGCTTCATGGGAAGGTGTGAAGAAGAGAAGCCTGGAGACTATTCTTTGCTGTTGGTAGTAAAAACATCTAATGGGAGAAGTGACCTAAGTGTCCCCTAGGGCACACCAGCCTACGGATCCAGACGTGTCACTCAGAACACCTGGTCCCTTGGTCCCCTGCAGTGACTCTCAAGTCTTTCCTATAGAGCTCTCATGCCCTTATGAAATCTGAGGATGTGGGCCGCTCAGGAGATATGGGTATTAACACGTGTGAGTCATCCGTATATTCAGCCTGCAGCTGAGAGCACACACAGATAGTCCTGTCTAATCCCGGCACGCCCACCAGACTCCCAGGTGTCATTTCTCTTAACTCAGGAATGAGGCATAATCATCCACTTGTGACAACTGAGGGCTGAGAGTTGGCAGACAACAAAGGAATCCAGGTAATAACCGGGGAGAACCGATGTCGGGGAACTGACCGGAAGTATTTGAAATTATTTCCCGGATTTCTAAGATGATAAAGTTTCCAAGAGGTAAGTGAGGAATGGAGAATGCAAGTAATGGTTATCACTAAGAATTTATGAGCCATGAGGCTAGCACAGAGGCCCCAGTGCCCCAGGCCCAGGGAGGAGCGCTTGTGAGAGCCTGTCAGCCAGCTGACTTGTTTACTGAGCACCTACTCTGCTCCATGCAGAGCAGTGAGGGAACCAGTTCCCAGCAACAGTGATGTAACACCAAGGGCTACAGAAGGGAGTGTTGTGGCCTTGTTGTCACTGCCGCAGGGGTCAGGCTGAAGCACTGAGACAGGCAGGAGCCTGGGAACAGGGGAGAGGAGAGGGCAGAGGCTGAGTAAACAAGATGACCACGACACACGGAGAGAAACACACCAACAGCCTATTATTAAAGTATTCTTAGGAAGTCACAAAGAACAGGGAGGAAGGTGCGGGGGTGGAACTAGGAAACAACACCAGAAGGTACAAAAGAGTAAACGGTGATCTAGAAATCAGGAGAAAACAAAGCAGGCTCTCTTATTCCCTGATGGTGAACAAGCCATCTCAGAGTTTGCGGCTTGGGACCATTTATGTGCTGTTTCACGCAAAGCTCCACTTTCTGTAAGATTTTTCTCCTCCGGAGAATGTCCAGGAGTAAACCTATCTATAAAAGTAAAAATAAAGCAATGTTTTACATTGGGAATGTTGGACTGAAATAACTTTCCGGAGGCTGCCAATTCAGTAGAGCGCTGGAACTACCAATGTTCTATCGGAATATCAGTGTGTAATTTGGTAAGTAAAAACTGGTCAACTCTAGAAACCTCTGAACTTCAAAGGGCTTTCACAGTTATTTTCATTGACGCCTGGAAAATTCTTACAAGTCAAGCTGTGTCAATATCTCAACTCTCGTTGGAAAAATGAGGTAGCTAAGGTTTCATGCCACCAAGTGAAACACCAAATTCATGCCATGGGTGTTCTTAACCTCAGGGCAGGTCCCAGCCCCAGAGCCTCTCCTTCCACCCTGTCGAGGGCCTCGCTGGTTTTCAACAGCATTGCCTGAACACGTGAAGCCCAGGGATTGCAAAGTTATTTTTCAGAAAGTAAATGATACTACACACTACTTCCTCTCTTCCCCAAAGTCATAGCCAAAACTCATATGAAACCAAGAGGAAATGCACGTTCCTCAATCGCAACACGGTTCCCGGTATCCGGTAGCAGCAGCTGCTGCTGAACGCCGGTGCCAGCCCCACCGCTCTCCCCAACTCTGGCACAAACACAAGGCTCAGAATCTTGAGGTCCCTCCGATGCGAGTCTTTCAGCAACAGGACGACAAAAGGATGCAACGCTTCCGCTCCCCAGGGCGTTAAAATCATAGCCCTAAAGGAACAAGGTGGTTTCTCTTCACATGAGTTACTACCCTGACCCCCTCACTCCGGAAAGAAGGGGCAGGAAAAGGAAACGAAAGCAAGTGACTCGAGGTTCTGGATCTCATATGCAAGAATAGCCAGCAACAGGTGCAGCGTTCCGGCGAAATTAAGACTCTCAAGAGGCCTCTCGCCTACGCACACACAGAGTCCCAGCCCAGAAGCCCAACATTAGCAATGATGTCAGAAGCGCAAATCATCACCACTTTCTAGCCAGTAGCAATTCTGTAAGAAAAAAAAAAAAACCAAAGACCACAAACTATTTCTCTGCCAACACATGACCTCTTTCACATAGTCCTCCCCTAAAACAGTTTAAAATAATTTCAATGTTGGTCATAATAAAACTTCTGTGTGTGTGTGAGGAAGATTAGCCCTGAGCTAACATCCAATGCCAATCCTCCTCTTTTTGCTGCCGAAGATCGGCCCTGGGATAATATCACATGCCCATCTTCCTCTACTTTATATATGGGACACTGCCAAAGCATGGCTTGACAAGCAACGCGTCGGTCCACGCCTGGGATCCAAACCTGTGAACCCCGGGCCGCCAAAGTGGAGTGCACGAACTTAACCGCTATGCCACCAGACTGGCCCCTAAAACATTTTCTAATGCCTAGAGACTAGCATCGTGCCTGGTATATAGTGTATGGGCAATAAATAGTTACCGAATGAATGAATGAAACAAGCAGGTAAACAAAAAGTTGTCATCCCAAATAAAGATAACCAAAATCTTACCTTCAGAGTAGTACATAGTGTATTTTTTCCCATTTCTCCAAGTAGAGAACAAAAGGTTGGAATCAGAAGCCAGGAGCGAGAGATATCGTGAATGAACGTACCAGGAGATGCCAGCCATCCACCCCCTGGCTGACGCCGAGAAGCCCTGTCTGCCACCCCTGGCGATTAACAGATCTATGCAGGGAATTCTCATTTGGAGAAGACCAAATGGGAAAGACAATCATAATCATTTGAGCAACCCACCTTTGGATTTTCCTATCTTTCAATATTCCATTTCACATAACATTTTTCACCTGCCATTACTATAGAATTTACAAAATAAATTTGGCTGTGTAAGCTTTTCAACAGGATAAAAATAATCCACTGACAATATGTTATGGAAGATATCTTATGCTACCTGTGAGGTGTATAAGACACATATGATTGTGGATAAGATGGAGTAGAAATGAAGCTGTTTTATGATCTGTAAAAACTGACAGAAGCAGTGGAGGAAAATGGCAACGGACTTGAGCCCATAGATGGAACATGTCTGCTATACGAATATTGTATTAAGTAAAAAGAACAACATCGTGTGAGAACATCACTGACTGATATAAGATAAAGGGCTTAAATAATGATACTAATTATAAAAATAAGGTTTCAGGGCACAGATAAGAATGAATCATCAAAACTATCAGGAGGTGTCAGAGAACGAAGCAGTGCAAATAAAATTTTAGTGTGATAAATAATTTTATAAAGCTACTATAAAAATGACCCAATTTAATGACATTCTTCTTCTTCAATTTTTCTTTAAATTCATGAATTTCTCTTTTATTTATAACTTAAGTATTCTGAGTAGAATTTCTCTCATCACTATATACTCAATTTAAAAAATCCTTAGGAGGCCGGCCCGGTGGCTGTTAAGTGTGCGCACTCCGCTACGGCGGCCCAGGGTTCGCAGGTTTGGATCCCGGGCGCACCGACACACCGCTTGTCAGGCCATGCTGTGGCAGCGTCCCATATAGAGTAGAGGAAGATGGGCATGGATGTTAGCCCAGGGCCAGTCTTCCTCAGCAAAAAAAAAAGAATCCTTAGATTTTTCAAGTCATCCCTTCCAAGATCCAAAATAACTCCCACTTTCTTTTACTTCAAGGTAACACCCAAAGGTCTTGAATAAAATTTCTAACTTTTATCCTAACTGCCTAGTTAAGAATTACCTGAATAGCAAGTCCATTAAGAACGTTTTTGGGGCCGGCCCCATGGCCTAGTGGTTAAGTTTGGCATGCTTTGCTTCGGTGGCCTGGGTTTGGTTCCCGGGTGCGGACCCACACCACTTGTTGTCGGCCATGCTGTGCCGGCGACCCACATACAAAATAGAGGAAGTTGACACAGCTGTTAGCTCAGGGTGAATCTTCCTCAGCAAAAAAAAAAAAAAAAAAGGAATGTTTTTGTTTTTTAACTGACATCTTTTCATTCATTCATTCATTGGCAAGGATCTACCACCCCCACAGGCCAGGCATGGTGCCAGGCACTACAGACACAGTGGTGAGCGAGAAAATCTTGGTCGTTACCCTCACAGAGATCACAGTCTGGGGACCTACCAACAACACTGTCATTGTGACAGTGCGCTGAAGCAACAGCCTGGGTGGTGGGAGACAAGAGGACCACATCTACTTCCTTGGGTGGTCAAGCAGGCCTCTCGGAAGAGGTCCAATTTAATCCCATGACTGACCCCAGAAAGAGTAGAGCGGCTAGCCAAGAGCTTGGGGCAGGCATTCCAGGCAGAAGAAAGAGCCTGTGAAGAAGCTGTTCCCTGAGCCAGAAGCCAGCCACAGGTGGGCGGATGGGCAATGACAGAGGAGGCGCGTTCTAAATATGGAAACAGCATCTCCCCTGTGATTTGCCCAACAGGCCTTTGCCTTTCCACACACTTTCCCCTGGGCCTGGAATCCCTCCCTTCCACGCTCTCCTCTGCCACCTCGAAAGGCCCTCCTCTGGAAAACATTCCCCGATCCTCCAAGGAAGAGCAAAACTCCAGGAGTGAATCCCTCCTAACCTGTGGTCCCAGAGCACCCGCTATGTGCCGCTATAAATTACCTCTCCCACCACACGACATTGAATCGCTGTGTTCACATCCCGTAAGCAGGCATCTCCCCTTATTTGTCTCTGTTTCCCAACAGTCTATCATGGCACTTGACACCAGCAGACACGAAAATATGACAAGTGAGGGAGTAAACAAACCAAGAGAGGAATGGACAAATTGAACGCAGGAGTGCCACCAACGCTAAATCATTACTCAGTATTGGTTATAGCTCATTAACCCATTCATAGTTGTAGCAGCAGGATGATTTCTATCCCCATATGATTTTCATACAACCAACACTTTTGGGCAAATTTTGCATCACAGAGAAGTGACAGAATAACTTTCCCAGAATACCACTAGACGTCGGCTCCGATCCATCCCCATTGGACAAGCATGCCTTAAGTGCCAGCCCTGTGCTAGGCTCTAAGGCTGACAGTGGCCCTGTCCCAGAAGATTGACAACGCTAGGAGGCCAAGCAAATCATATTCCCAAAATGTTGTTAATGACTGACATTGTAAGATTCTTTACATGTAATTAACTTCTGTCATAATATTTTTAAGAGAAAATATTTTTTTTAAGATTCCAAGGTCACCCAGAGGACAAAATAACTTAGAATCTGTTGCTCGGTAATTTTCACACTAATTCTTGGCTCACTGAGCCATGCTTGGGTTTCCTTTCTACAACCGACAGACAAAGGTTTAAGTAACCACAACCTTCTACGCGAGTCTTCTTTACCTGCCTGGGCGTCTTTGTCGTCTCCAGGTGTGGAATTGGATGTCACTTCCATTTCTCCTTGGCTCAGCATGTCCTCCAAAGGGAGCTAAGATTCACAAACCAGCCGTGCATGTTTTCTGAAGTCACAAAGATACGTGTGTACCCCTCAGCTGGAGAGTGTGCTTTGATGAAGACAAGGTGAAAAACAGGGCCAAACAGTATGGGAACCGTGGAGAGAGAGTTGCTCCCCAACTGGCCGGACCAGAATGGCTACATTCCTGCCTCTGTGCACAGCCTAATCCTGGTCTACCCCCTCTGAGCCTCTGCCAGGCCACTGAGCCTGTCGCCTTCAAAGCCAGACGTGTGACAGCACTTATCTGCCTAGGAACAGCAAGGTGAGGTATGCATTTCTACAAACACCCCGGTTCAAATTGCTTAGAATACAAGGGAGCCAAATAAATGGAACTGAATTCCTCAATTCTCCTTAGGTTTTTCTTTAAATTTGTGCCAAATGAAAATGTGAGTGAGGACAAATGTTTAGGAATTAACTGAAAAATGTTCTCGCAAGAGAGCTTGTTCTCATAAATTTTACAATCAATTTTTCAACCTATATACTCCAAACTAATCTCTAAAGCTTTGAGGGGTATATCCATTAATATGCTAAATAATGCATGCCATCAAGCTGAAAGGTTAACTATACCTCTTTGACCAAGATTAAAAATTCTACTGAGTGAAATGCAAATTGCATCTTTCTGCCAATCTCAACGCCCAGCCCTCTGCTCACTTCCCTCCCAATCACTGTCCTCATTCTGTCGGCCAAGCTTTGCCTTACTTAAGGCCTGCACACAGGTTCTGCCCTCAGTGAACATCAGAGGGTTGCAAATAATGGCTTCCTTGAGGAGGCCTTCCCTCACCATCAGCACCCATCCCAGATCACGTAAAGCGTCCCCATGATACACTATCACAGCACTGCAGGACATTTATCTCCTAGGTAATTAAACAGCTATCAGTATATTCTGCAGTTGGCTATTTCTTTTACTAGTTTACACATTCCAAAGACCAGACATCATAACTGTTGTGTTCATCAATTTTGTTGCCCATGCGCAGTACAGTGCCTGGCATATGGAACGCTCAACAAAGAGTTAATTCCATTTCAAATCGTTATCTCTGTAAAAATAATTCTTCGTGGCACACTGCCGTCACTGCCAAAGCTCAGAGGAAATAAATTTTCATCTTAAACCATTATCTTCATCAGAGGTTATCAGAATGCAAGGGGTCCATGAACTTGGACAGGAAAAAAAATTAGATATTTTCACTAACCTCCAACAGAAATTTGCATCTCCTTCTATTACGAAGGGAGATCACAAAACACACTATTATTGGTAGTACCTTTCGTTGTATCACCAACAAAGATCACAGCCATTTTCATGTCCTATTGCAGCTGAGAAATCATCTGGCTCATCATCGCCTCAGAACAGTAGAGCAGTTGCTGGACCCACTGTTGGAGCTTGTCATTGAATGCATTAATAAAAAACAAATATTACTCTATCACAGGCTTTTTAAGTACTTTGTAACTGAATTTCAAGGTAATTCGTTTTCCTTTGTAATGCCATGTATTTTATTTTATGCATTTAAAAACCTTTGTCTGAATTCACCAAACTGCCAAAGGGGTTCATGGGCTAAAAAAAGGAGAGAGTGATGACGATAAAGAATAAAAACCCTAATCCACCCCATTATCATGAGATATAAACATCTGATGCGCCAAGAAACACTTACATTCTGTTTTCAATGGATTGAACATATTCATACTCACTGGGAAAAGGAATAAAACATTTCTAAAAGGAAGACAACTCAAAATAGACAGAATTATTAAATTAAGAAGTTACTTTTTATAATAAAACCATTTCATTAGTTTTAGTACAAAACAACTATAAGAGAAGAAATTCTCAAGGGACATTTACAAGATTAATAGTTACTATACAGTTCACCTATTAGATAGCCTTGACATATTCTTTTTTTTTGAGATATAATTGACATATAACATTGCATTAGTTTTAGATGTACAACATAATGATCTGATATATGTATATATTGTGAAATGACTACCACAATAAGTAGTTTAGTTAACATCCATTAGTACACATAGTTACAATTTTGTTTTCTTATGATGAGAACTTTTAAGATCTATTCTCTTAGCAACTTTCAAATATACAATACAGTATTATCAACTATAGTCACCATACTGTACATTACATCCCCAGGACTGACTTACCTTATAATTGGAAGTTTGTGCCCTTTTTTTTTGTTTTGAGCAAGATTAGCCCTGAGCTAACATCTGATGCCAATCCTCCTCTTTTTGATGAGGAAGACTGGCCCTGGGCTAACATCTGTGCCCATCTTCCTCTACTTTATATAGGACGTCACCACAGCATGGCTTGATAAGCAGTGTGTAGGGCCACGCCTGGGATCCGAACCTGCGAACCCCGGGCCACTGAAATGAAGCGTGCACACTTAACCTGATGTGCACACCACCAGGCTGGTCCCATGGAAGTTTGTACCTTCTGACCACCTTTACCCATTTCGCCCACCCCCCACCCCCGGCCCCTGGCAATCACCAATCTATTATTTGTATCTATGAGTTCGAGGGGTTTTTTTTTTCTTTTTTAGATTCCACATCTAAGTGAGGTCATACAGTATTTCTATTTCTCTATCTGACTTATTTCACTTAGCATAATACCCTCAAGATTCATCCACATTGTCGCAAGTGGCAGGATTTCCTTCTTTTTTATGGTTGAATAATATTCCTTTCTGTGTGTGTGTGTGTGTGTACACATATACACACATATATGTATATATATACACACTATATATTCTTTATTTATTCATCTGTTGATGGACACTTAGGTTGTTTCCATGTATTGGTCCGCCTGTTCTAATCCACAGGTACATGTCACGTCACTTAAACCCCCGAAACTTCACACAGTAAATATAAAACTGGAATCCTTCGGGAAGTTCACACACCCCACCACTCTCACCAGAATATTTCCTGGAACTCCTTGAAAACATCTCTTTTCAGGCACAAATCCACCAGACTATCATCAGCAACCAAACAGATTTGAAGGAAACTGAGCAAGAAGTCCCCTTGAGGTCCAGGTAGCCCAGGGCAGCAGAAAGAATACTGAGTGTGGGGCCACTGTTTAATCTTGGGCAAGTCATTTCCTCCCTCCCGAACTGAGTTTCCTCCATTGTCAGACAAAGAAAGTAGACTAGCTGGTCCCTCAAAGCATCTTCCAGCTCTAAGATTCTGTGAAGGTCCACGTCACCACCACAGCCCATTCGAGGTTATAACCGATGGGAAAGAGCAGACAGAGGCCCCTTACCTCTAAAAATGGTTCATAAGTCAGGAAATGCTGGAAAGAGACCATTTCGGCATGAAAATCTGCTTTTAGTGTTCATTCAGAATTCTCAGTTCCTTAACTTGTATTTCATTACCAGTGAACTCAACACACCACGACGTGTGAAATAGCTAACAGAAAATATTCCTATAATTACCAGCAATATGGAAAGTATGTGCCTGTAATGTGAGGAGTAACATCTCAAAATAATTCAGATATTTACAATTCACGTGCACGATAAATGATTTCTAAAGCCGTGAAGCTTGTCAGGCCTGGCAGAAGGTAGAGAAAATGTTGGGATAACTGAGCCTAACTGTATCAAGAAATCCGTGCTGAGAAAAGACAGCTACTAGAAAGTTTAGGGGACCATATTATTCACAGAGGTTTATATGACTGCCAAAAAAATAACATTGTGCAGCATTTTCTATACTATCAATAAAATTTTTCAATGAAATGATTTCCAACGTAAATCTCCCATTACCTATTTCTCAATTTTTATCAAAGTAACAAATGCACACAGTTTTGTTTTGTTTTTTGTTTTTCCTTTTTTTTTTGGTGAGGAAGATTCGCCCTGAGCTAACATCCGTTGCCAATTTTCCTCTTTTTTTTGCTTGAGGAAGATTAGCCCTGAGCTAACATCTGTGCCAATCTGCCTCTATTTTGTATGTGGGTCACTGCCACAGCATGGCTGATGAGTGGAGTAGGTCCGCGCCCGGGATCTGAACCCACGAACCTGGGCAGCCGAAGCGAAGCACGTGGAACTTTTAACCACTTGGCCATGGGGCCGGCCCCGGCACACAGTTTTTTTAATCAAATAGGAATACAATAAAAGGCAGCAGTCCTGCCTCAGTCCTGCTTACAAGGGGCTACCCGCTTCCATCTGTTATCTCTTTGTTCCCACAATCATTTATGCATTTCTAAATACTGCACTTATACTGCTATTTCCTGATTGTAAGTCAAACAATATTTACAGAATTTTGTTACAGTAATTAAGGATTTGCCTCTCTTACATCCACTCTTCCAGTGTCTATCCCATTTTTTGTTTCAGATATCGTACTTTTAATTTCCAAGATCTTTCTTATTCTCTGAATCTGATTTTTTTATGGTATTATGTCCTCATTTCAAAGGTGCAATTATTTTCCCACTTCTCTGAGGATAGGTATTATGTTAGATACCATTTTTCTCTGTTTCCCCTAAGTCCATTTTTTCCTGCTGTTTGTTTGGGTACAGCATCAATGACGGAGGCTTTCCTCAAAACATCTACTCCTGGCAGCCCCTCCGTTTCAAAATGAGGCAAACAGTCAAGTTTTATGAGCTTGGGTGTCAACAGCCAACTGGTGGGCCCAAAGTAGGTTATTTAAATTCCATGCTGGAACTATACTCTACTCCCAATAAAAGCATCCTCTGTTTTGGGGCTGGTACAGCTTCAGGAATTCTGAGGTTTCACCATCCTGGTGTCCCTTAATCTTCCTGACATCAAACCAGAGCCCCACTACCCTCACCAGGCCAGGGATCCCAAGGCAAAGTTCAGTTTCTCCAGAGAATGTATAAATCTCCATTCTCCTGTGCAGATGGGGAAGAAAGCAGAAGAGCTGGGAGTCGAAGTACGCTGTTTACAGATCTCAACCAAACTCCTAGCTTTTAGCCCCAGACTTTTCCCACCTTCCCCTGACCCAACCTCAGACAGTACTGAGGACTCTAAGGTGGGGGGCTTGCAAAACCGGGGAGATGCATCAGGCAGCCTCTGGCTACCAGCCTCACCCGGGTCCCCTCAGTAGTTACCACTCCGCCATCATCTTCCAACACGCGACGCCTTACCCATCCATAACTACCTTGTCTCCACTTCCCTTTGGCTGTATAAGTTGATTCCATTTTTGTTCTTTTGCTGTAATTACAGTGTCATTATGGGAGCAAGCAGTGATAAACACATATCCGGTCTTCTGTTTTTAACTACAAGTTCTGCTCTCTTAAATTTATCCTTAGGAAGACTCCTAAAATGGTCTCATTACCATGAGTCAGGCACTGGTTTGCATGGTGGCAGTGTGCAGACAAGACTTGGTTCTCACAGTCTCAAATTCCAAAAGACAACCTTGCTGAATATTTTATGGTCAAAACCAGACTTTGCACAGTAACATTCATAACATCAGATGAAACTATCAATTAATTGTTCTCTTCATGATTAGGTCCAATTTGGAATTTAAATTTAATATTTACAATACGATACACAGTGATTTCATATGTAGCGAAATTTTATAGTTATAGCATAAAATTACATTTGTTTCCTTTATCTTCAAATGTGAAATTTTACTTTACATTCAGTAATTCAGTCCAGTCAAATTACGGCTGCTATTTGGAGATCTCAGTACAGATTAACTTTATGTACTTTAAATTGCATTAAAACTTTATTAAAAATTAAAATAAATTTTACCTCTGAAAATGTATGCTAAAATAAACACAGAAACCCAAAGTTCATCTATATTTACTAAAGAAAAAATCTATAACTGTATCAAGTATACTAATAATGAAAGAAAAAACATCCAACACTGACGTTACTAAAACCCAAATGTTCAGTGCCTCATGACCAATGGAGAGGACTCAATGCCTCAAGTTTTTTTTGTTTGATTTTTTGTTTTTTTGTGAGGAAGATCAGCCATGAGCTAACATCCATGCTAATCCTCCCCTTTTTGCTGAGGAAGACCGGCCCTGAGCTAACATCTATTGCCAATCCTCCTCCTTTTTTTTCCCCCAAAGCCCCAGTAGATAGTTGTATGTCATAGTTGCACATCCTTCTAGTTGCTGTATGTGGGACGCGGCCTCAGCATGGCCGGAGAAGCAGTGCTTCGGTGAGCGCCCGGGATCCAAACCCAGGCTGCCAGTAGCGGAGCGCGCGCACTTAACCGCTAAGCCACAGGGCCGGCCCTGAGTGTCTAAAGTTTTAAAAACTCAGAAAGCAGTTCCCATCTTGGCTGAAAGGGAACATGTATGTTTTTAACAGTAACATGCCAAAATACAGAATAATTTCTCAAGACCTTCTCTTGGACCAGAAAGAACTTCACAGCTAAATGCCAATATTCCCCCACAAAACCCAGTGAAATTGACCGTGGCTACCTTAGGAGCGTGGAAACTTCTCAAGCTAAGAGAAGTAAGGTTCTCCATCATATTCATAAAATTGCAAACTTTTGCCCAAATTACTTCGTTTAGAAGCTTACATACAGCCAGTTTGATTAAGCCACTGGAAGTCAGCAACGCTCATAAAAAATATTTTGCCCACGTTGTGATGTATCTTTAATGTATCACAAAAAGATACTAAGTGATGGAGAGAAAGAAAGCAAGAAACATAACAACATGTTCTTCCCTTTATTTTCTTTACACCTTTTATGTTTCTGAGATAGCTGAAGTAAAAAATAAAGGTAATTACTATTAAATGACTTCAAACTTTAAAGCAAAATAGATATTAATGTTGTAGATTAATGGATTCTGATCCAGGAATATTTAATACCCCTTATGATTCAAAACAGAGTATCTCAAAAATTTATTTCTTAGCTCTTTTCTGTCACATCCTTAATTTGAGTGGGAGGATTGTTCTGATCTCATTCAAATGATAGTAATTCTGTCAATTATGATAATCAATTAGTCTTCATAAGAGGAATGGAGATGAATGACGTTAAAATACTTACAAATAATATTTATAGTATTCATGACCAAGTGGTCATGACAATTTAATAGCCTATTGAAGGAAGTATTATGGATCCAACCACCCAATTTAAGAATTACCAGGGTTCCTTCATAATTACAAATGTCTTTGTTACCGAAATATGGGAATTAGACTTTGAATTCCTAGGCAAGCCAAAAGAGTGCCACTCTCTACATTTAAACAGAATTTACCTTCTAAAAAGATCAAAATCGAATAGTCAGGGCTGGCCTGGTGGCGTAACGGTTAAGTTTGCATGCTCAGCTTTGGCGGCCCAGGGTTCGCAGGTTCAGATCCTGGGAGTGGACGTACACACCGCTAATCAAGCCATGCTGTGGCAGCGTCCCACATAAAGTAGAGGAAGATGGGCATGGATGTTCGGCCAAGGCCAATCTTCCTCAGCAAAAAGAGGAGGATCAGCATCGGATGTTAGCTCAAGGCTGATCTTCTCCCCCCCCGCCAAAAAAAAATCGAATACTCTCTACACATTTTCCTATGCCCTAAGCCTAAGGTATTCTATTTGCTAATCCTTTATACCCATATCCAGTCCGTACGGGTCAAGCATTGTTCAAGGCAGTGACGTAAAATGGTCCATGAGATCCTTTCACTTTTTCTCCAACACTCTGCCCACCAAGACTTATCAGACTCATTTAATGGCCTCTGCATGGAAAACATTTCTGAGTCAGTTTCTTTAATGTCCAATTCCTACCAAGGAAAGACAAAAGTTCCAGATGACAAATCACAACAGTGAGTTTAGCGGTTGACATAAATTCTTGGCCCACAAAGTCACCCGCAGGGCCGCCATGGAAGGCCACTCGCAGGCATGTTGGGATTAGCTGATACAGGCTCCCAAATGAGAGATGGGAAGTCCATGAGACACACTCAATGTGAGCTCACTACCACAGGACACACCGCAGGTAGTCACAAGATCATGTGTCACCAAGCATTCAGACACCTCAAGTTTTAACAAACAGAAACAGCCAAATCCCAAACAAAGGCTCATTCACGCTAAGAAACAGAAAACATGTTCCATTTCTAAAACTATATAGTTTCTCAAATTTTCTTGTAATAAGATAACTCTGGACTTATTCACTATAATTATTACTTGCTTGGAGTTAAAGAGTAAGTACTGAGAGGTGTACAGGGTAGCGATTAAGAGTGCGGCACAGCTACTGTGCTATGTTGAGTAAGTTACTCAACCACTCTGCGTCTTGGTTTCCTGACTAAAACAGGGATGATAACAGAGTGCCACTTTCCTAGGGTTGTTGTGAGAATTAAATTAATTTGTGTGTGTGTATGCATGTACGCATATGTGTGTGCGTGTAAATAAATCATATCGAAACAGTTACATAGTAGCTGGCATAGGAAGAAGGCACAAACCATTAAGCTGCTCTCCTTGTTACTGCTTCTCCTCCACCAGATCATTTCACGTGCTGTTTCAAGTTCAAGTTAAGCACACACTCAACCTGTGCAAATGCACTTAATATAATGAGACAGAGATGATTTAAAACTATCAGCTGATTCCAAACATCTGTGCCTGTGCGGCTGTTGGCGCAGAGTAAGCTTCTAGTGCTTTCAGCCAGCACCCTCCCCCACCCCGTCCCCATCAGCAGGAAAAGGCAGTCAGAGAATCTGGTACATAAAGCATCAGCAGACTCTCAGGCGATGGCAAGGTACTTAACAGATTTTAAAAACTCACCCAGGGAACGTTCCCAATATGAAAGGAGGCTGATGCAAGTCCATCATCGACCTGGATTCTAATGTTTCACATCATGAGGGAGAGGAAGGGGTGGAAAACAGAGTGGCACTAATTTGCATTGATTAATGTTTTTACCTCTGCAATCCTACCCATGAGAAACTATGGTTTGCTCTAGAACGCCCCTCTCGCCTTAGTCTAGACACTTCCTCACTCTCCTGCTGCTTCCTTACTCCCTGTGCTGTGAAATCCAGCCAGAATGTCGAACTGTGCACATCTCAGCAGATGCCAACCAATTTAGCAGGAACGCAAGTCCAAGTCCACTCAGCTGGACCTGGTAACCCGGGCCCAGAGATGCACCTGCCGTCTCCCTCAAGAGCCTGCAGGAAGTGAAGAGCGAATGATGCCAACAGAGAAAGGGAGAGCAGAAATGATGGCAGGAAGTGACAATAATAATAGTGACACCAATAGAAGCAAGAGCCTCTGACAATATTAGCCACTCAACTCATTTAATCTTCACAGCAACTCTACAGATCCAGTCAAGCGTCGTAGAATCATTATTTTTCTTCTACTTAGTCCCCAGAATTTACATTTTTTAAAATTTATCTTGAGTAACCTAGGACCAAAAATTGAAGACAGATACACACAATGTCTCAAATAACTTTTATGGTATATAAAATTCTACAGGAAAAACTATTAGGCTCCTTTAGTTATAGAAATGATGAGATGACAGGAAGGATGTTAGTGAACCAAGTTACTCTTGAGAAACAATAAGCTAAATCCCCAGTACCAAGTAAATGTCTAGTAAAACAAATAATTCAAATCACTGTATCAGCATATCCTGCACCAAGGTCTCCGGCCAAAGGTAACATGCAAGTACAGACACTCTGGCATACCCAAAACCAGCACTCCCAAGGAAAGTGCCAGACTCACAACTTAATAGCCTGATTGACAGACACATTACCCTGGGCCATGACATGAAAAAGGTAAAATGCATGTGGCTTAATTCAGAAAAACACAAAAGAGTAATGAGAAAAAAGCCTAATTAAATATTTTGATTACTTTAAGTCAAAAATTTTTAAACACGTTTGTCTTTCTTGTGTTTTTTCAATAGACAAAGGAACTAAACTAAGCAATACCTTATTTCTTGCTATCTTCCAAATAAACCTAAAGGAGGAAGAAAGAAGGAATATACTGAAGGAAGACTTTCTTCTTAAAAGACTGGGAGTGATGGAGAAGTTCAGAGTACCGCATCATTTCCAGAATTATTGTGCAGCCTCGTAACAGCTGCCAAGGGTTTTCGGTATCTATTACACAGTATTAAAAAATCCTAAAAGCAGAGGACCTAAGCCAAAAATGAAACTCAGAAAAGAGATAACAGGTCAAAAAATAGTAAAATATAAGGACTTGAAGTTTGTCAAAAAAAGTAACCCCATCTGGAAGCTATTTCCAGGAAGAAAAGGAGGAAAGAACGGAACCCAGAAAGAAAGCTTGTGTTAAGAATTACTGACTATGAGAGTGGACATAAATACACAACTAGGGGCACAGTACCACGACATACGATCAAATATCAAAGGGTTTCTTGCAGGAAAGTCCGAGGACCGCTTTTTTAAAAATTAATTAATGAAAAGAAAGGTAAGAGTAGGTATTCTCCTCATATTATAACAATTGGATAACTTATCGAGATATCAGGATCACTTAAATTTGTTGCTGATTTAAAGCAAATCACCAGAGAACTTCTTCCCATCTCTCTCTCTCTCTCTCCTTTTTTTATTTTTAGTGAGGAAGATTGGCCCTTAGCTAATATCTGTTGCCAATCTTCCTCTTTTTGTTGAGGAAGATTGGCTCTGAGCTAACAACATCTGTGCCCATCTTCCTCTACTTTGTATGTGGGACGCTGCCACAGAATGGCTTGATGAGCAGTGCGTAGGTCCAAGCCCGGGATTCGAACCTGCAAACCCCAGGCCACCAAAGTGGGGCTCACAAACTGAACCACTACACCACCGGGCCAGCCCCCACCTCTGCATTTTTGTTGATTTTTTTCAAATTCTACTTCTTATGTGACTTTCTGTAGGAATCTGGAACAAGATGGGATGTAAGTCTTTTAAATATTACAAAAAACTTACTGTAAGATCTGACTAATAACTCAGATGTATCCTCCTCTACCAAACAGAAACAACTATATCTTCCCCATAGAATTATTGTAGAGAATAAATGAAATAATGTATTTGAAAAAAGTCCCAGCACATAAACTTAGCTCTCTGCCTCCTTCTACTCTTTCGGGAAATACTTTCTCAATCTAAAATTAATTTTCCTCATGTGCTCTGGATTTAGCAAGCAATCAATTAGTTCACACATTGCTAACTTTTATGGCATAACTAACTGGTTACAATTTTATAAGGTTAATGTATATCCAGACACTTCCCATAAAAATCACTGACTTTACCGACTTTACCTAAGACTCCTGGACCCATATATCACATGAAGTAAAAGTTTAACAAATTATGTTGAATTTTAAATAAGGGTCATGTAAATGAAGACACTGGTAACAAAGGGATTGCTATACTAATATATTTACCCAGACTTTCTAATTTCCGACGTTTTAACAGAACTGCACTTCCCACCTCTAATGGCACCCCAATGAGCCCACTGTGACCCAAACTAGATGAAGCAGAGCTAGGAGCTCTGGAGCCAACAATCGCCACTCGTGTCCAAATGAGAATCAATACCAGTCTACTCGGTTTTTAATACAGTAATGAAAGAAGAGGAGCAGCGAAATAGATCCTGAAATCCTTCAGCTGTCCCTTCCATTTCGGAGGAGGGCATCTGCCAGGAACAGTTCAGACCAGGATAGGAAGGGAGTCACGAGTCACTAACTCTCGAGATGAGCTTCAGCAGCCACAGCACTCTCGTCCGTCAAACGGTAGTCACAACTGTTCCACCAGATCATCATAAAAAGATTCCAGGGACTCTAACACGGCTAAAGCGCTTTTCAGGCAGATCCCCACTCATGCCAAGCTGCCACACTTGGGTATGGAGTCTGTATGCGTGGCACGGACATGGGTGGCCAGGGAGGCTGAAATCCAGCCAGCACAGTGACTCCAAGGAAAAAGAACACCTTTTTCTTTGCACAAAGGTACAGCCCACTGAGTAAGTGTGCCCATCAGATTGTGTCTCTCCAGAGGGGATGCCTTTGTCTGACTGTCCACCTGGAGGGGGCTGCTTTGGCCTAATATTCATAAAGACAAAGTTTCTCCAAGCAGCAGCCCTAACTAGGAGATACACTAAACTCACCACCTCTCCAAGAGCTCCTTCTTCTGGAGCCCCCATGATGACTGTTACGAGAACAGGAACAAGAGTCTGGAGTTGGGCCCTGACTGAGTAGGGTCGGAACCTCAGCCAACTTCCCCATCCATGACCTCTTCCATCACACCAAACAGCCAAACCTTCCCTTCTCTGCCCTACAATCCACCCACACCCTGCCCACACTCCCACAGGTCCTGGAACAGCGCCCTGACCCCACGCCCCTGCAAGGCCTGGAGGAAAAGCCATCAAGCTGCAGGAAGGAGGATAATCCACAGACAAGGGCAAGACCCCGACCCCGCCTCCTGACCCTCCTGGGTGAAGGGAAGAGGCATTTTCTCAAGAAACAAGAAACAGTGTTACAAGCGGTGGTTATCTCCAGCGGCACTTTTAGCGCTGTATTGCCTTTCAGCTACTATTAAATGAGAAATAGGATTCTGTAAGCCAATTTATATTCCAAAGTTTCAAACCAGCAATTTAGAAACTTTCCATAGCACAGTAAGTGCCCGGGCCTGGGGTCCTGGACTCCTCTTCTTGATCTCAAGCAAGTCACTCGACCTCACTAAACATCTGTTTCCTTATCTGTGAAAAAGGAAGGAAGGGAGGAAGGAAAGAAAGAAGGAAGGAAGGAGAGATGGAAGGAAGGAAGTGGGGAAGGAAGAGAGGAAGGAAAGAAAGAAGGAAGGAAGGAGAGATGGAAGGAAGGAGGGAAGGAAGGAAGAAAGGAAGGAAGGAAAATAAAATATCTTCCTCCTAGGTCTGTTGTGAGCACCACAAAATGCGCTACATGACAGAGGCCAGCACAGAGTAAACATGGAGGAAAGCGTCACCATTACTGGTGCACAATCCCTTATCCCCGATGCCAGCATCTGAAAAGCTCTAAAACCAGAGGTTTTTTTCATAACTGCTTTGGCAGCAAAACATGACCTGAACAGACCTGAGGCTATTTATAACCTTGTTTGTGTCCCATTTAGTGTGAAAAGTCACACATTTGGGCTGCAGAAATGTTAATATATTTAGTTACAGGGTGCCATCCCAAATATATGGTATATGTACCATAAGCTCTCTGAAACCAAAAAAAATCATTAATTCTGAGACACATCTGGTTCCAGGGGTTTTGGATAAGGGATGGGGAGTGTATCCTAACTCATCCCTAAATTGAAGGAGGTGGAGGTTTGAGTCAACCCAAGAGCAGTCTTATATGCCGGATTTCAACTACATTTCCCACGGGCAAGCTGTGGGATGAGTGCAGCAGTGGCCCAGCCTTGGGACAGTTAGAATCAGTGTCCTGGGTCTAACCTGGCCAGGCACAGGAGTTGGGATGGAAAGAGCTGGAAGGCTGAGCGGAGTGGGAATGTGGAACCAAGCCGGCCACAGGACTTCACCTGCTCTCAGAGGACCCACGCCGTCAAGCACATTCTTATAACTTGTTTAGTCACTTTTTTCCTAGATTTTCAAAGTGAATCTAGTTTGCATTCCCATCACCGGCTCCCTCGAGTCTGGGCACACGGCCATGGAATCACAAGGGCCACTCAAAGGTTTTTTTAAGCTGTTGAAAACATGAAGCTAAGGAAGCGAATCTCCTCCAGCCTCCCTCGCTGCACCTTTCCCCACCTGACTAGCCTTTACGACGACACTCCATTTCATTCCAAAGATATTCCACGCTTGGTGGATTAAATATATAATATGTATGCTATAAATGATAAATATGAGTATTAACGAAGCAGCAGCATGGGGAAAGTGGAAAATTTTAAGAATGGAATTAATTTAATGTTTCTCTTTATAGAACCACCCTTAGACCTAGACAAGAGGGGACCCTGCCTTTTCAAGGGCCCTACCCTGGCCCTCCTCCAGCCCCACCCCTCCCTTGGGATAGAGAGCTCACAGGGCCAAGGGGACATGTGCAACCAGAGCCCATGCAACTTCTTCTAAAGCATACTCTAGGGACCCAGGATCCCAGGAATCTGGCCCAAATGCGCCCTGAACTCACTTCCCAAGGGTGGGAACTCACTTCCCACAGCACTGTTTGCAAGTGGGACAGAGACCACGGATATTTGGCCAAGGCGTGGCCCCAAACTTGTTTTGCAAAGCCCTTCTCAGTGTAGAACGGAGCCAATACGGGACAAAAAGGTCCATGCCAGCTCTCCCCTGCCACCACGCTCTGGCACAGAACTCTGAGGAGCTGGAGAATTCTAAATTCAAACCTGGCCCACCAAGTTGTTATAAAAGTATATTTGTCATGAGCCATTCTCTCCTTGTTCTCTTTGGTATCAGAAATCCCAACCTCCCCACATCCCTCAGTTTTAGCTCAGCACAGGGCCGCCTCCCCACAAACCACATTTCCCAACCTCCCTTGCAGCTCAATGAGGCACGTGGCTAAGCTACAGCCAATGAGATGGAAAAACGAATCACGAATGCAATCTCTGGGTCACATCCTTTAAAAACGAAATTGCTTATTTTTTACTTCCTTTCTTTCCCCTTTCCTTGGACTAGAACTTGGACATAGTGTTGAGGGGCCAGTTTCAACCAAAAAGATGAGACAATAGTGCAGAATGGCAGAACAAGAAAGAAGGAACCAGGATCCCTGAGAGACCACAGGGAGCAAAGCCAACTGTCCACTGATGCCACCCACAAACTCTGAACTGGAAAGTGAGAGAAAAATAAACTCTCATCTTATTTGAGCCACTGAATTTTGAAGTTCCTTTGGTACACCAGTTTAGCCTGTCTCTAATACATTTGCAAACGATCTAAGTAAACCAGTGGTAAATTAGATTGCTGGAGGGTATGCCTAAGGCTGATGCTATGAGTCAACAATGGGGATCCCAGAAAAAGAAACATTGTACCAAGCCTTAGCAGGGAAAAAGTAATGAGGAAAAGGAGGAGGGATTTTGTATGGATGCAGAGTTATTTCAAAAATCCTACCAGAAAAATGTTTCAAATCTATAGTTAAACACACGAGAAAAAATAAATAAAAGAGTTCCATATAAGAATTAATCACAGCATCTAGAGGTCTATAAAATGACTCTAAAATGCTCAGTCTCGTAGATTGTCTTCTTATTAAATATAAAAAAGCAAACAATCAAAAGTCTGGATATACTTAAGAAATAAAAACCCAAATTCTGCTTGTATAATACGATTAAAACTATTTTTTACATGCTGATTTTATAAGACTGGAAAGAATACACCCACATTTAGTAAGTATTTGCATGGCAGTAATAGCTAATAGCTATTGAGTGCTTCTATGTACCAAAGTGCTTTGCATATATTAATTCATTTAATTTTCACAATACAAGGAAATAGGTGATATTACTATCCCCACTTTATTGATAAGGAAACCACAGCACAGAGCAGCTCAGCAATTTGCCTAAGTTTACACAGCCAAAAGGCAGCCACGCTTAGATTCAAAACCACATCATCCGATACGGCTCTGAACCACTCCCCACAGTATGGCTACAAGAGAGTTTTAATAAAATTTTTAAATCCTGTAGGATTTTCTTATTCTGCTTTTCAAATATTGAGTAAAATAACATCATGCTATACTTTACACCTAACTCAATCCAGAGATAAAATGCTTATCCCAAATGCCATCATATAATCCTTTCTATAATCCCAACAACAGTATTGCTTGTAAGAATCCAAGTGTAAAGAATATTTGGGGGGCCGGCCCGGTGGCATAGTGGTTAAGTTCGCGTGCTCCAATTCGGCGGCCCAGGGTTCGCAGGTTTGGATCCCAGGCATGGACCTACACACCACTCATCAAGTCGTGCTGTGGAGCCGTCCCATATAGAAAGTAGAGGAAGATGGGCACAGATGTTAGCTCAGGGCCAGTCTTCCTCAGCAAAAAAAAAAAAAAAAGAATATTTGGGAAGGTCACAAGGTCAGTGCAGGCAAAACTGAAATGAGAGCAAGGAGGAAGAAGGTACTAGAACACAACCCTTCACTAGCACAGCTCTGACAACTAAGCATTAACAGTTTGATTCTCTGGAGCTTACAGAGCCATCAGTGTGAGGTTGGCTAGTCCACACTCCTTACCTTACAAACAAATCAATTAATTGTGCACAGAGACTGAGTGATGTATTCAAGGTCACAAAGCTGGTTATTTGCAGACCCAAAACTAGACCCTAACTGCTCTCTGAGAATAAGGTAAGTTCTTTCTTTGTAATAGGGCACTCAAGTGTTCTAGAATTTATCAACTATAGCAATAATTTTAAATTATGTTCGAAATACCATGAAGGTATTTCTATAAAACCCTGTTTTATAGAAATCTGTGCCCTGTAAGCCTTGTGCTAAAGAGAACGGCAATGCATAGTCACTTTCCTAAAATGGGCCTCCATCTAAGACTTGTTTTCAGAAAGACTTTGATGGCAAAAGGAAGGAAGGGAGGGAGGGAGGAAGGGAGGGTGGGAAGGAGGAAGGGATCCAAATCACATAACAAAGCAAAGTATTAGCATCCTCACTTTCCAGAACCCTATACCTGGACCTTTTTGGAGTGCTTAATCTGAAGAAAGCTTCCTACTGCCGGAATTCCTCTCATAGAAAAACCATCATCATCATTTCATTAAATGAGCATTTCATGCCAAATAAAGAATTAACATATTCTCCAAATAAAGGACAATCTCGGAAAAAAAAAGGCAGTTGACAACCTTACACTGATATATATCCACATTACATTGGCCTTAGTCTTCTCATTTCACATCTGACTGTTGAAAGCATCATCAAGTGGTCTGCCAACCAGCATTCAGGAAACACAGTCAAAGGCTAACATGGAGCTAATCCATCATTACAATAAAGATACAATAAAGATCCAACTGATATTTGTCTCAGGGTTTACACACTGGTGGAAAACAACAAAAAACAGAATTTCTTTATTCACTCAACATATACTTAATTGAACACATACTATGTGTGGGGTATGTATTGTTCTAGATACTAGCAATTCAACTCAGACAAAAGACTGCCCTCATGGAGTTTACTTTCTAGCAGGAAGACACAGACCTCAGCATACTCAAAAAGTAAATTGTAGAGTTTGCTAGCACGTGGTAAAGTGCTATATAAAAAACAAAGCCGGGGGCGCCAGCCCCGTAGCCTAGTGGTTAAGTTCGGTGTGCTCCGCTTTGGCGGCCTGGGTTCAGTTCCCGGGTGTGGACATACACCACTCATCAGCAGCCATGCTGTGGTGGCAGCGGCCCACATATAAAATAGAGGAAGATTGGCAAGATGTTAGCTCAGGGTGAATCCTCCTCAAGCGAAAAATAATAATAATAAATAAATAAAAAATAAAGCCAGGTAAAGTGAGTGGAGAGTGCTGAGGAAGGGAGGGTTTGCAGTGAACCAAGTGGTCAAGTAAGTCACCCACACGGTTACCTGAGGGAAGAGGACTCCAGGCAGGGGCTGCCAGGGCAAAGGTTCTGAACTGGGAGGGCACCTGTATACAGTGAGCCAAGGGTAAGGGGAGATGAGGCCAGGCAGCGTCACTCGGGGGCCCTGTAGGTCAATGTAAGGTCTTGAGCTAATAAAAGCTTTTACACGTAATACAACAAGTAAAATGGGAAGTCACTGCAGAATTGTGAACTTAAGAGTGACACGATCTACTTCTGTTTTAAAAAGCCTTGTTCTGCTGCTGGTTGAGACCAGCCTCAGTGGGAAAAGAGGGGCAGCAGGGAGACCAGTAGGGGGCGATGCAGAAATTCAGGCAAGAGTGATGGTGGCCTAGACCAGGGCAGTGGCAGTGGAGACGGTAAAATATGACCGGATTCTGTATAAACAATATTTGGAAAATAGAGCCAACAGGATTTTCTGATGGATTGGATGTGGTTATAAGAGAAGGAAAGGACGACAAGACTGACGCCAAAATTTTCAGCCTAAGCAACTGGAAGAATCCAATTGCCTTTAAGAAAGATGGGCAAGACCACGGGGCCAACTCTGACTTGGGGGGTGATCAGGAGTTCCAATTTGAACACGCAAGTGGAGATGTCAAGTGCGCAGTTGGAAACACAAGTATGCAGGTCAAGGGGAGAGGTCAGTGCCAGACACAGAAATTTGAGTCCAGTGTTCAGACGGTATTTAAACCAGGAGACTGGGAGGATGACAAAGGGAGTGAGTGGTGATGAAGAGAAGGTCCCAAGACCGTGGCCTGGGCCCTCCAACGTTAGGAAGAAGAATCCGCAAAGGAGAGTGAGAGGGAAACCAGGAGAGTGTGGTGTCTCCTAGAAGCCAGGTGAAGAAAGTGTTCCATGGAGGAGGGAAGGATCGACTGTGTTGACGCTCCTGAGAGATCAAGTAAAATGAGGACTGAGAACTGACCACTGGGCTTAGCAACAGGGAAGTCTCTAGTAACTTTGCCAAGAGCAGTTTTAGTTGAATGGTAGGGGCTATGCCTGTTTAAAGTGGTTTTAAGAGAGAATGAAAGGAGAATTGCAACCATGGGTGTATAAAACTCTTCTGAGGAACTCTTTCATAAAGGGGAACAGAGAAATGGGGTGATAGCTGGAGAGAGAGGTGGGATCAAGAGTGAAATTTTTTTAGAAGAAAAATAGTAAAAGCGGGAAAATAGTAATAGTAAAAGAGGGAAATAGTAGGGATGGGGAAGAGAGAGGGGAGATGTCCTTTAGTAAGCGAGAGATGGGAGGAAGACCATTACACGGTTGGGGTGGCCTTGGGCAGGGGCTGGTTGGAGGTAGATGTGATGCTGGACCTTGTGGATTCCTCTTCAGTTTACTTCAATTGTCTCAGGACAAGAGTAGGCCAAGTCATCAGCTAACAGTCAGGATGGGGAGGAAGGGGTGAATGTTTCAGGAGAGAGGAGCTGGCATGAAATAATCATGTAGAACAGTGGGAGAGTGACGGCTAAGCAGCACGAAGGTCTCCCGTGTGATCATGAATTACACTGAGGCAAGGAATTAGGGCTGGCTTTTTCTCCAGCCATGTTCCTCTGCATGGGGGCTGGCACAGAGCAGGTGGAGAGTTCGATTTAACCAAGGGTGGAGTTTGACACAGCTGTGATAAAGCAAGAAAGGCAAGGGAACTGAAGCCACGAGCAAAAGAGTGATTGTGATTGACCACGGAATCTCAGCAAAGAGATGGGCGAGAGCATCATGGTGGTAGGATCGATGGATTATAGACCCTGCAAGAGTCAGAGATTGCTGGAGTTATGAGATAAGAGGGAGTGAGCTGGAAGTGTAAGACAGGGTGGGTAGAAAGTGTGACACTTAAAATTCAGATTATGGAGGGGCTATGGTCATAAACGAAGATATCGTTTGGCCAGGATATAACCACTGGAGCAGAAGATGAGCCAGCTAGAAAGAGAAGTTCAAGAAACCGCAAAGGTAGAGTATTGGAAGGATCATATATGCTTACACCGAAATCACTAAAACAAGAGTAAGTTTTAGAGAGAGTGACAGGGAACCAGGAGCTAACATCACCGAGGAAGGAGAGGGAGTGATGGGGCAACAGAGTGGCATCTCAACAACGTGGTGACGTTGGTGATGCAATTCAATGACATGAGATTTAAGCTGGGGGGTCCAGTCGGGATGTGAAATGAGGAGCTAGGGGAACACTACTCGCCCTCTCCTGGAGCAAGAGATGATGGGAGAAGAGAGGTACACGAAAGGCCATCAGGGAGCAGGGGCCTCCGGTGAGAACCACTACTCCTCCTCCATGAGTGTGGGAGAGACAGGCCAGCCTGTTTTCAAGTGAAACATATATCGTCATTTTGAAAAAGAAATGACCTTTGATGTTAGAAAAAGTAAAGCGTTCTGATACCCACTCCACCTGAGCTTGATGAAGCACAAGTTCCATTAATTAAAAAAAAAAAATCTGAACCAGACTGTTAATTAGTAATTTATGTCTGATTATTTGCCACTTTTAGCAACAAAAGGGAAAGATTCATCAACAAATAAAAATTCATTATATGCAAGACTGGCTCAAACATTATCAGAAATTTTGCCCTTCAAACTTGGTGTCTACTCACCCTAATTCTAGCAATCAGGTCTTTTGTCTGAATGGCTCTGAGACAAAAGAGGCAACATAAGGCTCAGAATTTGAGCTGCAACAAGAGTGTGGGACCCTAAACTCTTGCCAGAGATTCCGACTGCCAATTCGATTTCCATCAGAAAAGACAGAAACACCACAAGAGACACAAGCCTAATAAGACTCAACTTTACGGTGGATCAGAGGCCTCCTTTGAGAATATAATGAAAACTGTGGACACTTTTTCCCAGAAAATATGCAGCGGCAAATGTGTAAAAAAATTTGTACATATTGCAAGTGTTTCCTGACAACCGCATCCCCTCCCTCACCAAGCCAACCAGGTTAGCTAAAATAATGTCTGCAAGTTGGCTTCCGATGACCCTGGGAGAGAAATACAGTCAGCTCCCAAGGCGTCAAGTACCAATATCTGCTAAAAATATTAAAAATGAAATACCACTGCTTACTTCCTCATCTTCCACCGCTACAATCTAACATCTCTTAAATTCCCCTTTCTCCAGATGTTCATTCTAGGGTCAGTAAAAAATCTCAGAAAATATAAAGAGAAATAAAACCATTCTGATGAAATTTTGAAAACTTTTAAGAATATTTTTCAAAGAGCTCCATGAATTACTGAGGAAAACAGTCAGCTGCCAATTTTCAAGGACATGATCCCAGCTCAGGCCACTCTCGGGGACATATATATATAATATATACCCACTTATCCGCCTCACTCCCCCCGAAACCTTAACAGAAAGGCTTCACCTGCCAGGTGTCAAAGCCAGAAAGCAGACTTCTCTTCTACCACTATGTCCCATTGAGTCTATGTCCCACCCAAAGCTTTCCAACTCTCCCCTCTCCTCCACCCAAACCGCCCCTTCTTAGTTCAGGCCGACAATATCGCTTACCCTTGGCCTGTGACAGTCACTCAGTGGTCCTCCAGGCCCCATCCACTGCCCAACCCACCCCATCCATTCTCCAGAAGAGAAAATCCGATCAGATCAGCCCTCTGCTTAAAACCTCTCTAGGCAGTGGGGCCTTCCAAAACCAGGAGTGGGAGACAGGAGGGCATCTTCAGTTGCCAGAGAAAAAGAAACAGTAAGTATGTGACCTGATATTAGAATTGAGGTTTACATTGTGGAGGACGGGGGAGGTTGTGTGTGTTGGAGGAGTAGTTCGGGAAGTACCTAGATATTGGAAGGTTTTTTCTGTTTTAATGCTGCAACTTGAAAAAATATGAAATATTTCAAACATGCAAATAGACAACAATAAAACGATGCAGTGTACATCATTGGAGGGGATGCTGTAGTCCTCCACACAGACTGGCAATGCACATGCTCATTTCCCCAGCAGATGAAGTGTTGGCAGCTGAGGCTCATGGCTGCACATCACTCCAGGAATGGCCGTTGGCTGAAGGTAGTTGGCTTGCCTAAACTTGCACCTCACTTCCTTCCCAGGGTCAGCCTAAGGCCAGGATACGGGTCAAGACATGGGTCCCAAGACTCACCACCGCTGTCTCACTTTGGGAAATCTCTGAAGGGCCATCCCAGCTCCAGCCCTCTCTATGGGATCAGATGGTGCCCCTCTTATAGCTGAATTACAGCCCAGCTTTGCCTCTGCCCAGTCCTTCTTCCCTCATGTCTTTTAGGAATTGTTCTGAAGTGCACACAAATCTCTGTCTCAAATTCTGTCTCCAGGGAACTGGAACTAAGGTAATCATCACCCAGCTTTACAAATTAGCATTACTGCATATTTTTTTCAGATATCATTTTTATTTTCATTGAGGAATTATAGAAACAATTGAAGACCCCCCTCTCCCATTATCTCCAGAGAAATCCACAATCTTTAGTGTTTATAATTTCCATGAACGTTTCCATATTTTAGTACGTATTTGCAAATACATAAACAATACATAGTAATTTTTGCAAGTATGTGGACTTTATACATGGTACCGTTCAATACATTTTGCAGCTGGATTTTTGTTTATACTCAAAATTAAGATTTATCTATGCTGATATAATTAGCTCTTTAAAATATGATCTAAAGCAACTATGCCAAAATATTAATAGCTGATACTTTCAAATGAGGGCACACCCCTCTGGTTATCATTTCCTGTATATTTATTTATAGTGACTACTTCATTATTTTTTAAAATAACATTAAATTTAGGGGCCATCCTGGTGGCAGAGCGGTTAAGTGCGCGTGCTCTGCTGTGGCGGTCCAGGGTTCAGATCCCGGGCGCGCACCAACACACCACTTATTAAGCCATGCTGCGGCAGCATCCCAGGTAAAGTAGAGGAAGATGGGCACAGATGTTAGCCCAGGGCCAATCTTCCTCAGCAAAAAGAGGAGGATTGGTGACAGATGTGAGCTCAGGGCTGAACTTCCTCATAAAAAAATAAAATAAAAATAAATAAATAAATAATATTAAATTGAAATTTTTAAATTTAAAAGAAAAAACAAAATACCCTTTCAGAGTTACCCTTAGGATACGATCCAAACTCCTCACTGTGGCTTAGAAAACTCTTAATGAACTGGTCTCAGTTGAACTTTCTTTCCATCCAGTCATTGTTTTTACTTGTCACATCTCACTGAATGATTCGCAGTTCTCACGTCCAAACCTCTGATATGCCATTGATTCCCTCAATCTTAACAGCCCTTCCCACCTCCCATCCTTTCTCTAACTTGTATTCATTCTTCAGATCTCAGCTTAGATAGCCACTCCTCCAAGACGCCTTTCCTGAGGCCTCTAGACATCAGCTACCCCTCCCACGAGCTCACACAGTATCCTGTGCTGTTTTACTTGTAAAGCTGCATAACCGCCTGTTTAATCTGTTTACTTAAGAACTTGTACAACTGCCCTCTCTGGGTGAAAGACAATCGACCATCGGAACTGTCTTACTCACCCATGCCCATCCCGGTGCCTTACACATAGTAGGAGCAAGGTAACAAAACGCCATTCAAAGTTCCTGTTACAGATAGATAGATAGATACGTGGATGGATAGATAGATAGATACATGGATGGATGGATAGATAGATACGTGGATGGATGGATAGATAGATACATGGATGGATGGATAGATAGATACATGGATGGATGGATAGACGGATGGATAGATAGATACGTGGATGGATGGATAGATAGATACATGGATGGATAGATAGATAGATACATGGATGGATGGATAGACGGATGGATAGATAGATACATGGATGGATGGATAGATAAATACGTGGATGGATGGATAGATAGATACGTGGATGGATGGATAGATAGATACATGGATGGATGGATAGACGGATGGATAGATAGATACATGGATGGATGGATAGATAAATACGTGGATGGATGGATAGATAGATACGTGGATGGATGGATAGATAGATACATGGATGGATGGATAGATAGATACGTGGATGGATGGATAGATAGATACGTGGATGGATGGATAGATAGATACGTGGATGGACAGATAGATAGATACATGGATGGATGGATAGATAGATACATGGATGGATGGATAGATAAATACGTGGATGGATGGATAGATAGATACGTGGATGGACAGATAGATAGATACATGGATGGATGGATAGATAGATACATGGATGGATGGATAGATAAATACATGGATGGATGGATAGATAAATACGTGGATGGATGGATAGATAGATACGTGGATGGATGGATAGATAGATACGTGGATGGACAGATAGATAGATACATGGATGGATGGATAGATAAATACGTGGATGGATGGATAGATAAATACGTGGATGGATGGATAGATACGTGGATGGACAGATAGATAGATACATGGATGGATGGATAGATAAATACGTGGATGGATGGATAGATAGATACGTGGATGGACAGATAGATAGATACATGGATGGATGGATAGATAGATACATGGATGGATGGATAGATAAATACGTGGATGGATGGATAGATAGATACGTGGATGGACAGATAGATAGATACATGGATGGATGGATAGATGGATGGATAGATAGATACGTGGAGGGATGGATAGCTGGATGGATGAATGGGTAGGTGGGTGGGTAAGCAGGTAGATAGATGGATGGATGGATGGATAGATAGATAGATAGATAGATAGAGAGATAGATAGATAGATATAGACAGAGACAGACAAATAAGCCCTTCCCTAATGATCTCCATAACATAAAATAGAGCTGAATCTTACAGAAAGCTAGATTCACGGCCAAGAGAGCCAATTAAAATGGCCAGATCAAAAACTTAGGGACCACCAATGCACAACCCAACAACACAGTTTTCAAATAAGACCTTTTGTTTTTACCTAAAGGTCAAGGGAAACACCATTCTGAAATACCAGCTTACATTCTAGAATTTAAAGTTAGCCTACTGAATATAAGGATTTAAAGGATGGAACTTAAAAGAAAAACAATATGACAATAACAGCCTCTTCTTTCTCCTACTCCCCAAACCTCCACAGCAGAGCATCCCATTAAGAAAAGCATCTGTTACCGGAATAATTGTGACTTCTGAGCATCCCAGCTTTATTGAGTGAACTCCAAGGCCTTTCCACCACTTAATGATGCCCTAAATGAAAGGTATTTCTCAACATCTGCTCTTAATTTATTTTTAATTTGCATTTTCTCCATCCTATCTGTCGAAGCTGAAATTAGTAATATAAGATGACATTATCTTCACAGCGTCACATGAAACATCTATTCTTCAATTCAAGTTCCCCTGAAATAGTTTCCCAGGCTCTTTTCACATATAGATTTTCTTTTAGCTGTCCAAGACTATTATCTTCACTTTAGGATGAGATTAATGTTACCTTTCTTTGCTAGCTTTCCAAAGAACTTTTATATTGTACTGAATAAACATGAATAAACTTCTCCTTTTTTCTCATTTTAATTAGTCTACTTTTTGCTGAAGTATGACCTTTCCTTCAGAATATATGTACAGAAAAAAATACAAATACTATGGAAACTTAATTCAATTAAAAGTTACCTAAAGAAACTGACCAAAAGGCAATGTGAGAAAACAGCAGGAGCCAACTTAACTAAGGAGTAAAACTATCTTTAAAATGCTAAGAAATTAATCAAGTTAAGAAAATTAATTCTGGAGGAAGAGCTAATAGCTGAAAGTACTGAGAACTTGAGTTACAACATGATTTGAAAAAATATACAACTGATTGAAAAATATAAAACAAACCCCACAGGGATGAAGTTTACATGGTGGCTTTGTAGATATTGTGACTAACTGCTAACCAGCTCTCAAATCCCTTCCTCTGTTCCATCTCCCCCTACACCACTCTGGCCCAAAACCCCAGGATCTCTAACTTCAATTATTTTCACAACTCTTACCTGCTCCTGCCTCCCTCCAGCTCTGCTCCCTTCTAAATTTATCTTTCATACTGCCAACCAAGCTATCTTTCTGAAAAACAGTGCTGAGCCAGTCACTAACCCACTTAATATCCTGTAGTGGCTCCCTACAGGGGAAAGATCAAACCCCTTAACCTGCTTCAAAAGAGCTTTCAAAATCTGGCCCCCACCTCTCCCATCATCAGCAACATGCCAGCCACATTCAACTGCCACTACAGACTCACAATGCACTATTCTTTTCCATCAACCTGGAACACCCTTCCCTCATTGTCCACATGGCTACCTCCTCTGTATCCTTCAAGGCACCTCAAATTTCCTCCTCTTAGGGCCCTCTCTCACCAGCCCTACCTTCATTCCCACCAAAGCAAGAGTTTGGCCCTCCTCCTTCCATGTTCCATGGCCTTGTGTACACTGCACCGGTTTTGCAGAGACGTCTATATATACCTCTCTTCCCAACCAGCCTGAGAGCACCTTAAGAACAGAGGTATGTCTTGCTCATCTCTGAGCCAATTATCTAGCAACAATGACTGAACGACAACCATTTGCAGAGTGAATAAGGTATGTACCTAAGCAAGTTTGAATTTTTAAACCATGAAAGTGCATTACTTTATTGAGCGCTTACTTTGTGACTAAGCTACAGGCTGGCATCAGAAAGTCAAATTAGGAAAGCATGTGCCCATCAGCAAGCAAGAAGAGCCAAAAACAGAAATAAAGAGTGAACAAGAGGGAGAGATGGATTCTGGTCGGTGATGGGAGAGTTGAATGCTCTGTGGCATTTTTGCTGATCTTTGAAGGATGGAGGTATCAAAACTGGAACGTCGGGAGGGGAGAACAACCCAGCACAGAAAACAAAGCAAGCCACGTGGCAAAGGCAAGAAAAGGACCACGGGCAGTCCTCACCTGGCACCATTTGCCTCCTTCACAGGGTATTAGGGGAAGGGGGAGGGGCAGTGCTGCTAGAAAGATAAGATGGCCTCAGACTTCCCTAAACGTTTCATTTAAACATACATACAGGGCCGGCCCCGTGGCTTAGCGGTTGAGTGCGCGCGCTCCACTACTGGCAGCCCGGGTTCGGATCCGGGCGCACACTAACGCACCGCTTCTCCGGCCATGCTGAGGCCGCGTCCCACATACAGCAACTAGAAGGATGTGCAACTATGACATACAACTATCTACTGGGGCTTTGGGGGAAAAAAAAAAGGAGGAGGATTGGCAATAGATGTTAGCTCAGAGCTGGTCTTCCTCAGCAAAAAGAGGAGGATTAGCACAGATGTTAGCTCAGGGCTGATCTTCCTCACAAAAAAAATAAATAAATAAACATACATGCAAATGGGCTCCCCTCTCTGAGCAATCGGCCTGGATGCCAGGTCCCCAGAATAAGATCTGTCCAACACCAAACGCTCCACAAGACCAGCCTGAGAGAGAGAGCAAGCAGACGTGTGCATTCTCCAAATACCGACACTCTTCCAGCTCACAACAGGTTACATCTCTTGAAAAAGCATGTCGGTTAAAATCATTCAAGTTGCTCTGATTTTTTTCTATACGCACGGTATTAAAATGGAATTTAATATATGATTAAGGGTCTGATCCACGTTATAGAACTGGCCACTGATACCACACATAAAAGCACAAAAATAAATATCTTTGCACTCTGCAGTATGACATTTTCTAAACACCTATGAAGGAACCACAGAGGTTAACAGTAAACTAGAGCACACATGGAGTTTTATTTAACAGCCCCCCAGATGGTGGTGTTTTTGGATAAGGCTAGGAACCTTCAACACCAAAAAGACTCAGATTTGTTCTCCCAGCCCCGAGTCATACTTGCATTTTAAATTCTAAAAGACAATATATTACAAATCATATACCTGATAAGGTAGACATCTGATAAGGTTCTCAACCTCAGGAGTTCCCTGGGGTGAAATTCTAAACTGGCTCTCATACACGGAGGGCAAGGTGAGACCGAAGAAAGAGGCAGACACTCTAGATTGGTAGGAGGCAGGTTTAATAAGCAAGGGAACTTACATAATGAGGCTTGTCTTGGGTGCCCGAAAGACGAGCAGATCTCTGCCTGACAGCATCTTAAGATTCTATATAGACACCTTAATGGGGTTGAGTCACATATACAGTCCAGATGGTCTCAACAACACATTACTCTCTCAAGGTTGCATCCTTGAGGTGGCTTCTAGTTTGGGAACAGTAGGTGGAATGTACATTCCAAGGACAGGGGACCGGTGAGGAGCCTCTGACTCCCATGACCAGTTTTCAGGTGAACCTGCGGTCATGTCCTCTCAGTGACCTCCTCCAATAGGTTAATATCCAAAATATAAAAAGGACTAATACAACTCAATAGCAAAATAAAAACAAATCTGATTAAAAAATGGGCATAGGATCCGAAGACACATTTTTCCAAAGACGATGAAACAGGTGGCCAGATAGCCATTAATGATTATTCTTAAAAGTCATGTAGATAAGCAATATATTATCAGACTCCCACTAGGTTCCTTATAGATAACATCTCTGATGCTTGGGTCACCATGGTAATGGGGCTTAAATTGTTTTTCAGGAACTGAGAGTTGACTCCTTGTCCAGTTCAGGCCAGTTGAGACCACTGACCCATCAACCGGGCCTGCATGAATGTCCAGTAGGTGACCCTTTGATGAGAGGGGGGCAGAAAACTCCACCCTCAGATCATACTAACACCACCACTTTGTGAACACGTGTCCTATGAAGATCCGTGAAGCTTGACTACTCTTGCACAGATTCTCGATTACCTCACTTTTCCTCACCTCCAATTGTCAATTCCCACACTTCAGACCACCCTGTGCCCCTTTATCCCATAAATGTCCCTAATCCCCATTTTCAGGAAGGCAGATTTGACACTTGTTCTCCCATCTCCTCGCTTGGCTGCCTTGTGAATAAACCCTTTCTCTGCTGCAAGACTCATCATCATCTTGGTGACTGGCATACGTGCAGCAGGGAACACAAGCCTCGTTCAGTAACAAAGACATACAGATGGCCAACAGGTACATGAAAAGCTGCTCACCATCACTAATCATCAAAGAAATGCAAATTAAAACCACAGTGAGATATCACCTCACACCTGTTAGAATGGCTATCACTAAAAAGACAAGAGGGGGGAGGGAGGAGGGTGAAAGGGATAATTCGGTACATGTGTGTGGTGATGGGTTGTAATTAGTATTTGGGTGGTGAACATGATGTAATCTATGCAGAAATAGAAGTACAATGATGTACACCTGAAATTTTTACAATGTTATAAACCAATGTTACTGCAATAAACAAAAAATTAAAAAAAAAGACAAGAGATAGCAAGTATTGGTGAGGATATGGAGAAAAGGGAACCCTTGCGCACTGTTAGTGAGAATGTAAATTGGTGCAGCCACTATGGAAAACAGCAGGGAGGTTCTTCGACAAGTCAAAAATAGAACTACCATATGATCCAGCAATTCCACTTCTGGATATTTATCTGAAGAAAATGAAAACAATAACTCAAAAGATATATGCACCTCCATGTTCATCGCAGCATTATTTACAACAGCCAAAATTTGGAAGCCACCTAAGTATCCATCGATGGATGAATGGATAAAGAAAATGTGGTATACGTATACAATGGAATATTATTCAGCCACAAGAAAAGAAGGAAATCGTGCCATTTGCGACAACATGGATGGACCTTGCGGGCATTATGCTAAATAAAATAAGTCAGACAGAGAAAGACACAGACCGTTTGATCTCACTTATATGTGGAATCTAAAAAAACTGAACTCAACAGATACAGAGAATAGATTGATGGTTACCAGAGGCCGGCTGCTGGGGGGGGGGGGTGCGGGGGCGGGGGGAGCATGCGAAATGGGTACAGGTGGTCAAAAGGTACAAACTTCCAGTTATAAAACAAATAAGTCATGGGGATGTAATGCACAGCATGATGACTATAGTTAATAATATCTGAAAGTTGCTAAGAGAGTAGTAGATCTTAAAAGTTCTCATCACAAGAAAAAAACTTTTGTAACTATGATGACAGATGGTAGCTAGATTTATTGTGGTGATTATTTTGCAATATACACAAATATAGGATCATTACATTGTACACCTGAAACTAATAAAATGTTGTATGTCGATTATATCTCAACTTTAAAAAGACAATATGATTTTAAAACCGGCAATATAACAATTAACTTTGAAGAACAGATCGTTTACAACTTAGAACCAAATTTTGTTTTTAAGTCTATTTCTTCTCTGGGGGTAAATTTTACTGGTCTTATTTTGTGGTCTGTTTCAATTAAATCTGAAAAGGCTCCCTTCTAAGTAGTTCAGTGAAACTTACCCACACTTCCACATGGCCAACCTCCACACAAAAGCCTCTGTTCACATAGAAATTAACCCACTCAGGCCTTACCAGATGTTCCTTTTTAAGGCTCCATCTTAAAACTGTAGCAGGAACAGGTCCCATTAAATTCTGAGACGTGATCTCAAATTCCATACAATAACATACAAAGAAGTGATTACGCATCTCGACCCACACTGAAGGTTATTTAATCAATGAAGAAATGAAGATCACTTCTTGTATCTTCAAAGAGGTAAAAACATTGGAGCTCAAAGGCATTACTGAAAATAAGTGAAGGACTATGAGATTGGGAGTTTAGTGTTTGGTTTGATTTGGTTAAATGAATATACAGACAACCCAAGACCTCTGGGGTGCATTTCTGGATCCTTCCAGAACTTGCTATGGTGGTCCATAAGTCACTTAAATCCTGATTCATCTGTGACATAAAAATCACTATTCATCTTTTAAAATTCACCCATTTTCAAAGAATGCTAGGCAAATATTTTATATCAAGAGGAAATGTAGTTACATTAAATATAAGTACTAGATGTCACCTATTTAAAATTACAAAAACAGGGCCGGCCCTGTGGCTTGGTGGTTAAGTGCGCACACTGCAATGCTGGTGGCCCGGGTTCGGATCCCGGGTGCGCATCGAGGCACCACTTCTCCGTCCATCCTGAGGCCGAGTCCCACATACAGCAACTAGAAGGATGTGCAGCTATGACATACAACTATCTACTGGGGCTTTGGGGGGAAAAAAAAAAAAAAAATTACAAAAACAGGGAGGCAAATATATATGTAATAATTTTCTCTATCCTTAAAGAAGATAAGAAAACTAACATAATGTTATGTTAATGATGTTATGTTTATGTTTTACACTCTATCATATCTTAGAAATCATCCCATAAAAATACAGAAAGAACTAGTGGTTTTTAATTACAAATTATTCCACTGTATGAATACATTATAACAACTAAAAAGAAAAACAAATGAAAACTAGCATAGAGGATGAACGTAAGGGTTTCTCCACCATGAGTCAAAAACAAATCTGTCTTGGAAATAATTTCTTAGAAAATATACACAATAATTTTTTATGATGAATTAATCACAGGGCTCCATGAAAGAATTCAAGATCTGACTTTAGGCTCACAGCAGGAAAATGTGAAATACACTGAGGAGAACACCAAGGCGCTCCAGGAAGAAATATTTCAGTGCTGAATATTCTGGTATGATCTTCTGGTTTAATGGGTCACAACGAGAAATACACCTACAAGTTTCATCCCTCTTGTCACCCACTTTCCATGGTTTTACCTTCAACAACCCAAACTCTCTTCAAAGAACAAAGCAAAAGAAAAAACGTCCAATACTAAGAAATCCGTTACCTTTTAAAATTGTTTAAAGGAAAGTGTTTGTAAGTGGAAACAACCTTCCATATTTGATTACAGCCCTCCTTGCTCCTTTGAAAGGCACAGACTACTTTCACTTTAGTTCCCAATGTCTTAAACCCGCCTCTTTTGTCCATAAATCAATGGCACTCAACAGAATAACCCGAGGAGCTTCTTGAAACTCCAGACGCAAGGGCTGCCCCCACGTGACTCAATGGGAATCCCAAAGGGTGGTTCTGAGAGGCAGCCTGAGTTAGGAACTTCATACCGGATGAGCCCAAAATCCGACTTGCAAAATAAAAGTATATGTATACATCCATGTGATTACTGAATTAACGTCAAGTGACGTGATATATACATAGCCTATGAGAAGCAAGAGACATAATCAATTTGTATCAACCTCAAAATGCTATCCCCGCCTCCCCCAGTCTTCTTCACATAAATACCATCTACCAACATCTTAACTAGAAAACGGAATGGAAGAAATTTGCAAATATTAAAACTATGGAATTAGAAAAGACAGTATAAATAGATACTTTTTCAAGTACAGTAGATATATTGATTTCAAAACCGTACCGCTTTAGAGATACAAAGTCACACTTTTTATTGAGTTTCTCTGCTCCAGGTCATGTGCTTGTTTCCACTCCTTGAAAACAAGTTTGGTACATAATCAAGCAGTAAAATTATTGAACTGGACAGACAGCATAATAACTAGCCGGCCACCCACTCACCAAAAAAAGTTCATTTGAAAATGTTCACCTATGAAATGTTATTCTCGTGCTTCATATTTTGAGCTCAACGGCCACGATAGACGGAACTGTGTTTTTTTTTTTTTTTAAGAAATTGGGTTCTCAAAACCAATGTGAGGTTGTACCACCTCAAACCTTAATCTTAGCTGCCAAATGAGCACATACAAACAATCCCCCTTATTAACCAGGCCAGGAGGACAAGCTTCTGATGGAGAAGACCCACAGGATATAAATGCGCCTCAGGTATTTGGCTGTTCAAAGGCACCAGTGTAAAGGCTACAAGGAAGGTGGAAACTACATGCCTCCTGCAATTGACATGCGTAAATCCAGGGGGAGAGGAAGCCAAAGAGAAAGAGCTGGATAACCTTCGACTTGTCAGTCCACAGCCATCCTTCTGAGAGTCAATATATATTAAAAACTCACACTGACTCACATTTCAAATAGTGAAGTGAGTGTATTTATTATTGAACAGTTAAAGCATACAAAAAAATCAAAATAATAATAAGGTAATTACCTCTGCCTCCACACACAGCTTAAGGAGAAAAGAAAATCTAGCCAATATATATGAAACCACCTGAGTATCCTTTCACAATTAAATTTTAACTAATATTCACAACTGTTTCAATGATCTTGCACGCTCCCTGATCCCCAGAAAATCCTCATATTCGCATCTAGTTCAAATAACGTTCAGTGAAATTGAGTTTTCCATTCTGTCTATATTATTAATAGACATTATTAATAGACATATATTATTAATGTACCCCCATTGCTTAGAACATTCTTGGCAATTCACGTTTTCCGATGGTGAATGGACCACATACAAAGCTTTCACAAGCATGGGTACAGGTCATGAGAATCACGTTACTACAGAAAACTTTCCTGTGATTGCATTACTTCAGCATAATGAGGTAAGAACAAGGAGAATATTTTTACACTAATTACAAGAATAGCTGCTCTCCTCGGTCAGAATTGAATTTCCATCAGGGTTACTGTCCCTCACAACGAATCCTCGGGGCTCATGGGAAAAACCAAACCTGCTCAAAGACCTCCCTTCAAAACACAGGTATTCCAGCCAAGTCAAGTTTCAGGGGAAGAAAAAAAAAAAGAGGAACTATTTTTTACAGCCCCTTAAGCTCTTCAGAAAAATCCCCTCACAGTTATTTCTTTAACTGAAAGAGAACGAAGTCCACAACTTAACTACTGTCCTTCCTAAAGAAAGGCCTCTGACAGATAAACAAATAAGGCAACTTTCCTCATCATTTTCATAAACTGAATCTTGTTAAGCAAGTGTACTTGACTGCAAACATAGCATCTTTTCAGGCTTGCTATAAATGTAACCAGGTATAATATTCCATATTAAATCATTCATTTTACTTTTATTTCAATGGCCTCTCTTTTGTTCCCTCCCCCTCCCCCAACCTCTACCAAACCTTTCAATCCCGCAGATACCCATCTGGGCATCAGACCAGGCCTTCAACTGCTCCAAATCGCAGTGCATCTGAAACCCACTACCTTTTGTCACCAGCCAGTGAAAAGCCTTGAGCAGCAGTCCGAGGACAAGAGAAAAGAGAATTCACGTCAGAAGCATATTATCAATTTCACTACCTTCCACCTGGAGGACTGCCTGTCCTCTGGTATTTTCTTTCCTCTTTGCTAACTCTTAAGAGAGAATGACAGAGACCAGAGCCAGGGAGGCCAGGACAGGCCTGGGAGCAGCAGGCTGTGTCTCCTATAATTGACCCTCCCTGGGTAGGACTATGATGCCAACGAGGGGCCTAGAGAGGCTCTACCTCACAGCCCAGGGTCCCAGCTCTGGTAACTATGAAGGAAGAGGCAGAGGGATGTATAAATCCTATTAATACCGCACAAAACTTATCAGCACTAGATTTAGGTACAAAATGAAGAAAACTCATCCAGCAGCCACGGAACAAACTACCATATAAATTAAAGGCTCCGCACTATGTAGAGGTCAAATGTAGGGTTTCTGGAGTCAGATCACCTGAGTTCTAATCCCAGCTCTGGCATTTTCTAGCTCTGGAGCCCTTTTCATTGAATAAACATCCAATGCTCACCTACTATGAGCTAGGCACTGGGCTTGGTACCGGGGATGTACTGGTCCCTGCTCTTGTGGAATTAAATTCTAGTGAGAAGGACATTAACAAACACAAGAAAAGTGCCAGATCACAATAAGAACATATGGGGAACTTTTAAGTACCATGATGTGCCACATAACGGTGATTCGGTCAACGCCAGACCACATATAGGACAGTGGTCCCATAAGATTAGTACCACATAGCCTAAGTGTGTAGTGGGCTATACCATCTAGATTTGTATAAGTACACTCTATGATGTTCGAACAATGACAAAATCGCCTAACACGCATTGTATCCCCACTGTTAAGCGACACATGACTGTACAGTGATACAGTCGAGTGACGACTGGGAGAGCTACTTCCTAAAGTCAGCAGGGAAGACCTCTCAGAGATGACATTTAAGCCTAGATCTAAATGACAAGAAGGAGCCTGTCAAGCAAAGGCAGAGGGAAGAGGGACGTGCAAAGGCCCTGAGGTAGGCACAACTGGGCCTTTAGAGAAATAGAAGGCAGGCCAATGTGGCAAATTACCGCTGTGTGGCTCACGTTTGTCATTTGTAAACTAGTGGTGAGGATTAAATGCTTGCACCCTATCTGCACACCATCTGCATTCAATAAATGTAAATTGCTAGAATTCTCATCATTGTCATCACCAGTGAGATCCCATCATTGGAGGTGTGCAAGCAGAGGCTGGGTAACCACCTCATAGGCACGGCCAGGTTAGACGGCCTCTAAGGTTCCTTCAACAATTAGATCCTAAGATTAGACAAGAAGAGAAAAAGTGAAGGAAGAAATGATAAAATTGTACTCTCAGGCTTCCTGCCCAAGGTCGTCTAAAGAATGTACTGAATCGTACAACAATGTGGAGCCTACCTAATTCATTCAACAAATGGCCGTTTCCCATCTAAGAGTCTATGAGTCGAATCTCCCGACCGTCCCCACCACACCTTCTTCAGCCCTAAGATCTGCCCTCTTTAGGGGGCTCTGGGCTAACACTTACCACAACAGGGCTGAGAAGCACAGAAAAGAATGACTTACTCTACATTACTAGCTTTAAAGGGTGTTAGCTATCGACAGAATGCAATAGCAGAGACGATATTCTTTTATTTTATATGCATCTCCCACCGTTTTATGACATCATGTTTAAAAGGTTCCAGGTAGAAGTTTTCGCATCACAGACTCCATGGGCAATACATTCACATTTTTAAAAAAACTCTTATTCTTGGCCTACTCTCTCAAAATATTTACTAACTTGTTCAGCTTTCTGAAGCCCACTAATTGACACTGTCAAAGATGCAGTCACTGATGAAGAACTTATGCATCTTTAAGTTAGGGAAAGAAAGGTCTACTTCTACCCAACCCCAAGCCCTTAATCATTAAAGCTCATATTCTTTCGAGTTCTTTTCTAAAATTCATTCAAATCCAAGGCAAATGTACTACCACTGTAAAGAAATGTTTGGCTTTTATATTTATGAAACTATTATTTCATCGCCTACCCTGATAATGTCATATATCTGTGTAGATGGTGGAAATGATTTAAAAAAAATTTTTTAAACCTCACACACAGCATAAAGCAAATTAATATTGAACGAGGGCAATATAAGCAACCCCAATAACCTAACATAAAATGCACAAATATTTTTATTATGCTAGACTTTTAGACTATCCAAACTCAAGGATTTGGGGAAGACGAAGAAGAGAAGAATCTTCATAAACCAAGAGATTAAATTTATCAATATACTCTCAACATTAGTTTTTTCCCACCTTCATCTCTGCCCCCTTCCCTATACCCAATCCCCAAAAGGAAGAAACCTAGAGGAGCAGATTAGCATGAAAATTCTCCTATAGGAAAACATTCCTTTAAAATAACGAAAAAGTAACAACTTCAGCATAGAACATGTCCAAGGAGGATCTCTAAAAATATGCATTATATGTAGGTGAGTCCTTTGACTTAAGCTGAACTAAAAATCCTATTTCAATACATAAATTTTGGCACATCATGAGACATTACCACTGTATACTAATATTTCCCTTAAAAGAATCAGAAATGTACCTTCCAGAAAGCAAGATTGGGACTAACAGGCCCATTCAAATCCAAATTTATCTACTGGCTTTTGCAACATAATCCAGCAAAAAGAATGTGATTCCTTTCTCAGCTACGCAACAGCTAACTTTTCAATGTGTTTTAAAGTAGGTGCCACCAAAAAAAAGAAAAATGTAATCCTCATAGCCTTGGCATTAAAAAACTCTAAGCAACTGAAGAGTCTTTAAAAATATAAGAACTAAGTAATACAGGCTCATTGAAGAACTTTAGAAAATACGTATGAGCAAAAGAGTGTCACCCTGTGAAATTTTTTTGAAAAAATATTTTTCACATAAATGGCTTCATCTTGCACATATTTTTTTACCTAACAATATATCCAGAACATATTTCTATGCTCAAATATACATCCATAACATTTTTATGAATGCATAATCTACTTTACAGATATACTCTAATTTAATTAACTCCACCGAGATTCTATATGATCTGTTCAGATGCCCTACAATAAAGGAACAGAGGAGGTTTAAACCACTATTTCCGAAAGTTATTTGCTCATGACATCCGTTTTTGAATTACACATTAGAACTTGTGCTCCTTTCAAAATACTTTGGGGAAAAGGATGACTTAACCAATCCTCAATATCGGATTTTTATGGTGTTTCCAATTTCCTTCTATTAGAAAAATGCTATGATCAACTTCTTGCTTGTACATTTCTGTGTGTTCCCTAGGAAAAAAACTCTAAAAATAGAGTTATGGGGCCAATTGGCATGCATGTTAAAAACATGATATAAAAACATATAAATAAATAAATACGTGCTAATTTCTGCCCAGCTGTCCCCCAATAGTGTATGAGAACTGTCAGTCTTTTTAAATGATCATTTTTAATTTAAAAAACAGTTTGGAAGATGTGTGCACTCATCATATATACCCAGTATTTTTAAACATACAATTACATCTTTATGGACATGGCTAAAGTACATAGTTATAAATACCAAAGGTCTTACTGTAATGGAGGTTGACTCAGAAGACTATTTAAGAATACACCTCCTCACAATTTATAGCATATGACAAGCACGGATATGTTAAATTCTCTCACTTTCATTTTCCTCTTTGTTACATTTACATATTTCTGGATATACATTTTGTACTCTTAAGAAGACATTAATAATCCTTTATATCTACATAGCACTTTATACTACTAAAACATTTAAAGCAAAAAGAATTTTAGAAGAATAAAACATCCTCAGAGCACACTTTAAAACAGGATATTAAGCTGTACTTCTAAAAGATCCTTCGAGCTACACAATACAGTTGGTCCACCACATCCACAAGTTCTGCATTCGCGGATTCAACCAACCACGGATGGAAAGGTCTACCACAGCTGTCTGTACTGAATACGTACAGATTTTTTGTTTCTTATCATTATTCCCTAAACAGTACATTATAACAACTATTTGCACAGCTTTTACATTGTATTAGGTATTATAAGTAATCGAGAGATGATTTAAAGTATGCGGGAGGGTGTGCATAGGTTATATGCAGATACTATGTCATTTTATATAAGGGACTTGAGCATATGCAGACTTTGGTATCAGAGGGCGTCCAGAACCAATCCCCGGGGATACCGAGGGATGACTGTAGTAGCTACATATTTAGAGCCAAGACTATATTAATCAAAATCTTTACCAATCAACCAACATCTGTATCACAGAGAGAAGCGTGTGTCTTAAATGTATATCTCTATTAATTTAGAGCTTATTTGCAGTGCATATTTTTGCAATTTCAAATTTCAAATAATAAGAAATAGGCTCCTAACATAATATAAAGATGGTTCACTCAGCAACACAGCCTTTAGGTTCCTTTTTTGTTTTTAAAGTGACACTGGATGTAATTTTATACCTCAAAGTAACTCTCCAAGTTACTTAAGTATAGTGCTCACACTCAGGGTGGAGTTCCGTGTAATTTTCAAAGCTCAGAAAGGTCCTGTCTGCTCAAAAATATCTCCCCTTAGCGCCTGTCTCAGAACCATATTTGAAGGTTTTTAAAAATACAGACATTTTTATTCAATAGGTCTGGAGCAGAGCCCGTGCATCTGCATTTTTTTAAAAACTCCCCAGTTGATTCATTTCTACAGCCAGAGTCAAAAGCACTTAGTTATATAAAAGATTGGGGGAGGGAATGGTGTCCTTAGGTCCCCAATTTAAATGTTCACATGAAAACCATGAATCTGTCTTAGTCTAGTTTATTAGATTACCCAGGTGCAAACTGTACCCTGAGATGGTTCATAAGAAGTTTCAAGAAGGGAAGCAAAGACAGGACACATGTTGGCCTAGCACTGGCCACCAAAAGGGATGGGGTGAAGATATATGGTGATGGAAGCAAAACTGGAGAAGACCCATCCTTCCAGAAACCATGGTACTTCCTACTTTAAGCATATAATCCCTTCAACTTCATGAAATAGGCCAAAAAGAAGACAATGCTCGGCTGTGGTTTTGTGTATACAGGTGTAGTCTTATAAATGCACAGCATTCAACTACAGGTAGCAATTTCACAATTGCCAGTCAACAAACGATGAGACCAAATCAGGTTGAGAAATTAAGACAGGGCACTCAGAGGCATTACATTACCTTTTACAATATAACAGTCATTTATATAAGTATGTTTCTCAAAAGAAAGTTGTCTCACAAGAACAGTGCAAAACAAGCCAAAAAACCTATGTCTTCCAAGTAGTTTATGCATAAAAATCTGTCATTTTCTTAAGCTTCCATTACCTACCAGATCGGGACTTAATGATATCACTGAACTCGTTCTGCCCGTCGTCGGGCCTGGCCTCCTGCTCTCCATACTTGGCCATCTTTGCTGAGTTTCAATATAATCCAAAGACTTTACTAAATCCTCTTTTTTGAGACTTTCAGTTTTCTATAATGGTCCAGCTTGACATCAATACCTAAAGAGAAAAGGGAAAGCATTAACTTGAAAATATATATATATACACATATATATTATTTAATATATATAGTCATATGCAGTTATATATAGTAACCACTCAGCAAATGTTTATTCAGTGCCTACTGCGTGTAAGGCACTGCTCTGGACAATGGGGTTATGACTATCAAAAAGAGACACAGCCTCTGCCCTTATGAAGTTTATAGACACTAAGCAGTTAATTATACCACGAATTATTTCATTATAATACTGATAAGTGACAAACATACAAAGAAGAAGCATAGAGTAATGCTGTCATACAGCAGAGGAATCTGACCTGCCCCGGGCAGTTAGAGAAGGCTTTCTTGAAGAAGTGACATTTGAGCCAAGCCTTCAAGGATGAAACAGATCTCATTACCCAAAAAGAAAGGTAGGAAGAGAAAAAGGTAAGAGCCTCCCATGTGAAGCGGCAGGCAGAGTCATGGAGCGTTCAAGAAGCTGAGGGAAGGCCAGTGTTTGTGGAGAGAAGACAGCCAAGAGAAGAGAGATGTTGAACTAGGTGAGGTAGGTAGACAGGACCAGGGACAGGGCCTTGGAGACCATGTCAAGGTTTTTGATCTTTCTGTGAAGAACAGTGCGGAACCAGGAGATGGTTTTAAACCAGGAAGTAACATGATCCGATTTGCCTTCTTAAAAGATCGTTCTGGCTTGTAGGTGGACCAGAGTGATGTGTGGGGAGCCATGAAGAATATGGCAGATCAGAACAAATGTTCATTGAAGAACCTAGGCCATGGGTACATGGGTGTTGAATGAAAATTTCTTTCAACTCCTCCATATGTTTGAAAACTTTTCATAATAAAATGTTGGGGAAAAAATTCCTAACCTTAACCAAGTGATCAAACTTCACATGACCAAGAATGGGGCATCGTGTGACGCAATGGAAAATACACTACATCATCCATATAGTATCCTTGCTTAAATGTTTAACGTGAAGCTTATCAGGAGCAGACAAATCTAGACTGTGGATAGTCTTCAAAACAAATTGCCTACTCTTCAAAATTGTCAGTGTCATGAATAACACCACCACCTGAGAGAGGGGCGAGCTTTGTGGATTAAAGGAAACTAGACGTGACAACCAAGTGTAATCCTTGATTGAATTCAGAATTTTTAAAAATAAACATTTTGGAGATAATTTGAAAAATCTGAATTTAGGCTGTATATTATACAATATTATTGTATTGATATTAAAGTTCTCTAATATTGGTTAATGGTTTTGTCATTATGCATGGGAATGTCTTTGATTGTAAGACACATGATGAAATATTTAGCAATGAAGTGTGATATCTCCAACTTAAGTTCAAACAGGACAGCATATATCTATCTGTGTACACATACATACACCCACACACAGAGAGAGAGAGAGATAAAGCAAACATCGGAAAATGATAACTGGAGAATCTAGTTAAAGAGCATATGTAATAAGTGTAATATTACAAGAAGGAAATGATTGTGGCCTAAACAAGGGTAGACGGGAAAAAGTGGGTGGATATGTGGGGTATCTAGATATTAAATACAGAAAGTCAATGGGACTTGGGAACTGATTGGCTATGAGAGGTTCAGGACACTAAGGTGTAAAATGACTGCCCAGTTTGGCTCGGGCAGTCAAGTAGGGCGAGTCTTCACAGAGCTGGGGAACACTGCAGGGTAAGTCAGTGGCGGAAGGAATAATGAATGTCATTTGGACTTGCTGAGTTTGAGGTGCCTCTGAGATACATAAACAGAGATAACCAAAAGGTCTGATCTCAGGAATGGTCTGGATTAGATATAATATATAATAATATATATAATATATAGTGGTTCTATCCACTGACACAGATTTCATTCTGGAAGGTACATCATACAAATCCTGCTGAGTATAGATATCACTCAAATAAAATATAAATTTTTTTTTGTGAGGAAGATTAGCCCTGAACTAACATCCACTGCCAATCCTCCTCTTTTTGCTGAGGAAGATTGGCCCTGGGCTAACATCTGTGCCCATCTTCCTCTACTTTATATGAGACGCTACCACAGCATGGCTTGACAAGAGGTGCACAGGTCCACGCCAGGGATCCGAACCCATGAACCCGGGCTGCCGAAGTGGAGCGCACGCACTTCACCGTTGAGCCACCAGGCCGGCCCCTTAAATAAAGTAATTTTAATCTTTAGTAATTAATTACTCAGAAGCATCTACAAGATTTAAAGAATTGAAGATTCTATCCTGCAGTACCACTTTTTTTAAGAATGTCAATAGAGTACTGCATTGCTCCCCAGTAATTCCTGAAACATGCTGTCCCCCCAACCCAGACAGAATCAGAATTCAAGTTTAAGTTTGGCAACTTGACTCTAACCCAGCAGCCCCTTAAGAGCACCCCAAATGCCAATTAAATAAATTTATCATTTAATTGGGAATATAACAGCCAATACATCCAAATATTAATCTGCAAATAATGGACATTAATTCACATATAACAAAAGATGTCAGAACCAGAGTTTACTGCCAGCTAGGACTGAACAACTCAATTCTTTGATTCAAGGACAACCCATATAGTATTATTATTTTATATTTCATTTTACATATTTGTGTAATATTTAGTATTTTATATATTATAATGTTTTATGATATATAACATCAAGGAAATACCATATAATATTAATTTATTATAAAATAAATATAGGCTATACATAATAATTTTTTCTTCCTTGGAAAAACTTACCTTGGAAAAAAGTTTGAAGTGTTAAAGAGTTTGAGGCAGATGAAAACTATGATAGATTGCTAAAGCTTTATAACAATTTCCTCTCCAGTAGGAAGGAATATGTGGATTGGATCATCAGTCTGGTGGATTTTATGAGCATGTAAAAAACTTTTTTCATTTTTTACATTGGTCTACTACTGTTAATACTTTATGGATTAATACTCTATGGATTATTATGTAATTAAGTTCCTTTTTAGGGGTACGTGACTGTAAAAGATTTGCTGAATTCTTAAATTATTTTATTATATTCAAGAACCAAAAACTTTGTTCAGAAGAATGCATATAAAATTTTATTATGGAAAATCAGGTTTGCTCAACAAAAATTCTCTTTCCTGGAAAGCAACTAACTATTCCCTTTGAGAGAGATTTCTAATGCTCTCCTTCAGAATTGGTTTTAGCCAAGGGTCTTCATCTCAATACTTCCCATAGACCTTTCCCACTGCATAAAAGAGAAAAGTAAACCATTTACACAGGATCTTATTCCATTTGTGCATTAATATTTCTTCATTATGTTATTTTGCCACTCTCTTTAACATAATTTCTCAAATTTTCTCATCGTTTTTTTTTTCTTTTGGTGAGGAAAATCGGCCCTCAGCTAACATCCATTGCCAATCTTCCTCTTTTTGCTGAGGAAGATTAGCCCTGAGCTAACATTCATGCCCATCTTCCTCTACTTTATATGTGGGACACATGCCACAGCATGGCTTGATGAGCAGCACATAGGTCTGCACCCGGGATCCGAACCTGCGACCCTGGGGGCACCAAAGCGGAGTGGGCAAACTTAACCACTACGCCACTGGGCCAGCCCCTACAAATCTTCTCTTCTTGATAATCAAAATCCCTTATATGCTACAAAGATACAGCATAAAGGAGGATCAGAGGACAAGGAAAGAATAGGAAGGAGGGAGAATCACAGAAGATCCCTTAAACAGTGAGGGCCACTATGTTGCCGCAAATGGCCAGGGGGCTCCAGGCTGAGTAACCCATGGCAAAAGATGCCTTCTTCTAAATCGCTAAATGCTGTAGAGATCTATAATTGGTCCTCAGAAAACAGAATCAAAGTTTGATCACCAACACTGTGTGACCCTCCACTTCCACATCTATGACATGGAGGGAAGGTCATCTTCCACACACAGCCAGGGGAGAAACTGAGAACAAATCACAGGGATATTGCTTTACGAGCTCTAAGCCCTATGCAACTGTAATTTACTGTTCCCACTGCTCTAGCTTTCTGTTTCACCATAACGATGTTCTGCAAAGTTTAGCCAGCTCTTTCTCACCAAAACCAATACACTCAACTTTCTCTTCACTAACTCCTTCTTTAGAACATTTCTGGCTGTCACACGGACCAGAAACCATGCGTGTGCAGCAATAAACCTGGCGTGAAAGGATGGGAGAAGGCCTTAAAGGCAAAACTGTTTTAATTTTAAAGCCATTTGGAATCACACAACGCAAGAATACAAGTCTGCTCAACAATGTGCAGTTAGGATGGAAATGCGGTGTCGGTCCTCGGGCAAAAACTATTCATTCATTTACACTTGGAAGCAAAACCTCGGAACGCCAGACATAGTGGAAAAGAAGTCCAAGCGGGCGACTTGGCCGCCCTGCTTGAGACATAGTAAAAGAAACCGCCCCTTGCCAAGAACTGCCATTCACTCGAGGAAGCGCTCCAAGGGAAGGTTAATAGTACAGTGATTAATACTGTTTACAGGGGCAATAAATTGTCAGCAAACACCCAAAGGAGAGTTAAAGAGCTGTCTCATCGGTCCCATAAACGCGGGTAAAGGGGGCGGGGACTGACTCCGCGTAAACCTTGGCCCTCGCCGCCTGGTACTCTGGAAGCTGAGACAGCCGCGAGCTTCGCATTCCTCCAGCTCTCGCCAGCCCCGCAGCGCTATCGGCAGGCTGCGTCCCCCGCGCCCACCGGCCCCCAGCCGGGAGGGGCCCACCCGACTCCCCGAGGCCCGTGCGAGTGACAAAGGGATGGATGCGGCCGCGAGCTCCGGCCCCGACCCGGGGAATCGGGGCTCCCCCGAACTCGGTGCGCTCCGGCCACGGCCACTGGTGCACTGACCCTCTCATACGCCGTATGGGGAACTGACCCGGGAGACCTTGGTGACCCAGGTGACCTGGAGGCTGGGAAAGAGGAGGCTCTCCCGGGACATCACAGAGATCAGGGCCGTTAGACCCAGGGTAGACCTGGGGCTCTCCAGTGCAGTGTAAAACAAAGTGCGCCCCCCGCCCCCCCCCAGCTCTTGGAGGTCGGGTACGTTTTCTCCTCCTCTTGGAACAAGCCTGGAACGAGTCCCTTTCGTAATCTGGGGCTTGGGAAAAAAATTCTCTTTGAACAGCGTGCCTTCGAAAAGTTGCACAGCCTAAAATGAGTGCTGTATTGGTTTTTTAAGTGGCCTTGGGCAACCAGAGCTTCCGACCCGGGGCCAAACTGGGGCATAAATTACCTTATCAGTTGCAGCAAGAGATGCCAAGAGTTCGGAAAACCAGAAGAGGCGACTGCGCGAAAGAACGCACGGATTGGGCAGCCCTCATCCCCTCTCCGGAGCCCCACCTTCGGGAGCAGCAACGGCCTGAAGGTCAGGCACATTTCCTGCCAGGCGGACGGCTGGGAATCGCTCCCTGCCCGCCGCCCACACTGCCAGCCTCTCCCCACCCTCTCCTCGCGGACACCTCCGGGCCCCGCCTTCCCCGGGCTGGGGTGTGTGTGACAGGCCCTCCTAGGAGGCCACGTCCCCTCTCGAGATCACCGGCCCAGCGCCTCTCACCGCGCGAGGCACGGAAGCGCGACCCCCTCACCCGGGAGGGGAAGAGGATTGGGGGAGCCAGGCAGCAGCACAGAAGCAGCTGGATGAGTTTGAGTCGTTTGCTACTATATGGATTCCGAGGATCTCCACGCGCGAGCTTTCTCCACGTTTCTAGCATTCTCTCTCCCGCCGAGGGGAGCTGAACCGAGGTTCCGAGGAAAGTGCACGCAAAAGTTGGTTACATCTTAGCCTCAGCCCTGAGAAGGAGCTCGGCATGCGGATCCTGGGCGCAGAAGCCGCAGAAAAGTCCATTCTCCCCGCAGCCCACACCCCGTTTCCTCGGGGCCGCGGTCACAGTCCCCAGCCCGAGGCTTCAATAATGCACGGGCTTACCTGCTCGCCTAACCAGCGGCCGCCCCCGCGTCCCGAGCGGGCCGGGGGCTCCTCTGCTGAGTTGGGTCGTAGTAATCGCGGGGAGTGTGCGCGCGTGGGTGATACGATGCGCCGTTTTTTAAAAATGATATGTGGAGAACCAGACAAGGTCCGAAAGAAAAAAAAAAAATTTGACACCCGATCGAAAACGCCCCTGACTTGTGCAATCTTCCTGCCTGGTAGTTCCGCCAAAAACAAAACAGTCCAAGTGCAAACCTGGAACCGGCGCGTAGGCACCAAGTTTGCCAAACACGAGAGTTTTCCGTCCGCAGAAATGACCCAAAAGAAGGGGGGCGCCGCTCCCCGGGATTCCCCAATCGGCTTCGGGAGCCGGAGGCTCCTCCTCGCCCCTCGGCGGGAGAAAGCCCGCGGCAGGCGGCGGCTGCCCGCTCCCCTCCTCCGAGGAAAGGCGACTCCACAACTTTGTGCGCGAGCGGCTCGCGCCTCCGGCTCCTCCTCCTCCTCCTCCCTCCTCTCCTCCTCCTCCTCCTTCTCCCCGCCGCCGGCCTGCCCCTTTGTTGGAGCGCAGCGCAGGAGGCCGAGCAGGGAGGGTGGGGCGCAGGACCGATCGGTCGCGCGCCGCCGCCCCCTTGGCACTGGGCGCGCGTCCCCGCACCCCGGGGTCCCCTCTCCGAGGAGGAGGAGGCCGAGCCGGGCCGGGCTCCAGCGCTCCCGGCTCCCTCGCGGCTCTCCCGCCCCGCCGCCGCCGGCCCAGCAACTTTGTTCTGCACGATCAGCCTCTCCCGGCTCCCGGTTCGGCCCCGGCCCGGCCCAGGCGGCCACCGCGGGCTGGGCTCCGAGAACGTGGCGCCCCGGGTCACCTGACCGCGCGCCCCGTCAATCAGCGCCCGCCCAGCGCGCCCTCCCCGCCCGCAGCAGCGGGCCTGGCGCTCGGTGGCCTGGGCTGCGCGCCCCGCCGGCTCCCGGAGCGAACTGTGCGTGCCGGGAGCCGGGAGCGAGGATGGATGCCGGCGCAAACACAGTCCCCTTTATTCACATTATCCCAAAATGTGAGTCACGCCCCCACTCCAGGCAAACCGGGTAGTTCGAGGGATTGTTTTGTCCTTTAGATGTAAATCTCCATTAGCCCCTCCACTCACTCCATCTCAGTTTACTGACTTTTTGGTCCTAGTTCCAGGGGTGTATTTATTTTATATAGTTTTCTTAGTGTCGTTTTTAATAGTCAAAAAATCTTGAAATTTCGTTTCATATTCGTTCATACCTACAAATAGTGTTTACACAGACCTTTTTTTTTCTGTTTTTCCAATACACACACACACGCACATACATCTATTATAGAGCCTGTCTCAAGGCTGAGGCGGTGATCAAAAATATTTGGGAAGAGAAGAGTTTGTGCTGTGTATTTTTCTTATGTACATATTTCACTCCCCATGTGTTCCTGTGATTCTTTTCTATGATCATCACGCTTGGGAGGAGGAAGAAAAAACAGCAACCTAAGTTCCTAGTTCACATAAACAAAGAGGAAAGGGTGATTGATAAGCTAGCTTTGGCATGTTGCTGGTTTAATATTTGAATGTTAACAGTTTACGAGTTAGTAAAGATAAGCCGCTAAGAGACTTAAACGAATTTTTCAGAAAGAATTTACTAGCCTTTTACGAGTTATAAAGTGGAAGGTTCCCCAGTCCCTAAATGCTGTGAGGGGTAGGAGGTCCTGAAAGATAGTGTTCCTTATAAAGTCGCTAGCTTAGCTTCCTTCCTTGGGGGGATTTTCTTCATAAAACCCAAATAAAATCCAGAGGATTAACTTGAAATGGATATAATTCATTCATTCACTTTTATTTGTTCATGCATCTAACAAATGCCAGTTTGCGGCCTCGAGGACCCCTGAACACTGTGAATAATGCAAAGATAAATTCGATAGAGATCTTGCCTTAAAGAACTTCAAATCTGGTAAGTGAGATACAGCACGTAAACAAGTAGGGATATATGCAAGATAAGTGCCCGAGAAAAAGACAGATCAAATGCTACTTGAGTCTGGCTGTATCCAGGGAGACTGAGGTTTCTTTTAACTGATAATTCTACAGACCCTTAAACCTGCCCATCATGCACTGTCTCCCAGTTGAGTTGATGGAAACTCAGATTTCCTCCTTTAAAATAAAACCATATTGGAGTGTTTGAGGATTTCCTTACTTAAAATTATGTAAATGAAAAAGCACTTTGTAAATTGCAAGTTACTATACAAATATTAATTTATTTAATTCAAAATTTTTGAAAAACACAGATGTTTGGGGACCCGAGATTGCTGCATTTTTAAGCTCTGAGGGGATGTTTAGTTAAGCTTCCCCGAAGGCCATAAGGAAAGGGGCATAAGGGATGACAGCCACCATCTGTGCGGGAGTGACTCCACCCACATCCCAGCTCAAGTGGCTTATGGTGCGTTCCCTGTGACCTGTGAAAGAGGCCAGAGAACTTCGTGTTGGTGGAATGACCAAAACATCCCAAGCTGGTCCTTTGTAAGTGGGGGAACCGCTTCAAGCGGGAAATTTTGACCACAGAGAGCTATGTTTCCATAGAACAGATAGTGGGGTCTTCCTTGACAGCCTGAGGACTGAGTTGGGGGGAAAGTGGACAGGTCACTAGGAGGTGGTAGCTGTTAGTACACCTGCCACCAACATGCCACCTGCAGCCCACATAGCAGGGACATGGGCCTATAACGACAGTGCTCTGTGGGGTTTTGTCTGCCCACGCCAAAGATGGATGTAGAACATTTGGAGAAAATGATAAGAATGTGGCCCTGGGTCTACCATCAACCCAAAGTTTGAATTGCCCAACAGTCACCACAGAACAGTGAAAATTTAAGAAAACTGAACTGCTCTCACGGGGATAAAGCACTTGACATTGGAGAAAATATTATGATCTGAGTAGTGTATGTAAAAAGATAAAGACATATGTGTGTATATATAATATAGACAGACATGATTCTACGTAGATATTGTTCAGATACAGGGAACTGCGTCCTAATAAAAAAGCAAACTTTCTCTACTAAACTTTGTGTAAGAGTATATAAATGCATTTTCTCTTTGAACAATAGAAACGTGAGGAAATAAACAATGTAACAAAAGCAAGACACTCCTTCCAGTTTTACCCTTGGTGTTGACCGTGAATGAAGCCCCACATAGAAGCATTTAGGAGAGGGACAAAGGTTAGAGGGACAAAGCATTAGGACAAATATTCACCTTTCCTTAACTTTTTCAAGCCAACAAAGTAAAGATCTGTGCCTTCTATATACTAGAATATTTGCTGAATATTGTTGCTGAATTCTTCAGTCAAACATCTAATAGTTACTGTGCAAGTTGAAAATAGATATAAATAAAACTCTTTGTGATACAATTAAGGAAACAATAATAATAATAATAATACATGAAACTTTTAGAGAATACTTAGCACAAAGGCAGAGTTTCTCACAATTTAGGGAGCTCCAGAATCACCAGGGAGCATATTTTAAATTCAGATCGCCTGCCAGCTCCCAGAAATTCTGATTTACTAGGACCAGGGGGCCCAGGAAGCTGCAGTTTTAACAAGCAGTCGGTGTTGTTAAATCAGGATGGTTGGGGAATTGCACTTTGAGCCAGTTCCCTGGGGGCTGGCCTCAAATAGGCCACCTGAGATGACTGGAGAGGGGTCTGGAAATTGCCCTTTGTATGGAAAAAGAAATCCATACTGGATTGATCATAATTACGGGAAATACCCATGATTAGCCTTATCTCTTTGAATTCAAGTGTTTCATTCAGTTTCAGATCACCATTAAGGTTACCAAGGGTCATTAACGCCTCAGGAGCATTCCCCCACAATTCAGCCTGCACTGGGGACACACAGCCTGCCTGGTCCTGACCAGATGCTCTGAAGGGAAAGTCTGATGACAGGAGGGCAGGGAGGAGAGGACCATTGAGGGTACAGGGCTGAAATGCAGGGTCCAGAGAAACTAAGGACAAAATAAAAGGACTAAGCTCTTGGGGAGAAAAGAGGAACTGAGGGAACAAATGGAGAAAATAAAGGAGGCTTCGAAAGAGAAGAAAGAGAGGAGGAGAGAAGGGAGGTGCCTGCCCACCGAGAACTAGAAAAGCATCTTGATAACACACATGCCCTGTGTTGGGGTTATCATACTTGCTACTTTTACTTGGTTTCATTTACTTTGTATACTTTTATAATGTTGGTACTGGAAGGGATTTTACAGAGTCTCAATCAACCCTCCAGTTTTGTGGATAAAGAAACAAATGTAAGATGCAACACAGGCTAGGGAGTGCATTTAGGTAAAATAAAACAATCTACTGGGGGAAGATGTCCAAATTACTAAGAAGTGAAAAGAGAGCATCTCTATGTTATAGAAGTTCATTGTTAACCTGGAGGAGGAGGAGAAGGACAGAAGATGCTGTAGCTGAGAGAGAACAAGGCTGGATTTAAGTTGCCTGACTGCTAGTGATTACATTGACAGTTGTTAGCTGTATGAGCTTGTGGAACTTAACCTTTAGCCTCCTGTCTGTAAAATAGAAAGAATACCTCCTTCAAGTCTTGTTGTGAGAATCAAATGAGTTACTTAATAGAAAGCATTTCTCACAGTGTCTGGTACTTTTTTACTTTTGTTATGTTACTTTTCCTTTCTCTTAACTCAAGAGGATTTGCTGCCATTTTGTGATCATCTTCATTTATTATTTGATTGAAAATATTCCTGGAACTCCCATTATCTGCTGAGGGGCTGGGTGTGCAAATGGGAATAAGCCACAGTGGCTGTCTTCAAAAGCTCACTGTCAATGGAGAGAGACCAACACAGAAATAGACAATCATACATGAATATGGGTACACCAGTACACCAAGATGTAACATGAGCCAGGAGAGGGACACATATCCCAGTAAGAGGAGGACAGGGATGGGGGGGTATCGAGAAGTGACACCTGAGTTGAGCCCTAACAGATGAATGGGAATCATACAGGACATCTGTTGTCTTGCTCTGCCCAGCATCTTTTCCCCTCCTTTGGAAGGAACATTAGCCCTTCCTCTGAGTAATTGCTCCTCTCTTGCTGCAATCACGTTTTGTGAGGCTGTCAATCACTTCCACCCCTAGCCTAGGGGTGGGCTCATGACTCGGAAACAGCCAATCATAGAGCCTCAGCCCGGCTCCTAGTAATTAATCCAAGAGGCACCATGGGAGGCCCATCCTAGTCCTTCCCATGGAGTTTTCATGGTAACCCTGGAAGGGAAAATTCTTTTTTTTCCCTTCGGAATTAGTAAACTAGAGTAACATAAAATCAAGACTTTTCCACAATGCCTCCATGCACAGAAGGAGAAAATGAAACCATCAAGCAAGGAGCTGAAAAAATATGGAGACAGAGACTTGAGGATGCGAGAGTCCCTGGCTTCCATGCTGCCCTTTTTATAACTGCCTTTCTTCTGAATGTTAACTTGTGTTGAATCTATCGCTTGCAACTGAACAAGCCAGTCTAATATAAAAATTAACGGAATAGGGGCCAGCCTGGTGGCATAGCGCTTCAGTGCCCAGGCTCTGCATCAGCGGCCGGGTCTTCACAGGTTCGGATCCCATGCACGGACCTACGCACCGCTTATCAAGCCATGCTGTGGCAGGCGTCCCACGTATAAAGTTGAGGAAAATGGGCATGGATGTTAGCCCAGGGCCAATATTCTTCAGCAAAAAGAGGATTGGCAGCAGATGTTAGCTCAGGGCCAATCTTCCTCACACACACAAAAAAAATTAACCAGGTAAAGAGGAGGCCTAAGTGAAGTTTTGAGGGTGAGGAAGCACATAGGCTGTGTATACATGGTACTGCATGGCAGGAGGAACATTTTCTTTTGTTGAAGTCCTGCTCGATGCCTCCAATTCCCTATGGACAATACTAGGCATGCTAACCCAAATACGTCCGCAGCCCTAGCCTGGGAAGGGTGGGGACCACCATCTAGACTTCCAGGCTGTGGTCATACATTTTCATACGCCTGCATTGTGCATTAGTTCCACTGCCCCAAACTCCAGTTGGATACTGGAACCGGAACGTGACCTAAATCACAGCTTGTTTGGCAAGAGCCCTAACCCCCAGCCTCGCTCTGCCTGCTTCCTTGCCCAGGGCCAGGGTTCAGGCTCCTGGAGGCACCCTTGGGTCCATGTACAAGGAGATACACCCCTCTAGCATTGAGAATCCGGCCTGGACTAGGCTCCTTCTGCTCCAGTACAACTCCTTCGACGGGAAGGCCAGAGTAGGTCAGGTCAACGTTCCTGACTCCTCTCTGGAGGGCAAACACTAAACAGTCTGGCTGACTGATTCAAAAGGGACCTGCTTTTGATAGTCCAGACTGTCTCCATGGCCCCCTTTCCAAGACTACCCCTCTGGGCCCTGGCCTCTCTGTATGGCGGAGAGACGGCCAGTGTAACTTCAACCTGAGTCTGACTCAGTTATGTTATTAACCAACTGGCCCTCCTTTATCAACCATTTTTTGCATCTAGAAAATTCCCTTAGAGTCTTCCACTGGATGCCAGATTCTTCTGTGTTGTTACCCTGCTTTTAAAAGACGCGTGGTCGCATCAGTTTCCCCATCCTGTGTTATGTGTGCCTGGAGGGCAGAGGACTTCTTCCCCTGGAGAACTAGCAGGGGCTGAAGATGCACTGGCTGGTGCCTCCTTGGTGGTTATCGGGCATTTCCCACCACAGGGACCTGAGAAAGAGCCCAAGGGTTCAATCACAGTAAAAGGGTAAAATATTTGGGCAGTTCATTCATATTAAGCAGACAATGTTAAGTACTGATTATTTAAATAAATTCAACTGTTTTGTTTTACAAAATTAGGACAAACTGCTCTTTGGTGTAGTGACAATCACCGTAGATCTCAAACTAGGTGCTGTCTGCAGTAGAATGAAATCGTGTCACCACGTCAAATGTAACCCCTTCCTCCAATAAGCATCTTTATTCAGGTATCTGCTCTTTGCAAAGAAAAGCGAGGCAGAGGTGTTTTTCATTTCTGTAATTCTACACAGGTGCACACGGAGGTGTCCCTGCTTTGACTCAGCAGTCACCTCCACCAAGGAGGCGTCCCAGAGATCTAAGGACCTAAGAGAGTCAGCGGTCAACTCACGTGTGGCGCCAAAGCTTTCCTCAGAAAATCCATCTAAATTAAAAGAAGGGCCAAATTCTTGTTTGCCTTTATGACCCCCTTGGATCATGAAGTGCTATTTTATTTCTTAGAGACTGATACAAAAAGAACAGATGTGGGGCCAGCCCGTTGGCATAGCGGTTGAGTTCGCACGCTCCGCTTTGGTGGCCCAGGGTTTGCAGTTTCGCATCCTGGGCGCGGACCTATGCACCACTCATCAAGCCGTGCTGTGGTGGCGTCCCACATATAAAGTAGATGAAGATGGTCACAGATGTTAGCCCAGGGCCAATCTTCCTCAGCAAAATGAGGAGGATTGGCAACAGATGTTAGCTCAGGGCTAATTTTCCTCACCCAAAAAAAAAAAAATGAACAGATGCGGGCTCTGTAGGTTAAGGATGCATTCTTGCTAAATGATGCCCATATGATGATAAATTTTGCTATCTGAAAAAAGGTTTCCCTGTATTTCAAATTCAGAAAGGTGGGTAAATTTGTTCCTCATACAACACAGAGTACCATATAGTTGGTGAACTTAAAAGAACCCATGACACAGCAATAAGCACCATACTTATATTTAGAGTAGCAATGTAGTTCCATTAAAATAACATCTGTCACATTAAATTTATGTTGTTAATTTGAATTAAATATGTGATTTTGGTGTATTGTTAGGGTTTGTTATTTTGCTTTGCTTATAAAAATGCCCAAGAGCTCTAGGCATAAATAGTCTATACTTATGTTTGTACATATTTAAGTAATATTATAATTAAAATAATGTAACTCAGTGCCAGAACTCTATAGATTTTGTTTTTCCTCAAACAGGGTTAGAACATTACTCAACTTTACAAAATATTGGGTTAACACATTGCCATGTTAAGACTGGTCAGTATGATCTTAGATTTTTGTAAAATATTATCAGAAATGTCAAAAGCCCCATGAGTCACCGTATTTGTATAAAAAGCCATATACTTCAAACTGTATATAGTCAAAAACTCAATTGCAGTGACTTCCAGGTAAAGATGGAGATTGAAAACACCCCTTGCCTCTCCCCAAACCCCACTGAAACTACACTAAAGAAATGTATTTTAAGGCTTAAGATCCCAAGGAGAGGATGATGACAATACTTGTGGTCCAGTGGAAATTGACTTTGCAGGCCTGAAAAAGCCTAACTCTGTGGGGGCAGCTGAGAATAAATCTAATTTCCACTGAAGTGTCAGCCCAAAGCCCAGGAATTGAAGGCACCAGATACCCTGGAAGAGGAGGGAGATAGGTGATAAAACGGGTTGGTTGGAAGAAGCAGTTAGATCCCTCAATGCCTTGTCCCTCCCTAGGCAGCTGGGCAACTGTTTCTCCCTCACCCCAGCAGAAGATCAGAAACGTATTCTCTGGATCAGGGAAACCAGAGGATCTCTGGACCAAGGAACCAAGTCAAAGGTAGGGGAAATATACCCCAAACAAGAGGATTGAGTATGCGACCTCAAAGCTGACATTCCCAGCCTCCTCTCCAGTATGACTCCCAGAATGCGAGCAGCCACGTCTTTATCCTCCACACAGGAGACTGGAAGTGCATTCTAGGGGGGATCTGAACAGCCCGAGAAGAAATACTTAAACGTGGATAATAGAGGTTCCAAGACAAACAGCTGACCTGCATCACAGAACAAATGAAAGTCACCCATGCACCAAGAGCTTCCATTCAGCTTTCTAACACCCTTGATCATAAACAGATAATGAAGAATTATCAGACACCTGAGGATAACCCCTCACATAAAGGTTGGAATAAAATATATGAACAGAAAAACGCAACTCGAAGGAAACAATGACTAGACTGGCAGCGAGAAATAAATTTGTTTAACCAGTATTAATATCTATGGAAGATAATAGAAGGTTTTGAATTAATGAAACGAGAACAGGAAACTCCAAAAAATAAAGTTGCAGAGACGAAAATGCAAACATGGTTGTAGAAATGAAAATTAAATAGATGAATTGGAAGATAAAGTGGAAGAAATCTCACAGAAAGAAAACAAAAAGAAAAACACATGAAAAATAATAGGGAAAGCAGAAGCAAATTAAAAGACCAGTCCAAGATAAATTCCTCAAAGACAGACTAGAGAAAACAGTTATTTCATCAGTGAAATAATTTAAGATTTCTGAAAATTGCAAGATATATGTTTCCAGTGTGAAAGGGCTCACTGAGCATCCAGCAATGAAAATAGTCCCACACCAAGACACATCATAGAGGTATTTCAGAACATAGGGGGCAGCAAAAAGATTCTATAAGTTTCCAGAGAGGTGGGGGGAAAAAAAGGTCACATATAAAGTATCAGAAATCAAAATGGCTCTGAATTTCTCAACAGCAACACAGGAAGTTAGAAGAAAATGGAGCAATGCCTTCAAAATTCTGAAGGGAAATGATTTCTAACTCGTATTAAATATCTAGCCAACTTTTCAACTAAGTGTGAGGGTAAAGATCTTTCAGTGAAAAACTTTACCCCGCCTCCACACACACACATGCACATGTTTTCTCAGAGAGTTACTGAAGGATATGTACAAGCAAAACAATGAAGTAAGTCAAGAAAAAGGAAGACATGATTTACAGGATAAAAAAGGTCCAACACAGGGTAAATGCAAAAAGAATTCTCACACCAGGACGATGTAGCCAACATGGCAGCAACACATCTGGACTCATGCAGGCCCGAATGCTCCAGAAAAGACTTGGGAAGATAAAATTAATATGATACCCAACACATAAATGTATGGAGAAGATATTTATGTATCTGATGGACATGTGTACATAGAAATGATAAGTGTATACACAGAATACTAGGCAAATGAGAGAACAAGATAATTCTTAATTGAGGGAAAACTACACATCATGCAGTAAAGGAAACACAATGGTAGTTTACTTCATGACTCAACGCTGAATAGCCTGCAGTCATAATGATGTCAATTCTGAACATTGATTCCATCAGAATTACAATAAATCTCGGTTAGGAAGATGATCAGCTGGGAAGTGTTTGTTACTCGGTTTGATAAGAGTGGAGGAGATGAGATACCTAAATCCTCATCTCCGTGAGAGGAAGTCAACAGATAATATCTAAACCTAAAAAAAACAAGACGGAACATTACAAGCTTGTTACCTGGAGATATGGAGGTCATCACAGAAGCAGCAGTTTTAACAGTTCAGAGTAGATGCCCCTGGGGAAGGGGATATGGAGAAAGGGGGTTGGAGGCTGATATTTATCTTTGCAAACTTTGCAGAATTAGCTGGTTCTTAAAATTATGTGCACATTTAAATTTAATAAAAATAACAAAATTCATAAGTTCATGCAGAATAGTGCAAAATCAATGGCTTATGGTTAGACCCAGAGCCCCATTTCTAAGTACAGGATGCAGACCACATTATGACTTTTGGGAACCCTAGGCACTTTTGACTTTGTGGGTCCCTCTCACCATAATATCAATATTTACAATTATTTTTGTTATGATTTTAAATACTTCAACTTCTTTTTCTTCTTAGGAAAAATTTAACAGAATTTCACGAGCTCTTTAAAAATATCATGGGCCCTAAGCACTGTACGTCCTGGATAAATTCGCCCTACAGGAGAAAGAAAGGAGGAAAATACAGATTCCTGTTTACTCCATAGTAAACAAAGTGCTCTTTGCTGGGGATCAAAATTTCTAGGTCAGAATGATGGCAAATTAAATGACTTTATAAACAATAATGCTTTATGTGCTCTGATCCCAACACTGTTATTATAAAACCGTTTTACACAATATTTTCTCTTGATTTTTCTGAATATTTTTCATAGCAACAACATCTTGTTGAAATGCTTGAACCCAGGAGCTTGACATAAACCAATATTAAAGTTTTGGGATGTATTTTCAATTTTCCATAGAATTATTCTCAACTGAATACATATTAAAGGTTTTTATGTCTCCAATTCTTTCTCCACTATTATAAAGTGAACCTGACATTTGCCTTGAGTTACAATCTTCATACTTCTGTATGAAGAGTATGTCCTACATTATGATCAGCTTAATCATTCCCATTTCAGATGGTTAAATTGAGGAGATCAACACTTTTTCCCCAAAGATGCAAGTGAAAACTAAAAAAATTCTTAAAAATTTTTTTGAATAATAATTCCTTGCAGTTGTGCAGCTCTATACATTTCTCTAAGTACTTTCTCTTTTCTACTTGGATGTCTTTCCCTCATTTCCATTTCAGCATATCTAAAACTGAACTTCCCTTTAACATTATCTCTCTCTCTTGAGCTACCCAATCCATTGAATTGGTACCACAATTCTGATCAATCCAGCTTGAACCTAGGATTCTTGCCTCTCTTTCTCTCCACTCTCAATATCTAATTGGTTAATGAGCTCTATCGATTCTTCCTTTGCAATATTTCGCATACCTGTGTACCCATTCCCAACCCTACCACCCCTTCTCTTCTCTGTACTTGAACTTTTAAAATGGCCTCCTAATCGGCCTCACTCATCCAACTCTTCTTCTTTCAATCCATCCTCACTTTGCCATCTCATTAACTTGTTAACATGGTAATCATGTTCAAGAGTTTTCAATGGCTCCCAATTGCCTACAAGATAAAATCGGCCATTTGAGTCTAGTGGCAAACTATACTTTTTCAACTCTCAGACTTTTCACCCACTTTTTGTTAAAAAGTCTTTTACACCCCACTGCCATGCCTTTGGTCAGTCTGTTCTTTCTTCCTGATGTCCTCTCATGACTTCTCTTCCTCTTCTATTAATGTGGCTCAAGTCCACCTTCTCTTTGAAGCTTTTCCCAAGTATCCATCCCTTAATGATTGTGTCCCTTGGATCCTTAGCATTTGTTGTCAATATTGTTCACTTAAAGTGTATTATATGCTGCCGTTTATGGTTAGTTATAGCCTCCTATTTATGTATCTTGTCACCTGAATGAATTAGAAGCTCCTTGGGACCCATAGGCTGTCTGATCCTAACATGATGTTGGTCTCATAGTGTGTGTCCATTCAATAATTGGCAAAGGGAAAATATTTGTGGCTGATCTTTTCCATGTCTATGTAGATACAGAGCATTATTTAAAAAATATAATACTGTGAGTATACTTAATACTATTGAACTGTACACTTAAAATGGTTAAGATGTAAATTTTTTTATATATATTTTACTACAATTAAAATTATATATATCTCAAAGTCCATATTTTATATATCTTCAAATTATATCTGAAGATTTCAATGTACTCTCTACTTGGTTTATTAAATATGAATGAGTTGTAAGAAAACACTGGATTTGAGACCTGCTATGTGATGACCTTGGGCAAGTTGCTTAACTTTTTGAGCCTCCATTGCCTGGTCTGTAAAATGAGTGGTTGGATTCACTAGAAAATCTCCAAAGGCCCAGTTCTGTGAGTCTGTAACTTGACATCTCCCTGGAGAGCACACAGCACCTCCAGAATTATGGGAGAAAACTCTCTATCTGGCTCCCTTCCCAGATTCACAAACCAAACCATACTAAAGTGAGCGTAACCTGTTCCATTCCCAGCCCTGCAAATTCTAAAAACAGTTTGGGAAGCTGTAGCAGCTGTGAATTTGGAGCACTGTGCTTCTGCCCCATCCTGGCTGTGCCTCGTTTTTGGGAATTCCAGCCAGACTTGTACTCAACCAGCATCCTGTCCTAGTAGCACTCACTGTCCCCAGGCTCACTGGGAAGGGATAAACTCCTCCTTTTGGTGGCTGCTTACCAGGCCTCCAGCTCTAGCTCTTCATGCAGGGAGGGGGAGGGGTGGGAAAAGGAGCCTTTTCTTCCCTCAATTAGGACACATCAGGCAGAGCTGGGGGAAACAGGTGTCATTCATTAGTTTAGCAAGATTTTTGAGCAGATTACTAACTTCACATTTTAAGTGGTGGGACTTTTGTTTGTTTTGCAGTTGCAAAATTCTTTAAAAATATGTATATTTTTAATTTTCCCACTTTGGGGGAAAGAATGCTGTTCTGATGAATGTCCTTTGATAATAATTATGGAAGCTGAATCATTTGGTTTGTTTTTCTTTGGTTTTTTTTCAGAGTAATAGTAGGGTTTGTTTGAATTTGCAAAAATCTCTAGTTCATCTTTTGGCTCAAGTTGGTTACAACAACTACAAATCTAGTGAACCAAAAAGGCAATAATATTAATAGTATTAGCAATAATATTAATAGAGTGTTAGTGTGTTGTAAAACCCCAAAGGCTCAATTTACACATGCAGAGCTTGGGGCAGAAGAGGAGGAGGGGTAATGTCATCTAAATCGTAGATCTCTCTCCCACCCGGTTTACCAGGAGCTCTAAACAAAGGATAAAGCCAAATACTTTAGGCCTAAGATCACCGGGCTGTCAACTGATCCTTGTTTAAGAGAGAGAGAGAGAATTTCTTGCTGTCATCGTCTTAATAATTATTTAATTATTTAGTGACCTGCCCATTTCTCTATGGGATTTAAGGTTATTTATATAACGATTAAATAAAATTGAAACTAAGTGGATGAGGAACCCTGGACCAAATTAAAATATAGGGTAGAAAGATAAGATGAGGTCAAGAACAAGGTTAAGGCCAAAACTATGTGAGTACATTTTTGTGTGTTTCTTGGTGTTGTGCCGCAATTATTGTGACTAACAATGCTTATTAAATTATCACAAAATGTTATTCGTTATTAGGTCATTTCTAGTAGTAGAACCTTCTCCAAGAGCTATTCCATTAAGTAGCTCCATCCAGCTGCACCAAAGCCCTCCATATTTGGCTTATCTTCCTTGGGCTAATGGCATGGTTTGTCCAATATTAACTTGAGGGGGTTGCTGCATCAACAGAGCCAACATTCCCGGAGTTGACCTCTTTAAGATCTAGAAGTCTCATTGTTCATTTTTCTGTCTTTGTGATTGATTAACTGTCTCGAGCGGTCTGGATGAATAGTGCGGTTTCTCTGTGGCACCTCCCTGGACCTGACCTCTAGCCTCTCCAGCGGTTATCTTGAGTAGCCAAGTGTTCGGATCCTGCCCAAGAGATTCAGTGGTTATATTCATTTTTCCAGTTATGTTGGAAAAGAGGCTTTTCTGTTAGTGCTTTTGTTTCTAACACCCATTATGTGGTTTTGTGATTACACTGCAGTTTCTTCAGAATATTTCAATACTACTTTATATTTTCTCCAAGAATTTCATAACTAACACTTTTTTTTTTTTTTTGGTGAGGACGATTGTCTCTGAGCTAACATCCGTTGCCAATCTTCCTCTTTTTGCTTGAGGAAGATTGTCCCTGAGATAACATCTGTGCCATTCTTCCTCCTTTTTATAAGTAGGATGCCGCCACAGCATGGCTTGATGAGTGGTGTGTAGGTCTATGCCCTGGATCCGAACCCAAAAACCCTGGAGTGCTGAAGCAGAGTGCGCGAACCCAACCACTATGCCACCGATCCAGCCCCACGACACATTTTTTAAATATTAAAAGTAATACTGATTTTTTTTAATCTAGAAATTTTTCCTGAAAATGAAACTCAATCCCAGTTTGTTTATCAGTTTCCCTAAAAACTAAGCTTTTCTCTCTTTAACAGAGATACCCAGCCTAGGCTGGGCTGGAGGTGGAAAAAGGTCACAGATTCTTCCAGAGGAGAAAGTAGAAATGTTTCCACACCCCTTTGATGAATCACAGACAGAAAACTAGAGGCTGGGTGACAGCTCATACATTAAAGAATTCTAGAGCCTGAAAAGAATATTCCCCTCAGGCTGATGATTTCAGAGCTGTATTTCTCCCCTCCCAGTTGGCCGTGGGTAACAGATATCATAAGTGGAGGGTAGGAGGAGGAGAGGGGTGAAAAAGAGACTATGGCTCCCAGATTCCTTTTTGGCCATTTCGTCCCACTGTAAGATCATATATCGTAAGGTTTTTTTTGAAGTATGATTGACATACAAAAAAGATGTACAAATTTGATGTATGTATCTTGGTGAGTTTGAACATAATTATACACCCATGAGACCATCACCATAAACAATGCCATAACCGTAACCATCACCTCTGAAATTGCCTCTCCCTCTTTTTTTTATAACATTTAACATGACATCTACCCTCTTAACAAATTTTTAAGTATACAATACGGTGTTGTTAACTATATGCATTGTGCTGTGCGGTAAATCTTGAGAACTTATTCATTTTGAGTAACTGAAATTATGCACCCTTTGACCTATGGTTCCCTGATTCCCCCTCCCCATGTATCCTGATTTTTAGTCAGCAAGTAAGGTCATCATAAAGATGAAAGAATTGAATTCTCTCCTTCTGAGGCTCCTAGTAAACATTTCTTGTAACCTCAGAACTCTTACGCAAAAGTATTCACTCAGATTTATTTTGTGAAAATTTTAAACAATGAATATCACTTATTCCTGTCTAAATGGAAGAGGCATGATATCCTGGCACTCGGGGCATGTGCTGGGCTTCCATCCTCAGCTCTGCCTCTCACCAGTTGTGATTTTAGGCCAAGATTTAGCCTCTCAGTTTCCTCTTCTATCAAATAGTGATAATAGTACCAATTCCATAAGAGTGTTATGAAGGAGTCCATGCATACAACGCATAAACGCATTTAGCATAGTTCTGAAACCATAGTATTCAATAAATGGCAATTATTCTTTCAATTTTATGCAACTGTGCCTGACACATAGTCAATAAATTTTTTGAATGCTTTACGTTGGTTTTATTATAAGACAGAGCTAAAGCCTTATAAAAATCTTATTTCATTATCAAATCTTACAAATAGATGTAATCTATATTTTGCAGATAAAGAAATTGAAGCTTAGTGCTATGGATTAAGTGTTTGTGTCCCCCCTCCTCCCCCCAATTCATATGTTGAAGCCCTAACCCCTAACTTGATGGTATTTGAAGGTGGGACTGTGGGGAGGTAATTAGGTTTGGAAGAATTCAGAAGGGTGGAGCCACCATGATGAGATTAGTGCCCTCATAAGATGATGGCGAGACCAGAGCAGTGTGTGTGTGTGTGTGTGTGCGCGCGGGCGCACAAACCAGGAAGAAGCCTCTCACCAGGAACCAAATTGGTAAGCACCATGATCTTGGATTTCCTAGTTTCCAGATCTGTGAGAAATAACTGTCTGTTGTTTAAGCCCCCCAGTCTCTGGCATTTTGTTATAGCAGCCCGAGCTGACTAAGACCTTTAGCAAGGCTAAGGTCACCCAAGATCACACAGCTAGTGTGTAGTTGTGCCGGCACTTGAATAAGCGTTTGACACCAAAGCCTGGGCTTTTCCAGTAAAACCCTGCTGCCTCCCAATGTAAGAGGGAAGCTGCTGGAGTTTCTCCAGACAGAAAGTTCCCCTGAGCCAGCCTGAATCCAGCTGGTACACTTTGCTATCTGTGTTACCATATGTCAGTTACTTGACTTCTCTGTGCTTTGGCTTCTTCATCTGTAAAATGGGGGAAAATTGTAATACTCTATCTCACGGGGTTGTTGAGAGAATTATATGAAGACATATGAAGTGTTTAGGACAGTGCCTGGCACACAGTAAATTTTAGTATTGTTATTATTATTACTAATTATTACTATTTATAACCCTAGGGTCAACCCAGATTAGTCTTTGTGAGATGGGAGGAAAGAGACACAAATATTGTCTTTTCAGCTCAGACTGTGAGACTTTATATAGTAGTACAATACTAGTGTATTACTTGTGGAATATTAACTTTGTGGTTTCTTGAAATCATCCCTGAGAATTTTAGTGCAGAACTTGAGGTCACCCAGCAGAATCACCAGCAGAGCTTTGAGAAAACAGATCTCAACCCACACTCCCATCCCTAGCCCAACTCCCACCTCCCTACATCCCAACCTCACGCCAGACCACTAATCAGAAGCTGCAGGGGTGGGCCAGAAATATCTACTTTTAACAAATATTCCAGTGATTCAGATGTGCAGCCTTCTATGTAACCCGTTTTAAAAGAAGAAAAAATGAGACTCAAGAGGTTACGTGATTTTCCCAAGGTTTAGGGCTTTTTCTACCAATAAGTGCTAACATTCATGCAGAGGCACTGCCTGATTATTCCAGGTCTACTGCCAGGACGATTTTTTTGTCCCTATCGACGAAAAGAATTATCGACTCAATAGAAATACTAAACTAGTCTCACAGATCCACCCCTGCACGCCAGGGATGTTAGGAAGCTGAGGGTTGAGGGAAGACTTGAGCAGCAGGTAGGAAAGTTCCTGTCCTGTCTTCTGTGAGCCAGGAAGAAATATGGAGAGAAAGCAACTCACTTAATCAGGGTTGGATTCTGAGCCTTGCAGAGATGCTACAGGGTTCTGCAGGTAAACATGTAATTTATCTTCTATTTGGCTTAGCCCTGGTTGAAAGATAATCCTAGGTTAGCCTTTTGAAAAGCATCTTATCTCTCTTTTGTGTTCTTAACCAGATGTGACCCTCTTTTTCTGTTGTTTCAGCTGCTGTGGACACTGGGGTTGAGGGTCCTTCAGAAGACGCCTCAGTTGTTCATTGACTTTCTCAATGACGAGCTTAACTGCACTTGTAGATCCACCACATGGTTTTCATAGCAAAAATGTTTCTGTCCTGTTGACTTGTACACATAGCCCTAAAGTCAACAGTCTTTTCTCTGAGAGCTCCCAGGTATTTCGAGAAATCTAAGACCAAAAAAAAGAAAAAAGAAAAATATCTTCAAGGCTCTCATGAAACCAATTGGTAACATGGTCTAACAACTGGCTTAACTATTGTTTAAAAGCGTAGGAATGCAATCTCTTTTTGGGGGTAGTTTCTAAGTATCTCCCAGGCAGGGATACTTATAAAATGTGGGGAAGAGCTGTAGTCACCAAAGGAAAACTAAGAGAATTGTTATAAATACCTAGTCTTCCCAGTCAGCAGCTAAGCTGGCAGTATGCCCAGTGCCAAGAAGGATGCTTCTACTTTCCTAAAAAGGAAGAAAAAAATTGGTCATACAGACTTGTTTCTACTTCTTGATACAGATATTCCGTATGTGGAATCTTTCCTTTGGGTTGCCAGGAGCAGAGTTGGAGGGAAAACACAGTCTTTTTTTTTTTTTTGGTGAGGGAGATTGGCCAGGAGCTAACATCCGTTGCCAATCTTCCTCTTTTTGCTGAGGAAGATTGGCCCTGAGCTAACATCTGTGCCCATCTTGCTCTATTTTGTATATGGGATGTTGCCATAGCATGGCTTGATGAGTGGTGTGTAAGTCCACGCCCAGGACGCAAACCTGTGCACCCTGGGCTGCTGAAGAGGAGCTCGTGAACTCAACCACCACGCCACCAGACCAGCCCCCACAGTCATTTTTTAACCTGGTGGTTTTTCCTCCCGGAAAAAGAAATGTTCCCATAGCAAACATCCTGTACTTTCTTTGTTGTAACGCTCATCAATCTTATAATTGCTTGTTCAATATCTGTCTTCCAATTAGACTATAAATTCCACGAGAGTGACTATGTTTTTCTTATTCGCTACTGCATCTCTGGTACAGAGCCCGGGCACATAGTTTGACATTCAATAAATATCTTTTGAATAAAATGCTGAATAAATTATGTTGAAGCCATAGCCTTCAACAGGGATAATTGGAGCCAGTAAGATTTAAATGCAGATGCAGCCAATACGTAGAGATGGAGTTGCCATATGTGGACAAGGTGGTGGATTATCTCACGGAATTAACTAGATGAAAATGGGAGAATTTCTAGTTTTGAGTGCAAAAAACAGGGAAGAATCTTGTGATTACATTGAACCTGGTGTGATGACATTGGTAATCATTAAGGATCAAAAAGAAAAGTGCCAAATTGCACCTAGGTCTGGCTATCTCAAAACATCTTTCATCTATTATACAGCACTTAGGAGTGTTTTAGGTTCAGTTTGCTTTAACAAAGAAGGGTTTTAGATTTTTTAAAAGTACTAACGTAAAAGTAGTCACATCTGTGGTTTAAACTGTATAATTTCAACAATACAATTAGCATCTCAAAGCCATCTGGGGTAGTGTAACATCGTTGCTGGTTTTATTGTTGATAAATAAAGCTGTTGAAAAATCAACCTCCAAAGTTAAACGTATGAGGTGTCTGCAATAATGTCATAAATGCTATCATCTTTAAAAAGTGAGAGACAGTATCATTTCATAGAGACAACCTGTTTTGATGTGATGAATATCAATATGAAAACACGAGGATGAAAGAGTCTAATTGAAAATGGTTGAGGGCCGGCCCCGTGGCTTAGTGGTTAAGTGCGCGTGCTCCGCTGCTGGCGGCCCAGGTTCGGATCCCGGACGCGCACCAATGCACCACTTCTCCAGCCTCAGTGAGGCCACGTCCCACATACAGCAACTGGAAGGATGTGCAGCTATGACATACAACTATCTACTGGGGCTTTGGGGGAAAAATAAATAAATAAATAAAATTATGAAAATGGTTGAGAGCATCTCTGTTGAACGTCAGTCTCTTGATAGTCCTGCCTCTTCTGAAGAAAACTGAGATTAATGGACTCAGAGTTGTAACAGCAAGTCGGGATCAAATTAGAGAGCTATGGGGGCTGGCCCAGTGGCGTAGCAGTTAAGTTCACGTGCTCCGCTTTGACGGCTTGGGGTTCGCAGGTTCTGATCCTGGGCGCAGACCTACTCACTGCTCATCAAGCCACGCTGAGGCAGCGTCCCACATAGAAGAACTAGAAGGACCTACGACTAGAATATACAACTATGTACTGGGGCTTTGGGGAGAAAGAAAGAAAAAGAAGAAGATTGGCAACAGATGTTAGCTCAGGGCCAATCTTCCTCAGAAAAAAAAATTGGAGAGCTATGAACATGTAAAGTAAAGGAGACAAATATACTCATTTTGACTTTTTAGTTCAGGAATTTTGAATAGACCAGGCTTAGAAAAAGATCCCTTGGCTTAATGTATGCCTACAAATTTAAATATTTGCCTTGTTTTCAGAAAATCTGCAATTTGGCGGCTTTATTGAGCTATAATGACATACAATAAACTGCACATATGTAAAGTGTACAATTTGATCAGTGTTGACATATGTTTATATCTGTGAAACCGTCACCACAATCAAGAAAATCCATCAGCCTCAAAAGTTTTCTCATGACCCTTTGCAATCCTTCACTCCTGTTCTTTCCCCCTGCAAATCGATCTGCTTTCTTTTCTTTTTCAATTTTTAAAAATTGTGGTAAAATATACATGACATAAAATATACTATCTTAAGGCTAGGACAATGATTGGAGCAGAGATTCATGAAATTTAGAATAGAAAAACAATAGAAAAAATAAACAAAGCTGAGTTGGTTTTTTGAAAAGATCAACAAAATTGGAAAACCCTTAGTAAGATTAACTAAGGAAAAAAAGAGAGAAAACTCAAATAACTAAAATCAGAAATGAAAGAGGAGGCATTTCAACCAATGCCACAGAAATAAAAAGGATTATAACAGAATACTATGAACAATTGTATGCCAACAAATCGGATAACGTAGAAGAAATGGGAAAATTCCTAGAAACATACAACCTTCAAAGACTGAATCATGAAGAAAAAGAAAATCTGAAGAGACCACTAACTAGTAAGGAGATCGAATCAGTAAACAAAACCTCCCAACAGATCCCCTGGCTCACAGATGTCTGGGCTAGAGCCGCAGGAATAGACTAAAGGTCAGATTGTAAGACAAAATAGAAGTCAGGGATGACAGGTATTTCACGAGTTTGTGAGACATGTGTCTCAAATAGCTAGCAATTCGGTTCTCAAAAGGTCTCTGAATTGTGTATAGTTACTTAGGCAAGTGGGTTAGTACTCTGTCATGAGACAGGTGGAAAAAAAAATCCAGCAACAATGTTTTCTCTCACAACAGATGAGATGTGGTGATCAGGGGAAAGTGAGGTATACCAAAGGGAAAGTGTCAGTCAAAAGACAATATAGCACAGAATATCAGTATTCTGGCCAGGACTCAGAGATTTGGTATATCAGTATGTGAAAAACTGGTCTTGAATTTACGTGGAAGGAAAAATAGGCTCGGGTGAATGCCCAGATAATAATTTGAAGTGACAAGCAACAACCACCATAGTTGACAACATTATATTTCTGAGTGACCAGACAAAAGAGACGGCATAGAATGGATAATTCTTTGGCCATAGTTTGGTATAGTCTTATTTTCAAATCACGTATAGTCCTTATAGTTTCTAAGGGCAAGGATTAAAATATTAAAGAACAAGGAACAGAAGATATAGAATATAGTTTCTAAGGACAAGGATTAAAATATAAAAGGAGCATCACAAGCCTCAAGTGATGCTCTTGAGTGACGCCCAAGACTAGATGGCATCACTCAAAAATGCTACCCAACATTTAAGAAGAATTAATTTCGATCCTCCTCAAACTCTTCCAAAAAATTGAAGAGGAGGGAACACATTCATATTCATTCTATTGAGACAGTGTATTACCATGATACCAACGCCAGATAAAGACACTATAAGAAAACTACAAACCAATATCCTTGATGAGTACTGATGCAGAAATCCTCAATAAAATACTAGCAAACTGAATTCAACAGCACATTAAAAGGATGATACACCATGACCAAGTAGGATTTATTCCTGGTATGCAAGGGTGTTTCAACATATGAAAAATCAAGCAAAATGTTGGACTAAACAGAATGAAGGACTAAAAATACATGATCATTTCAATTGATACAGAAAAAGCATTTGACAAGATCCAACACCCTTCCGTGATAAAAACACTCAATGAAGTAGGAATAGAAGGAACCTACCTTCATAATAAACTACCACCATAATAAAGGCCATAAAGCTCACAGCTAATATCATACTCAGTGATGAAAGACTGAAAACTTTTTCTCTAAGATCAGAAACAAGACAAGGATGCCCACTTTCAACTCTTCAACATATTATTGGAAGTCCTAGCCAGTGAAATTAGGCACAAAAAAGAAGAAATAAATGGTATCCAAATTGGAAAGAAAGAAATAAAATTATCTCTGTTTGTAGATGACATGATCTTATACATAGAAAACTCTAAAGATTTCACAAAAAAACTTAGAAGTAATAAACAAATTCTGCAAAGTTGCAGGATACAAAGTGAATTAACCAAAATCAGTTGCATTTTTATACACCAACAATTATCAACTGGAAAAGGAAATTAAGAAAAAAATCCCATTTACAATAGCATTAAAAGGAATGAAATACTTAGGAGTAAACTTAATCAAGGAGGTGAAAGACAAGTACACTGAAAACTAAAAAACATTGCTGAAAGAAATTAAAGAAGACAAAAATAAATGGAAAGACATTCCATGTTCGTGGATTGGAGACTTAATATTGTTAAAATGTCCGTACTACCCAAAGTGATCTACAGATTCAACACAATCCCTATCAAATTCTCAATGGAAGTTTTTGCAGACATAGAAAAAAATCATCCTGAAATTCATAAGGAATTTAAAGGACCCTGATAGTCAAAACAATTTTGAAAAAGAAGAACAAATTTGGAGGACTCACACTTACTGACTCAAAAACATATCACAAAACTGCAGTAATCAAAACAGTGTATATAAACCAATGAGATAGAATAGACAGTCCAGAAATAAACCCTTGAGTATTTGCTCAAATGACCTTTGGCAAGTGTGGCAAGACCCCTCAGTGGGGAAAGGACTATTTCTTCAATAAATGGTATTGGGAAAACTGGATATTCACATGCAAAAGATGAAGTTGGACCCTTATTTTACACCATATACAAAAATTGACTCAAAATGAATTAAAGACCCAAACATAAGACCTAAATCTATAAAACTCCTAGGAGAAGACTAAGAAGAAAAGCTTCACGCATTGAATTTAACAATGATTTCTTGTATATGACACCAAAAGCAGAGGCAACAAAAGCAAAAATAGGCAAGTGGAACTACATTGAACTTAAAGACTTTTGTTCATCAAAAGATGTAATCAACAGAGTGAAAAGGCAACCTATCTAATGCAAGAAAATATTTGCAAATCTTTTGTCTGATAAAGGATTAATATCCAGAATATATAAAGAACTCCTACAATTCAACAACAAAAAAATCAATTAACCCAATTAAAAAATGGACGAAGGACTTGAATAGATATTTCTCCAAAGATGATATGCAAATGACCAACAAGCATATAAAAAAATGCACAACATCACTAATCATCAGAGAAATACAAATCAAAACCACAATGAGATATCATGTCATACTCATTAGGATGGCTACTATCAAAAAAAAAAAAAGAAAGAAAGAAAAGAACAGATATTGACAGGGATGTGGGGAAGTTGGAACTCTTGTGCCCTGTCGGTGGGATTTTTAAATGTGCAACCATCTTGGAAAATAGTATGGCAATTCCTCAGACTATTTTTAATTAATATTTTAATTACTCATTTAATGAATTCCTTTAAATTAATTACTAATTTAATTACTCATACTATTTCAATTTAAATAGAACACCATATGATCTAGCAATCCTACTTCTGGATATATATCCGAAAGAATTGAAAGCATGGTCTAGAAGAGATGTTTACACATCCATGTTCATAGCAGCGCTATTCACAATAGCCAAAAGGTGGAAACAACACAAATGTCCATTGACGGATGAATGGATGAATAAAATGTGGTATATACATACAGTGGAACACTATGCCACCTTGAAAAGGAAGGAAATCTTGTCACATGCTACAACATGGATGAATCTTGAGGCTATTATGCTAAGTGAAATTATCCAGTCCTAAAAGGACAAATATTGTATGTTTCCACTTATATGAGGTATCTAAAGTAGTCAATTTCATAGAGACAGAAAGTAGAGTGGTGTTTGCTAGGGGCTGGGGGGAGGGGGAAAAGGGGAGTTGTTTAGTGGGTATAGAGTTTCAGTTCTGGAAGATGAAAAGTTTCTGAAGATTCTGAAGATTCGCAACAATGTAAATATACTTAAAACTACTTAACGGTACACTTAAAAATAGTTAAGATGGGAACCCGCCCCATGGTGTAGTGATTAAGTTCCTGCACTCTGTTTCAGTGGCCCAGGGTTCACGGGTGCAGATCCCAGGCTGGGACCTACACACTGCTTATCAAGCTATGCTGTGCCGGTGTCCCATATAAACTAGAGGAAGATGGGCACAGACATTAGATGTTAGCCCAGGGCCAATCTTCCTCAGCAAAAAGAGGAGGATTGGCAACAGATGTTAGCACGGGGCTAATCTTCCCCACACACACAGAAAAATAGTTAAGGTGGTAAATTTTATGATTTTTTTTTACCACGATAAAAAAAATCTGTAAATAAAACTGACTATACCAAGTGTTAACAAGCACGTGGAGGAACTAGAACTCTCATACTGCTCGTGGGAATATCAAATGGTGCAACCACTTCGAAAACACTTTGGCAGTGTCTTAAAAACTAAACATATGTCTCCTATTCCACCTAGGAATTTACCCAAGAGAAAGTAAAGCATAGGTCTATACAAAGACTTGTATAAGAAGGTTCACAGTTGCTTTAACTAGTCAAAAGCTAGTAACAACCCGAGTGTATATCAACAGTGAATAAACAAATTGTGTATATACATACAATGAAATATGACTTACCAAATAAGTATACTGTTTAGATATCATTTATTGAATTTTTGTTATGTAGCAAGCACTGTGCCTAATGCTTTAAACATGTTATCACAACTCTATGAGGTAGGGATAATTAGACTTATTTTACAGATGATGAAATGGTGTCTTGGAAAAGTTGAGTAACACCACTTTACACAGCCAAGCTATGCCAAAGCCAAGGTTTGAACTTAGGTCTAGAGTAATGCCAAAGATAGGACGCTTAATCACGACACTGTATTTCTGGAATTCAAAGGGAGCAATACACTGATGAGCTGATAGTAAACATCTCAATTGAAGAATTCCTTAGAAAAGGGGAGCTCTGGTTGTTCACCGGTGGTGTTAACTGACATATAGCACAGTGGTTGAGAATGTGGACTGTAAAAATAAACAGCCTAGGTGTGAATTGCCACGGCTACCATTTCCTAGTTGTGTGAGCTATTTAATCTGTGTTTTTTTATCTTTAAGATAGAAATAGTAGAATCTACCTCATTCCCCAATTGTACTTAGAGCAGTTCCTAGCATATAGTAAAACACGACCCATCTTTATTTAACTTCTTAAATTGAACTTTGAATGCTTCCTGTCTCTGTTAAGAGAGATAAGCCACTTAAAAAAAACTTCATTCAATTTGATGTGTTAAAACCTGTTCTGTTCAGTGCCACAGGCTAGGCATTGTCATGGATCAAAGCTGAGTCAGATGAAAGAATCTTTCTCCTCAGGAATTCTGCAATCCATTGAGCAAAAGCCATTCTTGGCCTATTCAATATTCTTAATATTTACACGCCCTGTGCTTTGGGGTTAGTTGGACTCTACATTTAAAAATTGGACTTCACAACACTCTAACCTATTTTGCAATATGACATACTGTGTACAGGCCATTTCCCATTTAGGGCTTCCTATATTACCAGGCCAACTTCTTTCTTGAAAGCAATATTTCTTGATATTAATATGTCATGTCCTTTCACTGCTGAAACTTAGTGAAATTTACTAAGCTAAACCCATTTTAAAATAAAGTTTAAGCATTTTAAGCATCATCAAACATAACTTCTAGGCATTGTAATGTTATACACAGTAATTAACAGGTTACGGCGGCTTAAAACAGACTAAGTTTTTGATGATTGTAGGTGACCTCTTTTGCTTACAAGAAAAGCTGATGTTAATCGTGTTAACCAATGTTAATTGGTGCCAATTGACTGAATCTATTGAAGATGGAAGCTAAAACCAGGTTCAAGTTTGGCACAATACAAGTTGTGTAAATTGATCAGTTGACTCCTCTGCAGTGTTGGTTTTAGGAAAGTGAATAGGACAAACACATCAGGTCCCTGGTTTAGGGATCAGCATCATGATAGAAGCTGTGTAGTAGAAATGTGTTATGGGTTGAATTGTGTCCCCTACAAGTTCCTATGCTGAAATCTTAACCCCCAGGTCCTCAGAATGTGACCTCGTTTGGAAATGGAATTGTTGTGCATGTAATTAGTTAAGGTGAGTCAGTAGGATCTGCCCCTTGCCTGGGGACAACATCATGTGAAGACTGGAGTTATGCAGCCATAAGCCAACAGAAGCTAGGAGAGAGACCCAGAACAAATACTTACCTGGTCCCTTCAGGGGGAGTATGGTCCTGCTGATACCTCGATCTCAGACTTCCAGCCTCCAGAACTGTGAGACAACAAATTTCTGTTCAAGCCACTCAGTTTGTGGTGTTACAGCACCTCAGCAACTAAAATAAGATGGGAGGGGATTCTCTTTTCTTCCTTTTTTTTTTTTTTTCCTCCTTAGTGTTACACAAATGCTAGGGATCTTCTGCAACTTGATATATATATATTTTTTAAGGATACAAAAATAGTCACTTCCCTCATGTTGCTTAAGATGTGCTATGGGAGATAAAACAGGTCAACTGGGAGGGCGTAGTTTGAATCTCAGCTCTGTCGCTTGTTTGTTGTGTGACTTTGGGCAAGTTACTTAGCTTCCCCAAGCTTCATTTCTTTATCTATGATCTGCAGATAATAAGATCACCTGCCAGTGTTGTTGAATAATTTGAGATAATGTATATAAACCAGTAGTGTGCCCTCATGAAATGCAGCCATTACTATAGCAAAACAGCTACAATTTAAGGCAGAATGATGAAGACAAGATCAGAGGTATAGCAAGGGCTTCGGGGGCTGGAAACTCCAAGATCAGGGTGCCAGCAGATTCAATGTCTGTTGAGAGCAAGCTTCCTGCTTCATAGACAGCTGTCTACGAGGAAGTGAAGAAGGAGCTCTGTGGGGTCTCTTTTATGAGGGCACTAATCCCACTTATGAAGGCTCTACCCTCATGACCTAATCACCTCCCAAAGCCCCACTTCCAAATATCATCACATTGGGGATTAGCGGTTCCACATATGAATTTTGGAGGACACAAACGTTCAGTCCATAGTACATCCTTAGATGTCAACCCACTGCTCTCCTTCTTCCAGGCTTAAGTGTTGGGAGAATTTAAGTTTGGGAGAATTGGGCTAAATGTACTTTGAAGTAATGGGAGTCCTTGATCAGAAATCAGAGATATAAATATTCCCACTCTATTTGGTGCCTATAGATAGACCTCAGCCTCAACCATGAGAGTTCTCTAAAATTGCAACACACAAGTAGCCTTTTAAACAACAGCTATTCTGGGACATTCCAGTCTGATGCCAAAAATGATCTCCCACTCAAGAAAGGAACTCAAAAGACCAACATCAGTGACAGTAAATCACCATAATTAGAAAAAAAAGACCATGCAGAAAAAACACACACAAATAAACTCAGAGAAATAATCTGCCTGTTTAGGAAAATACCAAAGTCTGTTTGTGGGTAAATCTTTAGGATAAAGGCAGGGGACTAAATGAGTAGAAACAGACCAAAATCCTTTAATGAATCATGGAATCTGTAAACTGGCATCAGATTTTCCCCAGGAATAGAGCCATGGAGAGCCCTGGCAACTTTCAAATTCTTCCAGATAAGGTAGCCCCAGCCAAAAGTGACCACTCTTAAAGACAATTTCTTCTTACCTGGTTGTCTGTTGGGTTTAGAATGAAACGATGTTTTCAGAACTAAAGTGCATCTACGCATGGACGATTAGAAGGATTATGCAGGTTTCTTTAAACACACACACACACACACACACAACACATTTTTACCCAGTCAGACTTTCCAATGTATCCGTTGGAGAACAGGGTAGCGTAAATCCAAGAAGAGAAGCCGTCTGTGGTTTCATCTGGTGGTCAGGGAGCAAGGGGGATTTGTTTTCCTCCTGTAACATAGCAACTTGATTTCAGAGCTGCTCTTTTGTCATATGCATGAAGGGAGATGCCAAATATCCCCCAAGAGAATTCTCTAGAAGGTGCAGAGATGGTCCTTAGCCAGGCTATGAGTTCTCAGACATACATACAAAAAGTAACTACTTCAAGCTGAGTGTTTGGATTTCAGAAACTTAGAGAGTAAATAGTATAAAATTATAGACTCCTAGAAAGAACTCAACAGAATGCTAACTGGAAGGGTTACCTGTGTGTTGATATATCCACCTCTTCTACTGCAGGTGCGGGTGGGAGTGGGGTACTGCCTGGGCTGGAGACTGCCCCCCCGGGCCAGTGGCCTGAGGTGGTGAGCAGCTGCCTTAGTTTACCCCAGTGTGCCACACAATATTGTTGTCCGTGTGTGACCAGTTGTGGAAAGATTGGGAAGCACTGGTGTGAATTACATCCGTACTGTAGGCTTTCCAAATGTGTGAATAGATTGATGACTTTAGGTGGCACATAGGCGTGACATTAAAAACATTGAATTGTTTAGTGAAAAAATAATTTCCCTTTCAATTCTCTTTCAATCCTTCTGACTGGAGAAAGAGAAATGATCAGTTTGGTGCTACTATATCTTCAGCTATTAATCTTCCTTTTAACAAAATGAAACCAGATCCAGGCAGAGAGCTTTTGTCATGCAACGTCTAGCTAGAATCTGATAATGTTGTTTTGTTTTATTATATTTATTTTTGGCCACTGGTTCTTATTTTCCATTTATAGTAGTGATTTTATTTATTTATTTATTTATTTATTTATTTATTTATTTATTTATTTTGTGAGGAAGATTAGCCCTGAGCTAACATCTGTGCCCATCTTCCTCTACTTTATATGGGACGCCACCTCAGCATGGCTTGACAAGTGGTGCGTCGGTCCGCGCCTGGGATTCGAACCGGAGAACTCTGGGCCACCAAAGCCAAGCAGGTGAACTTAACCGCTATGCCACTGGGCCGCCCTCCTATAGTAGTGATTTAAAGTTTCCTTTTAAAATAGACTTATTTGGACACAAAAAGGAAATTGATGCAAAGAAAATATTGAGCAAAAAATGGTACCAATTGCCCCTTTCCCATATGGCAAAAATTGTGACGATGATATTGAATGACTGAAGTCCAGAAGACACCACCCACTGGGTTGCTTCAATTCACTCTATGACAGCTCCTGTAAGTCATTTAAAACCCTTCTAGACATAGCAAACATATTATCTGTGCAATTCATCCCATTTTCAGACACGTTAAATTGTTACAATTTTAACACTTCGAGTTGAAATTTGTTTCCCAGGATCTTTCTATCATGAATTTTAATGAAATATTTGAAGGTATTTCTCTTTCTTTAGTATCCTCCTCCATAATTTTAACATCCTTCTTCTCCTGGGACACATACATACCAGACCTTTCTTCAAGACAAACTTTCTCCAATTTCTTCTCCTTTGACACAGTTCTGGTCACACTCACCTCCATGGCAATTCTTCTCTGGGCTTATTCTAATTTATCAGTGTCTCTCTTCAATTGAATCAGTAAGAACTATTTTGGTTGCATGTGGCAGAAAACCTACTTTAAGCTAGCTTGGACAAAAAGGAGACTTTATTGGCTCATATAGTTAAAAACTCCAGAGTAAATTTCATTAAAGGCATGGTTTGCAATAGGGGCTCATAGAACATCCCCAGAATCAGAATTCACTCTGTCGCATCTCCCAGCTCCATTTCTTTAAGAAAGAAATTCAGGCAGGCTTTTTCCTCAGGATAGCAAGATGGTTAAAGAATCCAGCCTTATCTTCTTACAATCTCAAGTCTAGTAGAGAAGAGTGGAAATCTTTCAGAAATCTCAGAAAAGTCTCATTGCTTATTAGCAGCTCTGAATGTGTCACATGCTATCCCTCGAGCCAACCACTGTCACCCAAAAAGTACAACATGCTGATTCGTCAGGAATAAAGACAACTTTACTGGAAGCGCAAGGCCTTAGGTGGGGAAAGAGTTGGCGTCCCAGAGGGAAAGCAAGTTGTGTTTGCTAGAAAGACTCATATTGTCCAGATGAACTCAGTACCCTGGGTGAGGTAGGACCAGGGAGTACAGCAGGCCAATCATCTCCATTATTATGAACTTTATGTCAACATAGGAGTGAGGGAGAGAGTGTTTGCCATTGTGAAACTATACCAGGGGCTGTTACTTCCCAGTCCTCTCTCTGTGTTGGTAACCCAGGCATGATGGGAGAAACAGAAAGCATTACATCCACATAAGGCAGTATTCTTTGGTTTTCAGACCAAAGGATGTGATTAAGATGAGCTGGTGAAAAGAAGAAGAAGAAGAATGAGGGGGAAGAGGAGGAGGGGGAGGAAAAGAGGGTGGTAGTATTGGATACCCCGATAGCAACGAGATCTGGGAACTGACAGCAAGAGAGGAGATAGAAAAACCATACCAAGTGGTGACTATAACTCAAAAAGCAGAGTAGAATTGCCGAAAAGAAGAACAAAGTTCCCAATTTCAAAACTCAGTGTAGAACTACAGTAATCAAGACAGTGTAATATTGATATAAAAAAAGACATATATCAATGGAACAGAATTTAGAGCCCAGAAACCTTTACGGTCAATTGATTTTTGAAACAGGGACCAAGGCAATTCAATGGGAGTTGTTTTTTCAACAAATGGTGCTGGAATAATTGGATATCCACAGGCAAAAAGATGAATTTAGATCCTTACCTCACCACGTACACAAAAAAACCTCAAAATAGATCGTAAAGCAAGATGTAAAAGCATACCAAATTAGACTTCATCAAAATTAAAACCTTTGTGCTGCAAAAGACACCATTTAGAAAAGGAAAAGATAAGTTGCAGAAAGGGAAAATAGATTTGCAAATCTTATATATGATAAAGGACTGGTATCTAGAATATATAAAGAACTCTTTCAAATCAATAATAGGAAGACAAACAACTGGATTTAAAAAATGGACAAAAGACTTGATGAACATTTCACCAAAGAAAATACACAAGTGGCTAATAAGCACATTAAAAGATAGCCCACGTCATGAGTTATTAGGAAAATGCAAATTAGAACCACACTGCTTCACATACACTAGAATGGCTATAATCAAAAAGTTAAATAATACTAAGTGTTGGCAATGATGTGACTAAACTGGAAATCTCATACATTGCTGGTAGGAATTTACAATGGTTGCAGCCACTTTGGAAAAAAGTTTGACAGTTTCTTAAAATGTTCAACACAAATTTACCATATAGTGCAGTAATTTCACTTCTAGGTGTCTACCTAAGGGAAATGAAAACATATGTCCACGCAAATACTTACACATAAATGTGCACAGCATCATTATTCATAATAGCCAAAAAATGGAAACCATTCAAACTTCCATCAGTCAGTGAATGGATAAATAAAATGTGGTATATCCATTTAATGGAAGACTATTCTGCAATAAAAAAGAACAAATTACTAATACCTGCTCCAACATGGATGAGCTTCAAAAACATTATGCTAAGTGAAAGAAGCCAGTAACGAAAGATCAAGTATTTTGTGATTCCATTTCTATGAAATGTCTAGATAGGCAAATCTACGGAGACAGAAAGTAGGTTAGTGGTTGCTGGAGGTGGAGGTAAGAATAGGGATCGACTACAAATGGCCATGAGGGATCGATTTGAACTGATGGAAATGTTCTAAAATTGGATTGTGATGATGGTTGCACAACTCCATACATTTACTAACAATCATTGAATTGTATACTTAAAATGGGTGAATTTTATATTTAAATTTTATCTCACTAGAGCTGTTTTTTAAAAAAAAACAGAATACTCACCAGCAACCTAGAAACAAACTTTGTAAAGAAGATATAATTATGTTCCAATGAGGTGGTGAAATTATAAATGATTTTTTATATTTTTCTGTATTTTCCAATTAAAAATGTACTTTTAAATCAGAAGAAAAGAATAACTTTTAAAATTATCCTCTGAGAGTCAAATAGAAAATTACTACATGACAGATCAGAGGAGAGCTGTGTAAAGTCACCTTGATAAAGAGAAAGAATAGCTCTCAGGCCCACAAGACTTGGCAGGAACCCGATTAAAGTTAATACATCCAAGGAAAGCAGAATCAATCAGCAGAGAACATTGATCAATAAAGAAAGCAAAGAAAAGGGATAATTGGAGAGGCAAGCATTGTAGGGCGTAACCAATGCCATGCAGTGAGGCTGAAGGCTGGTCACAGAGGGGATACGCACAGCCTGATGGTGGAGATGGACACCTTATATCTCAGAGAGCTTCAGGCCACTGGGCATCCTAAGTGTGGTGTAACAGATTTGACTTGCTTTCACTGCATGCTCACCAAATAATATTTGTATAAAATTTTTTCCCAAGTAGTTTTGTGTATAAAGTCCAGTCATATCAATACATTATGAATTAACACATACCCTGGTTTTTATATTTCAGACTCCTGACGTTTACTCCGTGTGAGTCAGCTTGTCCAAGTCGAATCAACTCTAGAGTGGTGGCAAGATGGAGGCTTACACCTAGAAAGCTGAGAGAGACTGTGGACTGTGGCGCGTTCATTAGGATAAACGCCACCTTGTGAGACCTCTTGGAAGCCACCTATTCAGCTCACTTTTCTCAGTGACCACCCAACCTAGACAAGAACTTCTCATTCAGACTTCAATATCAAGAAATCCAAGATGCCAAGACATATTGAAATTATTGTATATTCAGCACATTTTTTTAAAGAAGCCACTTATGTGAAGAATTTAAATTATTTAAATCTTGTGCTTACTGACTCCAGATCCATCCAGCCATAGCAATAATCATTCTGGTACCAGCTGGTTCAATTCCACCCTAGTCGTAAAACCAGTCCTGGTTATTTTTTTTTTTTTTTATTTTTTTTTTTTTATTTTTTTTCCCCCCAAAGCCCCAGTAGATAGTTGTATGTCACAGCTGCACATCCTTCTAGTTGCTGTATGTGGGACTCGGCCTCAGGATGGACAGAGAAGTGGTGCCTCAATGCGCACCCGGGATCCGAACCCGGGCCACCAGCATTGCAGCGCGCGCACTTAACCACCAAGCCACAGGGCCGGCCCAGTCCTGGTTAAATAGGAAGCTTCTCTCCGATGACTTTTCGTGGTGGTGATGCTGGAAAGAGTCGGTGGCTCTGTCAGAGTCCTCTGCTTCTGGGGACAGTGGACCCTATTTGTTAGAGCACTAAGATATAGTGATCCACAATATATAGGCACTTTGCTGACTGACCTTCTGTCTTGGTTCATGACTTCTACTCTCCTTCCCATATGGGACTTTGAGGCCAAGCCCCACGCCTCATTCCTGTCTGCCCTCTACTTCCTTCCATAACCCCCGCATCATAGTTGGACCCTGATAGTACTCCTGCCCTGACCTAGATGGGTGATTTGATTCCGGCACTCATTTACTGCTTTGAACCACCTTTTCCTGGAATAGTGGTTCTCAACTTGGTTGCTGCAATGTTACAATTCAATTCTGATGCTAACCCCTCACAGTTGGCTTCAGACTCCAGAGTTTAAGGGAAATCCCCAACAAGACTGCCTCATTTCAGGCACCAGCTGCAAGTTCGGGGATCCCTAGGCCACCTGCACTTCTGATCAACTGGCTACAAATTCAGGAGTTCCTACTACCCCTTCAGGTTTGGTAATTTGCTAGAATGACTTACAGAACTCAGGAAAGCACATACTTGTGATTATAATTTTGTTGTAAAAGATACAAATCAGGACCAGCCAAATGAAGAGACACATAGGGTGAGGTCTGGGAGGGTCCCAAAGGCAGATCTTCCATGCTATCTTCTCATGGAATCAGGATATGTCACCCTCCCAACACATCCACGTGTCCACCAACTAGGAAGCTCCCCCAAGCCTCGGTGTCCAGAGTCTTTATTGGGGTTTCATTAGGTAGGCATGATTCCCTGAATCGTTGGCCATGGGATTGGACTCAATCTCCAGCCCTCCTCCTCCCCCTGGAGGTTGAGATGTTGGCTAACATCACTGTGGTTCCAAGACTCAACTCTGATCACATGGTCAGTGTTGTGGTCATGACCAGCCCCCATTTTGAGTCATCTCCTTAGCATAAACTCAGGTGTGGCCCAAGGGCCCACTATGAATAACAAAGACACTCCTATCACTGGGAGAATTCTAGGAATTTAGAGTCTCCCTTGAGGAACCAGGGACAAATGCCAAATTCTTTATTATACAACAGTTGCATATTGCAATCACCTAGGAAGCTTAAAAAAAATGTCCACACCTGGATCCCACCAAGAAACTCTCATTTAATTGGTCTGGGGTGCAACCTGGATATAAGGTTGTTTAAATTTTCCTCTAGGTGGTTCTTTTTTTTTTAAATATTGGAAAATGATTTTTTTAACTACATAATTTTATTTTATTTTTATTTATTTTTTATTATATAAATTTTGGGCATGCATCATTATATTTCTATTTCTGTGTAGACTACATCATGTTCACCACTCAAAGACTAATTACAATCCACCATCACACTCATATGCCTAATCACCCCTTTCACCCTCCTCCCCCACTTCCTTTCTGGTAACCACCAATCCAATCTCTGTCTCTATGTGTTTGTTTGGTGTTGTTTTTATCTTCTATTTATGAGTGAGATCATAGGGCATTTGACTTTCTCCCTCTTACTTATTTCGCTTAGCATGATACCCTCAAGGTCCATCCATGTTGTCACAAATGGCCAGATTTCATACTTTTTTATGGCTGAGTAGTATTTCATAGTGTATATGTACCACATCTTCTTTATCCATTCGTCCATTGATGGGCACCTAGGTTGCTTCCAAGGCTTAGCTATTGTGAATAATGCTGCAATCAACACAGGGGTGTGTTTATCTTTATGCATTCATGTTTTCATGTTCTTTAACATAATCTACAAGCTGTGCTGCTGGCCCACCTTTATTCCCTTAGTCTGAACTTCTAGGATATGTGTGTTCCTCCAAATTAGAATGAAATTAGTGGTCTGGTTAATGGAGCTCCCAACATGCTACTTGGTTGGAGCCAGGGGTCTTAACAATCTAGGTCAAGTCTAGGGTCTCTATGTTGCACAACTCCAAGTGGCCCCATTCATGTCATAGTCTATGTGAATGACGCCCTGGCTTTATGCAGGGTACACACTACACTACTGGGTGGCCAGGTCTTAATCTAGTAACTATGTGTCAAGTTTGCCAAATGACCAACTGAACAGATTTATCCTTTTTACTAACATATTTATTAGCTTTAATAAGAATATTTTCACATCTCTATCAGCTTTAATTTTCATTTTCAAATTTAAAACCATCTAAAATAAATGAGAATTTAGCTAAAATAATCCTGTATATTAAGAAAAAATAAGACCTGAAAGATTCCCATATGAAATACTGAAATTTTGAGAAATTGGACATTTTGTGAAAGCAAATAGTGAATTTTATAAATTCATATAAATTTGATATATCAGATCTGCTATAAATTAGCTTTTGGAAAACTGGCCTTCAATGAAGTGGAATTCTACAAATTATTTTCTTGGCTTCTGCTTGTGATTAGCTTCCATCGTCTAAAAAATTTGCTTATGTGAGAAATTTTAAACCCTAGTATTTTCCACCAAATTTCCATGTGTAGCATGCAATTAGGAGATTGCATTTTGAAAATGTTTAAAATAAAAAAAGGCAGAAGTAGGGAGGAAGAAAATATGTACTACTTCTGACCAGCCAAGCTTTCTCCCAAGGGCCTGGGTGGTGCTCTCCAACAATGAACTAAAAAATTTTCACAGCAGAAAAATAACTTTTTGTAGCAGAACTTGACAAAATATGTTGAAGTAAGAGGTTGTGTTTGACATTAAGTCTCTGATGCTGGTATTTCTCCTCAATGAAAACAGGGATTGCCTTTATGCATATTATCCTTCCAAAATCAGTTCAAGGTACTTATGTGGGCCATTTTTTTGTCCAACCACTGGAGGAAAAAAATTTTTCAGAAAATTTCTCTTTCTACCTCAGACTGAAATAGGAAATAATTTTTAGGAAACTTCTTTTGCTGCCAGCGTGAAGGGATGGGGATTGTGGGGGATCAGATTTGGCCACCTCAAAATATGTCTCTTTGCCTTGATTATTTTCAAGAACAAAAGATTCTGCAAGAAACTTTGAGCTCCCCCTCACTAACTGCCTAAAAGAAATTTGAGATAGAAGGCCTGTTTCCAGGACAGGCCACCACCATAGATAACTCTGGGTATCGATAGACTGGGAGGGTCCTTGCTAAGCCCATTTTTATTGAAGCCCTGAAAACCAAGTAAAAGTAGAAGTTATCCTTTGTAAGAGACATTTACATTTATAAGGGAAATCTCCATTTGTAAAGGTGTCTCCCTCTCTGCACCAGGAAGAAGAGGGGATGACCTTATCTCTAGAAATTCTTATCAATGTGGAAGGTGAGGACTTAAATCTGCATAATAACCTTACTCTTGCTCACTGTGCTTTCCTGGTAATCTCCCATAACTGACTCCCCCCACCCCCAACATCCTCATTTGTCTTTAGCTGGAGATGGTATTTAAGATGAGAGCCTCTGCCATTTTGGCAAGTTACCCAGTTTTTCCTGGGTCTCTCCCATGTATACATGTTATAAAGCTTTGTTTTATTTTCTTCTATTATTCTGTCTCATGTCATTTTAATTCATAGCCCAGCCAGAAGGACCCAGAGAGGATAGAGGATATGTCTTCCTCCCCTACACGGTTCAAATTTGTGATTATGATAGCATTTTAAGTCACCTAAGAATATTGCTAGTGAGAAAAAATGGCCTTCTAAAAATAAACAAAATCAACCTAAAAAAAATTCTCTAGCCTTAGCTTTGAAAGTTCACTCTGAATTCCAAACCTCTAGTTTTCAGTTTACTTCTGAGTTTGTTGATGAACTAACCAACTCTAAGGGCTGAGACTGTAGGACTGGATAAAAATTCTTATAAATATGTATTTATGGTTGGTAGTCTTTGAAAAATAAGTAAAATTTCCCAACTTGTTACTGAGCAAGGGCTTGCCACCTGATATGCACAGAAGCTGACACTGTGGCACACTGGTCTTTGAGAGAAGAAGCAGTTTATTACGCAATCAATTGGTAAGGAGACAGAAGGACGGGCTCTCAACTCTGTCTCCCCCATCCAAGGTATGGGGTAAGGTTTAAGGGATCAGGGAGGGCAGCCTGGTATGTGGAAGCGCTGACAGGATGAGTTTTGATTGGCAAATCAAAATTTTCTCTTCTGTGCATGCTCTTTGCTGGCTCACAGCCCCTGAAAAATAGCTTTAACATTCTGTTGTTAAGAGAAGGCCGGCACAGTAAACAAGGCTAAAGTTGTGATGTAGATTGAAGTCATTGCCTTCTCTATTGATGAGACTTTCCAGAGATTTAGAGTCATCCTCCCCTTCCTGGCACAGAGAGGGAGGCACCCTTACTAATGGAGATTTCTCTTACAAATGTAAATTTCCCTTACAAATGGGTAACTTCTGGATTTTCAGAGCTTTTCCTATGTCTGCTGGGGTTTCTTTTTTTGTTGTTTTTAATCATCATCAGCTCAAAATAGCCCTTACACCAAAGAGGCATATTTTGGGGTGGCAAATTCTGCTTCTGTGGTTACAAACTTGTTCCACGATCCTCAATTATCTCGCACTATTAGAGAATCTGGAAATACGCAGCCAAAGTTAAGGGTTCTGAGGAATCAGTTTCCAAAGTGTCATCCGGGTGGGCTAAATGTGCAATTAGTCTGGCTTTTACACCTCCCGCTCCTTTTCAAGAGAATAAATAATTACAGTGATTTATCTTTGAAATGTGCAACTTGGCGTTGGATGTGAAGAAGTCACACAATGGTGTCAGTGCTTCAGACCAAAGTAAATAAAATGGTGAAATATATTTAGCAAGTGATAACGCAAGGCACTGAGAAAAAGAGATAGAAAGAAGAGATCATCTTTACATGATTAGAGAACTAATACCAGGAACTAATACAAAATACCAAGCTTTTGCAAAAAGGAAATAATTATAGAACATGCAAATTGTGGGAAAAAACAAAAAGTCTTCCAAGTTCCAAATTTCCATCCTAATTCTAGCCCCCAAAAGGCAGGTCAATTTCTCAGGCACTTGGCCTGGGTTTCTTCCCTCCCAGCTTTCGGCCTTCCTCCACGCAGTAAGTGCTCAATTTTGGATGCAGTAGAACAGTTACTTAGATCTCTAATGCCTTTCAAGGCTAATGTGAATATCTAAGCTAGTGGTGGCCATTAGTGCTTCCCTGTCACTTCCAGATACCCTAAAAGGGACTTTGGCAGAACTGTGTTGTCTGCCGTAAAGGAGACTTTACCCTCCAAGAAAGGCTGCTTTCCAGTTTTCTCTTTCCTCTAACATAGATTGGGTTTGGACATAAATATTAATTTGCTTCAAAGGACTTGAAAAGTTCAATCAATCAGACAACTGACTTTTTAACTGGCTTTTCCATTGAATGCAAGCAAAAAGCAGTCCCACAGTGTGTGTGCTGGATATAGCCTGGGATAACTCTATGCAGAGAATCTCAGCCCTTCCTCTTGCCTGAATCTCTCCCTGAAACCAGGGGCCAACTGGCTTTAACTACCCTCAGTTAGTTGTCTGTTTGTAGTTTAACTTTAGAATTTGCAAGACTAGTTGGATAACGCATTAATAATGCCCACTCTATAGATAACATCTCTGACATCTGGGTCACCAAGGTAACAGGTGCTTAAGCTGTTTTTCAGGAACTGAGAGTTGACCCCTTGTCCAGTTCAGGCCAGTTGAATCCACCGACTCATCAACTGGGCTTGTGTGAATGTCCAATAGGTGACTCTTTGACATCAGGGCGGCCAAAAACTCCACCCTCAGATCATGATAATGCCACCATTTTGTGAACACGCATCCTGTGAAGAGCCATGAAGCTTGACTACGCTTGTGCAGATCATTGATCACCTCACTCTTTCTATCTCCAACCATCTACTCCCACACTTCAGACCACCCTACCTGCTTTATCCCATAAATATCCCTAATCCGCATTTTCAGAGAGGTGGATTTGAGACTTGTTCTCCCATGTCCTCGCTTGGCTGCCTTGTGAATAAACCCTTTCTCTGCTGCAAAACTCATCATCTTGGTGATTGGCATACTGTGCAACAGGCAAAATGAACCTGTTTTGGTAACATCCCCACTCCCCATTCCTGCCACCTGAAACTGCTCTTGCGTTGGCCATCAGTTGCTAGATCCAATTAACCATCCATCAATTCATCTCCTATTTCCCAGATCACAAGAAGTTGATACTGTTTACCAGTTGATCAACAAAAGACATTGATAATGTTTTTTTTTTCTTCAGCACCTCTGACCTCCCCTTCACAGCCTTCATTTTGGGGTTCCCTGTCTCTACTTGTTACTTAAATGTTAACTTTCTACAGTATTCCATCAGAGACCCTCTTCTCACTCATCTCCTTCCTCTTTCATGATTGTATTCAATCCTTTACTTTCATTGTCGCCTATTGGTTGACGACTACCATCTTATATCTCTAGTCTGACTCTCTTCTGAGTTTTAGTCTCATACATCTGAGGGTCCTTGGGGAAGCAGAGAATGGAGGATCCAAAGAGGAGAGACACGTTAACGGCACCAGAGCCTTCAGTTTCAGAAACTCTTTTGCTCCCTTAGTGTTCTAAAGAAACTTTAAAAAATATGTAGATGCTGCTGTCTGCTTTGCCTGGCACCTTAATGTTACTATTATCAGCTGTAATTTCACTTAGAAGCAAAAAAAATTAAGCATGTGAGCATTTTTTTCTAGGTTGATATTCAGGCAGACATGTCGAAAATTTGACAATTCCCTTAAACTGTATGTCAGTATTTCAGAGCAGGATTGAGGGGACATGTGATAAAAAGGAAAAGCTAAAGTCAATATGGGGCACTGGTAAGTGACTTCTTTCTTGTATTTCTTATACCAACATTAATATTTGTACCAATTTGTACTACTATCAAGTACACTAGCATTGTCTGCAGATGAAAGAAACATTCCCCAAATAACAGTTTATTTCAGTCTTCATGGAAGTCTGAGGTTGGTAGTATAGAGTTGTGATGGTGGCTTTGCTTTACTAAGGCTTCAGGAAGAGGCTCTTTCTACCTCACGTCTCTTCCAATCCTAGGCTATGACCTCCATCCTTGTGGTCCAATATGATCGTTGAAGTTCCAGCCATCATATCCATGTTTCCAGGAGCAGGCAAAAGGGCACACTCACATAGTCTTTTAAGGATGTTTTCCTGGAAGTTTTCCAGTAACACTTCTACTTATAAGCTACTGGCCTGATCCTATTCACATTGCTGCTTGTAGCTAAGAGAAAAGCTGGAGGATGTGGTCTTTACTCCACGCAGCTCTGTGTCCTGTGAAACACTGTGCTTCAATTACCATGGATGAGGTGGAGAACAGACAGGGGAGGGGGCAACCAGAAGTCAGCAATATTGTTTTCTGAACAATGACTAAAACCAGGAGAAAATATCTAGATTAATTTTATGATGACGGGAGATGGAAATGCTACTTTTGCATGAAGATTCTGTGGAGAAAAAAGATAATTGTATGGATTCAATCAATGAACTTGAAGGGTTCTTTTCAAGGGCCCTTGTGTTTGCTCAGCTTCAGGAGCAACACACCATGGGTGGCGTAGGGGATCAGAATTGGCCACCCCAAAATGTGTCTCTTTGGCTTGATTATTACTAAGAACAAAAGACTCTGAAAGAAACTGACCTTCCCCTTAACTGCATAAAAGAATTTAGGATAGACGGCCTGTTCCAGGAAGGGGCTATCACCATAGATAACTATAGTATAATATGAACTAGGTATGATAAACAGGGAGGAACCTAACAAGGGCTTTTTACTCAAAGTCCTCTCCATCTCTCACTGTCTTTGCAAGACATGGTCAACACTTGTTTATCAAACATTTGCTTTTCCATCTCCGTGTAAATTGCCTTCCTCCTCTTTGAAATCCAAAACCACTACCCCCAACAGCCCCCTTTGTCTTTAGCTGATGATGGTATTTTTTTTTTTTTTTTGAGGAAGATTGGCCCCACGTTAACATCTGTTGCCAATCTTCCTCTATTTTTTTCTCCCTGAAGCCCCAGTACATAGTTGTGTATCATAGTTCTAGAGTTGTAGCTCTTCTATATGGGACGCCACCTCAGCATGGCTTGATGAGTGGTGAGTAGGTCTGCGCCCAGGACCCGAACTGGCGAACCCTGGGCCGCTGAAGCAGAAAGCGCGAGCTTAACTGCTGCGCTACTGGGCCGGCCCATGAAGATGGTATTTAAGATGGTGACTTCAGCCATTTTGGTGAGTTCCTCAGTTTTCCTGGCTTTCTCCCATATATACATGTTATTAAACTTGTTTGATTTTCTCCTGTTATTCTGTCTCATGTCAATTTAATTCTTAGACCAGCCAGAAGGACCTAAGGGGTAGAGGAATCGTTCTTCTTCCCCTACAGTGGGCGTCCCATGACCACGAGGACTTAGGGGCCCATGGGCCATTTTCCTGAGAGGCAGTAGGCAAGAAGCCCTTACCCAGAAGCTCAGAGAGCCACAGAGCCATAAGTGGCTGCGTCCTGGTGGGCGGATGTGTCTGAGTGACTGCCAGCTTGGGATTGTTCCCCACAGAAGTGCCTCTGTTATTTTGTGCAGTTCATCTCTAAGTATTCCAATGAGGACTCCCACCACTTCTCTTGAATTTACAGACTCCTCTGCAGGGACTTTTCTCCCTGCTAGTCAACTTAAATCTTCCTTTGTTCAGAATCTTTCCTCTTCCTCTGTTTTTACCCCTTCAACACAACCACAACCTCAAGAATGCAATCTTTGCACATAACATTATACCAAATCCAGCAAAACAGCCTCAGTAGACCACTCTTAGTACTTAAGGAGATTTCTGTTTGTTTCTTCTTCTCTTTTTTTGTCTAGTAGAGCTACCTTCATCAAGTACAAGGGTATATCTTTCGTGGCTTTTGTGACATTTCTAAGCTGTAGTGAGTCTTAGATTAAAGGTATTAAGAAAGAAGAAAACAACAACCAAAACATTCTTAGCTTTGCTTGAACTAAAAACCTGCATAGAAATCCATAATATTTGAAATATTTATATTTTGAGAGATAAAACAATGTTGGGTAAATATCTCACATGTACAAATAATTTAATTTCATAATTGTATTTTAGAAATGCTTTGCTCTTAATCAAAGAGACTTGCACCTTCTTTTCTAAGTTAGGTTTCAATCTCTACAACATCTAATGGGCAATTCAGTAGGACATCGTGGGAAGGGGTTCAAGAAACTGTGAAGAATGGCTGCCTGTATACCCCCAGGGACCCGAGGCAGTGGTAACTCCTGGACCCTACTAGGTTATCCCTTCTCTTGCCCCAGAGCATGTCCATGGGCCAAGACATGCACTCTGACAATATCTCATTAAAGTAACATAATGTTACTTATGTTAGCAGAAAGAGGAAGTCCTTTCCCCATCTCTTTGTAAACTGATGGAGGTACAGTGAAAAGAACAAGGCTTTAGAGATAAAATTGTCTGGGTTCCAATTCCATGTCTTCACTTAGTAGCTATACTTTGAACAAGTTACTTAACCCCTCTGATAAGAAAGCAATGAGCAGTAGAAGCCAGCATGGGTTCATTAATAACATCTTAGGTCAAACTAATGTAATTTTATTTTTTATAAATTCACTACACTATGCATAGACAGAATGCATTTTAATTTTGACACACTATTAGAAAACATAGCTCAAGATATCTGTGGACACCCTAAACAAACTCTTTTAGACATGAATGGTTATTTAGTAGAAGTAGTAATAATACTATTTGTTTCTGGTTATAAGTTTTCATTTTCTTAAATTTTTTTTTACTTAGATTCTAAAATTTCTTTAATGAGCACATTAATTTTTTTATACTCAGAAAAAAATGAACATAAAAACAAAGACTAAGGAAACATGTTCTAATGGTAATGGTGGTTGGAGTTCTGAGTATACACAGGTGATTTCCTTCCTTTTGACATATCGTGACATTTGACCATATTGCTTTTATAATGGAAAACAAAACTTAAAAACTCAAAATGTTGAATAAACATCATTGAAGAGTAGCTTTTGTTTTCAAGATTTAGCAGTTAATGCTTTTAAGAACACAAAATAATAATAGAGATTATGAATTACATATATTTTCCTTTGAAGAGTTTGCAAACCCAAGAGACTTTATAATTTTACTAATTTTTATTTGTGAGGTTAAAATATGTTCTCAAGCTTTTCAACCAGATAGTCTCATGGGTAAGCCCCATAATAAATTGACTTTTCAGCACATATCAGAATTAAAGAAGCTCTGGGTACTCCAGTTTTTCTATTATTATTCCCTTCTGTACTACGAGAATGTGTTATTTTCAGAATAAATAAAAAATAAGTCTATAATATATCAAATTAAAAAAAAGATATCTGTGGTCACAACGAATAAATGCAAACTAGATAGTTATTAAAAGCAAGTGTGGAGCTGGTTGAACAAGGACATACAAAGAGTGTGTGTGTTAACGTATCAATTCCACCTTGAAAGAATATCTTTAATAGCAGGAAAGTCTTGCTCCTGTTGGGTTCAAGATTTTATCAACAGCTTAAATAAAAATGTATTAAATGTGTGAGTGGCTCAAAGTAGGAAGAAGAGTGAGGGCACTGAGTGACAGAATCAAAATTCAAAATGATCTCGATAACCTAAAAGACTAGTTGAAATAAAGGCTATTAAAAGAGCTGTGTCAAGTTCAGCATTTATATTCATAGGTACTTGGGATATTGGTATAGCCCAAGGTTGGGGATGGTGTCAGATCAGCATGACACCACAGCAAGTAGACTGGACTCACTTGGCTGGCACGAATGGAGAGAGTCAGGGAAAAGAGACGACCAGCTTGAAGGGAGGGTCCCATTAGCCAAATCTGGGAAAATTTGAACAGCCAAATTGTATGGCTAATAACGAATTGAATAAAATAGCAATCCATGAGCCTATATTGATATAAATAAGTAAATAAATTAATGTGTGAAGGTGAAGAGAAAAGCCTATCTTATAGTAGAACACCAACTAAGAAATGTAGAAGGAATGATGGACACAGAAAAAAATCACCATTTGGCAAAAGTCAAAGTAATAATTGTTTCTGAGAAAAACACCAATAGAGGCTAATACTAGTGAGTGGAAGTGCAAAATACTTAATAATTAACTTTACAGTGGAGAAACCTGTCCAATATCATCTTATCTAAGTTGTAAAAGTCAATAGCACCAGATATGGGACAAATTGACATCATGTGCCTCCTGATATGATGTACTAAGAAGAACATGGCATCATATTTGTGGTATTCCTGTAAAAAATTAATAGCTTGGATCTAATCATGAGGAAATATAAGACAAAAGTGAATTGAGGAAGATTCTATCAAAATAACTGATCTGTAACCTTCAAAAGGGTCAAAGTCACAAAGGTGAAGACAAGACTGAGGAACTATTCCAGATTGAAGAGCCTAGACTAGAGACGTGGACTGAAAAGGAAAGGGTGTTTACAAGGACATTATTGAGAAAATCAACAAAATTTGAATGGGATTTGTGGATTGGATGGTAATATTATGTTAATATCAATGTCCTAATTTTGATGATTATACCGTAGTAATGGAGGAGAGTATCCTTGTGTTTTGGGAAACATGTAGGAGTAATGGGGCATCATATCTATAACTTGTTCTTAAACGATTTAGAAAATTAGGCAAAGTGAGAATGCAAAACAAGAGAAATGAAACAAATGTGGTAAAATGTTAACAATTGGGAAATCTGAGTAAAGGGTGTACTATTTCTGCAGCTTTTCCGAAAGTTGTAACGTATTTCAAATAAAAGTTAAAAAAAATCCATTACATAAGTTCAGATGAGACACATGAATTAGTAAAGTGTTGGAGGAGAAATTTAAACCTTAGGGTAGCTCAAGACTTCCTCTACTTGGCTCTCAGTTCTTGAGGAGTTGGTGCACTGATGTGGCCAGGTCAAAGGCAACATTCTGTGTCAGGGATCATTCGAGTACACGGACAAGCAGCAGAGTCCTCAGCCAGGCTTCCTGACGTCTGGAACCTGGATTAGGAAATCCACTGGGGACCAAAGCAGCTGTTCACTTGTGTTTTGTTCTCTCTTTGGCCACATGGTCACACTCATCTCTGCTTTTCTCCGTGTATTCATTCTTTTTTCTCTCTGCACATCAGATTGTCTTTCTTCTCTGTGCACATAGCAGAAAATGACCTTGGGTATCCTTGCAGAAGATTTAGAATCCAAATTGTTGAGAGAGAATGTAATTGGCCCTGTTGATTCAGGTGCCCATCCCTGGCTTGGTCAACTGTGGCAAGGCGGCTGGGGTGATGTGGTCCCCGCCCACTTGGCCTCAGAAGGGTTTGAGAAGCAGATGTTCCAAGAAGGGGCCTGAGCAGGTAAGCTGTGCCTGTCTCAGCAAAGGAACAAATGAGCCAGTGTAGGGATGAAAGGCCCAGCTTAACGAGGGAGGAGGTCGGAGACATCTTATTCTACACGATATCTCAATATGTGCGTGCTGGAGCACGGTTACAGAAGACAGAGCCCATTGAATCATCAAGAATGCAACAGCTGCAAGTGCATGCTGAGGCAGGGGTGTTGAACCAGTGACCCAAATACCACTAGTGCTGTTTCTGTGAGCGATGTGAGTTTTCCAACACGGAAACTAACTCAACGAAATTCTGAATAAAACAAAGTACTACTTTCCCTTGATTTATATGATAGCTGTATACTTGTAAATTCACTGTGTATTGAAAGCTTGCAAAAATATTTTATGTTTAATATGAAAAATGGAGTTAGGTTGTGGGTTCAGAGAAACAGGCTTTTAACCTACAGGAAGATCCTGCTGGACGTTCCAAAATCTTGCAGGATGAAGGATAATTCTCTATTGCATGGGACTCCCATACATTGCAGCATGTCCAGCATCCCCGGGCCCTCCCTAAAGCCAGTGGCTCCCCTACCAATTATTAAGACAAGCCAAAATACCCAAGATTCTTCCAGAATGTCTCCCAGGGCTGGTGCCATCCCTATTAAAAACCACTGGTTGAGAGACTAGTTTATCTCTGCCAGGAGTGGTAAGTGGGTTGTTTCTGTCTTATTGGAAGCTTTGTCTAAGTAAATCCTTTCCAACACTACCATTCAACAAACCCATGACTAAATCTCACGACGCCTGTACTTGTTTCCCTTCTGAAATATTGCAATTTTTTTTAATCCTTTGATATTCAAGAAGATACTCAAGTTTATACCAATACTTAAAAGCTATGTTAGCCAGGATTCTGTTAGCTTCAAATAACAAGAAGCTAACACAACTAGAGTCCTTTCACATACAAAAGAATTTATTATCTTAACTTATTCTCTTAACAAGGGTGGAGCTGAGTGCAAAACAACATGATCCAGGAATTCAAGTGAATTCCTTCCCTCCTTCCCTCCCTCCTTCCCTCCTTCCTTCCTCCCTTCCTTCCTCCCTTCTTTCCTTCCATCCTTCCTTCCTTCCTTCTTTCCTTCCTCCTTCCTTCCCTCCTTCCTTCCTCCCTTCCTTCCTTCCCTTCTTCCTCCCCCCCCTCCTTCCTTCTCTCTCTCTCTTTTCCTCTTTCTCTCTCTCACCTCTCTTCTTTTCCTTCCCTTTCTCCTTTCCTCCCTTTCTCTCCCTCTCTCTTTCTCTGTGAGCTGGATTCAGGCTCTCTCCTGGTGATGGGCAGATGGTGACTAGCCGTCCCCCATTCACATTCTACCCACTCTTTTCCTCTCCTGCTCTGAACTGTGTCTCGAAGTTCCAGGAGAAAACCACAACTATGAGAGAATTAATGGTATGATTAGGGAATACCTGTATGCCCCAACAAAACGGCAGGTCTGTGAGGATGGAATCTTGTCTTTCTTATTCATTGCTGTCTCCCAGCAACCAGCATAGCACTGCCCATTCTCATCACTTAAAAAATTCTTACAGAATGAATGAATTGCTCAGTTGGAACTGGAGGTTGCCCAGCTTTCAGAGCTGGTATTTCTTTACAAGACCTTCCTAGACATTTTTAAAATGTGGGCAAGAGGCTGCAGTAGCTGTGTGTTCCATAAGCAGGCATTCGGCAGGCTCATGGTACTGAGCTGTAGAAGCAGAACAGAGAAATCCAGTGGGAGGGTCCTCTTCACTCCAGATCCATCTGGGGGGCTTCTCCACCCAGAATTATCCAAGTTCATCCCCATCTTACTTCGGTCTGAGAACTAGTCATAGGAGACTAAAATCAGCATTAAAGAAATTGACTAATTCATTCAATTAGTACATTATTGAGGTCATTTCAATTCATTAGGCCACTTTTAAAATGTCATTTTGGTTCCATGTACACTTTTACATGCCTAGGAGAATTAGGCATTACATCAAATCTCAGTAAAAGAGCTCTCCTGCATAATAATAGACTTCAACGCCGGTCTGTACTGTACGAAGCGCTTTGCCACACTTAAAAGCATGACATTATATATTATCTTGCATATCTTCCAAGTGATAGAGGTTTTTTATTTTTCTTATGTGGAATAAAAAAAAGTTGGCAGATTGCATTTAAAATTGAACTGGGTGGGTCAGAATTGCTAGTGTTTAAAAAATGTGCACAACATCCTTAATATAGCTATTTGTGACTAATCCAGTGGGTGTCACACCCAGGGGAGAAAACAATAAGTTCACTTATCAAGAATTTGAAAAGTTAGAGTTTAGAACTCTATGCTTTTTTTTTTAACTTAAAATTATTCAAGGAATTACCCGAGTTTGGTTTAAGAAGAGATTGTTGATGATGGAAAATTAGGCATTTAAAGACTTTTAAATGGAAAAAAAAAGTTTCATGAACAAATCAGAAGAATGCAATCTATGCGCCTCTCCCAAATTTCATGTCTTTTAAAAATGATATCTTTTTAATTTTGTTTGTGTGTGTGTGTGTGTGAGGAGGATCAGCCCTGAGCTAACATCCATGCCAATCCTCCTCTTTTTGCTTGAGGAAGACCGGCCCTGAGCTAACATCTATTGCCCATTCTCCTCCTTTTTCTCCCCAAAGCCCCAGTAGATAGTTGTATGTCATAGTTGCACATCCTTCTAGTTGCTGTATGTGGGACGCCGCCTCAGCACGGCTGGACAAGTGGTGCCTCGGTGCACGCCTGGGATCTGAACCTGGGCTGCCAGCAGCGGAGCGTGCGCACTTAACCGCTAAGCCGCAGGGCCGACCCTAAAAATGGTATCTTTTGCTAATGATCTGACGCTGCTGCCACTGCTATGGCAAATACAGTGTATATCCAACAGCAGAATCAACTCCATGAACATCTTTTACCCTTGTAGCAAAATTGGTCTCATAGTCGATCCATATGTAACTTTATAAGAATCACTAATGTGTAACAATAGATTAATCTATTGATGATTCTATGTGCCAAGTACTTTCTAAGCACTTTATCAACATCACACTTAATTCTCACAACAAATTGTTCAATAGATGCTTTTATTATCGCCCCCATTTTACAGGCGAGAAAACAAAGACTTAGAGAAACTACACAACCAGTCCAAAGTCACATAGCTAATAAGCAATAGAGCTGGAATTAAGACTTGGGCTGGCTGACTCCTAACCACAGTGCTGTGGGGCCACTTAGGACCGACGCTGTGCATTTCACAAATACACATACTCCCATGTTTATATATGAAGGATATTGCGAAATTGAGACAAATATTCAACACTCCTTTTAATAATCCATCTTTTCAATGCAATTTTAAGTTACCTTATTCAGTTAACGGCTAGCCTCACTACACTACAGCAATAAATAAAATGGCTGAATATACAACCGAAACCCCAAGATAAATTTGAGCCTTGAATAGCACAGGTATCTTGTATAGCTGATCCAGATAGAAATGACTCAAAAACAAACTTAAGTATTGCCTCTTTGGGCTTCTGAATTTTGATTCTCCTAATTGGATAAGGTCCACCCTCAACGAAGGAGGAGAAGGAGGAAGAGAAGAAAAATAAGTGTGAGAATGCCTGAACCCACACTATATTAATTACATTTTCTTATTTTCTGTATTCTTGATGCTCTGATATCTAGGGCCTTGCCGATCAGGGATGGACTGCCCCTCCCAGGGTTAGCTAATTCTTAGAGATATGAGACAACTCAGGACAGTCTCTACACCCCAGAACCCACTGAAATTACTCAAAATAGCCAATCCTAAGCCACTTACCGTGTCTCGCCGTTCCTTCCTGTGAAAACCGTGATAAAGGTTCTTGCCCATGCTTACCCCTCACTCCCTCTGCCTCCTGGCCGACACTGGCTCTTCCCCATGTGGCCACACACCGCAGGCCTTGACTCTCGTTTCTAGGGGCCTGTGAATATAAAAAATCCTTCCTTCATGACAGTCATTTCTGTGTCTGCGTGTCTTATCACACCTGATTAAAACAAATCCTGGGTACATTTTAAAACACATATCCTAAATGAGGATTCATACGCGTTCAACAAATAGAACGAACTGTGAAATACATTCAGTGGGTGTCAAGGTTTATTTATTCAACAGGCATTTATACACTGCATATAAGGTGACAGAGACACTCTGCTAGGCACAGTTTCTGTTTCATTTCAGTAAGGACCCAGTGCAATCGTTGCTTCTCCGCCAGGCACTCTGGTAAGTGGTTCAGAGACATCAAAATCTATTTAGGTGAAAATGAAACCAGGGGGTTCACAAATTAGCCAGTTGGTTCACAATCACCCTCTATCCAGCAATAGGGTAGATGCAAAGAACCTGGAATTATGTTCCCTCATACATGGCATCTTTTAACTGAACAGACTCATTAAAACTTGGGGCATTATCATTTATCTCATTTGAACAATTAGCAAATGTGTGATGTGCATTCAAATTGTTCATTAATCAGTTGCAATTGTATCTAAAAGCAAAACGTGAAACAAAGGGAATAATTAAGATCTCCCAATTCCGACTTGCTACTAAGGACAAAGACAGCTTCTTGTTCAGGATTTCTCAAATTGGACACGACTTCTGTGTTTTAAAGCTTATGGCTAATCCAAATCTCTATTCTTCTTCAACGTCATAGTCAGTTTCAAGAGTTTGAAAAAAATATATTATATTGAAACAAAGATAATGGATATGATGGGATAAAGGCCCTATTCATACAATTAAAATAATAGCTCATGCAAGCTGTGTTAGGGATTTGGGATTCTTTTCAATGGCAGATTTATCATTAATAATTGAAAGAGAGAAAAGAAAGTCAATTTACTGGCTGGCTTAGACATAGCTTTCATGTGCTGCTAAACACAGTGGAAGGAGCCTAAACTCCTAACTGTGCTCCTAAATCGTGGAACAACAATTTATCAGGATTTTAATAGTCAGAATAAGACAGACAGAACTTAACAAATAAGTTTGCTTCAAATTAACCAGTAGGTGTCACTGTTTAAATGTATTGGCAACATTTATCCTACAGAGCTCTATGTAAAGAAGTCCAATAGAAAATAAACAATGTTGAATAACTTACAACTAATTCAAATCCATAGAGACTGCTTATAAATCCACACTCTTAATTTATAATTCAAAGTATTGACTTAATTTCTTATTGTTAAAGAAATCATTGGAAAACCTTTCTAAGCTTAAGGGTGGTATACGCACAAATGATTCAAATTTAAATTCAAAATGTTTTAAGAATTTTAAAAAATAAAGAGTCTATGGGGCCAGCCCCTTGGCGTAGTGGTTAAGTCCAGCTCACTCTGCTTCGGCGGCCTAGGTTTGCAGGTTTGAATCCTGGGCACAGACCTACACCACTCATCAGCCATGCTGAGGCAGTGACCCACATACAAAATAGAGGAAGATTGGCATGGATGTTAGCTCAGGGCCAATCTTCCTCAAGCAAAAAAAGAGGAAGATTGGCAACTGATGTTAGCTCAGGGCAAATCTTCCTCACCAAAAAAAGAAAAAAAGAGTCTAATATAACAGGTCTACTTTTCAAGGAAAAGTAAAGATTCTGCTACATTTTAGGATGGGATTTCAATTTTTAAGAACTACTGATATTCTCTAGCTCTAAATATGCAAGTTTGAGTGAAAGAAAATATTACTTTAAAAAAAATTATTTTATCGAGGTCACATTGGTTTATAACATTGTGTAAATTTCAAGCGTACATCATTATACTTCAGCTTCTGTAGACTGCATCATGTTCACCACCAAAAGTTTAGTTTCCATCCACCACCACAGAAACGTCATGCCCTTTTCCCCCTTCCCCCTCCCTTCATCCTCTTCCCCTCTGGTAACCACCAATCTGTTCTCCTTATCTATGTGTTTGTTTGTTTATCTTCCACATACGAGTGAAATTATATGGTATTTGTCTTTCTATATCTGATTTATTTTGCTTACCATAATACCCTCAAGGTCCATCCACATTGTCGCAAATGGCACGATTTCACCTTTTTTATGGCTGAGTAGTATTCCATTGTATATATACACCACATCTTCTTTATCCATTCATCCATTGATGGGCACTTGGGTTGCTTCCCAGTCTTGGCTATTGTGAATAATGCTGCAATGAACATACGGGTGCAAATATCTCTTTGAATTAGTAATTTCATGTTCTTTGGATAAATACTGGAAGAGGAACAGTTATATCATATGGTATTTCTATTTTTAATTTTTTGAGAAATCTCCACACTGTTTTCCTTAGTGGCTCCACTAATTTGCATTCCCACCACCAGTGTATGAGAGTTCCCTTTTCTCCACATCTTCTCCAAAAAAATAAAATAAAATAAATCAGATTACTTTTTAAAGCAATCTTTTTTTGAGGAAGATTGGCCCTGAGCTAACATCTGTTACCAATCTTCCTTCTTTTTCCCTTTTTCTCCCCAAAGCCCCAGGAGATAGCTGTATGTCATAGTTGTACATCCTTCTAGTTGCTCTATGTGGGACACAGCCTCAGCATGGCTTGATGAGCAGTGCATAGGTCCATGCCCAGGATCCGAACCGGCAAACCCAGGGTCGTTGAAGTAGAGTGCATAAACTTAACCGCTACGCCACCAGGCTGGCCCCACAGGTGGCATTACTTTTTAAATTTATTAAGGAAAATTGTGTCTAATTGTACCTACCACCTAGGTACAATGGGTCTGGGTGTATGATCTTGTCTGTCTAAGGAGATTGTGAATGTAAAAGTGCTTTGAAAACTGCAAATTGGTCTATGCATGCAAGGTAAGATTTCTTCCTAATTGCACAGTGTAGTTCTACTGTCTTTCCCACAAAGGGTGGCTCCAGAAAAGGGATGAGAACTCAGAGTTATGAAACACCGACTTTTGTGAGAAGAATGTCACAGCCTCACAACTACTCTGTGGAGGTAAATATTATTTCCCCATTTGCAAATGACGAAAGGGAGATTGGTAACCTGGGAAAATTGGCAACTCTACCTGACCCCAAAGCCTGGGTTCTTTCTACTGAATCACCTTGTGATTTGAACTTTTACAAATTGCATTATATTCTTAAAGTTTGCTGCATTAAATTAAAGTTCACTTAGAGAATCCTGCTAACCAGAGGCAATCTATGATAAAACATTTTGCAGAGGAGGATATAGTAAAGCAAAAGGTTCCATCTAAATTGGCAGGTGAAGACGGCTGTTTGGTAGCCCTATATATTGATCAGCTGACAACTCGTGGGTCAGTGCCCCCAGATCTATCTGATAGATTCTCTTGCTTCTAGACCAGCAGGTTTCAGATGTCATTTCATCCCTCTTTGTGGCATCTCAGTGATCCGTTTGTCAGAATTTCAGCAAGCTCAAGGAGAACACTAGTTGGTTTTTTACCATCTTCTCTAAAGCACAGCAGCTAGTTACTACTGACTAGAAGCTTGATTGAGAATGTTTTTTGTTGTTGGTTTTTTGTTTTGTTTTTTTTTTGCTGAAGAAGATTCGCCCTAAACTAACATCTGTGCCAATTTCCTCTAGTTTGTATGTGGGTCACTGACACAGCATGGCTGATGAGTGGTATAAGTCTGTGCCCGGGATCCAAACCCACGAACCTGGGCCACTGAAGTGGAGCATGTTGAATTTGACCACTACGCCACGGGGCCAGCTCCGAAAATGTAGTTTTAAAGGAACAAAGTAAAAATCCACACTGCGCTTTGCCTGTTCTTGGTAGTATTGGTCCATATTTGCATCTGAACATATTAATACAAACAAATTAGCATGAGCCCCTGAGTCTAGGCTGGAAAGGTTTCAAATTAATATTGTTCCTTGGCTTTTAAGGAGGAAGAGAGATAGATTGAGTTGAGTCTAATTGGCTATTGACTGAATTAAACAATCTTCTCCTAAAAAATATTTTCTGCTGATTCAACATGCCCTCTGTCCTGAGCATATATAAATGGACCAAGAGTTTCTACATCAATAGACACAGATACTTCCAAATGCAACACTAGTCAGATTGCTTCTTGTTTCCAATCCATCAGTGGACTCCAGGCACCACACTTAGCACGGTTTCAAGATGGCTTCCCCTACCTGTGTCTCTCTCTTTCCCTTCCCTTCCCCTCCTGGAATCCTACTCCTCTTCCTTCAGTTCTCAAGTAAAGCTGACTCTCTGAGGAAGAGTTGGCTTCCCAGACTGCCCTTTTAGCACCTTGGGCATAATTCATATTTTCTCATTATAAATGTCGTTCATTAACATCTCTGTCTCTCACTATCTAAGCTCCTTGAGGCAGAGGCTGGATTATTTGTCTGCACATCCCAAGCATCTAACAGTGACTGGCGCATAGTGAGTTCTAGGTGCTAGCAGGAAACTTTTTTCCAAGCACTTTAGACACTCTTTCTTTCCCTCTTTCCTTCCTTTCCCTTCTTGAACAATTCAATTCTAAATTCCTTAGACAGGCTTGAGCAAGGTAGATGTTACACTGGGGTGGGGGGAGTTTAGGGAATTACAAATATGGACAGAAAAACTAGAACAAAGCCTGTAGTGTTAGATTGGAATTGGAAGCATGGGTAAGAACTCCTGGATAGACATATAAATAAATAGATAAATATAGATGTGTATACATGTACACACACATGTTCCTTAATTCTGTCCACTGAGAGGGCCTGGGAACAGTAACATACCAAAAGCAATGAGCACACCTAGACTGAGATCTTGGTTCCTAACTACCCTTCGCCACTAAAGGGAACCAGGGATCTTTTCAAAATGGCGGGGTCAGGGAAAATACATGGTCTAGAAAGTAGGGAAGTGCTAAAGAGTGACGGGGACAAGTCAGAAGTCAGGTTGAAGGGACTTCCACTGGCCAAATCTGGGACACTTTGAGCATCAATACAAATAATTATAGAATAGATTGTAACTATTAATCAAAATAGGACCCCATGAGTGCATACTTACATAACTTATGATTCCATAAATAATTGAATAAAATGGAAAGTTTGATGAGTAATGAGATATTTACATAGCCTCAGAGCATTCCCCTCAAAATATGCATTAATCGCAAAGGGAAAAAGAGTAACGTTATAGTGGAGAAGCCTGGCAGAAAAGCTTAATCAAGCGAATTAAGATCAGTAACAGGCCACGTCACAATCGTGCCATAAGACGCTGGAGGAGCATCACTTCCCCCGAGAGGAAACATCAGACAAACCCAAGCTGACAAAGGGACGTTCTACGAAATGTTTGGTCCGTCATCTCCAGAAGCGTCGAGATCATAAAGGCTGGAGAGCCTGAGGAATCGTTCCAGATTGAAGATGCCTAAGGAGATGTGACAAGTAAACGCAATGCATTATTCTGAACAGGGGCCTTTTACTTTAAAAGACGACTGGTGATTCAGTGGGGTCTGGAGATTGGGTGGTAGTCAATTATCAATGTTAATTTCCCCATTTTAGTGGTTGTACTGGAGCAGTTAGTCTACCTTACTCTCAAATGATTAGATTACAAATAGGTTCTTTGCGCTATACTTGCAACTTTTTTCCTCTAGGTTTTAGATTACTTTCATTTTTAAAAAGTATTAAAAAAAAAAAATAGACCATGCCCTTAGTATTTTAAAATTCTAAGCCGAATGCACATTCAGAGTCCATTTTAGAGCTGTGACGCATACTGCCTCCGCTTTCAAGGAGTTAATGGAAGACCTGTGTGCACACAATGAATTTGGGCGGAAAAAGAAGGAAAAAGCAAAGAAAGTATCTTGGACTTTTCTGCATAGGCTGTTTGCGAGCTACGCGGCCACATCTCAAGCGCCCGCCCCGCCCGGCCGGCTCCGGCTCTGCAGCGGGGAGACCGAGTCCCGGGCCCACCACCCGGCGCCGGGCCCGCCGCCTGCGTTCTCTGCGGCCGCGGGATGCGGAGCCGCGCGTCGCGGGGGCTGCGCCTCTCCCGGCCAGAAGACGGAACTCCCGAGTCCCAGGCGTGCTGAGCTCGGTGAGATTGACATTTAAGAAGCAAACAAAAATTTTAACGAAGAAAAGGAGGCAACTACCAGGAGTGGGGTTCGAACCCACGCGGACATACGTCCATTGGATCTTAAGTCCAACGCCTTAACCACTCGGCCATCCTGGTGCAGGCGCACGGTGTGCCTCTCGCTCTTCCTACAAGCTGAACTCCCCCGTCCCCCTCGCCGCCTCCTGCAGGGGGGCTGGGGGGCCTCCGCCGCCGCTCCCCCGGGTCTCCCAGCCCGCGCAGGGCGGCCTCCCCGCCGGAGCCTCCGCCCCCCGCCGCCGGAGCCCCGCGTTCCCGGGCCCCCCACGGCAGCGAGGGCAACTGCAGCCGCGCTCGGGGCCCTGCCAGTTCTGCTTTCGGTTTCGAGGCGCGCGGGCGCGGGAAACAAACACCCGCGTCAACCTCTGGATTCCTGGGAGCACGTTTCGGAGGCGCCCGGAACTGGCGGGACCGAGCCGCGAGGGCGGCGTTTGCTTGGTTTCATTCTACACAGAATAAACTTCAAGGAATGAGTTGCACGGGCAGCAGCAGAGTTCTAGGACCCCTGTACCTAGGGGCCGCTTTTCTTCTTAACGAGGCGCACCGGAAGGAAGCTTTGTAGAAATGTGTCTATATTGCGCCAGGCCACGTGCAAAGAGTGGGGCGCAATTCGCCCTGCCTGCTGGCTGCAGGCGCCACCCCCGCTGCACCCCGTCTGATGCACCCCTCAAAACATCCTTTTTGTTCCCACGACCCACTGGTGCACTTACATGTTTCTGCCCTCTTGATTGTTCTGCAATGCTCTTCTGGCTTTCTGTGCATAGGAGATTCAGTGGGTTCTGTCAACTGCTTTCCCAGGACTTCCCCTCCACTGCCCACCACCCAGGACCACAGAGCCGAGGCTTCTGTGTTCTGGAGCATCATGGAACCCGGGGACTGAGCCACGATCCGGCAGCCACGCCCTTGTTCACACAGTACAGGCGCTGTCTTCCACCCAGACCTTCTATCATCCCGGAGACTGCACACGTTCAACTCACTGTGCGGGACCTCGCCAAGTGGCTCCTCACCCCGTGGGTCGCAGTGTAAGAAAGCCATTGCCCTGCCACCTCCTGGAACTCCGGTGATCCCTGGGGACATTGCCGTGACCTGTGGAGGCTGCTCCCCAGCCTGCTGCCCTGGTTCTCAGCGTTGCAGCCAAGAACATTACTGCCCCTGAGAGAGCTGCTCAGGATGATAGCCGGTGGAATTGCCCACTACCCACTTCGCCATTAACATTGTGAGGTGTCTGTGTCCCAGCCTCAGCGGTGTCCTTCCTACTGAGTGTGAGGCCTGCTTCTCCGGAGACAAGATCACAGAGCAGGTTCCTTAGGCCTCACCCTGCCCTGCTAAGAGAAGATGGGGAACTTGGTTGGACTCTGCCAGGGTCTAGAGGCATCCACGTGGTGATGACACAGGATCGCCACCCACCACTCACCGTCTCCACCTCATTGCACCGAATTGTCAGAGGCCTCAGATTTCATAAAACTGGGCTTTCAAGGTACATTAAATGGTAGTAATAAAAGAATGCTTTTCTTTTATTTTTATTTCTTTTATTATTAAAGTAATAAAAGAGTGCTTGCTGTGTGGCAATCATTGCTTTAAGCTCTTTATAGGTATGTTATCTAATTTAATTTTCTCCACAACCCTGTAAAGCAAGCATTCATATCTCCATTTTGAAGTTTAGAAGCCCAGTTACAAACTCACTCAAATACAAGAAGAGGCCTCCTAGATGTGCTGCCCCTGCCTCCAGGGCACTGCAGAACTTTACCACCAATCCAGCTGTGGAATCTTCCATGATCTCCTGGAAATGGCAATATACTATTTGAATGATATTTTTATGGAACCACAGACTTAGCCTCCAACGAGCCCCTAGTACAAGACTGTTCTGAACAACACAGCCACATCATAGGGCACCCCTTAGGAGTGCCTCTTCTGAAGCCCCAAGATTGTATTAAATTTCTCTGGCCATTGCTTAAGGATGGGCCTGGAACACAAGTTAGTCTAATCAGAGTTACAGGTAACTCGGAGCTATTGGAGAAGAGAAGACGGCAATCTGCTGTGTGGCAGATTGTATTTTTCCAAAGAGGACCACAATATTATCTCTCATCCCACATGTGACTTTGTCATCCTCCACTGTAACTTTGACACCCGTACCATCAATAGGTGTGGTGGTGGGGTCTATGTTCTCCCTCATTGAATCTGGGAAGGCTCGTGTCTCTGGCAGAGTGATGCTATGTGACTTCTGAGGCTAGGTCATACAAGGTGCTATACTTCACCTTGTTCTCTTGGGATGCTTGCTCTGGGATCCAGCCACCATACTGTGAGGAAGCCCAAGTAGCCATGTAGTTGTTCCAGCTGACAGCCCCAAACAACAGTCAGTATTAACTGCTACAAAGGTAAGTGAATGAGCCTTCAGTTGATTCCAGCCTCTAGCCATCAGGTGACCCCCAGCCATTGAATCTTTCTAGCTAAGTACCCAGATATCATGGAGCAGGGACAAGCTGTCCCCACTGGATCCTTTTCCAATTCCTGGCTCACAGAATCTATGGGCGGAATACAAATGTTATTGTTTTGTGCTACTAAGTTTTTTTGGGTTTTTTTGTTTTTTGTTTTTTCCTTGAGGAAGATTGGCCCTGAGCTAACATCTGTGCCCATCTTCCTCTATGTTGTTTGTGGGACACCGCCACAGCATGGCTTGATGAGCGGTGTAGGTCCGCACCCAGGAACCGAACCTGGGCTGCTGAAGCAGCGCGCGCTGAACTTGACCACTAGGCCACAGGGCCAGCCCCAAGCTTTTTTTTTTTTTTTAAAGAAGCAATAGATAATAAAAATTCTGAGACTGATAAACTGAGATAATCTCCTGGGGCACTGAGAGCACTATAGAGAGACAGGCTATCTGAGAATAGAGCCAACACAGGGGAAAGCAGAGTCCCGAGATGAAGAGTCTGAAGTCTGATTCCATCACCGGAGTCCGTTCCTCCTTCCATATTGGAAACTGGATTCTGGGCCATGCTGCTTTTTTCCAGATCAACATCTTCCATGGGACTGTCTGGGTGGAAGAACACAAGTTCCATCCCTATGTCCTAGCTGCAAGGGAGGCTAGGAAGCCAAGTTCTGGCTTCCACCTTAGGAAGCAGGCTTCAAAATGGAGGAAATTCTTCAAACATAAGAAGGGTGTTCAAAAGATGCTGACGACTGCAAGCCATGACAGATACCCACTTGAGTGTTGGAACAAGACGTGAAAAGCACTGTGCAACGACATTTGTTATAACTGACAATATTAGAGAGCAAATGACAATATTAAGACAGATTTTGTAGCACTGAAATGGCTTCATGTTCAGGAAATTGCAGTTGACATACTTCTTATGGGGAAATGTTTCACTCTATTTAAACTAGTTTTCCACTGTGTGTGTGTTTATTTAAGCCATGTTATTCTTTATGCATTCTGTCATGGTTTAAAAAATATGTCCATAAATGCTTTGATAACACCTCTCTTCAAGAGATGGAGCCTAATTCCCTTCCCTTTCAGTGTGGGCTGGATCTAGTGACTCCTTTCTTTCTTTCTTTCTTTTTTTTGCTGAGGAAGATTAGCCCTGTGCTAACATCTGTTGCCAATCTTCCTCTTTTTGCTTGAGGAAGATTTGCCCTGAGCTAACATATGTGTCCATCTTCCTCTACTTTATATGTGGGGGGCTGCCACAGCATGGCTTGATGAGCAATGCATAGGGGAACCAAACCTGTGAACCTGGGCCACCAAAGTGCAGCACATGAACTTAACCACTATGCCCCCACTGGCCTCAAGTAACTCATTTCTTTCCCCCGCCCCCCAAAGCCCCAGTAGATAGTAGTATGCCATAGCTGCACATCCTTCCAGTCGCTGTACGTGGGATGCGGCCTCAGCATGGCCGGAGAAGCGGCGGGTCGGTGCGCGCCCGGGATCCGAACCCAAGCTGCCAGCAGCAAAGCGTGCGCACTCAACCACTAAGCCACAGGGCCGGCCCAAGTAACTCATTTCTAATGAATAGAATAAAACAGAAGAGACGGTATGCAACCTGAGAGACTAGGTCATCAAAAGGCACGGCTGCCATCATCTTGGTTTCTCTCTTGGGTCATTCCCTCTAGAGGAAACCAGCTGTCAGGTCACGAGCACCTTGATAGTCCAATGGAGTGAAGAGTGGCCAGCAAGGAATTGAGGTCCCATGTGAATGGCCTTGGAAACAGATCCTCCAGCCCAGTCAAGCCTTTGGATGACTATTGCCCTGGCCAACGTCTTGACTACAACCTCATGAGAGACCCTGAACCAGAACCACTCAGCCAAGCCCTGACTGCCTGACCCTCAGAAACTATGTAAGATAATACATATTTCTTGTTTTAAGCTGCTAAGTTTTGTGTTATTTTTATGCAGCTATAGTTAACTAATACGTATACTAGCCAAAGTCAGTTTCTCTAGCTTTGACATCTCACAGGCATATATTTTGTTTCCACACATATATTGTAAAAGAATAATCTTGCTGACGTCTTTGCTAACATCCAACTTTCCTTCTTCCATTTGTTTTCAAACTCTTGAATGGATTTCCTATTCTTTCCAAGTCCGCTCATTTACTTTGTTTTTCCCAGAATCCTCTGATGTGTGGTTTCTACCCTTTCTTTTCTCTCTCTTTATCTTTTCAGAATGAAGATATCTTTACCAAAAGAGATACAAGTTGTAAAAGTTATATGAAGTTCAAATAATATAGAAGTGAATAAAGTAGAATATGTAGCCCCTTTCCACCACCCCTGTAATCCCAGTCATACTAAATCGGGACCCTTTGTTGCTTGAAGATGCTGAGCCATTTCCTGGCTCTCGTCTGCCTTTTCCCATGGTGCTTTTCTCTGTCTAACTCTCCTCTAAGGCCCAGCATAAACCCTACCTTCCCACCACACATATAATTGTCAAATGAAATGAGTAAGGATAAGTTACACTTACCTGCAAATATGAGTGTACCAGACAAGGGAAGTTCCATATAAGACTATACAAGCATCCTTCTCACTCTGCTTTATCTTTATTACAATAAAAATTAAAGTATGTGATATCATTAGGAATATGTTATTCTTAGTGACAGAATTTTCTGTGTAAGTACATATAGAATTTAAATTTTTGTCTCAAATCTCATGAAAGATGGTGCATACATATCCTATACAGTAAGCAGAATATAAATTAGCCTTTTGTTCGTAATTAAGAATTGTCATTATGATAGCAATGATTTTTCTGAACGCTAGAGAAAACAAGACACAGCAGGACATCATAACGTAAAGGTATTGTTTAGACTGTGGAGTCAATAGACCTAGTTTGAATTCTAATTTTTTCATAGCTCAGTTTCCTCCTCTGTAAAGTGGGGATAATAATATCTATCTCAGAGAAATCTTGTGAGAACTAAGTGAAATAATGTATGTAAATTATCTAGCAGGGTGCTTGGCTGGAGGTGGGCTCCTGTGGTAGCCAATATTTCTTGCTTTTCCAACAGCCATTCCCAATTTGATTTCAGGGAAAGTAGACTCCTCCCCCTGTCCCAAGGGATGAATCATGATTGGTCTAAACCAGTAATTGTCATGTCATCCCTTTTGTCAATAATTGGCATGTGATCCAGTTCTGGCCAATGTCAGAGAAGGGAAAGTTGACAGGGTGTTCTGGGAAAGATTTTCTTTCTTTTTTTTGTGAGGAAGATTAGCTCTGAGCTAACATCTGTTGCCAATCCTCCTCTTGCTCTACTTTATATGTGGGATGCCTACCACAGCATGGCTTGATGACTGGTGTGTAGGTCCGCACCCAGGATCCAAACCTGTGAACCCTGGGCCACTGAAGCGGGGTGCGCAAACTTAACAGTACACCATTGGGCTGGCCCCAAAAGATTTTCTTCCTGAATTAAAAATCAGAGCCTCAGGAAGTGGAAGCCTGTGCTGTTCCTTCGCTTTTTCTTCCTGCCTCCAGTGAGAAGGTGTGAAGATGCAATTCTTGGAGCTGTGTTAGCCAACCTGTGACATGAGGGCACAAGCCTATGATAAGGCGCTAACACTCAAAGATGTCCGAAGGGTAAGTTAGAAAGAGACTTTGCCCTTCAAGACCTTAGTGAGCCACAGCCAACCAGAGACCACCTACCTCCAATCTGCTTGTTATACAAGGTGATTAACATATCTTCAAATATAAGCCAGTGGTTCTCAAAGCATCAAGATCACCTGGGAACTTGTTAGAAATGCAGATTCTCCAGCTGCAACCCAACTTCTTGAATCCCCATCTTAGAGTTGGGTGATTCTGAAGCTTGCTCAAGTTTTAGTGTCCCTGTTGTCACAGTAGGGTTTCTGTCAAAGCATTCCTAACTGAGTGCTCATACAGTATGTGTAGAATGGACAAAAGGTTCTACAGTATTCCCTGGACGTTTCTTCCTTGATTGATTCCCTATTATTGGCTTGCTTTCTTATCATTCACCTCTCTCTCCTAAGTAAGCCTATCTCCTAAGGGTGACTTCTGTCTTTCTGTGTATAAATAGATGTGTAAATTACCGTGTGGAACCCTGAAGCTGCCTTCTCCTAAGGGATATCTTGGGCGATAGAATCTTCACTGTCAACTTTACCAGAAATCTCTCATTCCTAGCATCATTCTAACACCCTTTTATTTCAACATCAGTTAAATGCCTCTGGATTACTTTTTTTTTTTTTGGCAAAAAATTTGCCTTGAGCTAACATCTGTTGCCAATCTTCCTCTTTTTTTTTCTGTCCCCAAAGCCCCACTGTATAGTTGTATATTCTAGTTGTAAGTCGTCCTAGTTCTTCTATGTGAGCCACTGCCACAGCATGGCAACTGACAGGTGGTTTGGTTCCACGACTGGGAACCAGTCCTGGGCTGCCAAAGCAGAAAGCACCAAACTTTAACCACTAGGCTATCAGGGCTGACTCTGGATTACTGTCAAACCCATTCTTTGTCTTATCTTATGAAGATATATGGCCACATCATAGATTTTGAGAATATTATCACTCAACACCATCAACACGAGAACATTTTCTTTTTTTTTAAACATCCATGCCAATTCTCCTCTTTTTGCTGAGGAAGACCAGCTCTGAGCTAACATCTATTGCAAATTCTCCTCCTTTTTTTCCCTTTTTCTCCCCAAAGCCCCAGTAGATAGTTGTATGTCATAGTTGCACATCCTTCTAGTTGCTGTATGTGGGACGCTGCCTCAACATGGCTGGACAAGTGGTGCGTCGGTGCGCACCTGGGATCCGAACCTGGGCCGCCAGTAGTGGAGCGCGCGTGCTTAACCGCTGAGCCACGGGGCCAACCCCCATATTTTCTCATCTGAAGGTGAGAATGGGAAGTCTACCGTTTGCTGACATTGAGGATTACCAAATACCAAATTCTAGGCACTTTCGGATACCTGAGTGTGCTATTCTGGATTCCAAAGAACAGAGTTGGTGGCTGAGCATGTGTGAGATCAACCAACCCTGACTCTCTGCCGAAACCGTTTGTGGTGAGTCGCTTTCAGACAGCTCTGGGTCATGGACACCGTAAAGAGATGCCAGATTGCTGGAAACATGGGACAAGGGGCAGGGGCAGGGAGGTTTGTTTGCCTCCTATCTCCCAGCAAGGCAGGACTCAACTCCGGAGAAGTCTAAGTGGGGATTTTGCCAAGGACTCTTAGCTTGCTTTCAGCAGGATTGTGTACTCCCTCTTCTCCTCTTTTCCACCTCATCTTCTGTTTTCCAACTTTATTAAAGACAAATTTTGTTTTATGGAGCAGTGTCTCAGCATCACTTTACTGTGAGAAGCACTTTACATGTATTATCTCATTTAATGCCTTTTTTCTACTTTTCCCCATTTCTATTTTAGTTCTTTATTCTTTAAGTCTTCTGCCTCCATCTTGTTTTTCTTATTTTTGTCTTTTTTTGTATTTTCGTTAAATATGTGATTACTTTTGCATCTTCTTGAAGTTACAGTTATTTCTAGTTTAGAATTTTTTTAATCTATGTTCATGTTTTTATTTTATTTTACATATTCTAACTTTTTCTTTTATAATTAAATCTAATAGTAATAGTTCACTCTTCGTTACATTCCTGTTCTAACCCCTATATTTTAATTTCAACATTTTAGTTCTTCTTCATTTTCTCTCTTCCTTGTGTTACTTTACTTTAAATTTTTCTTTCTTCCTTAGGAATATTTATTTTACTTTGTGTTTTTGGCAGGTAAGAAATACGGCCTTGAGAAGTGGCAGTGAAGAAAAAGCCCACATCCTCTGTCCCCACGGGCTTTACACCAAAGAGAGGGACAATCTAACAAAAGGTAGGGTCTTCCTGCAGCCCCTCAGGATGGGGGCTCAGACTAAATTGGTTAAATATTAAAGGGCAGGGTGAACTTAGAAAATGTCAAACAAAGGAAGACCCAGATTATATATCATATATATGTTGGTGACCCTATAATTTACCATCCAACTCCAGACACTTGTAAGAGTGAAAGAAAAATTATTTAAAAAACTATTAAAAATTATGCTGGGACAACAGGCCTGCAAGAAGCTGGTCCCAGGCAATTTAGATATGTAAAAGAAATATGTATGCAAATTTGTACTAAAATTAATTAATATCGGCTCTGCACTTAATAGACATTTATTGAATGAACAATCACATTAAGGATTATATAAATTTAAATGTAAATCAAAACCCAATTCTTGATACGTGAAATACTTTCTTGTTGGATCAATTAGGAACCAGACAGGAAATTGTAGCGGCCTTCACAGCTCAAGTGTCTGCTGTGCATTCTGGATTGCATTAACCACACAATACCCCACAAATAGTCATCTTTCTTTTTTTTTAAGTATCAGCAGGAATTCTTTAATTTCATTTGGTTGTGGACAGAGAGGAGAGAACTGAATGATGGTGGTTCTGATGTTTCGCCCCTCGATAACTGGGAGGATGACAACTCCATTAACTGAAGGAGGTCCATAGGAAGAACAGAATGCTGAGTTTGAGGAACCTGTGGGACATTCCAGAAGAGAGGTCAAGTAGACAGTAAGATATGAAAATCCGGATCTCAGGTGACAAATCTAGGCTAAAGATATAGATAATTGAGTCAATGTCTCAGGCAAATGCCATGGGTGTCACACAGTGCAGGCCAGAACCACGGGCAGAGGGGTAGTCCCAGGATGATGCCCATGTGATCTCTAATGATCCCACAGTATGCTTGGGCAGGGCCCAGTTTGGTATATTATGAGCTGATCCCTACTACTCAAAAACAATAATTTTCAAAGGGGAGAATAAGAGCAGTCTTGCAAGCAGAAGGCAGAGTCTAGCTTGGGTGCCAGCTGCTCGGAGAGGTTGTCCACTTACACTGACAGCACCCAGTACCTTGGGTGAAGTTGAGTTTGGGTGCTTGCTTCTTGTCAGACAAACCAAAGAGAGCTGCTGGGGTCGTCACTGGTCAATCCTCTCTCCATCGAAGTTTGGAAATTATCACCATAGGTAGCGAAGCCATGGGCTGGATGAGATCACCTACAAAGAATGAACAGAGAGGAAAGAGTCAAGGCAGAATCCTTGGCCATTACACATGTCAGTGTGTGAGCTCACTGACCCACCCTGAGAAATATACGAAGTAACTCTGTGTTTTTATGCCACCAAGCGCTGGGGAGCAGTAAATCCCTCCCTCTTTTTCTTAGTTGCCTTAACCACATCTAATGATTTGTGATAGCTGTGTCGTGTCCAGGTGCAGCTATGGAGAAGGAAAATACTGTCACTCAAGCTCACGCAGGGCACATGGTCTTCGGCAAATTACAGCCTCTTTTTCCTGTCAAATAAATCAGAGGAGTTGGTACTACAAATCTGAGTGCATGAATGTTTCCTTTTGTTTTGTTTTTGCGATATACTTTAAGGAGGTAATTCAATTGTTTAGTTGCTCCGTGGTGTACCTGTAATTCCAGAAGTCTTCATTTGAGGTGTAAACTGTAGTATCTACTTTGTTTTTAAGACTTGGTGAAAACTTTGAAAATGGAAACAAAATATATGTATATATTTTTAAATTTTCTTCTGAATAGAAAAGCAGACCAAACAAAGAAACAATAGACTAAATGGAGTTAATAGCATCATTCTCTCCCAGTTTTATTTATTGTTAAAAAATAACGCAGCAGTAGGATAAAGAGAGGAGAGGCAATTATATTTTACCGAACTGTGAGAATGGACAGATTTTTTTCTTTTTTTTTTTTGCAAAATGTAGAAGGAAAATAAATTAACATGCAAGTGAATATAAAGGCTTTGAGTGATCAGAAATCTATTAAAAGCCTTTAGGTGTTAGGAGAAATTTCCAAAATTTTCATCTTATTTATCACATTGAATTTTAGCCCCTACAAAATTATACCATAGAATACCATCCTACACAGTTTTACCAAATTACACTCACAGGGCATACACAGTGGAAAAAAAGAAAACCTACCAACTTCTAGTTGTAACCATTGACCCTGTTGATGTGTCAGCCAGCCAAGGAAGTCGTTTGCTAACAATTTCTATTTCTTAGTGCATAGATGAAAATTAAGTGAGTTAGTTCACTGGAAAATCTACTTTTAGTATTTCCAGCTTCCCCCTTCTAATTTTTGGTCCACTTCAGTTGTGTCCCCCAATCCTACTCAGCCCTTCTGAGTCTCTAGGGTTTTCTTGCCTTCTGACCTTCCTTCTATCTAGAAACAGGTATTCTTTCTTCCTTTCTTTTTATTTTATTTTTCAAGTTCATTCACACCACTGGATTATTTCTTCCAAAAACATTTTTTTAAGCCTCTCATCTCTTATCAAGAAAGAAAGGATTTCTTGTCACCATTTTCATGTCCCCCAGTATTTTCTGCCAGTCCATTTTGAATGTAGCACTGAAATTCTTATCAGGGAGAAACAATACAACTTTTCCTAATAAAGCTGTGGTTTCCTCTTGGAAATGAGAACTTGTTGCTCAGTTACTTCAGATACTGATAAGGGCGAAAGCAGGTTACCAAACACAAGAAGCCACCCTGCTGATGAGTTGCAGAGTTCAAAGGACAGGCACTTTCATTTCCCAGACAGTTTGACTTTCTCCTGGGTAAGAGCATGTTTTAACATCTTGCCACTTAGTAACATTTCTTGTTCAACAGGTTTCTTCCATGAACCAGATTCCACAGTGAAGGTGATGAAGAGAAACTGTGTTACCTCATCCATGCCCTTTTAAGGGTGCATTAGACCAGGGTAAACGAGAGGGCAGGACAGAAGAATGAACTAGTTCAACACTCCTCGCCACAAGAGAAATTCCTGTCTTTGTCACGTGGAGGCTAAATAACTTCTTTTTATCGGGAGGTGACATTCCTGGTATATCCTCTCTACCCCCTGGAGACTCTCTTGCTGATTTGGTCCCAAACTGAGGTTTGAAAAAGTTGGAGCCCCAGCTTCCGGCAGCTGGGAAGCACACAATAGCAGGTCTGCCTGGTCGGCTTCAGCAGGAGATTGCTGGGGCTTTGCAACCCAGGCGGGCTCCCAGCACAAAGGAAGGGCAGTTTGGAGTCCTCCAGTCTCTCCTTGGTCTTCAGCTCCTTCAGGAGAAGAAACGGCCTTGCAATTATTTCTCTGCACACTACACAGGCAGTTGAACATTTTTGTATTGAATAAGCATTAGGGGTCCCTAAGGAGTCTGTGTGTGTGTGTTTTGGGGGGGTACCCTGACATACTTAGGAGAATGGACTGAGGCATCTCGGACATCCTCAGATCGAGCAACCTCAGTGACTGAGGACAGTTTAGGACTGACGCCCAAAGCTACCACCCTGAAACACAGCCTTTTATGACGACGAAAGGGAACTAAATATTTTGCATACATTACCCCACCAGATGCTGTGTTAGAGAGGAAAATGCACAGCTGAAACCCAAGCCAACACATTTTGTCCAAAAATTTTAAAAATAATCTTTGTTTTATATGGCTGGAAGCATAAAAAGAAAACAAAATCCCTTTCAGGTAAAACTTAGTTTTACAACTTTCTTTGCATCCCACCTGAGTCTGTATCTTTAATAAGGTATAGTCTTCCAGGCTCTGCCTCACAGCATCCAGTCCCGGCCTCGGTTTGCCCCAAGTCATCCTCGCTTTGGTCGCGGTGATTCAGACCTTCATTCTCTCTCTGCACAGCCCTTTCAGATTGACTGTTCTCTTGGATGATCTGCTTCTTCCCAAGTCGCTTTTTCTCCAGTCCCATCTCCTCCCCTCACCAAGTCCCCCTCTGGGTAGTGCTCCCAGGACACTACCCTCCCACTCTGGGCCTAGTACCCAGCACAGACCCTCCACTGGGAAGAAAGACTAGACTCTGGGCTTTATGCTGTAAAATAAACACATTTAGAAAGGTATACAAAAAGTCACTCCTAACAGAAAAATTCTGCATATCTCTATTTCTGCATTTAGACCACAAACATTTGAATACTTATGAAATAAAAGATACTATGCAAAGTGCTAAGATCAGGAAACAAAGAAGATGCTATTGATTGCCTTTAAAAATCAAAAAGCAGTCTAGCAGAGGAAGCACAGGTTGCTTGGTGAAGAGAAGGGTGGTGCTGGTCAGAAGAATGCACCTCACCTGCTGCACCAGCATAACTGAGGGATGGAGGGGTAGATGCTGAAAGCCATAAATTTCCACTGAGGCCACACCTCCCACGAGCTTTCCTTGCCAGTGACTGAGCAGAGACACTAAGGCAGGCCTGTCCCTGGAAGATGCTGATGCCTCTGACGGCCAGTTGGCTCAAGGACTTCCCAATGGCCTTGTGAAATCCTTTTAGACTGCACAGCAGTCTAGGACGCTTCCATCCAACCATCCTCCTCTGTCGCCTTCCCTTGGGTCAGCCTTGCACACAGTCCGACCGCTCTCAGCCTAACCCGGCTCCGTCTCCATTTTCTCTCACAGGCATTTCCCCTAATAAAATCTTTGCACTGTTCAACCTCTTCCTGGAGTCGGCTTCTCAGGGTACCTGGACTAACATAGGGGACAAGTCAGGGGAAGTGGTCCAGGCAGAGAAACAGCCTGCAGGGATGGCCAGCGCTGAACGAGAAGAGAGTGTGCCGTGAAGAGTGGGAGGGATGAGCATGAAGAAGCAGGCGGGGCCCGGATCCTGCGGGATTTTATCCCAACAGCAGTGGGCAACCATCAGAGTTTTGAGCACATTAATGACGTGAGCAGATGAACGGATAAACAAAATGTAGTATCTACATACAACGGAATATTATTTAGTCTCAACAAAAGAAGGAAATCTTGTCACACGCTACAATATGGATGAGCCTTGAGCACATTATGCTAAGTGAAATTATCCAGTCACAAAAAGACAAACACTGCATGATTCCACGTAGACGAGGTACGCAGAGTAGTCAAACTCATAGAGACGGAAAGTAGAATGGTGGTTGCCAGGGGCTGGGGGGAGTGGGGAATGCGAAGATCTTGTTTAATGGGGACAGAGTTTCAGTTTTGCAAGATGATAAGCGTTCTGGAGATGGGTTGCACAGCCATTGAATAAAGTTCAATTGAACTATATACTTGAAAATGGTGAAGATAGTAAATTTTATGTTATGTACATTTTACCACAATTAAAACAACAGCAACAACATAGTACCAACAAAGAAAAAAAAGAAAAAGCACTATGATTGCAGTATAGAGAATGGATTAGAGGGGGCAAGACTAGAGGCCAGAGATCAGTTAGAAACCTCTAAAGTAATGGAGACAAGAGAAGTGATTGTCTGAGCTGGGGGAGGGACAGTGGGGGTGAGAGAAGTACACGAATTCTAAGAGGTGAGGAGGAGAGAGACAGGAGGTGTAGCAAGGGTGCTGGTGTGGCCAGTGGGGTTGAAAGTGACTGACAATGCCATTTGCAAGAGAGAGTGAACAGGAGTTGCTGGGTGGGGAAGATGGTGGATTCTACAGCATCAGAACCGCTGATGGGATATCTAAGTAGATGTTTGATGGGCAGTTGGATGTACAGACCCAAGTCTCAGCTGAGAAGTCAGGGCTGGAGATTCAGATCTGGAAACCATTAGCCTTCAGAACGCTGGTATTTGAAACCCTGGGAGTGAAAGAAATAGCTCAGGGAGATTGGGTAGACTGACAAGAAGAAAGGCTTGGATGCAGACTCAGCAATGAGGATGGAAGAGGGAGAGAAAAAACCTGCAAAGGAAACTGAGAAGGAGGAGCTAGAGGTAGGAAAAAAATGTAGAGCCAGAAGGCCAAGGGAAGAGATGTTTTTGAAGATTAGAGAGATTAGTCAAAGAAAATACACATTCCCTCTCTTTGTGCAATTTATGCTTCTAGATTGAGGTTGATGTGAACATTCATAGAGAAACTTAGTAATATGAGAGTAAGAGATAGACACACAGTAGTATATAACTTTTGTCAAATGTTAGAGGACTGCATTCTTAGTTTCCACTTTTCAGAAGAAATGAGATAGTAACACTACTTCACAAGATTATCAAAAATCCAAGAGACCAAAGCACCCTGTCAACTGGAAAGTGTTACACCAATGGGTATTATTATGTTGGTTGAACATGTCTATCCGTTGTCGGATGGGACAACTTTTGAGCAACGTGTGGTCAGATCCAGATTAGGGCCCAGAAGTGTACATAAGTTGAAGGTCAGGGTGAAAAAGCCAGCAAAACTTGCAGAGGACCAACAGTCAGGTTGTAGGGTCAGAGCAAGCAGTTCAACAGAAACTAGACCATCATGAATAGAGAAGAGTTAGGTAAGGCAAGGTGTAAAAGTCCACACACACAGTAAACAAAACAAGGAAACTGAGGGGGAACGAGTGTAGAACAGACATGAGGTACCCTCTGCCTCCAAGAAGACTAAGAAAACTGAGGCACTGCTCATCCTCAGCCAGTGAGCTTTGGTATGTGTGGGTATTGATTCATTCCTTCTTTCCTTCTTGTCTTACCTTGTTCCATAATAGATTTATGGTGGCTTAGAACACATCCCCAAGTGTGGGTACCCTAGGATCTGCAGGAGGTATCAGTGAAAGGGGTCACAACTAGAGACCACGTCGATGAAGTATAAAGATCCTGGCATAGAAACACATGCATTACATGTGTGTTCCTGTTACATGGCTTTAAGTGCTTTTCTGTTTGGGATAGCTAGATTGAGCACATGCAGTTGGCTGAGCCTACCTGAAAATAGAGACAGAAGGGTGTATATATATATGTATATATATATATATATATCAGAGTAACAGTTGACTTGCTCTTTTTTTTTTTTTTTTTTTTTGGTGAGGAAGAGTCGCTAACATCTGTTGCCAATCTTCCTCTTTTTGCTTGAGGAAGATTGTCGCTGAACTAACCTCTGTGCCAATCTTCCTCTATTTTGTATGCGGGATGCCGCCACAGCATGTCTTGATGAGCAGTGCATAGGTTGCGCCCAGGATCCAAACTCGCAAACCTTGGGCCATGGAAGCAGAGCGTGGGTACTTAACCACTATACCACCAGCCCAGCCCCTTGACTTGCTTTTGACAGCAGAATTAAAAATCATTGCAATTAATTAAATGGGGCTATTAGAAATGGAAAATCAATAGAATCTAGACTGTAACTTCACCAGCATCTTTATTACCATATACATGTATGCATACACATAAAAGTTGTATATACAAGTTGCACGCTCTGTTACTTGTACCCATTATAGAATATTATGAGGTGCTGGGATACAGAGGGAGGGATATGTCTATAGTTGGCTACAGGACCACGAAAATTCAGCGATATAGATTAGGAAAAAGGGAAGAGGCCCAAGAAGTGGCTAAGGATGCTTGCAGTTAAAATGGGATATAAAAAATACTTTAAAAATAGACATCAAGAATTTAAGAATGACAGTGTTGGGGACTGGTCCCTCCCTCCTCATTTTTCAGGATATCTCTGGTTTTAAAGCATCCTATGTAGTCTCACCCAGATCATCAGTTCAGGTCATCTTTCTCACCGGTAAATAGATAATCTTTACTACAAAAGCTTCCAGCGTAGAAGTACATCGTGTCCATTCTTTATAACACATATTGGTAATGAAGATGTTCAACATTTATATGATGGTGAAGTTACATTCTAGATTCCATTCATTTTCCATTTCTAATAGCCCCTTTAATTAATTGCAGTGATTTTCAATTCTGCTGTCAAGAGCAAGTCAACTGTTACTCTGATTGCAACTGGGTATTTCAAACTATCATCTTGATTACAAATGAGTGAATTTCATGCTGCAGTTGGAGAGACCTTGAATATTTTGAAGAGAGGAGTAGAAATATGTCTGATGGTAGAAAATAGAATGGTAGGATTTATACATAAATCCAAGACAACAGTTACCCTATTTTACTATTTTAAAGCTATACACAATCTTCAGTAGTTTCCTGTCAAGATAGGACCTTTATATTGTAGAGTCTGAAAAAGATCTGCATATGATATTTAACTAGGAAACATTGGAACTGTTTTTAAATAAATATAAAGCATTGGTACAAGAACCCTGTTCTCTTTCCAAGTCTTGAAACCATAAACTTACTCCCATGCTGTCATAGTTCAAACATTTTTGAATTATTGATCAGCTTTTTAAAAATTCTAACTTATATTATCCTGAATACCGATGCATCCTAGGTGAGAATCTTTCCTATTTCTGATATTTCTGGAGTTGTCACCGCCTATTATCTGTGTCTGTGACTGTAAGGTGTGGCATTTGGCTAGTTAGAAGGAGTCACTGCTGATTTCCACCTTCAGCCACTAAAGGATCTATTGATGCTCGTGATTGGTTCTTCCATTTTGTACGTTAAACGACATTAGTGTATGAAATTTGCAGGTTTGCCACAGAGTCTTCTTCTTGCCCAAAGTCAACTTTTGGAGTTGGCCAAGTGAGCAACATGGGATCGGGTAAAGCCAACCCTACAGCATCTGGAGCACCTTTTCCAAAGGAAAAAGCCAGCATTTCACCCACTGCTTGACATGGCAGTCAGAGCCAGGAAAGGCTTCAGGGAAACAGGGCAGGATGTGGGAAAAGCCAACCCACCCCTTCCCTTTTTCTGAACTCCTTCTAGGACTTTCCAACTCATAGCTTGAAAAGAATCAGGGGAAAGCAGTCGCCAAATTGAGCAGAACAGCTGCTTCCTGCTTTACTGTTTTTTGAGTGGAACATCTAATTTCTTTTTCAGAATATGCTTGAATATAAATAATAGACATGCCATTGTGAAAATACCTTTTCCATTGTAGGGGGGAAAAAAGCCTTAATATTCAAAAAAGATAGGGTCTTGGTTTCTTTATCCCATTTTACTAAAGACTATTAACAGAATAAGCATTTATTTTTTTCCTCAGAAATTAATAACTATTATTTACGTAAGTCAATAACAGCTTTCTCCGTCTACGAGAAAGTTTCATAAGAACAACAAGAATGAACACAGCACTCAGCATGCGCCAGACACTGTTCAAAGTGCTGGTACATGTTTAGTCCTCTACTTCTTATGGCAACTCTGAGGTAGGTCCTATTATATGCATTTTACAGATGAGGAAACCGAAGGACAGAGAGGTTAAGTAACGTGCCCAAGTCATACAGCTAGGATGTAGCCGAGTCAGGATTTAAACCAAGAGAGTGGGGTCCTCAATCTGTGCTCCTAACCACTATAGGAGCACAGATGGTTACTTGAAGCAGGAAGAAAAGTTCTTGCCTTTTCATAGGCAACAGTTCACTAATCTCTAAATATATTAAAGTGCAATTTTTACCCAATTCTCCAATGTGAAATGTGGAGAATTAAAAAAAAAATACACAGAGCCTGCAAACTTGCTTACTTTGATGAATGATTCTAAGCAAAGAAAATGCTTTATGGGTTCAAACAAGTCAAATTCACGAACTATTCTCCATGGTGGAAACTAGCTGGTGGTCTGTATTTACAATACCTCTTCTCTACTGTTGTTGCAAATAATCAATAATTAATCTATAGATAAGAAAGACAAGGTGATATTTATTGAGCCAAGTTGAGGACTAGCCTGGAAGCGCAGTCTTCACCAGGGAAGAAAGCACTCTGGGGAAGCGTGGTTTACAGCACGGTTATACACCGTTTCAGAACAAAGAACATAACTCAAGCATGACAGGAATACAATTTTTGCTCTCAAAGTCACAAGGAGATGTTTTGCTACAGTTTAGCACACACACAGCAGGTCAACTTGACCTTGGTTTTCTGGGAAGAAAAGCTTCTTCAAAGAAGTACTGGTATTGGCATCAGAGGAAGGGAGACATTCATCCCTAAGAAGTGCACTCTTTGGTTTGGGAAAATGTTTGAGGCGGATGGACAATGCATGTTTGGTGGGCCACAAGGCAGGCTGCTCTGGCAAAAACAAGTTTTGGGCCAAATCAGGTTTAAACCAGAATGGCTTCCCCATATACCTCAATATGTGAAAACTTATTATTCTCATTATTTTCATCACTTACCAGGAATGACATAGCAATGGAACTGTGTGAGACTTTTTTTTAGGGAAAGGGAATTAGGTCAAAGGTGAAAGGTATCCCTGGGTATCTCCCGAGAGAGAAATCGGGAGAAATCTGAGAAGAGCCCGGTGGGACTTGGTTTCCACCAGTCCCGTATTTAAAACCATGAAATGAAAATTAGGTGCAGGGCTAGATTTTTATGGTCATAAGCAGGTTAGTCAGTGAGTTCCAAAGAGTTCACATACTCTCCTTTCTACTCCTTTTAAAATTTCACTGTCCGAAGGACTTGACAATTATTACTGCTGAATAAACTCATTCATTTATTAAATAATGAGTAGAAACAGTTAAGAGTTGACTCCAAAAAAAGACAGGAAACATGATAAACGTGGGAAAGGGCATTACAAAGTTTGCAAAGGAAATCAAATCTCCAAAACACAATGATTTTGCCAAACTATTGTAAGTAACTCAGGAGAGAAAGCAAGACACTCCCATGTAAATTCTCTTTTATTTTTTCCCCTCTATTCAGAGTTCCATCCACATGTTACAGCCTCAAGCAGCCAGTAGAATTTTTTAAATCAATAATTGAAAAAGTAAACTAAGATTTAAATGATCAAGATACAAATACATAAAAGGGATATTTATAGTGTAATGTTTATCAAACTAACTTGAAAAACAGGATTATTTTACTTTAAATTACTCCATTTCAATGCATGAAAGGAATGGTCCACAGTACAACAAAAGTAATATTTCTAAAAGCGTTATTTTATTATCTCTCGTTCTGTATGAATTTTCAGCCTTTGACATCTGTCTTTACCACCATAACCAATACAGAGTTGTTCAAAATAAAGTTTTGACCCAAACTGGACTATGGGGATGCAGACAGGAGTGAGATAAACTCAAAACAAGCCAATCAACACCAAAAACCAGTAAAAGTGTTTTTCTTGATATTTATGTACCATATTTACAAAAGTACAGTTAAATCAATTAGTCATTATGTACATGCGTTAGTGAATATTAGTACTTTACATTTACATATATATGCGCATTCGTAATAATCAAGTAGAAAGATAAATTTTAAATAATTTTTACTTATGAAAAATATATAAAATGTCACTGATACCTCCCTCAATTTGAGTGCTTGTTCAATACTCAGTGCTTAAAAACATTTGGGAAAAAATCCCTCAGGTTCAGCCCGGTGGTGTAGCGGTTAGTTTGCCAGCTCCACTTCGGTGGCCCAGGGTTTGCCGCTTCAAATCCTGGGCATGGAACTACACCCTGCTCACCAAGCCATGCTGAGGTGGCATCACACATAGAGTAACGAGAAGGATATGACATACAACTATCTACTGGGGCTTTGGGGAGGAAAAAGGGAAAAAGGAGGAAGATTGGCAACAGATGTTAGCTCAGGGCCAATCTTCCTCAAAAAACAAACAAACAAAAATCCCAAAATACATTCCAATGGAAGATATTAAAAGTGAAAGAGGGGCCCGCCTGGTGGCAGCGTAGTGGTTAAGTTCTGCACCCTCCACCTTGGGGGTTCCCAGGTTCGGATCCCGGGCGCAGACTTACACCACTCATCAAGCCATGCTGTGGCAGTGGCCCACATACAAAATAGAGGAAGATTGGCACAGATGTTAGCTCAGGGCGAATCTTCCTCAGAAAAAAAAAAAAAAAAGTGAAAGATGTAAGGAAATAGTGAGTGTTAAATGTGATTTTAATAAGTTGGGGAGGTGAGCAGAAAGAAGATATACATGTAGTCAGGAATCACATACCATATGCCAGATGAAGAATCACAAATGAAAGACCTACAGTTTTCCCTAAAGTCAATTTCACATGAAATTGAACAGAACCAAGGTACTTTCAGGATAGAGTAAACGAATTTAAGTTTTGGTAATGAGTTCATGCTGTTAGCCGACGCAGAACTGACTTCCTCCTAGAGTTTCATTAGGAAACGTGCCTGGGACACTGACCCTACAGTACGCTACAATGTCAGTTCCTCATTTGGCTTCCGTTCAGAGAGCAAGGGTGCAAAGGGCACCCCAATGACCACACAGCTCCAGCAGGTCTCTGCCCTCACTGAAGAAACACCGACGGCATCAACCATCCTCCCAAGCACAGCTGAGCTGGAATTCTTGGACCCTGAGTTTCTTCTTTCTCTAAAGACTGAGGCCCACGGGGACTGGGACAGCTCACCCCAGCGCAGAGGGCCCCAATCTTTCCCAGCGTGCTTCCTGGCCCATTCCCGGGGGGGACGGGGCGCGGTGGCCCCCGGCCCGGCCTGCTATTTGAGGCAGGGGCAGCAGAAGCAGCAGAGGGTCCGGCAGGGGTTCTTCTTCTTGTACTCCACCGCCTTGCCCACCTGCATCTTGGCCTGGCCGGTGTAGTCGAGGGTCTTCTCCACGTTGCGCTCGATGGTGTCCACCGTGTCGCCTTGCTCCTCCACCAGCAGGGCCATCTGCTTGAAGAGGTCGTGCAGGTCGCGGATGCGGATCTCCAGCTGCAGCAGCTCGCGGTGGCGGCTCTCGATCTCGTTGAGGGCCGCGCGCGCGCCCTTCACGTCGGCCAGCAGGTTCTCGGAGAACACGTCCCACTTGCCCTGCTCGAACATGTCCTCGATCTGGTCGCCCGAGACGTCCTTGCCCATGATATCCAGCTGGCGCTGGATGCGGATCTTGCAGTTGTCGCGCTGCTTCATCTCGGCCTCGCTGTACTCGTGCATGGCGCTCTGGAAGGCGCGGGAGAGCGCGCTCCAGTGCGCGCGCGAGATGCGCGCCACGGCCGAGTGCGCGCCGTGCTGGGCCTCGGCCGCCTCGCTCAGCGCCTTCATGGCGCACAGCTTGCGGTAGATGCCCTCGCCCCGCGCCTTGATGTCCCTGGCAATCGAGTTGGTGTCCCGCTTGATGCTGCTGAGGCGCCGCATGGACGTGAGGAAGCGAGCGTTCTGCTTGCCCAGCCGCTTCACGTCGCCCATCAGCTGCTGGTTTTCATGCTGAAGGTCCTTGACGTCCCGATACAAGGACTCCAGGAGGTAATCCGTCTCGAACACGATGTCCCCGTGGGGCGCGTCCAAGTCATCGACCTCGCCTGGGGACTGCTGGTCACACTGCCTGGTTAACGCCAGAAGGTCTGGGAGCCGGTCCTTCATTTTGCCTGCAAAGTAGAGATACTGAGGTTAAATTCCTCTAGCGAGAGTCGAGTCTTTGCACTGGGGCGATTGAAGCTGAAAAGAAAGAAATGTTGGGCTCAGCACTCCTAATTCTTTATTCCTGCGTGTAAGGCATAAATGCACTAAAGGGGCTAAATGTTCTATGACATTTTGCTTACAAGTCAAAGGCTAATGTGACAGAGTCAGGAACACACTTGTATGTTACAGTCTGCAGGCAGGCAGGCATCAGTGTTACAGGCGCCCGGAACTCAATCTGCAATTTAAAATTTTAGATTGCACTGGGAGCCAATCTCTTTTACTTGCTTTACATTTTCCAATAATCGCAAATCAAAACAGACACTGAAGAAGGAAGAATAAGAAAAAAAAAAAGGCTTGCAAAGGTAAAGATTTTTAAATAAGTACAGTCAATTTACAAGGCTTTGGGGCCAACTCTAAGCGTTGTCTGTTTTATGTCTATTTCAGCACTGGTGGGCATTCTCAGTGCTGTACACCATAACAATTCTTAAAACAGTTACCATATAAATCATGGTTTAAATTGTTCTCTCTTAAAAATGTTATAAAAGTAAAACATGTTCGAAGTAAAACAAAATAAAGACAAAAATCTAATAAGGAAGTATAGTATTTGGAAGTTGAAATTTCCTTGCACCCTGCCCAATACAACTCATCAGTTTGAGTGCTTGTTCAGTACTTAGTGCTTAAAAATATTTGGGGGGCCGGCTGGGTGGTGTAGTGGTTAAGTTCTCGCACTCTGCTTCAGAGGCCCAGAGGGCTCGCAGGTTTGGATCCCTGGTATGGACTGACACCATCATCAAGCCATGCTGTGGCGGCGTCCCACATATAAAGTAGAGGAAGATGGGCACGGAGGTTAGCCCAGGGCCAGTCCTCCTCAGCAAAAAGAGGAGGATCGGCAACAGATGTTCACTCAGGGCTAATCTTCCTCACACACACAAAAATATATTTGGGGAAAAAATTCCCAAAGATAAGGAAATAGTTAAGTGTTTAATGTGATTTTAATAAGTGACAGAGGAGAGCAGAAAGAAAACATGCATCCAGGTGGCAATCACATGGCATACGCCAGATGCAGAATCAGAAATGAAAGACAGGGCCAGCCCTGTGGCTTAGCAGTTAAGTGTGCGTGCTCCACTGCTGGCGGTCTGGGTTCAGATCCCAGGCACACACCAACGCACCGCTTCTCCCGCCATGCTGAGGCCGCGTCCCACGTACAGCAACTAAAAGGATGTTAAACTATGATGTACAACTACCTATTGGGGCTTTGGGGGAAAATAAATAAATAAATAAAAATTAAAAAAAAAAAAAAAAAAGAAATGAAAGACGTTCAGTTTTTCCCAAGGTCCCTAGTGGTAAGCATGATTAATAAGACAGCTTTATAAAAATGTTTATGTGGAAAATTTCTATCATACACAGGCCTAGTAGCAATAATCTAACACATTCCATTTATCCATCACACAGCAGCAATATGTGCCCACCTTTAATGGCTTTTTGAAACAAGTTGGCCCCTCAAGCAGAATTTCCATGTTTTTATAAGGGTGGTTCTGATCATTTCCCTGCTTAGCAAGAAAAAATAATGTTCTTTATGTCCATATTTTTCCCAATGACGTGAAAAACTTTCATTTTTAGTAGCATGTAGATATGCCAAAATAATGAACATTTTGCCCTCATACACAAGATTTTGTGGCTAGATTCTCTTTCTACTATATAATTTGAAGAAAAGAAGGGAAAAGTAGTAGCACTTAATGGCTACTCAATCTATCAGAGATCTTGATCTCAAATTAAAAGCTTCTCTCAAGCTGAAGTAATTAATTTTATAGCACCACTAATGGGATGCTGACAAGTTGGATCGTTAGCGATAAATGGAAAATGGTGAAATATTAACCACGGCCTCTCATCCATCTGCCATGATCATTATTTACCTAAATTAAGCAAAGTTTTATTCCATGGTGGTGATTTTTAATATAATAAGTTATCCTGCTTAAAATGCTATTTCTGCTATCTGATGACAAAAATCAATACCAGACCTTCTCAGTGATGGGGAAGGTGACTCTCCTAGAAGAATGACTGAGAGGCAGAAAAAAGACCCAGGCTGGACCAAAACTATGCCTTCCCTGGCCTGAATTTCCTGACAGCCAAATATTTCCTCACTTTGAACAAAATTTAAAGATAAACCACAAGTTGCAGGAAATTGCAAATATGGCAGATAAGGGGTTAACATACTTAATATACTAAAAACTCCTGCCAAAACACAAAACAAAAAAAACACTTGCCCAAAGTAAATGAAAAGACAATTCATATAAGAAGAAATATACATCCTAAAGAACATAACGGTAGCTAATATGTACCAGGCACTTACTGCAATGCCAGGTCTTCCTAGGCTCTTTTCATGTGATACCCACTTTTATCTTTATATGGACTTCTGGAAGTAGGTATTGTCATTACCCAAGTGGGTAAGTGAGCACAGGAGATAAAGGAACTGACCCAAGGTCTCCAGGTAGCCCCCCTTAACCAGTACACTGAACTTCTTCAGCCAATGTATAAAAGTGAATCATGAAGGACTTCACTGTTAAGCCACTAAGATTTTTTCTGCCCACCAAGTTGGCAGGAATTTTTTTTTAATAATAATTTTTAAAAATTGGTGAGGATTCTGGGAACTCTAAAAAAATGCTGGCAGGAGGGCAAACTGATAGAACTTTTCTGGAAGGTAGTTTACCAATATGTATCAACAGCTTTTAAAATGTGTTTCTGTTTTGCCCTACTTACGTATATTCTAAGGATATATGGGGTGTGTGAAGCTCATTGCCATAAATATTTTCTATCACCACATTGTTTTTACAGGAATTCAGAAATAAGGGAAATGCACAATAATGAGGCAGAGGCTGCCACAGGATCACGGAGTTTGGAGGCTGTCTAATGGTATGAAAAGCATAATACCATCTCGGGTAGAAAATGTAGGTGAAGAGAAGAGACTGTGCAACACTACCACACATATATCCTGAAACAAAGACTTGAGTAATACACATCAAATGTTAACACTAGTTTTCTTCAAATGGTAGAGTTATAAATGGTTTTTAATTACTTCCTTGTGCTTTTCTGTATTTTCCAAAATTTTTACCATGTCCCTGTAGATTTTACAATTAAATAAAACCCCACAAAGCTATGAATATTATTTGTGTTTAAAGGACTAACTCCTTAAGGTCCTTGTTTAAGACATATGCATTACAATCAGGTTAACACCTTATGTGAGCTGGGGCAAGTACGTTAGCTAGCTAGTATGGAGTTGAGCTGTATCTAGCTGCTTAAGTTAGTAGCCAGTATATTCTACCATGCAACAGGTGGATGGGACAGAGAATGGTACATGTTGATGAACAAAGCAAGAGTGGGTGATAGATGCCTTCCTCGCATCTTGGCCAAGACTTCGGAGGCCCTACACTGGAAGGTAATGGGTGGTTGAGTGACAGCGCCATGCAACAGAAATTAGGGATCTGCTTGTTGGTCTCCCACTAGTCCTAGACAGGTCTCATGCTCTGTATTGCTCTCCTAAAGCCATGAAAAAGCTATTTGGGGGATCATCTCATAATTTTATAATATGAAGAGCAAAGCACACTTCAGTCATACAGAAACTGGCCTTTGAAGAAGATGTTCAGAGACAGTCATTCCTTCTCAAGACCTAGAAACCATAAAGGCCTGTGTCCTAAATCAGGTGAAGGCTTACACTCTTTGAAGGCTCAAGGCCACGATCGGGTAAGGAGAGAGAAAGGAAGAGTGTGGGGAATTGAAGATTCTCTATGGAGGTGGAGACAAGAAAGTGGTCTTCACCTTGCCTTCCTGCTCACCTTTCCTGACCCAGCCCAGCCCCAGAGAAGTTGGTCCTCCTGACCTAGAAGGTCTCCTGGTTGCCAGGGAGCAAGCAAGAGGAAAGTCAACCAAGAGGCTTCCTTTTCTAAGAATGTCCCCCAAAAGGTTAAACTGTGCTCCTTATACCAAAAGACAGAAGGAGGCAGAGGAAGACTATCAAAATAACCTACACATCCAGTAGCTTGATTGTCTATTGTGAGACCCTAAAAAGGGAAGTTTGGTAAATGAGAAAGAAAAACCAAATAATTCTATTAATCTTCCTGTCTCATTGTGCTAAAGAACAATGTAATCAAGTTTAGTATATTCCATTCATAAAGTTGTTGGAAGAAATCCTGCTTAGATTCACACAGAGATGAAGAACTCAAAAGAAAATTTACAACCAACTACCAGAAATCTGCTTCTGCTTTCTAATTTTCTTTTCAGGTATGCTTATCATCTGCCCTGAGAAGTAAATCCCACAGGGAAGGGGAAATTGTGTAAAGTTTCTTCCATTGGGAAATAAGATTTTATGTAAGAGAAAATAAAGGAACAGAGAGATGATGGTAGTTCAGTGGCTCTCAGACTTTAGGAGGCAATAGAATCTTCCGGAGAGCTGCAAACATGCAGATGCCTGGGCCCCTCAAGTTTCTGATTCAGTAGGTCTAGGATGATCTCCAGGTGATTCTTTTTTTTTTTTTCTTGTGAGGAAGATCAGCCCTGAGCTAACATCCATGCTAATCCTCCTCTTTTTGCTGAGGAAGACTGGCTCTGAGCTAACATCTATTGCCCATCCTCCTCCTTTTCTTTCCCCCCAAAGCCCCAGTAGATAGTTGTATGTCATAGTTGCACATCCTTCTAGTTGCTGTATGTGGGACGCGGCCTCAGCATGGCCGGACAAGCGGTGCGTTGGTGTGCGCCTGGGATCCGAACCCGGGCCGCCAGTAGCAGAGCGCGCACACTTAACTGCTAAGCCACGGGGCCGGCCCTCCAGGTGATTCTAATGCGCACTCAAACTTGTGACCTATTCTGTAGATACTTATCATGGCATCTTTTTATTCATAAACATCATGCTGTTCCAGACAACTTACAACACTCCTTAGGTTGGGGCCAGTCTTGATGAGCAAACAACTGATAGGGAAGGAAAGTGGTAGCTACCAGCCTCTCTCCCCATTGCACAGCTGTTTGCTTCCAAAAACACCACCTTTTGACTGCTTGGCATGGAAGCTAGATAAGAAATCAAGAGAACTCACTTGCAGCCTAGCAAGGCATAAAAACAATGTACAAAGTCCAAAACGCAGAGTAACCAAGAATGTTAGAGAGGATTTATTCCAACTCCTTTATTTTAGGATGGACAAATATAATAGTTGCAGGCACTGACCAAAGGGGAGTATGAGCAACACTGACTGAGCGTTATTATTATGAGACACCCCCAGATACAGAGAGAATAAATTCCCTAATAGCAGTCACAGTGAAAAATGAAGGAAGGAAATACTCTATTAGCTAAATATGCTGGTCACTGGGACCTGGGTCCTGCTGCCAAGAACCTAATGTATTTGGCACATAAAATCTTGACATTTTCTGTCATACCAGAAAAGAAAGATTCAGAAAGGAGGTCTGTACCTACCTCAGAAGATCAATGAGTAGGTCGTAGCTACATACATAACCCATGCACTGGGTGCTACGACAAACAACCATGACAGTCATTGTTCCCTTCCTGTTTCCAGGGGAACTAGTGATCAACACAATGCATAGTCATATTTCTGATCATAAAAGACCGGCTTTGTGCCTACTTACTCTAAGGGGAACAAGAAAAAAATTGTTCATACATAGTTATTAGCTGAATTGTACCATCACCCCCCAATTCATATATTGAAGCCCTGACCCCAGTACCTCAGAATGTAATCATTCGGAGATAAGGTCTTTTTTAAAGAGGTAATTAAGCTAAAAGGAGGTCTTTATATAATATATACATTATTACATATTAAGCAATACATTAAGCAATATGTATATACAGCAAGCAAATTTTGCCTACTACTAGGAAACAAGACCTTTCCCTGTTTCACAGCCATACGTGAAAGTATTTTTACAAGTAGTGAGAAATTTCAGACACGGGGATGCACAATGCAGCGCAGGGCAACGTACATATCACGTGAGGTTTATTATGGAGATCAACTTGTAGATTACAGGAGGGGAATAAATCCGAAAACATGGAAGGGCCTTCCTTTCTGTACTTAGGACAAAGAAATAAGTACAGAAGTCTAGAGACTGTTCCTCTGTAATGTGAGTTTAGAAAGCTTAGGACTCTTGTTTCAATAGGAACTAAAGTACACATTTAGACACACACACACACGGGCTTTGCAAATGGTATTCAGCTATGAGTGAAACTAAAAGGATCTTGCCCTAAATATATGCTCCAAATGAAGACTTTTGAGCAATGGGTCCCTGACTTCAATAACGAAGTATCCATGTTCTGATTTTCAGATTTTATAATCTCAATCTCCTATGTCCTCCTTTGATAACAATTTTTAAATTATTGTTAAAAGAACATGGTAATTACAAATCACAGCGTGTCTTTATGCCTAGGTCCACCATTGGTCCATATGGGGCCTCAATGAGCCTGTGTGTCAGGACCACATGACGTCTTTGTGACAATTAGAAGAGGGCCCCTTTCTCTGGATGGGTGTAGCCCTTCTCCAGGGCACAGAGCCTGTAAACTGGGCATGGGATGGATTTCCCGCCCCTCTCATCCTTGTGGTCAAGTACCCTTGTGCTGAGCACAACCAGCACAGCTCCATGTGGTCACCCTGAATTCGCCTTTCTCGACCACCTCGTCTAGTCCCTCCTGCCCAACCATCGCCACGGATATCGGGTAGGAGTCAGAAATTCCCATAGGTACCGTGTCACAGTAACTTAGCAGTTACTTTCTAGGACACACTGTAGTAATGCAACCCTTCAGGGCAATGAGTGTACTTTCTCAAACAGGTTGATTCAGATACATAAATAATAATTTCACTGAACTGAGTAAAACCTGGTATTCTGCTCCATTTCTTGATTTAAAAAATAACACATCTAAGAGGGAAAAATCATTCTTTGAACTTCTCAAAATTATAGGCTAAAATAAAAAGAGTTCTTGAAAGGTCTTACCTTCTCCCTGCTCTAAAGTTAATTAAAAAACAAACCAAAAAACTTGGGTGGATTTTAAAGTGCACTGGGCAAACATTTTTTTTATTGAGATATAATTGATATATAAGGTTATATTAGTTTCAGGTGTACAACATAATGATTCAATATTTGTAAATATTGCAAAATAATCACCACAATAAGTCTAGTTAACATCTGTCACCATACAGAGTTACAAAAAGTATTTTCTTCTGATGAGAACTTTTAAGTTCTACTCTTTTAGCAACTTTCAAATATGTAGCACCCTATTATTAAATATAGTCAAAAACACATTTAGTTGTTTAATTTCTTGGGGTTCACTCAAAGCACAATTTGAGAGTTTGAAGAGTGTTAATTGAGATGGATTATAATGATAAAAGTCTGAGGCTAGAAAAAATAACAGTAAAGGACCGCTGTTTCCTCCCCTCTAAAGCAAAAGCGGCAAGGAGTTTTGCCAATGCATATTGGGAGAGTCTGACCTAAAAGACTAGTTTCCACTTTTCAGTCTTTCTGCTCATTTGATACTCCCTGACAGTTTCAATTTTCAGTTCCCTCCATCAGAATTTCCTGCCAATGTCTGAAGAGAAGAAGGCAGTCCAATGTGCATAGTCAATAAATGGCCAGTGGGCAGTCAGGATTTTACTGATCGCGATATGCTTTTGGATGCATTCTGCAGAAATGCACTGTAAATCAAAGCAGCTACTCCTGGATTCGATTCCACACATTCTCCTCTACAGCTAACATTTGTGAGACATTCACAAAGCGCTTTGCATTATTAGCGTCGTCCCCATTTTACAGGTGAGGACACTTGAGGCCTAACAAGCTTAAGCCACTTGCCTCAAGTCACACAGTTAATAAACGTGGAGCTCAGAATCCACTAGACTTGAGAGCCCATCTGTAAACCACAAAGCTACACTAGCTTCTTTTTCCTGAGCCTCCCCAAAAAAGGCTTCTGAAATCTTCAATCTTATAGGGAATCTATTCTTCGTCTCTTATAACAACATACCACAGACTGGGTAGCTTATAAACAATAGAAATTTATTTTTCACGTTCTGGAGGCTGGAAGTCTGAGGTCAGGATGCCAGCATGGTTGGGTTCTGGGTCTGATGAGGGCCCACTTCCTGGTTCAAAATGGCCTTCTTGCTGTATCCGCACGTGGCAGAAGGAACAAGCAAGCTCTCTGGGGCCTCTTTTATAAGGGCACTAATCCCATTCACAAGGGCTCCCTTGTGAATCCCTAATCACCTCCCAAAGACCCCACTTCCCAACACCATCACCTTGGGGGTTAGGATTTCAACATATGAATTTTGGGGGACACAAACGTTCAGTCCACAGCATTCCCTAATCAAGCTTTTATACTTGAAACAATTATTAGCATCTAATAACCTAAATCTGGATGAACATATGAAAATATTTTCACCACTCGAACTACCTTCTTTCCTACAATAATGTCTTCGTATCAGGGTTTCCCCAACACGGCAGTGTTTCAACTCTTACAGCACTCAATCAGGCAGCAACTCATCACAACTTTCCAAAGGTCCACAGAAGTACTAATGCTCAGAGATAATTCCCTTATAACAAAGATTCACTGTGGTTATGACTGAGCCAAGACTGTTGAAGTAACAAAGCAATGATACTTGGAGATAGAAGTTTTACGGTCAGGGGCACAGAAGTGATAACTGAGGACATGTTAGACGATGAGCTTGCTAAGGGAGGAAGTAAGAAAAGAGCACTGAGGGTCAAGGCCCAAATCATCTATGCAAGTTTTTCCGCTCTTATCTGTATTAGCATTTAAAAATGAAAACAGTTGTTGCTGTATCTTACATCTGATTTGGCCGCCCTCGAATGTGAAGCAAACTTCTGGCTGGAAAATGTAGAAGAAATCTATAAGAAGAAATCCCCAAATCAAAAATGATGGGGAATAAATTTTGAGCCCAGTTTGAAAAGGTATATGCCTTTGATTAAACTTTATATTTCATCACTATTCCATGGAGGTTTTTTGTTGTTGTTGTTGTTGAGGAAGATTCATCCTGAGCTAACATCTGTGCCAGTCTTCCTGTATTTTGGATGTGGGTCGCTGCCACAGCATGGCTGCCAACAAGTGGTGAAGGTCTGCGCCTGGGAACTGAACCTAGGCCGCCAAAGTGGAGAGCGCCAAACTTAAACCACTACGCCACAGGGCTGGCCACTATGTTGAAATCAATAGAGTTTCCAGAATCATTAATGACCTTTTCTTTTACAACTCATAATATCAATTAAGGACAATCCCATAGAATTTTTTTTTTTTTTTTGGTGAGGAAGACTAGCCCTGAGCTAACATCTGTTGCCAATTCTTCTCTTTTTGCTGAGGAAGACTGGCCCTGGGCTAACATCCGTGCCCATCTTCCTCTACTTTATATGGGATGCCGCCACAGTGTGGCTTGATAAGCAAACCTGTGAACCCTGGGCTGCCGAAGCAGAGCACGCAAACTTAACCGCTATGCCACCGGGCAGGCCCCTAATTCCATAGAATTTTTACATTCCTTTTTCTGCTCCTCTTTCTCTCAAAGTCCCTTGAGCCACTGATTCTAATCCTGCTGGCTATTACTCCTCTTCAGTTCTCCACAGAAACAAATCATTATTGTTGGCTGACATTTTTTACATGAGTACAGGAAAATCTCAGTTATCCAACATCACCAATGCATGAGGTTTTTCCACATCAGTGACTTTTACCTAACTGAAGTTTCTCTCTTCAAATACGAAAGGCATTCACTCATTTTTGTTGGAAATCCTCTTCTAAAATGCTTTGATGTACTCCGCTCCTTCCTTAGAGAGAGGACATTGAACACAATTTATTGATGACTCAGATTGTCATTATGAACATCTTTGAACTGTGTAGTGAAGTAGTTTCGTTTGCTTTAAAATGTTTCTCTTCCCTCAGGGTTACAATGTCAAACCCTACCTCAGTTATATTGCTACTGCCATTCCTCTCATTCCACTTACAGGTTGCAGCAGACTAAGAGACTCGAGAAAAACCCAGCATTGAATAATGGTAAGCTATATGTGGGTCAGCGACCCTCTAGGATCAAACCTGAGTAAAGCAAGGAAGGAAACATAAATGCCAATAACAAATTGAGTGTCCAATATGGGCCAGTCTTTGTGCCGGACAACTGATACATAATCCATCAAGGATCTTCATGGGGAGGGTAACATAATTTTCAATTGATTAATAACTGGATCCCAGAAAAGTTAAGTTCCTTCTCCAATCCATCCCATTAGGAAGTGAGAAGGCTGGGATTTAAGCCCACATCTGTCCAGATCCTAAATTCATGTTCTGTCCACTCAATCCTGCACTGAAGCTGTGTGAGGAGTTGAGGGCGTGTAGTGTTAGCGTTGATAAGAACATTCTTTTCCACTCAGCGTCTTCTTCCCTGTAGGCTCCTCTCTCCACCTCCTCCTGCCAAGGGGAATGGAGCTGCTTATCCGATTGGTGAATCTGGAAGGAGAAACTGTCCACGGTAGCCTCGCCTCTTCTTCCCCCTTTCCCTCGGAAGTGGGCTTACCACAGAAAACTGTGTTCTCCTCTGCTCCGCTCCAGGGTGGGAGGGGGAGAGTACAGCTACCGGTGGGTAAGTCCATCTAAATCTGGGTCAGGAGCTTAAAGCACAGGTCTCCACCAACTAATTATTGGTAACAAATGTAACACTTTGGCCTGTGACTGCTTTTTCCCTCTTATATCTCAATTGGTATGGAAATCAGGTGGGTAAAGGGAAGCTACTTACTGTGTTCCCTCAATCAACCTAATAACTATGTGAAGTAAAATCAGAGGGGTGAGAGGAGAAAAAGACTTTAATGATCATCCTGCACAGTGCCTTAATTTTAAAGATAAGGAAAAGGTAGCTCATTGTTTGTAGGTAATCTACAAATAATGATGGAAAGAGGGTTATTAGTAAGGGGGGAAAACTCTTACAGACTAGACACTTCCATTTATAGCAATAACATTCTAATATATGTAAGGCATTTTCATTAGCCTGGCGTATATTGGAACCTTGATAAATCATTGCTACTCATATTACTATTTTAGTACCAGATATTATCTGAACTATGGAAGCATCAAATTGGTAGATTATTTCCATGATGTGATGACCATCAATTCACATCTTACTTTCTTGATCTGATCTCCTAAGTGCCCCAATCTTTCCCCCCAAATTTGTACATATTTTGTGAAAGGTTGAAAAAAAATTTACGACACAATCTTTGCAGCTTGTCCCATCAAGAGGTATAGACTATTTCTCAGCTCCTTGAATTTGAATGTGGCGTGAGACTGTGACTTGCTTTGGCCAATGGGATATTAGCAAATATGATGTAAGCAGAGGCTTCAAAAGCACTTGTGCAAAAGGGCTTGCTACCGGGAACCCTGATACAACTACATGCAGAAGCCTGGGCTAGCCTGCAGGACGACATGGCCCAGCCCGCTCAGTAATCGCAGCTAAACCAGTCCCCAGCTAAGCCACCAACTGTCTGTGGCTACAGACACATGAATGAGCCCAGGAGACACCAACAGAAGACTGCTCAGCCAATCGACAGAATTGTGAGAAATAATAATACACTGTCATTTAAGCCACTAAGATTTGTAGCAATTTTTTACACAGCAAAAACTAACCAATACAGAAAGTGGTACCTAGAAGTAGCATGCTGCCATAACAAACACCTAAAACATTCAGCATTGGCTTTGGAACCAGACAGCAGGTGAACAGCAATGAGGGAACTATTAGCAAAAACTGGGCAAATGAGACGTAAACGGAGTGGAGGTTGGAGAAGTGATGAGGAAAATGTACAGCCATCAAGGAAAAAGGCAATCCATATTACGTAGCAGCAAAACTGTTGCCTATGGCAGCATGAAAGACCGAAAATGCACACGATGAATTTGGGATCTAGCTGCAAAGATCTCCAGACAGAATGTTGAAAGCACTCAGTGTTCACTGAGTGCTTCTAGCTGCATAGAAGGTTCTGCAAGAGACAGATGAGTTAAAAAATGAATTATCTAGTTAACAAGCATTATTTAGAGAAAATAGAGAAGAACCAGAACTCACAAGATTGGAAAATAAAACCTTTTTACCTCTCTAGTCTCTTCAACCGGAAGAAAAGATTCTCAAAGTAAGAAATGACCCCAGAGTAAAGACCTTTGTGAAATTTAATGTGGTCCCTAGCAGACCTTCTCAGCTGGATGAAAGGGACTCTCACAGTCCTAAAGGTGTTATCTTGCAGCAGCCTGACTCTCAGCCCAAAGTAGAGAGAGATTGGTCTGACTTGAAAAAAATTGTGGATGTGAGTTTTAGGGGCATGGATCCTACAGGATCCTTAGGAAATCCACAAAGTTTTTAAGAGAGTTTTACTGACAAGTACAAGGCATGACCTAAAAGAGACAGAGACCATTCAAAGGAAAAGAGGCCTCTGCGTGCACGACTTTCTATAGCAGAACTAGGCCAAGGAAGCTATTTAAGAAGCAAAAACAGGGGGGCCAGCCCGGTGGTGCAAGCGGTTAGGTGCACGTGCTCTGCTGCGGCGGCCTGGGGTTCGCCGGTTTGGATCCCGGGCGCGCACCGACGCACCACTTGTTAAGCCATGCTGCGGCAGCGTCCCACGTAGAGTGGAGGAAGATGGGCCCGGATGTTAGCCCAGGGCCAATCTTCCTCAGCAAAAAGAGGAGGATTGGCAGATGTCAGCTCAGGGCTGATCTTCCTCACACACACAAAAAAAGAAGCAAAAACAAGCCATTTCTTATGGGAAAGGAAGAATGTTTCAGAGGGTGGAGCGAACAGCAGTGGAAAACTACAAACCAGTGAACCACTCCTGAGGAGCAGAATCAGGTCCTTATCAAGGAACATTCCAGGGCCCAGGAGTGTGGGAACCCAGCAACATGGACCTGGATAGAACTGCTGAGGATCGGTGACTGTTATTTGTATCCTGTTCATGTGTTTTTTTTTGTTTTTGTTTTAATGGATTATATATTTTGCTGACTCTTTCCCTATTTCACCATCATATGTTGGGTGTGTATGGGGAAGTAATTTGTCTTTTTAGTTCATTGTCTCAGGATCAAGAGATCAGATCCACATCTGTAGACAGGAGTCTCATCTGTATCCAGAAGCGATGCAGATCGTGGATAAGCCTCTGGACTTCGAGGCTGATGCCATAATGGGATGAGACTTCTGGGAATCCTAGGATGAGGGCGAGCATGTTTTTCTTGGAGGAGAAAAGTGAATAAATTTTGCCAGAGGCAGACTATACTTGATTGCCAAAAAATGGCCACAAATTCTTTTTTTTTTTCCTTTGTGAGGAAGATCGGCCCTGAGCTAACACCCATGCCAATCCTCCTCTTTTTTTGCTGAGGAAGACTGGCCCTGGGCTAACATCCATGCCCATCTTCCTCCACTTTATATGGGACGCCGCCACAGCATGGCCTGACAAGCGGTGTGTCAGTGCACTCCCGGGATCCGAACCCCGGCCGCCAGCAGCAGAGTGCGAGCACTTTTAACCGCTACGCCACGGGACCGGCCCCCACAAATTCTCAGCAGTACCTTCTATCAAGAAGTATTAATTTCTCTACCCTTTGAATCTGAGTGTGGCCATGAGACTTGACCTAGAGAATAGAAAACATGACGCAAGCAGAGGCTTGACCAGCACGAGCACATTGGGGCTTGCTGTCTCTTACTACTGGGAACAAACACCGAAACCACTATGTGAGGAAGCTCGGGCTAGCCTCCTGGAGGACGAGGACCACATGGAGAAGAGCCCAGCCCCCAGGTGACCCACCACTGCAGAGGTATGACTGAGCCGTGGTGAGTCGGTGGAACAAGCACCCAGTAATTACTCTCTGCCAGGTACTGTTGTAGAAGCTTTACACAGATTATCTCATTTCATCCTCACAGCTACGAGAACTAACAAATTATGGGGGTGGTTCGTTATACTAACAAAACTAACTGATACACGCCCCTTTAGATTTCTCTATACTCCATAATGTGCATTCTTCTTTAAAGAGGCCCTAGGAGAATGACATGAATCACAAATAAATTGTAATTTTTGGAAAGTAAATGCTCATGCATTTAAAACAAAAGTTTAGTGCTACGATTTGAAAACACAAACATAAGCAGCATGTACCAAATAATTGTCCTGATGATGGATGTCCCCTACTTGATGATCATGGCCTAATTGCATAACTTGATTTTATGTGCAGTATACATTTACAATAGTCTATTCACACTGTATACAAACGTTAACATAAAGCATACACATAAAAGGAGCATGTGTTTCTTAACACGTCTGAGGACAGCCTTCCTTTCCTTTTGAGGATTGTGGTCATCATCATGGTGAGGAGAAAAAAAAAATGATGCTAAAAAAAGATTATCTTACAGACAAGCAGCCTCCACAAGAAAGGCTCTGCAGAGCTGTTTGATAATGCACTATGCTAAACAGGAGTTCTTGACAGTGGGGGCAGGACGGCCCAAAGACACAGGCAGTTTTAACCTTGGCTGAGTTTCAGTCTGATAAGAGGGGTGGAGAACTTGAAGAGCCAGTTCTGAGATGGAGGTAGATAGTTTTAAGTGTATCACAAGTCTATTGTTCAGATCACTGCCAAACTAAAGAACACGGGGGCAGGCCAAACACCAGCTTTCCCTGGTAAACCACCGGAGTTCTCTGGGGTTTCTTCCTGCCAGGGGCATCCCTCAGAGGTGCAGGGGCCACAGGGCAGGTCCGAGTGTACTTTTCACCACCACCATTTTTGTGCAGGTGAAATCAGGAACGCCAAAGGCAATGCGAGAAGGGAATTCTAAAAAGGAAGAGAATCCTCATGTTCTGCTTTCATGTTTAAGAATCTCAAGGTGGCACCCCAATTCCACACGCCCCAGGGAGTGGGAAAGAGTTCTGAAAGGCCTAAGCCCAGTCTGAGGCCTGCTATCTTCAAGACTTGGTGTGTTTTTTTTTGTTTTTATTTATTTATTAATTATTTTTGTGTGTGCGTGAGGAAGACTGGCTCTGAGCTAACATCCATTGCTAATCCTCCTCTTTTTGCTGAGGAAGATCGGCCCTGGGCTAACATCTGTGCCCATCTTCCTCTATTTTGTATGTGGGATGCCACCACAGCATGGCTTGATGAGTGGTGCATAGGTCCGAACCCGAGATCTGAACCTGTGAACCCCAGGGCGCCGAAGTGGAGCACGCGAACTTAACCACTACGCCACTGGGCTGGCCCAAGACTTAGTGTTTATAAAGTCAGGGCTACGTTTTCTTTGGGGAGCAGATTAACAATAATTCCATAAACATCCATTGAGCATCTCCCTCATAAATGTCTCACAAAGGTAAGCCCCACTCCTCACTTCACCCCATTAAGTAAGGTTTTGTTGTCAGTGGTGGTGGGGTTGGTTTTGTTTTCTCGTCAGATACAGGAACATAGAGAGAAGTCTTGCTCCTCAGCTAATTGACATCATTCCTGAAAGCGAATGTGATGTAGGAGAAGATGCTCAGCTGAACATCAGAGGACTCACCCTACTTCCATCTCACGCCGTATCAAGTTGAGCAAGACCCTTCACATCTTTGAGGGTCAGTGGTCTCATCTGTAAAATGGTAACGATACTACCTATTTCACAAGCATTTTTTCATCATTAAGTGACATAATGTACATAAAAGCACTCTGTAAATTTTAAAGTATTTTACAAACTTGATATTAGGAATTATTATTCTGCACTATCGCCATCCATAATCAGTTTATTTCACCAGGGAGTTTATTCAAAATACTACAAGCACTACCCCTTAAGAAACGTGTGCAGAGGGCTGGCCCCGTGGCTTAGCAGTTAAGTGTGCGCGCTCCACTACTGGCGGTCTGGGTTCGGATCCTGGGCGCGCATCGACGCACCGCTTCTCCGGCCATGCTGGGGTTGCGTCCCACATACAGCAACTAGAAGGCTGTGCAACTATGACATACAACTATCTACTGGGGCTTTGGGGAAAAAAAGGAGGAGGACTGGCAATAGACATTAGCTCAGAGCCAGTCTTCCTCAGCAAAAAAGAGGAGGATTGGCATGGATGTTAGCTCAGGGCTGATCTTCCTCACAAAAAAAAAAAAAGAAAAGAAAAGAAACGTGTGCAGATTATGTGACCTAAAATCATCCTATAAAGCCAAATGACTATTCTATTATCAGTTTCTATATTATTCCTATAACACAAGGGACAGAATATTAATGTCTTATATTCACTTAGAACCTCAGGAAAGTATGAGATAGATGCCTTGCATTTACCGTATAAAAGAAGGCCAAGGAAATAAACTCACTTATAATGATAATTTTCATTTCGAAATGAATATCTCACATTATACCTATTTAAGAACACAAATAAGCAACTCCTTGCAAAATAAAACTTGTTGTTCGTGCCATCAAGTGGATTCTGACTCCTAGCGCCCCAGTGGACAACAGAGCGGAACCCTGCCGGGTCTTTTTGCGCCATTCTCTCACTTTCCCATGCTACATCAGACAATGCTCTGCTGCTATTCACAGGGTTTTCACGGCCAATTTGTTCAGAAGTGGGTGGCCAGGTCCTTCTTCCTAGTCTATGTTAGTCTGGAAGCTCCACTGAAACCTGTCCACCATGGGTGACCCTGCTGGTATTTGAAATCCTGGTGGCACAGCCTTCAGCATCACGGCAACAAGCAGCTGTCACAGTCTGACAAACAACAGATGGGTGATGTGGTCCCCTGACCGGGAAAGGAACCCGGGCTGTGGGGGTGAAGGCACCGAATCTTAACCACTAGACCACCAGCTGCCAAAACAAAGAAAACAAAACTAACAAACTAAAAAGCAGGCGCTGACCAAATTTCTTTCTTTTTCTCATAGTGGGGAAGATTTAGCCTTGAGCTAACGTCCATTGCCAATCTTCCTCGTTTTGCTGAGGAAGATTAGCCCTGAGCTAACATCTGTGCCAATCTTCCTCCATTTTGTATGTGGGACGCCGTCACAGCATGGCCTGATGAGTGGCGCGTAGGACTCCGAACCTGTGAGACCCGGGCCGCCAAAGCGGAGTACACAAACTTAATGGCTATGCCACCGGGCCAGCCCCTGACAAAATGTCTTATACATTTATGCCAATATAAACTGTTCCACGCAGCAGCTGTGCTGTTGAGTGCTATATAGAATCAACATGTTTAGGTGCTGAAAAAATAATCCTACGACTTTTTAATATTATGAGATTTCAAAATTTCCCTTGTATGTGAGCTTCTATTTTGGATAAAACGGATGTTGCATCTTTGCAGCAGTATTGGTAATGTTCATAATTGGAATCAGTGGATAAATTCCTATCCGTCCAAAATTGCAGAAAATTCTATAGCTCAAGAATAACTTTATTTGTTCTCTCACGCACAGGCTATCAAGATCCATGTAGAATAATTCCCAGCAAGCATGAAAGGCATACAATTTCGAATACCATACTTTCATTTTTACTTTCTGTTGAGGATTCAACATAATTAGATTTTAAAATTATAGTCATGAGCAGCATAACGACGTGCCGGTCAACAAGGGACCACAAATTCTACAGTGGTCCCATAAGATTAATATAGTAGGCTATACCATCTAAGTTTGTGTAAGTGCACTCTATGATGTTGACACAATGACAAAATCACCTAAAGACGCAGTTCTCAAAACATATCCCTGTGTTAGCCAGCCCTGGTGGTCTAGTGGTTAAGATTTGGTGCTCTCACCACCACAGCCCGGGTTCATGTCCCAGTCAGGGAACCACACGACCCATCTGTCGGCTATCATACAGTGGCAGCTGCCTGTGGATGTGATGCTGAAAGCTATGCCACCCATATTTAAAATACCAGCAGGGTCACCCATGGTGGACAGGTTTCAGCAGAGCTTCTAGACCAAGACAGACTAGGAAAAAGGACTTGGCTACTCTCAAAAAAATTGGCCATGAAAACACTACGGATAGCAGCAGAGCACTGTCTGACAGAGCGCCAGAAGGTCTGTTGTCCTAGGGTCACTTGGAGTCAGCATCGATGGCACTAACAGTGAATCCCCATCGTTAAATGGCACACAACTGTATGTTAAAATACCTCAGTTTCACTGGCTAAAATATATACAGCAGCATAGAAATAATGGCATTTCTTAGGTTTATGTTATTTTTGTAAACCAAGTTGGGCATCCTGCTAACTAGCTTTTAAGTAATATTCATAAAATAGACTGGGATTAATATTCTTGTCTTTCAGGACACATATGTTTGTACTAGCTACTATGACAGAGACATTCACGTGTTTATTCCACAAGTATTTAGTGAGTCTCCAGTATGTGCCAGGCAATATGAGAGGATGAGGTTAGCTCAGTGAGCAAAAGAGACATAGTCTCAGCGCCCTAAAAATGTATTTTTTAGATAAGCAAAAAAAAGAAAAAAAAATTTATATAAAGTATTTCTAAATAAATGAAAATTACAAAAATGTGACCTAGACTTATGAAAGATTTAAAACACAGACATAGCTGAAACCAGAACTGACTTATGCAACTTCCTGATTCTCAACCCATTTAAAGACAGAACTGTGAAGATGATGTGCGAAATACATCTTCAGTTTTCTGTGTAATTACAAAAATTTTCTTAATTTCAATAACTGGTGTCAAATATGACACAAAGGTATGATAGCTTAGTGTTTAACAGGGGCTGCAAAGTCCAAGAAACCTGCATTGGACACCCAGCTCTGAGCAAATCGGAATCCCACGATCAACCTCAACGGGTGCTCAGTAAGGTTCCTGACACACAGTGAACTCTCAACAAATGCAATGCTTACGGTCTGCCTCACATTAGCAAACATACCCACGCTCCATGAACATCAACTGGAAAATTTGGAGATGAGAGTTGAGTTATTTACTTTTTACTTATTGCCCTCAACCTGTCCTGAACTAAAGAAACCCCACTATGCCCATCTTATCCTGCCTCCCTTCTAGACATGGCCTCCAACCAGAGATGTCCCTTGCCCCTCCCCATCCCCTATCCAAATTCAAACTTGCCCACTTAAACATCCCGGTCCTATACTCCATCCTTTACTTTTTAAGACAGTAAAAAGCTATTTTGATGAATATACCTGCTCTTAAGTGCTAGTAGCTTAATATACCACTCAATCCAGAAAACACACTTGTATTTTTAAAGATGACTTCTATATTCTGGGTAAAATGGCAAACTGGACATTACCTTTGCTGCCTTCCAAAATCCCACTAAAGGAACTTTTGAAAAGGCATATACCAACTAGGATAAAGATCAGAGAGAAAAGAGCAGCAACAAAATTCTGGAAGTTGTAAAGCAAATGGACAAGTGATAATTAGCCTAGAAGACATAAGAAAGCTGAATCCTAAGTTAACAGCAGAGAAGGCCAAGAAACGACCTAAGTTACACCATAAAACAAATAACCAAAGACTCAGGAATCAGAATTAAAGGCTGGGGACCTACGGAAAAGGAGGTGATGGTAGGGTAACAACAAACAGAGTTTGGTTAGAAGCCTTTTTAAGAAGTGAGAGAATCCGCCATCCCCTATCCCACCCTGGCAGGAGAGTAGACAGGCTAGACTCTGAATCTAGACTGGGTTAGAGATCCCCAACTGAAGAGAGGAGGATTTTACAGGGAATGTTGGACCTCCAAGCACTCTTCCTTCACCTACCATCCAGCACACTGACCTACATTCTACTGGTAGGAGAATGGAAGATCCTTCTCCATAAAGTAGAAAGAGAAAAAAAGAGGAGAAAAGGAACAAAGAAAACATGAGGAATTTAGAGGTCCAGTCCTTAAGTTCGAATTCCAAATAAAAGGAATTCCAGAGAGAGGACATCATATAAGCTTTGAGAGAGACAGAGACAACGATAGAGAGAGACAGACAGGAGGAAAGAGAGAGAGAGAAAGAAATCACCTACAAAGCACTAGGAGGCAAAATGTTTTGGACTTCTAAATAATAACCCGGGAAACAAAAAAATAGTGGAACGATGTCTTTAAACTTTCGACGAAAATGTATTTTCAACTCAGAATTCTATACTCATCCAACCATCAATCAAACACAAAGGTATGGAGATTCCTCAAAAAATTAAAGATAGAACTACCATATGATCCAGCTATTCCACTGCTGGATATCTATCCAAAGAACATGAAAACACCAATGCATAAAGATACATGCACCCCTGTGTTCATTGCAGCGTTATTCACAACAGCCAACACTTGGAAGCAACCTAAGCGCCCATCAAGGAACGAATGGATAAAGAAGATGTGGTATATATCCACAATGGAATACTACTCAGCCATGAGAAGCGATGAAATCCAGCCATTTGTGACAACATGAATGGACACTGAGGGTATTATGCTAAACGAAAGAAGTCAGAGGGAGAAGGTCACATACCGTATGATCTCACTCATTAAGTAGAAGACAAAAACAACAAGAAACAAACACACAGAGACAGAGATTGGATTGGTGGTTACCAGAGGGGAAGGGGAGCAGTGGGCGAAAGGGATAATTCGGCACATGTGTGTGGTGATGGATTGTAACTAGTCTTTGGGTGGTGAACATGATATAATCTATGCAGAAATAGAAGTATAATGATGTACACCTGAAATTTATACAATGTTATAAACCAATGTTACTGCAATAAAAAAATTAAAAAATAAACACAAAGGTAGAATAAAGATGTTTTCAGATACACAAAGTCTCAAAAATTTTTATTTCCTGTGTTCTCTTTCTCAGGAAGAGAGTGGGGAATGCATTCCAACAAAACAGAAAGTGAAGCAAAAAAGATACAGAATATGGACTCCTAACATGGGATCCACAGAAGAGGGAGGAAGAGGGCATCCCAGGATAACGGCAAAGGGAAATTCTGAGATGACAGCTGTGAACTTGACTGAAAAGACCGTCAGTCTAGACTAGGAAAGTAAACTACAAGACATTTCTTCAGAAAGGTGAAACTGATCAAATTCCTGATGGGTCAAAATTTCTTGAGAGGAGATTAGACCATTTGGGGTTGAATAGGTTGTAAGTACAAATAAAACTAAGCTAAGAAAAAAACAGACAACTTCCAGGAAAGCAAAAAAATATTATGGGAAAGTTATGGGAAAGTAATCATGATATAAAACATGGCTTTGCTGTAATTAGCATTTTCATAACCATAAAAATATAATCACTGGATATTGATCTAACCCAAATTATGATAAAGCTGTATTGGGAGGATGGTGGGGTGGACAGGAAGGGTGGATATCCGTGGGAGAGAGGCGGGAAATGAGCTAAATCATTATCTTCCATACAGAGAAGTCGGCAGATAACGCCTAAGATGGAAAAATCAAGAAATGGTATTAGAAGTATGTTATTTAGAGATATGAATATAAATACCAAAAGAATCAGCAAAAATAGTTGAAAGTCATTGTTGTTGGGGAGAGAGAAATGGAATAGAAAAAGAATAACTTTTTTTTATCAGACTTTCATTTTTCATTAGTTTTATAGAACTAGTTGACTCTGTAATTATGTATGTATAAATTTGATAAAATTAAAAACTGGAGAAAGGAAGGAAGGAAGGTAGGCAGGAAGAAGGGAAGGAGGGAAGGGAGAAAGAAAAGGGAGAGAGAGTGAGAGAGGGAGGGAGGAGGAAAAAAGAACAAAAAAGGCTCTCTGGAAATCCAAAACATTAACCAAGAGGAAAACGCCGTGAATTTTGGCTTGGGGTGACCAGGAACTCTTTAGGAACCCTCTGCCTCACCTGCTCATTTCTTTCTCTCTTTCTCACATAAACACCCCTTATAGATCCCACACTAGAATTAACACTTATACACATTTATAAGTGGAATCTGAAATTCTCCCCGAAAAATCTGAAATTTTTTGACTGAACTAAATCCAAAATTCCCACTAGGGTTAAAAAAAACTCTAAAAAAGAAAATGATTCTAAAATAAAGCTCAAATAATAAATGATTAAATGTGTTTAAAAATGAAAAAAATACAGCACTGGTGAAGTGGGGGAAGCCCGAGCAGATATTACCAAGAATTAAAAGCATGATAATTTGGCAAACATAAAAATTAGATAAATGGACATGAGCAAAACATTGAGAAAATGATTATATATAAAATGTTAGTATATGAAGAAGCAGCCATCAAAAAATAATAGCAGAGGAAAAAATTTAAGCAACTAGGCTGGTACGACTGACTAGCAAGAATTTATTTCTCTCTAATCCTTACTGTAGACCCCATAATATGCTTCAGGAATATCAAAGAATTAAAAATGTAAAATCAATAACAGAAATACTAATAGAAAGTAAAGTTGAGGGCTGGCCCCATGGCTTAGCGGTTAAGTACGTGCACTCCGCTGCTGGCGGCCCGGGTTCAGATCCCGGGCGCGCACAACGCACCCCTTGTCCAGCCATGCTGAGGCCGCGTCCCACATACAGCAACTAGAAGGATGTGCAGCTATGACATACAGCTATCTGCTGAGGCTTTGGGGGAAAAATAAATAAATTAAAAAAAAAAAAAAGAAAGTAAAGTTGAATATTATCAGTACTCTGGGATAATGATAATTTCCTCTGAGATTTGAGACTGTGGAAGAAACCTCAAAGAAAAAGATAAGCAAATTTGGCTATATAAAATTTGAAATCTCTGTGCAACAAGAACAAAAGAAAGATTAAGAATTGAAATAAGAGACTGGAAGAAAGTATTTGCACAAAAAATAATAGACATTATCCAGGTACACAATATTATGTGAACAGACAACCACAAGTGATAAGAAAATAACATGACGATAAAATATTGAGCAAAATATATAGAAAGACCACTCACAGGAGAAAATATTCTCCATAAAAATATGAAATGCTATTCATTATCTGCTCTTTAGCAAATAAATACAAATTAAAAATAAGATATTAATTTAGACTTATTAACACAGCTAGAAAGAAGGGGGAAAATCGGAATACAAGATTTACCTATGCTTTCATTACAAGGACTAGATGGAAAGAATAACCATGAAAACACTTATTGTGTGTTTATGCTGCTGTCAGTGGCAGATGGAGGTATTTAGATGTCAACAAAAAGGAGAAAATGTCCATAGTGCTCTAAGTTTCAGCAAAAGACAATTAATAACTTGAGAAATTTCCCAATTAAACAACAAAAATATGCTGAATAAACAGAATTTTCCTCCACCAACTGTTAATCTTTTCAGAGGAGTTGATACTACTAAAATTTTGATTCTTTAAGGAGTAAGTTTCATCCTTCAAAAAGTTCTACATTTTCACAAGGAGAAAACATTTCATTTCACCACCACAGCCTTTTAGTAAAAAATTCTGATTCTTAATGAAAATATAAAAGTGGAACTAGTTTACAAGTAACCAAGTATTCAACTGGATTCACAATGGCTACACTGATTACCTACACTCCAGCAATAAACCAAGTTCAAACCATGCAACATAGAAAGTGTAAGAACAAATGTCCAGAAGTATTTCCTCACCATTCATATACTCCTTATAGATAATCTTTACGGTAAAACACAAAAAATTCAAACATAAACTAAGTTACACTTGAAATAAACAAAGGAATATGCCAATATATGGGAGGAAAGATGTGAGAAAACATGGCAAATGGTCATCAGATGTCTGTTCACTTCAAGCCACACTGCAAGCCCGAGTTATATTTTCACTTGCACTAGAGTTCTTAATTCCATTGTGCGTGTGTGTGTGTTTGTGTGTGTGAGGAAGATGAGCCCTGAGCTAACATCTGTTGCCAAACCTCTGCTTTCTGCTGAGGAAGATTGGCCCTGGGCTAACATCCATGCCCATCTTCCTCTACTTTATATGTGGGACGCCTGCCACAGCATGGCTTGATGAGTGGCACATACGTCTGTGCCGGGGGTCCGAACCTGAGAACCCTGGGCCGCCAAAGCGAAGCACATGAACTTAACCACTACGCCACCAGGCTGGCCCCTTTAATTCCATTTTTTAATATCAACATTGTTTTAAGATGCTGGATGGTGTGGACGTGTTTAAGTTGACTTAAACGAGACACAGCAGAGCATTCTATACCTCCCATCTACATCTAATAAATGCTGCTCCATGAGGACTTAATCCTCCCTTTGCTGCAATCAGCCACATGGGTGGTATTCTTTGTTAATTAAAGTCGACATCCTAGGTTACATATGCACATGTTAGCACTTGGCTTTGTGACATCAGGTTAAACAAGAAATAGGTTCTCAGTAGAGAACCAATCTGGTTACTTTCTCAACCCAAGGATCACCTTTTATTCAGATACTCTATTTAAGGTTATTTATTTAATGTAACAAATGTAAATAAATTGCAGTAGACGAGCTGCAGGAGATTCAAGAATTAAAAAAAGATGGGCCTGCCTGGCGGCACGGCGGTTAAGTTTTACACGTTCCACTTCAGCAGCCTGAGGTTCACTGGTTCGGACGCTGGCGCAGAGCTACTCACTGCTCATCAAGCCATGCCGAGGCGGTGTCCCACATAAAAGAACTAGACGGACCTACAACTAGGATATACAACTATGTTCTGGGGCTTTGGGGAGAAAAAAGAACAAGAGGATGATTGGCAACAGATGTTAGCTCAGGGCCAATCTCCCTCAGGAAAAAAAAAAAAGTCCCTCCAACCTTCTGGACTAATTTCTCTTTTAAAAAAAAAAGAAATATCATAAACTCTGATTTAAAAAAAAATTAAAAAACCAAGAAGTCACAATCCCTGCCCTCAACTTAAGCTTACAATTTATGGGAAGCAAAAAGAAGGTGCAGAAATAATAAAAGAGCGAGAACTGGTGAGAAAAAGGAAAAGGATGGAACGTGAGCTGCTAAGCCAGGTGGAGGCTACAAATTCCCAGACGAGTGCTGCAGCCTCTCGCCAGGGCCCAGAAAGTTAGGTGGAAAGATGAGCAGGAAGAGACGACACTGCCCTCTGAGCAAACGTGCTTTGACCTTGTTTTCTAAAACGGCCCAAAGGCAACTCTGTCCAGCATCCTCCTAGGCCACAGTCATCAGATTCTTCAAGTTAACTTTTAAAAAGCTGGGATTTAAGCTCACGATTTTCAGAGCTTTAAGTTTATTTTCTTTTACTGTATGTTACACATTAAAATATTACCAAATTAGCTTCTAGTGATGGCATATTGAATGAGATGCACAGAAACGTCCTTCTCTGTTCCCTGCTATTTTACTCATTAAATGAAGGAGTCATTTTTCTGTTCTCTCTTTGCCAATGCGTGTGCACACACACTGGACACACACACACGCATGTGACAGATCGGTCAGTTTCAAACTAGATAGATGAAAAGAGCTTCCCTTGTCAAAAAGAGGTCCCTTGTCTGGTAACCAAAGCCAGTCTCACAGCTTCTATTTTTACATAAATTATGTTTCATGAGAATGGGAGACTTTCTCTGACCTTGGATTAAGTGGGCTACTGGCTCTGTGATCTCACACATTCTGTACTTCCTTTTTCCTAATACTCACCATATTCTATTGTTAGTTGTTTTATTGCCTATCTTCTCTGCACGCTCATAAGCTCCAGGGGGTCCGGGCTGTACTTGTGTTTGCCATGAACACCAGGATGTCCAGCATACAGGAGAGCCTCAACAAATATTTGCTGCAAAACTAAGCTTGCCAGAATGATTCTTTCTTTCAATTTTTTCTGATGAGGCTAGGTCTCCTGTACACAAAGATGAAGAAGATGGTCCTGGGCCTCAAGGTGTTCACAGGCTAGTAGGCAGGACAATGATAATAAATGCAATAACAGAGGGATATATGGGAGTACTTTCTGAGCTCAATGGAGGATGGTGAACTCAATGGAGGATGGTGAACTCAATCTGGGTGAGGGGAAGCAAAGGCTTCCTAGAGAAGATGGTTTCTCAGCTGATTCTAAATGGTTTACCAGGAGTTAACTGGGCAGGGAGAGGGGAACTCAGGAAGAGACAGCCTGAGCAAAAGCACAAAGCATTCCAAGTATAGGAACTAGAGTGATTTGGTGTTCTAAAAGTGAACAAAACATACCAGAATGTCCTGGATTATTCTTTAGGTGACTAGTATTTTCTGCAATGACCTGACTCAAAACGGTAGGTTTAAAAGTGCTTTTCCCTTTGAGGAAAAATAATTATTCCCTATCTCAATGAATTAGATAATACACTTTCCTGTCATAATTATCTCTCTCATCCTATTGGATGGTTATTTAAAGTTTTAAGACAGCACCTCAAAGCTTCATCTGGCATGAGATTTCCTGGAACCTTCTTATTCTAGAAAGTTTACTGATTTTTATAAATTCACTGATTTTCCCCTGCCATCTACGACTGTTCATGGAATTTGGCATCTCTCACCCAGCTATCTAAGAGAGTGAAAGGCCAAGCCAGAGACATCTCTCTCTCTCTCTCCAGCAATCTTGGTCAGAAGCCAGCCAAGGAATGTGGGCCAGGCTCTCTGCTGGCCACACCAAGAATGTGCTATAAAAAACAAGAGATGAATGTCACCATGTCAAGCCTGCTGGGATTAAGGCTCAGGTGTTCCTCTGCTGTCCCATGATTCCCATGGCTTCCTGCTAATTTGAAAAATCCCAACAGGCATGGTCACCACCAAGCGCATAATGGTTTAGGGCACTGGTTCTTAAGCTATAGCATGTATCAAAGTCCTCTGGGGAAAATGTGTTGAAAATGTCAATTCATGGGCTCCACTCGTAAAGATTCTGTTCCAGTAGATCTTGAATGTGGGCCTGAACTTTCCTGTTTTCTCTTTTGCTCTTGTTGTTGTTGTTTGTTTGTTTGTTTTGGGGGGGGTTATTTTTAAATATCCTAGGTAATTCTACGCTTATAATCTACAGGCTACACATTGAGATTCTCTGGACTGGTCTGGGACCTTTCAAAGGCTTAGAAAGAAGAGAGAGGAGAGGAGGGGGAGGAGAGAGAGAAAACACAGCCTGGTATCACAAAATTGTTTACCATTTACAACGTTAAAGCCTAGAACTAGAGCAAAGACCAGTATGTGTTACTCTTTTGTTCTGGGTCTGGAGAGCCACGGGTTTTTGTTAGCCTTCTCCACTAGGCACCTCTACTCCACTTGTCCTGGCCTACCCTCACCTGGCTCTTCTTCTGCTCCTCATCTTCCTAGGACTAAGGCCACTGTCTTCTTGCTGTCTGGTCAGCTATTCTAAATCTTTAATGCCTTGGACCAAACGCCCACTTTCTGGGCTCCACTCAGCAGGGCAATGCTATAGGTCAGAAAGACATAAGTAAGACCACTGCAGAGGAGAGTGGTCTCGTCCATACAAATGCAGTGGGGGTGTGATAACGAGACCCCCTTCAGGACAGGGCCTCATTCCCCCAGCCGCCGGGAATGCTGGCTGCCGAGGGTTCACAGCCACAGGAACTGCCCTTGACTGAAGGGAGCTTCTCAGCCCAAGGTTACACCTCCCGCCTGGGTGCAGCCCACACCCAGTGAGGAGTTGACACAGGGGACAGGATGACCAGCTCTCTTGCTTCGAGGTGCCAGAACAACTCCGAAGGGCCATCCCAGCTCCCAAGCTCCCTGCGGTTGAGGCCACTGTTGTCCACGCACCGCAGTTCAACTCCTCCCTCTGCGTCATGCTGCTCCCCTCTCTCCCTGCCGAGTATGGTTCCCAGAGCACCCCCCCCCCATAACCCTCCTGTAGGCACATCTCCGAGTCCATTTCCAGGGAACTTGACCTAAGACACTGAACTTGCCTCTTTCTGTCAAGTCCTGACAGCACAGTGCAGTGGGCCTCTGCACCTTACTTCTTGGATAATCTTGGGTGGTCACCTTATCTCCCCAAGTGTCTCCTTCCTCATCTATAGAATCCGAATACAGAGAACAACAAGAATAATAATACTTATTATTTCTGTTTTGCTAGGCTTTTATGAGAATTAAAAGAGAAAATATATATGAAAGTACTTGGCGAATAATGAAGAGCTATATAATACTGTCAGCTAACATCACTACCTGTTGGTTTACCATGCAGTGATAAGGGAGAGGGAGGAGGAAGTGGGGTATCTACTCATCTTATATAATTCGGCTACATACTGTGTCCCACTTTATCTCCAATCAACGGATTTGTGTCACTAATCAACACACCCAGGCACACAATCGTAAATGAGGAAACCAGGAGGGGAGACGTGCATTGCTGTAATCCTGAAACTGAAACAGAAGACAGAACCACACTTGTTCACTCTGTTTCCATAGGAAGATTGCAACAGAGCAATTTCCACTAGTCTGTAAAGTCGGAATTCACGTTATTACCCAGTGAGTTATGCAATGAGTAATGGAACATCGTTTTACATCTTTGAACAGAAAAACAAGTAAAACAGTTGGCTATACAAAATGGGGAATACTTTTCTAGGCAACTTAGTATTTTCTGGATCACCTCCATACGGTATCCACTGAAAAGAAAAAAACAGTACAAAAATTAAGTTGAAAACATTTAATTAGCTCAAGAAGGATAACTGGGAATTATCAATTCTAAAACTCTGCTTCCTATTAAAAATTACCAAATTATTGAGCCTTAAGAAGAACTTGAATGAGATACACAAACAATATTTGATATCCACAGACTCACAAGGAGTGGTCAACAATGACTTACTTTGACAGATGGTTTCATTATCAGCAAAAGTCACAGAATGGTCAGAACTGGGAGGAGGTTTGGAGACCCACTAGAGCCCCCAACCCTCACAATTCTCTGTTCTCAGGAAAACCGCAGTCTGGAGGAGGCAAGACAAACCCACATGAAATATTAACCAAAACCCTGCCCTTTCTTGTTATCTGAGCACTGAATGAATTACAGACAGAGATACAGGAATTCAGACCAAGGGGTAAACACGTGGGCCGGACCATCCGGGAAGGCTTCATGTCAGTCTCATATAATGGGAAGCTGTAAATATCTCGATTTCCTCTTAAATTTGAAGATGTGCTGGATGACACATTGTCTTCATGCGTGGAGAAAACATTTTAAATCTTCAAGTTTTAGACACCTGAACATTTTAAAACTTCACACTTAAGATGAGTTTGCTGATTCAGTTTAGGTACAACATGAATTCAGTGTTTATGATCCTTAAATGGTTCAAAGCAGAGGCCTCCGAGGAAAAGATAATTAGACCCTGCTTGCTGAACAAAAATCAGAGTATTAATCCAAATCGGGGTAGGTTGAATCACGAAACAATGAGAATAGTGAAGAGTTGGGGCCAGATTTTTGGAGGGAAGAGAGGGCAAGGCTGTTAGTCAAAAATACCTCTAACAGGACCAAAGGAATCTACACGGATGCCGCAAATAGAAAGCAGGGCTTGAACTCAGGAAACTCAAGTCCTTCTGCCCGGCTAAAATCAAGAGGACAGGGGACACAGCGGGCCAGCTTCACTTAAGAAGATTCTGGAAGTTAGAGGCAGGAGAGGCAGGTAAACACCTGCTTCAGAGTAAAACCAGAACAAAACAGACCCCAGAAGGCAGATCACAAACCAGCAGTGCATGATCTGGAGTTATGTACCTGCCTGCATTTGTGAGTAATTTGTCCACCATCGGACCCTGCTCTGCAGATTAAGACCCCCTGGCCAGCTCTTCTGCTTCCCCGCAGAAGGGATGGTACAGATTTTAGCAATAAAACATTGAGTGCATCTAAGAAATACAAAATGCTCAACATTCAGTGCTTGGGAAGGATGGTCACCAAGGCAGTACTGAGGTCACAGTCGTTGAAGCTCTGGAACCTTCAGACACTGAGAGTCTCCATGAAAATGTTTAAAATTCCCAAGACAAATGTTCTGATTATTCCAGGTTTATCCCTAGATCAACCAGGTACATCTTGGGGTCGAGGGAGGGGGAGGGGTGCTATGCAGCACAGCAGGGCCACTGGGGGCCCGTCTTATGTCCTGGGCTATTCCTGGACGAGGGACGATTGTTGGGATCAGGGCAGTGACTCCAACCTGAGCTTACCGCAGTGTCCAAGACATCACTCACTCATTCATGGAGAGAGCATGTCATGGCGGTGTGGTTCAGAACGTACGCTCTGGGGCCTCGTGCTCAGGACCCACTCCTGGCTCTGTCAATTATTAACATTGCACGTTCTTCGCTTGTCAAAAGCAGTCAATTACAGCACCTATCTCACGGGACTGCAGTGAGGAGTAAGACTGAATTCACACAATGAGCCTAGAACAGTGCCTGGCGCTAAGACGCACTCAGTAAATTTGAGCTATTATTATTTTTACTCATTCATTCAAAAAATGTTAATGAGCACTGATCCTGTGTCAAGCACTGCCTGAGGTCCTCATCATCCTTTAGCCCGAACCTACTCTTCCACTTATGTTCCCATCCTAGTCATTAACTAGAAATGTGGGAGTCATCCTAACCCCTCCCTCTCCTTCACCGCCCACTCGTAAAGACGTGGCCAGGTTCCTCCTTTAAACATCTGTCAGCTCCTTCCTCCTTTCTCACTATTACTGCCTGACTTGAGTCTTCTTTAATTTCTCTTTTCAAATATTACAGTCATCTCCTCCGTGTCTCCCTAAGGCGAATGTCACTGTCCTCCAATCTATTCTCCATCTTGATTCTAAATTGACTTTTCAAAACACATATCTGATGATATATTCACTTGCTTAAAGTCTGCTGTTGGATAAACTCACAGCTCCCACAGGGCACATGGGCCTTTGTGATCTGGCTGTCTGTCTCTCCAGCCCTCACTCTGTGCCCACACTAAACAGGCTGGAGTTCCCTGACCATACACTGCTCCTCCTTCTGCTGGGTCTCCATATCTCCTTGCACCTGACAACTCCTTCTCTTACATTAAGGTTCATTATTTAATCAATAAATACTTCCTAACACTTATCTTGAGTAAAGCCTGTGGCAAGTTCAGGAGTATGACGATGAAGAAGACACTAAATCCTTTCTTTCTCCTAGAAAAAGTAACTTTGAGGCTCTCGAGGGAGAAATAACGTGTGGACACTAAGGTAAAGTTATCTCAAATGGAGCAGTTTCCCTCACTAGTTGGATATCTTATGGAATTGGAGAAATCTGGCCTCAAGTTCAAAAGCACCTCAGCAGATTTCAATCCCAACAGTAAACTGTGACACAGTGGATTTACTCATTTTGAGTCATACAGGTAAAATATGTTAGAAAAGATTGATCCAAACTATAAAAACAACGACCCAAAAGTTGCTTCCATATGGAGTTATAAAGTTGTAAGTCATCAATTAGTCACTCTGTTTTTTAAAAGGTAACTAAAAGGGCCTGTGATTGTCCGGGGGTAATAATAGGCTGGATCTATTTTTACATGGTTATTAAATAATATGAACTATAGTTAGACGCTTTAAAAATCATGCCTTTCTAATTAATATATTTTTAAACCACTTATTGAATGAAACGCTTACCGAATTAGCACAATAGGCTGCCTACAAACACAAGTAGATGGCTAAACTCAAAACTTGCCTCGTTCATCCTGCAACGATGACTCAGTTCATTCAAAATCCCCCATCTGCAGAAATGCCAGTCATGTTGGGACACAAGCCCTACCCTGGGCATAGATATGTCATACGGCTCAACTCCTTGTATTGCATTTTCCAGTGGATTCGCCGGCCTTCCACACTAATCCTGTGGGGCAGGATTCTGTCTTACTCTGGTTACTGTATAAGCAGAGTTCAGTGAAGAGCCTGACACAGAGAAGATGCCTCATAACCGTGGGCTGGGCTGAGCCGAGCTCAGGTCCAGTAAAGACGCTGCACCTTCTCGGCTGTCTGTTGAGATGGCTAGGGTCCCTCCCTAAGAGCTGCCATGGGGCCTATCAGCTTAAACATTTTAATTTCTCAGCTCCAACTGGTATCCACCTTCGTCAAAAACTGTCATGTGGTTTTAGCACTAATTTACTAAAGACAAACCATCGAAATATTTTGATTCAGAGAGTGACATACATTCACTACGCAAAATGACATTTCTACCATATCATACCAGTGAAAGTAATAACAAACCGGTTATTGAGTAATAAAATTAATTTTCTCTTGGGCCTCTGCGGCAAAGCACATGATTTTAATGGTTATCTTCCATCAGCCTAGTGACCCTAGCTGGTGTGTTGTACCATCAGGCGCCTTTAGGAACCTGAAATCTTGAACTGTGACTTCCTATACGACCCGCCCCAGTTGGGCAGTGTATGCATTTCACATCTTCTTCCAAATACAGACAGAGCCAACCTCCCTTTTTAAAAGTTCATTAACGAAGTCTCACAATTAAGAGAGCAGCTGTGTGACTCATTTTTGGATACCCGCGTGGAAATAACAACTCCTCCCTTTGCTGAGAAACGGCTTAAACAAGCGAGTGAGAACCACAGGAAGTCGTACAGATCTGGCTAGGGTCAGCGGAGTCGAGAATTCCCTATCAGGGAGGTGTGGTTCTCGTGAGCGCCGCCACTACCGCTCGTCTCCATTCTTCTTAAAAAAAAAAAAAAAAAAAAAAAGGTCTTATGGGGCTTGGAAGGACTTGTTTCAAGGCGGTATCAATTTCTCCGTCTTTCCTGGCTCCCGCGTCACACTGCCAAGTTCAAGTCAAGAAGAAGCACTCATTCTGGGGTTTTTGAGAAAGTGCAACCTAATAGGATGTGAAGATGTGATGACACTGAAGAAATGCCCGCTAATTACAAAAAAGAGTTTTCACTCATATGTGAAAGATAAACACACACATAGATAGATACGGTGAACACACGGTGGTTACCAGAGGGGAAGGGGGTGGGGGGAGAGCGAAAGAGGTCAAGGGGCACATCTGTAGGGTGACGGATGGAAACTAGAATATCAGCGGTGAACACGACGCAGTCTATGTAAAAGCTGAAATATAACAACGCACACCTGGAATTTACACGTTATAAACCAATGTGACCTCAATAAAATATTTTTTTGAAAAAGTCTTCAGCCTTTAGACTTAAAAGTAGTCTTAAGCGGATGCTGTATAAGGGACGCCTATCAACAGGTATCGCTGAAATAATTTCTAGAAGCCCTAAACGCGCGGTCCCTTGCCCACTGCGGGGGAAAAATCACTCCTCTCTAGATGAGAAACCCGAAGCTGCGTTCCCCAAGGCGCGGAGAGCCGGCAGGACCCCCGGGGCCAGACCTGGAATCCCACGGAATGCCTTCTGCCCCCGAGCGCGCGAGCCACCCCGGGGCCGCCCTCCCCGCAGCTCCCCGCAGCTCCCCGCGCACAGCCCGGGGCGGTTAAGGAGAGAAAAGGAGACACCCGGAGAGGAAAACGAACCGGGCACGGCGGCGGGCGCGCCGGGAAGCCCCTCTCCCGTCCCGCGCCGGGCGCCGCGATGGGGAAGGAAACCTGTCGCGCGTCTCCCGGCGGCTGCGCTCCCCGCGCCTCCGGCGGCTCCCGCGGCCGCGGCTGGGCTGCTGCACGGCCCCCGAGCTCCGCGCCGCCGCGTCCGGGCGCAGCCCGCCCCCGCTCCGGCGTCGGAAGCGCCCGCGGCCGGGGACAGGCCCCGCCCCGGGGCGCCAGCGCCCGCCCCCCGCCTCCCCGCGCCGCCGGCGGCCCGCGCGCCTCCCCTCTCCCGGCGGCCCGCGAGTGCTCTCCGTGGGGGCGCGCACCCGCGCCGCCCCCAGCGCTTCACCCCGTCCGCAGCCCCCCTCCTTCGCTCCCCCGGCCGGCGGGGACGCGCAGAGGCGCCGGACTTTCCCCCGGAATCCCCGCGGCGCAGGTGGCCTTTGCCAGCCCATGCGTTTCCCGCGGCGCGCGCGCTTGCCGCCGGTCCTGAGAGTGGGTGTGACGGTGGCAGGGCGGCTGCGGGTCGCACCGGGCTGAGGGCCGCCTTCCCAGAACCCATCCGGACTCTCCCCTCCCTGGTGAACCCCAACACAGCAGCGTTCATTCATTCATTCAGCACCGATGGAGCATCCCCTCAAGTGCTGAGGGTACCACCGTGGTCAAAAATCCCGCCGGGATTCTGGCCTCAAGGACTCGGCGCTCCGGTGGCGAAAGATACACAAAGTGTATAGTAGGCGAGGTGGTGCTAAGTATCTTGAAGAATCAGGCTGAGGCTTAAAAGTTAGAAGTGCTCAAAAAAAGAAAAGAAGCCCTTCTTGGATGGGGAATGTCAAAGACATGCAGGAGACCACGGAAAGAGCTCCCCATGGCCAAAGCTGGAACAACTTGAGCAACAAGGTGAAACAATATTAGATTACAACTCAAAGTAAAAAAACTCCATGAGTCCGTAATGATATAAACGGTCGAATAAATAAATAAATGGTGAAAAGAGATGTCTCCCCTGCAGAAGAATTCCTAATCATTTATGTAGATACTCCCCCCTTAAGAAGGAGAAGCATAACTTCCCACTCCTTAAGTATGTGCTGCTCACAGTGACTTTCTCCCAAAAACTACAGTATGGAAAGGGGGAAAGAGAGTGGAGACACTCGCTAAACACTAGCTCAGCCAGGCGATCAAGGTCAACAGTAACAGTCATAAAGCGTATTGATAGCACGTAGTCTTGATATGATGTGATGAATATGGCAGGTTGCCTCTGTGGTCTTCCTCCCTCAAACCCATAACCGCGGTCTTATCACGAGAAAACCATGAGACAAATTCCAGTAGTGGGACATCCTACAAAAAGCTGTCAGTGTCGTCAAAAACAAGGAATAGAGGAGCCTAAGGAGGCATGACAACTAAATGTAGTGTAGTATCTTGGATGGGATCCTGGGACAGAAAAACGCCGTTAGGGAAAAACTAAGGACATCTGAATGAAGTATGGACTTTCGTTAGTAAGAAAGCATCGAGATTGGTTCATTGGTTGTGATGATGTACCATGCTAATAAAAGATGGTAATAATAGGGGAAAATGAGGATGAGGTCTATGGGAACTCTCTACACTATCTTTGCAATGTTTATGTAAATCTAAAACCATTCTAAATAAAGTTTATATAAAAAATAAAGCAAAGGGCCAACCCGGTAGTGTAGTGGTTAAGTTTGCGTGCTCCACTTCAGTGGCCCGGGGTTTGCAGATTCAGATCCCAGGTGCAGACCTATGCACTGTTTATCAAGCCATGCTGTGGGCAGGCATCCCACATATAAAGCAGAGGAAGATGGGCACAGATGTTAGCCCAGGGCCAGTCTTCCTCAGCAAAAAAGAGAAGGATTGGCAACAGATGTCAGGGCTAATCTTCCTCACCAAAAAATAAAATAAAATAAAAAAATAAAGCAAAATAAGAAAGATGAGGGGTGCTATAATAAACTAAAAAAAAAAAAAAAAAAAAGTGTATTGCAAAGGCCTCCAAGATAAGAAAACAGTTGACAGAGGAAACAATGTGGATATCCAGGTTAAGACAATTTCCAGCTGAAGGATCTGCAAATGTAAAGGCCCTGAGGCAGGAGCATGCTTGGCTTCTTGGAGTCATATCAGCGTGGGTGGGACAGAACGAGTGGGAAGCGTGACAGGTGGTGGGGCTAGGGGTGGGGAACGGAGCATGTAAGGCCTTGGTGGTCATGACAGTTTTTAAATTTTACTTTGATTTAGGAGGGACACGGCATTGAAGAATTTTTAGCAGAGGAATGACACGATGTGGCTTTTTTTTCAGTCCACTGTTGTGTTGAGGCCAGATTACGGGACAAGGATGGGAACAGGCCAACCAGTTAAGGAAGCTGTGATGGGTAATTTTATGTGTCAACCTAACTGGGCCACGGGGTGCCCAGCTATTTGGGTAAACATTATGTTGGGTGTGTCTATGAGGGTGTTTCGGGATGAGATTAACATTTGAATCTGTACAATAGGTAAGCAGGTTGCCCTCACCAACGTGGCTGGACCTCATTCAATCTCTTGAAAGCCTGAATAGAACAAAAGGCAGGGTAGGGGAGAATTTGTTCTCTTGGGGCCTGACTTCTCTTCAAGCTGGGACATCAGTTTTCTCCTGCCTTCAGACTCACCTTCAAACTGGAACTTATACCATTTGCTCTCCTGCTTATGGGGCCTTTGGACTAAGATTGGAATTATATAATGAGCTTTCCTGGGTCTCTAGCTTGCCCACTGCAGATCTTGGAACTTCTCAACCTCCGTAATCATATAAGCCAATTCCTTATACTAAATCAACCTCCCACTCTTTCTCTGCATCCTATTGGTTCTGTTTCTCTGGTGAACATTGACTGATACAATGCCATTGCAGTGGAGCTGGTGAGAAGGGGGTGGGTTCTGGATACGTTCACAAGGAGGGGCTGACAGGACTGCTTGATTAACTGGACTTAAGTCATGAGAGAGCAAGAAGAGTCAAGGTTTTTACTTGGAGCAGCTGGAGGAAAAGAGGTTCCTTACGCTGAGGTGGAGAAGACTGCCTGAGAAGCAAGTTGTGGGGAGTGAGGGAGAGAAAGGGAGGATTGCTGGGGATTAAGAGTTCCCTTTTAGGGGGCCAGTCCGGTGGTGTAGTGGTTATGTTCGCGTGCTCCGCTTTGGTGGCCTGGGGTTCACGAGTTCAGATCCTGGATGAGAACCTACACACTGCTCATCAAGCCATGCTGTGGCAGCGAACCACATACAAAATAGAGGAAGATGGGCACAGATGTCAGCTCAGGGCCAGTCTTCCTCACCAAAAAAAATAAAATAAAAAGAAGAAGAAAGAATTGCCTTTCAGACACTTTAGGTTTGGAGTTGTCAAGTTGTCAGAAAGGCAGTTGGACAGATGAATCTGGGATGCTCATATCAATTTGGAAGCCCTCAGCATAAAGAGGGGTTGCAGATACACATTAGATGTCTGAAGTCTGAGTCCCCGGGCACTCCAAAGTTCAGAGATCAGGAAGATGAAGAATCAAGAAAGGAGAATGAGAAGGAATAATCAGTGAGGTAAGAAGTAAACCAACAAAGAAGTGTGTTCCAGAAGCCAAATGAAAAGATGTTTCAAGAATGATCAATTCTATCAAATGCTGCTAATGTGGGTAAAATAGGACTGAAAACAGCAGAGAGCTTGGCCATATGGAGGTCAATGGTGAAGCTGATAAGGAGAGATTTGGTGGTAACCAAAACATGTTTGGAGTGGGCCAAGACAAGAAAAAGAGAGTAAATGGAGACAGAGTGATGAGAAGATATACATATTTGTATGCTCATGGGCATGAGCCAAAAGGGAAGGAAGAAGTGACGGTGCAAGAGAGAAAAGAGATCATTGCTGGAGTGATGTGCCTGGGTAGATGATCGGGAATGGGATCCAATGCACAAGTGGAAAGTTGGGATTAAACAGGAGAAGATGGGCTTCTTCCCTGGTAACAGGAGGGGAGACAGAATGTATGGGCACAGATGCTGGTGAATGTGGAGGCAGGAACATGTTTTAACGATGGAGAAGCAAGGTCATCAGCTGAGAGTGAGGAGTAGAGAGGAAGTTTGAGGAGAGAGGAGAAAGGATGAAGATGTAGCATCTTCATGGAGACGAAGGAGAGAGTAAATGGACTTTGAAATATAGCCAGATTGTTGGGCGGCACGAAGGGTTCATTTGAAGTCAGGGATCGTGAATATCAAAGGAGGCCAATTGGTTAGAGTTGTGTGTTCTTACCAGCCTCACTTGCCTACTTGGGTGCAAATAAAACTAGGCAGAGGTCCAGATAGAACCAGAGTTTGGAGTTGCCTGGTGAACATGACGGAGGAGAGAGGCACAAGAGGGTTGAGGGGCTATGCAAGGGAATGATTATAATGAAGGACCGCGGCATATAAACCGAGTAAGGAGAGCAGAGAGGACATGAGTGACGGTGTTGAGGCAAAGTTGAAGGTGTTAGGTTAATGGATCGGAGGCTCCACGACACCAAGAAATTGCTGCAGTTGTGAGATTAGGGAGATTCAGCTGGGAAAATACAAGTCTGTTATCAGAGAGTGGGATCTTTGAGACTTGGACTCTGAAGGGCTGCAGATATTGATAATGACAAGGTCTAGACCGACCTGAATTTTCTTAATCTGCCCACCCCCGGTGAGGCTACCAGATAAGCCTGCTTTGTTTTATATATTTTTCTGGAGACATTGGCTCTCATCTCCAGTCTGGATGGTTGAGCAATGAGGACTGATAAGGACCTTAGGATAAAGCCCGGATAAAACAGGGGAAGGACTTGGAGAGGGACACGACTGCTGTGTAGACGCTTGTCCCCTGTATGCATCATCTTCTATACTACTGCTATCCCTAATTTGCAGGGCTCATAAACCCATTGAATCCCAGGGTTGGAAGGTCTTCTAGCCCAACCACCCCTCTCAGGTGCAACTTCCTTATAGCCCTCCTCTGAACAGTTATTTTATATCCCCACAACAGGTAGTAATTACCAACCACCATCTCTGTCTTCCATGCTAGTTTGTGAACATCTTGAGGATATGTGTTTAACCTGTCTTTTTTTATTGTGATAAAATATATATGACATAAAATTTGCCATTGTAACCATTTTCAAGTATAAAGTTGAAGTGATGTTGAGTACGTTCACATTGTTGTGCAACCATCACCATCCATTTCCGGAACTTTCTCATTTTCCCCAACTGAAAATATACCCATTAAACACTAAATCCCCATTCCTCCTATCCCAAGCCCCTGGCAACCACCATTCTACTTTCTGTCTCTATGAATTTGACTCCTCTAGATACCTCATATAAGTGGAATCATATCACATTTGTCCTTTTGTGACTGGCTTATTTCACTTAGCATAATGGCTTCAAGATTTATCCATGTTGTAGGATGTGTCAGCCTTTCCTTCTTTTTTAAGGCTGAATAATATTCCTCTTTCAGTCCTCTTTCTTTCATTTTTGGGGGGTATACACCCAGGAGTGGAATCGCTGGATCATATGGTAATTCTATGTGTGATTTTTTTTGTGATATCATCATATCATTTTCCGCAGTGGCTGCACCATTTTACATTCATACTAGCAATGCACAACGATTCCAATTTCTCCACCTCCTCACCAACACTTGTTACTTTCATATAACCTATCTTTGATTTCCTCTCTATTGAGGAAAGAGAGGAAATACCAACCCTGCTGGACCCATGATGTTGTGTGAGTAAATAAATAGCTGTTGTGGGAAATGAGGTTAAGTGAATCAAATTGTGCTCAGCAAGCCCCACTTAGCACATCTTGTTCCTAGATCTTCACTGGCCATTACTGTAGCCACATGTGGTTATTTAAATTGAAATTAATTAAAATTGAGCAAAATTTTAATTCAGTTCCTCAGTCTCATGAGTAACATGTCAAGTACGTAATAGGGACCATAACTAGTGGTTATTAGTGTGCAATATATTGGACAGTGCAGAATAGAACATTTCCATCATTGCAGACAGTTCTTTGGTTACTATACTGGACAGTGCTTTCTACATCCTGGTAGCCACCTCTGCTTTGTCTCACACATCATATTAGGAAATGCTTTTCCAGAACTGGACAGCTTAAAATTTAAGATAAAGATCCTTCTTTCAGGAGGAAGGAACTGTCCTGCCTAAGAGTTCTGTGGCTCTTTGGCACATAAATGGCTGCTCGGCGTGTTCTCGAATTTTTGTGTTTAAATATTATATTTGGACTTTCAGTGCTCATGTGGGTCTGTTGCTCTTGATGATCACCTTTATGAACACAGACTCACTAAACCATTTAAATCTCTCTCTACATCATTCGAAACACTTATCTACTAAGGCATGAGTTTCAGAACATATTCTCAGATTCACAGTGGAGATTATGTTTATTCCACTTCCTTCTTTTTGCCCAAAGCCAGCACAATACCTAGGACACTGGAGACCCTGAATAAATATTTGTTGAATGATGAGTGAATGAATGACCAAAGTAAGCACTGAGCTGAATTTGGGGGAGCTCAGGTCACTGAGATAGCATTTTTAGAGGGTGGCACCCAGGCATAATAAGATTTAGGAATACGTATCTAGCATTGATATAGTTTTAAAAGATTTTTCTTTTTTTACAGAACATGAATTTTAAGCTATGCTCTTTTCTCCCATTGTTCAAAAAAGTAGCTTAAAACTTAATTCCTATAAGGATCTTGTCTAGTACATGTTTATAAAGCTTCAACTCTGTTTTATAAATGCTTGCCACCACTGAATATAATAACAAGAAAAAATAAATTCTAGATATTTATACTGTCAGCATGTGTGCAGGTATCTTCTGTTTGCCCCTTCGGATCCACTTTCTATCGCCCTCCATCCTGCTCTCTACCCTGGGATGTTGATCTGAATGGATTATTCTAACAGGTTCCTGTGCTCTTTGGCTTCCCTTGGGCTTGGCCAATTGGGAACTCTAGCCTCTAGCAGGAGAGCAGAGGCAGGGGATGAGGGCGGGGAATTTATTCCAAACAGAAGGGCTGTCCCTGTCCCTCAACAGAAGGTCTCTGTTCCTCTAAGGTGATCTGTTCTACATGATTCCCTCTCCCCGCTGGTTCTGCATACCCGTCCCTACTCATGATTCTCAGGCCTGAGGTATGACAGCCTAGGGTCCCCCCACCTACAGTGGTGGGGTACTTTATATATATAAAGGTACTTTATAATAGTACCCTTATTTATAAACCTTCCTTGAATTATCCTCATTTGAACGTGCCGTCTGTTTCACATTGGGACTCTAACTGATCAAGCATCCTTAATTAGTAGCTAGAGCACAGCGTCCAAATCCTTGTTCTGAAAATTTTATACCTACAGTCCTTACAAAAATATTCCCTGGGGGTCAGCCCGGTGGCATAGCCGTTAAGTTCGCACGGCCCACTTCAGTAGCCCAGCGTTCGCGGGTTCCGATCCTGGGCACAGACATACTTACCGCTCATCAAGCCGTGCTGAGGAGGCGTCCCACATAGAAGAGCTACAACTCTACAACTATGATACACAACTACGTACTGGGGCTTTGGAGAGAAAAAAGAAAAAGAGAAGATTGGCAATAGATGTTAGCACAGGGCCAATCTTCCTAAAAAAAGTTCCCTGATGTTATTGTCATCTCTTTATTTCTTCTCTTTTTTTTAAAACTTTATTTATTTATTTTTCCCCCTAAAGCCCCAGTAGATAGTTGTATGTCATAGTTGCACATCCTTCTAGTTGCTGTATGTGGGACGCGGCCTCAGCATGGCCGGAGAAGCGGTGCGTCGGTGCCCGCCGGGGATCTGAACCCGGGCCACCAGCAGCGGAGCGCACGCACTTAACCGCTAAGCCACGGGGCCGGCCCTCATCTCTTTATTTCAATCCACTGGTTACCTTTATGAAGAAACCATGTTGTACATCATATTATATAAATTTTTCTTCAGTACACTTAGACTAGAAAAATATTCTCAAATTCACAGGTAAATCTTTTTGCATATAGCTTCTCTACATAAAATGTAATTTACAGAAATATATAAATAAGACTTTAAAGTAAATAGGTTAACTTTTATGGTTTTAAATATTTCAATAGCTAATAACTTTAAATTACTTCCAGGTGTATGAGGAAATCTGTACTTCAGTACTGCAAACAAGCCATCGTTACTCAACGTACACAGCTTACCAGAGAACACAGTTTCTAACTCGTTCCTGTACACTGAATGTTTGCGTCCCCCCAAAATTCTTATGTTAAAACCTAATCCCCAGTGTGATGATATTAGAAGGTGGGGACTTGGGAGGTGATTAGGTCATGAGGATGGAGTGCTCATGAGTGGGATTAGTGCCCTTGTAAAAGAGGCCCCAGAGAGCACCCTTGCCCCTTCCTCTGTGTGAGGACACAGCAAGAAGATAGCCATCTATGAACCAGGAAGCGTGCTCTCATCAGACACTGACTCTGTCAGCACCTTGATCTTAGATTTCCCAGCCTCCAGAACTGAGAGAAATAAATTTCTGTTGTTTATAGGCCACACAGTCTAGAGTATTTTTGTTATAACATGTAACCCAGATAAACTAAGCCACCCTTGAAACTCAAGATTTAATTGTACAATTATTAGCAAACATAAATCATTAAAAAAGTACAAACTCCATAATGCTAATACCTGTATTAAAGATAACAAATACTTATTGTTCAGTTACAATGTGCCAAGCATGGTGTTAATGTTTTCATATAATTTAATTCTCAACGCAAATTTTTGAAGTGTGCACAACTCAACCCCATTTGGCAGAGGAGGAAATGAGCTGTAAACGTCCAATGTCCCTGCATCAGCAAGCAAAGGACTCTAGGTTCAAATCCCAGTGTCTGACATGGAAGTCTGCACTCTTAACCATCAATAAAGAATCCGGGAACAACATCGAAGACCACAGAAGAAGCAAAAAATAAGACCTTTCCAAAGCAAATGATTTCTTTTATCCTGTTACCTGCACTCAAAGAGCAATGTCAAAATCTAAGTAAGCCTAGAAAAATTACTAAGAAAAAAAAAGAAAGAAAAGAATGCAATAGATAACTCTCATAGAAAACCAAATTTCTTGTTGTTTAGTAAGCTTACTTTTCTGTGGATGGTACACAAGGAAGGGTAGGAAACAAGTGGTGGAAATTGCACTATTTTGGTGTTAGTTACATTTTATCCCTGCCTGCCATTCCTGAAATGACACTGTTGTATTTTTATTCTAACCCAAATTGCAATTAAGTGAAAACTTTCCTCTAATATATTGGCATACTTGCTGTAAGAGGCCTGAAGTTGAGCATGTACTAGCTGCTCTAAGCATACAAATTGAACATTCTCCCTGAAAAAGAACAGGCTAAAAAATTGGGTCTAGAGATAGTATAACTGATCCGCTTAATAGTTCCTAATAATTTTTCTGTAGCTGTGATTTTGCATAACAGGTTGCAAAAGTATTTTTAGATGAGACCGTTACTCAACAGTCACTTCTGGTAAACCCCTTTTTACACCATCACGCTGTCTTGCAGAACTGTTAATAGTGAAACAGAAAAGCATAAACAGAATGTCACAAATAAGCAGTACCTTTTCCAGACAATAGTTTAGTCATAAGCCTTTAATTATTGATTTTGAATTTGAACAACTAAATTAGTTCTCAACAAGTGTAATTTTCACTAGATAGACTAAACTTTTTTACATTAATATTTTGTTCATGTAGATGAATTTGTGCTACCGGTTTATAAACTAGGTATTTCTATACCAAAAAGCCTTACTTTGGGGCTGAGACATGGTTTTCGTCTCTTTTTCCTCCTCTTCATCCATCTTGTCCCCTTGCTGCAGCTGCACGTCTTCACTTGTCTGATTTCCCTTTGGGTCTCTCTTCAGATGGACAGATTCCCTCCTCAAAGATGACTCATAATTCCTGTGAGTTCGTGGACCACAGCCAGCATCCTTCCGTGATCCTAAAGGAAATATAATAGTACAATACTGGCACCACAAAAACCAAACGTGTTTCAAATGATGAATATGTTTTTAAAATGAACTCACTAAAGTGATACAGCGAAAACAGATTGACATCTGAGCAGTGACCTCACGGATTCAACAGACAGTCTTTCCTTGAGCATACCTGCCTTTGGGATGATGATCTTGTTGAGGACACCTTGGAGAAGCTGACAGACGTTCCTGTCAGTCCACGGCTCCTTACCTTACTTATGTGCCCCAAGTATGAGGAGGAATCTTTCACAGGAGTTGACACGGCGTTGCATCACTGGCTCTGAGTGTTGAAAGCAGGTCACTCCACCTGATTTCTTTAAAGCCTCTTTTCTACAAGTTGGTGATGGGCAAAGGTGAATTATGAAACAGGAACTTTTGCCACAGCTCTACATCCCCAGTCACAAAGAAACATTTACAAAACAAATGCCCTCATCCAAATCGGAATTCGTGATTGATTACAGTGCAAATGTGAGTGAGGGACATAATCTATTCATGCCTTATTTCTTTCATGGTCCTAGTACACCACCTTCCAACTTAAGTAATGAGCGGACCCTTCTTCAAGGAAAAAGAAGATACGGCACCTGGTGTTAACAGGTTATTTCTACTCTGTTAGCTGAATATAATATAAATACAATATTAGTTACATAAACATGGTATAAATTCCTTATGGCTCCAAACCAATCTACACATAAAAACTATAAAATTAATAATATTAAAATAAACAGCATTGATTTAATATCGTTTTGATGAAGTGAAACCAAAATTGTTTGTTCTAAAAGTAAAATGTGCATTGGGGTATTTTGTATTTCACTTGTCATCTATACAATTCCCTTTATTTTCAAGACAATAGACACTCATTTGAATGATCTTCATCATCGTTGCTATGATTTTTCCTTTTAAACTACATGCATCTTGAATCATCAATCCATGAATTTTTTTCAGCTTTATTGAGGTATAATTGACAAATATAATTGTAAGATATTTAAAGTGTGCATTGTGGTGATTTGATATATGTATGCATTGTGAAAAAATTCCCACCATCTAGTTAATTAACATATCCATCGCCTCCCATATTTATCTTTTTTTTTTGAAGAGAACATTTAAGTTTTACTCTCTTAGCAAATTTCAGTTGTATAATACAGTGTTATCAACCATAGTTACCACGTCTACACTGGATCCTCATCCAATTCATCTTATAGCTGAATGTTTGTACTCTTTTACCTACCTTCCCTATTCCCCCCACCCCCCAGCCCCTGGCAATCCCTTTTCAACTCTCTTTGTATGAGTTTGACTCCGTTTTTTTTTTCAGATTCCATATATAAGTGATACCATGCAGTATTTGTCTTTTTCTATCTGGCTTATTTCACTTAACATAATACCCTCAAGTTCTATCCATGTTGCTATAAATGGCAGGATTTCCTTCTTTCTCATGGCTGAGTAATATTCCATTGTACATATATATACTATATCTTCTTTATTCATTCATTTGATGATGGACATTTAGGGTGTTTCCATATCTTGGCTATTGTGAATAATGCTGCAATAAACATGAGAGTGCGGATGTCTCTTCGAAGTCCTGTTTTCATTTCCTTTGGATATATACCCAGAAGTGGGATTGCTGGATCATACGGTAGTTCTATTTTTAATTTTTTGAGGAACCTCCATATTGTTTCCCATGGTGGCTGCACCAATTTACAATCCCACCACCGGTGCCCAAGGGTTCTTTTCTCCACATCCATGGCCAACACTTATTAGCCCTTGTCTTTTTGATGATAGCCATTCTAACAGGTGTGAAGCGATATATCATTGTGGTTTTGGCTTGCATTTTCCTAATGATTAGTGATGTTGAGCACAGGTACTTTTCATGTACCTGTTGATCATCTACATGTCTTCTTCTGAGAAATATCTATTCAGTTCCTCTGCCCATTTTTTAATCAGATTGGTTTTTCTGCTATTGAGTTGTATGAGTCCTTTATATATTTTGGATATTAGCCCCTTCTCAGATATATGATTGGCAAATATTTTTCCCATTCCATAGGTTGCCTTTTCATTTGGTTGATGGTTTCCTTTGCTGTGCAAAAGTTTTTTATTTGGTGTAGTCCCTCTTGTTTATTTTTGCTTTTGTCGACTTTGCTTTTTTTTTTTTTTTTTTTTGCTGAGGAAGATTCGGCCTGAGCTAACATCCACTGCCAATCTTCCTCTTTTTGTATGTGAGCCACTGTCACAGCATGGCCACTACAGAAAAGTGGTGTAGGTCCGCACCCAGGAACCGAACCTGGGCCACTGAAGCAGAGTGAGCTGAACTTAACCACTAGGCCACTGAGGCTGTTCCTTGTTGACTTTGCTTTTGGTGTCAAATCCAAAAAATCATTGCCAAGACTGATGTCAAGGAGCTTACCCCCTATGTTTTCTTCTAGGAGTTTTATGGTTTCAGGTCTTACGTTTAAGTCTTTACTCCATTTTGTACTGATTTTTGGGCATGGTGTAAGATAGGGGTCCAATATCATTCTTTTGCATGTGGCTGTCCAGTTTTCCCAACACCATTTATTGAAGAGACTGTTCTTTCCCCATTGTATAGTCTTAACTCCTTTGTCATAAATTAGTTAATCATATATGTGTGAGTTTATTTCAGGGCTCTCTATTCTGTTCCCTTGATCTGTGTGTCTGCTTTTATGCCAATGCCATATGTTTTCATTACTATAATTTTGTAATAGAGTTTAAAATCAGGAAATGTGATGCTTTTACCTTTGTTCTTTCTCAAGATTGCTTCTGCTATTTGGGGTCTTTTGTGGTTCCATACAAATTTTAGAATTATGTGGCCTATTTCTGTGAAAAATGGCGTTGGAATTTTGATAGGGATTGCATTGAATCTGTAGATTGCTTTGGGTAGTATGGACATTTTCACAATATCAATTCTTTTCAATCTATGAACATGAAATATCTTTCCATTTAGTTGTGTTTTGTTCAATTTCTTTCACCAATGTCTTATAGTTTTTAGTGAACAGATCTTTCACCTCCTTGGCTAAATTTATTCCTAGATATATTTTTTTTGATGCAATTGTAAATGGGGTTGTTGTCTTAATTTCTCTTTCTAATAGTTTGTTATTAGTGTATAGAAATGCAACTGATTTTTGCATACATATTTTGTATCCTGCAATTTTACGGAATTCACTTATTAGTTTCAACAGTGTTTTAGTGGATTCCTTAGGGTTTTCTACATATAATATCATATCATCTGCAAATAGTGACAGTTTTGCTTCTACCTTTTCAATTTGTACGACTTTTATTTATTTTCTTGCCTAATTGCTCTGGCTAGGACTTCCAGTACGATGTCGAATAAAAGTGAAGAGAATGGGCATCCTTGCCGTGTTCTTGATCTTAGAGGAAACGTTTTCAGCTTTTCACCATTGAATATGATGTTAACTGTGGGCTTGTCCTATATGGTCTTTATTATGTTGAGGTACATTCCCTCTGTACTCACATTGTTGAGAGTTTTTATTATGAATGAATGTTGCATTTTGTCAAATGCTTTTTCTGCATCGAGATGGTCATGATTTTTATCCTTTGTTTTGTTAATGTGGTGTATTACATTGATCGATTTGGGGATGTTGAACCATCCTTGCATCCCTGGAATAAATCTCACTTGATCATGGCGTGTGATCCTTTTAATGTATTGTTGAATTTGGTTTGCTAATATTTTGTTAAGGATTTTTGCATCTGTGTTCATCAGGGGTATTGGCCTGTAATTTTCTCTTCTTGTAGAATCTTTGTCTGGTTTTCATATCAGGGTAATGCTGGCCTTGTAAAACAAGTTTGGAAGTGTTCTCTTCTATTTTTTGGAAGAGTTTGGGAAGGATGGTATTAATTATTCTTTAAATGTTTGGTAATATTCACCAGTGAAGCAATGTGGTCTTGGACTCTTGTCTGTCGGAAGGTTTTTTATTACTGAATCAATCTCCTTAGAAGTAATTGATCTATTCAGATGTTCTATTTCTTCATGATTCAGTCTTGGTAGGTTGTATGTTTCTAGCAATTTATCCATTTCTTCTAGGTTGTCTAATTTGTTGGTATATAATTGTCTCTTATAATCTTTTGTATTTTTGTGGTATCAGTTGTAACATCTCCTTTTTTATTTCTTTTTTTTTTTTTGCTGAGGAAGATTCACTCTGAGCTATCTGAGCTAACATCTGCTGCCAATTTTCCTCTTTTTGTATGTGAGCCACTGCCACAGCATGGCCAATACGGACGAGTGGTGTAGATCTGCACCCAGGAACCAAACCCGGGCCGTTGAAGCGGAACACACTGAACCTAACCACTAGGCCACTGGGGCTGGCCCTTCTCTTTCATTTATGATTTCATTTATTTGAGTCCTCTCTTTTTCTTGGTGAGTCTAGCTAAAGGGTTGTCCATTTTGTTTATCTCTTTAAAAAACTAGCTCTTAGTTTCATCGATTTTTTTTCTGTACTGTCTTTTTAGTCTCTACTTCATTTATTTCCACTCTGATCTTTGTTATTTCCTTCTTTCTACTAACTTTGGGTAGTTTGTTCTTCATTTTCTAGTTCTATGAGATGTAAAGTTAGGTTGTTTATTTGAACTCTTTCTTTTGCTTAATGTAGGGGTCTATTGCTATGAATTTCCCTCTTAGAACTGCTTTTGCTACATCTCATATGTTTTGGTATGTTGTGCTTCCATTTTCATTTGTTTCAAGATATTTTTTGATTTCTCTTTTGACTTATTTTTGACTCATTAGTTGTTCAGTAGCATGTTGTTAAATCTCCACATATTTGTGAATTTTCCAGTTTTCTTTTTGTGATTGATTTCTAGTTTCATATCATTCTAGTTGGAAAAGATGCTTGATATGATTTCAATCTTCTGAAACTTATTAAGACTTGTTTTGTGTCCTAACATATGATCTATCCTGGAGGATGTTCCATGTGTGCTTGAGAAGAATGTGTATTCTGCTGCTGTTGGATGGAATGTTCTGTAAATGTCTGTTAAATCCATCTGATCTAACGTGTAGTTTAAGTCCAATGTTTCCTCATTGATTTTCCGTCTGGATCATCTCTCCATTGTTGAAAGTTGGGGTATTGAAATCCCCTATGGTTATTGTATTGCTGTTTATTTCTCTCTTCAGGTCTGTTCATGGTTACTTTATATATTTAGGTACTCCTATGTTGGGTGCATATTACATTTGTAATATCTTCTTGTTGGACTGACACTTTTGTCATCATGTAATGACCTTCTTTGTCTCTTATTAAAGTCTTTGGCTTAAAATCTATGTTATCTGATATAAGTATTGCTCCCCTGCTTTCTTTTGGTTTCTATTTGCATGACATACCTTTTGCCATCCTTTCGCTTTCAGTCTGTGTGTGTCTATAATGTAAGTGCTTGATAATTAGCTTTTTTGGTTATAATGTAAGTACCTGACATTAAGCTTTTGATTACTGAGGCATCCATTTCAAAGACTTCCATCTCAAATAACTGCATTGCCAGCTATACAACTAGATAAAGAGCCAGGCTGTCCCACCCGAAAGTTCCCATTTTAGAAAGCCCTGGGTGTCCTAGACAACTGAAAGTTTGAGTGACCCTGCTTTTCTCTTTCTTCACTTTAATTCCCACTCTTATATTTTAAATTCACCAATAAAGAGTGAACCTGTGAATCCCAGACACTCCACCCTCCACCCCAATAAAGGAAGAACCCCACATCCTCTCTCTCTCTCTTTCACTCTCTCTACTTGTGACCTCACTGTATGGCCCCAGACATGCTGTCTATCCTCCAGGACCTATGAGAAATAAAACTTGTTTTTTCAAATGTTCTTGATGATTGTTGCTGAGGTGTATCTGGCAATCATAAGAAGAACCACAAGGACTTGTTCAGTCACAACATTGGCTCCAGTAGGGGAAATGTTTGTGAGGGCTCTCCACAAGTAGTATGGGCCCAAGTGAGTGCCCCCAGGCATTCTTAGCTGATAGCATCACTACTGACAGGCTGAGACTGACACAAAACGGTGTCCTTAAAGCTGAAGTGAGTCTCTGAAGTAGGCCACACATATTTGGGTCTTGTTGTTTTTATCTGTTTAGCCACTCTATGTCTTTTGGTCAGAGAATTTAGTCCATTTACATTTAAAGTAATTATGCATAGGTATGGACTTACTATTGCCATTTTGTTAATTGTTTTCTGGCCATTTTGTAATTCCTGTGTTCCTTTCTTCTTCTCTTTGTCTCCTCCTGTGTGATTTGATGATTTCCTGTGGTGGTATGCTTAGATTCCTTTTTCTAACCTTTTATGTATTTATTATAGGTTTTTGTTTTGTGGTTACCATGAGGCTTATAATATATATATAAATATATATATTTATATATATATTTATATATTTAATATATATAAAAATATAAAATATATTTATAATAGTCTATTTTAAGCTGATAATGACTTGAGTTCAAATACATATTAAAGCTCTATATTTTTATTCGCCCCCCCATGCTTCATTTTTTTTTTGTCATAATTTACATTTTTTACCTCATGCGTCCATTAACAAATCATTGTAGTTATAGTTATTGTTACTACATTTGTCTTTTAATCTTCATACTGGCTTCATAAGTGATTTACCCACCACTATTACAACATTAGAGTATTCTGAGTTAATCATATTTACCTCACATTTACCAGTGAAATTTATACTTTCATGTGTTTTCATATTACTAATTAGTGTCCTTTTGTTCCAGCTTGAAGAAATCCCTTTAATATTTCTTGTAAGGCTATTCTAGTGGTGACAAACTCTTTCAGCTTTTGCTTGTCTGAAAAACTATCTCTCTTTCAATTCTGAAGAAAAGCTTAGCCAGGTAAAGTATTCTTGGTTGGCAAGTTTTTTTCTTTCAGTACTTTGAATATATCATGCCACTCCCTTCTGGCCTGCAAAGTTTCTGCTGATACTCTTATGGGGGTTCCTTTGTATGTAACAAGTTTTCTTTCTCTTGCTGCTTTTAAGATTCTCTCCTTGTCTTTAACTTTTGACCATTTAATTATAATGTGTCTCAATGTGGTTCTCTTTGGATTTAGCCCAGTCCTAGCTCTTGGTTGTCTCTCAAACCTTCGTGATGGTCCAAGCTATTGAAGCTGGGTACCTGAGGGTTACTGTAAATGTTCAATAAGAATATGATTACCCTTTGACCTTGTTCCCAACACAGACACAAATGAAAAGAAATTAATCTTGTTAATTTGCTGTTTTCTTGTTTAACCTGAAAGGTGACTCAAGGGTCACAAGGATTTATGGGCTTGTTTTGCAAAAGAAAAAGAATGGATTTAAGGAAGTTATGACCACCAGACAACCAGCCTCCAGCTGCTGCTGACACCCAGAAGTCTGGTTGCCCAAGGGCTTTTCTGGAGTGAAAGAAACATGGACTTCCCCTTTGTTTCTCTGAAACTCCGTCTGCGAAGCTCCTTAGCTCTATGAAAAAGAAAAACCCTGCTTTCTTCTTTTGTTAAGGTGGATTTGAGAGAACCTATCCTCCTGCCTTCTCATTTGGCCAATTCAAATAAACCTCTCTCCATCTCCAAGCACCAGTGTCTCAGCGATTGGCTTATTGCACATCAGGCACACGAACTTGAGATTAAGAGGTTTGGTATCACCACCTTCTTTTTCTTAGTGGCTCCCAGTAGCTGAGGGTGTACTGAGACCTATCAGTGTCCCAAAGGAGAGAATTTCAGTCAGTACCTGGATGCAGCTGATTGTTTCACCAACTAGTGCCCCAAGGAACTCAAGGGTGGGTTTGGAAGCATTTAACTGTTTTGCCAAGTTGTTTTTTTATGTTAAAGGAGACACAACCAGCAACCTCCCAGAAGCTAAACAAGCCTCCCTACAAAAGCTAAGCCCATGACCCAACTGAAATAAAAGTTCCTGCTTCCCTTTGTTCAGGGATGCCATGATTTTGGAAATGATTCCTCATGGCCTCCTATTTGCTGCAAATACACTTTACTTTGTGAGACAACTTCCACTAGTGTAGAGTCTTATTTGACTCACCAGGAGGTAAGCCCACGTGGTTGGGTGTCAACTGGAAGCCTGATGCTTAGACAGAAGCTTTTAAGATACTCAAATAGGCCTCTTTCAGGTAAAGACTTGGATATGGGCATTTCTGTCTGCTCTGTCTGTGCTGAGCCCTGGGGGATAGCTGGTTAAGAAGTGTTCCTGTGTTTGCTACAGTCCTGTGAGACCCAGAACTCAAGTTCTTCTGGCCACCAGCACCAAGTGATTGAGAGGTGCATCTCCTGGGCAGCAGCCACAAAAGCCAGGGTGTCAGACATGTGCACAAGCTCTTTCCAGAGAGACACCAGTGACGTGGATGGAGCTGGACAGAGAGAGAATGTCGAGATGGCACCCACAGGCCCTGGTCTCTGGGGAGGATCACAGTCAGCCCCTAGGAGTGTGTTAAATTAGGATCCTTACCCTCAGGCTGCAGCTTTTAGGATATGTAAATAGGCCTCTTTCAGGGAAACCTGGGAGATGGGTGTTTCTGACTGTGGCCTCTGTGCAGCGCCCGCGGGGGTACAACCCCAGGGCAAGTCTTTGCTAGCCTGTTAAGAACTCTTTGTTTGCTGTAGTCTTGTGGGTCTCTTGGACATAAGCTCCGTTCACTTTCTGAGCTAGGTGTTTTGGGTGCCTGTCCCTCTGGTGGAAGTCTTAAAGATGGGGCACTAGATGTGGGGTCCAAACCATTTGTTCCTCAGGTAGAAGCTGGGAGTTGTGAGTTCCTTCCCAATTGTATGTCACTGTGTGGTGGGTAGGGTTTACGGTGAGAGTGTGTCTCAGCTTTTCCTACCTGTGTGGATGTGGATTTTTTTCTTGCTTGTCTGATGTGTAGGAGTCACTCAGCTAATTTCTGGATTTCTTTCAGAGGGAATTGTTCCATGTATAGCTGTAGATTCGGTGTGTCCATGGGAGGAGGTGCATTCAGGAGCCATCTTGGACCAGAACTCCCATCAATCCATGATTTTAATGTCAATTTAAAACTCTCCCTATAAAAAAATGTCAAAATATAAGCTTAATTTAATGAAAATATCTTTATTGAATATTTATAATCATATTTAGTGTAATGAATTGAACTATTGTGTGTGATACGTCTCCTCTCAAATGCGAATGTGGTAGTAACTACGGAGGCACAGATTCCTTTGGGTTAGATGTGCCCGCATTACTTACAGCTGTTTTATGAGTCAGATTTCCTACCACTTTTCTTCTCTTTTTTTTCAATATTTTTAATTTTATTTATTTATTTTTCCCCCCAAAGCCCCAGTAGATAGTTGTGTGTCATAGCTGCACATCCTTCTAGTTGCTGTACGTGAGACGCGGCCTCAGCATGGCCGGAGAAGCGTGTGTCCGTGCGCGCCTGGGATCCGAACACTGGCGACCAGCAGCGGAGTGCGCGCACTTAACCGCTATGCCACGGGGCCGGCCATCATACCACTTTTCTTTAGAGCTGCAGATCTAAATGACATGACACCATTTGAGATTTACTTGGAGTAAGACTTTGATTTTGTTTTTGCTGCACAGTTGTCAACCATATGCAAATGGCGAGACTACATCCTTCTGAAGTTGAGTGTGCAGATAATCCTGAATCATATTTTTTTTAGCTTATCATCAAAGTGAAAATTCAAACGATTTTGTAGAACAGTTAGACACCTGAGAATATCCATAGTTTGAGAAGCACTGGCCTAGTATACAGTTGTGCTATATAGAAAAGCGTGGTGTAGAGGAAAGAAGACCAGACCAGTGGTCTGAGTTCTTAGCCTGGTATTCCAGGCTGATCATAGCCTGATCCCAATTCATCTGCCTCAAAGGCAGGACATCCTAGTGGCCAGGAGTGCTAGCTCTGAAACCAGACTCCCCAAGTTTGTGTCCTGATGATGAGGAGATGCACTGCCAGATCCCCTTCCAGGATGGACCTGCAGCCCAACTGCAGGAAGTGTAACCAGAAGGCAGCCTCCAGCTATCAGTGCATTCAGGGTCCGCCTCAGGTGCAGAGAGCTGCTTCACCCGAGCTTATGCCTTCCTCAGTCAGCCCGTGTCCTATGTCAGGGCATGAGGCTGGGCCTTTTCGGCTCCGTGCAGGATACTCTGATGAGCAATGTTTGCTCCACAGCTCCTCACCAGCTTGGTTGAAGTTTTATCAGGCCTGCATTGCAGGCTAACATCTTTATTCTGCCCAATTCTGCTTCCAGTATCTTCCTTTGATGAGTGTTGATCCCTAATAAATATCTTGTACCCCAAACTCTGTCTGAGCAAATGCTTCTGGAGAACCCAGTCTGCAACACCACTCCACAACTTTTTGGTTGTTTGACTTTGACCAAGTCAACTCACATTTCTGTGTCTCAGTTTCCTAATGTGTAAAATGGAAATATTAGTATCACGTTCCATTTAATATAAGACATCTTTGATTGTAAGATGCACCTCTATTTCATAAACCATGAAGAAAGAAAAAAACCTACATTAAGGGGGTTCTAACAGAAAACCTCCATTCAAAGCTGAGACAAAGGTAAAGAAGAAATAAATCCACCATACAGAAAAGGCCAGTAAAAGACTTTTGTGTCTCAACCTTTATTTATATGAAAAGGCATTTTATTATTATTATTATTTTACTGTATAACACATTAGTGAATACACCAGATTACATTTTCTCAAATAGCAAATGAGGTGAAGGATAACTTTTATTATTATTATTATTTTGACATTTATTTTTATTTATTATTATTTTACTGTATAATTTAGTAGTGAATACACCAGATTACATTTTCTCAAAAGGCAAATGAGGCAAAGGATAACATTTATTATTATTATTTTCACATTCATCATTATTTTATTATACAATATATTAGTGAATACACCAGATTACATTTTCTCAAAAGGCAAATGTGGGGCTGGCCTGGCGGCATAGCGGTTAAGTTTGTGCACTCCGCTTCAGTGGCCCGGCATTCACAGGTTTGGATCCGGGGCGTGCACCACTTATCAAGCCATGCTGTGGCAGTGTCCCACATATAAAATAGAGGAAGATGGGCACGGATGTTAGCCGAGGGCCAATCTTCCTCAGCAAAAAGAGGAGGGTTGGCAATGGATGTTATCTTAGGGCTAGTGTTCCTCACCAAGCAGGAAAAAAAATAAGGCAAAAGAGAATACATTATTATTTTATTATTTATTATTATTTACAGTATGAAATATTAATGAATACAGCAGATTACATTTTCTCAAGTGGCAAATCAGGCAAAAGATAATATTTCTCTTTGGTTCCTGAAAACCTCAAAATCTTCTGTCTTTTGGAGGATTTGGTGACACTGTCCAGGATACCAATGTGCTCAGGAGCAAAGAACATTTTGTTAAGTTTTTTATAACAAGTTCTTGTTCAAGGCTGTCACCTCTTCCTTCTGATCTGGATTTCAGCGTGTGGATTTGAAGAAATGGATTTCTTCATTATTATGCACAGGATCTGGTCGAGGGATAGGTTTTGTGTGCGTATGGAATGTCCACAGAACAGTGGTAACTATCGTCCTCTTATCAGATGTCAAAGCAATCTCTACTTTGCATCTGTAGTCATCTAGAAGAGAAGCATACATAGATTTATGACAAACACAGTAAAAAGTTCCATTTTGAATTGGAAACAAATGTTTCAAGATAGGTTCTGTTTGATAATGCCTATTTTACTGCTGCTGCTAACATAGTGAATCAAGGTATTGATCAGGTGGAATGAAAAAAGATACGTTGAACTGCTTTTAAAATCTGCTTCTAGGCACATCTATTTTCATCCCTTGACAGCTCCTCATCACGGGCCCACCATCCAGATCTTACCTGTGTTTCAGTTTGACACTAGGTGGAAGGAAGAAAAAGAATTTCCCCTGAGAATTTGCATAAAGTTGGTAGTAATGGAAATTCAAGGTCTGGAGTCGCATTACCTGTGTGGGACAAAAAGCTTCAAGCATATAATTTAATTTATCATGGACTGTGGCTGATTATGCCTCCAGGGGATTGGCTGAAGCAAAGGCACACCCTCACTAAAAATACTAAACTTGTATCCAGACTGACAGCAGCTGTACTCTGTCCACAGTTGAAAGATGCATCCTGATTTCAGAAATGTCAAAACGTGAAAAAATGTGCATTGTAGACTGCCTTATACATGGAAGATATGAGAATTCAATGAGATGATAATTCATGCAAACTGCTTAGAACAGTGCCTGTAAAGTAGGAAGCCATTATAGTTATCATCACCATCATCATCATCACTTTTCAGCTTTTCTAATTTTTTTTTTTTTGGTGAGGAAGATTGGCCCTGAGCTAACACCTGTTGCCAAGCTTCCTCTTTTTGCTTGAGGAAGATTGTCCCTGAGCTAACATCTGGGCCAATCTTCCTCTATTTTGTATGTGGGATGCCACCACATCATGGCTTGATGAGCAGTATGTAGGTCTGTGCCTGGGATCCGAACCCGTGAACCCCGGGCCGCTGAAGTGGGGCGCATGACCAGGCTGGCCACGCCACTGGGCTGGCCCCCACTTTTCAGCTTTATTTCCAACAACCATAAATTTTCATCACGCATTAATAAGTCAGACCTACTTCGCCTTTCTCTAACACTCATTGCTCCTTTCATTTCTTTGTTTTGTGCAAGTTTCATTTAATTGAGAAAGTACTTTGCTGAGTGTAATAATAATGAAAATTATTATTTATAAAAGTTATTATTATCACTATTCTAGCCCTAAGAGTCACACACTCTCTCTCAATAGCATTTCCTATCTGTAAAATCAAATAGTTGGAATGGATAATTTTTTAAACATTTTATTATGACGAATATCAAGCCTATCCAAAAGTCTCTAGAAAAATAGTTACCAACTCATAGTTGAAACATTCCCTCATATGTATCCCTCCCCCTCTGGATTATTCCCAGGCATCATATCATTTTAGGCTAGATAATTTTTGTATACCTCTCTAACTCTAAAAGTTTATCAGAAATCCAGAGATGCAAGGAAGCCCACCTTAAGTCTCGGCTGTTAACAGTCATTTCCCTTCCTCCAGCTCAGCAAATCAGCCTGGTTGCTGCTCTACTGCCTGTACATTGACTTCTGCTTCCAAACATATTGGAGTAACAGGGACCAGATTTACCCTCCCAACTGAATAACAATAACAAAGACAAAATATATGAAACACTAGTTTCCAAGATATTGGACATCAGATCATGAAGGATTATGATTCCTAAGATATGGAAACAAACACAGTGAGTCCTGCATCCCCAGCTCACTTCTTTGAGAGTTGCCAGCACATGGCAGAGCGAGGGAGAAGCCAGGCAGATTCCCTGAGTTGAGGAGACGAAGCTGAATGTCCAGGGAGACCAATGTGACTGAGGTTCACAGAACAGAGTGCTGGAGAGAGAGAGAGATGAATAGAGAGAGATCCCAGAAGATATGCTCAGGGCCCCTCTCAAGTATTCAGACGGGGATCTATCAGTGCATGCATATGAGGAAACTACCTGGGGCTGGGGGCAATACCACCTAAAAGAATTAGAGAGAACAGTAACGGTTGCTCATACAGGGCCATAAATAGTGCCCATTCCCACTAACTGGACTGGAAAACCTCATGATTCACTGGGCAGAGCAGTCAGAACAGTTTCGCCTCAACAGGATCAAACTGTTTCCAAGCAACTTAACAGAACAAAGTTCAAGAAACTTATGGGAATACAAAAATATCTAGCACGCAACAAAGTATAATACACAATCTATGGCATCCACTCAAAAATTACCAGGCATGTTAAAGAGCAGGAAAATTCAATCCATATTGAGGAGAAAATCAATCAGAACTGACAAAAATGTTAGAGTAGCAGACAAGGATATTAAAACAGTTATTATAACTGTATTGCATATGTTCAAAAAGTTGAGACATAAAAAATATTAAAAAGACCCAAATGAACTTCTACAGAGGAAAGACAATATCTGAGATTAAAAATATACTAGGGGAATTAATGGCAGATTAGACATTGCAGAAGGAAAGATTAGTGAATTTGAAGACAGACCAATAAAACTACCCGGAATGAAGCACAGAGAGAAAAAAATTTAATTAACAATACATCAATGAGACTTCAAATGACTATATATATTTATATATGCCAAGGTAGGATGAAGAATGTATTTTTACTTAACAGTTTAACTTCATTTATAATTTTAAAATACTTAAATATATGGAATGGTGACCTCTATTTGGTCTCTTGTCTTGGGGAAGTCCTATTTGGGGAGAGGGGAACCTTGGGGAAGTCCTATTTGGGAGTCATTGAGAGGCTGTGATTAGTGTCAGTAGAAATGTGCACATACACAAATACAGACAAAATTTTGTGTGCCTTTCAGGGATTCACAGACTCTCTAAAACTCGTGTGTGGGCTCTAGGGATTCATTCGCTGCAGGCCAAAAGCCCCTGCTCTAAATTCCCTACACATCACTGCCATTTTAGTCTCCCTAAAGCATAGTCCTGAGATTGTCATCCTCTTGCCTCTTCCTTCAAACTCCTCCAGTGGATTCCAATTCTTTCTGCGGTAATTCCTCCAGCCTACCATTTAAAACGTTCAGCAGACCAGCTTCAACTTACCTGATCAGACTTCTCTCCCTGCACCCCTTCACGGAGCCCAAGACTAAGGCACTCACTGCCAATTTATGCAACTTGCTGTTCTCTGAATGTATCTCTAGGCTTCCCAATTTCCCTGACTTTATTGATATAATTTTTTTCCACCTGAAATTTCCTTTACCTGATCTCTGCTTATGGAAATTCTACTATCATTCAAGGCTCCTTGATGTAACCTTTTATTCCTACCCCACCTACTCTAAAAGAATCTTCTTCTTCCGACCTCTAAGAACACCTGTTTGCATATTCGTTCTTTCACTCATCCTTCCTTCCTTCATTCATTTGATCAATCATTCAATAAACTTGCTGAGCGTCTACAGCACTGGGCACTCTCCTGCTCCGGAAGAAAGTCACAGATGAATGGGAGTCCGTCTAAGTGGGACCTGATGGAGGCCCAGGCCGGAGGGCTGTAGGATGCAGAGGTTAAGGGTCAGACTGCTGGGCTCAGAGCCTGGCTCTGCCAATGCTGGCTGAGTGACCTGGGCCAAGTGACCTCACTTCATTCTGCCTGCTTCGTGCTCTGTAAGATCGAGATAATAAGGGCACCTACCTCACAGAGTCGGTAGGAGGCGTCACTGAGTTTACCATGTAAAGATCTGGGGAGAGTGCTCGGCAAGTAGTAAGAACTCAATAAATACTGTTAATATTATCACTGTGAATGGCGGGAAAGCGGCAAGTGAGCGGAGACTTTCCTGAAACTACGCGTCTGAGAAATCCTTACACGCTCCCCTGCGTTCTCCAATGCTGTCGAGGAAGATTCAATAGACAAACGCAGCCCTTTGGCAGGTCGCGTCTTTCCGGCTGATTTAGAAGCTGGTTATGTATGTTTCAGGTGCATTTGAAGACTTCTGTCCCTGTAGCCAATTTATTATCTCTTGACCTAAAGAGTGGTTTTTAAAAGTCACTACTCCACTTGTGTTTTGTTTTTTGTTTGTTTTGATCACTGTGGAGCTAAGTTTGCAAAGAGGTTTTAAAAAGAAAAGACTTGTCTAGGTGCTGGCCGGTGGCGCAGCGGTTAAGTGCGTGCCCTCTGCTGCCGCAGCCCAGGGTTCACCAGCCTGGATCCCTGGCGTGCACCGACGCACCGCTTGGCAAGCCATGCTGTGGCGGCGTCCTGTATAAAGTAGAGGAAGATGGGCACGGATATTAGCCCAGGGCCAGTCTTCCTCAGCAAAAAGAGGAGGATTGGCAGATGTTAGCACAGGACCGATCTTCCTCACACACAAAAAAAGGCTTTTCTATAAGGCTATATTAACACCCCCCCCCCCCACCAAGACAGGGCAATCATAAGAGTGAAGGCAGAAGACTGATTTTTAGGATGACAGGTCACAGAAAGTATGGGTTACAGGGTCAGCAAGCAGGTAAATGGCCTTTTAAAATATTATAAAGTATTTTATTAAAGTAGGGAGTGTTTGAAAGTAGGTTCTATGCTTTCAATTTTGGATCATAGCTTTCCTAGCTCGATAGGGTGGGCAAGTTATTTAAAGTTCCTGGGCCTCAGTTTCACCATCTGCATTATGGGGATAATACCTCTGTTCAGGATTAAATAAGACAGTCTACATGAAAGTGCTTGAAAATAGAGAAGGAAGGAAGGAAAGAAAGAAGCAAGGAAGGACGAAGGAAGGAGGAAGGAAGGAGGAAGGAAGGAGGGAGGGAGGGAGGAAGGAAGGAGGAAGGAAGGAAGGAGGGAGGGAGGAAGGGAGGGAAGGAGGAAGAGTGAGCCCCAATTACAGTCCAAAGAAATAGCCAGAGATTTCCGCTAGACTTTTTGACCTTACACTCAAGGTAAGAGAGCACTTGAGAAGTACTTTGTTATGGCATTGACTTGATAAGTTTAAATCCACCAACTTTTTGAACTAAGTGCGTCGCATGCTTTGACTTTGCTGAGCTGCCCTTTCTTATGTTCTTACTTGAGTGACATATTAACCCATTATCCACTTTCACCTTTAGAATCGTTGAATCGCATTTCAGTACTTGACTGTGAGTTACTGTGGCTCAGAACACTTAAGGAAGTTGACTACATGCAGAAAATTTATGAGTAGCAGACTGAGAACATGGCGGATTCCCATAGATCACTTTTATTGAGAGTTGAGTCATTCTTTGCTATGAAAATAATTTATAGGGCAATGTTCCATTTGAGGAAAAATGAAAATTAATGGCATTTGTCAAGACGATGACGAATATGTTTCAACAGCAGTGGAAAAGAGCAAGTTTCACAGAAAATGTAAACCCTACGCCAGATTATTTATCATCATAACTATTTCGGGCTCTTTGGTAAAAGGCTAGGAAGTCTGGCTGAATTAGATATCGTTCCCTGTGCCAGCTCTTCGTCATGTGTCCTCTCGTACCCATTTTTCACCCATTATCTGCTGCTCTGAACCCCAGGAGGCTTTGGCAGGAGCCCCAAAGGCAGGATGAGGCTGGGTCAGAGTATTTCTTCTCTACTCCTTCTAGGTGACGCCCAGGTGGCGGCAGCAGCTGTGTGTCTGACCAGCGTGGCTTCCGTGAGCTCCAGCCTGCTCAGAGCTCTGGGAAAGGCAAGGCTTCCTGCAGTGCTTGTTCTGGGTGCCTCAGTTCCCCTTCTTGGTTCTCTTCAACCCGCCCTCACCAACGTAAATGTAATAGATTCTCATCAAAATCCCACCTGAAAGGGACTTGTCTTCCGCTGAGGCCTAGCCGGATATATTCTCCATTCAGCAAAGTTTATGAAACTCTTCTGGGGCGTGGACCCCGCAATAAACTAGATCTCAATCCACCGAGTATGCGTGCTGCCTTTTCCAGATGCTTTTCAGATATCTTTATCACCATGTCCACTTTATTAAAATTTTGCTGAAATAAACTGAAATATCACGTGTGGTGGTGAGGCTAATTACATTCCCCAGAAGTCCCCATCCTGTATGTTTCTGATTAGGGAGGACCACAGGAGGGAGTCTTGGGTGAGATCGGGGGGAAATTTTTGTGGCTCTCGCACATCGTTGTTTATGTGCTGGGTGACCTCGTCGGTGGGAGGCAGCAGCCAGGCGTCCAGCTACTCCACCCGCCCCAGGATTCTCCATCTTTTCCGACTCCTGGGCCAGGTGTGTGTGATTAGCTCCATCACGAGGGGCCTCGGATTCTGCTGGACGCTCATACCATCGAGATCTGAGGCAACGGGGACGGACAGAAGTTTCAGTCTGTCCTTGGGAGCTCCAGCTTGATCTTGCTCTCCCCCACTCTACATCCGTCTTCCTCTCCTGTCTGCCTGTCCTCTGGACGTCAAGCTTCAGCGTCAGCCTTGCAGAGTCTGCTTAACCAGCAATCCAATTGTGTAAGGTCAACTCCTTGTGTGTGTGTGTGTGTGCGGATAGATGATAGATTGATACATAGATACGTAGATACATGAACTTAAAATATTAATCATCTCTTTTGTACTTTCCCTTTCAGCACTGTAAAATCTGTATTCAATGTACCTTTTTCTTAGCTCCTTTTAAGCGTTTTCTCTGTATCACTAACTTTCAATAGGTTGTTGATGATGTGCCTTCTTTTTTTTTGTTTCGGCTTTTTTGTGTGTGTTCTTTGGGACAGGGCTAGGCAAGGAGTTTTTAGACAAGCCACCAACAGCATGACCTGTAAAAAAAGAAATTAGTAAATTACCAAAATTAAAAACTTTTGTGCCGTGAAAAGCCTTGCAAAGAGAATGCGGGATTTGCAAGCCATGGATCTGACAAAGGCCTTATATCTAGAATATGAAAAGAACACTCAAAACTCAATAGTAAACAATCCGGTTATAAAACAGGCAAAAGACATGAACAAATATTCCACCAAAAAAGGAGAATTAGGATTTACTGTATGAACTTGGGGAGAACGCAAACATTCAGTCTATAGCACCATAGTCGAACCCTCAGAAAGGAGAAAAGATGGAGAGCAAACCTCTTCCTTTAATATTATTCCACAGGAGTTTCCACTTATAACTGTTGGCTAGACCTTAGACACATGGCCTCATCTAACTGCAAGAGAGGCAGGGATTCATCTTTATTCAAAGGAAGAAAGGGAAAATGGATATTGGAAGACAACATCTGTCCTTGTCACCGGTGCCTAACATTTCAAGGCTCTCCAAAATTTGACCTCATCTTCCACCTAAATTATTATCATAGCCACCTAATTAGTCCATCTGCTTCCACTTTCAAATTCTCCTAGGCCACTGTCATTAGTTCAAAGCACAGGTTTATAAATTAGTCTCTTGTCCCATAATCTTCAATGGGCCCCTATTACTTGCAGATTAAGTCCACACCCTTTTACTTAACATGATATTAACATCCTCCATAATACCATTTCAACGTGGTCTCTCTCTTCTTTCTACTCATCTTGATCCCTCCCAACTGGCCATTCCCTGAATACACCAGGAGCTTTCAGTTCTCCATGACTTTTCCCACGACAGACCCTCCCCCAGGATGCACTCCTTCAAAGCCCATCACCAACTTTTGAAATGCTGCACAAGACTTCCAAGCCGATCTTAAAATGATGTTTCCTTTATAAACTCTTGTTTCATCACTTCCATTAAAAATAACCTACCTATTCCACTGTTGGGTATTTATCCAAAGAACTTGAAAACACCAATTTGCAAAGGTACATGCACCCCTGTGTTCATTGCAGCCTTATTCACGATAGCCAAGACTTGGAAGCAACCTAAGTGCCCATCAAGGGACGAATGGATAAAAAAGCTGTGGTATATATACACAATGGAATACTACTCAGCCATAAGAAACGATGAAATCCAGCCATTTGTGACAACATGGATGGACATTGAGGGCATGATGCAAAGTGAAATAAGTCAGAGATAATAACAACAATAAACAAACACATAGGGACAGAGATTGGATTGGTGGTTACCAGAGGGGAAGGGGGGAGGGAGGAGGGTGAAAGGGATAATTGGGTACATGTGTGTGGTGATGGGTTGTAATTAGTATTTTGGTGGTGAACATGATGTAATCTATGCAGAAATAGAAGTACAATGATGTACACCTGAAATTTTTACAATGTTATAAACCAATGTTACTGCAATAAACAAAAAATTAAAAAAAATAAAAAAAATAAAATAAAAAAAAAATAACCTACCTGTTTCTAAATAGTCACTGTTTTTATGCTGCCTTCCATTATAATACATTGTAAATTTCCATATTCATAACCATGATTATATTGTAAATTACATAGTATTCACTAGGCATTATACACATTTGTAGTCCTAGGAGCACCTAGTCTCTGAATTTTTACCTAACAGCTGCATAACACATATTTATTCAATGGAATTGGTATGAAAGCACTGAATTTATACAAGGAAAGAGAAAAACCTCAAGTCAGCTCTCTTTGGATAAAACACTCATTTAAACTGGATTAAATGCTTTATCAACAATCCAGTATTATTTATTACATAATTCTCTCTGTCTGTATGTACTCATTTAGAATTGTTTTGAGTGATTTGTGTTCATATACAAAGCTTAATACGGATTTGCATCAGGAAGAACAACTTGTAAGAGCTATTTTCAGCTCTAACAAGGAAGTGACAGTTTTTCAATTCTTACCAGAAGTGTTATAACTTATCTTAGTCAAACACTTGCTAAGTCATTTAGTGTGTCACTTATGTTACTTTACTTTCTATTTTAATTCTCAGGCCTATTCAAAAATAATAATAAAAAATTGTATTTTTGATTGCTGCTAATTTTCTTGTGACAGAAGGTAGAAATGGAAATAGTTTCAATATTGAATTGTCTGCGTGTTAAAATATGACCACAAGACCTATTTCATATTAATCTTTTGTCCATGTTGGCCAATTTCATTAGCTCTCTAGTAGGTTCTATGGCTTCAGAATTTGAAATAAACAATAAACTCTCAATTAAGATCAATAAATTATTTGAAAATCAACCCCACGTTGGCCTTATAAGGACACCTCTTCCTGAAAAATGGGATTTCATATTAACCCTTTTGTAATTCTATGTTATTTGTCCCTGTCTGTCTCTCTTCCGTGCCCTCTCTGACCTCTTTCGTGCCCATAGTTCTTGTTTCTGATTTCATTAGAACTATTTCATGCATTTTGTATTAACTCTGGTTGTATGGGAAGAAATGGGACACCTGTCAGAGCTCAGGATCACATCACTCCAGCTGAACCGAAGCTAGAAGAAGGCTTAGGGAAGCATATGGTGGAATGAAAATAAACTATAAGGCTAGTATTTTTAGTTCTAACTCCATATCCAATTCTGAGTCATTTTTTAACACAAGGAAAGTCAGTGAACTTTCTAGGGAGGGGGAAAATAAAAGACAAATCAGTCAAACAATGACTCATGGAATCATTCAGGTACAAAACAAGGCAAAACAACAACAAAAACAGTATCTTTTTGCAAAGGTTACTAGATTTTCTGTGTTATTGGTTCCTCATCCACTTTGAATAAAGAGTTGCCATTTTGGAATTTAATAAAGAGTAACAAATCTTCACAGAGACTCTGTTATTAAATGCAAGAATATGGGAGGGTGTGTCTGGCAGCTAGAGTGTTCCTCAAACTGACAGTAATCGGAATGTCTATTTAGGATGGCATCCTGGGTGACAGAAGGGTCAAGAAGACACTGCATTGGGGCGAATTGAGTGGAGTAATGGGTTGAGGATCTGCTAGGTGCTTTGTACCCTGAGGTGTGTTCTAGGCCAATTAGCGCTGTAACCAAGCTTTCCCAGGCTTTATCAGTGTGACACTGAGGAGGGGGTCCGGGAGAATTTCTGAGAGTTTCCAGAGGGTTCACACATATGCTCATGAATGTCTGCGTTGTCCCTTGCTGCCACCATCCTGCAGATTCACAGTGCCGTCTATGGACAAGTCTGCCCAGCACAGCTGTCTCCCATCACAGTGGAGCACTGAAGCCCTCAAGGGGACAAAGCTGTTGACGTTCTGCTGTGAAGTGGGAGGGAACTGCCCGCTCCCCACTCCCATTCATGTGCAAGACTTTCTTAAACGAGTTCCTACGCTGTGCTTCTCATTTCCAGTACATTAGAGTTTTTAGTAAAATACTCTTTTTGTTTTTCTTTATTGCCCCCTGTCTTCCCAGGTATCAGACTTGGTCAAGCTCCTCATGCCTGATTCCTGTCCCAACACTTCTTAGCTCCAAGATATAGAGGAAAGGACTTTTGATGGGTCATCTCTCCAACTTCCACACTTTTAAACCAGTCAGAACACTCATAGCCCAGCAGAGTGCTGACACACGAATGAAGAGCACTAAATATTTGTGAGTGAATGAATGAATGAATGAATGAATCTTAACAGCAATCAAAGTTTGAATTTTCTCCAGGAAGCTCCTCGATCTACATGCAAACAGGCCACTGGCAGGCTTAGTCAACCCATTTTCCAGAAATCCTGGCTTGTCTAAATTCCACTTAGATTCAAACTGCCTATTCTTAAATTTCATCTTACCTCACTAATAAGTCTGTGAACTAGGTATTGATATCCCTGTTTAGAGATGAAGGAAGCTAATGCTCAGAAGTTTTGGTACTGCCCCAACCAGATCATTTTTATCAGACCCCTGTGTCCATCCTCCAGCTGCTCTAGGCGTTGGCTGCTGTCAACTCTTGGAAAGGTATCTTCTTCTCCAAGGAATTGCCCCTGGTTGAATAGGAGCCATCTCACTCCAGAATTTAAATCCCCCTGGAGCAGATCACAACCAGTGACTAATACTGGAATACTAAATGCTGAGCCCCGGTCTCAAGATGGGACCAACTCTGTGGTACAATTAATGTTCCAGAGTTCCCACAGGATCAGGCTGAAGTGTGTCTCCAGCTGAGACTGCATCCTTCCTTAGCCTTTCCCCCTGCCCATCCTTCCCTCACCCCCTTTTTTCTGAGAGCACTCTTTCAATAAATCACTCGCAGAAGAATCCTGGTCTCAAGCTCTGCTACTAGGAATCACAACCTAAGACAATCGGCCCTGGAAATAATCCTAAGAAGAAGATTCTAGAGTGAGGTTCTGGCATTGATTCACTCGCTGGTCAGATGGCAATGAGAACCCCACCGCCAACAGTAGGTGGAGTACTGGTAGCTCTTGGCATGCTGTAGAGATGGGATTGCTAAGACTTTCACCTGTGGTGAATTTGATGAGCTATGAAAGCAAAGAGAGACACCAGCTAGGGCGCTGTCTCTGCAGTTTGAGAACCATGGAGGAAATAGTAAGTATAAACTATAGAATTGGGAGCCAGTTGCTAAGTGCCATTGGAACACTGAAGGGAGAAAATAAAGGGGTCTAAAATATTCATCAGCAATTTAGAGCAAAGTGTAAGAGTCAGAGGACCTCCTTGGTAGCATTTAAAGAGATCTTCATCTCCAGTAGCCAGGAGTTAGAGCATAGAATTTAATTGTAAGAGGGCCAAAAGTTGAGAGAATGCTGAATTCACAGCCTAGTGAAGTCTCCTACTCCAGTCTCAGGGCCCTCATGGGAAAGGATAGGACCCTAAGACCCAGGTGGAGATTTCTGGGTGGGCTCACTTGAGTATCTTGACTCCCCAAACTCTCCTGAACTCTCTGGATCTATAGAAGTGGGCGACTCTTCTTTGTTGGAAGACATAGGTCATCTCTTAAAGACATTACAGATGCATCGAATGAGACAGATACCACACAAGACAATGCTTGTACTCATTAGGACTTGTATCATCTGCCTTCTTGTTCACCAAACTGATAACTAGGGCTAAATTTCAGCATGAGCTCACTGGGAAGGTGCAGGGCCTGCTAAGGAAGGAGAAGGCTTATACGCCAAAGTTACTGCAGAATCTTACTAACATGTACTGGCAGGAGGAGGTGGAATATGTCTGGAAGGGAATCAGAGGGTGCTGGATCAAGGTGGAGGGGCAGAACATAAAGCTCGTTAAGGGAGAGTTTATCAACCTAGAGGCACTCTTTCATGATACAGGATTTAATATCCTTGTATGGGCCCCAAGAGATGGTTCTGATACATAACTGGGATGGACTCTGGAAGATTTGAAAAGCAGTGATCCATATATCTCAAGCAGAGATGCCAGAACTGTCAGACAGACTGTAGAGGAAGGGATTGAAAGGCCAAGAGAAGTGGGCTTGCTAAAGAGGGTGTACCACATGAGGCTGGAAAACCTATCAGCTAACTATGATCATTGAAAGAGCGCAGAGGACTCTATGTATCAAGCAACAAGGAATTTGCCAGTAGGGGGCACCAGCGTCATTGAGAAGCTCAGCGGTGGCTCTCCTCTATAGGCTAGAGTTGATGAGAAGATGCTGTTACAGAACTAGGATCCCTAATAGGCATGAGGATGATAGGATCCGAGAATAACAGAAACCATGTGGTAGCACTTTACCACTAAAATCCACGTGGCTATAATTTCCATAATGGGCAGCAAGTTTGGAATGGAGTGGATAGGGAGCTGATCTCTGGGGATCTATGGAGATGCTTAATAGAATAAGGTATTCTTTTTTTTTTTTTTGTGAGGAAGATCAGCCCTGAGCTAACATCCATGCTAATCCTCCTCTTTTTGCTAAGAAAGACCGGCTCTGAGCTAACATCTATTGCTAATCCTCCTCCTTTTATTTTTTCCCCAAAGCCCCAGTAGATAGTTGTATGTCATAGTTGCACATCCTTCTAGTTGCTGTATGTGGGATGCCGCCTCAGCATGGCCAGAGAAGCGGTGCGTCAGCGCATGCCCAGGATCTGAACCCGGGCCTCCAGTAGCAGAGCGCGCGCCCTTAACCGCTAAGCCACAGGGCCGGCCCCTAGAATAAGGTATTCTAAGGAATAAAACAGATGTGCAGCCACTAAGGATATTCCTTAATATATATAATCAAAAGAGATCAAGTGTAGATGAGCAGAAGACTGTGGTCAGCCGTCCCAGTGGAAAGTCATGATCTTTTGCCCATTTTTCAAACCTGAGCCAGTTTTCAAATCCAGCACTGAAAGAGAGGCCAGGTCCACATGAGGAAGGACCCTGCAACACCATGGCAAGCACATACAGTAGTGATTCCCCCAGTTCTTCCCCTAAAGGGTCTTATGGCTACTCTAGGGTAGAGTGTAGCCTTGACTTGTAGAGTAAGAGTTATTGTAGCGCGAAAGGCAAGTAGAAGCCCCTGAAACTACACCCTCACCCTTCAGCCAAGACTGTAAATCAAAACCAATGTTACATCTCAGGAGGGAAATGGCAGAGTTTAGTGTCTCCCTCAATGATTTAAAGGATGTGGGGTTGATGGTTATATTATAGTCCCCATTTAATTCATCATTCTCACCTAACAAAACCTTGTGGATTGGGGAGCATGACATTGGGCCGCTATAAACTTATCCAAGTAGCAACCTCACTTGCATTTGCGGTATTAGATGCAGGATATTAACTATAGCAGATTAACAAAGCCTCTGGTGCATGGTTTGCAGCTATATGATCAGCTTTCTTTTCAACATCTGTCAGAAGACAGATCAGAAAGTTCTCCATCACACGAGCTGGATAATAGTATACATTCACAGTCTTGCCCCAACTCTAGGTTAATTCTCTATTTCTCTGCTTCATAGTCCAAAGAGATCAGAGCCATCTGGACATTCCACAGAACTTCACTTTGGTTCACTAAAAGGATGTCATATTATTTGGCCCTTATGAGCAAGAAGTGGCAATTACTCTGGATGTCTTGTTAACACATGTAATCCAAATGGTGGAAGATAAACTCTACAAGGGTTCAGTGGCCTGACACTTCAATAAAGTTTTTAGGAATCAACACTCTGGAATATGCCAAGACATACCTTGCAGAGTAATGGACAAATTATTTCATTTTACATCTTGCTTTATAGGCTACTTTGGGTGTTGGAGGCAGAGTATACTACACTTGGTAATGCTGCTCCAACCTGTTGATCGAATAGCTTGGAAAACTCTAGTTTTGAGTTGGACCTAGAGCCAAAAATGGACTCTGCAGTGGTTCTAACTGTGTCACAAGTAGCCCTGCTCCCTCTCATCAAGGTTGATCTACTGACCGTTGCTGCTGAAAGTCTGACCTTCCAGCAGCAGAGACTATTCCTGGGCTCTTGATATGGTGTCATTCCTTGAGGTGATCAACCAGTCACTAAGTGACATATTGCTTATACCAGTCCCCTTCAACTCTGGAAAAGAAAATATTTTATCTTGAGTGGATTGACTCTTATTCTAGATATAGATTTGCCTTTCCTGCCTATAATGCGTCAGCCCTCACCACTGTGTGAAGGCTCATAACACATACGATATCCTGGCATGGGATCGCACCTAACGTTGTCTTTGGACCAAGCACCTTCTTTGTAGCAAAGGAAGTAGAGCATTGGGTATGCAGTTATGGAGCATGCACCATCCAGAGACTGCCAGCTGGAAAGAGCAGTGCAATAGCCTCTTGAAGGTACAGCTAAGGCACCAGCTTGGAGATAATACGCTGCAAAGGATGGGTCATCATCCTTCAGGCTGCAGACTATACTTTAATCCGTTAGCCACTACATGGTGCTGTGTCCCCAGTAAGTAGAATACTGGGGTGTGGGAACCAACAGGTCAAAGTCAGAATGGTCCCACCATCACTTCCAGTGACCCATTTGGGGATATGATCCTTCTTATTCTCATGACTTTAGGCTCTGTGGGTCTAAAGGTCCTGGTTCCCAGAGGGAAGATGCTTCCACCAAGGAACACAGTAAGAGAACCACTAGACTGAAAGTCATGGCCACCTTGGTCACTTTAGGCTCCTTGTGCCAGTAGACCAGCCAGCAAAGAAAGGACTCACCATACTAGTAGAGTTAATTGACCCTGATCATCACAAAGAGCTGTTGTTTTCGGCACTCACGTCACCTCCTAGAGCATTCCTTGGTTTCTCTATACCCAGTTTTAACTGTAAATGGGCCAGTACGGCAACCACAGTCCAATAAGAGTACAGCAAACTATAGACAACCTCTGTGAGATGAGAGTCTGCAACACACTACCAGGCAAGCCACCTAGACCAACATAGGTGCCAGCGTAGGGGAGGGGAATCGAGAACGTGTGGTGGAGGAGGGAGATGATAAATATCGGATCCAGCCTGGAGACCAACTGCAAGAGTGAGAAGCTATATTTTGTTCCACTGACGCTTCTCTTGTTAGTTTTCCCAGAAATCGTGACCAGCTAAAAACCTGTGAGAAGGTGAAAGGAAGTGGAATTGAGCATGTGCAAGGAGTGGACTGTAGTGGATGCTGTTTGCTCCCAGATGTTCTTAACAAGGTCAGTGCACTAGTCCCTTGGCTGCTGTGACTTTTGACTGCCAAAGGCCACAGCTGCTTCCTTTTCTGGAGAATTGACCTTGGCCGAGCAAGAGCCCCCTTGCCTGGGATGTCATCTTCTCTAGGGAAGACAGCCCGTCCCAATAACTGATGGGCACGGGGATACTAAACGTGGACCCGCCTGCCTCCAGGTGAGAAGACTGTGTGCTGCAGTGTCTGATCCGTCACGCCTGTGGGATGAGCTTATTCCTCCTGCCTTCACCTGCCTCTTCCTCCCCTCTCCTGAGACTACTCCCGCAATAAACCACTTGCCCAAGGATCCCAGTCTCAGGCTCTGCTTCTAAGGGGACCTGACCTGAGAATTGCACATTTCCCAATATTTTACAGCTATTACTTAAAAAAACAAAGTCTGTCTGATTCCAAAGAGCTTTCTAAATCACACTCGATCCCAGCAAGAACAAATTAATCCCTAAAAGAAGCTCTGGTGTGCTATCGGCTGTCCTCCACCCCTTGATGACCCTCCATCGCTGACTTCATTTTTTTTTTATTGAGCAGTAGTTATAGAATGTAACACTGTATTAAGAGTGTGTGTGTGTGGCTTGCTTCTTCAACAGAGGCAACTACTTGAAATAACTAGTTTACAAAGATTGGATGGAGAATATGAATAAGTTGCAGAGAGATAACAGAAATAATCCACTCATCAGGCAGTTCTATGCAACTTTATCATTCGTAGGCGCATTGCAGCAGGTTCCAAATGCGCAGTTAGAATTGGGCTGCTCAGCATCTTAACCCAGTCCACTCCTAAGATATTCCAAACCTGCATAACTTTTTCCTTGGGCCACCTACACCAGCCACCCTTTTTCTCTGCCTATGACCCTGGTTCCTAATAATAAAGAAAATAAAGGCTCTCATGTGTGAATCAACTTCTTTATTTCCTCCTATTCTCGCAGCTCAATAAAATGTCTGCGTTCCTTCCCTAGTCTTTTATACTTTTTTTTAAAATAATTTTATTTATTTATTTCCCCAAAACCCCAGTAGATAGTTGTACGTCATAGCTGCACGTCCTTCTAGTTGCTGTATGTGGGATGCGGCCTCAGCATGGCCAGAGAAGCGGTGCGTCGGTGCGCGCCCGGGATCCGAACCCGGGCCGCCAGCAGCGGAGCACGTGCACTTAACCGCTAAGCCACGGAGCCGGCCCTTCCCTAGTCTTTTAGACAAATGAGCACCTCTTTCTCTCCTCAAAAAACATCCCCATTTAGATTTTATCTGATCTTTAACTTATTCCACCAAATTCTTCTTCTCTCTTTTAACTTCAGCCTATCCTCTTCCACTTGTTCCCAACGCTCAGTCTATAAAGATGCTTCAGTTATCCCCAAGTTAAAAGTGAATTTATCATTCTACTAGCAATGGATATTTATTTTGTTTCCACTTGGGGATCTGTTGCGAATAACACTGCTAAGAACTTTCTTATTGACGTATTGTTATGTATACATGCACACCATATTCTCTAAGTCAGTGGTTCTCAACTTTAGTTGCTTCAGAAGCATCTAGAGAGCTTGTTAAAACACAGATTTCTTGGCTCCATCCCCAAGTTTCTGATTCAGTAGATCTAATGTAAGGCCTAAGAATCTGCATATCTAAAATGTTGCCCGGCAATACAGATGCTGCTGGTCCAGGAACCCTACTTTGAGAAATGCTTCTCTAAGGGATATATCCAGGAGTGGAACTGCTTGGACATAGGGTATGAGGATCTTCAGTTTAGATAATCCCAGACTATTTTCCAAAGTGGCTGTACAGGGCCGGCCCCGTGGCTTAGTGGTTAAGTGCACGTGCTCTGCTACTGGCGGCCCAGGTTCGGATCCCAGGCGTGCACCGACGCACCACTTCTCCAGCCATGCTGAGGCCACGTCCCACATACAGCAACTAGAAGGATGTGCAGCTATGACATACAACTATCTTCTGGGGCTTTGTGGGAAAAAAATAAATAAAATTATTAAAAAAAAAAACAAAGTGGCTGTACAATTTATAGTACATTCCCGCCCAAAATTAGAACTCCTCACCAATACATGGTGTTATAAAACTTGAAAAAGTTTGCTCATATGGTGGGCACGTAGTGGCATCTCATTGTTTTAATGAACATTTCTGTTTACTAATTATGGTAAGAACACTTTTCAACATTTACTAGCCATTATATCCTCTATTGTGAAATGCATAATCAATTCATCCGTTTTTTCTGTTGGATTTTCTGCCTTTTTTTCTTATCAAATTTAAAGTTTTTACATATTTGGAAACAATAATAAGTTTTTTTCTTGCTGCTATTGGTTACATAAGCTGCATATATCTTCTCTCAGTCTATGGCTTGTATTTTTATTCTTTTAATGGTATTTTTTGACGAACAGAGGTGTTTTCTTTGAATGTAATTAAATGTACTAATCTTTACCTCTTTTTTTAGTACATGATTGCTAAGTTTAATTCAGCTGTTATACCCAGCCCTGCTTGTAAAAAGCAAAATGTAAAAATAACAAAATGTTCCTATCAAAATTATATTGCCGGGGGGCCGGCCCGGTGGTGCAAGCAGTTAAGTGCACACGCTCCGCTGCGGCGGCCCGGGGTTCGCAGGTTCAGATCCCAGGTGCGCACCAATGCACTGCCTGTCAAGCCATGCTGTGGTGGCGTCCCATATAAGGTAGAGGAAGATGGGTACGGGTGTTAGCTCAGGGCCAATCTTCTTCAGCAAAACAAAAGAGGAGGATTGGCATGGGATGTTAGCTCAGAGCTGATCTTCCTCAAAAAAAAAAATTACATTGCCATATGAGTACAGGTTTGTTGTTCTGTTTTTGACACAACTCCAGAAAAAACTTAATGCAAATGCACTTTTTAAAAGTTTTAAGGCTTAATAAAAATACAAAGTCTAATAATGCCTCAATACAGCTGAGAGATTGAGAAAAGGATGCTAAGAGTTTTTGAATTTTCCAAATACTGGCAGTCCCCAATGTACAGAACATTTTCCAAATACCAATGGGCACGCCCATTGGGCTCACATGTGCAGAAACTCCTCTTCTGCTTCTCCCAGTGACAAGACTACCCAGGGACTGTAAACCCACTCCTACGGCCTCACGGAGGCAAACAAAGATGGAAGAGACGAGAGACAGTAGGGCGGGGAGTTCTGTCATTGCTGCCCCAGAGCTCTTGCTACATATAGTTCATGTTTTCCTCGTTCCATAAGGCTTCTATTCCCATCTCTGGTTTCCCCCATCTCCACCCCAGAAATCCCTGCCAGTGGATAGAAGTAGAGAGCTTTCCCTCTCATTTGGCTGACAGCAGGAGGTGGAGGGAGGGGGATGGACCACTGGGCCAGCACTACAACATCAGGTTTCTTCTTGGCAGTCCAATTTGGAATTCACAAATTACGATCTTGTATATTTTAAAAAAAAAGTTATAACTGGTAGTTCATTTCTAGCATTAGAACATTTCATTGTAAGTTAAACAAGTTAGCATGTTTGGGCTTAAAAAGCTAACCACCATTTATGACATTTTTAATGGGGAAAAAATGCTGTGAATTCCAAACAACGTTCTTATAACAACTTTTGAACCACAAATCATTTAAAGGATGGAGGCAGGAAGTACTTGACAGAGTCACGTGGAATGAGTGTTTCTTGGCTCCAAAGTCAGCAGGGCAATTGAAAGGGGAAAACTGTCTGGTTGACAAATCCACGTGGAGATCCCCTCAATGTGCCCAGTGAAAGAAGCGGAGAGATTGGCAAAGAGTTCCCGCAGGCACCTAAGCAGATAAGCCAATGGGAGTGTGACTAAACACAGCTGTTTCTTTTCTAAATTTTAACGATGATGAAGATATTTCTAGCCCCTGGCATTAGCTCATACCAGCCGCTCCATCACCCAAACACTCTCCTCTGTTAACAGTTGGTCCAACATGGGTGAAGTATGGAAACTGAGACGTGTAGCCCTTTAGCGGCTGAGTGGGAGAAACTTTTGCCTGACAGATTAAATCAACATGACTCTTGCCAGCCCATCATCTTAATTGGCAAATATCAGGGAATTGGCCTGTTGAGGCTTTGCTGCCAAACTACTTAATCTCCTGGCCTAAGGTCTACAAGTCTCTTCTGGAAATTGTGAATGTGGTCCAGAGTTTCTGCAAAGCTTTACAAAGGTTGGCCTAAGCAACCTTTTCTTCTTCCTCTTTGGTGTACTTGAGCAACTGACTTTTTTCTGGAAAGGTGTCAGAAACAGAATAGAGGCAATAGTCATTTATGTGAGGCTGGTATTTTAAGATAGTTTTTTAGACATTATGAAAGAATTCAAACCTAAGAATCCAAGGTTCTGGAGCATCTCTTCTTCCCACCATTAACAGAAATAAAGTAAGACATATGAAGGGTTTAAATAACCCCACTGTCTGGAGGTATCTGGATAGATGTTTAAAGTCTTGGTCAATGGGCGGGTAGATAGGAAGAACTATAGCTTGTGAAGGGAATTGTCCACATCACTGGTGAAGAGCAAAGGCCAAGACTTAAGGTTGATGAGAGAAAAACGGAAAATTCACAAGCAAAACCAGCCTGTAAAGAGACTAAAGCCAGTCCTAGGGCTGGCCCAGTGGCTTAGTGGTTAAGTGCATGAGCTACGCTACTGGCTGCCCAGGTTCGGATCCCGGGCGCGCACCAATGCACCGCCTGTCCGGCCATGCTGAGGCCGCGTCCCACATACAGCAACGTAGAAGGATGTACAGCTATGACATACAACTATCTACTGGGGCTTTGAGGAGAAAACGGGGAAAAAAAAGGAGGAGGATTGACAATAGATGTTAGCTCAGGGCCGGTCTTCCTCAGCGAAAAGAGGAGGATTGGCATGGATGTTAGCTCAGGGCTGATCTTCCTCACAAAAAAAAAAAGAGAGAGAGAGAGACAAAAGCCAGTCCTTTGTGAATGAAAGGCAGAGATTCCTCCAGAAGATCTAGCCAAGGTTTTAGGTGGTAGAAATGGGGCACCTCAGAGGATCAAGTTACAAAATCTTTCCATAAAGCGTAAGATTGAGAACAACTTTTTGATTTTTTGTTGACAGCTGCCAAGGAAAAGCAATCAAGATGTTTCAAGACAAGAATGCAGAGGAATACCCTGGGGATAAAATGAAAAGGCGACATGGAATTTAGCAGCGGTAGTCTCAGGAACAGAAGCCATATCCCTGGAGGGTAAGTGGTGTTAGGATCCCAGGGGTGGGGGTTATCCAGAGACTACCCCCTGCCTCTTAGTGTTTCTGTCTATGCCTTCCTCCTCTATCCCACAGCAATGGATGGCGGGGTTTGGTTTTCTTTCAATGGCTTTAAACTCTGCTACTATTTTAGTTATTTCTAAATACACAATTAGTCAGCAGATCGCTAACGTAACAAGGATGTGGAAGATGCCACTTCATCAAGCCTAACTGTGGCCTTCACACCATCTCTCCACCCACTGCCCCTCCTCCGCCCATCTTAGAGTTCCTCTCAACCTAGAATGACAAATGAGCATGCACCAGGGGAGTCACACTTGGAGAGACAAAGGTGTGTCTCTGGGCAGTCTGGGAGGCGAGGTCCTCTGTGTGGCTCTCAGGATGGCAATGGAGCTTTGATGCAGGCGGCTTCGGATACGAGACAACTCCTCTCCCTACTCCTCTCCTTTGGGCTAAAGGAACTATCATACTTGATACCTTCTCTCTCGAGTCTCTTGCCTGGCTCCGGGGAAGCAGCGGCTCCTGTTAATAGGAGATGCTGGATTTGCTCCCCGTGGGTTGAGGACGTTGTTGTGAGAGCAGGTTCAAGGCTGTCAGTCTTGGGCATGGTCCCGGACTCCGTGGTCTGGTCCACCGCCCTCCTCTCTCAGCCGGTTCTTCTCCGGGGGAGGTGCTCCTTGAAGCTTTCAGATCTGATTTTGGGTCTTCTCCTCCACAGAAGAAAACATGATCCTTGGGTTTGTCTGGGTGTGCCAAGGGTGAATTGGCAGTGATTGGGGACCCTAGAACATCACTGGTCTTCTCACCAGGTGGGTGCTGATGCCGTCAACTTGTCAGAGATCCCACTTCTTCTCGCCCTGAGCAGTTTGTCCTGTTACATATGTTCTGAGGTTCTTCAGTTGGTCCAAAAATATTAGATGCCATCCTATTGGGCCTACTTGAAGGGACAGCTTCTTCTGGACTTACAAAAGGATTGCTCAATTCTCCTCCCGAAGGCTTTATGACCCTGGAGCTGGCCGCCCACCCTCTCCTGCCCTTGAAGTGTTGACTGCTGCTCAGAGCCTCCCTCAGCCCTCCTCATCTTTACTTTTATGGTTAGTGCATTTTGTATCTCATTTAAGAAACCCTTCTCTACCCACAAGGTCATGAAGATGTTCTCCTACATTAATCATTGAATAACCTTATAATTTGTCTCATGTTAGATCTCATATACACTTGGAATTGACTATTTAGTATAGTGTGAATTAGGAATCCAATTTCATTTTTTCCACATGGTACACAATTGTCCTAACACCACTTATTGGAAAGATTGTCTTTTCTCCCACATCCCTGCAGTACCCCTCTGTCATATATCAAGGATCTGTTTGGGTGTGGACCATTTTATTTTCTTGTTGCTGAAATATAGAAATACCATTAGTTTTTTCTATTGAATTTGTATCCAGCAACCTCCCATAAATATTTTAAACTGCAGTAATGGGTTTAATATATTCAATTTACTTTTAAGCATTTCAAATGCCTGACTAAGCAAGCACACGCTCCTAGTAAGAAAAACCTTCCAGGGCCGGCCCCGTGGCTTAGCGGTTAAGTGCGCACGCTCTGCTGCTGGCAGCCCGGGTTTGGATCCCGGGCGCGCACCGACGCACTGCTTGTCCGGCCATGCTGAGGCCACGTCCCACATACAGCAACTAGAAGGATGTGCAGCTATAACATACAACTATCTACTGGGCCTTTGGGGGAAAAATAAATAAATACATAAAATAAAATAAAATAAAAAAGAAAAACCTTCCAAAGCATTGCAAAGGCTCTTGTAAATCTCAATCTAACTGATAAATTTGGTAGATCCATTTCTCTTAAATATTAGAACACCACTTACAAACTTGCTCTCATTCTTACTTCTTTTAATTTGAAATTATAAGTCAATTACACATTTTTGTGTGTGTGTGCGTGTGAGGAAGATTAGTCCTGAGCTAACATCCATGCCAATCTTCCTCTATTTTGGATGTGGGCTGCCACCACAGCATGGCTGCAGATGAGTGGTGTAGGTCCGTGCCTGAGATCTGAACCTGTGAATCTGGACTGCCGAAGTGGATCACACTGAACCCAACCACTACTCCATTGGCCAGGCCCCTATTACATGTTTTAAATAAATAGAATCACACAACATTAATCTGTCAGATAGTCTCAAACACCAAAGTCTTTTAAATACTACAAACACTTTAAATAACAGACACAGATTATTCCTAACCCTAACATGAAAGTATTAATACTAATGGTATGATTAAATTTATCATCTTTGTATTTAATTTTAAATCTTCCTCTGACTGAAAAGTCACTCATCTTCTAAATGAAGCAGATTTAACATTGCAGGTGGTCAGAAGTTCCATTTCAGGAGAACTGAGGTTACCACCTAGAGCAAGGCATTGTTAATAAGTATACAATTTATGACCACAAGATTACTTACCAGTGTGGAGTCTGAGACTGGATAGGGCCTGGGAGAAGTTTAAGTACTGGGTAATCTTTTCTGAACCACAGGTGGACACCTGAGTCCTTCTAAAACTCATATGTAAGTTAAGAGTAGCCTCCAAGCCCAACCTCTTCCGATGGAATTTCTCAACCTGCCTCTCTGAGTTCACAGGATAAACACCGCAGCCAATAGCCACTCCTTGGGCACAGTGCAGGCCCAGGGGCGTGCACATCAGCAGCAAGATCAGCCTTTGGGAGGACAGACCTATGGAAGAAGCCTGCACAGGCCCTGGAAGTGGGCTTGGGGCCATTTGGACCCGGAATTTGTGTTTCAGAGCTTAGTCTGTGTGTGTTTGAGCCAGAGGTTGGGAGAGTGGGAACATGGATGGGTACGTCCCCTTGACCCATGGACTTTTCAGCTCATGGGAGGGTGCTGCTGGTGGGCAGCTATGGCAGGACCCTCCAAAGTGAGGGGGCCCTGAACGAGGCCTACACTTGTCTTGGTATAGGGGCAGAACTGCACTTAAATAAACACAGAACTGCAGGTGCCTCTCTGATCTTTTTAAGTCAAGCTGTTAAGCCAAATATAAAGATTATCCTAGCCAATCAAGGGCCACAAAAATAGAGATGAAAGGGTGTGCCAACAGCATTTTGCTATCTTGAGGGCCCCATCGATGAGAGTTGGACGGGAAATATTTTTATATCTCTATGGAACAAATCAGTTCCTCAAACAACTAAAGCAGTTAACTCCCTGAAACTTATTATTAGGGCGGTCCTCAGCAGCCGTAATGCTAGAATTTCTTTATAAGAGAGACTTGAGGCAGATAGCCAGTGGGGAGTGGGGAGACTTGAAACTGCATTTGCACAGTGGTTTATATAAGCTGAAGAAAACGTGGAAAAGACAAGTGGTGAAACGGCACCATTGGTACTTTGCCATGGCTGTGTGTGCCGGTCTGTTCTACTCCCAAATTGCTTTTTGGCCTTAAACCACCATAAACAAATGAACAGCATTGAAAATATTAGGCTTGCTGGGGCTGGCCAGGTGGCGTAGTGGTTAAGTTCGCACGCTCCACTTCAGCGGCCCGGGGTTTGCAAGTTTGAATCCCGGGCTCGGACCTACTCACTGCTCACTCATCAAGCCATGCTGTGGCGGCGTCCCACATATAAAGTAGAGGAAGATGGGCACGGGTGTTAGCCCAGGGCCAATCTTCCTCAGCAAAAAGAGGAGGAGTGGCAACAGATGTTAGCTCAGGGCTAATCTTCCTCACACACACAAAAATATATATATTAGGCTTGCTTCTGTGTCATTTTCTTTTTGGGCCACTGTACATGGCATATCAACACAGATCCTCTGCGGACCTCTAAGTTAGGAGACACTCAGAGGTGACATATGAAGGAGATACAATACAATCGAATAAAATCACAAAAATAAACACACAGAATTTGAAACATGGTTCTGTTTTATGAGAGTTAAGTGCAAGTTGGGAAAGTGAAAGAAACCATACTTTGATAAGGATGTCATCACTTTTCTTCTATGCACATACCTGCTCTAAAAAATCAAGATGAAACAGCTTCCCTGTGTTGATTTAAAACTGAGAGGCATTAGACCTTCCCTAGGAACTAGACAAATCTTACACTCGCTCAAATTCACATCAAAGGAAAGCTATGTCAGCGCCTTTCCTCCAGGTTCACATATGACTCTTACTAGAGTCAACTATAACGAATCACATGTTTAATTGGATACCTGGAATGTTGCATAGAAGATCAGGCTCATCCATTTCACTACTTGTGGAGTCCGTATTCTAATTTGTGATTACTGATGTTCAAGGGCCTCAGCTGAACTGGCTCAGCTATGAAAAACTGTTCCTTAGGTAACTCATTGAAGCAACTCTAAAACAATTAAAATTTAGTATATTCACAATTTTATAAAGCCTTGTCATGGATCTTTTTCTCTGACATCAACTCTGTAGAAAATACTGCTCCCCCCACATCCACATCTCTTAGGCTTAGGGTAAGAGATGGTTGTGACTTTGAGGTGGCTAGTCCCAACTACTGAGGGATGCTTTGAGATTTTGGGTATCTCTCTGCCTAATCCAGTGTGAGAACAATATCCTAATTCAACAAGTATTTATTGAGTGCTGATGATGGGTAAGTCATTATGCTAATATAATGGAGGAAAAAGTTACATACTTCAAAGGAATTTACATTCAAATAAGATATGCCATATGTATCCAGATTACATCATAATTTATGTAATTATTCCTTTGCTGTTGGCACTGAAGTTGTTTCCCATCCTTTACTGTCACTCAAGATGCTGTCATGAACATTCATTCATTCATTTATTCAATAAACATTAATTTAGTACTTATGATCTGTCAATCACTAATCTTTGTGCTGCAAGATTTCATTACTGCAATGAATGGAACATGTATATAATACTTCAAAGTTCCTTTGTGAAATTTGTCCTGTGAGAAATCTTTGTTCAAAAATTGCAGCTTGTGATTTAATGTTATCACTAAAGAACAGAGAGGGACTAGCCTACTAAATCTCAAACTAGGAGTTATAGAATGCATGCCCATGGCAATCATATCTGCCCCAAGACAGATTATTAAAAAGGTACAGAACACTTTATTCTTTTGAAGCAAATGTCCAATTAGAGGCACAAACCTCCAAAAATTGAGAATTCCAGATCTGCTCAGATACATGAAACCCATCATGGATGGAAAAGAAAAGGTGAGAATGAAGACAATTTTAACCACAGAAAAATAAGATCATGTCTAGCAAGCTTCTTTTTAAAAATTCCCCAAATTCTGCATCACCTAAATTCCACATCACTGCTTAATCCAACTAAATATAAAACCCCAAAGTAAAATCTGTATGATGATAAGGGAAAGATTGCTTGCTTTTCTCCTAAATTATCAAAGTCTTAGTTGCCTTTAGAAATACTTCAGCATGTCAGTCACAGGGCACCTTTTCTGCTTAGGGAGGTTGAGAAACTCACGGTACCCAATTATCAAGTGTTCTCAACCACTGCTCTATTTGTTGGCATTAAATACTGTTTTGGCGACCCCTAGTGTGCACCATGGTACCAACACCTGTACATTCAGAAAATCCTTTTAATATTTTAAAACTTGCTTACAGACAAAAATGGTATCTAAAATAATTTTTCACCAAAGGAATCTGATTTTAGTTCATTCCAATTTAAAGTTCATATTTCTCTGTAATAAAAAAATTTAAATATAATTTCTGGATACACAAGACATTTGACAATCAGTTAGAGGATGGTTATTTAGAGTATGCTACACCCATACAAGGGAATATTATGCAGCTGCAAAACTGGACAAAAAAAAATGAGGAAGCTTTTTATGTACTCATATGGAATGATCTCCATTACATGTCAAAGAAAATTTTAAAAATCAAAGTAGAGATCTATGGTGAGCATTTTGCTACCATCTAAATTTTAAAAGGGGTAAAATATATATATATTTGTATTTGCTTATACATCCATTAAAAATATCTCTGGAAGGATACACAAAATAAACAAAGCAATAGCTACTTACTGAGGATGGGGCTGGGAAATGGGCAGATGTTGGAAACTGCATTCCTTTGTATACTTTCTTGTTTTTGAATGATGCCCTGGCTATTCAAAATATTAAATGACTTTAAAAAAATTTGAAGCCAGCAGCACAAGACCAAAAAAGATAAAAAGAGAAAATGTTGCCTTGCATTTTCAGACTTAATAGACTAGACAAAATATAATTTTCTAAAAATATATTTTTTCTTTATACATTTTTAATTCTATATCTTTTTCCAATGGAATCTTTTCTTGCATATTTTCCTTACTCAAACGTCAAATTGTAAGACAGACATGGAAGCAATGTCACAGGCAGGACTGACTTGAGGTAATATTTTGGGGTGTGAAACAGTAATAGCTCTCCCGGCATGTCTTGCCAAAGAGGTCACCGGTTCCAGACCCAAATTCTCTATTGGCAATAAGTGTAAGAAATCGTGATATTTCTCACTAGGTCACAATTTAAGACTCACAAGGAACATCTTTACGTATACACAGCAGATAACCAGGAATAAATCTAACAGAAGATGTGGAAGACCCATATGGAGAAAATTATACAAGCTTTATTTAAAGTAAAAAAAGTAGACATAAGTAAATAGAAATATATACTACGTGCATAAATGAGAAAACTCAACATAGTTAAGATGACAATTCTCCCCAAATAAATCTATAAAGTCAATGTAATTACAATTAAAATTGAAGCAGGGTCTTTGTGCTATTTGCAAGCTGACCTTATCAAATGGGAAGTTTTTTTGTTGCCTTTGAGGGTCATTTGGAGGAATGCAGAAAGCACTATTCAGAGATTTACTTAGGTTTTAAAAGTTAACGTTTAATTTATTAGTTATAAATTGAAAAGATGCCTTTTTCTTTAAGCTTTTAAGTTCAGCTAAAAATCCTAAACTCTAACTCTAGCAAGTTTTTGTTTTTTTTTTTTTGGTGAGGAAGATCAGCCCTGAGCTAACATCAGTGCTAATCCTCCTCTTTTTTTTTTTGCTGAGGAAGGCCGGCTCTGAGCTAAAATCTATTGCCAATCCTCCTCCTTTTTTTTCCCCCAAAGCCCCAGTAGATAGTTGTATGTCATAGTTGCACATCCTTCTAGTTGCTGTATGTGGGACGTGGCCTCAGCATGGCCGGAGAAGCAGTGCGTCAGTGCGAGCCCGGGATCCGAACCCAGGCCGGCAGCAGCGGAGCGCGCGCACTTAACTGCTACGCCAAGGGGCCGGCCCTAAGTCTAGCAAATTTTCACAATCGCTTTTAAGGGGCCTTTGGATAAAATTTAGTTCAACTCCAAATTTTAACTCTCAAACATTTTAAGCCATACTCATGAATGTAATGTAATACATTTCATTTCCTTGTAAATACTGTAATTGTCTGATTTAACAAATAAAACCTTTCACGTACTTAAATTATTTTCACAAATCTAATTAATTAAATTTACAAATGTGTAAAATGAAACAAGTTCCCTTATATACTCCACATCACTGTATAAAACTGTTATGGCTGAATTGTGTCCTGTACGCCCCCCCCCCCCAAAATTCATATGTTCAAGTCCTATGCCCCAGTAGCTCAGAATGCGACTAAATTTGGAGATAGGACCTATAAAGAGGTAATTAAGGTAAGATGAGGTCGTATGGGTGGACTCTAATCCAATATGACTGGTGTGTTTATAAGAAGAGGAGATTAGGACACAGACACATGCAGAAGGAAAAGCATGTGAAGCCACGGAGAGAAGATGGCCATTAGCAAGCCTAGGAGAGAGGTCTCAGAATGAAACCGACTCTGTCATCACCTTGATCTTGTCCTTCCAGCCTCCAGAACTGTGAGGAAATAAATTTCTACTGTTTAAGCCCCCCAGTCTATAGTACTTTATTTTGGCAGCCCTAGCAAACTAATACACCTTGGCTCTTAATTAATACATGTAAATGTATTTTCCACCTAGCTCTAAAGGCCTTTGAATTTGAGGAATTCTCTCATATCCTTAGAATCACTCTTAATGATAGAGAAATAATATTAATTTTCACGGCTTTGTTTGACTATTCAATCACAATTTCCGTGAGGATTTTACTGACAATTCTAAATTCATGTGGAAGAGGAAAGGATCAAGTTAAAACATTTATGAAAGAAAACTATTGTATAGGCTTTCAACCTGTTGGGTATCAAGACTTATTACAAAGGTACAGTAATTAAGATCTTGTGTTACTAGTGTAGGTCACAGACTAAGAGGCTAATAGAACAGGATCCCAGAAACAGACCTATGCATATACAACAGAAGCACTAAAGATGAGTAGGGAAAGGATGTACTATTTAACGAACGACTGGTTATCACTAGGAACTAACCAGCCATACAGGAAAGTATCAAAAAACCTGATCCCGAAAGCAAAACAAAACAAAAACTTCCAGGTGGATTAAAGTTCTAAATATGAAAAACCAAAATTCTAAAACTTTCAGAATAAAATGAAGGAAACTACTTTCTATGGCTGGCCCCAGGGTAGAAAAGAGTTTTGCTTGATTTCATTTTTCAAACCAAATGCAAAAAGCACAAACCATCAAGGAAAGCTGATACATGTGACTGCTTTAAACTTAACTTCTGTACAACAAAAGATAACACAAAGGAAGGTTAAAGATGAGCCACAGAGTGGAAAAAAATATTTTCATTGCGTATAACTGGCAAGCCTCGTATCCTGAACATATAAAGATCTAAAAAATTAGTAAGAAAAAGACAAACACCCCAATAAGAAAATAGGCAAAGGATATGAATATGCATTTCACAAAAGCACAAATTAATAGACCAATAAACACATAAAAAACATGCCCAGTATATGCAAATTAAAGGCACAATGAAATTCCATTCCACCCTTCGGATTTGAAAAATGTTTAAATGTCTGAGGTCACCAAGTTTTGGGAAGGATGTGGATCAAAAGCAATTCTTAGTTTGCTGGTGGGACAGTTAATTGGTTATAACCGATGTTGGAGAGCAATTTGGCAATATTTAGCAAAGCTTGAAGACATTCATTCCTATGTCTCAACAACTTTATTCCTATATATATGCGCTAAAGAAACTCCTTCACGTGTATAAGAATATATGTACAAGAATATTCAATGAAGCATTGTTTCTTATAGCAAAAACGTGAAATTAAATGTCCATTATAGAGAGAATGGAGATGTTATGGTATATTAATTCAGTAGCATCCTGCACAATAGTAAAAGTGAACTAAAGCTACATATATCAACATGGATACTGACTACGATAAAAAGCAACTTTCATAACATACATACCGGATATCATTTATATAAAGCTTTAAAATATGCATAACAATAATACTTACTGTTGATGGATACACAAACTTTCAGCAATCAAAAAAAAATGAGGCTCAGGAATGATTAACTCTAAATTCAAGATAGTACCCTGAAGTGAACAGATTAGGGAGGGGAACACAGAGAACTTCAAGTTTATTTGTATAGTTTTATTTCTTAAAAAAACACAGCCAAAACAAAAGAACAAAGATGGAAACAAAAGTGGCAAAATGGCAAGGTTTGATATATCTAGATGGTGAGTCCACGAGTATGCCTTATAATAGTCTCTACATTTTAGGAATGACATGTTTGTTATAACAAAGGTTAAACCGAAGAATAAAACGTTTTGTTTTTTTTTCATTTTTGGTACAAGCATTTGATCCTATAAGGAACATTTTGTCGTTTTCTTTAATTTCTTTTAAATAAAAATTGCATATATTTAAGGTGTACAACATGATGATTTGATATAGTGAAAGGATTACTACATGGGCCAGCCCCGTGGCTTAGTGGTTAAGTGCGCATGCTCCGCTACTGCTGGCCCAGGTTCGGATCCTGGGCGCGCACCTACGGACGGCTTCTCCGGCCATGCTGAGGCCACGTCCCACATATAGCAACTGGAAGGGTGTGCAACTATGACATACAGCTATCTACTAGGGTTTTGGGGAAAAAATAAATAAATAAAATTATTTAAAAAAAAAAAAGGATTACTACAGTCAAGCTAATTAACATATCCATTGCCTCACATAGTTACCTTCTTGTGTGTGCATGTGGTGAGAGCACCTGAAATCTACGTTCTAAAGAAATTTCCAGTATTCAACATAGCATTAACTATAGTCATCGTGCTATTTGGTCTCTAGACTTAGTCATCCTACATAACTGCAACTTTGTACCACAATAAAAAATATTTTAAAGTTGTCTTTCTCCCAATAACGAGTTTCTTCTATTTGGCTCTAATACAGTTGTTTATCCATTCATCAAACGTTTTTTAAGAACGTAATCTCTGCCAGGCTATGAGGATACCCTAAAAAGATACCATCAAAGAAGCATACGAGAAAAGATGCCATCAAAAAAGTCAACTCCTTTCCTCAAGCAGTCTGCATTCGCGTGAGGAAGTCCTTAAACCAAAAATTAGGATATAAAGCGGTAATAACGAAGCGTCCAAGATGCAAAGAGGAAGGAGAATTTACACGTGTGGAGTGGCCAAAGCCAATTTCAAGGAGATGCTTTTGAGCTGACTTCAAGGTAAGAGTGTTTGCCAAGGGAACAAAGGCATTCCAAGCAGAGGGAACAGCTTGTACCAAGAACGGGAGAGGCGAGCAGCACGGAACGCGGAGAAGCGCAGGTGGGGGCGTGTAGGGCGAGGTGGGGAGTCGGAGGGAGGGTGTCAAAATAAGGAAGGGGGACCCCGATGTGAGGGCCAGAACGCGTCGTAACGGGTACTGCACTTTGGTCACCGGGCGGGAAACGGCGGCCCTGCTAGCGCTGAATTGACTTGCACTCCACACAACTTCTAAACAACACAGCTGGGACCAGAACCCGCGTCTCCTGATTTCACCTGGTCGTGAAGGGGCTACCGTGCTGTCACGTTAGCTCCAAAAGCAGAATTACACCAAGACTTCATCTTCCCAGTCGCTTGTAGCCCTGTCCTACTTGAATGTCCTACTTCCTCGCAGCCCCAAACCGCCCAAAGACGCTCCCCGCCACCAAGACACCACCCTCCATCAGACCGCCCACAGCCTCCTAAACCGAGGCGATGGGTCCCAAAAGCCCGCGCGCACGAACCCTCGGAGACTACAAGTCCCAGCATGCAAAGCTCCCGATTAGGAAAAGCTCCGCTAAATGGACCATCATGCAACGCTCTACGAAGGGGGCGGGGCTCTCTATAGGGGCGGCCCGACTTGAAGCGTCGCCTAGGCAACTCCAATCCGGGACGGAATACGCTTCCGCTTCCGCCTCTGAGCCCTAAGACCGCGAGTCCCCGCGGCTCCGTCGCTGTGACGCCATTCGCCTGCGACGGCGCAGACCTTAGAGGTCCGGTGGGGTGTTCATTTTCCGGCGTGAAACGCTAGAGCAGCCATTGCCCGCCGCGGCTTCTGCCTGGGATCCAGCGGGAAGGCGGCGAGATGACGGACCGCTACACCATCCACAGCCAGCTGGAGCACCTGCAGTCCAAGTACATCGGCACGGGCCACGCCGACACCACCAAGTGGGAGTGGCTGGTGAACCAGCACCGCGACTCCTACTGCTCTTACATGGGCCACTTCGACCTTCTCAACTACTTCGCCATTGCGGAGAACGAGAGCAAAGCGCGAGTCCGCTTCAACCTGATGGAGAAGATGCTGCAGCCCTGCGGGCCGCCGGCCGACAAGCCCGAGGAGAACTGAGACCCCGCCGGGTCCCCGCCGGGCGGAGCGTGTCTCCCCGCGTCCCTCCCGTGTGCCCTGGCTCCCCGCGTTCCCGCCCCGGGGCGACCGGTTCTCCGTGGCTGCTGCGCCCCGTGCTTTCCCGGTGCAGAGGCGCTCACCCGGGGCGTCTCGCCCGACCTGCCTTCCTCTGGACGCCTCGGAACAGGGCGTTGGGCGACCGTCAGGACCCCTGGGGACCGCGACGCTGGAGAGATCCCAACGCCAGCCAGCGTTAGGGGACACGGCACTGCAGTGAGACGGCGTTCGGAGGCTCGTTTTTGGCCGGTTGATTGTCGTTGTTGCCTTTTCCATAAAGTTTAGAAGTTTTTCGGTCTCTTGGTGTGGACTACTTGTGATCGGGTGGAGGGGTCCAGGGAGGGTTTTGGGGACTGTGGTTTCGTGAGAGTCCGAGCAGGAGACCAGGGGCTGGGGTGGGGGTGGGGGTGGGCGCGGGGCCGGGGTACATTGCCAGGCGCTTAAATCCGCCCTGGACAACCTTTATCATATGCCCCCCACCCGCGGACTTCTCCCAAGAGCCTTTTTCAGTCCGGTAATGCTTTCAGTATTGAGGTTTGTGATCATTGCATCACACCTTTTTGTTCTCTTGTTCAAAAAATCTTTACGGTCATTGCCCTCTACTCTCTCTGTAAATTGCATCCTCTCTACTCTTGGGACTCTCTGGGCGTGTGTTGAGAAATAACAAGCTGTTAAACGACTTCTCTCATTCATTCAACATTCAACAAATACTTGTTGAGCTCTATGTGGCAGGCTTTTTTCCACACTTTGGGGGTTTACATTATACTGGCGGTGGGGGGAGGGGAGGGGGGCACACAAACTGTAGATGTAAATAAGCAAATGTTAGAAGGTGCTGTGGAGGATGGGAGTAGCGGCAGAGTTGCAGTTTTAGATAAGATGCTCATGTTAGACCGTTGAGATGGTGACATTTGAGCAAAGGCCTTAAGGAAGTGAGGGAAATAGCCATGCAGAAAAGTGGGGAAATTGCTTTCCAGGCAGAAGGAACTGCCAGGGCGATGGTCCTAACGCTGGGCTTGTGTCTGGCTTATTGGAGGAACAGCAAAGAGGCAAATATGTGGAGGGGTTGAGCAAGGAGAAGAGCAGAGGGACAGGTGATGGAGGGGGAGTGGATGAGAGTAGAGCCTGGTAGGCCAATGTCAGGACTTGTGGCTCTTACCCTGAGAGAGATGGGGAGCCATTGGAAGATTTTTTTTTGCTGAGGAAGAATCGCCCTGAGCTAACATCTATTGCCAATCCTCTGCTTTTTGCTGAGGAAGATTGGCCCTGGGCTAACATCCGTGCCCATCTTCCTCTACTTCATATGTGGACACCTGCCACAGCATGGCTTGATACGTGGTGTGCAGGTCTGCACCCAGGGTCTGGAACCCACGAACCCCAGGCTGCTGAAGCAAAGCGCAAGAACTTAACCACTATGCCACCAGGCCGGCATTGGAAGATTATTAAGTGACGTGATCTCACATGTTTTGGATCAGTGATTCTGAAACATTTTGGCCTTGGGACGCCATTACATTTTTAAAAATTTTTCAAGACTCCACAGACAGAGGTTTGTTTATGAGGTTAACAGCTGTTGATATTGACTAAATTGGAAATTAAAACTGAGAAAATTTAAAATATTTAGTAATTCATTTAAGAATAATAGAAAAACTATTACATGTTAGCATAAACATTTTCTATGAAAAATATTTTCCAAAACAATTTAGTGAGAAGAATGGCTTTTTTTTTTAAAAGACAATTTTGCAGATGTCTTCGATGTCTGGCTTAGTAGTAGACAGCTGGATTTGCATATCTGCTTCTGCATTCAAACTATTGGGCTATGAAGTTCTGGTTGAAATATGAAAAAATCCACTTCAGGGGCCAGCCTCGTGGCCTAGTGGTTTAAGTTCTGTGCGCTCTGATTGAGCAGCCCAAGTTCACAGGTTCAGATCCTGGGCGTGGAACTATACCATTCATCAGCCATGCTGTGGCTGCGACCCACATACAAAATAGAGGAAGATTGTCACAAAATAGAGGAAGATTGTCACATATGTTAGACCATTGAGATGGTGACATTTGAGCAAAGACCTTAAGGAAATGAGGGAAATAGCTATGCAGAAAAGTGGGGAAGTTGCTTTCCAGGCGGAGGGAACAGCCAGGGCAATGGTCCTAACAAAGCAAAAAAAGAGGAAGATTGGCAGTAGATCTTAGTTCAAGGCGAATTTTCCTCAGCAAAAAAAAATCCACATAAATATGTCATAAGGGAAGAATATTTTAATAGCCTTTTTCAGGTAGCTGTGGATATTCTTTGATACATGAGCAAAACCCAACAAGTGGTAAATTCTTAAAAGTTAGTTACACCATGGAATCCAATCAATGAACTTTCCATTCTCTGTTACATTAAAATTCATTCATCCATCTTGAACTTTGAATGGATCATTCATCTGTACGTGATTTTGTAACATCATGCATCAGTCGTTTGGAAAGTACTGGCTGAGTTATACAGGCCCGCCAAATGTTGACACATTTCGTTATATGTATCAAAAAGTCAGATTTATTAATATCACCACTGATCTCATCAGGAACGTCTTACAGTATTGGGAAGTGATGGTGTAAGTTTTCCACAATTTTAAGTGTTTGCTTGATAGCTTGAATTTGATCACTGGTAGCCATTACTGTGAAGTGACAGGCCCACATGGTCCATTTTCAAGAAAATTTCTGCCAAATACCTGATTCTGAATAACTATAGTTTGTTGTTCTTTCAAGTAAAAATGGTGTTGAGAAAAAAAAAAAGCAGCCAGTTAAGTTTGCAATTCAAAAAACAAGTGTTTTTCCTTGAGAAAACCATTGATGGTACTTTGATGACAGAAAATGCTTACTACCAATTTTGTCACACAAAATATGTAAAAAGATGTATGTTCAAGGGCTAAGATTTCATAAAATTAGTACTTTTTACTACTTCATCAAAGACATTTTTAAGTAAAACCGAGTTGATTTTTTGGTTTTGTTTGTTCATACTTAGGGTGCATGGCTGTGGAGAATACAGTGCCTACTAGTAGTTTGTTGCCACTGGGTTCATTCTTGTTAAGTGCTGGTAGTTTTACTCGCTATTGGTTTTGCACCATCTGTACAAATGTTAACACGGTGAAAATGGCAAATAAAATCTTAGTATTATGAAAATAGTGTTGACTTCACAGATTCCCTGAAATTCCTTTCCCACCATTTTTACATGAAAAAAATGGATAGACTGATAGTAAATTAAACTGTGGTTATTTAGACTTGAGTATTTGGCAGATGTTCTCTCAAAAAAATGAATGAAATGGGCCATCACTTCCATGGAAAACAACCAAACTGCTGTTTCAGAGAATTCCCCCTGGCTGCTGTGTTGAGTATAGACCGAGGGAATGCAAAAGAATAGGTTGTAATTGTCAGGAATTAAATGAAACTATCAACACTAATGCTTTTTTCCCTCTTACCTTAAAGAGTAGGAGAGAGTCAAGCTGTAAATCCCCATCCTTAGAAAACTTGATAAAAGTGTACAAAGTGGCATGAGAGTGAGGCCCTGTCCCCAGTTGGAGGCTGTAGCAATACACCAAGAGAAATGACAACCTGCATTGGAGATGAAGAGGAAGGGACCGGGTATAGAGTATGGGGCAGCTTATATAAAGAATCAAATGAGTGATGTGGACACTACGAACTGTAAGAATTTAGAAGGAAGTCAGTAACTTAGAGAAAGACCTCCATGAACTGGCTAGATTTATACAGTTAGGTTTCAGAAGGGCAAGGATTTTGGTCTGTTTTATTACCTGCTGTATCTCAAGTGTCTAGAATGGTGCCTGGCACATGGCAAGTGTTCAATAAATATTGAGTGTTGAATATGGAAAGATTGAACTCAATCCAGATCATCTGCTGGGCCCATGCTAACTCATGTTCTTAGACATTAGACACTCTTGCACTTCACCAAAATGGGTAATACCAAAGAAAAGAGATTTGAACACATGCTTCCTAAATAGTAATAACAGCCAACATATTGATAGCTTTGATGGTGTACTGTTTTACATTATGTGATCTTTGGGAGATACCATTCCTTGTTTTGCAGATGAAACAGGTTCAGAAATGTCATTTGCACAAGGTCACACAATCACGACGTGACTAAGCCAGGATTTGAACCAGGTCTTTCTAGTTCCAAAGAACAATATCTTAAATATACCATTGCCCAAGCAGGTCTAGTATATGAAGGTCATATTAGAATAATTCGAAATCAGTTATTGTCTCAGATAAAAAAATAGAAATAGTAAAAGTTTAGTAGATTATACTGAAGGAATATCAGCCTGATATGAAAGTTATTATCATATAACTAAGTAAAAAATGTAACTTGGGGGGCTGGCCCAGTGGCGCAAGCGGTTAAGTGCGCGCGCTCCACTGCAGCGGCCCGGGGTTCGCTGGTTCGGATCCCAGCGCGCACCAACACACCACTTGTCAGGCCATGCTGTGGCAGGTGTCCCATATAAAGTGGAGGAAGATGGGCACGGATGTTAGCCCAGGGCCAGTCTTCCTCACACACACACACATCAAAAAGAACTGACATAAATTTAAAAAAAAGTAACTTGAAATATAGTGAATAAAGATAATTTTAATGGGAAGAAGAATAATTTGCATGGAAAAAAATTCCATTCAGGGATCTGAAAGTAAAGAAAATGCAGCCCAAATACATTTAATTGAGTCAGTTATTCTTTTTTGGTTCTGGTATAAAAACAATATTTGTATCAGACACAGGAGGGCAGCAGATGATACTCTGAGAGAAATTACTTTTGGGAAGAGCTGAAATTGTAGATTCCTGCTAACTTGGGAGAAAATCAACTCTCTATGTTTACTTACAGTGATGTAATTAGAAAGCCACTTTGTGAACTGTAAAGTGATGAACATGTTTTTTCATTTGACAAATATGTAGTGAGTACTAAAGATCACTGTATTACCCTTACAAGGATGGGATAAGATGTGGACCCTACTCTTAAAAAACGTTGCTAGTTAGGGAAATAAACACAGCAGCACATAAATAACTCTGATCTGAAGTAACAAGTGGTAAGTGCTAAAGAAAGATATAGAAAAAAGGCTAGAGTTTCCAAGAAGAGATTATTGCAAATTGCCAGTGGGGGAGTGGATGTAGACATTGTTGAGAACAAGGCTCTTTTTTTTTTTTTTTTAAAGATTTTATTTATTCATTTTTTTCCCCCCAAAGCCCCAGTAGACAGTTGTATGTCATAGGTTCACATCCTTCTAGTTGCTGTACGTGGGACTCGGCCTCGCGTTGGACGGAGAAGTGGTGCCTTGGGGCGTGCCCGGGATCCGAACCCGGGCCGCCAACATCAGAGCGCACGCACTTAACCGCTAAGCCACGGAGCCGGCCCGAGAACAAGGCTCTTGAGCAGAACCTTGAGAAATAAGTAGGATTTATATGTGTTAAGACAAGGGCAAGGCATAATGAGCCTCTGGGGATATGACCAGCCTGTCTAGCGAGGGCAGGAGAATTCAGACCAGTCATCTCTATTTAAAACCTTTCCATTACTTCCTATAACTTATGGTTTATAGGGTCCTCCACTCTGGCTCCTGCTTTCCTCATAAGCCTGGAAAAGCAAGTGAAGGTCTAAATCTTAGGATAACAGTGTTATCTCAATCTTCACAACAACCCTGGGAAAGTTATTATCCCATTCTATCAATAAGTAAACAGACAGGAAAAATTAAGTTGTTTGCTTAATATCACTCAGCTAGTAAGGGATAGAGCAGGAACTTACCCTCAAGTCTGAATCTAGCATCCAGGCTTTTCATAGGGTAGGTCAAGATTTCCAAAACTGTTTCACAGAATTCTAAGTCCATGAAAAGTTATAGATAACCCATCGAAGGGGATAAGGGTAAGGGAATATCTTGGTGAAATAAGATTCAGAAATGCCCCACATCTTGGAAATTCATGCTTCAAATTAGTTTTTTAAAGTTCTGCATAAGAAATTTTGCTTAACACATTTCCTAAACTTATTTGATCTTCGAGTTCCTTTTCTCAAAAAACAGTTACCAAGATAATTTTGAGAAATATTTCTGGGGGATACTGCTTTTGACAACGAAAGAAATTCGAATAGAGAAATGATATATTCAACCCTGGGCTGGAGGAAAATGAATTTGGTGGCAGTGTGTTGGTGGAACCCATAACCACAGATAACTTTCCTTTCCTCCTTAGACTGTAATTCCCTCAGCTGAAAATTAAGACCTCTATGAGCGGAGAGTCCTTTGTTCTCAGCTCTGATTCTTTTCATCTCTCTGAGACTAGCAACCTAAAGGTATCAGAAAGAAAAGAGACGATTATATTGTGCAAATTAGTTATGAAGCTATCTAAGGTTCATTCCTTTCCAGGGTAAGGACATGAAAAAAAACAGTGTTTTTGGGGAACGTGGACATTTTTATCCACTAACTGTGTTAGTGTCTGGAAGATGTGTACTGACAAAGCGTCGGGAGTGAGTAATCTGGCAGCCAACAGTTGGTCTACTTCAGAGAGATGACAATTCGTTCTTAATTTAACTGCCTTTTAATCTCACATCCCACATTCCTTCCAGGCTCCTCGTGACCTTCATTTTCCTTACCTGCAGTACACACATCATACCTACCTGCCCACTCGGTCACTGAGCGCAGAAATTGTGCAAACTGGGAAGGGGCGAGGGGTGCTGGTAGGAGAGCAAGGCGTGGAAGAATCCGTCTCTCTCTCTCTCTCTCTCTCTCTCTCTCTCTCTCTCTCTCTCTCTCTCTCTCTCTCTCTCTCGGGCTGCACAAATGGTCGGCCGCAAATGGCCCTTTGAAGCTCCGTCTCTTTGATGTGTGCTCCCTCAGAATCCTCCCTTTTCTCCACTTCCCTCGTTTCCTGTCCACTCTTCCCAGTCGTTATCTTGCCCCCCAGCCTTCCCTCTTATCACTCTGTCCTCCTGCTTTAATGAACCTTAGCCTCGCTTCCTCCGTGGCTCCTCACAAAAGCAGTGGCCTTCAAAACGGAAATGTCTTCAGACCATTAAAAATGGGGGAAAATAAAGTAAGTAATTTTAGGAGTTGTGGTACAGCGTCAAAGAGTTCCTTTCCTTACCAAACCCTCCAGCAGCAAACCGGAGCCTGAGTTTCTGGTTCTGGTCCACCCTTGTCTAGTTCAGAATCCTGCCCTTTGCAATGAGGATAACATCACCGTCCTGTCTCGTTTATCCATTTTGATATGAGGATCAAGTGATATGTACTTTTTAGAAAAAGTTATCTTTTTCTAATTAAAGAAAGAAAGGTGCAAAGAAAAATATAACATGGATATTCCTTCTGCCTCAAACTAACAACTGTTTATATTTTGTCAAATTTGCTTTCCTCTCCTATTTTTAAAATAATTTTGCAAGGAATATATGTATATATGAACCTTCTAAAAATTGAAAGGAAGTATTACAGATAAATATTTCCTTTGACCATGCCTAGCCTAGTGTTTTCTCTCTCCTTACATCCATCCCAACTCTATCACCAAAGTGATAACTTCTATGAGTGTTCTCCCAGTATACCCATTAGATCACACATTTATCTGTATCCATATATATAGAGAGAGAGAGAGAGAAGAAGAGTGTTTTGTGTTTTAAAAAATATACAAATGGGGCCGGCCTGGTGGCATAGTGGGTAAGTTTGCACGCTCTGCTTCCTTGGCCCAAGGTTCGCAGGTTCAGATCCCGGGTGGGGACCTATGCACCACTTATTAAGCCACGTTGTGGCAGGTTTCCCACATATAAAGTGGAGGAAGATAGGCATGGATGTTAGCCCAGGGCCAATCTTCTTCAGCAAAAAAGAGGAGGATTGGCAACACATGTTAGCTCAGGGCTAATCTTCCCCACCAAAAGGAAAAAAAAAAATCTGTATACAAATTAAACTGGCAGTTCCTCAAAAAGCTAAACATGTAATTACCATATGATCCAGCAATTCATTCCCAGGTAAACATCCAAAAGAAGTGAAAGCAAGGACTCACACAGATGTTTGTACACCAGTGCTCAGTGCAGGATTATTAAGAAGAGCCAAAAGGTGGAAACAATCCAAGTGTCCGTCAACAGATGGATGAACAAAATGTAAGTGCTACATACTTACAATGGAATATCAGTTGACCATAAAATGGGATGAAGTTCTGATACAGGCTACAACGTAGATGTATCTTGAAGACATTATGTTAAAGGAAAAAAGCAAGACACAAAAGGAGAAATATTGTATGATTCCATTTATATGCAGTACCAAGAATAGGTAAATTCATAGAAACTGAAAGTCGATTAGAGATCACTAATTTCTCTCTAGTAGGCATAATGGGGAGTTGTTGCTCCATAGTTACAGAATTTTTCTTTAGGGTAACGAAAAAGGTTTGGAAAAGATAGTGGTGATGGCCACACAACATTGCAAATGTAATTAACACCACTGAATTGTACACTTAAAAATTATTAAAGTGACAAATTTTATGTTATATGTATTTTACCACAATTTTTTAAAATTTAATAATGTAATATAGAAAAACCACTGAATTGTACACTTTAAATGAGGGAATTGTATGGTATGTGAATTATATCTTAATAAAGCTGTATATATATGTATATATATTATACATATTGCATATACATATAGTATTATATTGTACATATAATTATATGCTTTTTTTTACATGTTATATTTTTGAGATCTATTCTGATTGGGAGATATGTAGTTCATTCCTTTTTAATGCTACACCATGGGAACATACCACAGTTTATATATCCGTTCCCCGATTTAAGGGACTTAGATTGTTCCCAGCATGTCACCATTGCAAACAGTGCTGCACTGAACATGCGCATCCGTGTCTCCTCAGGTGTGGGCAAGGTGTCCTCCTGGGCACAGATGTGTATTAGGCGTTTGGAAAGATGTAAAGTATTATGTAAATGCAGGGTTCTCATTTTCAGAACCTTTAGTCTTAGCCATTCACTTAACGGATGTTTGTTGAGCCTGCACCGAGGCAAACAGGGTCATGGCCTTTGTGGATCTGACAGTCCGTGGTGTGGAAGACAAGTAATCGATTGATTAGATTAAGGGGTGATGGAGTCTGGAACACTTCAGTCCCTATAAGGCAGCTCCTTCTGCTCTGTAGTTCCCATCTGGACCCATCTCAGCGTCTCACTCTTCCTTCCCTCCACTCGCCCCTTTCCCTCCCACTGTTTCCATTTGTCATCTAAGCCCCCAGCCAGCCTTTTAATCATCCCAGCCCCTCCTTAGAGAGTCCTTTATCCTTACTTCCTTCGTCCCTCCTCGCAAAAAAAAAAATGCTTTAGAAAAAACTTTTCTAAAAATGAGTTTAAAAGAAAGAGCAAAATGTATGTTTTCCCGTGAAATTTAGGGCTTAAACATCTCTTATTACTTGTGTCTTTCTGCTAGGTTAAATCGAACTTCAGATGATAAAGTATTATCAAGCAAGGTTAGTGATTTTAGCTGAAATTGTCCATCATGTAGCTTAGCATTCAACACACTACAGATGCTTTAAAAATATTTATTGGTCAACAACACTAGTAGGGTCTAAAGAAATACAAAGATGATAAAAACAAGGTGCTGCACTTACAGTTCATACGGAAAACATGGTAGACCAATGGATCTCCAGATTCTAGAACAGTGGGCACTCAATAACTTTATTTGTTGAATGATGAATAAGTGGATGAATGAACAAATAAATGAACAAACAAATACACAAGAAGGAATGGAGATAGGGTAGAGTTGAGATGAGCACAGAAAATGCTGAACGTGTGTTGATTATGGATCTTTCCAACCTTTAGGCTCAAAATAGAACTCTGATGTTTTGTGATGTGTTAAAAACCCCACCTAAGTGATTTAAGTCCTATCAAATATGATGAGCATGATGGGTTTTCTTTTAGCCTCAACATCTTTCAAAGAAATGTACACTTGTGCCTCACTTAGCATATGAATGAGCAATGTGGAGAATATCAAATACCTAAATCACTTGACAACTTCACATAAAACGAAAGCCTCAAGCTAAGTAAATCTCAAAATATATTTTTGATTGAGTAAGCAATTTCATAAGAGCCATTTTAATCAGATCAATGGGAATTCTTACTCTTAGTTTCTTGGGGAAAGGACATTTTGCTAAAAACAAAATATCTCCCATATGTAGAAGAAAATAATTATCAATTTATGGAAAATGAAATCTGTGATAAATACATGGCAGTAAGGACCCACTTTGGGGATGATGAATATAATGTGGCAGCACAGGACTAAATATGCACCTTCTTTTCCAGTTAATTTAAATAGATCTGTAATTGTTAAAAGCATGAATTGTGGAAAGTCAACATATTTACACTCATGAGGTTGTATGCTGATCTGACATTCATTTTTTTCTCTATCTCTTTGATTTTCTCTCTGGCTTTTCCATCTTCCTTCCCATTTATCTCCTCTTGATTCTTGCTGTGCTGTGATAAGAAACTTAACAGGTAATTAGTGTGGTGAAGCCACACATCTTGAACTTTTCCTCTCAGCCCTAAAACCGCTTTAGAATTCACATACTAAGACATATGGGGCCAGCCCGGTGGCGGAGTGGTTAAGGGCTCGCGCTCCGCTGCTGCGGCCTGGGGTTTGGATCCCGGGCGCGCACCGACGCACCCCTTGTCAAGCCACGCTGTGGCGGCGTCCCATATAAAGTGGAGGAAGATGGGCATGAATGTCAGCCCAGGACCAGTCTTCCTCAGCAAAAAGAGGAGGATTGGCAGATGTTAGCTCAGGGCTGATCTTCCTCACACGCACACACAAAAAAGACATGGAGTGCTGATTAAATTTCACACACTCTGTTTGTATCATAGAGATACAAATTTTTAAGGTAGTAAATAGGACATATTTGAGTGAAGGATTCCATAGTTTGATAGCACACATTTATTTTTATAACATAAGCATTATTCGTGGAAAATTGAATGCTAAATAATATTGAAATACTTTTATGGGTAGGTATAAGAAGGTTGTAGGGTTATTCATTTGTATTAGGAGCACTTGAGTATGTTTAATGCACTAATTATATTTGAGCTGGTTATTCATGCTTCTGTATCAAATCTCTGAAAAACATTTAAGGGTGATGAATTTACTTAACGAAAGTATTTTTTGAATGTGATCGTAGTTGAGGGTTTATTTGCCATTCAAGCCAGTAACTTTGCTCACTACAAATTCTATGATGAGATACAAACTACAGCTCTCCCCAGGCCAGGACTCTTGGAAATGTTTCTGATGGGAAGGCAGATGGAACTGTCTGGAGGGCATCCCATACTGCAGGAGGGCCATCCAAAGAGCATGTCTTTCGGACAGCATCATGTGCACTGTAGAAGCCAGTGTGGCCTCTTAATAGTCACTCTTCAGAGAGTCAAAGTGTGGGGATGGTGGTGGTTGTTTTTGTATTTCTGGAAGGATTATTTTAATTTTTAGAATATATATATACATATATTTCTAAATAGAAATATAGATATAGATATCACCATACAGAAAGTTTCTTTGATTTAGACTTTTTTTTAATTTTTAAAATTTTTAAATTTTTTTCTTTTTTTTGGTGAGGAAGATTGGCCCTGAGCTAACATCTGTGCCCATCTTCCTCTATTTTATGTGGGACACCTGCCACAGCATGGCTTGATGAGCAGTGCATAGGTCTGGAACCAAACCTGTGAACCCAGGGCCGCCGAAGCAGAGCATGCAAACTTAACCACTACGCCACCAGGCAGGCCCCAGATTTGGACTTTTATTAACCACATATTGTGGTAAACTCTATCCTTTTCAAAACCATAATCTCTCATTACAAAAAATTAAGCCATGACACCGGCCTGAAAATTACCTCCAACTTGTTCTGTGTCTGTTTAGGGCTGCCTCTTCCTTCATCAAAGTTGTATTTGTATGTATTCAATTTACCCTTCCTCTATAAAGGAAGAGTTTGCCCTATATTAAGTAATTTTAAAGATCTTTAAGGTCCATTTCCATTCTAACATATCATTTCTAATTTATATACATGCCTACTTTTGCCTCAGACACAAGATCCTAGGCTAGTACCAAGGTAAAAATCGGCTCTCACCATGTTGCATGTCCATTTTTAAGTTTCGAATAACAGTGTAATACATGTAAGATTTCTGCTGAAACTCTGTGTTTCCACTTAGCCTTTTTTTCTTTTTTAAACTTTTTTTTGTGTGTGAGGAAGATCAGCCCTGAGCTAACATCCGTGCTAATCCTCCTCTTTTTGCTGAGGAAGACCAGCTCTGAGCTAACATCTATTGCCAATCCTCCTCTTTTTTTCCCCCAAAGCCCCAGTAGATAGTTGTATGTCATAGCTGCACATCCTTCTAGTTGCTGTATGTGGGACGTGGCCTCAGCATGGCCGGAGAAGCAGTGCGTCAGTGCGCGCCCGGGATCTGAACCCGGGCCGCCAGTAGCGGAGCGCACGCACTTAACCGCTAAGCCACAGGGCCGGCCCCTCCACTTACCCTTTGATTTTTAAAATTCCAGTTAATATTAATAATAACTAGCTCATTTTTTTCAAGTATGCATGTGATCATACTGATTTTTATGGGTTTTAAGTAGTATAATTTCTTCTGACTAGCTCTAAATTGCTGAAATCTTTCGGTGGGAAGATTTGTGGGAATGCTAAAATGCAATTTTATATGCCCAGCATGTTAACAATCAACATCAGTTGGCTTATCTCTGCCGTGTTAAGCATTAAAGTGAACATCGCATTTATTTGTACACCAAGTGCTATACCCAGAATGGCATGTTTTTTCTTTGTTCATCAGTCTAATCTGCTGAATATTTTCTGTTCCAGATTTCCACCAAGTAACTGAACCTTGAATATCAGTAGTGCACGGCACATAAACCTAAAAAGAATTTAATTCAAACTACCCTCTAATTTCTAGGTGGGTATCTTTAGTAACAGCTTCCTTGAAACAGCACTGCTGGTTTTAAGAGATAATGTTAAATCTATGTTCTAAATTGGTGTCGTGGCTTAATTTTCGTAATGAGAGATTATGATTTTCAAAAGGATAGAGTTTACCACAAATATGTGGTTAATAAAAGTCCAAATTGTATCTGTTACACAGCGTACTCACAGAAATTCCTCCTAACGAAGCCACTTAAGTGAAATTCATGTTTATCCTGTTCAGAGTGTACAATATAGTCCAGGTAGAATGCCCAATGACCTGGGCAAGGCTGATGGAGGGTTTTCCCTGTCTGCCTAAGAGGAGCTTGAATGGAGAGACTATTTTACTCATTTTTAGCAGACTGCTGGTATGTAGTAAGCATACAATAAATATTTGTTGAATGTGTCTTTATGCCTGGGGATTTGTCTTCCTGATTCTAAGTCAGGATTATTTCAGTTGCAAAAGAAGGATACCACACCATCCTGAGATGGTGAGATCCACACCATCTGAAGCAAGAAGGGAATTTAGGGGCTCATGACACCAGTCCAAGTGCTTCTATATTGGAGCTTCCTGATCTAGGACTCAGATATGTGTTTTTCTCTCTCTTAATTTCTTATATCTGATTCTTCAGTGCTACCTCCATTTCCTGAAGGCTGCCAACAGCTCCAGGGGGTATATACGTCCAGGCTCAAATTCCAGACTTTCCCTGAACCAATCATTCTGGCCAGGGGTATTAGTACGCTGACTAATTTAGCCTTGGGCGTGTGTCCTTCTCCGGATTACAAGTGGAGTCGATGCCTCCAGTGGTACCTGACCCCACAGTAGGCAAGGGGTGGACCCATCGAGAGAAATAGGGGGACAATTATCAGGAGAAGACTGAATAGATGGTGGACAAAAACAAACCATAGTTGTCCTCTGTAGATACTTATACTAAGTCTGTTAAACATTCAGTCAGTCAGCTACATGCTACACATTGCATGTCATTTATTTTGAAACAGACATTTTTTCCCACATTTTTATAACTCTGAAATTGGATTGTACCATGGAATCAGGGACCCTGTTCTGAAAGAAGTGGGTCTTGAACTTGGCATTTCAGTAAGAATATGACTCAGGTCAACAAAAAGGAAGAAGAGAGAGGTACCCTAGAAGGAATAGAATAGATGGTAAGATAAAATTGGAAGGAAAAATATGTACCTTTGGGGGAAAGATGCCCCTGGCCAGAATGAGTAGTTCAGGGAAAGTCAAGAGTGGAAGGTTTTTAGGGAAAGCTATCTTTCATTGCAGAGAGAAGGCAGAGCAAATAATCTGAGACAGAAATAGAAATAGAAATGAAAATAATAGGAGAGCAGGTTCATTTCAAGATGGCGATGTAGGAGGATTCTGAACTTACCTCCTCTCACAGACACACTGAATCTACAGCTACATACGGAACAATTTCCTCTGAAAAAAAAAAAAAACCAAAGCTAGCTGAGCCACTGCTACAGATCGGGCAAACGAGAAAAAACCCACATTGGAGCTGGTAGGAGAGGCTGAGATGCAATCTCATCATAGCCTCCCCACCCCATGTGACAACCCACAATCAGGAGGGAACTCACAACCCCGAGCTTCTCCCTGAGGAGTGAAGGGTTTGACCCCACATCTGGCACCCCAACTTGTAAGACCTGCACCTGAGAGATGAGCCCCCAAAACATCTAGCTTTGAAAGCCAATGGCGCTTGTGGCCACGAGATCCAAAAGACTAGGAGAATTGAGAAACAGTTCCTAAAGGGCTTTAACAGGGTTCCCTAGCCCAGGGCCCAGCACAGAGGCAGCTGACCAAAAAGCATCCAGACTTTCTGTAAAACAGGCTTATTTGTTTATCTTAAAGTGTCTATCTGAGGGGAAGAGCAGGCATCTAAGTTAACACACATCTAGGGGCCTACTGAAATACTCTTCAAAGATGGAGGCTGGTAGGCGCCATCTTTGCGCTCTCCCTCTGCCTCCCTCCAGCTCACTGGTATCTCCTGGAAAGGAGCTTGTACGCTCGTCTGGTGCCTCAATATTTGTTGCTGCCACCCAGGGGACAGCTCTCGATCTCCAGGCTTTTGTGGTCAACAAGGCTTATGCTCTTGGGTCCCACAGGTCTGTAACAAACTGGGAAAGAGTTCTTAAACAGCTACCACCACTAGGCGACAGCAGAGAAGAAACAGACTGAGGTGCTCGGTCTCTCTGTGGAAGAGGCCTATTGGCTTATCTTCATAGTTGTGGCCTGAAGGGTGGATTTCTGATTAAACACACATCTAAGTGCTGACTGTAATCCTCTGCAGAGACTTCAGAGGGCACTATCTTCATGCTGTCACTCTGCCACACTCCAGAGTGTGGTATCTCCCAGAGCGGAGCTTGTACACACGTCTAGTGCTGTGGAATTTACATCTGTTGCCTGGTTTTTGTGCCTGCCACCTACAGGATGCCCTTTTATCATCTGACTCTGGTGGCCAGTGAGGTTTGCATTTGTGGGTCCCATGGAACTTTGAAAAACAGAGAGGCAGTTCTTGGCTGGCTACCACCCCCAGGGCAGAGACAGCAGACTGAAACACATCCCCAGTCTTTCTGTGAAAGAGGCCTATTAATAGGCCTCTTCATAGCTGTGGCCTGAGGAGTAGGCTTCTAATTAAATGCATATCTAAGCCCCATGACAATCCAATCCAGACACCAGGGAGGCCAGCAGGTGTCATCATCATGCTATCTCTCTGCTGCGCTCAGGTCATTAGTGTCTCCAAAAAAGGAACTTGTGGACATGTCTGGCACCCTGGGTTTTGTGTTTGCCACCCAAAGGACACATCCTTTGATAGCCTGGCTCTGGTGCAAGTGGGGCTCGTGTTCATGAGTTCAATGGAATGGCAGCAAAGAAAGAAAAAGCTCTTAACTGGCTATCACCCCAGGGCTCAACACAGACAGAGCAGACAGAAACACCCATCTCCCAGTCTTCCCCTGAAAGAGGTCTATTTGTATACTTCAAACGCTTCTGGCTGAGAGTCTGGATTCCAATCAGCTTGAATCTAGGTGTTGACTAAGATCCTCCCCTTTGGGACACTGTCAGGTCTTTGGACACCCCCAACTACTGGGAGTCACTAAAAATAATGTGGGCTGCTTGGACCATCACATAGGTTTGAGAGACAACAAAGAGCTAAGGCAGGGTTGAACAATAAGGTTCATCTCCTACATGAGGCCACTCCTTCAAGACTGGAAGAGGTGACTGTTTTATCTAATGCAGAAAACTGACAAAGAGAGTGAAGTAAAATGAACAAATTGAGGAATATGTTCCAAATGAAAGAATAAGATAAAACTCCAGAAAAAGACCTTATAAAATGGAGATAAGTGATTTATCTGATAAAGAGTTCAAAATAACAGTCAAAACGATGCTCACTAAGCTAAGGAGAAGAATGGATGAACAAAATGAGAATTTCAACAAAGAGATAGAAAATGTAAGAAAGTACCAAATAGAAGTCACAGAGCTGAAGAATACAATAACTGAACCAAAAATTACATTAGAGGGGTTTGACAGCAGAAGAAGCAGAAGAAAGGATTGGTGAACTTGAAGACAAGGCAGTGGAACTCACCCAATCAGAGCAACAAAAAGAAAAAAAGAATGAAAAGGAGTGAAGATAGCTCATGGGACTGACAGGACAACATCAAGTGGACTAATATGCTCATTATAGGGGTCCCAGAAGGAGAAAAGGGAGAGAAAGGGGCAGAAAACTTATTTGAAGAAATAATGGCTGAAAACTTCTCTAACCTGTGGAAGGAAATAGACATGCAGATCCAGGAAGCCCACAGAGTTCCAAATAAGATGAACACAAAGAGACCCACACCAAGACACACTATAATTAAAGTGTCAAAAGTTAAAGACAAAGAGAGAATATTAGAAGCAGTAAGAGAAAAACAACTTGTTACATGCATGGAAACCCCCATAAGACGGTCAGCAGATTTTTCTGCAGAAACTTTGCAAGCCAGAAGGAGGTGGCATGATGTAATCAAAGTGCTGAAAGAAGAAAACTCCAAACAAAACTACTCTATCTGGCAAAGTTGTCATTCAGAATTGAAGGAGAGAGAAAAGAGTTTTCCAGAAAAGCAAAAGTTAAAGGAGTTCATCACCACTAGACTGGCCATATATGAAATGTTAAATGAACTTCTTTAAGCTGAGACAAAAGGGCATTAATTAGTAACAGGAAAACATATGAAAGTACAAACTTCACTGGTAAAGATAAATATATAGTAAAATTCTGAATAATCCAATGTTGTAAACATGGTGGGCTAATCACTTACAAAGCTAGTATGAAGGTTAAAAGACAAAAGTAGTAAAAACTTAACTATAATTACAATAATTTGTTAAGGGATACACAAGAGAAAAAGATATAAATTTTGACATCAAAAACATAAAATGTAAAGGGGATAAAAATATAAAGCTTTAGAACGTGTTCAAACTTAAGTTATCAACTTAAAATAAACTGTTATAAATATAAGTAGTTTATGTAAGCCTCGCATTAACCACAAAGCAAAAACCTAAAATAGATACACAAAAGGTAAAGAGAAAGGAATCTAAGTATACCACTACAGAAAATCATCAAATCACAAAGGAAGAGAGCAAGAGAAGAAAAAGCAAGAAAAGCATTACAAAACAGCCAGAAAACAATTAACAAATTGGCAATAAGTATATACTTGTCAATAATTACTTTATGTAAATAGACTGAATTCTCCAATCAAAAGACATAGAGTGACTGAATGGATTAAAAAAACCAAGACTCTTCTATATACCACCTACAAGAGACTCACATCAGCTTTAAGGACACACACAGACTGTAAGTGAAGAGATAGAAAAAGATATTCTATGCAAATGGAAACCAAAACAAAGCTAGGGTAGTTATATCAGACAAAAGAGACTTTAAGACAAGGACTGTAATAAGATATAAAGAAAGTCATTATATAATGATAATACTGTCAATCCAACAACAGGATATAACATTTGTAAATATTTATGCACCCAACATAGGAGCACCAAAATATATAAAGCAAATGTTAACAGACCTAAAGGGAGAAATAGATAGCAATACAATAATGGAGAAATAGATAGCAATATAATCCCACTTTCATCAATGGATAGATGATCTAGACAGAAAATCAATAAGGAAACATTGGCCTTACATGAAACATTAGACCAGATGGACTTAACAGACATATGCAGAACATTCCATCTAAAAGCAACAGAATACACATTATTTTCAAGCACACATGGAACATTCTCCAGGATGGATCACATGTTAGACCACAAAGCAAGTCTTAATAAATTTAAGAATATTGAAATACCAAGCATCTTTTCCAACCATAATTGCATGGAACTAGAAATCAACTATAAGAAAACTTGAAAATTCACAAATATGTGGAGATTAAACAACATGCTACTGAACAACCAATGGGTCAAAGAAGAAATCAAAAGAGAAATCAAAAAATACCTTAAGACAAATGAACTTGGAAATACAACATACCAACACATATGGGACGAAACAAAAGCAGTTCTAAGAGGGAAGTTCATAGCAATAAATGCCTACATCAAGAAACAAGAAAGATCTCGAGTAAACAACCTAACTTTACACCTCAAGGAACTAGAAAAAAGAAGAACAAACATTCAAAAGAAGCCCAAAGTTAGTAGAAGGAAGGAAATAACAAAGATCAGAGTGGAAATGAATGACATAGAAACTAAAAAGACAATAGAAAAGATCAACAAAACTAACAGCTGTTTTTTTTAAAAGATGAACAAAATTGACAAACCTTTAGCTAGACTTACCAGGAAAAAAGAGAGAACTCAAATAAATAAAATGAGAAATGAAAGCAGAGACTTATAACTGATACCACAGAAATACAAAAGATCATAAGAGATTACTATAAACAATTATATGCCAACAACTGGACAACCTAGAAGAAATGGATAAATTCCTAGAAACATACAACCTACCAAGACTTAATCATAAAGAAACAGAAAATCTGAAGAGATCAATAACTGCTAAGGAGATTAAATCAGTAATAAAAAACCTCCCAACAAACAAAAGTCCAGGATCAGATGGCTTCGCTGGTGAATTCTACCAATTTTTTGTGTGTGTGTGTGAGGAAGATCAGCCCTGAGCTAACATCCATGCCAATCCTCCTCTTTTTGCTGAGGAAGACCGGCCCTAAGCTAACATCTCTTGCCAATCCTCCTCCTTTTTTCCCCCTTTTTCTCCCCAAAGCCCCAGTAGAAAGTTGTATGTCATAGTTGCACATCCTTCTAGTTGCTGTATGTGGGACACCGCCTCAGCATGGCTGGACAAGCGGTGTATCAGTGCGTGCCTGGGATCTGAACCCCGGGCCACCAATAGCGGAGCGCACGCACTTAACCGCTAAGCCACAGGGCCGGCCCCATTACCAAACATTTTAAGAATGAATACCGATACTTTTCAAACTCTTCCAAAAAACAGAAGAGGAGGGAACACTTCCAAACTCATTTTACAAGGCCAGCATTGCCCTGATACCAAAAGCAGACAAGGACACCACAAGAAAAGAAAATTACAGCCCAATATCCCTCATGAACATAGATGCAAAAATCCTCAACAAAATATTAGCAAACCAAATTCAGTAATATATTAAAAGAATCATACACCATGATCAAGTGGGATCTATTCCAGGGATGCAAGGATCGTTCAACATCCACAAATCAATCAATGTGATACACCACATTGACAAAATCAGGGATAAAAATTATATGATTATCTCCACTATATTTGACATTGCCTCATGATCTAGTTGACAAACACAAATTTTTAAATTACTTTCAGCTTTGCTAAAATGTTCTCTGCTGGACCTCTGTGTGAACTGATTTGTTAAAAACATGAAAAAATTATATGATTATCTCAATGGTGCAGAAAAAACGTTTGAGAAAATTGAACATCCGTATATGAAAAAACTCACAACAAAGTGGGCTTAGAGGGAACATACCTCGACATAATAAAGGCCATATATGACAAGCCCACAGCTAACATTGTGCTCAACAGGAAAAAGCTGAAAGCTTTTCCTCATAGATCAGGAACAAGACAAGGATGCCCACTCTTGCCACTTTTATTCAGCATAGTACTGGAAGTCCTCACCAGAACAATTAGGCAAGAAAGAAATAAAGGCATCCAAATCAAAAAGAAAGAAGTAAAACTGTCACTACTTACATATGACATGATATTATACATAGAAAACCCTAAAGACCACCAAGAGACTGTTAAAACTAATAAATTGAGTAAAGTTGCAGGTTACAAAATCAATATACGAAAATCAGTTGCTTTTCCATACACTAATAATGAACTATCAGATGGAGAAGTTAAGAAAACAATCCTATTTACAATTGCATTAAAAAGAACAAAACACCTAGAAATACATTTAACTGAGGAGGTAAAAGATCTGCACACTGAAAACTACAGTACATTAATGAAAGAAATTGAAGAAGGCGGAAATAAATGGAAAGATATTCTGTGCTCATGGATTAGAAGAATTAATATTGTTAAATGTCCATACTACCCAAAGTAATCTACAGATTCAATGCAATCACTATCAAAACTCCAACGGCATTTTTCACAGAAATAGAACAAACAATCCTAAAATCTTTATGAACCACAATAAACCCCGAACAGCCAAAGCAATCTTGAGAAAGAAGAACAAAGCTGGAGGCATCACACATACTGATTTCAAACTGTACTACAAAACTATAGTAATCAAAACAGTATGATATTGGCATAAAAATAGACACATAGATCAATGGAACGAAAAAGAGAGCCCAGAGTTAAACTCACGCATATGTGGTCAATTAATTTACGATAAAGGAGCCAAAAATATATAATGGGGAAAGGATAGTCTCTTTAATAAATGGTGTTGGGAAAACTAGACAGCCACAGGCAAAAGAATAAAACTGGATCACCATCTTTTTTTGTGTGTGTGAGGAAGATCGGCCCTGAGCTAACATCTGCCAATCCTCCTCTTTTTTTTGCTGAGGAAGACTGGCCCTGGGCTAACATCCATGCCCATCTTCCTCTACTTTATATGGGACGCCGCCACAGCATGGCTTGACGAGCGGTGCATCGGTGCGTGCCCGGGATCCAAACTGGCGAACTCCAGGCCGCCACAGCGGAGCGTGTGCACTTAATCACTTGTGCCACCGGGCCGGCCCCCTGGACCACCATCTTAACACTACACACAAAAAGTAACTCAAAATGGATTAAAGATTTGAACGTTAATACCTGAAACCATAAACCTCCTAGAAGAAAACATAGAGGGTAAGCTCCTTGACATCAGTCTTGGCAATGATTTTTTGAATTTGACTCCAAAAGCAAAGGCAACAAAAGCAAAAATAAATAAGTGAAACTACATCAAATAAAAAGCTTCTACACAGCAAAGGAAACCATCAAGAAAATGAAAAGGCCACTGCAGAATGGCAGAAACTCTTTGTAAATCACATATCTGATAAAGGGTTAACATCCAAAATATATAAGGAACTCATGCAACTCAATAGTGAAAAAGAAACAATCCATTTTAAAAATGAGCAGAGGATCTGAATAGACATGTCTCCAAAGAAGACATACAGACGGCCAACAGGTACATGAAAAGGTGCTCACCATTACTAATCATCAGGGAAATGCAAGTCAAAACCACAATGAGCTATCACCTCACACCTGTTAGAATGGCTATTCTCAAGAAGACAAGAAATAACAAGTATTGGTGACTACATCGAGAAAAGGGAGCCCTTGTGCACTGTTGGTGGGAATGTAAATTGGTGCAGCCACTATGGAAACAGTATAGAGTTTCCCCAAAAAATTAAGAACAGAATAAGTTTTTGTTGTGTAAGTCACCTAGTTTGTGGTACTTTGTTATAGCAGCCCTGGGATACATATGGTACAAAAAATGCGTATAATACAAATCGTTTTAACAACAATTTTCCAGGTGGTGTACCATAGTTTCAGACACATAGAAGGGTTTTTGTAACAGAACAAAACAGCCCAACCAAACCAACTGCAACTTCAATATAATGTCTTTTTATTCTAGAAAGTCTTTCTTTACAGAAGTCTTTCAAGCTCTAAAGTGAAGCATGAAGGATAAAAAGAGATGTATGGCAAGTAACTTTTCACCTAAGTTAGTTCCCTCAGAACTGATCTTCAAAACACAAACACCGCTCTCCTCAGTGTTCTTGGAAGGTACGGCGGATCTAGGCGATGTGGCTTTACACTGACTAGGTTGCCATTCCTTCAAAGGCACTTACATCCACATCTTTCTTGACCTGCTGCAGTCTCTGTAAATTAACTTGGACTAGTTCTGTCAGCAGAGACAGGAAGGGAAATTGCTAGACTCTTTCAAGTCTCAATGGCCGGGGCTTTCCACTGCTTTTCAGCAGTATTCTCAGATCCATCCCACACTGCTTTTTTTGGATGGGGATTCCCTGAAGCCCCTCTGAAACTAGAGAAGTCCCCCACAGCCACGAGGGAAGCAGGCATCGGCCTGTACAGGCTGAGAGCTAATTAGTGGCTTCTGTCTCCCCCCTCGCTCAGACCACTTTGATACAGGCTTTGCACAGCACGGAGGTCAAGGATCTAAGGCCCAGGATCAGGCCTCGAAGGATCAGGAGATTAAGCTGCCTAGATTCAAATCCTGTCTCTGCCACTTACTGGCTGAAAACTTGGAAAAGGAACCTAATCCATTTGTGTCTCTGATTCCTCATCCATTAAATAGGAATAATTCTAGGACCTATTTAAAGGGTTATTGTGAAGTCTAAATGGTTTATTACACATAAAGTGTATAAACTAATACCTAGCACATTGTAGGTACCCAATAAATCTAAGTAATTATAATTGTGCCATATCCTTTATGAAATTTTCATTACACTGAAAAATTATTGTGTAGAGAAAATATTTAGAAACTATATACTTATGAGAAAATTATATATATGATAAAATACATAATAATAATATCTATATGTGCTTGGGAAAGACACTTCACCTAGCTGAGCTACAGTTATTAATCTATAAAACACAAGATTCCCCACATACGCTACTAAGAATAGCATGTCTGCACACATATAAGCTAAATCACTCCAGTTATTTAAAAATAATTGCTCCTATACATCTAAAAACTTCAAAACTCAGCCCTCATAATCAAGAGAGATAACTGACATGTGGGAGTATTTTATTTCTTTTAAAATGGGTAAATTTTTCTTTTTATTTATTTATTTTTTTTGAGGAAGATGAGCCCTGAGCTAACATCCGTTGCCAATCCTCCTCTTTTTGCTGAGGAAGATTGGCCATGGGCTAACATCCATGTCCATCTTCCTCTACTTTATATGGGACGCTGCCACAGCACGGCTTGATAGGTGATGTGTAGGTCCGCACCCAGGATCCGAACCTGCAAACTCCAGGCTGCCGAAGTGGAGCACGTGAACTTAACTGCTACACCACCAGGCCGGTCCCAAAAATGGGTAAATTTTTAATGAGAGAATATTCCTACAATACATCATATTGAATCAAAGAACAAACAATGATAATTGTTTCCTGAATTTCTTCTAAAATAATTTTCTTTTATTTAACTCATGTGTATGTGTCTTCAGATTCTACATTATGTCACCATTCTAATCTTAGGGAGACCACTAGAATATGATTAATTCGTCACAATTGGTACCTGTTGAAAGGTTAAGGACCAAGTGAGATGAATCCAGAGACAAAGGCATCACTGAAAGACGTGTGTTTTTATGAGTGACCCATAAGGTAGAGGAAAAATTCCACAATGTAAAAACCATACTAACGGGCATAAGTTTACAGGAAATGTCAGGATGGTACAACAAGTACCACTAGGAAGGAAGTAAACAGACAAGTGCAGAATGTGGGGCATTTGAACATTATGGACTCAGTTTCTTCCACAAATCAATAACATGGAAACTAAAAAGACTGAAAAGGACTTAGGAGACATAACAATCAAATGCAATGGGTGAAACTTGTGTTGATTAAAACAAAACAATACAAAAAACAGTTGTAAAAACATATTTATGAGACAACTGAGTTTGAATATGGACTAGGTTTTATACGATTGCAAGTTATTAATTTTGTTAGTGCGATAACGGCATTGATGTTGTATAAAAGGTTCATAGTGAAGTAAGGAGCATTGCTTTAAATGCTTCAGAAAGGAAAGGAAAGAAAAAATATATATGAAGTACACGTAACAAAATCTTGGTCATTATTAAATTTGAGCAATGGTTATATGGGGGCTTATTTTACTATTTTCTCTCCTTTGTATATAAAAATTATTCACAACGTATTAGTCTGCTAGGGCTGTCACAGCAAAACATCACAGACTGGGTGGCTTAACAGAAATTTATTTTCTTGCTGTTCTGGAGGCTGGAAATCCAAGAGCGAGGCGTCGACAGGGTTGCTTTCTGGTGAGGATCTCTTCCTGGCTTGCAGATGGTTGCCTTCCATCCGTGTCCTTACATGGCTTTTTCTCTGTGCATGCACATCCCTGGTGTCTCCTCTTCTTCCTGTAAGGACATCAGTCCTATTGGATCAGGGCCCTACCCTTATGACTTCATTTAACCTTAGTTACCTCCTTAACAGCCCTGTCTCCAAATACAGTCACTTTGGGGGTTAGGGCTTCAATATATGAATCTTGGGAGAACACAATTCAGTCCATAACACATAATAAAATTTAATTACTTTTTCAAATGACTGATATATAGTTTCAAAATAGTACTAATTTTTTCTAGTAGGCAAAAATAATATAACTGCATGTAATTTTTATTAAATATTAATTTAATTTTTATTAATTTAATTTTATTACTTTAATTATTTTAATTAAATGTTAAAGGTAGAGATTGAGTTTTACATCTTGTGCTTACTGTAAATACCTTTTTTGCAGAGTGACTAATAATATCATTGATATTAACTTAAGTATCTAAATAGCATTATTCAAATTTCCTTTTACAGATTTTTCTTTTAAAATTGTCATAAACTATAATTCAAGACAAAGTCAGATAGACATCATAAGAATATATATGCCAAGCTTATTCCAAGTACACTTTTGTTTTTTGGTGAGGAAGATTAGCCCTGAGCTAACACCTGTTGCCAATCCTCCTCTTTTTGCTGAGGAAGATTGGCCCTGGGCTAACATCCATGCCCATCTTCCTCTGCTCTCTATGGGACCCTGCCACAGCATGGCTTGATAAGCAGTGAGTAGGTCTGTGCCCGGGATCCGAACCCATGGTGCTGGAGCACAGCACGCGAACCTAACTACTACGCCACCGGCCCGGTCCCCTCAAGTATACTTGTGATAGAATTTGGGAAGCATGATATGGGAGAAAAGGACAGAGAAGAAACAAAAAAGGCACTACGGTTTCAAATCTGGGTGTCTAGGAAAATGGCAGGGCTGTCAGAATTATGAAAATTGAAACACAGTATAAAACTAGTTACAGTGATGAGATGCTGAGTTCAGGTTGGAATATTGAGTTAGATGGGCTAGTGGGAACTCCAGAGGAAGATGATTCAGGATCTTTCAGGGCTAGACATTTGGAATTTGTGTGTCTACAAGTGATTTATAATAAGTTTATTAAAGACATAAGTGGACAGGAGAATGAGAGAAGACAGAAAGAGGAAAAGATCTGAAGCTAGAACATTGGAGGACCACTCACATTTAGGAAAGAAGAAGAGGAAAGGATGGAGATAAAGAAGTGTTTTGAGTGTTTGGAGAACCAGGAGATACAGAATCACAGAAGCTAAGCGAGGAATTGTTTTGTGCCAGGGCTGGCATTATTTCCTCGATACACAGATACTAGCTTTGAATAGACAGATAATTTCATGTAGGATTTCCTTTAGTTTCTTGATAATTGCTTTGCCTATGCTTAGAAAAGTTAGATATTTCCTTGGGGCTATTTACAACACTTTCTCCCTCTCCCCAGCAAGTGTGTAGATAGAAAATATTGAAAGAGTATATAAAATCTAAGTATATAAAATTTACATAATTTTGGTAATGTTTGGTAAATATTGAGGTATGACATGGGATGCCTGGGGGTCTGGCTTGTTTTGAAGTGTATGAACTGATGGATTATAAAAGGAACCAAGACCTCTAAATAAGGGTAACATCAGGTGGCTGTCATGTAGCCAATAAAAAAATCCCCTAAAAATTTTTTAAAAAAAGAAAAAACTTTGAGAAGAGAGTATGAAGGAGGAGGCACACGTCAACCTTGTAAACGGTTCAGAGAAGTCAAGGATGCTGAAGACTGAGCCCAGTGGATTGGCAATTAGGATGCACCTATTGATTGCCAAGGAAGGAGGGAAAGCAGAGTGGTTGGGAAGCCCAGATTCCAAAGGGTGGGTTCTAAGGTGGTCCATAGAGAGTACAGGCCAGAATCTGAGGCAGTGGGAATAGACACCCATTGACCAAGTTTGGTGGTAAGGGAAGATTGACTACAGGCCAATAGTTTGAGGGAAGAGCAGAGCTGTTGGAAAATTTTATATTAATATTAATAAGTATTATTTAAACAATAATAGAGTCCTCAGCTTGAAAGCAGAGACCCAAGAGGCAACCAAGTGGAGGACTTGGAAAATGCAAGTAAAAGGCAACAATTAATAGAGTCCACTCCTGGAGAAGTTGGGGCTTTGGGGTTTAAGGCACAGGGATTAGCTTTCACAAGGAGGAACAGTTTCTCAGAGAGAAGAAAGCAAAAAGATAAATAATGGAAAGATGCAAAAATATTTGTGGAAGCTCCAGGGGGAAGTATTTCGACTTGAAGTAGAAGGCAATCCCATCTGTTGAGAGTGAGGAGAAGCATCTGTTGAGGTCTTAGATGTAAAAGGTTTAGGATTGTGGAGGCAGAGCATGCAATGGAGAGAGGATGAAAAGGATGTTAAAGAGTGGTAAATACTCTTCTTATTACGTGAATTCATAGTGGATCCAATCAACATACTCCTCAGTTGTTCCAGTAATACATAACAATTGGGGAAAGTAACAATGAAAGTGGATGAGGGGAGATTCCTGACCAGGAATGGAGGGAGCTCTAGGGAATGAAGAGCCCTATGGCGGTAAGGAAATCTGTGCATTAAAAGAAAAACTGACCTATATTGGGTAGGCAGATAAAGGAAGTCAGAACGGAGATAGTGGACTGAGAAAATATGAATGGGTGTTAGGATTAAAAGTCATAAAGAAATTTAAAAAATAGGAAGCAAGACACGGCAGTGCAGAATGTGAGGCAGCGATGTGAGAAGAGAATTCTATATCCTTGGAGTAATGTGTTCACTAAGAGAGTCCCTTACATTGGTAACTAATGAGTTCCTGGAAAAGAGTTCAAAAGGCAAATGCATAAGCAAAGAAAAACCGTAAATATTATAAATGGTTCTCATTACTGCAACAAAGAAGTGATGACAAAATTCCTGACTATGGTTTCTGTAGGCCCTGGCTCTTTCAGGCTTGAGCTGCTTGGGGCAGGGTGAGGGAGAGGTATAGCCTCCCCACTCCCACCCTGAAACCCCAAGTAGGGAGATAGGTGGGTGCCAGTGTCAGGCCACCCCTGTCCCAGGCACCTGGGGAGACTAAACCTGGCTTCCAGGATCGTGCCAGGCTGTGTAGTTGGAACAGGGGAGGGGACAGGGTTCGAGCTGTCACTAAGGGTTTGAGGTTGTGTGCCTGAACTACCAAGAAATACCCCACCACTCACTGGGTGGAGCAGGTTCCAGGCACTGGGACATGATCCCCCAGCCTCCTTCAAGATGCCATCTCTGGGGAGGTAGATGTTGAAGAACACCATAATTCAGTATGGGGCAGTGGGCACTGGGGCCACAAGCCCCCAGCAAAACTCAGGCTCCTAGGAGAGCCAGCTGATAGCACCACCCATCACTCAATAGCTAGTGTCGTCTTTCAGCAGATGGTGACCCAGAATAGAATCTGGTGTAGGAAAGGTGGTTGGGGGTGTGGGTATTAATGTAGAGTACACAACTCTGCAGACTGTTCACAACTAAGATACTACATTTGCAAGTTGAGGACTGCTGGGTGTGCCAGGGAAATTTGGATATGAGGGCCAGCCCAGCAGCATAGTGGTTAAGTTTGTGCCCTTTGCTTTGGCGGCCCGGGGTTCGCAGGTTCAAATCCCAGGTGGGGACCGATGCCCCACTCATCAAGCCATGATGTGGTGGCGTCTCATATACAAAATAGAGGAAGATGGGCACATATGTTAGCTCAGGGCAAAACTCCCTCACCAAAAAAAAAAAAAAAAAAAAAAGAAAGAATGGATATGAAGGTTGTCCTAACTAGGTATGTAACTAAGGAGAGCTGTGCTCTCAACCTGGGATTGAGGAATGAATTTGCTTTATTTTTTTAATTAAAAAATTTTTAATGTATGTCTGGTAGATCAAGCCTGTTAATTATGTTTTTCAAACCTCCTATATCTTTACTATTTTTATCTGCTTAACCCAACAGTAACCTAGAGAGATTCTGTTGAAATCTCCTGCTATAGCAGTGTTGGTTTGTAAACTGTCACCCATACACAGACAGCAAGGAGAGACCAAGGAAAGAGGCAGACCACTCCAGACTGGTAGATGGCAGTTTTAATAAGCAAGGGAACTTACTTATGAGGCTAGTCTTGGGTGGCTGAAAGACAAGTAGATCTCCACACGCACCCACCAGAGTCTTAAAAGTTCATATAGAGGCCATAAGGGGGTTCAGTCACGAACACAGTCCAGATGATCTTAACAACACCTTGCTCTCTCAAAGCTGTGTCCTTGAAAATCGCTCCTACTGTGGGAACCAGAGGAACGTTCCAAGGACGAGGGAGGGGTGAGGAGCCTCCCATTGCCTGGGTCCAGCTCTCAGGTCACCCGGCGGTCACATCCTTTCGATGACCTCCTCCAACAAGTAGTGGATTTGTCAACTTTTCCTTGAATTTCCACAATTTTTTGCACTTGTATTTTAATGTAATTTTAATAGTTGTTCCATAATTTTAATGCAATAAAATTCATGGTGTATGGTATTATGACCCTCACTGTTCAAATCAGTGAGTAGAGACAAATATCTTTTTTAATCACTTTTTTATTCAGTAATACATTTATTTTTTGGCCTCATTCAAGAATCATACAACAAGCAAGTGATTTGCTATTAATCCGTTAAAAATGGAGAAGGATAATTGAGAAAAAATTATGACACTTCAACTGCTGAGCATGACAGCTGATCTTGTGCACAACAGAAAAAACGTAGAACGGAAGTTATCCTTTTGTCTCAATATGCTTAATTTTATGTTTATTCATAGGAACTATATGTACACATTATGATAAAAACGCAGGTTAAAAATCCCAAATAATATTTATTGAATGAAAGTTGAATGAGTAAAGTCAATTCTGTATTCTTGTTTTTTATAAGAGATGATTCAGATTGCAGTTCAGCCAACATATTCATTTCTTTAACAGGTATTTTTTTGTTTTTGTTTTTGCTTTTACCTTTTGGCCCCCTTCACCCATTTCTTTAAATTTTGCTTTAAACTTCAGGCTCAAGAGCCTCCATCTTCTGCAGGTCGCTTAGGAAAGCAGCTGGAGGTCCTTTCTCCCTCACTTTTTATTCTCCAGCCTGCCATATCTAGACCAGATGGTCAGTTAGTTCATGCTCTACCTCGAAGCGCTTAACAGCGTGGACTGGAGAGATGAACTCTGAAGTTAGCTTGCCTGGGTAAACATTAAGATGCTAGCTGTAATTCCTTTCACTAGAGCCACCATTGCAACCCCTCCATGGAATTTTCACCCATTCCTTGAAAGTTTCTCGTATGCCCCCTTCTCTCACTTCCTTTATTGAATTTGTTTTTGAAAGTCTTTGAAAGTTCACTTCCTGCATGAATGCTTCTCCGCCCCAGGGAGAGGCAGTGAACTTGCCTTCTTGATCTCAACTTGTGAACTCCCATCCCCCACCCCATCCAAAGCCACTGTGGGACCAACCTGTTGGGTGGGGGTGGAGGTGGGCAAGATTGCTTAGATGCAGGTTTTATTTTCTGTCTTAACAAAACATTGCTGTTTTTACACTAATACAATAAAAATGAAACTATGGCTTCAATTTCACAATTTAGTTAGAAGATTTAACTTACTGTTGAATTTTTTTGTTTGTTTGTTTGTTTTTTTGTTTTGTTTTGTTTTTGTGAGGAGATCAGCCCTGTGCTAACATCTGCCAATCCTCCTCTTTTTTTTTTTTGCTGAGGAAGACTGGCCCTGAGCTAACATCCGTGCCTCATCTTCCTCCACTTTATATGGGATGCCGCCACAGCATGGCTTGCCAAGCAGTGCGTTGGTGCGCGCCCTGGATCCGAACCGGCGAACCCCGGGCCGCCGCAACGGAGCGCACGCACTTAACCACTTGCGCCACCGGGCCGGCCCCACTGTTGAATTTTTTTTTTCATATTTCTTTCAGATATAAAATCTTTTCCCTCTGAGAAGCGGGCAAGGGAAAGGATGTCCCTTCTCATTCTCCCACCCACCCCTTGCCTATGGTCTTTTCATCCTTCTCTGTTCTTTCCTTCTTCCTTTGGCTCCCTCTTTAAATTTGATTTGCCCATTTTATTGGCCAATAGTGACCCAAGAGTGGATACAGTGCGAAAAAATAGAAGGGTGGAGATAAAGAGGTTTCTCTTTGCTATACAGTCATTTTTTACAAGACATGTCTATTGAAAGGTTGTGACTTAACAGGCACCACCAAGCACCATTTCACCAATTCTTTTATGAATTAATTCATTCATTCACCAAGTATACTGTTATGTGCCTGGCACTATACCAGGCCCTGTTCCTTCCTCAGCCTAGAAAACCAAGTTGTGGGTCTAAGCTTTATGTTTAGTTCTCCAGCCATAGAAACTTAATTTAAGAAAATAACTACTAGAATTTGATATCTCCTTTCCCTCCACTTTGCAAGACATAAATGACTTCACATATTTTTGCTAGTTTCTTCTCTTCTCCTCAAGGTGTAGAGAAAAGAGCCAAGGTTTAGGATCCAAGCAAAAGTGAGTTCCAATCCCTGCTATCTGTGTGAACTTAGACAATTCGACATACTTCTGAGGTTTCATCAGTTAATTACGGGTAACTACAACTCCAGCAAAAAGAGGCAGAGCTTCCATTAGAACAGTATGCAAAGTGCTCTTTACACAGGAGAGTTCTTTTCATTATGTTATTGTCTGTCTTAGTTTATAAGCCCTTTGGGGATAGATTATAAACCCATTAATCTGAATTGCAGTAGTATTAATAATCGATGGAAAAAGTAAACGCATAATGCTAGGAAAGCAAGCAAATGTGTAACCTGAACACATTTAAGTAAAGCCATTTATCGATTTTGCAACAGGGTACCTCAAACGCAGGGGGTGTAGTTTCAAAGGCAATCCGTTCGCTGTATACTGAGCTGGGGAAATTTTGCAGTGAGAATTCAGAAATAACAGGTATTTCTGAGGCACTCTATTCTCTCACCGGGGAATTTCTTCTTCTTTTCTAGCTCAAACAAGTTATAGTAATATATGTACATATTAATACTCGTGAGGTGGACTTGCGGAAAAACCGGGTCTTTGCAATGCGACAGAATTGGGTTCTGTGCGACCATGAGCACGTCATATGATTTCTCTGCGCCCTTGGTTTTTGACCTATAGAATTGGTATAACGTTTGTGCATGAATTAAGTACAATCTGTACTTAAAACACCTGGCACGTAATTGACAATCAGTATTATTTCCTCCCCTCCTGGTCCACTTGACCGGTTAGCAGGACATCATCCCCATAAACAGCACCTGCGGAGTGTGCGGGACCCATTCTAGGCGTTTCACGCGGTTCACCTGATTTAATTCTCCCAACAATCTAAGAGCCTGACAGAGGCATTTAACACGGACAGCGAAGGGACCTTCAGCTTCTGGCCCCCTCCCTTGTACAAGCCCCTTCCAGAGCCCTGAGGCTAATTTTCCATCTTCCCTGAGGAAGGCCTCCCCCTCCCCTGCCCCCATCGTTTAAGTTTCAGGCCCCACACGATCTGGATTCGCCCTGGATGGGTCCTATCCTTTTCCTTGTTTGCAGAGATGGGTCAAGTAAGTTGCCTAAGGGCGCACACTTGTAAGGAGTGGAGCAAGATCTGAACCGAAGCGGCCTGACCCCACAGCCCAAACTCTTCGCCCCCGGAGGGGATGACAGTGGTGTCGCTGGGAGAGAGGCAGAGCGGCCCACGCCGGGGCGGAAAGTTGGCGCCCAGACCGCGGGCAGGCTGGGGTCGGAGGGGATCGCCCCGCCGAGCCTCCCCGCCCCTTCCTCCCCTTCCCCTTCTCCTTTTCCGCGCAGCCGAGCCGGAGCCGCCTGCTCGCCCGGCGGCCGCCCGGACCGGCCCGCTTCCCCCAGCCACCGGCGCCGGGCCTCCGGGATCGGGCTCGAGAACTTTCCACGGAGGAGAAAGTTGGCGGCGAGCCGGGAGGAGGAGAAGGTGCGAGGCGGGGCTGCTGCGGGGGCGCGGCGCGGGGGGCGCGCGCAGGTGGGCGCGCGGGCCGGGGGCCCCCGGGCCGCAGGTGCGCTCGGCGGGGCAGGCGCGGCGCGCGGGGCCGGGCCGGGCCGGGCCGGGGCGCGGCGGGACCCGAGGCTGGGGCCCGGGGGCCGGGGGCCGGGCCGGGGCGCGCGGGCCGGGGGCGGGCCGCCTTTGTGCGCTCGGGCGCGCTTCCCCTTTCTCCCCGGTCCGCGCTCCGGCTCCTGCGCGCGGCGGGGCGGGGCGGCGACGGTGACGGTGACGACGGGCCGAGGCGCTGCCACCCACCGCCCGCCCCGCGGCCCCGGCCGGGGGCGTGTTTTGCCTGATCCACGTGCTGTGTGCACACAGGCTGGGGGGCGGAGGGGGCGGGGATGTCGGCGTCTCCCACGGGCTAATAATTTCTGAACCACCCCAAACGTGAGAATCTCAAGTTCAAGTGTAGCCCGTCCCTTGAGAGACCGAGTGGCGGTGGGGGAAGTCCCCACAGACTTCGGGAGAAAAGGGACCGGGGGCCGTGGAGCCCCCAGGACCCTAGAGGACGCGCAGAGAAGAATGATGGGGCGGGACTCCTGGGTGGGTGGCGGGTGGCAGTCGCGGTAGCTTTTGCAGGTGCGCAGCTGGGTTGTTTTGCGTCAGCGAAAGCGCCCGAGCTTCAGAGTGTGAGTGTGTGTGTGTGTGTGTGTGTGTGTGTGTGTGTGTGTTGGGGGGGGTGCTTCGCCCAGGGAAAGCGACCCCCAGGGGCTGGTTCCGTTCACCGAGCGTAAAGAGGTCCGCAGATGCCCCTCGTTCTTTTGAGAAAAATAAGTGACAGCTATTGCAGTTACTTCCGAGTCGTGGTATTGAGCGTCTGTTTGGCCACTTCGAATGAAAGCAGAAATAACCCCGAAGTGTTCAGGGACTGCACAATGACAATACAAGATGAAGATGTGTGGTGGGGGGCTGCTTAACTTGAGGAGCCGCCCAGCACCTCGAGAGCTTTTCAAAGTTCATCTGTTGGGCCCACCCCGAAGGTCCGGACTCAGAGGTCCATGGGGCTGAAGCCCTGGCCTGGGCATTTGTGTGCAAGTTTCTCCGGGGATTTTGCTGGGGGCGCCTGGTAGGAATCAGGAGGTGCAAGAGCTGGGTTCTACTCCGTGTGGCATTGAACAAATTTAAGCACTGTGTTTCCTCATCTGCAAAGTGGCCCCTAAGAATTTGTTAGAAAGATAAGATGGTATACGATGTGTGGAAGTGTTTTGAAAAGGGAGAAATTGGAACAATGATACAGGATTCTGGGGCAGTGGCAACGAGGGGATGCAGTGCATTGGTTCTGCAAGTGATGTTTGGCCTAAGTGAGGGCGAGTGGAAGAATAATCTTGCCAGAGAAGGAAGGAAGGGTTTGTTTTCAGGTGATTAGATCCATAACAGTGTTGGTATCAACTGTAAGTCAGAAAATCCGTGTCATCTGGATGAAAAGCAAGCAAACTCCAGCCGGCCACATCTGTGGATAATGGTTTGAAGAAATGCACCATGTATATTTCCTCTTCTCAGAAACCAGAGGCTTTAGATTATTTTCATGTAGGCAAATTAAGAGCCAGTAATCATCAATGTGTCCTGCCCTGTGGTAACCCCAGTCTGTCTGGAGTACTGCATGTTTTCCTGCTAAATGTGAATTGTTGTTCCATTATTCAACAGATCTGCGTAGAGGATCTTGATGTACCGGGCGTTCTTGAAATACAAAGATGAAAAAAAAAATGTTTTTTGCCCTAGTCATCTCTGTCTAGTGGAGGAGACTGATGTGAAAACAGGCCACAATATAACCCGGTTACGATGATAATAAAGGTATAAAATGAACAAAGAGCCATGTGGCCCAGAGGAAAGAGCAGCTCCATTGGCCACGGGGGAAGGGCATCAGTAAGAGGCAACATTGGACCTGAGTAAACAGCACCCTTCTGTAAAAGCTTGGAGAATTTAGGATTTGTGTAGTCAAATCTGTGTTCTTATTTTTCAGTCTGATAAAATTCTGGCGTAATCATATGCTGACAATCTAAAGTAGAAATATGACTTTTGGTTTCACGATGAGTCTTTAAAAATTTACTAAGCTTTCTGTCATTTTATCTTTGTAAAAGTCTCAGCTATGTCTCAAGTTAATCCAAGAAAGTAGTTGTTAAACAAAAAGAAACATTTTAAATATGTCCTGCGTGCTTATTAAATATTTAGTTCTGCTTAAAAATAATATTCGGATAAAGTCTTTTAATTACATGCACTTTTAAAAGTTCTGCTTTTTTTTTGGTGGTTCTCATTATGTTACTTAGGAAAGCTTAATACTGGAGAGAGGTACAAAAGGAAAACTGTAAGAGGAATAAAGATAACTAGAAGAGGGAGATGGGGCGGAGGGCGTTTGATAAAATTGATGGTGGAAAGGCACAGAAGTAACCACTTACTGGGAAGGGAGAGTGAAAGAGAAATGGGTGAATCAAACATGGCTGCCAGCTTCCTGGGGGATCTATTGTCTTACACATTTTGATTAAACGTGTATAGACTCTTAGTTTTCAAAGTTATTTCAACACATAGAGGGAGACAATATAATGTGGTAGTTAAAGCATGGGGTCAATAGCCCTGAGTTTGAATAACTTACTAATTGGTGACCTTGGGCAGGGGCTGTAACTAGCTGTGTCTCCTCACGCGTAATATGAGGATAATAATCTGATCTACAGGAGACTTGCGAGGATTAACAGCTATGATGCTTAGGAGGCACCTGGCAGCAATCAAGCCTCAGTCGGGGGGCCCTCTGCTCTTGTTAGCTCACCTTACTTGATCCTAGTGGAAGCACTGGTAAACTGGGCAAATAGCACTGTCTTTTTCCAGTGGAAGAAACTGGAATTGGGAAAGGCTGACTTGCTCAAGTCGTGTAGCTAATGGGTAACTCTGTGTCTTTTGGAATTGAGTCCTGTGCATTTCTCCAGCTCCACGCTGTTGCTGGTTCTGTGATGGCTGAGATCGGCTCTCCCTGGAGTTGAAAGGGACGAGGGCTGTAATCATGTGTCTGTTACAACTCTCCCACTCACACCATCACCTAGTGACTCTCCACTTCTCATTGTTGATTTCTATGAAAATTACGTTTTTCTTTCTGAGGTTTAGGGGTGGGAGTCAATTCTTGGTCTAGGGGAGAGACAGTGAGAAAGCCATAAGGAAGAGCTTTAAAAGGGGGAACCCCTCTCTCCAACTTCCAGTAATGTGTTGTAATATTACTAGAAAAATAGTCAGCTTTATTGCTCAGCGACTTAACAGTTTTCATCTGCAGCTGGTGTTTCTGGTGCAGAAATCATATTTCCTTGCATATCCCCTTTCACATATGTCTGGTCCCTGCAGAGATGGGGGAGGGGGTCATGGCTCTGTACAGAGAGCTTATGGATGTGGGTCAGATTTTAATTAGAATGTTAATTTGTAATGGAAAAGTATGATCAAGAATCTCTTCATTGTGAAACAAGGACACAGAAAAGTGTAAAGGAAGAATGTTTTTGAGAGTAGCCCCCAGCGTTCATTTGTTTTTTCTTATGAAGGAGCGCCCTTAATTTTCATAAATCACTTTTCTACTTTTAGATGCAGATGGCCCCCAGTTTCATATCTCTCAATTCAGCATTTTTAGCCATCTCAATCTAGCAATCAAAAAAATGTACGTGCCCAGGATAGTGTTGGGTGCTATACGGGATACTGGAAAGTAGAAAGTCAACATTTAGCCTAGGGTGCAATGAATATAAGTGCTAAATGGGTGTGGCACAGTCTCCTGAAAGGAAGCGATCAGAAGGCTCTCAAAAGGTTTCAGAAAGCTTCTTGGAGGAAGAGAGGGGACATGCCCTTGCTGCAGGGGCAAGAATGGCCTTTCAAATCCTGGTCACCTGAGGATGCAGGAACAGTGGGTGGCATTAGGGATAAAGAGATGAAAGAGTAAAGGTAGAAATAACCAGGATCTTGAGGCTGATGCCCCAGGACCGCTCCAGGAATCCCAGAAGAGGAAAGCAGTTTGACTTGCTGGGCAGCCTTCGGGATGGGAGGATATTAGTGGCAAAGCAAAGCTTCCCCGGCCAGGCAGCCAGGCTCCCTGAAATTGACAAGGCTTGAGGGATGATTGAGTGAGTGGTTATGATGGGTAGTATCTATGTGTTGAATACATTTGCTAAATATATCAAAAATACCTGGGAAAGTTCGAGTTGGGGCCATGAATAGCATTTATTAAAGTATTCATGATTCTTCCTTATTATTGGGAAAGGGGGTTGCAAATCAGGAAGCCACAGGGTCTCCAGGAAAGGGGCCTGGAGGGGAGGCAGCTGGAGAGGACTTTGATTGGGACCTTTGATATAGGACACAAAGGGCCTTGAGTCCTGCCCAGACGTTGGATGAACCTTAGCAGGATGTGTGGGTCTGAGTCACAGTCAGTAAACTCAAGAATCTGTCTATCATGTCCCATTTTCAGATTATTAATTTACATTTGAAAGATGAAAGTGCCTCGCAGGCCCATTTATTTTTTCACTAGAGGTGTAGGCATTTTTGTTACTGCCCAAGGAGAGGTGTCATCTACCCGCTGCAAGACGTGCCAGTAGTCAAGAGGCAAGGAGGTGAGAGAGAAAGGACTATTTATTACAGCTTGCTAGCAAGAGGGAAGATGGCCAACTCATGTCAGAAAGAAGCATCTTACAGAACAAAGACTACTGGCCAGTTATATAGGGGGCTGGTCTCCGGGTGGGGAAGGCATCTACTCTCAGGGTGGGGCATCCAGCTGATCTCTGGGTGGAGGCAGACATCTTGTCTTAGTTCTTGATAGTCTTTCTTTTACTGGATATGCATCAGAGACCGGAGCAACGCCCTATACTCTGATCTTTCAGTTGGCTACCCTGATCTTTCAGTTGTCTTTGATGATGGCTGTCAGCATAGACTCTCTGCCTAGGGGTCATCACATTCCTAAGGGTCTCAAAAGAACAAAGTTATTGCACCTGGGCGGGGCCATTTAGTACACAGAGCATGTCAGTTAATCAGAGGTCATTCAAAGCTACCATATGGTTTCTTTTCTACAATATGGCTTCCCTTATGTCAACCTTGTATTGAGGCAGTATCAGTTTCATCATGGCAGGGGAAACCAATTAAAGGCTGAAAGGCTACTTGTTGAGAAAAGAGAGCAAAGGAGTTGATTGATCATCAGTGATAGTGTCACAAAGCTGTGGAAGCCTATGATCTGCCCTTTACCTGTCAATGAACAAGGCCGTCCTTGTTGGCAGACAGGCCAGGCTCTCCCTTGCAGTGGGAGAGATGCACTGACAGATTAAATGCTTCTCTTCAAGTCTCCGTTATCTGGACTCCCAGATCACCACTAGCCTTTGCTTGTTATTTGTCCACCACGTGTCAGATATTCATGATTTTGATTTATTTAGTTATGATAATGTCTCCGAAATTGGAGGTCATTTCTCTTAGGAGAAATTCTAGTGCATGCAAATTTACTTTGGAGTCCTAGTTTGGCAACTACACCAATTTTAGCTTCAGTATAGGGGTGTGAATTTGGAGGCACTCTTATGGGAGATAATCAAATATTGGTTCAGCCTAATGTCAGACCAATCCATGTCCAATCCATGTCCTTGGATGGACATCTGGCAGAAGGTACAGAGCGCTGATAATAGGTTCCTTCGGGCATTAATTTTTATGAGTCCATGACCCTGAGGACTTTGGGCTGAAGGAAGAGAGAAGAAGAGTCTAGAGGTAAGAGAAATGGAGGGGAGTGGAGAGGAGGGGATGGGTTGGGATGGAATTGGGCACCACCACTTCTCAACAACCCCTTACCCCCGGGCCCAATCACCTAGACTGTGCTGGGTGGGAGAAGGGCTAAAAGCGTGAGCTGATGAAGCTAATTTTTGTGCCATTTTTGGAGGAGGATCAAAGAGAGTCTGGTGTCTTTTAGCAGCTGGAAGGTTTGGAATTTAGGGGGTTCTTTGGGAGATAGCGCTCGGGGCAGGAAAGGGTGCAGTTCTCTGGAGCACTGTAGGCAGCATGCCTGAAAAACTGGTGCTAAGGCATTCGCCCTCCTGCCACTGATGAACAGCCGTCGGCTGGGGACAGAGGTGTCTATGTTCAGAAGAAAAATGATTTTTAATGTATGTATTATCCAATATAGAACAAAGTATTTATAAATAGTTCATGTTTGGGAAAAATAAGAGCATATAGATTTTAGCAATGAGATAAATAGAACACTTTCCATTATCAGTTTACAATGTTTTACGCGTCATTCACCCTGTCTTTATATAGGTGTTGACATTACGTAATAAAGGTGAATGTGTGGAGCCGGCCCGGTGGCGTAGTGGTTAAGTTCGCGTGCTCCACTTCCAAGGCCTGGGGTTTGCAGGTTCGGATCCCAAGCGCGGACCTACGCACCGTTTATGAAACCATGCTGTAGTGGCATCCCATATAAAGTAGAGGAAGAGGGGCATGGATGTTAGCCCAGGGCCTATCTTCCTCAGCAAAAAAGAGGAGGATTGGCAGCAGATGTTAGCTCAGGGCTGATCTTCCTCAAAAAAAAAAAAGTGAATGGGTCAAAATACATAAAGTAGTGGTTCTCAAACTGGTTCTCTGTGACTCTGCGGTTCCCCAGGGATGCCCAAAGGTGGGTATGGGTGGGGAGATGGGATAAGGGAAAAGCAAAGTGAAGAGTCTTTTACCATGCTGCTGCTTCAACTCATCTGTTGTATTTTTATCTGTTTTGAGCTTCTGACACGATATCATTATGAAAAAGGGTGTATCTGCTTTCAAAAGGAAGAGTGCCACAATTATATGAGCTTTCAAAGGTTCAATTTTAGCCCACATTATCGGGCCGCCATGTAATTTGAACATGAATCTATCTCTGTGAAATGTGGCTCTCAAATCGAAACATTGGCTATATAATCATTTGTGGGGATCAGATTCTTTCTCCCAGGCCCCCTTCTCATTAATAATGGAAATGTACCTTTGGCTTTCCTAAAGACACCTGTACTTATGATTTATCTCTCTGATAACTCTGGCTTCTCATCTGGAGATGAGCACGTACACATTTGCGTTTTTCAAGCCTCAGGACTTTGTGAAGGATGGATGGAAGGGCAGGGCTCTGTACAGAGTGGAGATGCACCAGCAGGAGGCTCCTTGATGGAAGACACTAGAATCCAGCCTGGAGCAAGAAGGAATCGCAGGCTTGAGGGTAGCGGGGTGGGGGTGGGGGTGGGTCCTGGGATCAAGTCATCCAGGATACTAAGGAGTGAGATTTGAGGACAAAGGCAAGTGTTTAAACTATACAAAACTTCATTTGTATAATACAACTCCTCACGTTCAAGAGCGCCAAGGCAGCGTGGTTTTTTATAACAAGCATAGCAGGAGACGGTGGCTTGTGGTTCTGCCTCTTCTCGGCTCTGTGACCTTTGAGTCTGCTTCCTTATATGTAAACTGAAAGTGTTCAACTAAGGACTCGGCGAGTTCCTTCTCTGCTGAGCACCCTGTGTTTCAGGGCGGGCGTATTTTCATGAATATCTATGGATGTGAATATCTAGGGGTGGCCTCTCCATCCTCATTTCTCATCTTGCATATTTCTTGTATAAAAAGAATTAGACATTTCTTTTTCAATATATGTAGTACCGCCATATGTCAAGGATGTTTTTCAATAGGAAGTTCCATTTTTTGAGCTTCAACCCAATTTGGGAGGAATTTTTCAGTATAACGATTCACATTGCAAAAGTGCTAGGTTGATGCATTTTTCCCATGTTTTATTTTGAACACTGAGTAGTGAGATACAAAATAAAATGGCATTAAAACAAAGTAAAATGACATTAAACTTTGCATTATTGTTCATCTATTATTTAAATACTGCATTTCATTTACAAATTTAAAATTTGCTAGAAATATTTTTGTAAAGAAAATAGCTCTAGTGTAACTCACACATGAATACACACACACACACACACACACACACACACACACACTTTTCTTGTATATGTATAAAGGAACTTTGGAAGGACGTTCGCCAGACTTAATCATGGCTACCTCTGGGGAAAGACTGTTAAAGGGGCTGGTAAACTTCCAATTTTTACTTTAGGTGCTTTTGTATTGTTTGCAGTGAACATATATTAATTTTTATAATTTCGTGTGTGGGATTTGTTACAGAATGAGCCTGCGTGATCATCAAGTGTCTTACTTTATTGGATTTTGTAGAAAACAATCACTGTTTGACATAAGTAATTTATTTATTTATTTTTATAATTTTATTTATTTATTTTTCCCCCAAAGCCCCAGTAGATAGTTGTATGTCATAGCTGCACATCCTTCTAGTTGCTGTATGTGGGACGTGGCCTCAGCATGGCCGGAGAAGCGGTGTGTCGGTGCACGCCCGGGATCCGAACCTGGGCTGCCAGCAGCAGAGCGCTCTCACTTAACAGCTAAGCCACAGGGCCGGCCCAACATAAGTAATTTAAAACCTCAAGTTAAATAGTATCATTTTGTTAGACCACACAGAGAAATGAATACCTCTTCCCTAATGGGTTTTGGAGTTGAAGGTGTTCTTTTTGGTGTAAACCTGGACAGGATTCATGTGATAGTTAGTGTAAGCAAAGACTTTTCTCCAACCCCTTAAAGAGGCTTGAACCCAGAGATGACAAATGAGTTTCATCGTGTTTGCTTGTGGCTGCCTAGAGGGATGTGTTGAGAAGGATTCTGAGTTCATATCTATGTTCACTGGCCAAGAATACCATGATCAGTAACTGGCCTCACACAGGTACCAGAGGATGAGAAAAATGGCTGATCGTTTGCTTGTATTTACCGTCCCTGAAGCCTAGAATTCTAGGTGATAAGTTTCTTTATGAAGATAAATATTTCTTTTTATCCAAACATCTTAAGGACTTATTGTCTATATTATTTATCATACTTAGATAATATTTTGCATAGTCAGTAGACATTTTCCTGATAAATCATGTTAAGGTTACAAGGACTGAAATCTCTTGCATTCCTCATTGAGGCTGGCATGATTATCGTACCGGAAAGAACCACTCAAGAATTAATGACAAATGGAATAAATAACTAATTCATTTATTTTGGCAATGTGAGGTTATAGGTAATAAGGATAATTCAGTATGATTGAGCATCAGTTAAAATAAAAAATTTCATCCTTGTTTATCAAAACATTTACCGGTATTGATGTTAATATGAAAAATTGAGTATGTGACTTGTACTTTCATTCTGTGACTCTCTTCAATGAGTGGATCATGTTTTACGTTTGTGGTTTAAGAGGGGACCAGGGTTGCATCTATGCTGGATGTGGAGAGAAGGGTACACGTTTGCTTTCCTTTCATGAGGACCAATTGTGAGAAAAGGAAATATACAGAAAGTCTTCCCCCTCCCATTTTTTCTTGGAAAAAAGGAGGAAAGCACTTAGTCACTGAGTAGTGTGACGCTGCCAGCATATTGGGTCTCCAATGATTTCAGACTGAATTTAAAAACAAAATCAAGCATTTGGATGCCATCCTGCTTGCAGCCATATGAACACGATATTGATTCATCTGTTCCTTCGTTTAACAATATCTATTGAACTTCTACTGCACGCCAAGCACTGCCCTAGAGTCTGGGGATAGAGTAGTGCATAAGAGACTGAGTCTCGGGCTGGCCTGGTGGCGTAGTGGTTAAGTTCTTGCACTCTGTTTTGGTGGCCCAGGGTTCGCGGGTTCAGATCCTGGGTGCGGACATATGCACTGCTTATCAAGCCATGCTGTGGCAGGCGTCCCACATATAAAGTAGAGGAAGATGGGCATGGATGTTAGCTCAGGGCCAGTCTTCCTCAGCAAAAAGAGGAGGATTGGCAACAGATGTTAGCTCAGTGCCTATCTTCCTCAAAAAAAAAAAAAAAAGAGAGACTGAGTCTCTGTCCCATGTTATTCGTTACAGATGAAAAATTAAATCTCTGTACAAAGTGTCATGCCCAACGTGGTAGAATTGGGACTTGACTCTAAATTCAGTGTCCTGTCATCGACACCATGCTGCCTCACATAATTTCAGAGGACCCTGGTTGGATATCAGCAGGGTGGTTCTGTCTGCTTTTTCTTTGCCCTTCTCTCTGTGGTGGTCTACTCTTTTCCACCTATGTGGATGCAGAGAGAGACACTGTCCATGAGAGTCAGTGACACCATTTTCCAATCCTAGGGCAAATCATATTCAACTTCTTTTTTTTTTTTTTTTTTTGTGAGGAGATCAGCCCTGTGCTAACATCCGCCAATCCTCCTCTTCTTTTTTTGCTGAGGAAGACGGCCCTGGGCTAACATCTGTGCATCTTCCTCCACTTTATATGGGACGCCGCCACAGCATGGCCTGCCAAGCAGTGCGTCGGTGCGCGCCCCGGATCCGAACCAGCGAACCCCGGGCCGCCGCAGCGGAGCGCGCGCACTTAACCGCTTGCGCCACTGGGCCGGCCCCCATATTCAACTTCTGAATAGCAACGTAGGATCATATTATTAAAAATAATGTGTGAGTAAAATTAAGGCACCAGAGCAGTATTTTTTCCCAAATCTTGAGTTTTAATTTGGTAGAACGAAACCAACATTTTAAAAAAAGAATAAGAAAATCTTAGAGTGCATCACTATTAGTAAGGCAAATGTTACTATGTAAAAACTTTAATTCCATGAATATAGGTTTGTATTAGGTTGCAACATGCAATTTTTTCCTTACTGTTGGTTGTGGTCAAAAACATTTGAAACATATTGGTTTAAAGGACATCAGGTAAGATACTATTTGTGACAAAAATAGAGGTATATAATTGTCCTTAGCTATCATTTGAGTGTGTGTGTTGTTTACTTAAAGGGTTCATAGCAATAAAGTAGAATTTGTGTGATGAAAGTACTAGAAGTTATTTGGCCCCTGAATATATGCTTGAGCGGATTTTTTTCATTAAACACACACGCATTGCAGTTACTGGCTTCCCTGTGTCCTGTACTTTTGCTTATTGCGGTTTCCTGTATTGAATGGTTTCGTTATTTTTTTGAAATATATTTATTTTGTAATTTAATTGCATTGTATATAGAGAAATTTGGGGAAATAAAGTACCTCATTGAGGCAATGTTGTATACATTAGCTGATTATGATAAAGTCTGCAGCTAATTAGACTTTAATATAAGTTGTTAAATATTACATAGTAACATTTTAAAACTAATTAAATATTTCATTTTTTTTCATTTAATTTCTAAGTGTTTGTCAGTGGATTTTGCCTGAAGGTATTATTGGTAATAAAAGAGTAACAGATACAGTTCCCTAAATTGGGGTTTTTCATAGACTATAGGAAAATGGCATTAATTTGAAATTTGTGATAATTTGGATTGGTCTGATACTCTGGAAAGATAAGAGCTTGTTGCTGAAAAAATGAACTGTGTAAAGAGACTTTAAGAGTTTTAAGTCTATGTAAAAATACATTATTGGAAGCACTTAAGAAAAAAATCGACTTTTCTAAATTGTAATTTATTTGAGATATGTGTAGCATCTCAATGATTGAGATGGCCAGGACAGAGATATATTTAAATATTCTATGTTTATTCCTTGCGAGGCATGAACTTATTTTCTAGAATAGGTTTATAATCTAATTATGGAGACAGAAATGTAGAAGGTGGCTAGCCTTCAAAGAGGGGAGAGATGTTTTTCTCTCCTCAGAAGACAGGAGAACCTACAAAAGATAAAATTTCCTTGAGAAGGGCAGGAAGGTTGAGCAAGCTGTGGTTGCCGGTATCATAGACCTTACAATGGGATTGCGTTATGGGCATATTTAATTTACTTGAGTTCAACCAGTTGAGGTCAAGAGAAGAAAAGAGAGGAAGAAACTAATAATCAGTGTGGGAGGTTGGCCCTAGCGTGTCACACAGTGAGTGTATGTCCTGGAATAGTTATGTCATGGGCAATGTGAACCTCTTGTTCCCTTAGTGGGTCTCGCTTCCACTCAGCTCTTATTACCAAATACATAAATATTTTTCGTTCCCCACAGCCTGCGCCCCACTTATTCTCAGCAAACAACCTGACCTCCTACCTCATTAAAAAAAAGAAAAAATGGAAGCTCTCAATTGTGAACTGCTTCCTTCCCATTCATTCTCCCCCACCCCAGCCCCTTACCCTCCCCTTCTCCAGCCTCAGAGGTATCTTTCCTAGTTAAGACCTTTCTTCTCTCCGCCAGGACTTGGCTCTCTCACTTACACCCTCTCCCTCATAATCAGAGGCTAGCAGCACAGAGGATAAAAAACCCTGGCTTTGGGGCTGGAGCCTGCTGGGTTGGAATATGGTTTCGTACTTTCTAAGCATGTGACCATGGGCGTGTTGCTTAACTTCTGTGTGCCTCAGTTTTTCCATCTGGAAAATGGGACCAGTAATCGAGTTTCCCTTAGAGTGTTGTGAGCATACCATGAGTTGAGGCAGGTGAAGGGCTTGGAACCGTATCTGGCACACGCTCCAGTGAATGTTAGTTTCTACTATTCCTACTATCACCCTTAACCTACTAATCTCTAAATCTCTATTGGTTTTTACCCCTTAGCCCATGTGTTTGCTGAACCATTTCCTATTCTGGAAAAAAACAAAGCCAAGCCTTCTCTTGACCCTCATCCCCTTCTACCTACCATCTTCTCTCTCTCCTCTTCCCACCCAAGCATTTTAAAGACTTTTCAAGGTTAGGTGTCCCCTACTTCATCACCTCCTCTTAGCTTTTATTTTCTTTTTAGAAATTGTTTTTAATGAGATATTGACTAGATACAAAAATTATAATGTTCTATTTTGGAAATAGATCTTTCCCTCCTCATTCCCTTTGTTATCACTATGTAGATTTTGATATCATTCCTTTACTTTCTTCATAGATTTACCTAATATTTGTGAATATTTAATTTTGCATATTGTTGAACTCTATGAGTAGAATTATATGATATAAGTTATCTGGAGGCTTGCTTCTTTGAACCTAACTATAACATCCATTTTTATTGGCATAAAGAATGTCATTATATGCCATAACTCGTTCACTTTCCTATGGATGGCCTTTTGAAGCTTTTGCTACTATAAACATTTGCTATGAACATTCTTGTACTTATATCTTGGCATACATTTACACAAGTTTTTCTAGAATTTATGCCTAGGAATGGCCTTTCTGGGATATTTGTATATACCCCACTGTATTCATTGAATATTATAAATTGTTGGTCAAAGTGGTTATGCTTTTTCTTGATACGCCCATCAGAAGTATAATTGTTCTTGTCAGACTTTTTAATTTTGGGGTTTGAAATGGTATCTGATATTTTAAAATTACATTATCTGATTACTATGAGGTCAGCCATCTTTTGTTTCATGACTATTTTGTTTTATTCTTCAGTGAAGTGCCTATTTATACGTTTTGCCCAGTGTTCTTTTGGGTCGTTTCTCTCTCTTGTTTGTTTATAGTAGTTATAATTCTGGGGTAATGAGCTTATCTCCAAATTTGTGGTTTATCTTTCATTTTATGTCTTTTCCCTTTCTTCCAGCTGCTTTTGAAATTTTTGTCTTTGTCACTGGTTTCCAGCAATTTGATTGTACTGTGCCTTGGTGTGGTTTTCTTGTTTAAAAAAAAAAACAAAAAAACTTGGGGCCGGCCCTGTGGCATAGTGATTTAAGTTTGGTGTGCTCTGCTTCGGCAGCCTGGGTTCACAGGTTTGGATCCCGGGTGTGGACCTACACCACTCGTCAGCCATGCTGTGGTTGTGACCCACATACAAAATAGAGGAAGACTGGCACAGATGTTAGATCAGGGTGAAATTTCCTCACCAAAAACAAAAAAAAACCTTATATATAATTCATATACCATACAATTCACTCATTTAAAGTGTACAGTTCTCTGACTTTTAGTATGTTCACAGAGTTGTGCATCTGTCACCATAATCAATTCTAGAACATCCTTGTTACCAAAAAAGAAACCTTATCCCCCTTAGTCATCACTCCCAATCCTTCCATCCCCCCAGCCCTAGGCAGCCGCTAACCTGCTTTCTGTCTGTTTGCCAATTCTGGGCATTTCATATAAATGGAATCACACAATATGTGGTCTTTTGTGACTGATTTTTTTCAATAGCATGTTTTTAAATTTCATCCATGTTGTAGCATGTATCAGTACTTCATTTCTTTTTACTGCCAAATAATATTTCTTTGTGTGGATATATCATGTTTTATTTATCCATTTGTTGAAAAGAGTATTCTTTCCACCATTGAATTGTCTTGGCCTTCTTGTGAAAAATCAAGTAGCCATGGATGTATGGGTTTATTTTTGGACTTTTCTATTCCATTGATCTATATCTGTTTTTATGCGAGTACCACATTGTCTTGATTCCTGTAGCTTTATAGTAAGTTTTGAAATTGGGAAGGGTGAGCTCTCCAACTTTGATCGTGTTTTTCAAGATTGTTTTGGTTATTCAGGTTCCCTTGAATTTCCATATGAATTTTAGGAGCAGCTTCTCAATTTCTCCACAGAAGTTAGCTGGGATTTGTGTCTTGGTCAGAAATTGTGTTGTACTTGTAGATCAGTTTCAGGTGTGGCTTTCTTTATTTCTAGTAACATGCTCCTCATTTCCTTCTGAGTCCTCACTGGTAGTGCCTTTAATGTCCATATTGCTACTAACAGTCTGTTCAAAGCAATCCAGGCTTTTTCTGTTTCTACTAATAGTCTGTTCAAGGCAATCTAGGTTTTTTCCTATCATGTTTCTCAGAATTCTTCCAGCCTCCACCCACCACCTGATTCCAAGGCTATTCTATATTTTTAGGTATTTATTATAATGGCACAGCACTTCTAGCACCAAAGTCTATATTTGTTCTCTATTGCCGCCATAACAAATTACCGCAAACTTAGTGGCTAAAAACACTTGTTTTATTACTACACTGTTGCGTAGGTCCCAAGTCTGAACTGACCCTCCAGTAACTCTTTAGCATCATCTCTCACCATTCTTTGTGTATTCTAGGCTTTAGGATAATAGGCAGCTGGTAGTTCCCTGTAGATATCATGCCATTCACTTATCTGTGCACATCTTGTGGTCTTACCCTTACCTAGTGTCTTAGTCAGTCTGCGCTGTTATAGCAGAATACCATTGTGGGTGGCTTAAACAACAAACATTTATTTCTCATGGTTCTGGAGGCTGAAAGTCCAAGATCAGAGTGGCAGTGCGGTTGGGTTCTTGAAGGGCCCTCTTCATGGTTATATCCTCACATAGCCTTTCCGCGGTGTGTGCATGCAGACAGAAAGAGCTCTGGTCTCATCATCCCTTATAAGGGCTCTAATCCCATCATGGAGGGCTCCACTCTCATGACCTCATCTAAACCTAATTATCTCCCAAAGGCTCCACCTCAATACTATCACATTGGGGATTAGGGCTTCAACATATGAATTTTGGGGGGACAGACACATAGTCATAGCATGTAGCATTCTCATCCCACTTGGTTCATTAGCTGATGCCTTTATTTTCTAAATTAATCTGTAGAATCATCTCTTCTAGAAAATTGGACTCTGCTGCTGAGCTGAGTTAAGTGGCCCAACTCTGTGTGTCCATAATAGCATATGATCCTTCATCTTCACTTGCTATATGGTATCAGAATTACCTATCACATGTCAGTCACCCCTAATAGACTGTGTCTCTCAACTCTGTACTCCCAGGACTTAGTAATTGCCTGGTACATAGTAGCAAGCAAAGAATACTTGGAACTGAACTAGGTAGGGGAAATTATGACCATATTTGACCACATAAGTTAAAACTTCAATCAAACAGCTAAAAAGTAAAAAGCAGATAAAAACTGGTTTAAAAAAATTTGCAATAAGTGACAGAGCAAAGGTTGATATATAGTATATTTAAGGGAAAACATTGACCCCTGTAAGTAAAGGGGAAAAGGCCATGACTGGGTAAGTCACAAAAGAGCAAATATAAATAGCTATCAAAATGTGAAAAATGCTCAAACTGACTAGTAATCAAGATATGTAAATCAAAGTGATGCCATTTTTTTCTAATCGCTTTATCAAACATAAAGATCTTGTGTTGCCTATAATGCCTGAGAAAGATATTCACATATGGCTACCAGAAATAGAATTCGATAATTCTTATGGGAAAGCAGTTTCACAGCCAAGAATCTAAACCATGTTTAGACTCTTTGACTGGATGATTCTATTTCTAGATGGAAGTAGATATCTTTTAGATATCTATCTTAAAGAAATAATTGACATTTTATTTTTAAATGAGACTTTTTTTTTCCTAGGAATACATTAAAATGTTTTTCAACTGAAAAGGCACTAAAAGGTGGATAGGGAAAAAGTTTGCTTGCTGCCACCAACCCCAGACACTAGTGTTTGTAAAAAACCCTGTGTTTCTTTCCAGAGGTATGTTGTGCATTATTCATCCAAATCCCTGTGTGTGTGTGTGTGTGTGTGTTATCCCCCTCTCCACACTCTAGTTTTACACAACTGGTAACGTGCTATCTAAATTGGTCAGTATTTTTCCTTTTTACTTACTAATACCTTGGAGATTGTTACATGTCTGTCCATGAAAGAGGTACCTCCTTTTTTTATCAACTGCATCCTATTCCATTGTATGAATGTATGAAAATTTATGTCTTGCATTATTGGACTTTTGCTATGATAACTAATACTTTATTGCCTAACCTAACAATATAGCGTGTTAGTTTATCTACAGGATATATATATATATTTTTGTGTGTGTGTGTGTGAGGAAGATCAGCCCTGAGCTAACATCCAATGCCAATCCTCCTCTTTTTTTTGCTGAAGGAGATTGGCTCTGGGCTAACATCCGTGCCCACCTTCCTCTACTTCATATGGGACGGCGCCACAGCATGGCTTGATAAGCAGTGCGTCGGTGCGCGCCAGGGATCCGAACCAGCGAACCCTGGGCCACCACAGTGGAGCGTGTGCACTTAACTGCTTGTGCCACCAGGCCGGCCCCTACAGGATATATTCTTAGAGGTGGAATTGTGAGACCAAAGGGTCCACATATTTATGCTTTTGATAGACGTTGCCTAGTTGCCTTCCATCAGGCTGTACCAGTTTACTCCCACCAGCAATACATGAGGGATGCGAGTACCTTTCTCCAAACCCTTGATAGCACGGTCTGTGTTAAAATCTTGGAATCTTTGCCAATCTGATGAGTGAAAAATCTCAGCATAGTTTTAAAGATTTTATTTATTTTATTTTTCCCCCCAAAGCCCCAGTGGATAGTTGTATGTCGTAGCTGCACATCCTTCTAGTTGCTGTATGCGGGACTCGGCCTCAGGATGAACAGAGAAGTGGTGCCTCAATGCGCACCCAGGATCCGAACCCGGGCCACCAGCATCGCAGCGCGCGCACTTAACCACCAAGCCACAGGGCCGGCCCTCAGCATAGTTTTAATTTGCATTTCTCTTATGATGAGGAGCATCTTTTAATAGATTAAAGAGGTCTCTCTATATTCTTCACTAAATGAACTGTGTCTGTTCATCTCCTTTGCTCGTTTTTCTATTAAACTGTTGGTTTTTTCCTTGCTGATTGTAGAAGCTCTCTCCATATTAAGGAAATTTGCCCTTTGTCATGAGTCACAGTCCCCATCCCAAGTTGTTGTCTTTTAACTATACTTACGGTGTCTTTTGTCAGGCAGAAAATTTGATTTATTATATGGTCGAATTTATCAATTTTTTCTTTCATGGCTTTTGGAGTTCGTATCAAACTTAGGAAGGCTTTCTTTACCTCAGTAATTTTAAATATGTTAAAAGCTTTATATGTAAAGGTATTTCTTGCATTCTTTTTTGTGTGTGTGTGAGGAGACCAGCCCTATGCTAACATCTGCCAATCCTCCTCTTTTTGCTGAGGAAGACTGGTCCTGGGCTAACATCCATGCCCATCTTCCTCCACTTTATATGGGAGGCCGCCACCACACGGCCTGACAAGCAGTGCGTCGGTGTGCGTCCGGGATCCGAACCCGCGAACCCCGGGCCGCCGCAGCGGAGTGCGTGCACTTAACCACTTGCGCCACCGGGCGGGCCCCTTTCTTGCATTCTTTGTAAATTTAAAAAACTGATAACAATACCATAGAAGTTCAATAATTGGAGAATGATTGCGTTGTGATATGGCTACATAACAGATTGTTATGCAACCTGTATAAATAATATTTACAGGAAACTCCTCAGATGTTTACCAGTGAATGTTACGGGGAGATGTTTGTGTTCAGGTTGAGACCAGAATCAGGACCGTATCTATTTCAGATCATCTTGATAATATGAAAAACGGAGAGGAAAAAGTGGGAGGCATACTAATGATTGTATTTGGATGGTGAGATTATTTTATTATTTATTTATTTTCAGTGTCCTCCAGTTCTTTGTAAACTTCTAAAACAAGCATGTCTTTTTATAATAAGGAAAAAATACAACACATATGGTCCTGTAGTTCTGCCTGCATCATATACCATGTGCTTTGTCGGATCCACTAGCTTTGACTACTTGATGGGCGTGCCCTCAGCAGCCCAGGAGTGGGGCAAAGAAAACCGATGGCTCTTTGTCCAGAATGGAGCTGGTTTATCCAGATTTTCTTCTTCTATTGTCAGATATCAGGATCTCAGGGAATGTTCTCTTTTATGTATTTCACTGTAGAGAAGGTGCAGCTCAAATTACAATGATACCCTAAAATTAGCACCTAATAGTGAATTTTTATTTTTCCCTTTTAAATTCTTCCTCCTAATAGTGATCTGGCTTTCTTTTTAAATTAAGCCTTTTTTTTTCTTTTTTCTTTTTTGTTCTCTACATTCTCATAACACTTGGTAGAGTCTTTTTTTCTCATCAGCTCTGTTGATTTATACTTTACAAACAATAAAATGCAACCAATCTCAACATAGAGCTTGAGTTTTGACAAATGAGTTTATCCTAGGAGCTGCCACCATAATTAAGGTAGAACATTTGCATCAGGAGACTGCAGAGACCTGACTTTTTAAAAATATAATTTAAAAGATATAAGTATTCCAGAGTACTTTAGTATAAATTACATTATAAGACGAACAGTTAATTTTAGATAGGGTATTCAAAAGTTATACGTTTGAAAAGTTAATGGCTTATACAGTAACTGTATATAGTTAAATAATTAACTTCACAAAGGAACTCTGCTTGGTTATAACATAAAATTTTAATAAGTAAACGTGATAACGAACCATAGGAGCCATTAGTTGAATTCCTTGAGGTGCTGAGACTTCAAAGGGACAGCCACGCATTTTTAGAGTTTTAATAACATTTCCTGTCCTCTTTTTTTTTTTTTATAATGCTGTAAGGCATTTGTTGATTCTCGTGTCAAAATGAATGATACTCGGAGGCAACTGGGGACCGTGGGCAAAATCCATTCTTTAGGGTCTTATTATCTGTGAGTCTGTACGCACGTTAGTGAGAATGGAGAAACTGAGAAAATTAGTATAATATAATAGTAAGTTTAGCGTGATCAAGATTTCCCCAGCAGAGCACAGTGTTTTGCAGGAAAGAGACCGTTTTAAATATCTAACCTCATTTCAAAAGAGGAACATGTAAAGAAGCTTTCATCTATTGGAGTGAGAGGTTATGTTTGTATAAATCCAACCATCACACAGGCTCAGAATCTGAATGTGGTACTTCCCTCGATTCTTCTCAGCGCAGGGCAGGGGATGCTGGCGCTTGCTGGGAGTGGGGATCAGAGCTGTCCTTTAGCTGTTGGGTTTTATTCCCTCACATTTGAGCGATTTGTGCACCCTCCTATCTATTCAGCCCATTAACTACTTCCCCCCTATTTCTTCCCACTACTCTCTTGTTCTGTTTTCTCTTCCTCCCTAGCCTCTTTTCTGGGAATTGTGGAAGAAACGAAAAGAAGGCTCTCACTTGCAATTTCACTTTTTGTTCTCAATACTTGAACTTCTTAAGACCTTTGTACTTCAGATAAAATAATGTTAATACTTCTTTTTTTTAAAAATTATTTATTTATTTATTTTTCCCCCAAAGCCCCAGTAGATAGTTGTATGTCATAGCTGCACATCCTTTCTAGTTGCTGTATGTGGGACGCGGCCTCAGCATGGCCGGAGAAGCGGTGCGTCGGTGCACGCCCGGGATCCGAACCCAGGCCGCCAGTAGCGGAGCGCATGCACTTAACCACTAAGCCATACTTCTTTATGAATATGCTTGATTTGCATTTGAGAAGCCTAAGGGGAATTAGTCCAACTGGGGAATCTTATATTGAAAAGTTCCTTTTTCAGCTTTTAGATAGAAATTTTTCCGTCTGCTTGCCAGTACTTACAATGGTTTGCAGGGCATCCAAAGGATTAAATCCTAGTTGATCTTAAGCATGGCTGTGTGCTTGTGGAAGTGATCTAGAGGTTAGAAATCTGTGTATATTCTAAGTCAAAATAACAGCTGAATAAACTCAGTATACAAATCAGAGGCTTGGGTATAATTAAATTATTGGAAAATCATAGATGTTTAGATTTCTGTAAAAATATACTGTCAGAAATTTGTTAGGCCATTTGTAGAGAAAATTTGTACAGCAATTGAGTGCCTGGTTTCTAAATTTCACAGCCTGGATGACTATCTTAGTAGCTAGTTGGCTGCCTTAAATTCTTTTTGGAGGTATAGTAGTATATGAGTCTGCTAGGGCTGCCCTAACAAAATACCACACACTGGGTGGCTTAAACAACAGAAATTTATTTTCTCACAGTTCTGGAGGCTAGAAGTCCAAGATCAAGGTGCTGTCAGTGTTGGGATCCGGTGAAACCTCTCCTCTTGGCTTGTAGATGGCCGCTTTCTTACTGTATCTTCCCATGGCCTCTTCTCCGTGGGCGGGGAGAGAGAGCTCCGGTGTCTCTTCCTCTTCTGCTAAGGACACCAGTTCTATCAGATTAGGGCCCTGGTCTTATGACCTCATTTAACCTTAATTACGTCCCTAAAGGTCCCATTTCCAAATACAATCTCATTTGGGGTTAAGGCTTTAACATGTGAATTTGGAGGGGGAGACCCAAATCAGTCTATAACAGGTAGAATAAATTATAAATATGCAATGATACCACTTAAACTAAGATTGGCAAATTGGTTAGCATCATACAATTTTTTTTGTATGAATCATGGGAAATAGTTTTATTATGGTACAGTTGAAAAAAAATCTTTTTCCCAAGATTTACTTGTCTTCTTTCCTCCACTAAATTTAAGCTCCTTGAGGACAGGGACCTAACTTATTGCAGTAGCTTTCAAGTTCTTTTGACTTTAACCTACATTAAGAAATGCATTTTATGTCATAATCCAGGACAAGTGCACACATACTCAAAATAATTTCCCAAAGCAAAACCTTATGTAAATTGAATCCTGATACTTTTTATCCTTTCATTTCATTAGGAAAGAAATGCTGGCTGTGACCCACTAGATTGATTTCATGACCGACTAATGGTTGTGACCCACTGTTTGGAAAAGAGTGGCTTTTTAGGTTTTGATTCACAGTACCTTACAGAGTAAGCACATAGTAGGCCTTCTGGAAATGTTTATTGAATATATGAATGATTGAGTTGGGTGAGTAATAAGGAGCTGGGATAAACTGGAGAAATTCTTTAGAGGTAGATTTGTCCATTACTTGTTGTCCATAATTACCATAATTACTTAATATTCCTGTTAGCTTCTATTCATGGCGGTGTACCCCGACTGACTGAATCCAGATCTCTTCAGGTGGAGCTCAGGCATTTTTTGTTTATACACTTTTTATTTTAGAGAGTTTTAGATTTATAAAAAAGTTGCAAAAGTAGCGGAAAGAGTTCCCAGATACCCAGCACCCTATGTCGCCCATTTTTGTCTTACATTTCTATGGTGTATTTGTCACCATTAATGAGCCAATAATGGCATGTTATTATTAACTAAACTCCATACTTTATTCAGATTTCGTTAGTTTTTCCCTAAGGTCCTTTTTCTGTTCCATAATCCCATCCAGGATAGCACATTACATTCAGTCCTCATGTGTCTCTTTAGGGACCTCTTGGCAGTGACAGTATGTCACATTTTCCTTTTTTTGATGACCTTGATAGTTTTCACAAGTCCTGGTCAGGTATTTTGTGGAAAGTCCCTCAATTTAGGTTTGTCTGGTGATTTTTTTTTTTTGTGGCTAACTGGGGTTAGGGGAAGAAGATGATAGAAGTAAAGCAGAAGGGTACGTGCTACGAATATGACATCACTGTTGATGTTCACCTTGATCACCTGGCTGAGGTCATGTTTGATAGGTTTCTTCGCCACAATGTTACCCTTTTCCCCATTTCCATACTGTACACTGTGGAAGGAAGTCACTGTGCAGCACACACGGAGGGAGTGGGGAGTTATGCTCCGTCTCCTTGAGGGCAGAGTCTCTACACAAATTATTCAGAATCCTTCTGCACAGGAATTGTCTCTTTTCCCTCATTTATTTATTTATATCAGTATAAGCTCATACTGATGTAGATGGTTATCTTATACTTTGGCTTGTAATTCAATACTGCATGAATTATTTTGTTGCTCAAATTGTTCCGGTTTTGGTCATTGGGAACTCTTTCAGGTAGGGTGCTGTGTCCCTTTGACATACGGACATTATTGTTTTGTTTTTGAGCACTTCCTCACTTTCTGGCAATACAAGATGCTCCAGGTTCATCTTGCGTATTATTCTCTGCCCCAGCCATAGAATTGGCAGTTTCTCCAAGGGGGCTGGCTCCTTGCATTGGAGAATGGTATTAGAAACAAAGATCTGAGGGCTGGGTGTGCTCTTTGCTATGAAGTGTCATTGCATCTAGGTCTTCTCAACAGGTTGAGCTAGGAAATGTGAATCTGTGTATCACATACATCGGTAACTATTTCTATACCCATCTATATCTTTATTAAGCTAAACATGAGTTCATGATGATACCTCCGACTCTAATCCAGAACTACATGGCTTATTCTAAGCTTCTCCTCTTTCTTCTCCATAAGCTCCCTCTGCAATAGTGAGAGAAACCTCCCACCGTACTAGTTTCTCATTCCCAGTTTGCATGTACAGTGGTTTCCGAACTGTTAACTTGTACCCCGAGAGAAAACAGCTTTACCAGCTAGAGTGCAGTGCTTATGTACAGTTCCTGGTTCTTTCCTTTTTTTTTTTTTTAATTTTTTGTTTATTGCAGTAACATTGGTTTATAGCTGGTTATTTCTAAAGTTACTTATGTCAACATCTTTTTCCCCAGCCCCCTTCGGTGATTTTATGCTACACGTAAATAATACAGTTGGACTCTTTTGTTGCAGTCTGCATTCCATCCTGGGGTCCTCTGACCTCCTGGTTGATTTTTTTTTTTTTTAAGTTTGCATACATTAAGGTTTACTTCTTATGCTGTATAATTCTGTGGGTTTTGTCAAATGCATAGTGTTTTGTATCCACGACTACATTACCATACAGAATAGCTTCACCGTCCTAAAAAAATCCCCTATGCTTCACTTAGTCAGTACTCTTCACTTGCAAAATTCCTGTGAGTTTTTCATCTCTACAGTGTTCCCTTTTCCACATGTTATGTGACTGTAATCATACAGTATGTAGTCTCTTGAAACTGGATCCTATTACTTAGCAATATGTGTTTAAGATTCTTCCATGTCGTTGCATGAATTAGTATCTTGTTCCTTTTGATTGCTGAATAATATTCTATATGCATCCGTATTGCAAATGCATAATTTGTTTATCCATTCATCTATTGAAGCACATCTTGGTTGTTCCCAGTTTTTGGCAATTATGAATAAAGCTGCTTTTAAAGATTCATGTGTAGGTTTCTGTGTAGCTATGTTTTCCAATCAGTTGGGTGAATACCAAGGAAAGTGATGTCTGGATTATATGGCATGTCTGTGTTTAGCTTTGTAGTAAACTGACAAACCGTCTTCCAAAGTGGCTGTACCATTTTGCATTCCCACCAGCAATGATGGATTCTTGCTCTGCATCTTTGTCAGAATTTATATTGTTAGATTTTTGGATTTTAGCCATTCTAATAAATATGTAGTGGTATCTTGTCTTAATTTGCATTTCCCTAATGACAAATGATGTTGAGCATCTTTTCATATGCTTATATGCCATCTGTATATCTCCTTTGGTGAGTGGTCTGTTCAGATCTTTTGCCCATTTTTATTTTATTTATTTATTTTTTGTGTGTGTGAGGAAGATCAGCCCCGAGCTAACATCCGCTGCCAATCCTCCTCTTTGTGCTGAGGAAGATTGGCCCTGGGCTAACATCCGTGCCCATCTTCCTCTACTTTATATGGGATGCCGCCATAGCCTGGCTTGACAAGTGGTGCGTCGGTGCAGCCCGGGATCCGAACCTGCAAACCCTGGGCTGCCTAAGTGGAGAGCACGCACTTAATTGCTACACCACTGGGCCGGCCCTCTTTTGCCTATTTTTAAATTGGGTTGTTTTTTTTTTGTTGTTTAGTTTTAAGTACTCTTTGTATATCTGAGTATAAGTCTTTTATCAGATATGTGATTTGCAAATATTTTCTCCCAGACTGTGGCTTGTCATGGGCATGTGGTTCTTAAAAAGTTCTTTGGCGGGGCGGCCTGGTGGCGCAGCAGTTAGGTATGCATGCTCCGCTTCGGCGGCCCAGGGTTCGCAGGTTCAGATCCTGGGTGTGCACCGATGCACTGCTTGTCAAGCCATGCTGTGGCAGTGTCCCACATATAAAGTAGAGGAAGATGGCCATGGATGTTAGCTTAGGGCCAGTCTTCCTCAGCAAAAAAAGAGGAGGATTGCCATTGGATGTTAGCTCAGGGCTGATCTTCCTCACACACACACATACACACACACACACACACACACACACACACAAACGTTCTTTGGGTTATTCTGAACCTCTGGTTCAAAGCCCCAGATCTGACTGAGATAGGAGGGTTGGATAACCTTTTCTCCAACCACCTTCTCCTCTCCCTTTCCATTTCTTACTAGTTAGCCTCTCTGGGTCTTGATGGCATCATCTGTAAAATGAGGACTATTAAGTTACCTTCTAGAAAGCAGGTATCTTTCAATTTTCAGTTCTATAATTCCATGACCACCTGACCTTTTGAAACCCTCCTGGAATGCTACCAATATACGGTTAGATGTCCCTTCCTTTCTAAGTGCTTTTACAAATAAGAGTCTTTCATTTCTTTGTGGAATTTTATTGCTTCCACTGCCTAAAACCTCCACTCTTATGATGGCATGCCAGAGTGAAATAAATCTGTCAGTAACTTTAAAATGACAATAGGGCGAAAATCAACTCAATCCTGTCTCCAAGGTGCAGCTCACAGAAATGACTTCCATGTTTACCGTGTGTCATAAACTTTGTACATTTGTAGGCAGGCGAGAAAACAATTTGGCAGTTTAGAATTTCTCTGTATCCTTCCTCTGTGGAGTTACTCCATCATTAAAAAGCAGACCCCCATTTCCTGTAAAAGTTGTTTTTTTCCCTACAAAAATGTCCCCTGAAGGGAAGAACAAGAAAACTACTTCAAGATATTAGAAAGACTTACAAGGAGTAAGGGTATAGTATCTTAAAGATTATCTATAGAATAGTTTTAGAAAAGATGTTAATAAACCTTAGAACAGTAACACAAAAAGTACAGTCATAGTTGCTAAGATTTCCTAACAAAATAGAACTTGTACAGGCTCTTACCGCATTCCGTGGTGTGATTAAATAAATGCAGAATGTGAAGTCCTTTTCTAGCTTCAATTTCAGTGCAATAATGCATTGTGGACTCACTCACACCTCATAGTCAGAATGTCCTATTACCTATTTAGTTTCTGTTTCTGTCTTCTGCCATTATGCCCGTGGTGTCTTGTCTTAATGATTTTGTGGGAGTAGAGAGCACAGGCTCTGGAATCAGAGAGTTTTGAACTTCATTACCTACTAGCTGGTGAGAGACTTTTGGCAAGTTCCTTAACCTCCCTGCGCTTTGTTTCCTCATGTGTACCATGTAGATAATAACAGTGCCTACTTGGACTCCTGTGTCAAAGAAACTAATAGAACATAAAGGGTGCTTACTGCAATGCCTGGCGTATATTTGTTCCTGCTGCTGCTACTGCTACTGGTTTAGTTGAGGCCACCTGGGTGTTGTGTTTTGAGTGAGAATACCAGAGGGCCAAGGACATTTCAGGAGCCTGTGAAAGAGAATGGTGTTGAAATTCCCTGGCAAAATGTCCTTGTAGAGACTCTTACCCTTCCAAGGAGGCTCAGAAAGAACGGTCAGAGGAGTAAGAGAAAAGCCCAGAGAGAAGGAGACCATTGTCACTGGCAGAGAAGGTTAGTCCAAGCAGGAAGGAGTGGGGAATAGCATCAGATGCTGCAGAGAGATCCCGGATGACAGACTTTCCCTTGGCTTTCTGATTACAGAAGAGCGTCGATGGAGTAGTGAGGGAGACAGAGGCAAGCAGGCAACTGGGGGCCCAAGACTGAGGTGTGATTGATGCTGAAGAAGTGGAGAGCCCAAGTGGAGGTCACTCTCAAGAACCTTGGATCTGAGGGAAAGCAGAATTATAAAATGTAGCTAGAGGAGATCTGGGGTTTGCGTTTTCATTTTTTTCAAGCTGGGAGAAACTTGAGTATGTTTGTTTATAAAGGAGAAAGAGCCAGGAGAGAGTTAAAGATGCCAGTTTGAGGAGATACAAAGAGCTTGAAGCGTTGGGAGGGCATGAGAATTTACAGGGCACATGGAGGAATTAGCTGTAGACAAAAGAAGGAACAAGATGGGTGATGTAGACAAGCTCATAGGTAGTGGGAAAGAGGAAGTTGAGAGTTTGTTCTTGATGGTCACAGCTCTCCCAGAAGTAGGATGATGGGGAAGGTGTTTGAGATCGTTTGAGGAGAGGGATAAAGGTTTAGAAAAGCTACCCAGCAAATGGGATGTGAGCTAATCAGGCAGTATAGGGCATAGCTCGGTCTGCCTGCGTGTTCTCACTGGGGGGAGTTTTTCCAGCAATTCTCAACAGCCTGAATATGGGAGCATCATAATCAGATGGTTGAATCCAACCTGGAGTTTTTTACTTTTTTTTTGGTTTTGAAGCTTTTCAAAATAAAAAATTGAAAGAGTGAACTCCCCATACCTTTTGCATAGATTCACCAATTGTTAACATTTACCACATTTGCTTTATCACTTTCATATATATAATATTTATTTTGTTGAACCGTTTGAGAGTAAGTCAGACTTTGTTTAATCTTAAATACTCCAACATTTATCTCCTCGGAACAATGACATTCTTCTGCATAACCACGGTACAATGATTATACTCAAGAAATTTAACATTGACACAATGCTATTATTGAATAGCATATTCAAGTTTCTCTAATAGCCTCAATGTCTTTATAGCTTTAAAAAAAAATCCAGGATTTTTAGGATCAAGCATTGCATTCAGTGTAGTGTTCTTAATCTCATTTGATCTGGAAGAATTTTTCAGCCTTTCTTTGTCTTTCATAACATGTTTTTCAAGCATACAGTCTAGTTATTTTTTTGGAATGTCCATCAATTATGGTTTGTCTAATTGTTTCCTCATTCTAAAACTTGGGTTCTGTGTTGTTAGCAGGAATACTAAGTCATGTTGGGTCCTTATCAGTGTATTGCATCAAGAGGCACATGTCAGTTTGTCCCATTATTAGTGATACTAACTTGGATCACTTGGTTGAGGTGGTATCTGCTAGGTTTCTTCACTGTCAAGTTACTGTTTCACCTTTTTAATAAGTAATGTGTGGGGAGATAGATGTTTAGAAACTATGTAGACTATGTAAATATCCCATTCTTCAATTTTCACGCACCAGTGTTAGCATTCGTTGATGATTCTTGTATCAGTTATTATGATGGTCACAAATGTAATTTTTGTAAATTATTGCTTCTATGCCTATGAGTTGGCCGGGCTGGAGCTTTGGAGTTTGGTTCAATGCAATGGCAGGGTGTCGAGATAAAGACAGTGGTGAGCTGAGCTGTGCAGTCTAGGCTGACTAGGGAAGAAACTGAAACCAGAGGAGACTGGTGGTATCACTGTAGAGTAAATATCCTGGGTGTGAGAGAGACCTGAACGGGCAGGAAGTTATGGTCAGAGGTGGGGATTCTGGAGTTTAAGATTTCTACAGTGGAGCTGTTCCAGGCTGTTGAAATCTAAGGGGTTGCCATGGATTCAGAGGATGGCTTGAGTGGAGAGGTTTTTCCATTAGGAGGAAACGAAGGAATTCTAAGACCAAAGTATTGAATAAATCACCCACGTAGATGTCGAATTGGCCCAGGATGATGGGGCAAGTAGAGGAGAAATTGTGCAAGTCAAGAGCCAAAGCCCTCCATTGTGCCATACCTATAGTGAGTCCATGGATGATAGTGACGGGTGGGAAGAGAGTGCAGGAGCCAGATATCAAGGGCCCAAAAGGAAATGTTTTAATATGTAAGTGAAGGAATAATGACTTAGAAGTCAGGATGGGGGTGAGAATAATGCTGTCTTTTTTTTTTTTTTTTGCTGAGGAAGATTTGCCCTGAGCTAACATCTGTGCCAGTCTTCCTCTATTTTGTATGTGGGTCACTGCCACAGCATGGACGCTGATGAGTAGTGTAGGTCCATGCCCGGGAACTGAAGCCAGGCCACTGAAGCAGAGCGTGCCATACTTAACCACTAGGCCATGGGGCTGGCCCCCATGCTGTCTTTTTGATCTCTCCCAGTGTTGAGTGGGCTTTTGCAATTGTACCTCCTCCAGTCAAGAGGCCCTCAGATGTAGGGTACCTTTGAGGAGAGCCAGGCTTTTGAGTAAAGATGAAGAGCTGGAGAGAGCTTTGAAGAGGAGGAAGGGGGAGCATGGCCTTGCTACTGTGGAGAGGATCAGAGGGCACAGGAGAAAGGGCAGTAGGACAGGCAGTCATAGGAATGGAGAGTAAGAGGAGAAGGGCAGCTCAGGGTAGTCCTGGGATGAGAATACCCTGGAGAATAATTGAGAATTGAAGAGCAAAGGATGAAAAGAAACAAAAGACAGGGAGGTTTGAGCTGATGTTAGGATTGTCCGTGGACCTCTAGGGCACGGGTCAGCCCTTTGTCTGTAAAGGACTAGCTAGTAAGTATTTTCAGCTTTGTGGGCCACACAGATCCCTGCTGTTGTGGCATGAAAGTAGCCATAGACAATATATAAATGAATAAGAGTGACTGTGTTCCAATAAAATTTTATTTATGGCCACTGAAATTTAATTTCATATCATTTTCACATGTCATCAAACATTCTTGTTTTGATTCCCCCCCCCCCCCCCCAGCCATCTAAAGAATGTAAAACTCATTCTTAGCCCACAGGCTGGATGAAAAGAGACATCAGGCTAGATCTGGCCCTCAGGCCGTAGTTTGCTAACCCATGCTCTAGGTGTAGGAGTTTGTGTGTTAAAGCAGAGGATTAAGAGTCACTGGGGACATTCTGGGAGGGGAAGGAAATATATCTTCTGATAATCACAGGTAACTACTGGTGAAGTCTGTGGACCAAGATTTCAGGCTATCAGACTGCTAACTCCAAAAAGAAAAGGGAAAATTTAACAAGAATAAGAAAGAATATCATGCAGTTATGCAATTAGTGCAAAGTTCATTGTTAATTTTTTAAATGTTTAAAAAAATTCTAATAAAAAGTATATGATAAATTTAAAGCCAAATAATATATGGTAACTCAGTTCAGTTTTTATTTAAAAAAATTTTTTTATATATATATTTTATTTTTATTTTATTTTTTTGATGCAGAAGATTAGCCCTGAGCTAACATTTGTCACCAATCCTCCTCTTTTTTTCTTTTTTTGCTGAGGAAGATTGGCCCTGGCCTAACATCTGTGCCCATCTTACTCTACTTTACATATGGGACACCACTACAGCATGGCTTGACAAGCGGCGCATAGGTGTGCGCCCGGGATCCGAACCTGTGAACCCTGGGCCGTGGGAGCAGAGCACACCAACTTAACCACTGTGCCACCAGACCGGCCCCACAGTTCAGTTTTTAGATCTTCAGTAATTCTCCTGTTTTTATCCTCTTGCCTATGAATCTCGGAGTCTGCATCTTGCTCAGTTCAGTTCATCCAGATAACTCCTCTCTGGTTTCCTCTGGAGTGAGGGAGGCATGGTTGCCTGACTCCCCAGGGTACCAGAAGGGACCTGGTCACCCAGTTGCTCTGTATGCAAAATAAAGACTTTCAGCAGACACTTTCCTGATGGCCCCACAATTGGACTTGTTGCTCTCTGGTACCAGTTAGAGTCCAGCCTCTTGGTGGGCACTTCTCCACTCTTAAGTCAGTTTCCACTCCTGCATTTGCTTTCCTTCAAAATCCCTTGAACTCTCTCAGCTGCTCTCATGTCTCATGTCCCTTCCCTATGTCCTTGCTCTGGTGGAGGTCTGGAAGGGAGAGAAGAGGAGTAGTTATTGTCAGCTTATCCTTTTACTGTAAAATGAGTGCCTGGGTCCTCCTAAATTATGAACAGCCTCTACCACCTTTCCCTCTTTCTTGTATCTTCTTGCCTATTGCTGTCAAATTTTGTGATGAAATTTTAATTACAGTGGAGAGAAATATAGAATAAATATCAATATTTGGCATTTGTATACTGCTTTTATTTCTTCGCTCCAAAGGTCGGCATTTGGTCAACCATTGTCAACCTGGTTTTTTTTCATGCCACATGAAATAGGAATGAAAATTGATGCTATTGATTCTACTTTAAATCACTTCTGACTGGTTCTGTTTGATTATTAATAAAAGGTGAAAGTTGGGCTTTTTTCTTTCATTTTTAATGCAGTATTTTCATTTCAGGCTAGACACTCAATTATCCTACTTAAACATTCAATATTCATATCCATGCTTTGTCTAATTAGAATTAAATCAGTACATTTTACCATAAAAACAGAAAACAGCTGCATAAATCAACGGGCCATTCTCACTGACCCCTTTGGGAGCGACACGCAGCTCTGTTCTTCTGTCTCATGTACCGTCTTGATCCTTGGCATATGGCTAAGCCACGTGATTCTTTTTGCACTTTCCAGCATGCATGTAACAGAAAAACTTTACCATATAATGTAAAAAATGTCTATAGAGGAACTACATATGCCAGACATTGCCTTCTGAGCTTACTGTGTTCACCAAATGTCACTCAGTTGAAGATAGAAATGACCAATAGTCAGTTTTTCTTTGGGAAAAGTAAGACAGTGTTCTCATGGGAGGCCTGTTTGAGGAAGTGATACCTGGATGGAGAAGTCATTGCAAATAGTGACAAGAGTAGGGAAGGGGGGAGGAATCCTGTGAGCTAAGAATTACAGTCTCTAGAAAAGGAGAAGGGACTGGAGATTGAGAGACGCCAGCATAAGGCCAGTGAGAGGGAGTTTGGCCAGAAGCCATGGGCCTCCAAAGAACTATCTATTTATATAGTTTTTTTTGTTTGTTTGTTTTTTGTGAGAAAGATCAGCCCTGTGCTAACATCTGATGCCAATCCTCCTCTTTTTGCTGAGGAAGACTGGCCCTGAGCTAACATCCGTGCCCATCTTCCTCCACTTTATATGGGACACCGCCACAGCATGGCCTGACAAGTGGTGCCTTGGTGCGCACCAGGGATCCAAACTGGCGAACCCCGGGCCGCCGCAGCGGAGCGTGCGCACTTAACCGCTTGCACCACCGGGCCGGCCTCCTGTTTATATAGGTTTTAAAGTGTTACCTATATTTTGGTTAGAGAAAAATTAAATCTAGGCACTTACTGAATATTTGAGTTGAATTCACTGAAAGATTTTTTCAAGTTGTTATGGTTTAAATCTGTTAGGCAGAATGTAGACTGTGTAATGTGATTGCTCCCTACGGCTGCTGGCTATTGTGAAAGAACACTGGATGAGGAGTCAGAGGAAAGGCTGGGGATGGTGTTTCATTTCTGCCGCCTAAACCCTCACAGGTGAGAAATGAACTGATAATGTACAAGGGAGTTCTAATGAAAAAGTTAACGAAAAAGCAGAAGATAAACTCGAATTCAAACTACTGTGGATAAAGATAACAGTCTCATAATTTCTTTCTCCTCATTCCACACAAGCAAGAATAGAAAAATTTTAATGAACTTCCTTGAGGTTTAATTTACATATAACAAAATGTGCTTATTTCAAGTGTATCATTCGGTGAGGTATGACAAATATGTAGATCCACGTAATCGTCTCACTGATCAAGATAGGACATCTCCATTACCCTACCAAGTCCCTTCATGCTCCCCCTCCAGCCACCTCGGGAAACCACTGATCTGCTTTTTGTCACTATAGAGTTTTCCCCCTATAATTTCGTATAAATGGAATCATATAGCATGTCTTCTTTTATATGTGGCTTCTTTTACTCAGCATAATGTTTTTTAGATTCCTCTGTGAGATGATCATCAGCTTGCTCATTTTATTACTGACATTTGTGTTGTTTCCAGTTTGGGGCTGATATGAATATTCTGTATAAGAAGTCTTTGTGTAGACATGTTATTATTTCTCTTGGAAAAATACCCAGGAGTGGGACTGCTGGGTCATATAGTAAGTGTATGTTTAACATTATAAGAAACTTTCAAATAGTTTTCCCGAGTGGCTGTACTATTTTATATTCCCACCAACAGTTCGTGAGAGTTCCAGTTTTTCCACATTGTTGGCAACATTTAGTATTGTCAGTGTTTTAAACTTGAGCCATTCCAGTTGGTATGTAGTGGTATTTCATGGTGATTTTAATTTACATTAGTCATGGGGGAAAATGATGTTGAGTGTCATTCACGTTGTTGTTGGCCATTCATGTATCTTCTTTGGTGAAGTGTCTTGTCAAGTCTTTGCCCATTTTTATTGCATTGTTTATTGTATTATTGAGTTGTATGAGTTCTTTAAATATTCTGTTACAAGTCCTATGTCAGATATATGTATTATGAATATTTTTCTCCCAGTATGTGGCTTCACTTTTCAATTCCTTAATGATTTCTTTTGAAGAACAGGTTGTTTTTGGTAAAATCCAGTTACCAATTTATTCTCTTATAGTCATTCCTTTTTGTGTCCTACACAAGCAATCTTCGCCTATTCCTAGGTTTTCTTCTAGAATAGTGCCATCAAACAGAAATATTGTGTGAGCCACATATGTAACTTTAAGTTTTTTAGTAGCCGCATTAAAAAAGTAAAAAACCATTGAAGTTAATTTAAATCATATATTCTGTTCAAACCTATATATACAAAATATTATCATTTCAACATGTAATCACCATAAAAATTATTAGTGAGATATTTTACATTCTTTTTTTATCCTAAGTCTTCGAAAGCTGGAGTATACTTTATACTAACAGCACATTTCAGTGTGGACTAGCCATGTTTCAAGTGCTCAGTAGCATGTCTAGTGGCTACCATATTGGACAGGGCAGTTCTAGAAGTTTCATAGTTCCTGGTTTTTATTTAGTTCTGTGATCTAATTTGATTTACTTTTTGTATATGATGTGAAGTATATGTGTAAGTTTATTTTTATTTTCTCCATTCAGATAACCAGTTCCCACCTCATTTATCTTCTTCCAATGAAATTATGTTGTACCTTTGTCCAAAACCAATGGATCATATGCGTGGGTCTATTTCTGGACTAAATATACTGTTCCATTTATCCTTATGCCAGTAAGATCCTGTTGATTATTGCAGCTCTATAGTCGCCTTTAAAATCAGGTAGTGTAAGTCTTAACCTTGTTCTTCTTTTTCATTTTTGCTCTTTTAGGTTCTTTTCATTTCCATATCAAGTTTAGAATCAGCTTGTCAATTTCCACAACAAAGCTAACTGGGATTTTGCCCATTTATAGAGGATTGAAAGATGGCCCCCACAAAGGTATGTTCATGTCCTAATCCCCGAAACTGGGAATGTTACCTTATTTGGAGAAAGACGTCTTTGCAGATGTAATTAAGTTCAAGATCTTGAGATGAGGAGAGCATCCTGAGTTATTTGGGTGCATCCTAAATCCAACAATAAGTATCCTTATCAGAGATACACAGAGGAGAAAACACACGACACGCACAGAGAAGGAGGTGATGTGAAAATGGAGGCAGAGATTGGAGTGATGTGGCCAGAAGCCAATGGAGCCAAGGAACCCAAAGAATGCCAACGGCCACCATAAGAGGAGGCGAGGAAGAGGCAAGGAAGGATTCTCCTGCAGAGCCACTAGAGGGAGTGAAACCTCACTGACACCTTGATCTCGGACTTCTGGCCTCCAAGACTGTGAGAGAATAAATTTTTTATTTTAGCCACAAATTTGTGGTAATTTATTACAGCAGCCACAGGAGACAAATACACCCATTATCAGGTTGAGGAAGTTCCATTTTGTTCCTAGTTTCGTTTTGTTTCTTTTCCAAAAATGGATGTTGGATTTTGTCAAATGCCTTTTCTACATCAATTGACAAATATCTATTCCTGCTATTTTCTTAATGTGGTCATAATCTATATAGACTCTCGGCTCACATGGTATTAATTTTAGCCCAGTCATAGCTGTTACCCCTAGTAACGTCTGTTCGCGGAAGTGTTGGGTCCCAACATGTTATATCAAATTGTAAATATGTCAGGGCTGGCCCCATGGCGTAGTGGTTAAGTTTGGTATGCTCTGCTTCCGAGGCCCATGTTGGCGGGTGTGGATCCTGGGCACAGACCTACACCACTCATCAGCCATGCTGTGGCAGTGACCCACATGCAAAATGGAGGAAGACTGGCGTGGATGTTGGCTCAGGGCTAATCTTCCTCAAGCAAAAAAAGAGGAAGATTAGCAACAGGTATTAGTGTAGGGCGAATCTTCCTCACCAAAAAAAAAAAAAAAAAATCATCTTCTAGAATCCATCATCACTATTTCAAAAACAAATCAGGAATAAAATACAGTTTAAAAAAATTGTAAATACGTCAGCATGAATCTTCTTGCTTTCTATGTGCTAAAGACATTTTAAGAAGTCATTGAAGAGTCTGTAGAGCAAAACTATCTCAAAATACTTAGAAGAGAAAAACAGTGATCACAGACTTTATCCTGAGTGGTTCTCTATAACAGAGACCACACTGGTAACCCTTGGGTCTAGTTTGGCCTTGAGAGATACTTCATTTGGCCTCCACAGTGTTTCCAAAGTTAGTAAATTTTATATTGAAACTCTAGATATCATGCTTGTGCTGAAAATTATACAGATTTGGCAACACTGCCCTGAATTTCAACATGACAGTGGTTGGACAGAGCTGTATACAGCATCTGTATACCCTTGCACAAAGAATGTTCTTTTTACTTTACCATAATCCCATTCCTCATTGTTTTAAACTTCATAGAGATTTGAGTTTGCAGCCCCGGCTCTAGAACCATTGTGGGGGCACATTGTAATGCCAAGGCATGTGTCATTGAGAGAAGCCTTAGGGAGCAAGAGGGTGTCACAGTTACCAAGTCAACATATTCAGGTTAAAGAGAACTTTGTGTATAGAACCAAAAGATAAAAAAAGATTTTCATATAATTCATTACCAATGAGAGACACAGACAGTCTGATCAGCTGACTTATGGATAAAGATGGCACAAAGGAGCACTAAAAAATCAAAATTAAAACCTTAAACCATGCACAGAAAAGAAAGCAGCAAAAAAAAAACCTCACCTGCTGTGACCAAAGAAAGAAGTACAATCTTATAGATGGAAAATGTGAGAAGTGATGGCAAAGCAAAAATGCCAGAGATTCTGCGGATGTGGGGCATGTCTACAACCCTCCACCCCTCTCTAAGACATACAGAGGAAAAAGATTATCAGACCCAATCCTGAGAATTTTCACAAATGTTCCTACAGACCACTGTTGGATCTTGCCAGAAGCAGGAAAGTTTGCCACCATATGGGTGCTGTGCTGAACTGGGCAAATGACCCGAAGCACATGGGCATGGGATAAGCCCATGGCTGGCCTGAAGGTGGGCTGATGAGGACTTAAAGGAATCTAAGACGTGATGGCTCACTTTCCCCAGCAAGCTCTATACCCAGTCTCAAGCTGAGTTCCATAATCCCCTATCATCCCTCCTCTCATCCTAAAACTCTCAGGATACAGAAAAAGTAGACAAATGATACTCAGCGCTAAAACTGAAGCTCAAGATAGGGAAGACAGACATGTCTCCAGTGAAGAGGAAGGTTCTCCAGGAATTCACTCTCAGTATATTAGCAAATACAAGGTCTGTTGTTAACCTTGAAGGATAAGCAAGATAAAAGATCTGACATAGCTGTCATGCAAATATGCCATAACATGGACGATGGGAGTGAGAACCAAGGACAATAGCATGCAGAAGATAGAGGAAGAACCAAGTCTGGAAGAAAACATAACCAAGGAACAGAAATTTATATTCCTTATGTGTGTTTGACTATAGAAAAAAATTAAGAATCAAGATTCCTCAAAAGAGCTCAAGGACAGTATAAGATGAGAATGTGATGGGAAGGGAAACTGCACAGCTGAGAAAACTGAGATTCAGAACAACATGATTTTCAAATCCAAAAACTAGAAAAACCAACGAACAGGATATTTTGAGAGAATCAGAGTAAGTCCAAATCAAAAGAAAGTGGACGTAAAAGAAAAAGATCAAATAGGACTGGTAACTCGGAAATAGAAAATTCAACCAATGAGAAACTTATTCAGATATGTATAATCTGAATGGGATACTATACTAAGAAAAGAAGAATGGGGGCCGGCCCCGTGGCTTAGCGGTTAAGTGCGTGCGCTGCGATGCAGGCTGCCCGGGTTCGGATCCCGGGCGCACACAGACGCACTGCTTCTCCGGCCATGCTGAGGCCGCGTCCCACATACAACAACTAGAAGAATGTGCAACTAAGACTTACAACTATCGCTTGGGGCTTTAGGGGAAAAATAAATAAATTAAAAAAAAAAATTAAAAAAAAAAAAAAAAAGAAAAGAAGAATGGAATCCATAAATTGAAAGATCATACTATATATACTGGGGGGAAAATGATATAGAATAATTGACACTGAGACATAGCCCAGATAAGGATATAAAAGGTACTTGAATGATAAAGAATTCTTCAGTCGTCCAAGCGGACAAGTCAAATCACCTCGCAGGGAAAAACTCAGATAAGATTCAGATCTCTCCACAGAACTCTAGGATGTCAAAAATCAGTGAATCAACTGCCTTCTTATTCTATTAGGTTTTGAAGGAAGGTGTGAATCCAAAATATTTAGCTTTCTCAGTTTTTATTTATGTATGGAGATACAAAGCAGATAAAGCATGAAGGTACTCTCTAAGCCCTCCTTAAGAAAACTACTCGAAAAGGGGAGCGGTCCATCAAGAAATAAAAATAAGGAATTTACGAATGGATACGTTACAATGAACATTGACTTCACTTAAATATAGAATTAAGACTGCACATCTGGGAGAAGAGAGTGGTAGTACGCTTGTGAATGTTCTAAGTGCTGCTCAGCCAAAAGGAATATAAGCAGTGGAAATTGGGAGCTTGTGGGGAAGACGGGTGGAAGTGTCCAAGGCTGCTAACCTCGTATTTCAGAGCTGTGAGCCTGTCTGAAACATGTAGTGAACTCGCACCTTTCCACGTCTTTTTACTCAATGTCTGTAGGCCTCTTTTAGGACTGTCTGTCTTGTAGGGAAGAACGCAGCCGCTGGAGATGTGCTTGTTTCTTCTTCGATTCAAAAAATATTTAAAATTCTGAAATGACTCAGAGCACAGAGTAGGATTCCCTAACTCGAAAATTATTTCCGTCTCCTCTTTCTGTGCCTGAGGATCTTCATCTGGAAGACGGGAGTCCTAGTGTTTTCCACGGGGTGGTCGTGAGGATTGCACTTATTTGCCTGCAAGGTGCCCACAGCAGCGCCTGGCCCCCCGTCGGTGGGCACGTTTCGGCTGCCATTGTGTCAACCCTGCGGGGCCGGGAGGTAGGGCAGTTCGGCCTGTTGCACGGGGCTCCGGCATCTGTCGCGTTGCCCGGGTCTGCTGTGGCCCGGGGCGGCTCACCCCGGGGGTGACTTCGGCGAGCGGGCGCCGCGCCGGGCCGGGGCTACCTGCGCCAGCTCTGCACCTGGGCGCCCTCGGCGGGGCCCACGCGGGTGACTCAGTCGGCCAGGCGTCTGGGCGCCGGTCCTCTGCCTCCGCCCAGGCCGCCGACCCCCGGCTCCCCGGCGGGGCCTCCTCGGCCACGTGACGCCCCCGCCGGGGGCCCCAGCGCGCTCCTCGCGGCCGCGCCGTTCCGGCTCCCGGGCTCCGCCTGCGCGCGGCCTCCTCGGCGCAGCCATCCTCGCGGCGCGGCGGCGCGGGCGGCGGAGCCCGCGGCATCTGCCATTTGTCATTCAGCCGGCGGGACCGCCCCGAGCCTTGATTAGCCGCGGCCGGGGCGGCTCCGGGCCTCACTCCGCGGCGGACGGACGCGCGGCTCTGCTCGCCGCGGGCCTGGGCGCGCGGGCGCTTCCCCGGTCGCCGTCATGGCCGCGGCGGCGGCGCGCCCCAGCAGCCGCGCCTGAGTTCCGGGGGCGCCGGACCCCGCAGGGTAGGTGGCGGGCCGGGCCGGGCCGGGCCGGGCGCGGGCGGGCGGGGGCGGCGGCCGGGCTGCGTGCCGCGCCGGGGCGGGGGTGCCGGTGCCGCCGCGCCGCGTACGTGACCGGCCGGGCCGCCCGGGACGGAGCGTGCGACCCCGGCGCTTGTCACCCGCGGGCCGGGCGGCGGGGACCGAGGCGTCCCCCGCTGCCGCCCCGCTCGGGAGCCTCTGTGTGTGCTTCGCGTGCAGCCGCAGCCTCGATTTTCGAAACCTGGCACTCCAGCCTTGCCCGGAGGCCAGAAACAGGAAAAAAAAAAAAAAAAAAAGTCTGTTAAAAGTAATAATCTGGCTAAATAGGAAATGTTCGCGGTGACACTCAAGACGGAAAAGATGATTCGTTTGATGCTGTAACGTTAGGAGTCCTGGGAGATGGACTCGAGACTTTTTGAAATGTGGCTCCCGAAAATTGCCCAGATCAGGGCGAGCGGGAGTGCCGCTTTGGTGGTCGAGTCGCAGCATCCAAGTTTAAGATCGGGGTCGGGGTTTTGGCTGCTGAGCAAATGTGCTCCTGTAATTTGGACTTTTTTTGTTTTGTTTTGTTTTTCAGCAAATGTGCTACTTTTATGTTTTAGGAAACCAATAAAAATTAAAAATAGAAACACTCGGCTTAGGTCCTCCTCCTTCCAGGAACCCTTCCCTAACCCCTCCCTCCCCAGGCAGGATCGGAGGCCCCCCCTGTGGGCTTTCTGGGGCCTCACTGAGGTCCGGGTCCCTTATGTCCCCCACCCTTGTATTAACCCATCAGTCTCGCCGCAGAGCCGAGTGGATACTTAGCACATGGTAAGTGATTAATACTGTGTAACGACCGAAGGAAAAGATACAACGAGCTGCCGGTTCACAGTTTCAGCTCCAAAATTATAGAGTGGTAAGTTTACGTACACTTAGATAAGAACATTTACTTAAAAGTTAAGGATCTAGAAAAGTTGACAGCCTCCGATGTCTGTGTTCCTTGTCCCAACAGTCCCACTCCTGGGTGTTTATCCTCCAGAATGATGTTTTTCAAAGGTTGAAGCCCATTTTAGTGGGTCGTGAAATCCGTTAAGTGGATAATGATCAGAATTTGTAAAACGCAAACTAACAGAGAATAGAAAATATCAGAACGTGTCTCGGGTCGTAGGGTATTTACTTCGTGAAACTTTTTTTTTTTTTTTTTTTTTTTCCTTTTGGTTTTATACACACACAGATGTGTGTCATGATGTAAAACGTCATTCCTTAGTATGAGTCATGGTCAAAAAAGTTTGAAAGCCACTGCCCTAGATAAATTTTTAGACATATACACAAGCAGACCTGTACAAGAGGGTTACTGCAGTGTCACGTGTAATACCCCAAAGATTCATGTCCATCTGAAGGAGAAAGGTAAATTAGAGTCTAGTCATAAAATGGAACCCACCCATTACAGTGGAGAATGAAGTAGTTTTGTGTTTTAACACAAATGCGTCTTAATAATGTTGAGCCGAAACAAAACAAAAGGCAAGTTGCTGAAGGATACTGTATATTATCTATGTGAAATTCAGAACCTGGTAAAATAAAGCTGTTTAGGGATGCGTACATAGGTATTAAAAGGAGTAAAGAAAAATGGTCAAGAAATTAATAACCAAAAGTCAAGTTAGTGGTCATCTCCTGGGGAAGGGAGGGGGGTTGTGAATGTGAAGGGACACGCTGAGGGCTTTTGGATTGTTGGTAATGTTTTATCTCCTGACCTGGGCAGTGGTAAGATGGGCGTTCGCTTTATGAACCTTTGATAAATGATACATATAATGTCTGTATATTGAATTTCCCTAAAAATATATTAAAATATGGGCGTCGCAAAATGAAGGAGCCTGAAGCCAGGGCTCTAGTCTATTATTCATATTTTTCTAGCTTCTCTTTAAAAAAAAAAAGTCGTGATCAGGGAGGGGTACCTAGGGAATTTAAACAATATCAGTAATGTTTTATGTCATAAATTCGGTGATGGATACATCAGTGTTCATTAAATTGTTTATATGTTTTTATATAAATTTATAATATGTAAAACAATATTTAGAATAAAATTAAAATTATTCACAGATAATGTGACCATTTTGGTGTGATTGCTTTCTGAAAAGCAACTTTTACGTATTTTTTTGGTAAAATTGAAATTGTATTTTATATAGTAATTTAAACTAAAATAAAATTCTTTTATGAAAAAATTAAACATTGAAGAGTATGTAAAAACACAACAGACCTTCATCAAGGATTTTAAAATGCTAACCGGGTGTCATATTTACTTCAACAATTTCAGTTCCTCAGTCACTCTATGCCACATTTCAAGTGCCTATTAGCCATATGTGACTAATGGCTGTTATATTTTATTATATTATTTTATATTATACTAATATTATTTAACAGAACATTTCCATCATGGCAGAAATTTATATTGGAAAACATTGTTCAAGAACCAAATCCTTTGTTGGTTATGTAAACTGCAGACAGTCTCTTCTTTGTGCTTTTGTGTCTTAAGATATTCTTCTCTACTATTAAGGAAATATATTTTGAAATTTTTTTCTAAAAGTTTTACGGTTTGTATTTTTTACACATTTAGTCCTTTAATTTACCAGACACGTATATGTATATAGATGTGTGTATTTTATTTATGTTGTGAGATCAAGATTAATTCGTTTTCTGTTTCCCTTGTGGAGTGGTCATTGTCCAGTGCCAGTGATTTGTGTTGCCACCTCTGTCATATACATATTCCCAGATGTGCTAGGGCTCGTTTCTGGGCCCTTTACTCTGGTCATTGATCTGTCTCTCTGCAAATACTACAGGCTTTTATTTACTGTTGCTTTGTAGGTAGTATATTTTTCAGCTCTAACAATTAACAATTTTTTTCATTATGATATTTTTTTCTTTCCCTCTGAGCTTTTTAAAAGTATTTTCCAGTTCCAAATGTGGAAGGTTTTGTGAGTTATCCTTTTGCTATTGATTTCTAACTTGCTCTGTAGTCAGCAAACGGGGGCTCTATGCTATCGATTCTTTGAAATTTGAGAATTGCTTCATGGTTAGTTTTTCAGCTGCTCCGTGAATGATTGAGAAGAATATGTACTCACAGACTTTTGGGGCAAGGTAGGTGTGTGTGTGTGTGTGTGTGTGTGTATAAATTGTGGCGTTCAAATCTTTTTTAACCTTACTAATTTTTTGGCTTGTTTGATCTATCAGTTACTGAGATGCGTAATAAAAATATCGCAATAAAATTAATTTTCTCAATTTCTTTGTAATCCTGTCGACTTTGCTTTATAAAAGTTGAAAGTTTATACAAATTTAGAATTGCTCTATCTTCCCTGTGAATTGGGTCTTTTGTCATTCTATGTGATGTCTATGCCCCCCCCACCTTAAAATCCACTGTGTTTTATAATAGTATAGTCACACCTTTCTCTTAGTTGGCATTGACTTAGAATATCTCTTTCAAATAGGTAAAACCTGATTTTTTTTTTTTTCTAATCCACTCTGACAACCCTTGGCCTTTTAACTGGAGCTCTCAGCCCAATTAAATTGAATACAATTGCTGATATATTTAGGATTAAAGTTAGCATTCTGTTTTATGGTTGTTTTTATCCTCTGTTCTTTGTGGTTTTTTCCCCTCTTCTTTGCTACCTTCTGGATTTTTTCTTATTCTGCTTTCCTCCCTCTCGACTGGTGTGTAAATTACATTTGAGTTCTTCCTTTTAGTAGTTTTCCTTTAAAATAATGTATGTATAAACTTAATCTAAAGTTTATTAACTCTGTTCTTCCAAATAATTCAAGAAACCCAGGTTGCTTTGGCACCAATTAATCTCCTGGCTTATATGTTGTTGTCATCCAGAATTTTAGTTCCATCTTGATCTTTTTCTCCTGTAAATTTGACAGTATTATTTTTTCTTTTTATTGATTCTTTGCTTGTTATTGCTTCTTGCATCTCAGATCGTTCTTTTTTTTCTTCCTCAAGTATATATTTTAGAAGCTTATTTATTAAGGGACTATTGATGGCCGGCGTTATCTGAAAATGTCTTTATTGTGCTTTCGTTCTTGAATGACGGTTTTATTCAGTATGCAATGACGGTTTCTTTCTCAGCCGCTTGGTGGTATGGTTCCATTGACCTCTGCTTTCAGTGTTACAATTAGTTCAAATAACTGTTGTTTGTTGGTAATCTTTTTTTGCCTGCTTTTAAGATCTTCTCTTTTCTCTTGTGTTCTACAGTTTTACAACAGAGTGTGTCTTGTTGTTAGTGCCGTCGAGTGGATTCTGACTCCTAGCGCCCTGTGGACAGCAGAGCAGAACCCTGCCCGGTCTTTTTGCGCCACCCTCTCCCCTTCCAGCGCTCTATCAGACAGTGCTCCGCTGCTATTCACAGGGTTTTCATCGCCAGTTTTTTCAGAAGTGGGTGGCCAGGTCCTTCTTCCTAGTCTGTCTGAGTCTGGAAGGTCTGCTGAAACCTGTCCATCATGGGTGACCCTGCTGGTATTTGAAATATCTGGGTGCGGATGTTTCATTTATGCTGGGTTTATTGTGTTCCCTGTGTCTAAGGTGTGTCTTTCATCAATTCTCGGAAGTTTTATCCTTTATCTTTCAGTGTTGTTTTTTCTCTATTTTTTTAATTCTTTCCTTCAAGAAATCAGATTAGGCTTCTGATCAACCTTCTCGTTCTATCGTTCATGTCTTTTAATCTAGCTTTTATGTATTTTGTATGTTTTTTTTTGTCCATGTTGAATTCTAGATAATTTCTTCAGATCTGTGTCTGTTTTGTTTTCTTCTCCAAATTGAACTATAGTTTACATATAATAAGAACACAAAAAGAAAGTGTATGGCTTGATGAAATTTACATATATATATACTCTTGTGATCACCATCCAGATAAAGATCTAAAACATTTTTATCCCTGCAAAAGTTCCCTCCTCTCTGTTCCTATCAATAGAGCCATTCCTGTCCCCAGTTAACTAGTCTCCTGACTTCTGTCACCAGGGATTATTTTCAAGTGTTCTTGAACTTTTTAGAAATGGAATCATATAGTTTATTCTTTTTGCATTGGTTTTCTTTTGTTTACAGGATATTTTTGAGATTCATCCATATTGTATGTATAAGTAGTATACTTTTTTTTTTGCTTTATAGCAACAAGTGGCAAACTATGACCTGCTGGCCAATTCCAGCCCACAACCTATTTTTGTATATAAAATTTTATTGGATATAGCCATGTCCGTTCAGCACAGTTGAGCAGTTGTCACAGAGACCCACAGCACCTAAACTATTTACTATTTGACCCTTTACAGAAAAAGTTTGGTGACACCTCTTCTAAAGTATTGCATTATATGGATATACCACAATTTATTTATTCTTTCTCATGTTGATGAAAATATGAATTGTTTTCAGTTTTTGGCCTTTATAAATAAAATTGCTACAGATGTTCTTGGAACTGCCATTGGTGGACATATTGACTCATATCTCTTGGATGTATACCAAGGAGCTGAACTGATGATCTTTGGGTAAGTTGGTTGCATTTCCATGAATATTAATAATGTTGAACATCTTTTTATATCTTTATTGGACATTCATATTTCTTTTGTGAAGTGCCTGTTTAAATCTTTTGCCCACTTTTTTATAGGTTATCCTTTTGTTAGAGAGAGATATATATATATATGTACACACACACATAAGTTCCTTATATATTCTGGATAGGAAACCTTTATCAGGTACATGTTTTCAAATATTTTCTACCTGTCTGAAGTTTGCGTGTTTATTCTCTTAATGGTGCCTTTGGGTGAGCAGATGTATTTTTGTGAAGTGTAGTTTATCAGGTTTTTTTGGAGGGAGGGAGCAGAAGATTAGTGCTTTTCTGCACCCTGCCCACAAAATTTTCTCCCATCCCCATATCTGCCCACCCTCAAGGTCCTAAAGACCTTTGCCTATGGTTTCCTCCAGAAGTTTTGTAGTTTTAGGCCTCACAGTTGGGTCTTTATCTCCAGTTGATTTTGGTGTATGGTGTGAGGTTTGGGTCAAGAGTCATTTTCCATGTGGACATTGAGCTGCTCTATACATTTATTGAAAAGACCTTTCTTTTTCTGTTGATTTGCGGTAGGGCCTTTGCTGAAAATGAATGATCATATATTTGGCTCTGTTTCTGGACTCTATTCTGTTCCATGTGGACTATTTATCAGTTCTTCCATCCGTACTACACTTTCTTAATTACTATGGTTTATAGTAAGTCGACGTACAGTAGTGTAATTCCTCCGATTTTTTTCTTCTTAAAGATTGTCTTAGCTACTTAAGTGCTTTGCATTTCCATATAAATTTTAGAATGAGCTTGTCAATGTCTATTTTAAAAAAATCTACCAGACTTTTGATTGGGATTGCATTGGCCCTACAAAACAATTTTAGGAGAATGGACATCTTAATAGAATCTTCCAGTTTTGGACGTAGTATATCTCTCCATTGAATAAGTTCCTCAGTTCTCAGCATTGTTTTGTTTATTTCTAGGCATTTGATTTTTATGGATGCTATTGTAAATGGTATCTTTTTTCAATTTTATTTTCCAACCATCTAGGTGGTACAGAATATAGAAATACAATTGAGTTTTGTATATTGAGCTTGTATTTTGTGACCTTGCTAAATTCACTTTTCAGTTTTGGTGGTTTGTAGATTGTTGGGGATTTCCTAAATGCACAATCATGTCATCTGCAAAAAAAAAAAAAAAAAAAAAATTTAAATTTGCTTTTCTAATTTCTATTCTTTTTTCTTTTTCTTGCTTTATTGCACTGGTGGGGACACTGGAACAACATTAGCAGAAGTGTTAAAATGGACATCCGTGCTTTTTCCTGATCTTAAGAGAGGATACCTCAATATTTTGTTATTAAAGATAATATTCACTGTACTTTTTTTGTGTATGTCCTTTATCAGATTGAGGAAATTCTCTTCTATTCCTGGTACTGAAATTTGTTTTCACAAGTGGGTATTGAATTCTTAAAAACTTCTCATGAAATAATTTTAGATTTACAGAAGAGTTGCAAAGATAGTATTGAGTGTTCCTGTAAACTCTTCACCCATATTCCTCTTACGTTAACATCTTACATAACCATGACCCACTTACCAAAATTAAGAAATCAGCATTGGCGCAGTACTAGTAACTAAACGGCAGACTTTATTCAGATTTCCCCAGTTTTTCCACCAGTGTCCTTTTTCTGTTTCGGGATCTAATCCATATACCACATTGTATTTGGTTGTCACGTCTCCCTAGTCTACTCGAACCTGTGACAGTTTTTTAGTCTTTCCTCGTTTTTCATGACTTTGCCACTTTTGAAAAGTACTGGTCATGTATTTTGTACAACGTTTTCTCACAATTAGACTGAGGTTATGGACTTGGGGGAAGACCACCACAGAGATGTTGTGCCCTTCTCATTGCATCATATCTGGGGCCACTTGGTATCCACATCAACGTGAACCTTGATCACATAGTTTGGACAGTGTCTGCTAGGTTTTCCTGTTGTGATGTTACTACTTGTCAATTTCTGTAGTCTATTTTGTTAGAAGCAGTCCATGCTCAAGGGGAGGAGAGGGAAGAGTATCAAATGATTTGTGGGTATCTGTTAAAACTACCACGGTAATTAATAAATATTCTGAGGAAGCTGTTTTGAAGTTGAGCAAATGTCCTATTTCTCCTTAAGGTTTTGCTCACTAATCTTAGCATTCAACTGATCTTGCCTATAACAGTTATTATTGTGGTATTCTAATGGTAATTTCCCATTTCCTTCATTCTTTCTACATTTATTAACTGGAATTCCGACTCTGGAGCCAGACCGCCTGGGTTCAATTCCTAGTTATGCCTCTTTCTTGCTGTATAGTATAATCTTGGACAATTACTTAACTTCTCTGTATTTCAATTTTCTCATCTGTAAAATGTAGATAACAAGTGTCTACCACAGAACGTTGTTGAGAGGATTAAATGAGCTAATATATAGAAAGGGCTAAGAGTTGCACTTAGCCCCAAGAAGTATTCATTTTTTTCTCTCTGTTATTTTGTAATGTGGTAGGTTATTTTCATTTTAATTATTTTAATAATTATATAAATTGTTTAATTGCTAAATCAATTAAATATACTGTACTCTTGGATAAACCTTGTATATATTTATATGATCTGGATTTAACTTACTGTTTAATTTTTTTTCATGTAATACGCATGAGTCATACAGTGGCTGTTCTTTTGCCATAGCAAAAGACATAATGAATGATGGATTCCTAAAAAAAAAATATTATGCAAGAGCTTAGTAAATGAGGTGGCAACATTCCCAACTTTCTAGAGCAATTTATATCTGAGTCTTTTGGTGGAGATGGAGACAGAGATAGCTCTTGCAAATAAATCCTTTTAAATATTGAATTGAGCAAATGCAAAACTTGACATATATTGTGAAAAATGGCCACTCAATAGGAAGGAAAAATGATTTTAGCTTTTCTACATGTTTCACCTTGAACATTGTGTTATTATAGAGATTTCAATATTTGGAATATTCAAGAAGAGTCATTTGCCAACATTATGTATTGAGCACTTTCAGCATGTCAGGCAGTGTGTTTTGCTGGTTTGGGATACTTTGCTCTTGAGCTTATGGGTCCATTAGGATTGTTTCAAAAGTTGAAGGTAGGCCAGTTGACCCATCTAGGGAAACTCAGTGTCTGTTCATTTTTTAAAAGTTGGTAAAATTGAACTCTAATGTCTTTCCTGTCTGTTTCTTTTGCTCTTCTCAGCATCTCGGATTAGGCCTTATCCTCCTCTGCTATTTCTCCCTGTATTGAGATTTTCCTTCCCTTCCTATCGTATAATGACCACTGGGGTCGTTCCTGAAAAGAATCCTTCAGTGACATCCTGGGACTTGAGGAAGCAGGTCCTTGACTTCTCAGCCTGACAGTGGTCCTTCTCTGTCTAGTCCCACCTTGCTTTACCAGCCTTATTGTCTCACTCCTCAGAATTAGTCCAGTGGCCCGGTTGGTTTAACTACTCATCAGAACCTGAAGTCACTGCACTGTTTTCGAGGTTACGCTTTTTATCCGTGCCATTTCCTCTGCCTTAAGTGGATTTTCCAAACATTTTCCAGGCTCTGTTCTGAGGATGCTGTCTCCACAATCCTACTAAGCTAGATAGGAACCCTGTAATTTATCATCCATAGCCCTTGTTAAATTTTTACCTTTCATCACCAATCTTTCTATCTAAATGTCATTTCCAGTTGGTCAGGTTCTTAGAGATAGGGTTCCAGTACCTACCATGATCCTTGGCATACAAAGAGCTATTGCTAAATAGCTACCACTCTGAAGTACCTACTAGAATTGTGCTACAATTTTGCAAAGTAAGTATTATTGTCTGTGTTTTAAATTGTGAAGAAACTCAGTATCAAAGAGATTAAGAAGCTTGCCCAACCGTATAGTTAGTAGGTGGTAAAACTGGTTTGTCTGATTGAAAAGCTCTTGCTGTTTCTTCTGTGCCGTAGTGCCTTGGTACTAAAAATAAATAGTTAAATAAAATTATTAAGCAGATATATTTACGATAAAACACACTGCTGAAATTGCTTCTCTGACATGGCCGACATGCTATGTGGAGTCTTCGCTCCAGTGACCAAGCTAGTTGCCGTGGACTATCTGATGTACTCCTACTTTCTTTGAATTTTCCTTCTAAGTTTTTGTGGAGACTAATGGATAAGGTTTGCATAGTATAGCTTTGGCTTATTTTGGGGTCAGTGAAATAGAAACTTAAGCACTATTTTTTCGTCTTTGTTTTATTTTTGAGTAGAAATATTTGCATTTGCCTAATAACCTTTACTAGGCAACTAACAGTCTGCTTATCTTTTATGAAGTGCTTTTTCTCTTTCTATTGAGGTATGAAATACATGGGGAAGAAAGCATATAAAGTGTGCCAATCTTAAATATGCAGCTTGATGAATTTTTATAGATATGTACACTTGTGTAACCACTGATCAAGATAGACAATATTATATCCATCTAGGAAGAGAAAACTCTCTCGTGCATCTCCGGCCCGTACCTCCTTTATAGATTGTGCTCTCCTGATTTCTATCACTGTCCATATATTTTTTTTTTTTTTTGGAAGATTGACCCTGCGCTAACATCTGTTGCCCATCTTCCTCTTTTTCTTTTTTCTCACTAAAGCCCCAGTACATAGTGATGTATCATAGTTGCAGAGTTGTAGCTCTTCTATATGGGACACCGCTTCAGCACGGCTTGATGAGCAGTAAGTAGGTCCGCGCCCAGGATCCGAACCTGCAAACCCTGGGCTGCCGAAGCGGAGCACTTGAACTTAACCGCTACGCCACAGGGCCGGCCCCTGTCCATTAGTTTTGTCTATTCTTGAACTTTAAGGGTAACCAAATAGCATGTACTCTTTTGTACCTGACTTCTTTCATTCAGCATAATTTTTTGAAATTCACCCATCTTGATGCATCTATAGCTAGCTTGTTCTTTCCTTCTCATATATATTTTTCTGAGTCACATTCCATGTATCAGTTGTACCACAATTTGTTTTTCCATTCTGTTAGTAGATGTGTGGGTTGTGTTCTCATTTTGACTATTACAAATAAAGCTGCTATGAATAGTCATACATTGATCTTTTGTGGACATTTGCAATATTTTGCTTGGAAACATATCTAAGACTAGAATTGTTAAGTCATAGGGTAGCCATATGTTTAGTTTTAGTGAATTCTGCCAAGCAGTTTACCAACAGTGAATGAATAAATGTGCACTCGTGCTAGCGTGAGAGTTACAGCTGTATTCCACATTTTCACCAGCACTTGATACTGTTACTCTTTTTTCATTTTAAGTGGATGTGAGATGATAATATCTCATGGTTTTCATTTGCGTTTCCTTCGTTATTAATAATATTGAGCACCTTTTCATATGTGTCTTAGATAATTCGGACATCTTTTTTTGTGCAGTACTCATTCAAGTCTTTTGCTTATTTTTATTGGGTTGTCATCGTATTGATTTGTAGGAATTCTTTGTATTCTGGAAAAGAGTCCTTTGTTGGATACGTGCGTTGTAAATTGCTTCTCAGTCTGTGACTTTTCTGTTTTCTCTTTTAATACTGTCTTTTGATGACAGAAGTTCTTAATTAATCAAATCCAGTTATCTATTTTTTGAATAGTTACCGTGTTTTATGTCCTGTATAAGAAATCTTTGCCTATTTCACAGTCATGAAGATATTTATTTTCCTTTCACATTTAGGTCTGTGATCCATTCTATGATTTATCTCAAATTAATTTTTTGTGTTATGTGAGATAAGGGTCAAGGTTAATATTTTTCAGTATAGAAATCTAATTGCTCTGAAATCTTTTTTTTTGCTGAGGAAGATTTGCCCTGAGCTAACATCTATTGCCAATCTCCCTCCTCTTTTTGTATGTGAGCTGCTGCCACAGCATGGCCACTGACAGACAGGTGGTGTAGGTCCACACCTGGGAACTGAACCCCGGGCGGCCAAAGTGGAGCACGCCAAACTTAACCACAAGGCCACCGAGGCTGGCCCTGGAATCCTTTTTGGAAAAGACTTTCCTTTCGCCATTGAATTGCAGTGGTGCCCTTGTGGAAAATCAAGTGCCCATCCATATATGTGGGTCTGTTTCTGAACTCTCAGTTCTGCACCATTGTTCTGTTTGTCCCTCATGGTTGAAGGTGGCAGGTCAAGCTCTATCACGTTGATATTCCAGCCAAGAAGAAGGAGGGAAAAATAAGAGTATGCTCCTTCTTCAAGGATTATTCCCAGAATTTGCACATAACACTTATTGCCTACATCTTGATAGTCAGTCATATGACAACTTTTATCATCAAGGAACATTGGGAATTGTCTTCATTCTCGGGACTCTAGTCCCCTTTTAAAATTCAGAGATTATATTACAAAGGAAAAAGGGAAGAATGGATATTGGGGAACGTTTGCAGTCTTTGCCACAGCTTCTGTTTGTGAGCACTTTGCAGGTGTTTGATAAACATTTCATTTGATTAACTCTCGGTTACTTCTCATGGCAATCTCATAATCATACATGCAGATATCACAATCCTGTGATAGAAAACTCTCCCAGATCTACTTAACAAGAAGTGTGCCGAGTGGTACTGGAGTCAGCTGCTTCCTAATGAGACAAATGTCCAGATCTTGTTCAAGCTCCTCTCAAGTCACCCAGTATTTCTTCTTTATATGACATTGTTGCCATCATAGCAGTTGGGAGGGAATGAAACCCTAAATAAGGAAATCTAAAGAGAGATGTGGCTCAACAGGTCTCATAATAGAGTGGACCATGGTGGGAGGGAGATTAAGTGAAACATCTTTGGTCTCGGTTAGCTCCTAAACATCCCTCGTCCTTTATATTTTGGAAAAGAGATTGGAGATCTAGATTCTAGTTCTTCTGTTTGTCTTAATTTTACTGTTGGCTGCTATTAATGTAGTCAGTGGATGTAGATTTTTTTCATTTCATAGGAAATGTTTAATATTACTAGACATTGAAACAAAAGGTCTCTGTCTGATAATTAAGTTTTGGGCCCACCCAATGTGAAGTGTCCTTCCCTCTTTCATCCCTGGGATTGATACTCTGAAATATCCAGGGTGGTAGATGTATTAGTCTGCTTGGGCTGCCATAACAAAATACCACAGACTGGGTGGCCTAAACAACAGAAATTTATCTACTCACAGTTCTGGAGTCTGGGAGTCCAAGATCAAAGTGCCAGCAATTTCATTTTCTGGTGAGCCCTTTCTTCCTGACTGGTAGACCACCACCTTTTGCTGTCTCCTCACATACCCTCTCCTCTGCATTTGTGAAGGGAGAGTAGTCTCTGATGTCTCTTCCTCTTCTTATAAGGATACAAGTTCCACCTTATGATCTCATTTAACCTTAGCGACCTCTTTAAATGCCCTGTCAACAAATATCATCATCTTAGAGGTTAGGGCTTCAACCTGTGAGTTTTGGAGGGACACAATTCAGCCTATAACATTCCTCCCTCTGCCCCTCTCTAAATTCATGTCCTTGCATGCAAAATACATTCATTCCATCCCAACAGTCTCAAGAGTCTTAACCCATTCCGGGTCAACTCAGAAGTCTAGAGTCCAAAGTCTTATCTAAATATCATCTAAATCAGGCATGGATGAGACTTGAGGTATGCTTCACCTTGAGGCAAAATTCCTCTCCAGCAGTGAACCTGTGAAATCAAACAAGTTAGGTGGTTCCAAAATACGGTGGTGGGACAGGCATAGGATAGACATTCCCATTCCAAGAGGGAGAAGTTGGGAAGAAGAAAGGGGTTGATGGGTCACAAACAAGTCCAAAATCGAGCAAGGCAAATTCCATTAGATTTTAAGGCTCAAGAATAATCCTTTTTGGCTTGATAATCTGCCCTCTGGTTTCATGGCCCTAGGCAGTGGCCCCACCCCCTCAGTTGTTTTGGTAGCCTTACCTGAGGCAATGGGCAGGGCAGCCTGGCCTGCAGAAACCAAGGATAGGGGCCCCACCCTGTGAATCCAAGGAGGAAACAGCCTTGCCCTCTGGGCCTGTAATGGAAGAGGAACACTGATGGTGTCTGAATTGCCTTTGGGGTCATTCTTTCCTTTTCTTGAGGAATAAAGCATATTTGCAGCCAAATAGCTGTATTGTCTAGTCCTGTTTAATCTCAGAAGTCCAAAAGCCTTCCTTTATTTCATCCCATCTATGTTTCCTTTGGACCAAACTGGCAGTGTCTCTGCTGGTATAATCCCGTCTTTATTCCTGGCTTCTGCTGACTTGGCTGATTAACTCCAAGGGTAATCTCCTTATGGAGTGATTGTCCAGCCACACCCTTGGTGTTCTCTCCAGAACATGTTTTCTCACTTTTGCAATATGGGTAGGCTGAGAATTTCTCCAAATCTTCAAGTCCTCATTCCCTTTGGCTTTCCTTCAATTTCTCTGTCTCCTCTTGCATTTTGCTATGAGCAGTAAGAAGCCAGGCCACATCTTCAACACGTTGATTAGAAATCTCTTCAGCTAGCTCTCCAATTCCATCCCTTGCAAGTTCTTCCTTCCACTAAACACCAGAACACAATTGAGCCAAGTTCTTTGCCACTTTATAAGAAGGATCGCCTTTCCTCTGGTTTCCAATAGCATGTCCTTCATTTTCATCTGAGTTCTCACCAGAATCACTTGTAATGTTCATATTTCTACCAACAATCTCATCAGAGCAATCTAGACTTTTTCTAGCATGCATCTCAAAACTCTTCCAGCCTCTACCCATTACCCAGTTCCACTGACATTTCCACATTTTTAGGTATTTGTTAACGACAGCACCCCACTTCCCGGTACCAAATCTGCATTGGTCCCTGCTTAGGTTGCCGTAACAGAATACTACAGATCGGATGGCTTAAACAGCAGGAATTTATTTTCTCATAATTCTGGAGGCTAGAAGCCCAAGATCAAGGTGCCAGCAGATTTCTTATGAGACCTCTCTTCCTGGCTTGCAGATGGCTGCCTTCTTGCTGTGTCCTCACATGGCCTGTCCTCTGTGCGTGCACGTGTGCATGGAGAGAGAGTAGTCTCTGGTGTCTCTTTGTCTTCTTATAAGAACACCAGTTCTATTGGATTAGGGCTCCACCCGTAACCTCATTTAACCTTAATTACCTCCCTGAAGGCCCTGTGTTCGAACACACGGTTACAGTGGGGGTTAAGGCTTCAACATATGAGTTTGGGGGGATGCAATTCAGTCCATAACAATGGGTTTTCTAGAAATGCATGCAGCAGTAAAATATTGGAACTGAATATAAGCTGCTTTAGCGTTCATGCTACTCTCGTTCTCTGCCATATATTTTATAAAAATAATATCAGTAGTCTTTAGAATGCAATTAGTTTAGTTTAGCTCCTGCTGGAGATTTCGAGAGCTTGTGTGAAGTAGAGCTGTGGTGTTAAATCTGTCTGCACTTCTGTGAAGCATGAAGTCAGTGTCATGTTTTAAGGGCAGTACCTTGTCACAAAGAGATGTTTAAAACTGCAATCTAGAAAATTGCTTCTAAACCGCTGGGGAAAGATGTTCGTATTCTCAGAGGACGTGATGTAGAACACCATTCCTTGTGAGGTTTTAAAATCTGTATAGGAAAATTGTTGATTTTTCTGATATATTTCTGGGATTATTAAAATGATACAGATCCAGACATATAGTCTTTGAATATTATAGATTATAAATTTTGCCAGTACACTTTAGGGATTTAATTTTTTTGTAGCACTTTACCTGTTCCTGTTAATCTCAGTTTTTCCCCACAATGTTGGAAGAATAGATGATGGAAAATATTCTAGTTTTAAAGCGTAAACATGTTACTCAGATTTTTAAAAATTAAAGTAGATGTTATCTCTGTGTGTGTGTGTAAAACAAGGAACATTTAATTTTCTCTATTAGGCTGACAATTCAAAATATCTTATGATTACCTAACATCACTCAATTTCCCTGCCTGCTCTTATGCTGGCTTGGATTAAAACGCGAAAGAGAAAAAAGAGACTTGATTGGTCCATGAGGTTGGGATATTCTGGAGAAGAGGATTGATCAGAGGTTGTCTATGTTGAAGACCGTGTTTATTTCATGAATCTTCTCTTAGAAGCTCTCAGCTGTTTGGAAGCCAGCGTCCCTATTCCTGTAATTATTTTGATGGATGGAGGGAGTGACATAGTCTTTTCCCTCTCTCCCCTGGTTATTTTGTCCTGAATTACCTATATATGTTATTTTTAAATGGGAACTGTCAAACTTCACTGGCCAAATAGGGTCCAGGACTACAGCAAGTCTTCGCGGGGGACTTAGGAACAGCTCCTGTAGAGCTAATTGTGGTCGAGGCAGTGTCTGACCTTCCTCTTTGGAGCATAGACTGATGAATAACAGTTCCTCCTGAGCTGTCAGATCTGGATCCGCATGTGTAAGGGGAGATGAAGTGAAGTGGATAGAAGAGGTTTCCAAATGAAAAGGAGATCATAAATCTGTTAAAAGAAGGTGTCCGCAGTGAAAACACAAACACAGACAGTGTATGGTGGCAGTCGTGAAGTGCCCTAGAACTAGTAAAAAATCAACTTATAATAGAAGAAATTTGAGATGAGCAGAAATCTACTTGAAAAGGCATAGTCTCTTTTTAGATCAGAAAGGAAGAACAGGATAAGAAATAGCTTATAAATGCTATTTACATAATTAAAGAAAGAACGTATAGGCATACCTCATTTTATTGTGCTTTGTTTTATTGTGTTTCACAGATATTGCTTTTTTTTTTTTTTCACAAGACCCCTGGCCAGCAAAAAGATTAAGATTCACTGAAGGCTCAGGTGATGGTTAGCATTTTTTAATATTAAAGTATTTTTAAATTAAGGTATGTACATTGTTTTTTTGGATAAAATGCCATTGCACACTTAATAGACTACAGTATAGTGTAAACATAACTTTTATATGCACAGGGGAACCAAAAAATTCTTGTGACTTGCTTTATTGCAGTATTCACTTTATTGCAGTAGTCTAGATCCAAACCCACAGTATCTCCAGGGTATGCCTGTATTAGCTGGGTAAGTTCTGTCCGCAAGAGATTTGGTGGCATTTTAACATGACCAAGGAAGAAAGATCTGCTGAGCAGAGAAGACTGTTGGGTCTCCCAAGGTCTATATTCCTGTGGTGTAGAGTATGGTAAAGTTATTCCTCTGTCAACAGTTGATACCACTGTCCATTAAAATCATTGAACTAACTTCCCTTGTTTGGATTCTACTCCACTAAGAAACCTTGTGTATCAGTCAGGAGAGGCTAGATTATGCTGTGGAGCAAACAGCTCCAAAAGCTCAGTGGTTTAAAACAACAACAATTATTAGTTTATTGTTTGCCCTTGATACATGTCGAGAGTAGATTGGTGGGAGTTTCCGTTTTACAGTCACTTAGCGACCTCATACTTTGTGGCTGCGTGATCTGAAGCACATGGCAGTGACACACAGGTTTCCATCACACAGGAAGAGTGTGTGAGAGGGTTTCATGCTGTTAATTAAATACTTTGGTTTGGAATACTTGTTTCTGCTCACGGCCCATTAGGTAAAACGAGTCACATGGCTCCCTGCTAACTGTAATGGAGTCGGGAAATCTACTTGTCTCCTGTGCCCAGAAGAAGATGACTGGATATCAGTGGGCACTGGAAATGTCAACCACAGTCAGCCCTTCTGCTCACTAAATATTCAGTTCACTTTTCTTCCCAAATACGCAGAATAGTAACTGCCTCCCCACAGGGTACAAGCTGACTTTCTGTGCAATTACTGCACCCCACTCAGTGTCTGGGATTTCTGGGTTATGTGCAGTAATTTCTCCATTAGCTCTAGGCATGTCTTCTCTTGGTCGAGAGACCTGTGAAATAAAAATGCAAGTTATTGCGCACACCGCACTTGCCACCTCACTTGCCACCTCACATATGTAATATATGACGGTAGAATAGGGACAGGTGAAATACAGAAAACTATCCATCTAGAGAAGGGGAACGTGGAAGACACACTGGACTCGCTGGTCCGTAGCAATTCTGAAATCCTTCACAAGAGAGATTGAGACACCCTGGGGGAGTAAGATGTTGCTTCATTGTGGCCTGGTTCTGTCTCCCGGTTCACTGTTTTCAGAAGCCCTCTGGGGGGTTCTTCCTTTTCTCTGATCTTCCTTAGCCGCATATAACGAAGTAGAGAGCAGAGAATTTGCTCTACTTGGGAACTGAGAGACTCTTTCTGCCCGCTTCCTCCATGGAGAGGGTTGGGAGCCAAAGGGTCATTTTAAGACTTCAGCTGATAGGCTGGTTCTTTGGCAACACAATTCTCCCCAAAATCTAGAAGGTTTCTTATCTGTCTGCAATCATTTCTATGTGCTAGTAAACACACCCGTTTTTTTCTTTTGTTTTGAGACCCGGTTCTCAGATCTGCTACATTGATTTGTGTTCTCACTCTCATGGGTCTTTTATTTTGGGACTGGCTGGCCTTGATTGGAAAACTTTACCCTTAATCTGATCTCTTTCCTCAGTCATTTTATCCAAATAAAATGATGTAATGGATACGTTATTTATCCTTTGTCCTGAGGCAATTTAATTAAAAAAAGAGATTTTCCTGGACTTATGATCTTCAAAGTCATTAACTGTTAGTATGGGAGTTGAGAAGTGGTTACTTCTTGCAACATTGCAAATCTAAAATGTCTGGAGTCTCACCATTCCCCTTCACTTCTTCTTAAAAACTGGATAGTTCTTTTCTTTCTTTCTTTCTTTTTTTTTGGTGAGGAAGATCAGCCCTGAGCGAACATCTGTTGCCAATCCTCCTCTTTTTGCTCTTTTTGCCGAGGAAGATTGGCTCTGGGCTAACATCCGTGCCCATCCTCCTCTACTTTATATGTGGGATGCCTGCCACAGCATGGCTTGATAAGCGGCATGTAGGTCCGCGCCCAGGATCCAAACCTGTGAACCCCAGGCCGCCGAAGTGGAGCGCACGAGCTTAACCACTACGCCACCAGGCCGGCCCCTGGACAGTTCTTTTCTGAGCTCATCTGTTTCTTGAATACCTTGCCAAATGCAGCCAAGAATAACCAACGCACACTTCAAGTGTTTTGTTTTCTTACCTCTTCTAGAGCTGCAAGTTCATCAGGCAGGTGCTCTGCCTCCCGAGGTACCAGAAGCAAACGCTTTTCCGAATATTATTCCACCGTATAAAATACATCACTATCTTTCCAGCCCTTAAGATCACTTTCCTCACTGCTCCCTGACCACTAAACCAAGGTCATGTATTTTAGGTTTTTGCTAGAGAACCATCCTACTTCTGGTCCCAGTTTCTGTGCAATCAGGATGTGCTCAAGTTACACTGTGCTAAGAAGCCATCCCCAAATCTCAGTGACTTCACAGAAGAACATTTCGTTTCTTTGCTCACACTAAACACCCATTGTGGATTTGTGGGAGACTCTGCTCTTCGCAGACAGACTCAGGCCTGTGGATGCCACTATCTTGTAGCTGTCTGCTTTCTGGAAACCTTGGCCTTCTCGATTGCCACAGGGAAAGAGAGTATTAAGTGGTCTTACACTAGTAGTTAACTATTTATTAGCAGCCTAGGACTAGTCACATGGCCTGCCTAACTATAAGGGGGTGAGAAGTTCAAGTAGGAGTATAAACTGAAGGATTTAGATGGTACATGTAAATAGTTATAAGTTAAGCTAATTGTGAAAATATATCATTCCTTGACAAATTTATCTCAGATGACCTGGAAACCAGGTTTGCATGTGGAATTCTTGGAGTCTTGAGATTTCTGCACCTCTAGAACCTGGCAATGTAGGGAGAGCTGGCCCGTCTTCCCTTCTCTTCATGTTCCAGGCCCAGTTCTGCACCAGGACGGGTATACATTTGACCTATATCCACACCCACGCAAACAGCCATGCCTTGGCCACCTCTTGGGCCTATGGCTGCATAGACAACGGCATGATCTGTCCTCAAAAACACAGGTCTGGGGAAGAGGGCTATGCAGTCCCTGGTAATAGGCTTGAAGCTCTTTGGACAAGGAATTCCATGGTTCCAGAAACCTGGAGAATAGTCTAGGAGGGGAGATCTGGGCCTGGGTGGGTATGTCCTCTTAGACTCTTGGACTTCTCACTCTAGAGGGAAGGGTTTGCTATGAACCCCTCTTGCCCAGGTTTAAGGGCAGTACTAAGCGAGTGTAATATCTGTGTGCCTAGAAAATGAGAATAGGATGTGGGTGAGCACACAAGTGTGTACCATCCCCTCGTGCTTCCTAATTTAGCTTCCCAGATAGAACTAGGGAGGGAAAATGCCCTGATCACCCAAGTTGAGTATCATGTTTTGACAATTAATAATTCTCATTATAAAGTCCCGTTGTGATATATAAATCAGTTTCTTATGTGTTGTCTCATAGCAAATTTGCATCAACCCTAGGTTTTCTGACCTTATGAAAGTATTGGGACTATGTCACATCTCTGAGTGATGCCCCTACCTTGTTACTATGTAATAGGAACAACTAAGAAGCTAGGAGATCTATCCATCATGACGGGCAGGCGGCCTGGGGTGCAGAATCCAGGTGATCAGGTCAAATGCTGGCTCTGCTACTTCTTACCTGACTGGTACCGGGAAAGGTTTTATTCTTTCTCAGCCGAAATTTTCTTATTTGTACGATGGGCATAAAACCACCTATTCTCGGGTTGACGTGACAAATAAAATAATACACACCAAGTGGTCTACACAGAAAATATTCATAGGTCAAGCAAAGTCTGTTTTTTCAATTAAAAGTGATGAAAAACAATGAGATATTCTAAGGAGTAGGTGAGATTTAATGCAGGAAGGATGACTTAAGGGAAGAAGGAGACGGGGTCCCTGGAAGATGAAGTCGTTAGTCTAATATCCTGAAAAGAGTGCTTTAGGGCAGCCCTGGGCTCTTGCTTATCTCCAAGGGAAGGTGTGTCTTTACTATCTCAACCTAGTAATCTCTCTTCGAGCTTCAGTGTCCTGATTTTTTAAATGATGATAATAAGAATTGTTTGATTGACCTTGATAAGGATCCTTTGGTAGAGTGGTGGAGATAAGAGCCAGGGGAATGGGTTGGAACGTGAATAGGAGGTGAGGAAATGGGGATTATCTAAATTTCCAGTTCTTTTCGGAAGTTAGACTGGGAATATAGTGAGAGCCGAAGTATGATGCAAGGTCAATGAAGGTTTTGTTTATTAAAGGTAGGGAAATATCAGAGCATGGTTGTATATTGGGGAGAAGTATCTCTAGTAGAAAGGGAGAGGATGATAATGTGGAGGAAACTGAGTGGAGAAGTGGGGTTGACCTTTGGTGCTAGGAAGGGAAGTTTGTAGGTTTAGCGTTGGAAAGATGTGACGCTCTATCCAATAGCTTTTTTTTTTCCTCAGTGAAGCATGAAGAGAGGATATTAGCAGAGAGATGCATGTGTAGTAGTCTCTTCTTATCCGCAGTTTCGCTTTCCGTGGTTTCAGTTACCCGCAGTCAACTGTGGTCCGAAAATATTAAATTAATTAAATTGAATTCCAGAACTAATTCATAAGTTTTGAATTGTGCACCGTTCTGAGTAGCGGAATGAAACCTCACACTGTCCTGCCCCATCTCACCTGGGACGTGAATCATCCCTTTGTCCAGCGTGTCCACGCTGTGTACACTCCCCACCCGTTAGTCAGTTAGTAGCCTTCCAGTTATCAGATCGACTGTCGTGGTATCACAGTGCTTGTGTTCAAGTCACTCTTATTTTACTTAATAATGGCGCCAAAGTGCAGGCGTAGTGATGCTGGCAATTCGAATATGCCAAGGAGAAGCCATAAAGTGCTTCCTTTAAGTGAAAAGGTGACGGCTCTCAACTTAGTAAGGAAAGGAAAAAAATCATATGCTGAAGGTTGCTAAGACCAATGGTGAGACAAATCTTCTATCTGTGAAATTGTGAAGACGGAAAAAAAATTCGTGCTAGTTTTGCTGTCGCACCTCAGATATGTACGTACGATAGGAAAAAACATGGTATATATAGGGTTCGGTACTATCCACAGTTTCAGGCATCCATTGGGGGTCTGGGAACATATTCCGTGGAGATAGAGGGGAATAACAAAAGTGGGGAGATGTTCTGGAGTTGTTGGGTAGGCTCCAGAACCCAACTGAGTCTGAGGTGACAGAGTTAGAGTGAAGTCACCCTCCCCACCTGTGAGATCCCATCTCTGAACCCTCCCTCTCCACTTCTCCTGCAGTAGCCTTTCCACTCTGTTGTTTCTGTGCTTTTTAATATCCCCTGAGACACTCTCAGTCCCACTAAGCTGCCTACCTGGGCTGTCCAGGTTATCTCCAGGGGACCCATTATTATTTGGTTAGCTCTCTGATTACAGAAGTGCATAGGTTTTGAGTAGTCTACCCTGACTGTTGCCCCTAGCTCTTGTTATTTTTGGTGTGAGATTTTGTGGAGAGTGAGGTCTTTCAGAAATGACTATATGATCTTCATCTCTGTATGGTCATCATAGTGGACTGAATGTTTATGTCCCCCCAAAATTCATATGTTGAAATGCTATCCCCCAGCGTGATGATATTTCAAGTGGAGCCTTTGGAAGGTAATTAGATCATGAGGGTGGAGCCTTCAGGAATGGGATTAGTGGCGTTATAAGAAGAGACCAGAGAGCTAGCGAAGCTAGTTCTTTTTCGACCGTGTGAGGATACAAGAAGTCGGCAGTCGGCGACCCTGAAGAGGGTTCTCGCCAAGAGCCCAACCAGCTTGGCACCATAATCTCAGACTTCCAGGCTCCAGAACTGTGAGAAATAAATGTGTATAGTTTAAGCCATCCAGTCTATGGTACTTTGTTACCCGAATTGACTGAGACAGTTATGGTTAGTTTTTTATATCCTAGAATTTTAAAATCCTTTAATATAGGTTAGTAAGCGATGTCATCTTCCTGGCAGGTAAGTGAAATTTAAAGGAAAGTGTCCACAATATCCCCTGATGCTGGGCCCTGCCTTTCAATGAGGTCTTGATTCCTTTCCCGTGTCAGGATCCAGGTTCCTGGAAACCAGAAACTCTGATGAAGAGGAGCCATCCTGCCATTGTCTTTACCGTGGTTGTGCTCATCAAAGGCATTTCTTGGATGTTTGTGCGTGGCTATTCCTTTGTAAGCCTTGTTGTACAGATATGGTCCCTATCCTCTAAGAATTTAACAATTTAAGAAGAACAGTGAACGTGAACATAGATGTTATAGCTGTGGTGACATACAAACAAAAGAAACATGAAAAATTCAGCCAATTTTGTGGAAGCTTTTAGGATGAAGAATCAATGAAGAACCATATAAGTATTGTGCTTACTCTGTATATGCCAGAGTGACTGTGTTTAGCATTAGGATGAGTAAGAGGGCCATCGATGCTTAGGAGTAATCACTGTTACTTACCAAGACTTCCTGGGACAACTTGCATTGTTCATCATAGACGCCAATGGTAACGCAAATTGACTTGATTTCATCGTCATAGGTTTCTTTGAAGGACAGTATAGCCCAGATGTAGTGGTGTCAGGTGTCAGGATCAGCCATTTGTTAGTTGTGTGACCTTGGGCAACTTACTAAACCTCTTGGTGCCTGAGTTTCCTCATGGGTCAAAAAGGGATAATAATGGTGCATACCTCATAGGGTTGTTATGAGGATTAAATGAGATATATAGAATACCTAGATTATACCATGGTAAGCACTCAAAGGTTTCTTGTTAGGAAAATATTGAAAATACCCTCTATCAGAAATGGATCCAGCAGGCAGAAAATCAATAACGACATAGTTGATTGTTCAACTAGTTATAATTAACATCTATAGACTACTTTATCCAACAACAGCAGAATATAAATTCTTCTCAGACGCCAGCCCGGTGGCGCAAGTGGTTAATTGCACACGCTCCACTGTGGTGGCCCAGGGTTCGCCAGTTCGGATCCCGGGCGTGCACCGATGCACTGCTTGGCAAGCCATGCTGTGGCGGTGTCTCATATAAAGTAGAGGAAGATGGGCACAGATGTTAGCCCAGGGCCAGTCTTCCTCAGCAAAAAAAGAGGAGGATTGGCAGGTGTTAGCACAGGGCTGATCTCCTCACACAAAATAAATAAATAAATAAATAAATAAATAAATAAATAAATAAATAAATAAATAAATAAAAATAAATTCTTCTCAAGCTCACATGGAACATTCACCAAGATAGACCACGTTCTTGGCCGTAAAACACACCTTAACAAATTTAAAGGAATAGAAATCATACAGTGTGTGCTCTCAGACCACAATAGAGTTAAACTAGAAATCAATAATAGACAACTGGAAAATCTCAAAATATCTGGACATTAATCAATACACTTACAAATAATACATAGGTCAAAGAAGAAATCCCAGGAGGAATTGAAAAATATTTTGAACTAAATGAAGATGAAGCATAACTTATCAAAATGTGTTGGATGTGGAAGAAGCAGTGCTTAGAGGAAAATATGTAGCATTGAATGCGTACATTAGAAAAGAAGAAAGAACTGAAATCAATAATCAAGTTTCCACCTTAGGAAACTAGAAAAAGAAGAGCAATCTAAATCTAAAGTAAGCAGAAGAAAAGAAGTAATAAAAATTAGAGCAGAAATCAATGAAATTGAAAATAGGAAATCAGTTGAGAACAATGAAACCAAAAGCTGGTTCTTTGAATAGATCAATAAAATTGATAAGCCTTTAGTGAGGCTAACTAAGAAAAGAAGAGGGAGTATAAAAATTACTAATATCAGAAATGAAAATGAAAGAGGGGACATCACCTCTGATCCCTTGGACGTTAAAAGGAAAATAAGGGAATACTGCGAACAACTTAATGCCCACAAATTTGATAACCTAGATGAAATGGACCAACTCTTTAAAAGACACAGTCTTTCAAAACACACAAGAAGAAATAGACTATCTCATAGGCCTATATCTATTAAAGAAATCAATTAATTACCTTCCAAAACGAAAAGCACCAGGCCCAGATGGGTTTACTGGTGAATTCTGCCAAACATTTAAGGAAGAAATTATGCCAAGTCTCTGCAGTCACTTTCGGAGGATAGAAGCAGAGGGAACACTTCTTAATTCATTCTATGAGGTCAGCATTAGCCTAATACCAAAACCAGACAAAGACATTACAAGAAAAGAAAACTGCAGAGCAATATCTCTCATGAACATAGATTCAAAATTTTTTACAAAATATTAGCAAATTGAATTCAACAATATATAAAGAATTATACACCATGACCAAATGGGATTTATCCCAAGTAGGCAAGGCTGGGTCACCATTCGAAAATCAGTTAATGTAACCCATCACATCAACAAGCTAAAGAAGAAAAACCACGTGATCATATCAATAGATGCATAAAAAGCATTTGACAAAATCCAGCACCCGTTCTTGGTTAAAAAAACTCTCAGTAAACTAGGAATAGAGGGGAACTGCTTCGACTTGGTAAAGACTATCTACGAAAAACTTACAGCTAACATCATACTTAATGGTGAGAAAGTAGAAGCTTTCCCACTAAAATCAGAAACAGGGCAAAGATGTCGGCTCTCATCACTCCTTTTCAACATCATACTGGAAGTCCTAGCTGATGCAGTAAGACAAGACAAGAAAAGAAGAGGTATACATATTGGGAAGGAAGAAATAAAACTATCGTTGTTCACAGATGATATGATTATCTATGTAGAAAATCCGAAAGAACTGTCAAAAATACTCCCAGAACTAATGAGTGATTATAGTAAGGTTGTAGAATACGAGGTTAATATACGAAAGTGAATTGCTTTCCTATATACCAGCACCGAACGAGTGGAATTTGAAATTAAAAACACCTCCCTCTCAGGACTGGCCCCATGACTTAGTAGTTGGGTTTGGCATGCTCTGCTTCAGCAGCCTGAGGTTCTCAGGTTCAGATCCCGGGCATGGACTTATACCATTCGACAGCCATGCTGTGGTGGTGACCCACGTACAAAATAGAGGAAGATTGGCACAGAGGTTAGCTCAGGGCGAATCTTCTTCAGCAAAATAAAAATAAATAAATAAAAAACACCTTCCTCTCTATTTTCTATGAACCTAAAACTGCTCTAAAATCATAGTCTTTTAAAATATATATTTAAAATGTGGAATCGACGAGGTCAGATAATGCTTTTAGCTTACTTTTCCCCTTTTGGTTTTTGGAGTGGTCTGTGTTATGGTAACAATGAGGAAAAAACTGCTCTCCAGAGAACTTGTTCCTTAAACTAAAACTTGTTCTTGAATGCAGAAAAACAGAATTCTTTATTCATGATTTGACTTATCACTAGTTAGTAGTCTCTTATGCACAATGAGTAAAGTACTTATTGTCCACAAATGAATGTCATTATTTTGGTGTTAAAAATATCTGTGCATGGGGTTAGGGAGAGAAGGGGGTTGTGGGGAAGGAGGTGGGTGTGCTTATAAAAGGGCAACATGAGAGATCCTTCTGGTGACAGGGACTGTTCACTATCTTGACTGTGGTGGTGGATATGTGAGCCTAGAGGTGATAAAATTCTGTAGAACTAAATACACGCACACACAAACTAGTGTAATGAAACTGGGGAAATCTTGAAAGACCAGTGGGTTGTATTAACATAAATATACTGATTGTGATTTTGTACTTTAGTTTTGTGAAATGTTACCATTGGGGGAAACTAACTAAAGGGTACTCAAGATCTCTTTTAAAACCACATGTAAATCCACAATTATCTCAATAAAATTACAATTAAAAAATGCATGTGCAACTATTATATAAAACTAATAAATAATTTTTATTTTTGTTTTTAGGTTGTTCCCACCTGATTGACAACTATCCTTGGCCTTTGTAAGTTGATATTTTAAATTTTTTATGCTCCATCTCCAACATTTTGTATTTTCTAGTTACACGAGAGTACTTTTCTAGAGAACTGGGAGCAACACTTTTTAATTATTTGCTTCTTATATTATTATAAGGTCTGTTTCACTTTTCTGATACCATTAGATGATAAATAGTTATTTTGAGGAAGTTTGAATTACAGGTCTAGGGCCATCTGTTTCTCTGGAGTGGCTTCCTATCAGGGTTATGATTGGTGGGAGCTAAGTGCCATCTGTGAAGCTGAGGTTGTATATACATCCATCCTGCTGGACGTGACAGCCTTCACCCGGAACCTCTTCGTGGCAGATGGTAAGAGGGACCCAATAGCCGGGGAGAAAGCCACTAGTGTGAGCCGTTTGACTAGTGAGGTAAAATGAATTCTGTTTCATTGACCTGTGAAAATCTGCAATTAGATGAAATAAGGGGAGGATTCCAGATTGGGAGAATTTAGCTTCCTTCCCAGTTTATCATTTGGAGTAGCTATATTTCTGTTCCTTAACTTTTTCTTCGTAGTGTATTGATAAAAACTTAAACTGCTATTTTAGTAATGGGGAGGTTTTTTTTTTTTCTAATTCAGTAAAATCCAAACATTTCAAATGGGGAGATTTGAACAAACATTTTTTTTTATTGATGTCATAATAGTTTATAACATTGTGAGATTCCACTTGTACATTATTATTTGTCAGTCAGTGTATAAATGTGCCCCTTCACCCCTTGTACCCACCCCCCAACTCCCTTCCCCCTGGTAACTCCCAAGCTTGAACATTTTTAACCTGAAAAAGTGAATTATTCCCTGTATCACTGAAAACATTTACAACATTACGTGGGTTTTACTTGGCTAACTTCTTAGAATAGAGACTGCATTGCCAGTATGGAAAAATAAGGTTATGAATTATAACGTGCAGCCAATAGTTTTGATTTATATATGTCATCATATTGCTGGAGAAGAATTGAAATATGCTAAACTAATTTTAAAGACATCTTTGAGAAATATTGTCTGAAGATGGCTTTGCTTTTCATCATGTTAGCAATGGAGGATAATATTGTTACCAAGTAACATAATGAGAATTTGCATTCTCTGACAGTATCTGAATCAATATCTTGAATCTTGTTCTAGTAGATTTTATTTCCCCTATTTCGAGGCCGCCAGGAAGACACACACCTCTAATACAGTCTTCCTCAAAGTATATGCCTTGGAATACTCATTCCTTTTGATGTTAACTGACGTTATATGGGGAAAAAGGCCTATGGTCTTCTAAGTTTGGGGGAAAAAAACTTAATTAAAATTAAATTAGACGTTTCCAACAACTGATTACCTAAGAAAACCTTTGGTCTACAGTGTTTCTCAAACATGTTTCACAATGTAACCCCTATGTCATTAAATATACCATAGGACCAGTGCTCCATGGAACATTCTTGGGGAAATATTGCTTTAAAATTTAGGAAATTGATATAAATGACAAGATCTGTTGTACATTTTTCACAATGATAGCAAAATAAGGACGTTTGAGCTAATGGAGGAAGTGTGGCATAAAAGGACTGTTGAACTAGCCTAAAACAGTTGACATAGAATTAAGCATAAATAATTATCTTGAAAGTAAAATTGGGTAATGTATTCTTCCTTGTTGTAGTCATCTACTAATTCCCGTGTCACTGTTCCTCATTCCTTGAAGATTTAGTTCCTGGCTCACTGTCCTTCTCTCCAAGACTGATGTGTCCTAATTCTGGGTGATTTTAAGGCCACATAGGTGTCCTTCCAATGCTCTGACTTCTCACTTTCTTAACTTCCTCTCCGTCAATGATCTTGTCTCCCAGTTTTTCAGCCATGTCCTCCCATGGTCATACTGTGGACCTAGTCATTAACAATAACTGTTTCCCTCAGTGATCTTGATTTCAAACATCCCGTCCTCCACCAGTCCCCCAACCCCAACAAATAAATGTTTAACTTCACCTAGACATTCCACTTCTCTGCTGCCCCGCAGTTCCTTCACATCTCACATCCTTCCTTACTCAACGTAAATAGCCTACCCTATCATTAAAATCACCCATACGCTCGCCTCCCTTATCCCTCCTCCTTGCCTTGTTGTACTTAGCTGTGTAAGTCCCAGAGCCTTGGTCTGCCTGTTCCACGCCTGCAGCTGTCCAGCTGAACACAGCAGTTGGGGGAATACCCAGTCATGGTCACTGGTCTTACTTGAACTCTTAGATTGCTAACCTCAGTGGGCCCCTAGTGTTTTCTGGCAACTTGGACAGTTAATTCCCAGGAAAATATTTAAGACACATTTCTCTTTAAACTTCCAGTTCTTCTTCTCCTATTCTCCCTCTCAACTGATGACCCTGTTTCCTTTTTCATTGATAAGCTAGAAATACCCCAAAGAGAGCTTCCATAAGCTCCCATCACATCTGCCCATCCACCTGCACCCGTACCTTACGTTCTGCCTTCTCTTCTTCCTCCTTGGATGAACTGTCCGTTCCACATCCAGTCTAAAGCTTAGCTTGTAGTTATGTTCTTAGATTCCATCCTCTCATCTGCTCAAGGATATTGCGTAGCATTTGTCCCTTCTCTCCCCTGCATTACGGATTCCCTCCCCCCTTTATTTAAAAAAACTTAACTCCCATTTCATCTAGTTACCACTCCATTTCATTTCCCTGTTTCCTTTTACACAATTCCTCAGTCTTTACTTTCTTTCTCTCCATTCTGTCTTGATCCCATTTCCGTCAGGCTTTGGTTCTCACCATTCTACCAAAACTGTCTTGAGTGCCACTGATGACCTCCATATTGCACATCCGGCAGTTAGTTCTCAGTCGTCATCTTACTTGACCTATCAGTAGCATTGACCCAGTCGATCACACTTCTCCGTGAAACACTTTGCCCCCTAGTCTTCCGAGTCTCCGCATTTTCCCAGCTGCCCTCCAGTTGCCATGACCACTCTCATTGGTCTTTCTTGCAGATACCTCTTCATTGCCCTGACCTCCCAACAGTGGGTGTCCCAGGGCACAGTCCCTGCACTGTTTCTCTGGCTACACTCACCCCCTAGCTAACCTCATTCAGGTTTTAACGACATTTCTATGCTGGTAACTACCAAATTTGTATTTCCAGTATGAACCTCTCTCCTGAACTCCAAGTTTAAATATCCAACTGCTGCGTGTCTGGTAGGCATATCACACCCAACGTGTCTGCAGCTGAGCTCCCTGCTCCCAACCAAATTTTCTCCTTCCTTAGTCTTCCTCACCTCAGTCAACGGCAACGCTATTCCTCCAGTTGCTGAGGCCAGACTCTTTGGCACCATCGTCATCTCTTCTTTCTCTCACCCTCTACACATCCAGCTGTCAGGAAATACTATCAGCTCTACCTTAAATATATCCAGAAGATGACAGCTTCTCTGCCACTACCATATTGGTCCAAGTCTTCAGCATCTTCTTATTAAAATAGCCTCCTAACTGGCCTCCCTGCTTTTATACTTGCTCCAAACAGCAGCCAGATAAATTATTTAAAACTCTTAAGTCTGCTCATGTTACTTTTCTGCTCCAATGACCCAGTGCCTCTCTTCACAGAGGCTTTTCAACTGCTACATGATATGGGCCCCCATGACCTCTGACCTAACCTTTTACTGCTCCGCCTCACTCACTGCCTTAGCTACACCAATATTCTTGTTCCTACATCAAGTTTTACAGAAATAGCCACAGAACTTGCTTCCTTACCTCCTTCGGATCTTTGCTAAATTGTCGCCTCCTCACCCACACCTTCTCTGACCAGCCTAGTTCAGATTGCCACTGTTTCTCTCTGCTTTACCCTCCCTGCACTTCCTCTCTCTTCAGTATTTTATTTTCTTAATCACCATCTGATGAAAAGAAAATATACATATCTGATGTATATTTTACTGGTTTGTCTCCCTTCAGTCGAAGATGAGCTCCTCAAGGGTAGAATTTTTGTGTGTTTTGTTCACAAAGATGAGAAAGTGAGATGGGGAAAGGGAGTGTGTGGTGGTTACTGACTGTGCCTAACATGCTCTTCTCCTGTTTCTCCTGACCACAGAGATGGGTAAGTGAGTCCAGCTGAGGCAATCTTTGTATCTTATCCTTCTGGGATCCTAGTCCTGGGGTGAGCGTGTGATCCTCGCCAGGGCAACCAGAGTTTTCCCTGAGATTTTGACTTTTCTGACTGGAGCTGGCAATAAAGACATAATTCATGTCTTGTCATGAATCCCCTTAGCTGTTAACAGACCATTAGACAAAAGATAAATACAGCCGTATACTATAATGACATAAGGAAAGACTGCCATACTACAGGCATACCCTTTACTAATATGAAGAACAAGACTATCACTATTGGAACTCTAGTCTCAAAATAGATAATATAACAAGTTTTTAATGCTTTTGGAACACTCACAAAAATTGTCCATATACTAGATGACAAAAAATTAATGATACAAAAAGAATATTAGAGCAGATACAGAGGACAATCAGAAAATTTTAAGTGAATACTGTATAAAGTTCTACTTAAATAAACTTTAAAATTTTGTGTATAAGACACTAAAGAAGGTTATTTTGACCTAGGTTGCCTCTTTGACTGATGAATTCTTCCTAATGTTCATGCAGTAGTTACTTCAATGCTATGTGACTTCCACAGCTCAGAAAGATAAAATAGATACATTTAAGAGGGTTATATAACCCTCATTAAAACCTAATAGTGAACACAAAAATTTTAAGATATTTACTGTCAGTTATGAGAATCAATGTAAGATCTGCAAATAAGATTTTAAAAAGAGCTATCTCTGACCAAATAGGACTTACCCTCAAGAGTACAAAGCTGATTCAATATTTGGGAATCTTACGCGCAAACTACATCATATCAGTAATTTTTTCTTAAATTTGAACTCAGAGTCCCATGGAACATTTAATAACATTTAGCAGCGATTTCTGATAATCTCTTAGGAATCATACTTCCTTACTGTGGTACCAAATATTTGTTTTCAACCATTATCACATTTCTTATTAACAGCAAAACCCACCAATATTTCCACCAACATCAGTAGTAGTGACATGACATCTGGTAACATGGTTGATTAAGTTCTCACCAGTGCAGTGAGACAGAAAAGTAACTAGTTATGAGAAGAGGAGATAACACTAACATGTTATAGGCGATATGATGATAGACCTATACCATCCTGAAAATCAATTATAGAACTCTTAGAATTAATGCAATCCCATGAAATAGGTAAATGATAAATATACATTCAATGGCAATAATTAGAACCTTAAGATAATAGCTTCATTTTTGTTGGCTAGAAAGAAACCAACATACCAAGAATAACTCAAAGAGGAAATGTGTATTTTCAGAATTTTCTCCAGTAAGTGTACATAGCTTTGTTACCAGAAAGTAAATAATAAGATCTTAAGAAAGCAGAATATAAGTTTAAAAATCTTGTGCTGGAGATCAAGGGGCCAGCCTGGTGGTGTAGTGGTTAAGTTCGGCACGGTTCCACTTTGGTGGCCCGGGTTTGTGGTTTTGGATCCTTGGCGCAGACCTACACCACTCATCAAGCCATGCTGTGGCGGCATCCCACATGTCAAGTAGAGGAAGATTGGCACAGATGTTAGCTCAGGGCTAATCTTCCTCACCAAAAAACAACAACAACAAAAATCTAGCGCTGGAGTTCATGCTCAGCTGAATTTTGTCAGTTGTAGGCTTTCCCAGATAACTCAAAAAGAAGTCTGAATGCTTGATTCGAGAACTTTAACTAGATTAAATATGATTAAAAAGCAACTAAAATCTCAATTATCTATTATTTCTAAGTATTGCTGGAAGGAAAACTAGGTTTGAAATTTCTTTCAAGAATATACTTCATTTTTGGGCTGGCCCCGTGGCTTAGCGGTTAAGTGCGCACGCTCCGCTGCTGGTGGCCCGGGTTCGGATCCCGGGCGCGCACCGACGCACCGCTTCTCCGGCTATGCTGAGGCCGCGTCCCACATACAGCAACTAGAAGGATGTGCAGCTATGACATACAACAATCTACTGGGGCTTTGGGGGGAAAATAAATAAATAAATAAAATCTTTAAAAAAAAAAAAGAATATACTTCATTTTTTTTTCAGTGTTTATTTGATTAGAAGTTCTTGGGTAAAAAATGAAGAGATCTTGATACTTTTAGTAAGTGGTTCCTAATACCATTTCATTACTGAGAATTTGGAGTGTTCTATTGGAATTTAGTTCCATAAGCTCTCTTTTTAAGAGCTATAAATTAGGGAGCAAACAGCATGGTGGAGAGCACAAGTTTCAGAACCAAGTATAGCCTGGCTTGAATCTGGCTGCGATGCCAATAAGTACATGACTATGAGCAAGTTAATGAACCTCTCTTAGCCACCGTTTGTCTATTTTTTTTGGTGAGGAAGATTCTCCCTGAGCTAACATCTGTGCCAGTCTTCCTCTATTTTGTGTGTGGGACACTGCCACAGCATGCCTGACTAGGGGTGTAAGTCCACACCCAGGATCCAAACCCATGAACTCAGGCCACTGAAGCAGAGTGCACCAGACTTAACCACTACACCATGGGGCCAGCCCCACAGTTTTCCTTTTATAAAATTGACATATTGATAGCTGTGAGGCTTATGAGGATTGAGGTGATAGACCTGGCCATTAGGAACATTCAGTAACTATTAATCCTTTAACTAATCATATATTGCTCAATATTATAAGCTTGAGATACTAGTAATGTTATTTTACAATATATTTTATAGAGAAAATAATCTTTTATTATTTATATCATTATATATAGTAAATTTTGAAAAATCGTATATTTTTATGGAAAAGGACATGACTAGGAGACATAGGCTGCCCTCTAATGTGACCCCAGACAAGTCACTTTTTGCATTTTTAAGCTTTTAGATAATCTCTACATCTTAGCCATGTAGAGAGGATGAAATGAGATAATGCGATAATGTAGATTTGTCAGTACTTATTTGTAAATATACAGCACTAATGCAAATGTAAGGATTTGGAATTTCTTGCTGAGGGGACTTCCACCATGAGATCTAGCCATGAAGAATTGGATCTTTTTTTTTTGGCCTTAAACAGCCAAAAAAAAAAAAAAAAGAAACAAAAGAACATAAAATATATGAAATGGAGGTTTTCAGACATTGGACAAGAAGTGGCGTAAGACAGTGAATCCTGAGAGAAAGGAAACAGATGATGTGCCCAAAGCCACAGTGTGAGAAGGGGAACCCAGACACGGCCCAGTGGTCACCCTGGATTGCGGTGATAGAGTTGGGCATTCAGGGAGGCTGAGGCAGCTAGAAGTTGCAGGACAGAGCACCAGAGGAGAGAGTTGCACAAAGAGAGCATTCTGGAGGTCTTCAGAGGGTTTGCTAAATTGGTTGAAAACAGTAAGCCCACAAATCTCAGAAGCTCAGTGAATACCTAGCAAGTACCAAAAAATGAAGAAAATTACACCAAGGCATACCATAATCAGATGATTTAAAACCAGTAATAAAGAGAAAGATTTTAAAGCAGAGAATAAAAACATTGTAAATTTAGGGGAACAGAGAATTTAGGGGAACAGAATGACAGCAGAGTTTTCATCAAAAGCAATGAAAGCAGAAGGCAGTGGAGCAACATCTTTAAAGTAATGAAAAAAACCTGTCAACCTCGAAATTGATAGCTAATGAAAATATCTTTCAAAAAAGATAGTGAAATAAAAGCTTTTTCAGACATACAAAAGCTGAAATAATTTATCACCATTAGGCCCACACTATAAGAAATGTTAAAAGAAGCCCTTAGGAAGAAGGAAAATAATATCAGATGGAAATAAAGAGCACCAGAAATGGTAACCACCTGGGTAAATGTGTAAGATGTTTTTATTTAAATCTTTTTTAGGGCCAGCCCTGTGGCTTAGTGGTTAAGTGTGTGCACTCCGCTGCTGGTGGCCCGGGTTCGGATCCCGGGCACGCACCGACACACTGCTTCTCCAGCCATGCTGAGGCTGCGTCCCACATACAGCAACTAGAAGGATGTGCAGCTATGACATACAACTATCTACTGGGGCTTTGGGGGAAAAAAATAAATAAAATTAAATCTTTTTTAAAAAGATAATTTTTTAAACACAAATAGAATATAGTTGGGGTTTATAACATATAAAATGTATGACTAATTGCACATAGGTCGGGAGGAGAAAAATTGAAATATAATATCATAAAGTTTTTATCCTATATGTGAAAAAGTATAATATCTCTTGAAGGTATGTTGTAATAAGTTAAGGGTAATACTATAAACCCTAAATCAACCACTAAAATATCAGAACAGAGAGTTATAAGCCAAAGGAGGTAAAATTAAATCAGAAAAAATAGTCCAAAAGAAGGCAGGAAAAAAAAAAAAGAAAACAGAACAGATGGGACAAATACAAAACAAGTAGCAAGATGCTACATTTCAACCTAACCATGTCAATAATCACATTAAATATAAATGATCTAAATACTCTAGTTAAAAGGCAAAGAATGTCAGGTTAGATTTTTTTAAAAGACAAGAATTAATTAAATGTTGCCTGCAAAACACTTCATATATAAGGACACAAATAGGTTATAAGCTAAAGGATGGAAAACAATATACGTTTTAGCTCTAACTGAAAAAAAGAAAGCCTGGAGGGGCTATATTAATATCAAAGTAGAAATTAGAACAAAGAATATTGCCAAGGATAAAAAGGGTTCTTTCATAATGATAAAGTGGTAAATTCATGAAGAGGACATAATGTTAAATGTATATGCACCTAATAATACAGTTTTACTATACATTAGGAGAAATAGACAAATACAAAATTATAGTCAGATTTCAATACCCTTCTCTCAATAGATAATAGATCAAGTGGATAGAAAATCAATAAGGATATAGAAGACTGGAACAGCACCACCAACCAACTTGACCTAATTGACATTTATAGAACATTCTACCCAAAAGCAACAGAATACATTCTTTTCCAGTGCACCCAGAGCATTTATCAAGATAGTTGACTTTTTTTCTTACCCAGCATATGATCTAATTTAAAAGGATTTAAATCATATAAAGAATGTCCTCTGGGGGCCGACCCCGTGGCGTAGCAGTTAAGTGTGCACACTCCACTGCTGGTGGCCTGGGTTCGGATCCCGGGTGTGCACTGATGCACCGCTTATCAGGCCATGCTGTGGCGGCGTCCCATATAAAGTGGAGGAAGATGGGCACGGATGTTAGCCCGGGGCCAGTCTTCCTCAGCAAAAAGAGGAGGATTGGCATGGATGTTAGCTCAGGGCTGATCTTCACAAACAAATAAATAAAAAAGAATGTTCTCTGACCATAATGAATTAAATTAGAACAGAAAGGTATCTGGAAAAATATCTTGTAACTGAGCAACACACTTCCAAATAACCTGGGGGCACATTCTAGGCCATACAAAACACTTTAAATTTAAAAGAATAGAAACATAGAAAATACGTTCTCAGACTACAACAGAATTAAATTGGAGATCAATAATAGAAAGATAGCTGGAAAATTCTCAAATATTTGGATATTAAACAGCACACTTCTGAATAACCCACGGGTCAAAGAAGATTTCTCACAAAAAGTTTTAAAATATTTTAAACTGAAAGAAAGTGAAAACACAGTTTATAAAAATGTGTGGGATGCAGCTAAAACAGTGCTTAGAGGGAAATTTATAGCATTAAGTGCATATATTAGGAAAAAAGATTTAAAATCAGTAACCTAAGTTTCCACCTTACGAAACTGGAGAAAGATAAGCAAATTAAGTCACAAGCAGAAGAAAGTAAATAAGAAAAATTAGAGAAGTCAACACAATTGAAAATAGGAAAGCCGTAAAGAAAATCAACAAAAAGAAAAACTGGTTCTTTAAACAAGATCAATAAAATGATGAACCTATAGCCAGGCTAACCAAGGAAAAAAGAGAGAAGACGTAAATTACCAACGTCAGGAATGAAAGAGGGGCCATTACTGCTGATCTCATGGATATTAAAGGGCTAGTAAGGGAATACTACAAATAACTTCTGCCCACAAATTTGATAACACCCTTGGATGAAATGGGCCAATTCCTAGAAAGATACTTAAAAACTATCAAAAGTCACTCAAGGAGAAAAAGATTATCTGAACACCCCTATTATCAAAGAGATCAAATCAATAGTCAAAACAAAAATGAAAACAACCACCAAAAGAAGCCTTTCAGTAAAGAAAACACCAGGCCAAAATGATTGCACTGGTGAATTTTACCAAGTAACCCATGTGATGAAAAAGAAATGAGAAGAGAAATTGGAAAGTATTTTGAACTGCGTGAAAATGGAAACATATTTCCAAATAACTAGGATGCAACTATAGCAGTGCTTAGAGGGAAATTTATAGTACTACATGCCAATAATAGAAAAGAATAGCCTCAAATTAATGGTTCAAGGTAAGAGAGTATTAAAGTTGTCTTCAAATGTCTGAATGCCTTTATTGAAAAACATATTTGTTTCATGTTGTTGAAGACAAGTAGGGGTGGTTATAAAAAGGTGACTCTTAGCTCTTCATAGTAAAGAAATAACCATCAGACTTCCCCAGCTGTGGGCTGAGTTTCTTTAGCAAGACACGTTCCTTTAGATATTTTTAAGGGTTCTTTCCAACTATCAATTTCTGAGATAAATGGTAGTGAAGGAAAAAAGTATTTCTCAATGTTAACAGGCCTATGGATTAACACATACATTTAAAATAATGTGTTATATTGTAGGTAATGCGATATAAGAATGAGCAGTAATTTTAAAAACCACAGAACCGTAGAATTGGAAGCAGCCGTAAATAGTGTCTAGTTAAACAGCAGTGGCCTCAACTCCTTGCCTTTAAATATCAAAGCCTTGGATAATTCTTTTTTTTTAAGGGGGGATCCATTTAAGTTTGCAAATCGACAAAAGCAGTGAAGGAGAACTAAATCACTAAATGACACATTCAGAATTCAGAGAAAATCTCGTCAAGCTCAAGGACAATCAGGAATTATTCTAGATGTGCTTGCGTACTAGGTAAAAGGTTAGATAAACGTCACCTTCTCTCTAGCTCTCCCAGACTTAGTGGCCTCTGTCTCCGTCTTCCCCCAGTATCCCGTACACTGTGTACTTTAGCATCTCCATACCACCATCTGTCTATAGGGTGTTATGAAAAATAACACGGGAGTCAAAAATAAGGTTTGCCATTTATCACTGGCAGTCTTTTCTTGTGCTAGAAAGTTATCTGTTTTCTCCTAGTGAGCAGTGTGAGGGTCAAATGAAAAAAGATAACGTATTAGTTCTTTGAAAACGTTAAAGCACTAGCTGTATGCAACAAATGTTCCTGTTATGTATTTTTCTCTTCATGTGGGCAACGGTCTGTGAATTTCTGCCTAGCAACAATACATTTCTACTTAAAAATGGTTAAATGGCAAGAAGTTAAGCTGATTGTACAGAAAAACCACGTTGCTGCTCTATAGCAACCAGGGATTTGCCTCAATTAGCTTTTTTCAAGACAGTTCAATTAGTGTTTGTATTTTGTATAGTAGCTCATCTTTTATGACAGTTTGATATTGGTTTATTACTTGGCCCCATAAAATCCTAGACTCTAGTGCTAAATTTTTAGTGCTAGAGGGAATCATCTAATCCAGAGGCTGAAAGTTAATTTTTATGTCTTTTTATTGAAACGGAAGCATTTTTTTTCCCCTTTTAACACGTTTTGCATTGGTTTGATTTTCCACATCAATGATCATAGTTCCCATTATTGAGCACTTGTTGTTATAGGCTAACACGGCTCTAGGTGCTTTGTCCAAGTTATCTAATTTGATCCTTCACAAACCCTGTGAGAGAAGATATTATTCTTCTTTTATAGATGAGGAAACTGAGGTTCTGAAAAGATTAATTGCTTAATTTATAAAACTAAAATATAAATTTGGATCGATCTGACACTGGAGTCCAAACTCTTAAGCACTACCTCATTGAATGAAAGTGGTACAGTGCATTAGGCTTGGAAATAGACATGATTACTTGTTTACTATAGCTGTAGTGAGAGAACCTCAGTGAATAATTAGATACATATGTGGTAGCTAGGTACAATGGAGATAGCATGAGATTTAGAAACAGAAGACTAAGTTGTGACTCTGCTAGTTATTACTTCTGTGACTTTACTTCTCTTGAGCCTATTTTCCTCATTCAAAAATAGAAATTAGTAAAACCACCTGTCTCAGATGGTTGTGGTGAAGGTCAAATGGATGTTCCTAAGAGCTTTGTAAATGCTTTTGAAAAGTATAGAAATGGATCGATGAGTGTATTTTGTCATTTGCCATAGCCTTTCTTTAAGGTGCAAATTTTCTGAGCACTTTTAAAAAATGATTTGATTTATAGGAACTTAGTGAGTTTCCGGGGCAGCTCTTTGGAATTCTGTAATTCCAAAGTGACCTATTATATAAGGAGGTTCTGCTCATAAGACCAGCTTTCTTCGATGAGATACATAGTTTTGGGGGAATGGTTGTTTCACAATACCTTGTAAAGGAGTTCTTGACAGATATGTCTGTCTCTATTTTGGAAGAGTTGGAAGACAGAGGCCCGAGGTCAGTCAGCGCTAGAGTCAGCTTTGAGGTTCCTAATATAACTGTCACACTGCTCCTACTAAGAAGCTACTTTTTCTGTGCAGTTTAGAGTTCTGTACTTTCTAAGTACACTTCTGTCCCAACCTGAGAGTAAGTGAATGTCTTCTCTTTGAGGGCTGTTCAGCATCCTATACAAAATGGCATCTTTGGCAGTCAAATTAATAATCAGTGGATGGGTCCCCCATGTCAGCACTGAAGCTCATAAGATGGGTACGTGGGAAGGTTGTGTTCTGTGTCAGGGAATGAGTCCTCCATACCTTTCATTCCAATATTGTTTATTTTCTTTTTGGTTTAGGAATTTTGAAACTTAACCCGTGTATTCCCATGTTGACTCAGGATTAGCAACAGAAGTGGCATGGAGCACAATAACAATGAACGCATTTGGTTACAGGCTTTCACGAAGGTTGTGTCCAAGAAGCAGTTCAGAATTCAGGGGAGGCTCTGGAAACCTTTTAATTATCTCTGTTGGTGTAGGTAACCAGTCAGCACGATCCATTTCCTTTCCTAGTCCCTCTTGTGATCCATCCCCCTCGAAGCTCATTCACACACAGATTGTCATTCACACACAGATTGTCCTCTAAGAGCTTAGATGACCAGTTCGGTGATTACCTAGCTCACATCAAAAAGCTAACCTTCTCCCTCTCTTCACGTTTTTGTTTTGCAAACAGAATTTACGAAAACGGACTCTCCCTGTTGGTCGAGTGGCCTTCGCTGGAGATCGGGCCCAGGGAAGCCCTAGGAATTACGGCTCTGAGTTCACCCTATGGTGGTAGTTGACAGGGCGTGAACAAGAAGGGCTGCTCATAGGGCCGTATGCCTATCAGTGTTAGAACTAGTCGGTTGAGAATAAAGCATCCCCAAGAGTTTGGGTACAGTGACATGAAAGCAACGCAGATTAAGTGAGACCATCACTTGTGGGGCTGCGGGATGGAAACAGAAAGGGAGAGTGAGCCAGCGAAGTTTATTTATGGAATGTCAGGGGGCCATTGAGGCTCAGCAGGCCCCAGCAGCGGAGGACTTCCCTCCGAGCTTGTTTTCTCCCTCTGACCTTGGATGAACTAGCGAGCAGTATATTATGCCGGGCGATTGTGCTGGTTTGTCATGGTTAGCATTCTGGACTGTCACTGGAATGTAGGAAACGGATGAGTTTGAATTGAACCATGAGGTGGTCTGCCGGGCCCTCTCCTGTCTCAAGGAAACCTGTCGCTGTTTGTCTGGGCCTGGCCTAATGAAAGCAATGGAGGGAGCTCGAGGTGGGCCTTTGATCTCTTTGTTGCGGCTGCTCCCTGGGAACTCGCTGAAATCAATGCCCTGTTTTCCTGAAGGAATGAATGGCTCTGCCTAACTAGCTTTGTGAAGCCGTGGGGGCATTCACTGCCTCTGTTTATTGACAGCTGAAAAGGAGCACATGGGGTGGAGTGTGGACCTTCGTGTGAAAACCAGGCACAGGGAAAGTTAGACCTCAATTTAACACAGAGGAATTTGGAAATTCACCCCAAAGGAGACGGTGGTTTCTCATGCTTACGTTAGAATTACTCAAGTTTGGGGCTAGTGTGTCATGAACAATGGGGGTTCTGTCACAACCGTGTTATAAGTAGGAATATGGTATGCATAATAAATGATGTTAAGTAGAAGTTGATTCAACACCCTCCTCCTTTTTTTAAACGGAGAAGGAGAGACAGACAAATATTAACCAGGATATCATCAGGTGATTCTTTTATTTTTGCTTTAGGAAGAAAAAATTGATAACTTAAAATAAGCCTTATTAACATAATGTTACTAAGTCTTTAGAGTGTGTCTTTCATTCATTTATGTTTCAAAACAGCTTTGAACTCTCTAAGTTTCACTCCTACTAACTCTTCATGCTCTTCTGGATTGTGTGTGGTGCGTGGGAATATTACGATAATATGTTTATTTTTAAAAACTTGTGTTCTTGGGACATTGTAACTGGAAGTCTGCATCAAACATAAATAAAAGTGACTAATAGACCAATATAGCGCTCACGATTAGAGCTGTTCATAAATCCTAAAATTACTGCCTTACTCTTGAGAACACAGGAAAAAGTCTTGAGTTTATCACAAGGAGCCATCACCATACCTTCTTTTAGGTCTCCCCTGGCTTGCCTGATTTCCCAGGAAGAATTTATGGCTTCTTCCTCCGGCCCCCAGCCCTTTGTGCACACCTCTATTATAGCACTTAACACATTGCCCCACGGCTCTTTGTTTAGGTGTATTCTTTTAGCTGGAAGTAAAGCGGCTGTGTCGTATTCATTTTTATATCTCCAAGCCCAGCAAAGCTCTTGGCTCCGGGAATGCCTGCTGAATGAATGGGGGTTGATGGCTCCCTGTACATTGCTTTGAATGTAATTACTTATCCAGGTTTCGACTGCAAATACTACGTTTTAGGAAAACCCGATTGATCTATTGTGACCTGATTGGTGCTTTAGCTGTTTAAACTCTTTCCTTTATGGAGAATTATTAAACACTTTTTTGATTTGGCCAGTTTGTTGGGCAATCCATCAGCCTCGGAACAGGAGGCATAGAAAGTGTCTGGCGTTGTCCTTTTCAAACCCAACCTCTCTTCTCTAATATTCTTTCCTAAAAGTAAACCTCAATACAGTGTTTAGATATTTTCAGCAAGAAGATAGAAAAGCTTTTCATTTAGGGTTCTGTATACTTTCATTTGACCAGATTTAGTGAATGAGTTGGATAAAGCTTCCATTTTATGTGATTTAATTCTATGACATAAAGTTAAATAATGCAAAACCAAACATCCTTTGGCAATTTCTTTAACCCGATTTACTACCCCTGGGTGTTATGAACCCCTTATCAAAGGAAGCAAACAAACCCCTTTACTTCTCAGTGAGAAGTGGAAGGGAAATTTTGATTCCAAAGGGCTAATAACTACTGTGTTTTCACAGGACCCTACGACAAGCCCAATTTCTGAGCTATTTTCAAGTTAAGACCTATTTCTTTTTAAACCAGAGCCTTAAGTAGGAAATAGTTGTCAACATTCTTTGGGAAAATAACATCTTAAAATCATAATGGAAAATTTTAGAAAATGTGGGAGAAAAAGGTAAGTAAGCACACAAGTACAGGAACAGGCTCGTATTTTATTCTCCATGTTATTTGTGTTTTATTTTTACCACCAAGATTATTTTTGAAGAAATCTATTTGGTTTTCTGTTTCAGTTAAAGGTAGGGATGAAGCTTAAAATACAGGTTTACAAACTGGTGAGTGATGGTAGCAATCTTGTAAAGGAATGAGCATTTGCGTGGGTCCTACAAATTTGATAGACTCAGCAAGTTGTGATTCTGAGATTATAGATTTCTTACGAAACAGGAAAATCGCTATGGCCTTGATCATTGATAGACTCTCGCCCCCAGAAGTATTAACTTGTAGATAAGAAAGCAGTAAGCATAGCACTTCGGTTTTATAACTTGGCTGCTCAGTCTTCCCGGTTCTGGAAGTAATTTCGTGTGACGTCATACCCAAGTAGGGAGGGGTCGGGGGTGGAAGGAAGAGTAGGAATCCACACTTTTCCATTTGATTTTCAGCTTTTAGCGCTGAGGCATATCTTTGTCTACGTTGATAGAAAGAACTATATACAAGCCAAGGAAGTGACGGCAGTTCAAAATTGTGTTCTTGCTATTTTTGTAGAATCAGATAACCTCAACTTGCATGTATCCTCCGTTAAGAGAGCCTTTTTCCCAGGACTGAAGACTGCAGTAATATCCAAGAATAATTGGAAGTAATGTAAGAGTCAAACCCTCAAAATAGGTTTGGGATCGACATATATTAGGTCTCTGTGTTTGTGTGTGTTTATCTCCATAAGCAAACTGCCTAGTGGAAAGATACCAGATACCTCCCCCTTAGACGGCTTCCCATCCATCCAGACGGACCAAATAAAGCAGCCCGAGTCCAGGCTTATCTGCTCAGTGAGAGGGAGACGTCCTCCTAATGCGTTAGATTGAATTACAAGCAAGACTGTTCTGAAATACGGATTTAAAATTACCTTCATTGGGTGTGCTGACTGTCACCGCGTTCTGTCCTCCAGGCCTCTCCTCTTGGTAGTAGCCCTGTCTTTGAAAAAAAAAATTGGAGTTCAGCGAAGGTGTTTTTTGTTTTTTCGGATTTTTCTTTTTCTGGTTTTTATTTGCGTGTCTGTCTTTTGGCCTTTTAATGGCCTTTCCTTACTCTTTAGTAGCCTCCTTCCCCTCCTCCCCACTTTACCCTCAGCCCTGATCAGGTACTTGTTTCCTTTTCCCAAAGGATAGTGTTCTCAGTTGACACTTTTAAAAGGTTCTGATCATCGTCTGATTGATGCCTGAGGCTGTGAGGTATTTTTACTTGAATTGGGGTCTCCGGAAAATAATTGCAGATCTGCGCCCGCTCCTTGCCTGCCAGGCTCGGCGGTAGGCACTTACATTAACTCATTTAATCCTCCAAAGGCTCGTGTGCTGTTGGTACAATTATTGTGTCCATTTTACAGGCGGGGAAGCTGAGGCAGAAGGACATTAAACAGATCCTATGAGGTTCCTAAGTGGCTCCAGGTGGCACCTGGATTCGCATCTCGGCATCTGGCCCCGCCACCCACGCTCTTGGCCACATCAGTGTTGCCTCCCTAAATCGAAAAATCCTTTAAGACCTTCAAGGCGTGCCTCTGGAATGTTGGGATATGGCACTACGGCCTGCTGACGGAGGCAGATTTTTGATCCTGGCATTCCTGCATTCATATTCTGTATATAAATGTCTACTTACACAGTACCAACGTGGTTTTTCTCAGTGCCCTTTTTTTTTTTAATCTTTTGATTTTTTTCCTCCCTCTAGGATTGCTCTATGTCTGATGTGGCCTCTGTTTTATGTCACATCTAAAACTCCTCTGTACTTCACACATAGAAAGGTAAGTATGCCTCTGCTAAACCTTCTGACTTCTGCCCAGTCTGCTCAGCCCCGTGGTCAGCCGTGAGGCTGTGTTCTCATCCTCGCCTACGTTAGGGCGCACGCCAACCTTCGCCTCTTCCCAGCACAGGGCATTATGTTCCAGAAAACACTCGCTCGCAGAGAATTTGCATTTGAGGAACTTAAGGCCTTGAGGGACAAATAGAATTGAGGGACATGGAAGCCTATTTTTCACTGTTTAGAATAATCAAGATAACATGCTAAGAATTGTCATTGATATGTATTCTATTAATTTAGAAATAAGGGATATGATATAGTTGATTTTTATTTATCATGACTTGCTTACTAGAAACTTCGTGATCTCTCTCTCTCACATTTTAAACAGATGTTTTAAAATTGTTTTATCTTAAAAATAAACAAATACTAGGGAAAAATTTGGAGTGTTATCCTCCATTTAGAATCCTATTTAGTACGTTACATATATTACAATTCAAAGTCTCTAAATCTTGCTCCTAAAACCGTAATATGAGGTGATTCTCATTTTGCATATATTCTGTCCAAATTGCCTAAAGTTGTGAAATAAATGTGCCCCTAAATCCAGTGTTTATTTGGGGGAACTCACGGTTGGCAGGATCCTCATATTTATCAGAAGTTTTTGTTTCTTATCATTCTCCACCATACTTGTGGAGATTATGGTTTGTTTTAACAACCTATTTCAAAATAGTAACCCCTAATTCCAGCCTTAAATTTCCTATCCGACATTTTGGTTGTTTTTCCCCATAATGTGTTAGTTCTCTGTGTAAGCCCGTTGTCTTCTTCACCCTAAAGCAAACCTCTCCCTGTTTTGCAGCTTCAGTGCTAACAGTGTTGCTTAACCATAACTCTTGGCCTCTCTCCACACATTTTTTTTGCAAAATATTCTTGACTGTAATTGCCATAATTTTTTTTTTCACTCTGGCCTTCTTTTTCTTCTATCTCACATTTGAATTTTTTTTTTTCCCCCAACCTCTCACTAGATAAACCACTTTCAATTTATTTTGCTCTTGGGGCTCTTCTAGGAAGAGTATCCACAGCTGACCAGGTGCAAGGCCAAATTGAAGAGGATATTAGATATGCGTATTCTCCACATATCCTGTTCTCCAAACGATTCTAATTGAAAGTAGTCCACTTCCTCACCAACACAATCAAAGGAAAATTCTAGCAAAATTCAAAAATGCCAGAATCACTTCTGAATATCACTTGGGTAACTTTGTGAGACATGTAAGACCAATTCATGCCAGGCCCGTTTGTAATTGTTTTCTCTAATTGAACATGGTATTGCCATTAAAAGCACAGCAAATAATATTACACTGCTTAAGAATTCGGGAATCTTCCAAATACATGACATACAACATTTGGAAGCATGAAGGAAATAATAGAAATTTCTTTTACAAGCGCATATTAGGAAATGCAATTGTGTCACCATGATCTAAATTAAAGAAAGATTATTGAAGTGTGTCTAATTTATGCTCTGACTTTCTGTTACATATGTTGCATTCTGAAACAGGTTACTACTGTTTCCTAATTGTGAACTCAGCCAGTGTGTAGAGTCGCTCTTGATACTCATTAACAGGCCACATCTACTTTGTACATATACTTTAGACTCTGCACCAGCCATTGCGCGTCTGCATGTACATGTGTAATGTATAATCTTCTAACAGCTCTGCAAGGTAGATAGCTGTCTCCGTAAAGGGAAGTGAGGGAACTTGCCTAAGGTTACATACCTGGCAGGTCGCAGAGCCAGGATCAAACCCAGAGCCATCTGACTCCAAAGCCAGGCCTCTTTCCACGATATGACGCTATCTTTCTAGATTGTATCTAGCAGAATACTATCATTCGGTTAACGTTTTTCACCTAACCGTAGGAACACAAGCTCGTATTAAGTGGAGTATGCCTCTCACGTAGTAGTCAGGGAGAGTAAAACATAGTTACTATCTAAGAAATATCATTAAAATGTCTTTACTTCCCGACTCCCTGAATAAATCAAGAATTAAAATGAAGGCAATTGGGGGATGAAGGGAGTTGTAGGTTCTAACATAGGAGAGTGGTAAATATTATTGTTAAAATTAGTAAATAAAGCACATTTCTCTATCAATGTATTTAACATAGTGCTAGGAGTTACGCATATTTACTGCTATAACAAAGCGTACTTTATTTGGGGAATAACTTAATTGATCCATGATGTGGCATTTACCAAGGTAATTTTTTCCTTTTTCTTTGAGCACAGGAATTAAAAGTGATTCATAAAACAGACATACACAGAATCAACACGTAAATTAGAACCACATTAAGATGATCATTTTATGTCGTTTCCCTAAATTGGTTCTTATTTGCCCTGTATATTCAACTCAGTGTGTATGAGTGTTGTTAGTTCTGATTCAGGGAAGATTTAGAACTCCCTGTGAACAGTTTGTAGAGAAACTTCAGTGTTCAGTTATTGCATTTATTCTTTTTTGCACAGTCTTTTTGTTTTGTTTTTTTTGTGGGTTTTTCCCCAAGGGAATTATTGTTGTACCGATTATATAATGGATGAGCCCAGGAGCATAATCTGGACGTCTGTGGTCTGAGGTCTCTTTCTATAACACAAGCCTGAGCATACTGCTCTCCTGATTAAAGACTTTCAGTGGGTCTGAGTAGTCAGGACTCTTGCTTGCAGTTGACAGAAAGTAATGGGACCATTGAAGAATTCCAAACAGCCAAATGACAGGAGTGTATTTGCATGTTAGAAGAATCACTCTGACAGCAGCACTGTGACTAGAATGAGGGCGAGCCAGTCCAAAAACAGACAGCCCGAGGAGCCAGTATGGATTCAGTCTCCAGGATTTAGAAATGTCCCTTTATGCTGACCCAACTTGACTCCAAGCTCTTTACTTACCGGGCTGGTAGAAGGTTTCCAGGAAGCCACATGAAAATTGAGTTTGGCCAATAGAGTGGGCTGGTCCTCCATTCAGCAGCACACCTCCCCACCCTCCCAAGTTCTTGGGCACCAAAGATTGGAAAGCAGTCTCTGTGCCCGGTTGCCCATGTTGGGTGGTGGAGGTTGGGGATGGGCTGTTCCCTCCTTTCTTCCCCTCTGGGCCTCACCTGTCTGGTGTGAGAAGGAAAGCGAATGTCCAGACCCTTGTGAGGGCAGAGTGGCCCCATGCTTTGCTGGCTCTGGTTTTCCAAACCTCTGCCTGCTCGCTCAGTACACCCTAGCTTCCATGTTCCCTGTCTGGGAGCTCTTTTGTTGGGTACAATTTAATATGAAGTACTCGTCTTCCTAGTAACGAAAGCAGAGAGAGGGGACCGTCTTGGCACTCTCTGCCTCTGGGACAGGACGCTTGCTCCCCAGGCACCTCCCTCTCTCCCAGGTCCATCTTCCTGCTGCACGTGCCTCGCATGCCGGGCAGACTTAGGGGGTGCCTGTGTGGCAGGAGGACGAGGTTCCCTGGTTGCTGATTCTTGAACATCTGAAGTTCTTCCAGCCAGAACTCTCTGTTCTAAAAGTTCTAATCTCCGCAGAATGGCTGATTTATCTTGGCTTATCTAGAATCCTCTCCAGTTTTCAGCTGGGCCTTCCTAAGCCTTATCTGAAGGTCTTAGATACTCAGCTACAGAACTAAAATGGAATTTGCTCTGAGGACATGACTGACTTCCAAGTCTGAACTCCCTTAGGCATTTCATTTGGTGCCACACATGGCACCTACCATCACAGCAACCTCTCTGAATCGACAAACTTGTCACGTTAAGGATTTACATCCTTTCTCGTGGGGCGAGAATCTCCCCTGCCCCCAGACCACCTCAGTTTCCAGCACACGGTCATTTCCATCTTGTGGAAATCAGCAGTCCTGTCGCAGCATGCCGGTCTGGGAGGCACGGCCAGGCCTGGGAAGCAGGGGTGTCGTGGGCCTGGAGACTAGCACCGCTCGCCTCTCTCTCTCTCTCCTTCCTAGTAAACTTCCGTCTTTTCCTTTGATTTTTAATCAATTTGGAGTTTAAGATAAAGGCCTTCAAGATAACTTTCTCTGCCTCTCCCTTTCTAGGTATTTGCGTAGGAATCAGAGGAGTTAATCTTGTGAGTAAACTCTTAACATCTTTGTGTGTTTCCTTCCTCCCTTCTCTCTCTGTCCGGGGTTCTAAAGCACAGACGGCCCTCCGGTTCCCAGCGCCTCTGCAGGGTCTGCCTCCTCTCTGCAACACGGGGGGTGGCCTCTTTTCAAAAAGTCATCTGGCTCCCATTCTAGCAGTTGAAGTGAGTCTATGGCACAGATGTACACCAGTCTAAGATTCTTAGCACCTTCTAGAGGCACCCCACAAGTCTGCATCTCGCCCCACGACTTCAAGTATGCAGGAAGTATTCCCTTTTTTATTCCCCATAACTATCTTAATTCAGACTCCAGCCCCCGTCCGCCAACCTACAGGGAAAGTTCATCCCAGCCATTTTTAGGTGTCTCCCCTTCCCCCGTGGGGTCTGTCCTAGAACCTGGAGATTTCTGTGGCACCTGGTAGGTGAGGCCGGCCTCTGGCCTTGGCTGTCCACAGTAGCAATAGCTCTCTGCCTCAGGGCCGTGAGTGGAGGCTGGAAACGTCTGGCCTCCCCTGGCACAACACACGCAGCTGTACTCTCAAGGATTCTGCCCGCTGCCTTGGGGAGCAGAGCTGTGGAAGGAGGGGAGAGTATCTGTTTCTCACCCTCTTATCCACTCTCTCGTCCTCCTGTCCCAGAAGTTGGGCAGAGTCTCCTCGTTGGGTTTAGATGTTAACGGAGACAGACCGCGTCTGCCGTCATCTGGGCTAAAGTACAAGGAATGACCAAGTCTGCCACCTGTTTTAAATGAGCTAGAAAGGAACACTGTTGGGAGGACAAACAGTAAAATTCCAGAGTTGTCCTGCCATGCTGATTTGGAGGCCGTAACGAAGGCAAAACATCACCCAAACACTGGTCACTATGGAAATGAAGAGAAGGAAGCAGATTCGAGAGACAATAAGCTCGCAGAATCCGTATAGCTTAGTCAGTGAGAGGAATCTCGTGTCACTCCAAAGCTTCTGATTTTGGAGAGGCTGGGACGTGACACGGTGAAGACAAGGACCTATAATAACGTGGACTCTCCATCACACACTCTGGATGCAAATCTCACCTCAGCTGCTCGCTGGTTGTGTGACCACGGGCACATTAGTGTCATTTCTAAGCCTCAGTTTCCCCATAAGTAAAATGGGATTAATACTTCCCACTCATATGGTTGTTCAGTTAAGTAAAGTGATGAAAGCCATGGCCGTGACCTGGTGAGCATCCAGTAAACCTTAGCTCTTATTACATAGTGGTACCAGGAGCTAAATTCGGTAACCCTGTTCGGAAGAACAAGTGGAGGGTTACCCCTGCTTAGAACAGGTGACCTCCAGAGGCACTGGGAGACATCCAGGCTGAGAGGGACAGAAGGAAGGTAGAGGGATTCATCTGGAATTTGAAAGAAAGTTCAGGATTAAAGATAAGATGTGGGAAGCCCATGACCTCAAGGAGTAGTTGAAACCTTGGGTTGTGAATGAGGTCCCCCGGGGATTGTGCAAGAAGGTAGAGGGCTAGGTGCCAGGCCCATAAATCTGTTTCAATTTTAAGCAACCTTTTTGCAACATGTCTCTCAGTGTCATTTTTAAATGACTCCGTTGTTTTGAGACAAATATCTCCTTTACGGTCTCCACATCAGAGGGGTAATCTCATCGTTCACTGTGATCCACCTCACCGAAATAAGATTTAGTTGTCCATAATCTACCCAATCGGGTGGGCTCCTTTCTGTCTGGAATTACAGTCTTTAGAAAATAACTTATTTGGGAGGCTCTTCAAAAACACACCTTGCACATCTTCAACCTAGAGGAGTCCTTTGCTGAAAACCAAAGCAGAATGCCCAGTGTTGGGGGCTTGCCCAATTCTTGCCCACTCAAGTCGTGAGAAATAAAAAAGTCAGTCTGAAGAATTTTCTTAAGCCAAATCAGGAGGAGCTAGAAGTGAATGAACTGAAACGAGAGGGAAATCCCTTTGTTCAGTTCGGGTTTCAGTGGATGCTCGGCAGGCGGCTAATAACAGAAAAAGACATGTTCTTAAATGGCGTTCTCAGAAGCACATGCCTAGAGAAACATTGTGACAGCAGAAATGCCTTCTAGAAATGCTGCACTCTAGATTCATGAAACTTTAGTTTTTGTCATCAGTGAATACATAAATCATTTCCCAAAAAGTATTTCCCCTTTATTTAAAACAATTAACTATAATCTGCTTACTGTGTGTCAATCCCCGTTCCTAGAAAAATGTGATTTTTTTCTTGCTACTCTGGAACTCAGAAACATCTCTATTTAGGAACGTTTAATGTTACAGGGTCATTTTTTACCAGAGACTTTTTTTTTTTATATAATTGACACACTAAAACCGTTTTCTCTGAGTTCGAAATCTAAATTCTGACCTGAAAAGCAGTCTGCAAGTAGCATCCTGTCAAGCTTAGATGTGTTATTTTTCCTGACTGTCTCGTCCCTGCTTTATTAAACTGTCGTATCCTGCACCCGGTTTTTCCCCGGGGCCATGCGGGCTTTCAGATTCTGCGTCGCATTGTTAGCTATTGAAGCATTAGGCCGAGGCCGAGATGGCAGGTGGGAGCCAGAGGGACTCCATCTCCTCCTGCCAGACTTCTCCTCTTTCACTGGCGCTGCGGACATTGAAGAGCTTAAGAGTAAGCTCCCGTGTGAGCCCTCGGAGGCCAGGGAGTATTGTTGAATTCAGAAAGGAGTCTCTTTCTTTTAGTGATAATTTGAATATTTTGACAATGAAGCTAAGCTACTTCACTGCCTGGTTTGCGTACTTGATGTCTTGGGCACCCTTCCTAGTGAAGCAGAAGAGAGCCCCGCCTCTCCATCCATAGATTGGTATTGTCCGTTGAGGAGATGGGTAGGAGCAAAGAAGAATCATCCAGCAGAATTTTACTCTCTTTAATGTTTTAAAGCCCTTTAAAAAAAATAAATACAGGCCTTTGGAGACCACCCAATTAAACCTCCACAATAAATGTGGAGTATTTTGAGAAGAGAGATGGAGCATGAAGATGATTTGTGAAGTGTTTACACATGCAAAGCGAGGAATACATTGAAAACAAATTCCCTGGGTGATTCAGACAAGGAACCTACTCACCTCCAGTTTTTTCCTGAATTGTGATGGGTTATTTTTAAACTTTAGTTGTCTCAAGATGGCCTTAATTTTTTCCGTTTTTAATTTAAAAGGATGTTCTTATACAAAATAAATGGACGTAGCCTTTTTGATCAAATTAAAAGAAGTAAAAACAGGCCACCAGGTGAATAAATCGCTTAGGTGAGATGTAATTGGCTTTGTTTCGTAACAGATTTACCTTTGTGCTGGTTAAGAAAATCCTGAGAGGCTTTCCCCTAAGAAGATCGACTGGTTGGGATAGTCTTAGTTGGAAGAAGCCAAGTTTTATAATTAACTGGTGAACAGAGATACTGGTTTCGGAATGCTCCCCAGGGCTCAGTCAGACTCGGCTCCTGGAGACCTGGTGAAAACAGATTCCCAGGACCCCAGGGATGCTGCATCACACTAGTTTGTGCCACGGCCTGGGACTCTGTATTGTTAAAAGATTTCCCTGGTAATTCTAATGCATAGCCAGGCTTGGTGACCACCGAATGCCTATTCAGTTTGGAGACTTCAGACTTTTCACCCTGCAAATTTGATAAATCTCTACGTTTATATGAAGCTTTTGTTGAAAATTAATGTCCACTGGCTACTGCTGACTTTTTTCCATTCATAATTTGTTTCAGGTTCTGTTATGGCATAGATTTGCATACCTGTTGTATGGTATTCTGATATTGTTGCTTTAAAAAAAGTACCATTTCCTCTGAGTGCTATTTTGAATATTTTATGTAAGCAATTTCATGTGTTTTTTTCCTACTTGCAGAAAGCAGGGGAAAACGTCAGGGTTTTCTAATCCAATTGCAAGTAGGAGAAAGGATAGAGTATAAATACTTAAAGATCTTCTTGGAGATACTGAAAATCTTTTAAGTTACAACATTATGAACTTTATCACACCTTTTAAATACATCAGATGATCTAAATGGTTGACTTTCCCCATGTGGTATATCTGAGACATTTTTAATTAAGGGTGGTGGGTCTATTGAGGTATTATACTACCAGATTTTAAAGTTTAATATTATCTGTAAAATCATCTATTAAAATGCATGAAAAAGCAGTGGAAAATCTCAACACATTGTTGGTTGTGTGTGTGTGGTCTTGAAGTAAAGCTCACGTTGACACATAACAGGGGGAATGTTTTTCTAGCTTCATTCACTGAAGATGTGCAAGATCTCTTACAGGTTTGAATCCTCAGACCAACTTCGGACAGGACTCCATGACCACCTCAAAGCCGATGTTTCCTGTCACCGAGTAGGTACGCAAACCATCGTAGCTTTTAAAAGTTATTTCTATCTGGGTGTGTTTATTCATAATTGCTTGGAAACACATAGTACCATTAGTCAAGGAGGTTCAGGGTACTTCAGAAAGGTTCTAGTAGAGAATAAATACATTTCCCCCTCAAACTGCAAAATACCTTAGAATAGAGTTCTTTTAACCTTTTCTTTGTTTTTGGATAGATGTATGTTTTTATTTATCTTGAGGAAATACTTAGGAGAGCAGTTCCTGGGTTCTACGGTAAGTGTGTGGTTAACTTTAAAAAGTGTGTTAACCTTTTCTGTTTTAAAAGCATGAGTACACTCTACTCAGCAGGGAATCAGATGATGCAGTTAGCAACTTATCATATCCTCTGCTGTCCCCCATCCATGGCCCCAGTAATACCTGCAGATCTATGGAATTTTCTGCTGACAGCCCTGTCAGTTGAAAGGCTTTAAAGCTGCTCTGACAACACTCCTACCTTGTGTACATAGAGGACGTGTAAAGGGCTACCCTCCCCTTGGTGGCAGATGTTAACTGATAAGCCTGGGGAGGATGCTGTTCACATACCAGCTGCACTAGGGAACCCAGCTATGGGTTCTGAGGCTTTCTTTGGAAATATTGCAGTAAAAGCTACTGCTGATGACTGCTGCTCATGCAGGCAGCTTAGCTAGGAGGATGGCAAGGTGGAAGTGGAAAGGGCACTTGGCTGAACTCAGAACACCTGGGTTTGGCCTCTGGTCACCATCGTCGTCATCAATAATGACATTAATGGAAGCTACCACTTTGGGTACTTGCTGTGCACCAGGCACTCTGCTTCGTACGTTACGTGCAGTATCTTATTAGTCAGTTCCGATGGGCAAAGAACTTAAATCTCTGGACTCGGTTAGGTGGGGATAAAGACGCCTTTCTACCTGTCTCACAGGTCTGTCAGATGGACATGATTAGATAAAACAGCATGAGAGGGCTTTATGAGTTCAACTGAAATATAATATTGTGTGGTAAATATTATTTTGGTTCCCTTTGAAATATAATACTTACTAAATAATATTTTGATTTATTGGCCAAGAAACTGAAATGCATCTCAACGTGGCCAGTGTATCTACTAGAAACTGAGAAAGGCACTAGCACTTCTAATTAGGTGGGGAGGGGGATCTCGCCCTTGTGTCTTCTGTTTACCATGTGGTTGACATGAGAAGACTGGGCATGATAACCAGGAAGGGCCCGGGATGTGTCTGCCCAGGATTCGGTGGTGAGTCTGTGGGCTGAAGACAGGTAGGGGCGGCTGACACGCCTGCGGTGTCTGCGTGGGACAAGCCCAGGCAGGATGCACAGGACGGTCGCTGGGCAGGCAGGGAGGAAGAAAAACCTGAGACATCGCTATAGGCTACTGGGAAGGAGCATCAAGCATGTGGCGGCGGGAAATTGGGGCTTATTGTAAGCAAGGTGCCTGGCCTCCAGGGCGACAGGAACACAGAGCAGCACAGTGAAGCCGCCGCGGACGGGCTGTGCGCTAGACCACACATGTGGATCGCGAGGACAGCTACTTCGAGGGTTCACGTTCCTCCCCATTGAACCGGCTGTGATGGTGAGGGTTTGTTAAACAAACAAAGGAGTGAAAGCTGTGAATGGGGGAGAGAAAGGACTTAAGGTGAAAAGGAGAGGCAGCCCACTTGCTAGTGGTCCTCTCTTCTTAAGCATTCTCCCCCATTTCCTTGACATTCCTGTCTCCCTTTCAGAGGAGCCGGTGCAGGAACTTGGAAAAGTTGCCTTGTCTCTCCAGGGCCATTTCCTTTTAAAATGGAAACCTGAGGAAATGTTTATCATCTTAAAAAGAAAAAAATTAAAAACTGGGGTCATCTTAAAGGGCCAGTGATAACAATTAAGTATTTCTGGATGAACAGCTTGCTTTGCACCGTTTGAATTTATTGGACGTGACATGGAAAGGCCAAGGGAACATTCTCACTCTAGCATTGTGCAGTGGTTTCGTCTCATCAGTAAGGCGTGTGGCTTCAGAGGTGGCCGGCTGCTCCTGGAGGTGGGGGAGCCAGCGTCGGACCACGGGCGGCGATTTCACGCATCTCTCTTAACTCTGTACAAAGTTTAGAGTGAGTTCCGGGTGCTCGTCCGTTGAAAAAGCTTGGGGAAAAAAAATAGTGTAAGCTGTCATTTAAAACTGCCAATTACATTCGTGTCCATTTGGGTAATCAGATTTGGTCTCAGGCTCATCTTGTGTAAAAAGAACCACTTAGTCTCAGAACAGTACGTTTAAATCTGTTCCCTCAGGCTAACGAAGTTATCCGTGGGGGAGGGACAAGGGATTACTCGTGACTTTTTTCCTGTGTAAATCGATCTGTTGATGAAACGTCCTCACTTTCGCTGGCTCCCGGTTCCCCACAGGATAACGCCAGGCCGTTTGTGTCGGGGCGCTGCCTCCCCTCTCCTCTCCTGCTGCCCCACTTCTGCTCACACCTGCGTTCCAGCCGGGGTAAACCGCCCGACCCGCGCTGCCCTGTGCTGCTTCGTGCCTCTGTGCTGTTATATGTTCTTCCTTCTGCCGAAAATGCACCTCCCTGTGTCCACCTGGTACACTCCTAGACTCAGCCTAGGCAGTCACTGTCAAAATTTAGAAAGTACAGGTATTCAAAAAGGAACGACAAAGTCATCTCTAATTCTGCCACCCAGAGATAGGTTGCTAACATATTGTTATCTGTACCATCAGGCCTTTTTCTATTTATTTGAGATATTGTTGTTTTAGGATCAAACAGTCCACCCAAGTCTTGAGCATCCTTTCCAAATCTCATATAGCTTGTAAGTTTCCTCGAAGAGACTTTAACTCATGAATCTGGCTTCCGTCATCGTGACTAGTATGCTTTTCTTATTTCTTTTCTCAGTGTGGGCCTTTACCCTCACACACTTCCTGGGAAGGAACCAGGCTTTTCTTTTCCCTAGAATGGTAACCGCCTTTGGACAATAGGCCCGGCCGCTAATTAGGTAAGTTTTGGTTCCTCTGTGCCCTACTCTTAGAGTCCCAGGAAGAGAAATCACCGCTGTCAGCTATAGAAGTGGACCCTAGAAAAGCCCAAAGGCGAGTCGCCGAGGGTTTGTTGGGAGGGAGGAGGGGGATGTATTTTCGGCTGTCACAAAGGAACAGTCCCCATCACTGACTTTAATGACTAGAAAATCTTCTCCTAATACCAGAGGCTCTTGTCTGGATTTCAGGACGGCTGTCCACCCCTCACCCCCACCATGCCACCTAGAGTTCATGAATAGTCTTCTGAAAACCAGGCCCGTCTCATCTCAGCTTGAGAACGAATCCTGGACTTCACATTTGCCTCTAGGATGCACATACGTATTTTGCTTGCTTGTAGACATTTGATATTTCTTCCTAAATGTTTATATTTTTAAAAATACAGTGTCTGGTGGGGAGAAGAGGAGGAGAGAAGGTTTAAGAATCTGTAAACGTGTTTCCTTCCCTTCTTTCTTCCGGATGGGTATTATGCGGAATGACACACGCCACAGAAGTGCTTGGGCCCCGTCGGGGGACTCTCGAACTGTGCAGGCGCCCCCCGCCTCCGCTCTGTCCAGGGGAGGGAAGGGCAGTGGGCGTGCCTCCAGACCTGTTTCAGATGAAGCACCTCAGCGTGATGGACCCCGGGTCCTGGTCATCAGTCCTCTCCCCTTGGTACTGGGGCTTCTCTTAGTCCTCTGTGGCTCTCTGAGGTTCCCAGTCCTGGGCTTCTGCCGTGGCCATGGCTTCTTGGGGCTTCCGTCCATTCCAGTGGAGACCGAGTTCTGTGGGCATCCCCTACCCACTCCTACCTCTTCTCTTCCTGCCTTCCTCACCCCACCTCCATGCAGACCTAGAGTGGCTAGCCTTGACTATTAAATAGGTTAGATATTATTTTCATCTGCTAAACATATTATGACAAAGAAAGGCTTCCACCTGTAAAAAGCCTGCCTTTTTTCTTTTTTTTTTCTGAACAAGATTTGCCCTGAGCTAACACCTGTGCTGATTTTCCTCTATGTTGTGTGTGGGTCGCTGCCACAGCGTGGCTGCTGACAAGTGGTGTAGGTCTGTGCCTGGGAACCGAACCTGGGCAGCGGAAGGAGAGCATGCTGAACTTAACACTAGGCCCCAGGGCTGGCCCCAAGCCTCCCTTCTTCTAGTAGAGTGGGGGACCACACAGGGGTTTGGAGCTATTAGGGAGTTGTTTTATATTGTCACCATCTAGAAATTGTTTTGGAACATCTTATCAAATTTTTTTTTAATGCCACCTTAATTCTCATTTTGCTTATTTTTGTCACCATAGACTTGTCACTACGCTATCTCACCCAAAAGGAACTGGGGGACTTTAGAGGGGAGGGCTTCTTCTCTGTCCTTGGCGCCTCTGAGAGGTACATGGCCCCACAAGCCTGCTTCCCGCCCCGTTCCACAGTGCAGGGTAGACATCCCAGGGGAGGATCGGTCAGGCTGCAGCCTGCCGTGGAGAAAACCAGTCCCTCCTCACCCCCAGGACAGCGCACTCTGGGGAGGACAAACACCGGTGATCACAGTTAGGATCTGAGGCCACCCATGTAGAGCTCAGAGGAATTCATAAAGTCGCTTATTGAAGCCAGAATGAGAATGGTGTCTGCTTCCCTGAAGCCAAAGGGTGTCGTTCACTGAATTTAGTCTAGAAGAGTAGCTCGGCTCCTCCTTCATGCTAGGTCTCCTTGCTGGCCTGAATGCCCATTAGGCACCGTTAAACTCAGCATGTCTACAACTGGACTCCTAACTCCTGTGTGTTGCTGGATTTTTCTTCTGGGACTCATCCTTCCTGTCCCTGTCTGCCACCACCGTCACCTCTTTCCTCTAACCTAACCTAAGCCCTCATCTAATGAGTCTGTTTCCAAAGTGTCATTTCAGCCTGCCCTCACTTCCTTTCTGGGCCACCATTATGTCTTCTGAGATACAGCAGATGCCAAGATGGTCTCACTACCCCTGGTCCCACAATGCTCCAGTATATGGTACACATCCCTGCCAGAATTATTGTCAGAAAGTGTGATCTGACCATAAGTCCATTGCTTATAAATGGATTCCTGTTGCCTGGCTCCCTGGTCTCCAGTCCTGGGTGGTCCTTGCCTCTTGTAGTTTGGCTCCTCTCGGTCGTCTGTGCTCACTGAGGCTTAGATTTCTGTGCTTCTGCCCTTCCCATTGCCTCATCCCATTCCTGTTGAGATAGTGTTTTGTTGGTATTCTCTGCCTGCTTCTACCTCCCTCTCCCCACCTCCACATAAACTCAGCGTCAGTGGATAGCCTTCATTAAATAGGTTAATCAACCTGCTAAAATATTACAACAGAAAAGCCCACCTTCCCCTAGTGGAATGGAGCAATCCCTCGCTGACCCTTCATGATTTAGTCCTTGCCTCTCTCTGCAGCCTGTTTGTCCACGTTGCCCCCATATTTGCATCATATTCCAGTCCTGTTGAACTACTTATGTTCAAGTGCCCTATGTTGATTGATTCCTTTGGCCTGAAATAGATCACCTCCCCACGTGAACACTGGGTAGACTTGCAGGCTTGGCTTTAACTTTGGCTTCTTCATGAAACCTCTCTTGATCCCCCAAGCAAAAGATGATCACTCCTTAGATAACCGTATTCCTTATCCACCTTGAGTTTTAATAATTACATTCACTTGTGTGTTTTCATGCATAAGTCTTTATAGTGCAATTTAATTGTATCCTATCTGTTAATTCCTAAGGAAGAGCATCTTTGAATGCACATGTCCTCCAGGCTTGTGTGTCACCTCTTTCCCTGCCACTGGGCATTACTTGGTTTTGCCTCAATTTTTAATTTTTGCCAATCTGCGTTTGAAAATTGAATTTCCTTCCAGTGTATTTGTTTGTTTGGGTGGGTGGGAGAATGTTAAGAAATAAAACAGAAAATGTCTGATGTGTTAAGTGCATGACAAAAGAAAAAAGAAAAGGGGCAAAGGGGGCATAGGAGTGCCAGGGGTAAGGCTGGGATCAGTCAGGGATTAAATGGGTTAACCAGGATTGGAGTTTGGCCAGCCAAGTACAATGGAGAGGGAAGGCCTACAGATTAGAAGGTACCAGGGAAGTGATTTTAATGATGGACCAAGAAATCTAACCTGCATAAAATTATGCTTATTTTCATTTGTTTATTGGCTCTCTGAGTTTCTCCTACTGTGAAATGCTTTTTTATTTTATTTTTTGTTCTTGCCTAAAGTTTTAAAGTTTTGTTTTAAACATTAAGCCTGTAATCTGTCTGGAATAAATTTTATATATGATGTATGGTAGGAATCTAGTTTCCTTATTTTCCATATGGATAACCAATTATTAAGTAGTCTGTTCTTTCCCCATGATTGCAATGCCAGCCCTGTCATATATTAAGTTTCCATACAAGGCTGGGTCTGTTTCTCGCTGTTCATTCTGCTCTATTGGTCCACTTGTCTAATCCTATGCCTATATCATACTGTCTTAATTACTGTAGCTTTTTTTTTTTTTTTTTTTTTTGTGAGGAGGACCAGCCCTGAGCTAACATCCAATGCCAATCCTCCTCTTTTTTGCTGAGGAAGACTGGCCCTGGGCTAACATCCATGCCCATCTTCCTCTACTTTATATGGGACGCCGCCACAGCATGGCCTAACAAGCGGTGCATCGGTCCGCACCCGGGATCCGAACCGGTGAACCCCAGGTCGCCGCAGCGGAACGTGCGCACTTAACCGCCTGTGCCACCGGGCCGGCCCCATTACTGTAGCTTTTTAAAAACATATTTTGTTATCTTTCACCTTTGTCTTCTTTGGGTGAAATCATGGTCTGTTGGTATAATGATGAAAATGATCCAGTAGAACTGGAAAGGTCTTGGCTATTCTTGGACTTTTCCATATAAAATTTAGAATGATGTTGTCAAGTTCCAGCAAAGAACTCCGTTGAATTTTTACTAGAACTTCATTGAATTAGTATATAAATATGGAGAGAACTGACAGTGTTACAATAATTCTATCTGTATTTCCCTATTCATGAACATGGTATATTTCTCCATTAATTTAGGTCTTCTTTAATGTCTTTCCGTATAGTTTTATAATTTCTCTGTAAATATCTTGTACATTTTTGGTTAGATTTATTCCTAGGTATCTTTGTTTTGTGGCTAATGTATACAGTATTTTTAATTATATTTCTGTTTGCTGGCATGTAGAAATGCAGTTGATTTTGTATTTTGATTTTTATAACTAAACATCTTGCCAAACTTTCCAATTCTAATATTCTATATGTGGATTCTTTGCAGTTTTCTAGTAGACAGTCATCTATAAATAATGAAAGATTTATTCCATTCCAATATTACATCTTTCATTTCTTTTTATTGCTTTCTTGTATAGTCCACAACTTCTAGTACAAATGTTTAACAAGAAGCAGTGATAATAGGTACCTTTATCATATGATGAAGATAGTAAACTGTTTCATTAGCTTAAAAATTATCTCTTTCCTGTTTCTTAGTCTTGACGATGCATGTTTTAACCATTTAATCTATGAATGATTTTACTGTTAATTAGTCTCTGGGTGAGATTATCTGGGTTATAAAGGGTCACTTCGTGGTGTTAATCACTAGTGAGCATTAGGACTAGCAAACAGGTAGAAATAGCAGGTACTCTCAGAAGAAGACACTGGCAAACAGAAAGATGGGTGAGCATCGCTGGGGAGTTTATTACAACCGCAGGTTCTCAGATGCTCCCCCAGCCAGTGTGACTTCAATGCCGGTCCCTAACCCTGGGGTCTTGCACTTGCCACTGCCTTTTTTGTTGTTTTCCTTAAAAAAAAAAAAAAAAAATACTCTTCTTCTTTTAGAGATTTCTCTCTCTCTCTCTAGGATATTAATGATAATTGTTTTTGATCTCGTCTTCTCTCCGTAGAGTCTTTTTTTTCTTCTTTATCCTAGCTGCTTTTTTCTATCTGCTCTGTGTCGGTTTTTCCTATTAGATGCTTCCTTCTGATGTCTGGTGATCCTTGGCTGCGTGCTGATTTATGATGGAGCCATAAAAAAGCTGATGGAGGCTTTGTATACTTAGATAGGGCTTGTCAACAAGGGCTTCGTTGTAGGGTACTGCAGGTAAACCCTGGGGCTGCCATTTGTCCTTGTCATTAGTTCTTTTCTCTTGGGCTGGTCAGCTTTCCCAGAGATGACTCCTCCAGTGTCCTGCCCTGGAGGGTATAGGCCTGGTGGCTAGTGTTCTGACAGCCAAATAGGAGAAGTACACAGACTTCCCCATAATTCACCCTGTTTCAGCATAGTACCCCCTGAGACCCTCTGCTGGAGGGTGTCGGAGGGCCGAATGCTTCACTGACAGACTTCCAACCTCTCCTTCTGTTTTTATCCCCATCCTCACCCCCACTTCCAGAGGAACCCAGGGCCCAGATTTCTGAGGCTTTTGATGGAATCTGCAGGGTAAATCGGGTTGCTTCGTAGCTTTTCATTACGGCTTAGAATTCAGCTTTCTTAGGACTGGTAAGTCAATTACTGCTTGTTTACCTGCTTTCCAGCTTCCAAAATTTTGTTGCAGTCTTCTCCTTTCCTGTTATCTTAGGCTGTGGTTTTGAAAAATCTCATGAATACTGTGTTAGTCAAGTTTCAGGAGAGACGGGTGCTACACACGTGGACCCAATTCGCCATCTCTAACCAGATATTACTCACACTATTTGTATACAGAAGGTTAGAACCCTGTCCTCTTTCAAATTCTCTAAATCTCGTGCATAGATTTGATGTTCTGAAGCTGTGGTGTCATCCACCGGACAGCTTTCTCATTAATTTTCTTCCTGAATATTAGATAAATAACTCACTTCGGCTTTCTTGCTTAGTTTAGGCCTTGTTTCTAAGAAAATAAGAGCTTAGTCACTGGGTTAACAAAAATCCGTCTCTGAAGGCGACAGTTGAAAGGAGTCAGGAGGCGGCAGACCTGATGGCTCAGCAGACTGTGGGGGAACTGCTGTGAGGGGGTGCTCCCCAGAGTGGAAGAGAGGGCAGAGCCCGTCGGTGCTTCCCACCAACGAGCACAAACGGGGGCACATTGCTTCAAACACAGTAAGGTGGAGAGGTCTTCTAGGCTGTTGACTACATAGTTCTGGAGGGAACACAGAAGAACCTTTTGTGGAGGCAGGTTCTTACCAAGCATTTTTCTCTTCCTGAGTTAGCCGTGGGTTTTAGTGATCTACTTTTATCTCTACCAAGACCACTTGAGCCCAAGCCACAGGGTCTCACCTGAACTATTATAATCACTTCCTCAGTGGTCTCTAGTGCCACCATTTCACCATGTAGAAAAGGGGCTCGTTCCTCTGCCTGGGAGTGACAGGGAAAACTCGGGAGTTGGCCAGGTGGAGAAAGGGTGCAGGACATTCCAGGAAGGTGCATAATGTGGATAAAACACAGAAGCGGGAGAGCACGTGGCACATTAAGGAAATAGCGAGTGGCTTGATCTGGGGCCTGGGTTGCCTTTGGGCCACTGTGGGGGAGGTCTGCAGATGTGGCAGGGTGACAGCCTTGTGGATCCAGCCAAAGAGTTTGTCCTGGGCAAGAGCCTTCTTCCAAGTGATGTGTCAGCTGAGGTGTTAGTGGACTTAATGATAATATCTGAGTACTTTCTTGAGGATATGTATATACACACACACACCTTAATAAAAGAGTTTTAAAGATGCTGACAAATGAATCCCTAAGATTTTGAGGGCAACCTCAAAAGGTAGGCCTGTCTTACATGATAGGATCTGTTAAATTATCATCTGTATCCATATTTGAAATGAAATTGATACAAGTTGTTTACTGCTTGAATTTCAGAAGAATATCATTATAAAACCTATTTTTTTTTTACTTTAACCTGGTAAAATGCAGTGATTGAGGCATAAAATATATGGCCCAGGGGTTAGGAGATATCAGTGACTCTGTGAAGAGTCAGACTGACTTGGTAGCACCAAGAGGAATTTTTTCTTTTTCCTCTAAGTCAATGTCCTTGAACCTATTTGATCTAGGACCCTTTAGAAAATCTGAAGAAAGCTACGGTCCCTCTCCCCATGAGAACTCCAATACGTGTCTCCTAATTTTGCACAGAATCTCAGAGAATTCACAGCCATGGGCCCCACTTGTGAAGCCCTGCTCTTAAGTTAAGGCTGAAACCCAGCCGCAGCCATCTGGTCAGGCGCTCCTCAAGGCCTCGCCTCTGTAATTCTCGACCCAGTGAGCCCAGCCCCTTGAGCACCCATTTTGCTGTTTAGACGTACAATAAGCCCCACCTCTCCTAACATCGTACTTGCTCAGATACAGCACCTGACAAATTTTACAATGCATGTGCATAATAAAAAATAAGCAGTTACCACTACCTGGAGGTTCTGAGATCTTCTTCTTTCTCGTGCTGATGTTTCTGGATGGTTTTTCATTGATGATAGAGACTTGCTATCAGGTCCTTCAAAGAAATGACATTGAGGGAAGCACCCTCTCTAGAATCCTCCTAGAGCCAAATAAGCAACGAATTTCCACCTCTCCCGCTCCAGGGTAGGCTGTTTCATATTGTGTGAGTATAAGAAGAAAGAGAACCTCGTTAGAGGCCCTTTTTAAATCGGCGTGAACACATTCATGTGAAAACCATCCCAGGGTTTGGGAGTATGAGAGAGAGGGACTCGCTGGGAGTAGAACCTTCTTATCCACAAGGAGTGGTGATGAATGGAGTCAAAAAAGGAACTTGAAGTACCCATGTTGGAAGACTAAAAATGGAAATTCAATTTCCTCTCAGAAATGGGCCTTGCATTGTGTCCCTCGGGACAATGGAAATAGAAGCCAGAAGTCATAGTTTATTTTGAGAATGTTGTAAAACACTTGTCCCCCATTAGATGATTGTGTTACGCAGCACTGGGGACGTCCTGGAACTACACGTGTGCTCTGACCTCTCCCTCTACCATCCTATACCACCAGCCCTCAGGGAACACAGCCCTTCCTGGCTGTTGCCATATATATATGTTCTTATTCCAATCTGATCCTCTCTCATCCCCAAAATAATCAGCATGAACAGAATGAAGCAGATGGCACAAGCCTTCTTTGGCACGCTGGCAGATCTGTATCACTCACTCACTATTTTTAGAATCAAGGGGATTGAAAATTATGTCCTGAGATGTTTTGGGGGAAGACTTACTATCTTTCCAGGGTGACAGGTGTTGAAATATTACCATATTGAAGACTCAAATGCGATCTATATGTCAAGTCACAGAAGAGGCTGATGATCATCAGGACCATCCCTTTGTCAGCTCGCTGTTAGGATTGTTGGTGGTTTGCCAGATAATAGAAAGTTAATCACAAGTCTGTTTTAAGGATGTGGCCAGAAAGCGCATCGGGTTTCAACCCAAGATTGGAATCAGCAGCAGCCCCCCGGTGCTGGTCAAGTGCGTGATGATGGGAGATGTTGTATTATCCACACAGTTGATTTTTTAAAAATAGCTGAGCTTTGATCCTCGGCCACCACGAATGTATAGTCTGTTGGGAAATACTATTTTTATAGAAGTTTGTGATTCTATCATGAAAACAGTAATTATGTATATTGAAAGTCCAATTAATGAAATACACAGTTATGGTGAATGAATTGTTTTTACTATTTGTGAATTTGAATTCATTATTAAAAAAGACTTCCTGAGGAAATTAAAGAGTGTTCACTATCATATGAGTCATTCAGTTCAACATTTGAGGACCAGCCTTGCACTCAGCGTTGGGCTAGGTGTATTTAACACACAGACTTAAATCTCAAAAAAAATAGTCTTGGGAAAAGACATTCATGAAATAAGTTAAGTCTAAAAATTTTTAAGTGACTTAACTTTTTTTGTTGTTCTTTGAAAGTTCAATGGGGAACAAAGAGTTGGAGGAAATGTATCTCATGTTTAAATAAAATGTGGCCGTTGTCTAAAATTCCCTGATTATAGCCGCCATCTTTGAAGGCCCAGGGAAACGTAGGTAATGATGATAACTATTGAATCTAGGGAATGTGAATCTAGGGAAGTGGCTGGAAAGTGGATCCGGGAAAACTTGATTCAATGCTAAAGGGCAGGCACTTTTTAAAAAATTGAATAGATCTTATTTTTCCTCTTACTCTTGGTGTGTTGGTAAGCAGTCAAGGTTGATATTTGTTGAGAAACAACGAATGCAGGTTTATTACTTGCCACCTAGTGTGTCCTTCCTGTGTGTGTGAGCGTGTATATTATCCAGGCTAGTGGTTCCTCCCAGTGTGAGTAATGGATGGTGAATTATATGGAGGGAGAGAACATGTGTCTTTTTCCTTTATATCCACAGCTGAGTGGTTAGAACCATGTGCCAGTGTGCAGCCGATGGCTTCTACTTTTAATCCACGTTTCCTAAGTACTCTCTATTTGTGTGGTGTGGTGTTAGATGACAACGTGCTTTCAGCTCCATCTTGTTTCCGTTGGTTTCCCCAACAGCCTGTTTACATCTGTGGATATCACAGATGAGGGAACGGAGACTCAGGACATAGCTACTCAGGGGGCAAGCTGGAATTTGAACTGGGGGATCTTCCCGCTATATTCACAGAACAAGTGAAGGGATCCACACAAATTCCCCCTGTGCTTCCAGGATACACCAGAGGGTGAATCAGCCACATAGTTGTGTCTGAAGGAGAGCACAGCCTTGCCTTCACCTCTTTTGACAGTGAAACCGCAAGTCCGCCTGGCTGTCCAGTATAGCAGCCACCAGCCGTATGTGGCTATTTAAAGTTAAATAAAACAGAAGTTTCAGTTTCTTAGTGCTACATTTTGAGTGTCTCTTATATATGACATTTCCATCATCACGCAAAGTTCTATTGGACATACTGGTCATTTCTCAGAAAGCAAGAGCTAGGGAGAGCGAATTTATTGAAAGAAGTTGAAAAAAGTATATGGAGGGGGTTGGTGTAGGTGAGAGAAATATAAAATCCTTACTACCAAACCAGCTCCTTCTCCTGAGAGTAGTGCTATTTTGAATTCAGCTATAAAGAGAACAAGGAAAAGATGGATTTCAAACTTCATATTGTGTGTACATCTTCATCTTTTTTAATAGACCTGGAAAGAACACAGAGACTTCAAGTGAATGTATCTACTTAATGATGATGATAAATTCTCAGCCTTTTATAGCCAGGCCGGTCTTATGGCCAGAGTTAGGCTGCATGACAAGTAGGACACATCATGAGACCTGGCAGCAAAAACTCGGCCACACGGGATGGAATTCCTGGAAGGAATTATTTTCTTTGTGGCCAGGGTTGTTGGGGATGCCTCAGGCATGGACTGGATGACCATGAGGGAACCAGGACGCGGGGAGAGGGGTTTGGGCAGAGCCAGGACGGGGGCTCAGTTCAAGCCACACTTGGCCACAGAGGAACAAGGTATGTGCGTGCTGCCATCAGAAAGAAGGTTTGGTGCCAAGATGCTGGCTGAGAACGCCAGTGTCCCTGGCTTTGGATCAGTGCTGCAGCTTCAGGTCAAAGTGCACACGTCAGCTCTGAAGGTTCCAAGCAGGTGGGGCCAGACGGTGCGGGGTGTCTGCCTGGTGCCGGCTCCCTGCGAACTCTGACCAGACGCTGAAAACATCTGAGCTGGTTGACGAGGAACGCAGGACGTGTGCTGCGGTTTCTGCCCATTAGAGAAGGAATGCGTGTTTGTTTAGGCGCATGTGCCGTGTGCTGGTATCTTTAAAATGCTTGGACTGTTAGAATAAAATGTTATCTAGCTGGACTCCAGCTTTCTGATCTGAAAGCTACTGAAAAGGTAAGTAAAAATTAACTTTTAACAGTAAAGAGCAACTCGAAAGACTTGGCAATAAATGAACGGGTGCAGGAAAGAGGTGCCTGGAAGACCCGCTATGGTTGATCAGTTTCCCGTGAGGGCCCGGCTCACCTGACAGAGTTCAGGAGAGGCTGGCCTGTGTACAGAAGCGACTCCAGTGTGTTTAATGCAAGCAGATAGGACTCTGATTTTTTTAAGTATTGGCACTTGAAAGGTAGTGTCCACCACCTGAGAATTGCTCTGTCTAGAACAGCCCAGGATTCTAGGTGGCCAGGGTTTACCGTGGCGTTCATGATGCTGCCTCAGACTCTTCAGGCTCCTCAAATGGCGGGCCAGTGGTAGACAAAGACGAGCCTGGTTTTTGGTGACTTGGCCTAGGTTGGAAGGTGGAAATGATTTGGGTTTGAGGCAGGTTGAGGTTGAGGAGGCAGCAGGCCCCCTCCTAGGAGTGGCCCCCGACAGGTAGTTGGGCCTCCAGGGTGGGGTTGGGGAACAAGGAAACGTCCCCGTCACCGAAAAGGGAAGAGACTCGGGGAAAAGTTTACTAGAGGACGGAGCCTACACATCTACAGGCGGCCTGCGCTTTCCCCCGAGCCATCAGTTTTGTTTCCCTGGGACTATTCGGTCCCCGCTCCAAAGGCACCACGTGAGTGAACTAAACTAGCTTTGAATCATGTTGTTGACATCGTAGAGTCGAGTCCTTCTGCGTGGTAACCTTACAAACAAATTAACTGAGATGTATACAAATTGCTTCGTCTCCTGGAAGTTTAAACAGGTGTGATCAACACCTTCTGTTGAGCTAACAAGTGAAGAGGAATAGCCCGTGGTTTGCATAAGCAGGGATGGTTTCTGTTTCTGTATCAGTAAAAACACTGGAACACTCTGGGGAGTTATTTTTGCCTTTGAATTGGTCAGTTGAGCCTCACTCTGACCTGGAATTGTGGTCTGAAGTAGGTAATACCGCGTCTGTGGAAATTGCTGTCTCCATTACAAAGCAAAGTGCTCCATCCACCATCAACACACTGCGTGCTTAACTGCTCACCACTCAGGAGCAGCCACTCAGGAGCAGCACAGACGGGTGGATTTGTGCGCGGAACCACCTCTTAAAGCACTCGGGAGGATGGAGAATTGGGCTGCATTAGAGCCGTTTACAGGAGCACGTGGATGCTGGGTTGTTGATGCTGAGCTGGTGGGGGAGGAGAAGCGTTGTTTTCAACTGACTAATACAAGAACACTGTTCCTCTTCTCTCCACAGACAGTCTGGTGGTCCAGGACATGCCCCGGCTCTAGTGATGCAGATTTCCTTTCTGCTCCTGGCATCTCATCTGTGCCTCAGCCTTTCTCCTCCCTGCCTGAGACTGCAGATAACTGGGAATGTGGGAAAGCGGGAAGCAAAGCTAGGGGGAGCTGAGAGGCCCGTGTCTGGGTAGAAGCAAGCCCAGGACCACAACGCTGCCTCTCCCCTGGTCTGGAGTTCAGTTGCCGTGGCTCTGCTGATGTGCTCAGGACCAGCCTTACATCTGTGCTTAAATGGCACAGCATTTGGTCAGCGCATCTGAAAAGGAAGGTGTGAGAAGCAAAGCCCATGGCCACCTACCCCTGCCAATTATGTGGCAAGACGTTTCTCACCCTGGAGAAGTTCACTATCCACACTTATTCTCACTCCAGGGAGCGACCGTACAAGTGCTTGCAGCCAGACTGTGGCAAAGCCTTCATTTCCAGATATAAATTAATGAGGTGAGAGGCTTGAGCAAAGGTACGGACTTTTACACGTACCTTTCAAGGGCTCTGTGGGCCCTCAGACCCAACACTGCGAGGGAGAAGGGATGCGGAATGTGGACATATTTCAGCCTTGAAAGCTGTTTCTCTCCAGTGATTTACGTAGTTTTATGTGACAGTTTTACTGGGCAGTGTCAATACATTCTTTCAACAAATATTTCTTCTGCTCCTACAATATGCCAGGCCTCAGAACAGAAAGATGAAGAGACCCAGGGTTGGGGAGACAGTCGTGCAGACACAATTAAAATGCAATCTATGTGCGTTGACAGGGCCGTGTGGGTGGAGGCACTTGTTCACTGCTTGCTGGGACTGGGAGGAAGGCTTCTCAGAAAGGCACAGTCTTCAGCTGGGACATAAAGGGTGAATAGGGGGTGGATAGAGGAGGTTCTGGCCGGAAAGCGCCCTTGTACAGAGGGTAGCATTGGAGGAGAACGGGTGAGGCAAGGAGGAAGCAGCCCCTAACAGGTCTCATCCACTGTCCTGAAGGGTCTGTTGTAGTCTAACGAGTCCAAATAGCGAAACATGGTTTGATTGGGATGTTAGAAAGATGACCCCGGCAGTAATTGGGAGACGAGAGAAGAGGAGAGTAGACCAAGTTGCTGTCTGTTGTAATAGTCCAGGTGTGAAATCCAGAGGTCTCATCCAGGTCTTGACAGTGAGGATGGAGAGGAGGAACACTTCCAAGTGTCAGCTTTTGGAGCTGTTTCTCAGCTTGGCTCTAAAACCCACCCTAAGGAGTGGATTCTGTTGGGGATACAGCTGCTGAGTGTGTGCATTTAATCAGGTTGCCAAAGGCATCCATGATACGCCAAAGGATAAAAATCACTCCTAACAGACAAGTTGTTTATTTTTAAATAGTGCATTTAATGTGCATGATTTCTTGAGTGTCTGTTAGTCCTCACTTCCATGAGGGAAGCGAATATATGAGATGTAGCTTCTGCCTCCAAAGGATTTTTATATCATAGAAAAGACAATATACACGACATCGATAAGTTGTGCGGTAGTCTGATTGACAGTGAAAGCTGTGTGTGCTGTGTGTGTGGTACCCTCAGAGCTACATACATAGAACTCCCACTAACGTACACGTCTTGATGCCTGGTTAAGGGAAATGTGTCATTTGCCTCTAATCTTCATGAAATGAACCTTAATGCTTCAACTTTCAGACTCCTCACATATAATTGCAGAGATGAGAGTCAAAATTTAGCAAGAGAAGATTTTTATCTGAGTGGCATTAATATGGACCACATTATTATTAAATCTTGGAGTGCCCCTGGAGGAAGGCACCTGAAAGTTAAAAAAATATGTTATGCTCCTGGCCCTCAAGAATATCACTGTTATAGACAACGTAAATAATAAGCTGATTTTTAAAATAAGCCTATAAATGCTTATGTATTTAAAAATTCAAATGTGTTCTGTACTCAAGCCAATCTCTAGTTACCAAAAATATAAGTATGGAGTGCCTACTATGTGCACCAATTCTGTTGCAAAGCGTTCCTGTTTTGTAACAAGCTTCTTATGTGTACACAGCAATTATCCTTACCCGAACACTGAAAGCAGCACTGGCTGCAGTGAAGCCACAAGGAAGATATTATAACTGTGGATCAAGACCAAAACACATATAGGAGATAAATATTTGGAAAAGACAGTGGAGCTAACAGATGACTGGAATGACAGGAATTAGGTGGGATTACTGTGGTAAACCGCACCGAAGAAGATGTCTTAAGCAATATTTAGGAGGTGGTGGTTCCGAGCAGGGGAAACAACTTGCTCAGTTAAGGGTGTGAAGTGAGGCGGAAAAGGGAAGCCGTGTACTTGGTGCAGAGCCGCCTTCTCTGCCAGCACCACTGCTTGCCTCTCCAGCCTGAAGCCGTGATCTCATGACCGGAGAGGAGAGGGGCGAGAGGGCAGGATGCTTTAGGTTTTGCTGTCTTCAAAAAGGGCGGGATTCCGTCCCATTTCCTTCACTTGCAACATAAGCTCCATTTTATAAGCAGAGGTCGAAGGAGAAAAGAACTGACTTGCTTAACTAGGAAAGAGAACGTGAGAGCAGTCAGATGGAGAAAGCAGAGGGAAGAAGGATGACTGGGCAAGGCAGGCTGGAGGCCCTGGTTGGAAGTCTTAACGGAAGTTGTTGCCCCTGAAGAATTCTAAGGTCACGGACATGATCCCGATGACACCCCAAGATGGTGGTATTTGGTGCTGACTGTAGGACAGACTGAAACTGGGGGTTTCCTGGGTTGTGACGTAAGAAGTTGAAGGAAGGAAACAAGTCATTGAAGTAATTTCAGCTCTAAGATGATCTTGTTCTAGATTGGGACTGTTGCATGAGTAAGGAACAGATAAATTAAAAGGAGAAGAATGGAATGCCAGGCCAAGGACAGAGTCAGAAAAACTCAGAGGGATGGCGGCTGGTGAAATGTGACAAGTGTTATTGCTCAGGTACCGGTTGTGTCAACCTGTGCCTTTCCCATCGGTAGGACGAGAGTAGGACAGGAAAGAGGTGTAGGAAATACCAGGTCCAGAGTTGTTAACGTGGCATTGATCTCCCCATGGGTGATCTAAGCAGATAAAAATCCTCCACAAAGACAAAAGGAGAGAGAGGCAAGAATGGGAGATCCAGGACAGAGCTTTGGGGTCTTCCTATTCCCAAGTACTGGACCAAATGGAAAGAAAGTTGTTTACATGCCAAGTCTGTAAAGCAGTTCCCCCCCATGTTATTCCTGATGGTATATCTCTACATAGCTTGTATAAGAACATAGCTATTTGCCCTCTAATAGACTCTAAAAACCCTTTATGCAACCGACGAAGGTATTTAAATACATCCGGAACTTGAAGACATCAGCATCATTTCAGATCTCTCAAGCACTTATTGCAGTAGCTACTGTTCCTCAACATGGGACCTGTCTTACAGAACTCACCACATGATATGTGTCTCTTTGCATGCCGAGCTCTGGTGTCTTGGAGGGAGTGGCTGGAACTGACTTTTCTTTCTATCACTGCACATAGCAGGCTACATTTTTTTTAAGGGAGAGAGGAAGGAGATATGAAGTTTTGCTTTATATTTAAGAAAATGACAATTAGACTCAGATCAGCTTTATATTTTTGAACTGGCTTCCAGTCTACCTCCAAGTATGGACCACCACTGTCTTCTAAGCAGCTGCTACTGTAGACCCCTTACCAATTCTCCCTCTAGAAAAGGATCGGGAATGGACAATCCAGGGTAGAAGGTGGGGTGAAAGGTATGATTAATACACTTTGACTTAAACATACTGTCTTTAAAGAAATTTGATCTTTTTTATAGAATGAGTTGTTAGAAATTCTTTTGTATCCCAAGTCACAAGCTCAGTTGCATTTAAATCATCAGTAGGACAAGCTTTAGCCTCTAAAGACAAAACTGAAAGAGTTAACTGTCAAGAGAGACGTGAAGCACTGTGTGCAAGTTGCAAGTTGTAATTAAGAGTGCTATTTGGTAAGAAATACTAACATCTAGGACTTGGGATTTTATATGATGTATTTAGTTATTAAAATGAACCTTTTTAAGTTTTAAGGATGACAGACTCAGGGTTTCTTTATATCACTGAGTTTTTAAAAACCAACAGTTTAGATTTTAGGAATTCAGTGGAGCTATGATAGAAGTGAAATTATGATGGTTTTCCAAAACTAATTTGTGCTTTACAAATATAAATATAAAATAGTTATTTCCAGATTGACTAGGATGACTATGGCTTGTCCTTGAAGCTCGGTGTTAAAGAAGAACTTAGAACTGCTGTTAGGAATAGCAGTTTAGTCCTTCTAGAAAAGACCTTTTGAATTTTGCCCGTGAAATTACCAATGACCTTCAGGAAGTGGATTGAAGGCATCTATAAGGGATCTTGAAGAAATGGAGACAGGGGCTGCACACATCTGAGATGGTAGCTGATAGAAAGTATTAAATGGAGGAAACCAAGACTTAAGCATAAAGATCTCCTGGGAGGCACAAGGCTAAGTCAGAGCGTAGGTTGGCATACTGGGTCCAGTTAGGCACTTCCTCTGAGGTTAAGGATAGACTTTTTAGTGTTATGTCTATGGCCTGCACTTTTTGTCTCAATCAGTAAAGACCAGGAATTGCATTAGGAACAATAACCTAAAATGGGGGGGTTACGGGGTTCTGTAGAAGGCAAACTGGGTTACTTTTGGAAATCCAGGAATTTTCAAAGAGTATTTAACCCCTTCCTGAAATATATTTTTCAGATCAGATATATTTTTGTGTAAGGAAGATTAGCCCTGAGCTAACATCTGCTGCCAATCCTCTTCTTTTTGCTGAGGAAGATCGGCCCTGGGCTAACATCTGTGCCCATCTTCCTCTACTTTATATGTGGGATGCCGCCACAGCATGGCTTGATAAGTGGTGCGTCGATCCGCACCCGGGATCCGAACCTGTGAAGCCCTGGGCTGCCGAAGCGCAGCATGCAAACTTAACCACTATGCCACCGGGCTGGCCCCTCAGATGTTTTTAAATACTTGTATTTGTTTAGAAATCTTTGTATACATGAGGAAAATATGTTCTCAAAGCATATTCTTTACAGGTGTGAAAATGGCATTAAGTCTTTCATAGAGCCTTTTTTTATTATAAAGTTTTAGGTATGTGTACAATCTGGGAAACAGAAAAGTATTTTAAAACTGAAAATGATCTCTCATACCACCACCTAGAGAAAACTACTACTAACATTTTAATATTGTTTCTACACCTTTCTTTGGCTCTGAAAAAACTGAGTCTATTGTGAAATTGTTCCCTCTGCTCCTAGGCACATGGCTACCCATTCACCCCAGAAATCTCACCAGTGTGCTCACTGTGAGAAGACGTTCAACCGGAAAGACCACCTGAAGAACCACCTCCAAACTCATGACCCCAACAAGATGGCCTTTGGGTGTGAGGAGTGTGGCAAGAAGTACAACACCATGCTGGGCTACAAGAGGCACCTGGCCCTCCACGCGGCCAGCAGCGGCGACCTCACCTGTGGGGTCTGTGCCCTGGAGCTAGGGAGCACAGAGGTGCTGCTCGACCACCTCAAAGCCCACGCCGAAGAGAAGCCCCCTGCTGGAACCAAGGAGAAGAAGCACCAGTGTGACCACTGCGAAAGATGCTTCTACACGCGGAAGGACGTGCGGCGCCACCTGGTGGTCCACACAGGCTGCAAGGACTTCCTGTGCCAGTTTTGTGCCCAGAGGTTTGGGCGCAAAGACCACCTCACACGACATACCAAGAAGACACACTCACAGGAGCTGATGAAAGAGAGTTTGCAGGCTGGAGACCTTCTGAGCACCTTCCACTCCATCTCGCCCCAGTTTCAACTGAAGGCTGCCCCGTTGTCTCCTTTCCCTTTAGGAGCTCCTGCACAGAACGGGCTTGCAGGTAGCTTGCCAGCTGAGGTACACAGCCACACCCACCACCCCTCGGAGCAAACCTCCCAGCCTGTACCACCGCTGCCAGAGCCCCTTGCCTCCCTCCACCCCGTAGCATCTCCTAGCTCTCCTCCTCCACCCCTCCAGAATCACAAGTACAACACCAGTTCTACCTCATACTCCCCACTTGCAAGCCTGTCCCTCAAAGCAGATACTAAAGGATTTTGCAATATCAATTTGCTCGAGGACTTGCCTCTGCAAGAGCCTCAGTCACCTCACAAGCTCAGCCCAGGTTTTGATCTGGCGAAGGGAAGTGCTGGTAAAGTGAACCTACCCAAGGAGCTCCCTGCAGATGCTGTGAACCTAACCATACCTGCCTCTTTGGACCTTTCCCCCCTGTTGGGCTTTTGGCAGCTGCCCCCTCCTGCTACCCAGAATGCCTTTGGGAATAGCACTCTCACCCTGGGGCCCGGGGAGTCTCTGCCCCATAGGTTAAGCTGTCTGGGGCAGCAGCAACAAGATCCCTCACTAGCCATGAGCACTATGACCCTGGGCCAGCTCCCCCTCCCGCCCATCCCCCATGTGTTCCCAGCTGGCACCGGTTCAGCTATCCTGCCTCATTTCCATCATGCGTTCAGATGACTGGTTTTGAGAGCATACTCTTCTCATCCTGAAAGATGTTTTAAGGAGCATTTTAAACATCAGTTACAATACAAGGAAAGCTTTGGAAAGCAGGACTGGGAATATGGCTTCTTCAGTGATGACTGGCTTTAGACAAGAGAGTTCTCGAACTGCGTGTATTGTGCCAATCTGTCCTGAGTGTTCAAGCTTTGTACCAAATTTAAGAAGCAAGTATTCTTTAATGGAACTGCGACTATTGTCATAACCGACATCCAGAGGGCTGCTATATCTAGGTGTTCGTCAACGTGAATTTTAATCGTAAGCCATGATCATAATAATGTTAACTAAGTAACTTTATGTGGCACTGCCTAGTAAGGGAACTATGGGAAGGTTTGGATTCCTCCACAATGGGAGAATTTTTCAAATAAGAGAATAACCTTTATATCGCATATTATAACTAGGCTGTGTATTTCTTTTCAGGGATTTTTCTACCTTCAGGGTTGGATGTAGTTTAGTTTCTATTGCCATAGCCAACCTGTAGTTTTACAGAAACAATGTCTTGTGGAATAATAGACGTCTCCATTTTAAAAAAGCATTTTAAATGTAGTTTGAATATTTTCCACAAGATGCTACAATGTGAGTTATCACTTCATTTATCTTAAAGACTAAACTGGTTGTCAGTTACATCTGACAGAAAAAAAAATCACTGTGTAACCAGGTTAAGTGGTAAAATAATCCAGGCGTCAGTCAAAAAAGCATTTCGCTGACTTTAATACTGATTATATTTTTAACAGGAATTTAAGAAAATATTACTGGAATTTAAATATATATATATATATTAAAAAAACAAGAATTTTCTTTGCTCTGTCTGGCTTAAAATACTACTCTGCTTAAGTATTATTTTTAATCACCAATAAATAAATGCATTTTAAATTCATCATTTAAGTCAATATTAGTTTTATTCAAAAGGGATAACATTTTGCAATGTAATTATAATCTATCTCTTGAATTTGGTATCTAATGAGTTTTAAAAATATAAAACCTAACCTTTTTTTAAAGCTCCTTTGTCTTTTGTGTTTAGAGGCTTTCTATATGAAGATATATCTTACATATAATAAACTCTACAAATCCTGCATATGGCTTGGTTAATTTTTACATACACCTGCACTGCGTTACGGTCCAGAGGGAGATACAAAACATTTCCGGCTCCCTAATGCCCTCTCCTGGCCATTACTTCCCCACAGAAACTACTCTTCTGACTTCTATTCAGCATCTATTAGAAACTACCTGTTTTTGAGTAAAATAATTATGACTTACGGTAGAAGCTTATATACTTCAGTTAAATTCACGGCCCAAGAACTTATTTCTAAAAAATATAACATTCTGAATCCTTCTACAATGTTATGTAATTTATTTCTGATGTATAGGTCAGACTACTGGCTACTGAAGTTGAGTCTACCCTGGGCTACCATGATCCAGTTTTACAATGGTGTTTACTATTAATTAATTTCTAGTACAGATTAGAAATTTACTGTATCGGGATTTCTTCAGAAAGTAGACTGTCCCCCTGAATCTGACAAGCCTGTTTATTATTTTTGCTTAAATACGGTGGGAGTGGGTAGAGAAAGGGAAGCCTTGAGTTCGTTTGCCCATCAAAGAAGCCTACTAGCCAAATGTGAGAAACCCTGGCTGCTCACAGCCCGTAACAGAGATGCTGATGAGGGTGGGCAAGCTACCCGGGGCTGGGCTGTCGTGTGTGGAGCTGACATGGCGGATCCTTAAACTACAGTTTAACTTGGGGGAGGAAACGAGACAAAGGGACATAAGTCACCTCATCAGTAGGCATCCACTGCTCGGGGATGTCAACGTCAGTCCCCACATCCCTTCTTACCTCTCCACGGGAAGCAACTCTCGCAGAGCAAGAGGGGAGAGAGCCTAGTGGCTCACCTCAGCTAAAGCCTCCCAAGATCCACTTTTATAGAAGCTTCTGCAAATACTTTCACGTGGCTTAGTAGTCTTCAGTCTGTTCCAGAACATACATATACCTGATTCACCCAGGCATGAAGCATTTGGTCCCCAAAATACAGCTCGTAAGCCTTTCAGATGTTGTGTTTGCTGCACTACAGGTGGGAGTAGCTTGGGAGTCTTGTATTTAAATTTAGACAAGAAAAATGGCTTAATTTCTAATTAAAGAAGTTCCCTGAGTTAAAAAAAAAAAATTCTTAGAATAAAAAGCATGAGTTAAGCATAAATGACTCTACAAGAAGAATTTATTAACCTTTAAGACGACAAAGAAGAAAAAAATAGTTGAGACACCACCTCCCAACATAGCTATATAAACTGTGGTGAAATGGACAGCTGATTTGTGATTTGGCCATGATTGATAAATGGCCTGAGGCCATGTAGAGCATCCTACACATGGCGGGAAGGTTATTGTAACCTGTTCCCTCTACCGCAGTGTTCCCCCAAAACCAACTGTGTGCACTGGTGTACGTGAGACAGTTCTACGTGTTACACAGACGGACATTTAAAACAGGAGTAGTAATGGGGCTGGCCCAGTGGGGGTAGTGGTTAAATTCATGCTCTCTGCTCCGGTGGCCCAGGGTTTGCGGGTTCAGATCCCAGGCGTGGACTCACGCACCGCTTACCAAGCCATGCTGTGGCAGGCATCCCACATATAAAGTAGAGGAAGATGGGCACAGATGTTAGCCCAGGGCCAGTCTTCCTCAGCAAAAAGAGGAAGATGGGCAATGGATGTTAGCTCAGGGCTAATCTTCCTCACAAAAAAAATAATAGATAAATAAAACAGGAGTAGTTACGAATTATAGTTTAGTGTTTATTAGCAGCAAATATCAAAGCTGGGATTTCACAGCCATTTTGTAGAATGAATCCAGGTAAAAAACTAATTTTCCTAGTAAGTAAATACTGCTAGTACTCCCAGGATTGTTTCACTAAAAGCTTCTAATATCGAAGCATTATTTCTTTAAAAGCCAATTAAAAAAAAGCTTTAAGTCCAATTAAAAAAGAATCTTTAAATCAAGCATCATCGTACAGGTTGATCTGTTGTTTAATGATTTTGTTCTGAAATTTTGAAGGGAGTAAATAAGAAACTTTGAAGCTAGTGTTGACTCAATCTACATGAGGAATCACGGGTATGTCAACAGGCGTCTCCGGCTCCTTCCTTAGGTGGCATTCCTGGGGACACAGCCGTCCAGGCTGATAAGTTACAGGGAGCCAGTCTGAAAGCAGAAAGGCAAGGCAGTTACTTGAGAACTTCATTGTTTCCACACTGAGAATGTCAAATAATATAGGCCTCTTTACATGTTTGTTTTAACAAACAATTCATGATATCAAAAAAGTCTCCAACTTCCTAGCAATCCTAGTCAGTGTCAGTCTCAGGGAACTGTCCCTTTTTTGGGGGAATGTGTTTGTTTGGAAAAAAGAGCAGGAGCCTTCCAGGTCAATATGAGAAATTATTCTCCTTTCCTGTTAAGTCAAGAATCAAAAACTGAATATCATTTTCAAACTATATGTTTAACAAAACAGTAAATTTCAAGAGCATACATTTTATTAACCCAACTCAGGGTTTGCCCAGATTTCTCTTTGGGGGTGCCTGCTACGGATTCATTCTCTTATAGGCTCATTAACTGAGCCTGCACATTAGAGGATTAGCAACACCTGGATTCAAGGTTAATTTTTTTTCTTACCTGGCCTCTAGGAGTTAATCTTTTTTAGAAGATTTAGTAAATCCTTGTCTCAGTTTTGCTCCAGAAGCAGGGTCCACAGCTAATCCTTTGCAGACATGAACGGATTTGTTATGATGTAAACGCAAACATCAGCAAGAAAGAAAGGAATGATTATGAAATCCTCACATTGGACTCAAAAGTCTCTGTTCTTCCTTTTTGTTTTTGTTTTGTTTTGTTTTGTAGCTATAGACAAATACTCAGTCTCTGTCCTGGGCCAAATAATAAGGAAAACAGGGATTGTCTCAGGCGCCTTCTCTCCTCGGCCGCCAGCTCTTCCCTTACCATGGACGGGCCCCACGGACCGCCACCTCAGGGGGCCCCCCACTTACACAAGCTGACTCTCCCCACCTTTCCTCACTACGGCCCCGGCCTTCAACAGGCACCCCGACTACTTCACGTCTTCACAATTCTTTGCCTGCTCTCACGCTAGAAAGGGTTTGACAAGCCGTATGGAAGCATGAGACGCCTTCCCTCCCAGGGGTTATTTACGTAGTGATGCACTCATGCCACAAACAGGGTTCTCTCCCTTTGTGTCCAGCAGCACCGTCAGGGACGGAGATGTAGGAATTTATAGACAGAGGCATACCATACCATAGTCTGTTCTGGATCACTTGGTATGGGACAGGATTCTTAGAGAAATCATTTTTCCTAAAAAGGAGTAAGTCCCCTCTGTCCTCGAGGCCTCCTTTCTAATCAGTGTTTTACAAAGGGGGAGTAGCCAAACAAGTCAAGGAAATTGTGAGTCAAACTATCAAAGGACAGAGGAATAGAAAGAGCTTTCAGTGTTCGTTTTACTCCAAGATCTACAAGTTTTGTTTCTTCCAAAGAATCACCAGCTGACCCTTCGATAGTCATTGCATTTGCTACATGATTAAGTTAGGAAAGGAGGGGATGCTAGCACAGGGAAGATGCTTAACTTGCTCCAATCCACTGGCTCCAGAAATAAAAGCAGAGCCCACATCAGCAAAGCTGTAAAATGCAATTCACTAAATATGTGAAGCCATGCAGCTGGAGAACCCAGAACTACATTTTCATGGTGATCTTAGTCTCTCTGCGTAAAGGTACTGGAGAAGCTGCTGCTCAGAGGTACCTTCCCAGTAAATCAGTCGTTCTTATATCAAAACCCTTGAGAAAACAGCCACCAGTAGATATCTGCTGACCAGGCTATAAACTCATTTCCCATCTGAACACTGGAATCTGTGGGAATGAAAGAACAGCCACACTTTTTTCTAAAACAATTTCCTAATATATATAAAAATATATATAATAAATATAAATATATATTTTATATATATATAAATATAATTACCTCCTTGAAGTTTATATTTTTTGACCCAGTTTTCCCAAAGCAGACGAAGACTTGGTTGGCTCTACCATTTCCTATGAAATGACATGCTTTACCTCTCTGTGCTTCCCTCGCCTGTCAACTAGGGATATGAATAGTACGTTTGCCCCCTTGTGTTACTGTAAGGATTAAACGAGGGTCAATGAGGATTAATATATAAAGAGTGTACCATTAAGTGTGGACTATTGTCCATGAAGAAGGGAGTTATTTAGTATGGCAAAAGAGTAGAAACCATCTACCTGCTGAACGTCAGGAAAATAGTTAAATAAGTTACGTTGTATTCTTGTGATATTATTCTATGCTTTTAAAGAAACTCTTTTGCCATAGGGAAATGTTCAAAATTTGCTAGTGAAAATAATCAGGATACGTACATGGACTATGATCCTAACTTATATAAAAGAAAAACCAAAAGAAAGCAAGAGCATAAATAGAAAAAAATGGGAAATGATATCAATATTAAAAGTAGAGATGTCAGAGCGTGGAATTATGGATGATTTTTATTTTCTTTATACTGTTTCTTCATTTTCCAATATTTTCTCCAGTAAGCATTAATTTCTTACATGATAATTTCTTAAAATGCTCTTTCTCAAAAGAAATTTTTGCAGGCTAACTTAAAGTGGCTAGAAACGAAAAGTTCCTAGGCCATCATAATTGCCTAACTTACACAGACCTGAGTGCCTGACGACGTGACACCAGCGTTGGCATTAGTGACATAGTCTGGGCGCCTCACCAAGCATTTACGGCCTCCTGGCTCTAGAGCCAGCCTTCCCTTCTAGCTTTGATTTCTGTTCACACCCCAAATCTTTTCTATGCTTTGGCCAAATGGGCCATTTGTTTTCAGATATGTCCTCTGCATTCTCATTGTCATATCTTTGTTCCTTCCTTCTGCAACTTTTCTCCACTGGTCAAACTCGAGTTCACCCTGAAAGTTCATCCCAAGTCCTTCACCTCCACGAAGCTTCCTCTGGCTCAGACTGACACCTCCTCAGAAAGCCTCCTGGGCAAAGCTGCTCTCTTTCCTGTATTCCCTTAGGACTTTCACATCTAACTGTTAAATATTAGATATAATTATAGACTGCCTCTCCCCCTAGACTTTTCAGAATCCACCGGCATGAGAAACAACCACGCATAATCACTATGTGTTGAATGAATGAATCCTCATGAACATCCATGGCAGCTGTGTGTCAACTTAGGTAACATCACATGCTCTCCTGTATCAGGGATTTTCCTGCACATGCATATCTTCTTAGAAGGCTCTGGATGGACAAGGATTGTGACTTACACACATGTATCTCCCCTGACTGAGAATTTAGAACAAAACGCTATACATGGGAGATACATAATGCTTATTTTACTCAAGAGAGTTGAAGAATGAAAGCCAGAGTTTCAAGGGGTTAACTACCAGCTAGATGAAAGACAGTAACAGGATTTATGTGGAAGGCGGGTGACACCAAGTGGCATAAACTGCTGACTGTCAATCTAGAAATAGCAAAGCCCAACAACAACAATTTTACAAAGACCCTCGTGTTATAAATAGATGAATACTGACAGAACAAAAACAGTGGACAGTAGATGCGAATCTGAATCACACACGGGCCTGTTTACATCAGTGACAAGCACGTGGTGCTTTTCTCCAAGACTTCAACATTTTTGAGAATTCACCTCCCCTCCACACACTCCTGCTTCCTCCCCAGAATGGCTCTGAATAAAATGTGACTAATTTAAAGGCACACGAACCCTGGTGACTTTATTTTTAAACGTCAGCAGGTAAGACCACTGGAAAGAACAAGAAATTAAATTGAAAAAACATGTTAAGCCTGAAATAAAACAAAAAGCTATCTCCTAAAGCTAATTAACATGCCAATTTTACTCATATGCCAATAATTTAAGTGAGAAATGCTGGAATGAATATACCCACTTTCTCTCATGTATTTCATTCAAAAAGTTATTAACTGAACACCTCATATGTGTCACGAACAATTCTAACAGGTAGGGATATAGCAGTACAAAAAACAGACAAAGTAGACAGATCCCACCTTCTTAAAACTTACATTCCTTTTTTTTGGTGGGTGGAGAGGAAACAAACAAATATGTACTGACTATTAGATGGTGACAAATGCTATTTAAAAAACTAAAAGGAGAATTATAGAGGGCTTGACTGATTTCAAATACAGAGGTTGGGGGACTTCATTGTGAAGGTGACACTTAGCAAAGAACTGAAGGGAGTGAGCAGTGCAGAGTCGTGGGAGAGTGTTTTGGTTTTCAGCAGAGGAAGCAACCAGTGCAAAGGCCCTGAGGCAAGAGTGTACAGGTCTGTTATGTTCAAGGAATAACACAGAGGCCACTGGAGCTAGACTGAGAGGAGACAGTGGGAGGAGAGGTCAGGTGGTAGTATAGAACCTAGTGTGGGCCACGATAAGAACTTTGCCTTTTACTTAACAACATCACAGTGGTTATAAACCACGATTAACTAGTCAAGAGCAAATACAATACCATTTTGCTTAGATGTACTGGCCTACTAATCTATTTTCTAATGTATCAGAATGGTGTCATTCTAATGTTCTGCTTAACGTCACGTACTGGGACATGGGACTTCTGAGTCCTAATTTAGGATCTTATGCCTTCCTCTAAAATTATTTAGTTCAAGGAAGGAAACTCTCCCCTTATTTTCAACATGACACCTGGCACGCTGTTTTCTCCCATCCTCAATCTCCTTCCAAGTTTACTCCACCAGGGAATGAAGGTCCCAGACTCTGCTGCTGAACTGGGCTCTAACATTGTACACTGTCTGAGTTATCTAATCCTGATGAATTAAGAAATATTCCCTCTTGGCAAATGAACTTTAACCTCAAACCTAAAGGAGTGCTTTTCACTGGAAGGGAAGCATTATAACATATTCTTTGAAAAAATAAGAAAACAAACATAATATAAGGAAGTTGTCTTTTCTGAAGGACACCAATCAATATACTTTAGAAAAAAGCTTGTTAGTGAGAGTTTTACCAAATGAATACACATATAATTTGAATTATTTTTTTCTAAGTGAAAACTAAAACCTACCCCATTGTTAAGTTTTCACAGATCAGGAAAAAACTAATGACTTGGGCGTAGAGGGCTGTGGGGAAATTTTCAAAATATCAATTCGATTTTTAGCCCTTGAGCAACTCATGAGAAATTTAAAAACTAATAATAGAGTTTTCTGGGGCTGTGACTTTATGAACTGTGAGACTGGCAGTTCTTACTCTGGTTCTGATCATACCTCCAAAATAAGACCCTGATCAGAGGTGCCAATATGGTCATGAATTAATTCATATGGCCTTCCTGGTGTGTGCCCATCATAAAGAAGAATGCCACGTTTATTACTGCAGTTCAGTGATGAGGGCTGGCACCACAGACACCTAATCCAGCTCTGCTGTTCACCACTTGTGCGCCTAGAACAAATAACTTATTCTCTATGAGCCAGGTCCCTTTCTGCAGATTAAAACACTTGGAGGATTACTGTGCAGATTAAATGAAATGGGTCTAGCACATAGTAAGTACTGTAATGGTGGTTATGCCTTTCGGCTACTTTGAAGAAACTATTTAGTTCTAGGAAGCAAACACTTCCTTTCTTCTTTCAGCCTCACTGAGATTAATTGAATATAACATTGCCTCACTGAGATTAATTGAATATAACATTGCGTGAGTTTAACGTGTACAATGTGATGATTTGATACATGTATATACTGTGAAATGATGACCACAATAAAGTTAGTTAACACATCCATCACCCCACATAGTTAACTTGTGTGTGATGGGAACATTTAAGATCTACTCTCTTAGCAACTTCCAAGTATATAATACAGTATTGTTAACTATAGTCACCATCCTCTATATTAGATCCCCAGAACATACTCATTTTATAACTGGAAGTTTGAACATCTGACCGTCATCTCTCCACCTCCCCCACAGACACCATCCCTGGCAACCACTATTCTATTCTCTGTTTTTATGAGTTTGACTTTTTTAGGTTCCACATATAAGTGAGATCATAGAGTATTTGTCTTTCTCTGTCCGACTTATCTCACTTAGCATGATGTCCTCAATGTCCATCCACGTTGCCATCTACAGATGGCAGGATTTCCTTCTTTTTTATGGCTGAATAATATTCCATTGTGTATATATACCACAACCTTATCCATCCATCCATCAGTGGACACTTAGGTTGTTTCCATATCTTGGCTATTTGAAAAATGCTGTAATGAACATGGAGTACAGATATCTCTTCAAGATAGTGATTTCATTTTCTTCCCCTCTTTTCAACACAACACCTGACACACTGTTATCGCCCATTCTTAATTTCTTTTCAATTTTACTAGACCAAGAAATGATGGTTCTAGACTCTGCTGCTGTCATCAGATCTGACTTTGTATATTGTCAGTTATCTAATCCTGATAAATTAGGAAATATTCCTTCTTGGCAAATAAGCTTTAACCTCAAACAAACCCACACTTCTTTATCTCCAAAAGCAACATTAGATGTCATAGCTTTTGCCAACTGCCTACAAATCACAAGCCAACAGTGGTCCCCTCTGACCCCGTCATTCGATAGCTGAGATGCTCACTCCGACTCACCTGGCCTGGTTGGGGTCACACTCGAGGCCTCCAGGGCCCTGTTGTGTAGCAGAGCTCCCACAACTCTGGTGAAGGTCGGTTCTTTTCTTGGAGTCATCTGAGCCCTACCCTACAGAGAGAGGGAGCAGTTCTGTCAGCTCAGGGAGCACACAGGAGGTGAAGCTGTTTCCACTCCATCAGCAGCAGCATGGAGTTATCTCTGGGCACCTGCTGCACCCCAGGGAAGAGGACACACACACCCTGCACCTTAGTTGGCCTGGTCCTGTCCCCGCTGGTGGCGCTCACAGCCATGGTCAGGGTTCTGGAGCTCTCATTCCATAATCAAGCCCTTGGGGGAGTGGTGATATGTTAATTCTGTGAAATTAGTTGCATGGAGACATAAGAAATCACTTAACGTCAATAAGGAGAGTTATGGAACATTTTGGTTTTTCATTACACTTGAAGATGATTTTGTTTTTAAATACATGAACAGAGAAGAAAAACAGACACTGGCAGGCAACAAATGTTTTACACATGGAATTCCAACATCCCCACACCACACACCTCTCCGCCGAGCGGCAGCAGCAGAGTAGCTACGATAATATAGAACAAAGACCAAAAGGCTCCCTGGGAGCTCGTTTTCACCTTGCCGCTGATGCCACTAACACTTCCATGGAAACTACAGGATAAAAAGAACCTGTTACTCCGAGGGAGAATTCTCACATGGGCAAGGCCGGCGACGGGATTACAGCTGGCAGCTCAGCCCCATCCACACACAGCAAGCTATTCTCAGGGGCCCACATCGGTCTCTTTCGGTTAAGGGTAGAGCACATGTGTAAAGTCGATTATGTTTAAAATAGAAACGCGTTTCAGCTGTGCTGTTAACAGCCCTTCGACGCTGAAACAGGCCCTCCCTTTCTGTTCCACTTCTGAAGGAGCTTCGCTGCCGGGCAGGGCCGCGTGGTGGAAAAGGCGCCAGGGCCACAGGCACTGCTGCTCAGATGCACTCCAGAGCGAGCGCACTCAGAGAGCAGGCAGTTTCCCTCTGTGTTCCCCATGACCACTTAGCTCTGGAAAACAAGGAGAGGCACGGGGCCAAGTCACTGGTTACACTCAGGACGGCCAGCTGGCCTTCTTCAGGAATAAAAAGCACTTCCGTTTGCTGCTTCCCGGTGCTCCCTCTGGCCCCACTAACGCCGAATGACTTCGTGAACTGGTTAGAAGAACCATTCGAAGAAATGTAACGTGCCCCTTACTGCTTTAGAAAGTATAGGCAGGGTTATACTTAGAAAACCTTTCCAAATCTAAGCTGAATACAAGCCCAAAGCTGTCATATCCCCCCCACAAATTGTGGTGCCTATCCCACCAACAGATACCAGAGAGGGGAAGAAGCAGGGTGTGGAAAGAGGAAGGCAGAGGAGCTCCTATGGGCAAGGCTCTTGACTTATAGTATTATCTATAATCCTCCCAACAACTCGGCAAGGCACAGATTAAAGTGAGTCTCAAAGAATTTAAGTAACTTGTCTAAGTTGATCTACAGATAACAAATTATCGAACTGAAAGTCAAACCCTGACTACTGATCGCAGAATCTGAGCTCTCTTTCTACACTGCACCACCTCTCATGCTATTTCAGGGGTAAAGACTGAATCTCTACAACTATCTTTCTCATAACCACCCTGCCTGCCCCACCAACACATCCGTCCCCTCCCTGCCGTGTTCCTTTATCTGGATGTATAGCAGTTTTATCTGCCCAGGCTCTGGAGCTAGAAGTCCTTCTTGTTAACCTGATCTTCTTTTACTCTGTGTCCAATCAGCTTCTCAGTCTCATCCATTACTTCTTAAATTCTCCCTCCTCACACATCCCATTAGTCCTCTTACTCAGGGCCCTCATTCCTTCCCTGTTGCTGTGGCTCCCAACTGGTCTCCCACCAATCCATCTTGAACACTAATTGGAAGGGCCATCTTTCTGAAATATCAATTCCACGTCACTCCAGACTACACTGTTCAACTAGTCTACACTGCCTACAGAATGACACTTGAGGCCAGTAATAGACAACTGGACAGAAAAGCGAATTAGGCAAGTCAGTCTGCAGAGAGAAGAGTACGCAGAAGCACAGCAGGAAGAAGAGGTGGGACGGAAGGACGGAAGGAGGACTTCCTAGGTTCCTGGGGACTTTCCAGTGCCTGCTTCCAGGTGCTTCCAGGCCCTCAGGTGGGCTGGCCTCAGGTTTTAGGGCATCTATCCTCTTAAGTCCCCTTTTCGCCCTCTTTGAACTAGCTCGAGTTAAAGCCCTTCCGGATCTGACATCCACCTTGCCTGTCCCAACCTGTCACTCTCCCACAAGCACTCTATGCTTTAGCCCCACGTGCTGGGCTCTTCAGGCCATGAGCTGGACATGTTATGCATAACGTTCTTCCAACTTCAACTCTAGGCTGGTGAACCCATTTGATATTTAAAGGAAAAATGTTTGACCCTCTCTTTGAAGCCTTCCAGGAATCACAGCGGCCTCTTCCTCCACAGTGCTCCTCTATAGGTCAGCTGTCACACCTGCATCCTGCATTGTTTCCAAGTCCTCCTCCTCCTCTGATTTACAGCTTCCTGATCAACCAGCACCTAGCACAGTGTCTGAGAGAGTAGATATTCAACAACTGTCTAATGTATTGGGAGATAGAGCTCGGAACCTGTAGGCTATGGGATACGCTACTGTTGGAGAGGGTCCCACCCTGCTTAGATACTAGAGATTGTGGAAATCCTTCTAAACCTGTTCCATACTCTTTAAGTATTCAGACCAATTTAATCTTTTTTTGGTGTCTGAGCCTTGTTTATGAAACTAATGATTTTTATGCTAAACTGTAAGTTATGTCCCTGGGACTTGTGATGTGTACGGAGCCCTTTGCTTGCTCCAGTTCTGTTTTTATAAATCTATTGCCTTCCTGGTCAAGTTGTCATTTTACTTATTTGCACCTATTTATAACAGTTGCTTCCATTTTTCCACTTTAACTTGCTGACTCTATGGTTTTAAATGAAAGGCTGCTCCACAGAGCAGACCTCATGACCTGTAGGACAGCTCTTCCTTGTGACAGCTTCTCCCACTCAGGCCAGCTTCACTTCAGGTTCACAATTCTTTTCTGAGTGGTTAAGGCTGATCACCACCAGTGGATAGATGGAGTTTTATTATAATACTATAGAAACACTACTTACATATTCATCCTAAGAAGTTTTATAGACATATTTTTTCCACAACACCCAAAGGTGCTGTTAGCTGGGAAGCACGCCTCAAAAGAAACCAAATCCCATGAGGATGAGTGACAGCGGTTGGCTATCTTGAGACTTACGTTTCTCAGGATGGGTACTTTAGGTTCCCCAGCAAATTCTTCCTGCTTGCCCCAGGCATGCAAGGACACAGAGTGAAGACCTGGGGAGAGGTATTTACCTGCGCTCTGGATGCCAATTTGGCTGCCATCTGGGCTGGATCAAAGACTCGGCGAGAAGACTGATCCTTGCAGAAATTAATATGTCGATTGGCTGCAGTTTCATTAAACCTCCTCATACAATATGGGCACTGGATATAATCTGAATGTAAAGATAACAACAAAAGGCAATTGACATTTCAAAAACAACTCTGGAATGGACTGTACAAAATGAAGTAAATAGGATGGGAACTCTGCTCCAACACGAAAGAACAAGGTCCCAAACTCTGGTCTGAGAAAGCCTATTCCAGAGGGGCAGGCAGGCAAGGGCTCAAATAAAGGATACAGCAGGGGAAAATTTACTACCTATGTACTTATTTCAATTAAGAGTGTGCCCTTAAAATGTTTACATGGTATGGTTTTTAGAAAACAGATTAATTATATTTAGGAACTTCTCAATTAAATGAATTATTTAGTTTATCCTTATGTGAAGAAAGTCGTCCTGGAACCACAGAATGTTAGTACTGATGATACTGAAGGGCATAGAAGATTCACAAGCCCCGGGTTGTGGTAGCGGGTGGGACAGAAGGCAGTATAGGAGTTACGGAGCTCCAGAGAGTGAGATGTTTCAGAATGTGGCTTTGGGGGAAGGGATTTGAAGCCAATGTCACCAGCAGAAAGATACACACTGCTTCTGCAGTGCTAGATTTTTTTCACTGAAGTCCTAAGTCAGGAGGCAAATCATATGTTCAGGAAGGAGGCAGCAAAAGGAAAAATGTGGGGGTTCCAACAAGAGAAAGAGGAAGAAGGAGGGGTGATAGGAAAGTGGCTCCAGAAACAGCCTTGGCTCCCAGTGTGAGAACGTCCCAGGCAGCGCTGTGGGCACGGGTCCACTGCAGCTCTGTGCAATGCCAGCTGTCTCACTGTGGCTCTCACTGGCCGTTACCAGACAGTGAGAGAAATGGAAAGTGAGGAAGATCCAAGGTCTTCTTAGAACATGGAAGATGCTCATAGCAAAGCCAGGTTGGAGCCTGACCGTCTAAAGCAAGCAGGGACTTGGGGTTTGTTTTTGCTTTATTTTGTTTTGATTTGTTTTAGGCATCTTCAAGGGATGACAAGCGGATAGGAGCCACATAAGAGAATAACATCCCCCCAGGAAGGAGCTGAGATAGCACCGACCTTACATGCTATATGGAAGTTTGGGTTACTGTATAGTCAAAATTCCTATATGTGTGGATGGATACTGAAGGCAGCTGTGTCTTCATAGTTAGTTCTTTGAAAGCATCTTTTTCAGCAGTTTGAGAAGTTTTCTACATGAACAAATCATTTCATAAAATGTAAGAACTGGAATATGTAAGAAATGTAAGAAACTGGAATGTCATAAGAGGTTAGCATTTAGCCTAACCTTTCATTTCACACTCTGGAAGGCAGTACTCAGTCATGAATTCCACACTTATTGGACACCTGTCATGTCCCAGGCACTGTTTTATACTTGAGGATACGATGTCTCTGCAATCAAGGACTAAGCATTCTAATACAAAATTCTCCCACGGTGGCAAATTCCTTGGACAAAATAAAATAGGACAGCATTGGGAAATGATGAAGGTTCTGCGCCTGTCTGACTGGTTTTGAGCCCGAGCTCTTCCCTTGCTACGTGTGTGAACCTGGGCAAGTTACTCAACCTCCCGAAGCTGCAATTTCCCCAGGACCCACATATCACCGATTTCATCGAGTTGCTGTGCAAGTTCATGAAGATAATCCATACCAGGGCTTGGCACAGAGAGCGGGGTGGAACATACTATTACTATAAGGAAACAGGCCCAGCAAGGTTGTGTTTCCAACTACCAAACAGGAGTGAAACTGTTGAAAAAAAGTAAAATAGAGAGTGCCATTATCATGCAGAACTCACTTAAAGGGTGGAGAAAACCACCTAGAACCTGACTCTTGGTTTGGTGGTGGTTTCTTCAGTTTTACCAGCAGAAAAGTCAAGGCTTGTATCAGAAATGCTGCTACCATCAACCCTGCTCAGATTGGGCAAAGACAATGATTATGGCAGTGACAGACTGCTTCCTTAATCCCACTCGTTCACTAACACCCTTCTGCATGTTTGGCAGCATACGCCACCATGGAGACAACAAAGCTGAAGTATATTTCCTTGCGGACAGAAATCTCAGAGACGACCGCAAGACTAGGCAAATAAGCAGACAATGACCACTGCCTGGGATAAGCTTTCAAAGGAGGAAGCACAGGGTCCTGTAGAGCCCACAGGAGGAACATGAAGCCCAGACTTAAACAGGTAGAGGAAAGGAACTGCAAATACTTTGAGAACGGAAAAAGTATTTTTCTACGACAATAATCTTAACCCAACACAACTGAGCTACATGTTCTTCCCTCATCTCAATCTGAGTCACCTCTTCCTCTATCAATAATGATGTCACAGAAATCACTCCATGCTATTTACTTCAATAGATAATGATTTTAAAAGTCTGACTACAAATGGACTCTTATAAGGACTATAGGGAATGTGGCCAGATCTCATAAAAAATAAATAGAGAAAGAAGCATCATTTTAAAATTGCAAGGCTTTTGTTGAGCGCCCACATCTATGCAGCCCTGTGAAATGGAGACCAAATGTCCCAGCCTCTCAGAAAATCCCAATTATAAATATTCTATATCACTGTCGCCATAAACTGTCACAACATCCTGGAAAGTTGAATGAGTGGCAGACTTACTTAATCAGTAAGAATTAGAATAAATATATGCATGTCACAAAAACTGAGTCATGAAATAGGAAATCTTGCTGAAAAAAAAAAAGGAAATTACTTGCAAACTCATGCATACTAGGCCATATTATATATAACTCCAGTTATGTCTGTGTAAATTTTCTGGTATTTAAGCCTGAGAATATATGGGCTAATATAAAATCTCTGCACAATCAAAATAATTGAATAGTAATGAAAATGTGCTATTGTAGGTAATCATTTTGCTTGGTGCATAAAATTATAATAAGGGCACAGGGAAGAATTTAATTATAAAACCATATTTTAGCACAAAAATGTAAAGGGCAAAAAAATAAACTGTACTTTTCATGAAGCCTTACAAAGGGACTTATTTATTTTAAACAATATTAAACAATAATATTAAATAATATTAAACAATAAACCCCACATTTTAAATCCAACAGGGAAATGAGAGAAATTCACAGAGCAGGACATGTGACAGGTTTCACTTATTCAACTAAGGTAGTTGATAGCCATCAACCCTGTAGCTTCTGCTATTTAGATGAAGTATTTATCATAAAAGATATTTTTGTTATATAAAGCTTGTTGCCAAAGTATTATGAAAATCACAGCCATAGATCTTTTTACTGAACATCTTAAGACAACACCTTATTTTAAGCTATATTTTCACTAGCACCCTGCAAAAGTGAAGCAATTATTAAGATTATTTTCTGGATAGAAGTTCAGGTGATTTATTTTTCAGATGATTTTATAGTATGATTACACTGTGGTTTTTGGTTTTGTTTTCTTACTTTTTAAAATGAACTTGGAGGAATAATTTATGTGGAATAAAACACACCTATTTTAAGTGTACAGTTCAATGAGTTTTGACAGACATATACATTTGTGTAGCCACTCCAGTTAAGATATAGAACAATTCCACCACCCCAAAAGTTCCCCCAGGCCCCTTTCCAGTCAATATGCCCCCAAACCCAGTCTCAAGCAACCAAAGATCTATTTTTGAAACTGTCACCAAAGGTAAGTTTCACCTGTTCTATAATTTCCTATAATGGAACATCCATGTTGCTGCATGTATCGTAGCACTTTCTTCTTACTGTTGAGTTGTATTCCATTTTGTAAATATTTCACAATTTTTTTATCCATTCACTTGTTGATGGATATTTTCAGTTGTTTCCAGGTTATACCATATAAATAAAGCTATGAACATTAATATGTCTTTTTTAAGGACACGTTTTTAGTTTTTTGTATAAATACCTAGGAGTGGAATTGCTGTATAGGTAAGAGTATGTTTAAGAAAATACCAGCGCACAGTGGCTGTACTATTTCACACTCCCATCAGCCATGAGGAGACTTCAGTTGTTCCACATTCTCACCATCAGTTGAATTGTCAGTCTTTAATTTTAGCCATTCCAGTGGGTATGTAGTGGTATCTTATTGTGGTTTTAATTTACACTTCCCTGATGAAAATGATGTTGAGTGTCTTTTCATGTGCTTGTTGGCCATTATTTTCTGACGTGTCTTTTCAAATACATGTCTTGCCTTTTTCTTATTGGGTTGTTTGTCTTCGTATTATTGAGTTGGAAGAGTTCTTTAAATATTCTTGCTATGAGGCCTTTGTTAGATATATGTATTCCGAATATTTTCTCTTAGCCTGTGGCTTGCCTTTGCATTCTCTTAATGATGTCTCTCAAAACTAAAATTTTTAATTTTGGTGAAGCCCAATTTATCAATTTCCTTTTTTAATAATTGTTAGTGCATTCTGTGTCCTGCTTAAGAAATCTTTGTTGACTCTTAGATCAAAGACTTTTGTTTTTTCTAAAAACCTTATAGTTGTAGCACTTATGTTAGGTCAGTGATCCATTTTGAATGAATTTTTCTATATGGTGTAAGGATCAAGGTTCATTTTTCCCATATTGATATCTAGTCATCCCATTATCATTTGTTAATAAGACTATCCTTTCCCATGTTGAATTACCTTTGTCAAAAATCAGTTGCCCACAGATGGGGAAAAGTCTTTACCTAGATTCTCTTTTCTGTTCAATTGATGCACCAGTACCAAACTGTCAAGATTACTGTGACATTACAGTAAATCTTGACATCAGGTAGTGTAACTCCTCTGATTTTATTCTTTTTTCAAAACTATCTTGGCTATTCCAGATTCTCTGAGTCCCAATATAATTTTAGAATCAGTTGGTCAATTCCTGCTTGGCAAAGAAAACTTGCGGGGATTTTTATTGGAATTACATTGAGTCCACAGATCATTTTGGGGAAAACTGATATCATAACACAATACCAAGTCTTCCAAACCATGAAAATGGTAAATCTTTCCATTTATTTTTGGTCCTCTTTAATTTCTCTAAGCAACGTTTTGTGGTTTGCATTTTACAAGTCTTACACATAGTTTGTTAAATATATACTTAAGTATGTGATGTTTTTTAAGTTATTATAAATGGCATTTTTAATTTCATTTTTCAATTGTTTATGCCTACCATATAGAAATAACAATTCACTTATGTATATTCACCTTATATCTTGAAAGCTTGTTACACTTTTAATTCCGGTAGCTTTTTTGTAGTTTCCTAAGATTTTCTACATTTACTCACTCATGATCATGCTGTCTGTGAATAAAGATAGTCTTACTTTTTTTTCTAAACTTTAAATGAGATATATATATTATATAAATATATAATTTTTTTCCTAGTTATACTGGTACTATCTCCAGTACAGTGTTGAACAGAAGTGGTCAGAAAGGAAAACTTGCTTCTTTCCCGGTCTCAGTGGGAAAGTGTTCAGCTTTTCACCATTAAGTGTGATGTTAGCTGTAGATTTTTCAAAGATGTCCTTTATTAAGGAAGTTCCCTTCTATTTCTACCTTTCTGAGTTTTCTTTTTTTTTTTAATAATTTTATTTATTTATTTTTCCCCCAAAGCCCCAGTAGATAGTTGTATGTCATAGCTGCACATCCCTCTAGTTGCTGTATGTGGGACGCAGCCTCAGCATGGCCAGAGAAGCGGTGCATCGGTGCGTGCCCGGGATCTGAACCCAGGCCGCCAGCAGTGGAGCGCGCGCACTTAACTGCTAAGCCACGGGGCTGGCCCCTGAGTTTTCTTTTTTAAACACGTATGGGTGTTGCATTTTGTCACAGGCTTCTCCTGTATATATTCAGATGATAATATGCTTTTAAAAATATTTTGTTAATATGATGGATTACATTTACTATTTTCTTCCTTCTACTTAATTTAGGTGAAATTTGTTCTTCTTTTTCTAACTTTTTAAAGAGGAAGTTTCAGGTAATTGACTTAAAACTTTCTTCTTTTCTAATATAAGCATTTAAAGCTACAAACTTCCCTCTAGGCACTGCTTTAGCTGAATCCCACAAATTTTGATATGTTTTCATTACCATTCATTTCAAAATATTTTCTAATTTCTCTTGTGACTTCTTAGATCCATGGGTTATTTAGAAAAAAGTTGTTAATTTCCAAATATTCAGGAATTTTCTAGATATATTTTCATCATTCATTTCTAATTTAATTCTATTATGGTCAGATAACATAGTCTGCATGATTTCAATCCTTTCAGATTTATTGAGACTCACTTTGTGGTCCTGCACATGGTCTATCTTGGGTGAATGTTCCTTGTGTACTTGAGAACAATAATATTCTGCTGTTGCTGTGTGTCACATTATAGCCATAGATGTCAATTAGGTCAAACCGGTTGATACTGTTGTTCAAGTTTTCTATATCGTCACTGATTTTCCTGCAGCTTATCTTACTAAGAGGACTGACGACGTCTCCAAATATAATTGTGAACTTGTCTACTTCTCCTTCCAGTTTTCTTGGGTTTTGTTTCATATTCTTTGAAGCTCTGTTACTAGGTACATAAACATTTAGGACTGACACATTTTGATGAATATAACGTGTTCATCATTATCTCTATTAATAAATACTTTAAGTTTACTTTGCCTGATATTAACATTTACCACTCCAGTTTTATGATTATTATTTGCACGTATACCTTTTCCCATGCTTTTAACACGCCAGTCTACAGCTGTCTTGACGTTACTGGTGGTTATTTCTCTTTCTACCTTTTTATCCGAGAGGAAAGGCATGAATCATAGGTGTGTGGCTCCATGAAGTGTTCACAAACCACAAACACTCCTGTAACCAGCCCAGATCAAGACACAGACTGTTCCCAGCAAGCCCCCTTATGTCTCCTCCCGGTCGTCCCCACTCCTCCAAGGAAAACCACTGCCTGACTTCTAACCTCGGAGACTCAAACCTGAAGTTTCTAAAAAATTGGGTTTCTGATATGTATAAGTCCTGAAATCTGCATTTCCGCCAACTTTGAGAAATTAGACCTGGTGACTCTGGGTATGCGTTCCTTGGAGGCAGCAGCCTGCTGAAGCAGGAGCAGCTGTCCCTTAGGGAGGGCGTGGTCTCTCTAGGCCCACCTGGCTCAGCTCCTCATTTTGTCACCTGCCTGGTCCGCTTGTTTGTGTCTTTATATTTAAAGTGTGTTTCTTGTGGAAAGCACGTAATTGGACCTTGCTTTATTACTCAGTTTGACAATCTCTCCCTTTTGTCTCAAGTGCTTAGGTCATTTGTATGCAATTGTCCATAGGGTTAGGTTTAAGTCTACCTTCTTGCTATTTGTCTTTATCTAATCTGTTCTTTGTTCGTTTTTTCCTCTTTTTCTGTCTTCTTTTGGACTGAACTTTTTTTTCCATTTTATCTCTACTCCATGTATTGTCTTATTAGCTATATGTCAATATTTTTATGTGTTTACTTTAGGGTTTATAATAGGCATCTTTACAGTATAATATTCTAACTTCACATAATACTATATCTATTCATATATGATGTAAGAACCTTTCAACAATATACATCCATTTTCCTCACTCAATCTTGTCCTATTGTTGCCATACATCTCACATCCACATGTTATAATCTCCATAATATGCTATTATTTATGCTTCAACTAGTCAATTATAACCCTCAGCTAACATTACACTCAATGGAAAACAAGACAAGGATGTCTGCTTTTGCCAATGCTATACAACAAAGTATTGGAAGTTCTAGCCAGAAGATTTAGACACAAAAAAGAAATAAAAGGCATACAAATTGGAGAGGAAAAAGTAAAATTAGCTCTGTTCACAAATGATGTAATCTTATATGTAGAAAACCCTAAAGAGTCCATACCAAAAAACAACTGTTAGAGCTAATGAACTAAACTCTACAAAGTTGCAAGATACAAAATCAACACACAAAAATAAGTTGTATTTCTATACAGTAACAATGAACAATCTAAAAAGAAAGTTAATTCCATTTACAATAACATCAAAAAGAATAAAATACTTAGGAATAAATTTAACCAAGGGGGTAAAAGACTTGTACACTGAAAACTACAAAACATTGCTGACAGAAATTAAAGAGGACATACATAACTGGAAAGACTTCCCATGATCATTGACTGGAAGACAGAATTATTAAGATGATAACAGTACCCAAAGCAATGGACAGATTCAATGCAATCCCTATCAAAACTCCAACGGCATTTTCAGACATAGAAAAAAACCCATCCTAAGAATTTATATGGAATCTCAAATGTCCCCAAATAGCCAAAACAATCTTGGAGGACTCACACTTCCTGATTTAAAAACTTACTACAAAGCTATAGTAATCAAAACAGTGTGGTAATAACATAAGGAGAGACATATAGACAAATGGAATAGAATAGACAGCCCAGAAATAAACCCTCACATATATGGTCAATTGGCTTTTGATAAGGGTGCTAAGAAAATTCAATAGAGAAAGGACAGTCTTTTCCACAAATGGTGCTGAGAAAACTAGATCTCCACATGTGAAACTAGATATCCAACTTCCAATGAAGTTAGGATCTTACCTGACACCACTTACAAAAATTAACTCAACCTGGAATGGAGTGATGTCAGCATCATGGCGGAGTGAGCTTCCCCCACTGAACTCTCCCCCTCTAAGACACAACAGAAAGGACATTCACATTCCAACAGAAGTTATTCACACAACACAAGGGACGTCTGAGGATCCCACACGGCTGTACATCCGAGGACTGAGGTGCTGGAATCCCTAAAGGGAAGGAGGTAAGAGGGGCTCCCTTTCCTGCCAAAGGACTGCGACCCTGAGTCTGAGACCATGTGCTCTCAGAGAGAGGGTGAAGGGGCAGCCCTCCGCAGGAAAACTGGCCCTCTTCAAGATCCCTCACAGCCCGTGGGGAATCCCCCTACAGAGGGAGCGGAACTGTTGCGACGGTACTTTCCACAAGATAGCCCTTCAGGAGAACAGAGAGCGACAAGGAAGCAAGAAACCTCTGGGATTAGGGAGGTGAAAGCAAGCGCCCCCACCCTTAGCTCAATGGCACTTCAGCTCGGCCCCAGCCCCAAGGCCAGTGGTGGCGGCACACCAGTACCCTGGCATCAGCGGCGGCAGCATGCCCATGCCCCAGCCCCAGAGGCAGCAACCCCCCAGTGCCCCAGCCCCACCAGTGGCAGCGGCACACCTGCACCCTGGCACCAGAGGCAGCAGCTCCCTGGAGCCTTGGCACTAGCAGTGGCAGCGTACCCATGTCCCAGCCCCAGAGCCAGCAGCCCCCTGGTGCCCGTGCCCAGGCCCCAGTGGCAGTGACCCCCCAGTGCCCCAGCCCCACCAGCAGCAGCGGCCTCGATCCAGCCACACTCCAGCTCCAGCTGCTTGGGCTCAGCCACACTGAAGCTCGGCCGTGCTCTAGCTCCAGCTTCCTCAGCCCACCCGCACCTGAGCCCCAGCTGCTTCAGCCTAGCCACACTCCAGTCCAAGCTGTTCCTACGCTCTAGCCCCAGCAGCCTCCACTCAGCTGCACTTCAGCTCAGCTGTGCTTCAGCTTGGCCATGGTCCAGCTCCAGCTTCTTCAGCCCACCTGCACCCAAGCCCCACCTGCTTTGGCCTAGCTGCACTCCAGTCCCAGCTGTTCTTGCGCTCCAGCCCCAGCAGCCTCCACTCAACCATGCTTCACACCAGCTGCACTTCAGTTCAGCCACAGGCTGACCAGAGTGCCCGTGGATTGAGGCAGGCACAGAATACACAACTCTTGACCCCCACCCAGCAGCAGCAAGAGGAAACTGCGACCAGGTATTTTCACTATGAGGAAAAATAAGCCAACACTGACAGGCACTATGCAAAAAATATATCAAATCTCTAGACCAAAAGGAAAATGCCAAGCACCCAGAAAGCAACCCTGAAAGCACAGAAATGTATAACCTTGATAACAGAGAATTTGAAATAGCTATCATAAAAAAGCTCAACGAAATACAAGAAAACACAGATAGACAATTCAATGAAATCAGGAATTTCCTTACAAAAGAGATTGAAACTATAAAGACAAACCAATCAGAAATCTTGGAGATGAAAAACACAATAGAGGAGATAAAGACAAATCTGGAAGCCTTAAGCATCACAGCTGGCAATACGGAGGAAAGAATTAGCAATATTGAGGACAGCAATGCAGAAATGCTCCAGATGGAAGAAAGAGAAGTAAGACTAAAAAGAAATGAAAAAACTCTCCAAGAAATATCTGACTCAATTAGGAAATCCAACATAAGGATTATAGGTATTCCAGAGGGATAAGCGAGGGAAAAAGGAGCAGAGAACTTGTTCAAAGAAATAATAGCTGAGAACTTCCCAAACCTGAGGAAGGAGCTGGAAATACCAGTGGAAAAAATCAATAGATCTCCTTAATACATCAACATGAAAAGACCGTCTCCAAGGCATATAGTAGTAAAGCTGGCAAAAGTCAACGACAAAGAAAAAATATTAAGGGTAGCTAGACAAAAAAAAAAAAAAAAAGAAAAGAACGTACAAAGGAATTCCTCTCAGGCTCTCAGCCGTTTTCTCGACAGAAACTTTACAGGCTAGGAGAGAGTGGAACGATATATTCAAAATTCTGAAAGACAGAAACTTTCAGCCAAGAATGCTCTATCCAGTGAAAATATCCTTCAGATATGATGGAGACATAATAACTATCCCTGACAAACAACAGCTAAGGGAGTTCATTGCCACAAGACCCCCACTACAAGAAGTGCGCAAGAAGGCCCTCATGCCTGAAAAAAAGAAGACAAAGGGGATACAAAGTTTTGAACAAGGGGGCAAATAGGTCGACAAAACCAGAAAAATTGCAGCTCTCTATCAGAATAAATTAGCAAACAGTTAATTATAAAACCAAAGATCAAGGGAAGGAAAACACCAAAAATAAATATAACCTCATCACTTAAACACAAACTCACAACACAAGATGGAATAAGATATGACAACAATAACTTAGAAGGGGAAGAGGAGAGGGATCAAATTGACTTAGTCTAAGGGAATAAGACGCCATCAAAAAGTGGACTATCACATCCATGATATGTTTTATACAAACCTCATGGTAACCACTAACCAAACAAACAGAACAGAGTCACACACGATAAATAAAGAGAAAACTAATAAGAGAACCTCCATACAGAACTACCATACTGAATTGGTAGTCTGAAACACAGGGGACAAGAAACAAAAGAAATGCAAAAGAACTGGAAAATGAGTGATAAAATAACAACATTAAGCCCTCATATATCAATAATTACCCTAAATGTAAATGGACTTAACTTTCCAATCAAAAGACACAGAGTGGTGGGATGGATTTAAAAAACAAGACCCAACAATATGCTGCCTCCAGGAAACACATCTCAGCTCTAAAGACAAACAGAGGCTCAGAGTGAAAGGATAGAAGACAATACTCCAAGATAATGGCAAACAAAAGAAAGCAGGTGTTGCCATACTTATATCAGACAAAATTGACTTTAAGATAAAACAGGTAATCAGGGACAAAGAGGGGCAATATATAATGATAAAAGGGACACTCCACCAAGAAGACATATCACTTATAAATATATATGCACCCAACACAGGAGCACCAAAGTACATAAAGCAACTATTAACAAACCCAAAAGGAGATATTAACAACAACACAATAATAGTAGGGGATCTTAACACTCCACTTACATCAATGGATAGATCATCCAGACAGAAAGCCAACAAGGAAATAATGGACTTAAATGAAAAACTTGATGAGATGGACTTAATAGATATATATAGAGCACTCCATCGAAACATAGCAGATTCCACATTCTTCTCAAGAGCGCATGGAACATTCTCAAGAAGAGACCATATGCTGGGAAACAAGGCACGCCTCTAAAAATTTAATAAGATTGAAATCATAACAAGCATCTTTTCTGACCATAACGCCAGAAAGCTAGAAATCAACTACAGGAAAAGAACCTGGAAAGTGACCAAGATATGGAGAATAAACAACATGCTACTGAACAACTAATGGATCATTGATGAAATTAAAGGAGAAATCAGATCATATTTGGAGACAAATGAAAATGAAAATACACCATACCAACTCATATGAGACAGCAAAAGCAGTCCTGAGAGGGAAACTCATAGCAATACAGGCCCACCTTAACAAACAAGAAGAAGCCCAAATGAACAACCTCAAACTACACCTAACAGAGTTAGAAAAAGAAGAACAAACAAAGCCCAAAGTCAACAGAAGGAGGGAAATAATAAAAATTAGAGCAGAAATAAATGAAGTCAAAACAGAAAATCAGTAGAAAGGATCAATGAAACAAACAGCTGGTTCTTTGAGAAGATAAACAAAATTGACAAACTCTTAGCCACACTCACCAAGAAAAAAAGAGAGAAGGCTCAAATAGATAAAATTAGAAATGAAAAGGGAGAGATCTCGAGTCAAGATGGCAGCGTAAGCAGACTCGGAACTCACCTCCTCCCGTGGACACAGCCAATTTACAACTACTCGTGAAAAAATTACCCCTGAGACAGAACTGAAAACTGGATAAGAGGAACTCCTGCAACAACGGACAATCCCAACTGAGGTAGAAGAGGCAGAGACTCCCTCCTGGAGAGAAAAAACGCCGCCTTCACAAGCCGCTGGCCTCACGGCCGCCGGCAGCCACCCACAGGTATGCAGCCCTCCCTGGAGGAGCGGGGCCCTGAGCCGGGGAGCGCCCCCGCAGCGGGCATTTTGTGGACCCAGCACAGTCGAGACCAGCGGCATAATATCTGACTTGGTCTGCTACTAAAACACTGGGGAGCACCCCCAGAAAACCCGGTTCACAAAGAAGCTAAAACCGGCTCTTAAAGGGCCCACACGCAAACTCACCCGTTTCAGAAAGCAACCTAAAATCACCAGAAAGAAAGGTGCACAGTGCTGTGGTGAAAAGAGACTCACCTAATAGGCCCTGAGTGCATCTCGGTGAGGGGTGAGACCTCTCCAGGGACTGGGACATTGGCGGCGGCCATTGTTGTGGCCTGGTGTGGGCGTGCTGACACAGACACCATTGGAGTTCTCCCTGGGGCCTGCTAGCCCAGGGTCTGCACCACCCGCTAGAGCACCCATTTAATCCAGCTCAGCCAGGGCAGGCAGCCCACCCTAGAGACTGGCCCCACCCAACAACAAGCCTTCAGGCAACTTGTGGGCCTGCACAGGTTGGTGACTGGATTCTCTGCAGCCTGGCAACTGAGCCGACCTTAGCAGGGCAGGGTGTGCACAAGGAGCGGGTGGAGAGTGTGGGGCGGTGGTGGAGTGTATGGGGCTCCTGCCGTGGAGAGACTGGGTCCGCTTGGGGAGGTCGGGGTGTGCACACGGGGCAGGACTGTGTTGACTGTGTGTGCGGACCTGTGGGCAGCAGGGCTTGTCAGCTGCAGAAGACTTGTGCTTTTCAAAGACCCACATAGGGGGTTTGCCCCACGTTCCAAAGCCTGAAACAATTGGGTGCTCCTGTGCCTGAGGCCAGCCCCACTCAGCTGCAATCCTCAGAGAGCTGACAAGAGACCTAATAGGCTAGAGGCTTACAGCAATTGTAAGGCCCTGAGCCTAACAACCTGCCACACTGGGGGCTTACTCACTTAAAAGAAATACTGCAGGGCCGGCCCGGTGGCGCAAGCGGTTAAGTGCGCGAGCTCTGCTGCGGCGGCCCGGGGTTCGCTGGTTCGGATCCCGGGCGCGCACTGATGCACTGCTTGGCAAGCCATGCTGTGGCGGCGTCCCATATAAAGTGGAGGAAGATGGGCACAGATGTTAGCCCAGGGCCGTCTTCCTCACCAAAAAAAAAAAAAAAAAAAAAAAAGAGGAGGATTGGGGGATGTTAGCACAGGGCTGATCTCCTCACAAAAAAAAAAAAAAAAAAAGAAAGAAAAGAAATACTGCAACACAAATGTGGTATTAGAACTTGTAGCCAACTGTGCTGGGGCTCCCCACACCTGATAAAGAGACTGAAGGGCCCACAACAACTACAAGCAGCTGAGCATTACAACAGCTGGCCAGGAGCATAACTTGGCCTCCCTGGGTGCCTACAGGGAGAGCAAACAGGCCACAACAGAAGGACACACGTAGCCCACATAGGGGTCACCCCTGGAACACTGAGAACTGAGGGAAGCACACTGGAGGCCTCCTAAGGCATCACTTACATAAGGTCACCTATCCAAGAGCAGGAGACTTAGCTGACCTACCTAATACGTAGACACAAGCACAGGGAAAGAGGCAAAATGAGGAGGCAAAGGAATACATTCCAAGTAAGGGAACAGGACAAAACCCCAGAAAAGGAACTAAGTGAAACAGAAATGAGCAACCTACCCGACAGAGAGTTCAAACTAAGAGTGTTAAGGATGCTCACTGATCTGGGGAGAAGAATAGATGAACTCAGTGAGAATGTCAACAAAGAAATGGAAGATATAAAAAAGAACCAATCAGAAATGAAGAATACAATACTGGAAATGAAAAATTCACTAGAGGGACTCAAAAGCAGAGTAGAGGATACAGAAGAACGGATCTGTGAGCTGGATGAAAGACTAGAAGAAATTACCCAAGCTGAACAGGTAAAAGAGAAAAGAATTAAAAGGAGTGAGGACAGTCTAAGGGACCTCTGGGACAACATCAAGCGCACTAACATCCGTGTTATAGGTGTCCCGGAAGGAGTACAGCGAGACCAGGGGGCAGAGAATCGATTTCAAGAAATAATAGATGAAAACTTCCCTAACCTAAGGAAAGAAACAGACATCCAGGTACAGGAAGCACAGAGAGCCCCAAACAAGATAAACCCAAAGAGGCCAACACCAAGACACATCATAATCAAAATGTCCAGAATTAAAGATAAAGAGAGAATCCTAAAAGCCGCAAGAGAAAGTCAAGTTACATACAAAGGAAACGCCATAAGGCTATCAGCTGACTTCTCAGCAGAAACCTTACAGGCTAGAAGAGAATGGCACGATATATTTAAAGTGCTAAAAGGAAAAAACTTACAGCCAAGAATACTCTACCCAGCAAGGTTATCATTCAAAATGGAAGGAAAGATCAAAATTTTCCCAGACAACAAAAATTAAAGGAGTTTGTCACTAAGAAACCAGTGCTACAAGAAATGTGAAAGGGACTGATTTAAGGGGAAAAGAGAAGACCACAAATAGGAAAAATTATCTATTTCCACGATAAGAATGTAATGGACACAAATGCACAAAAAGAGGTTAGATATGATATCAAAAACATAAAAGGAGGGAGGACGGGAGTTAAAGAGTACAGCTTTCAGACAGAGGTCAAACTAAAGAGACCATCAATTCTGTATAGGAGAAGAAAGGAACAGAGAAGGACTACTAAAACACTGAGGGAAAAAAAAAAAGTTAAAAAATGGCAGTAAGTACATACTTATCAATAGCTACTTTAAACGTCAATGGACTAAATGCTCCAATTGAAAGGCATAGGGTGGCTGACTGGATGAAAAAACAAGACCCATATATATGCTGCATACAAGAGACACACTTCAGACCTAAAGACACTCACAAACTGAAAGTGAAGGGATGGAAAAAGATACTCCACGCAAATGGCAATGAAAAGAAAGCTGGGGTAGCAGTACTCATATCAGACAAAATAGACTTTAAAACAAAAACTGTAAAAAGAGACAAAGAAGGGCATTACATAATGATCAAGGGAACAATCCAACAAGAGGATATAACACTTGTAAATATCTACGCACCCAATGTAGGTGCACCTATACATATAAAGCAATTATTAACAGACATAAAAACAGAAATAGACAGTAACACAATAATAGTAGGGGACTTTAACACTCCACTTACACCAACGGATAGATCATCCAAACAGAAGTTCAATAAGGAAACATTGGCCTTAAACGACACACTAGAACAGATGGACCTAGTAGATATATACAGAGCATTCCATCCAAAAACCGAAGAATACACGTTCTTTTCAAATGCACATGGAACATTCTCCAGGATTGATCACATATTAGGCCACAAAACAAGTCTCCATAAATTTAAGAAGATTGAAATAATACCAAGCATCTTTTCTGAGCACAACGGTATGAAACTAGAAATCAACTATAGGAAGAAAATCAGAAAAGCCACAAATACGTGGAGATTAAACAAAATGCTACTGAACAACGACTGGGTTAACGAAGAAATCAAAAAAGAAATCAAAAAATACCTGGAGACAAATGAAAATGAAAATACGACATGCCAGAATTTATGGGATACAGCAAAAGCAGTTCTAAGAGGGAAGTTTATAGCAATACAGGCCTATCTCAACAAACGAGAAAAATCTCAAATAAACAATCTAACAATGCAACTAAAGGAACTGGAAAGAGAAGAACAAACAAAGCCCAAAATCAGTAGAAGAAGGGAAATAATAAAAATCAGAGCAGAAATAAATGAAATAGAGACCAAAAAAACAATAGAAAAAATTAATAAAACCAAGAGCTGGTTCTTTGAAAAGATCAACAAAATTGACAAACCTTTAGCTAGACTCACCAAGAAAAAAAGAGAAAAGGCACAAATAAGTAAAATCAGAAATGAAAGAGGAGAGGTTACAACAGACACCTCAGAAATACTAAAGATTATAAGAGAATACTATGAAAAGCTATATGCCAACAAATTCGACAATCTGGAAGAAATGGATAAATTCTTAGACTCATACAACCTTCCAAAACTGGATCAAGAAGAAGTAGAGAATTTGAATAGACCAATCACCAGTAAGGAGATCAAAACAGTAATCACAAACCTCCCCCAAAATAAAAGTCCAGGACCAGACCGCTTCCCTGGTGAATTCTACCAAACATTCAAAGAAGACTTAATACCTATCCTTCTCAAACTCTTCCAAAAAATTGAAGAGGGGGGGAAGCTCCCTAACTCATTCTACGAAGCTGATATTACCCTGATACCAAAACCAGACAAGGACAACACAAAAAAAGAAAATTACAGGCCAATATCACTGATGAACATCGATGCAAAAATCCTCAACAAAATATTAGCAAATCGCATACAACAATACGTTAAAAAGATTATACACCATGATCAAGTGGGATTTATTCCAGGGATGCAGGGATGGTTTAACATTCGCAAATCAATCAACGTAATACACCACATTAATAAAATGAAGAATAAAAATCACATGATCATCTCAATAGATGCAGAGAAAGCATTTGACAAGATACAGCATCCATTTATGATAAAAACTCTGAATATAATGGGTATAGAAGGAAAGTACCTCAACATAATAAAGACCATATATGACAAACCCACAGCTAATATCATCCTCAATGGTGAAAAATTGAAAGCTATCCCTCTAAGAACAGAAACCAGACAAGGATGCCCACTGTCACCACTCCTATTTAACATAGTACTGGAAGTCCTAGCCAGAGCAATCAGGCAAGAGAAAGAAATAAAAGGGATCCAACTTGGAAAGGAAGAAGTGAAACTGTCACTATTTGCAGATGACATGATTTTATATATAGAAAACCCTAAAGAATCCACCAGAAAACTTTTAGAAGTAATAAACGAATATGGTAAATTTGCAGGATACAAAATCAACATACAAAAATCAGTTGCATTTCTGTACACTAACAACGAAGTAGCAGAAAGAGAAATTAAGAATACCATCCCATTTACAATTGCAACAAAAAGAATAAAATACCTAGGAATAAACTTAACCAAAGAGGTGAAAGATCTGTACACTGAAAACTATAAAACATTTCTGAAAGAAATTGAAGAAGACACAAAGAAATGGAAAGATATTCCGTGCTCTTGGATTGGAAGAATTAACATAGTTAAGATGCCCATACTTCCTAAAGCCATCTATAGATTCAATGCAATCCCTATCAAAGTTCCAACAACATTTTTCACAGAAATAGAACAAAGAATCCTAAAATTTATATGGAACAACAAAAGACCCCAAATAGCTAAAGGAATCCTGAGAAAAAAGAACAAAGCTGGAGGTATCACACTCCCTGATTTCAAAATATACTACAAAGCTATAGTAACGAAAACAGCATGGTACTGGCACAAAAACAGACACACAGATCAATGGAATAGAATCGGAAGCCCAGAAATAAACCCACACATCTATGGACTGCTAATCTTTGACAAAGGAGCCAAGCACATACAATGGGGAAAAGAAAGTCTCTTCAACAAATGGTGTTGGGAAAACTGGATAGCCACATGCAAAAAAATGAAAGTAGACTCTTACCTTACACCATACACAAAAATTAACTCCAAACGGATTAAAGACTTGAATGTAAGACCTGAAACTGTGAAACTTCTAGAAGAAAACATAGGCAATACGCTCTTCGACATCGGTCTTAGCAACATCTTTTCCAACACCATGTCCAACTGGGCAAGAGAAATAATAGAAAAAATAAACAAATGGGACTACATCAAACTGAAAAGCTTCTGCACAGCAAAGGAAACCATCAACAAAACGAAAAGACAACCTAACAATTGGGAGAAGATATTTGCAAACCATACATCTGATAAGGGCTTAATCTCCAAAATATATAAAGAACTCATGCATCTCACCAACAAAAAAACTACCAACCCAATTAAAAAATGGGCAAAAGACCTGAACAGACATTTCTCCAAAGAAGATATACAGATGGCCAACAGACACATGAAAAGATGTTAAAAATCACTAACTATCAGGGAAATGCAAATCAAAACTACAATGAGATATCACCTCTCGCCCGTCAGAATGGCTATAATTAACAAGACAGGAAACAACATGTGTTGGAGAGGATGTGGAGAGAAGGGAACTCTCATACACTGCTGGTGGGAGTGCAAACTGGTGCAGCCACTATGGAAAACTATGGAGATTCCTCCAAAAATCAAGGATAGAACTACCATATGATCCAGCTATTCATCCAAAGAACTTGAAAACACCAATTTGTAAAGGTACATGCACCCCTGTATTCATTGCAGCGTTATTCACAATAGCCAAGACTTGGAAGCAACCTAAGCGCCCATCAAGGGACGAATGGATAAAAGAGATGTGGTATATACACACAATGGAATACTACTCAGCCACAAGAAACGATGAAATCCAGCCATTTGTGACAACATGGATGGACATTGAGGGTATAATGCAAAGTGAAATAAGTCAGAGGGAGAAGGTCAAATACCGTATGATTTCCTTCATTAAGTAGTAGATAATAACAACAATAAACAAACACATAGGGACAGAGAGTGGATTGGTGGTTACCAGAGGGGAAGGGGGGAAGGAGGAGAGTGAAAGGGATAATTTGGTACGTGTGTGTGGTGATGGGTTGTAATTAGTATTTGGGTGGTGAACATGATGTAATCTATGCAGAAATAGAAGTATAATGATGTACACCTGAAATTTTTACAATGTTATAAACTAATGTTACTGCAATAAACAAAAAATTAAAAAAAAAAAAGAAATGAAAAGGGAGAAATTACAATGGATACCAGAGAAATACAAAAGATTATAAGAGAATACTATGAAAAACTATATGCCAACAAATCAGACAATCTAGAAGAAATAGATAAATTCTTAGCCTGATACAACCTCCCAAAACTGAACCAAGAAGAAATAGAGAACCTGAATAGACCAATCACAAGTAAAGAGATTGAAACAGTAATCAAAAACCTCCCAAAAAATAAAGGTCCAGGACCAGATGGCTTCTCCAGAGAATTTTACCAAACATTCAAAGAAGATTTAACACCTATCCTTCTCAAATTATTCCAAAAAATAGAGGAATACGGAACACTTCCCAACACATTCATATGGCCTTAACATAATAAAGGCCATATATGACAAACCCACAGCCAACATAATGCTCAACAGGGAAAAACTGAAAGCTATCCTTCTAAGAAGAGGAACAAGACAAGGGTACCCACTCTCACCACTTTTATTCAATATAGTACTGGAGGTTCTGGCCAGAGCAAAAAGGAATACAAACAGGCAACGAAGAAGTGAAATTCTCACTGTCTGCAGATGACATGATCTTATATATAGAAAACTCTAAAGAATCCAATGGAAAACTATAAGAAATAATCAACAACTACAGCAAAGTTGCAGGGTACAAAATCAACTTACAGAAATCAGTTGAATTTCTATACTCTAATAACAAACTAACCGAAAGAGAACTCAAGAAGACAATCCCATTTACAATTGCAACAGAAAGAATAAAATATCTAGGAATAAATTTAACCAAGGAAGTGAAAGACCTATAAAATGAAAACTATAAGACATTATTGAGCAAAATTAATGATGACATAAAGAAATGGAAAAATATTCCATGCACATGGATTGGAAGAATAAACATAGTTAAAATGTCCGTACTACCTAAAGCAATCTACAGATTCAATGCAATCCCAATCAGAAGCCCAAGGACATTCTTCACAGAAATAGAACAAAGAATACTAAAATTCATATGAGGCAACTAAAGACCCCGAATAGCTAAAGCAATCCTGAAAAAGAAGAACAAAGCTGGAGGCATCATAATCCCTCACTTCAAAACATACTACAAAGCAATAGTAGTCAAAACAGCATGGTACTGGTACAAAAACAGACACACAGATCAATGGAACAGAATCGAAAGCCCAGAAATAAAACGTCACTCTAAAGGCTGCTAATCTTCGACAAAGGAGCTAAGAACATACAATGGAAAAAGGAAAGTCTCTTCAATAAATGGTGTTGGGAAAACTAGACAGCCACATGCAAAAGAATGAAAGCAGACCATCTGCTATCACCATTCACAAAAATTAACTCAAAATGGATCAAAGACCTGACGGTGAGACCTGAAACTATAAAACTCCTGGAAGAAAATACAGGCAGTACACTATTCGCCATCGGTCATGAAGGGATCTTTTTGAATTCCATGCCTACTCGGACAAGGGAAACAAAAGAAAAAATAAACAAGTGGGACCAGATTAAAGAGCTTCTACAAGGCAAATGAAACCAGGATCAAAATGAACAGGCAACCCATCAGCTGGGAAAAAATATTTGCAAACCATATATCTGACAAGGGATTAATCTCAATAATCTATAAAGAACTCACACAACTGAACAACAAAAAAACAAGTAACCCGATCAAAAAATGGGCAGAGGAAATGAACAGACACTTCTCCAAAGAAGATATACAGATGGCCAATAGGCATATGAAAAGATGTTCAACTACACTAATCATCAGGGAAATGCACATCAAAACCACAGTAAGATATCATCTTACACCCGTTAGAATGGCTATAATCACCAAGACAAAAAGCAACAAATGCTGGAGAGGCTGTGGAGAAACGGGAACCCTAATTCACTGCTGGTGGGAATGCAAACTAGCACAGCCTCTATGGAAAACAATATGGAGATTCCTCAAAAAATTAAAAATAGAAATACCTTATGATCCAGCTATCCCACTACTGGGTGTCTACCCAATAAACCTGAAATCAACAATCCAAAGAGGCTTATGCACCACTATGTTCATCGCAGCATTATTCACTATAGCCAAGACACGGAAGCAACCCAAATGTCTCTCAACTGATGAGTGGATAAAGAAGATGTGGCGTATATATACAAGGAATACTACTCAGCCATAAAAAAAGACAAAATCGTCCCATTTACAACAACATGGTTGGAACTGGAGGGTATTATGTTATGCGAAACAAGCCAGAAGGAGAAAGACAAACACCACATGATTTCACTCATAAGTGGAAGATAAACCAACACACGGACAGAGAGAACTATTTGGTGGTTACCAGGTGTAAGGGGGGTAGGGGGTGGGCACAAGGGGTGAAGGCATGCATTTATATGGTGACTGACAAACAGTAATGTACAACAAAAATTTCACAATAAAGAAAAAAAAATTAACTCAACCTGGATCAAAGACCTAAAGGTAAGAGCTAAAACTATAAAACTTGTAGAAGAAAACATAGGAGAAAGGCTTCGTGACATTGGCTCTTGTAGTGATTTTTTGGATTTGACATCGAAAGCTAGGCAACAAAAGAAAAAATAGATAAACTGGACTCCATCAAAATTAAAAACTTTTGTCCATCAAAAGAATGAAAAGACTGTCCACAGAATGGGAGAAAATATTTGAAAATCCTATATGTGATAAGAGATTAATATTAATATGAATCTGATCAAGCCTCCAGCCCTAATTTCCAATGTACAGAAAGATAGGAGATAGAGGAACAAGTTAATCATTAATAGGACTAAAAAACCAGACACATCCAGAACATGAGACATTCCAAAAGATAATTGGCCTGGTAGGGGTGTTGAGTAGGATTAAAAGAGACTAAAGAGACAACAAAAGACAATGCATAAACCTTGAATGAATCCTGCATTGTGGCTGGGCGGTGAAGAGAAAGGGTTATAGACATTCTTAAGATAATTGGGAAAATATGAGTCCACATATTAAGTGTGATAATTGTACTGTGATTATGCAGGAAAATGTACTTATGCTTAAGAAATGCATACTGAAATAGTTAAGGGTAAAGTGTTTATGATATTTGAAACTTACTTTTAGACAGTTTTGCCAAAAAAAGAAAAAGAGAGAGAAAATATGATAACAACTGTCAAATTTCAGTGGAAGGTAAATGAGTGATCATTAAACCATTCCTTCCTCTTTTCTGTACATTTTAAAATTTTCAAAACAAAAAGTTTAGGGTAAAAAAGCTGTGGGCCACTAAATGGTACAACTTAAAATGGTTAAAATGGTGAATTTTATATTATTAGAATTTTATCTCAAAAAAAGAAAAAAAAGAGCTGTGAGTATCTGACACTATGGAACTACTGTAGAACTGCTTAAACTGCTCTGCACAGCTCCACTCTCATAAACCGTGATGTGAACGGTGTCCCTTGGAGTTATATAATGCCATGACATCGGGTGCAGCAGTGTTCTCATGTTCAGAGAGAGTTAGAAGGAAATACAGAATCTTTATGCAGAACTGAAAAAAAAATAGGATAAGATAAATTTATGATAAAATTACTTTTACATAATTTAATTGCTACTGTTAACTTTAGGGTGCATAGGAGGAAGGAAGGCATGAGGATTTGGCCAAAAATCAAGCATAGCCTCCACCGGTTAAGAGTAAAATATCAAAAGTACACCAAACTAGCCACACACCTGGGTTGATGGACGGAGGGGGTGGTGGGGGGAGTGGCCGGCCTTCTTTAACGGCTAGTGTACACTGCTTTGCTGATCGAATAGCATTAATGAAGTCTTCATGTTGTTGTCTCCAGTTAGATTTCCTCACAGATTGAGGCTATAAAAAAAATAAAACCAACATATATTAACCCAGATTATATATCTCTCCATTATGACTTTTTTTTTAAGCTGGGATTTGAATTTACAGGAAACAGGGCTGTGAAATTTGGAAAGAAATGAGCATTTGTTTTTCAGAAGTACTAAAAGAGATTTGGAAAATACAGTAATAAAATTTGCAAGTCACAATAGTGAGGGAAAACACAAAATAACAATCAGAAAAATAAAAACTACAAAACTTGAAAGGAGGACTTAAATGTAAGATTAAAAGTGACTGTCTTCCAAGTTAATTGCTAGATTTAATGCTACTCTAATGAAAATATAAACGAGATTCTTTTTTGCCACATCTGGAAAGTATCTGGATACGTTGGGAAATCTAAGTGAGCATGATTAAAAAGAAAACAGCAAAGGTGGATTATACTTACATGACATTACACTGCACTATCAAGCAAAAATGAAACCAGAGAGCCAGAAAGAGGCTTTAATGTACTTAAGGATGTAATCAGGAACAACAAGGAAGATATGGCTCGTACCTTGGACTGAGGAGCTTTCCCCACCATGGGAATGTCAGTGCCCTGTAATCTTTGTTTCAAGGAATTGAAAGGTTTACGCTTTTTGTGGAAGAGTTTTCTACATATTGGTCCATGCCTTTCCTAGAAAAGAAAGAGTGGGGATTAAAATTTTTAACATGTACAATCACCAAGTTTGCAACACTGCAGTGTACTCAGGCAATCCCGCGAGTGACTGGGTTGCACCTTCAGAGCCAAGTTCATTCTCTAACTCTCAAACCACAGCAGAGCAAATCCCTCTGGCTCTCCTCAGCCTGTTACACATAACTGGATATTGTGTTGGGCAAGGTCGACAGAAGTTCTCTACAGCTACAGAAACTTAACTTCGTGTTTGGCTTTACATATTTAACTCTATCACTTTGGCTGTATGAATGGTTCTAAGCATTTAAATAATGTGGAAAAGACAAACTTCCTAGTTCAAATTGAAATAAATATTTCTGATACTGAGTTAGGTACTCACTGAAGCCAATGAAGTTTTCTTGACTATTTCTTCTGTTCTGATTCCTGCCTTCACTGTTCCTAAATTCCAAAAGCAAGTCACCCTGTAGTTTAGCAGGAAATTTGAGTCCCCAAACTTTAATATTCAGTTTTACCATCCTTTTGAAATAACTTTGCATACAGCAAGGGGAAACTTGGCTTCCTACCAGTGGAACCTTCTCAGGATAACTCTTCTTACCCCTCAGCATTTCAAAATCGAGTTCAAATGGGCCACTTTTCTACATGCAGCAAATTAAACCACCTAATTCCTGAACAGAAGTTTCAAAGAAATACTTGAGAACATCTGCAAAAAACATCTTGGACAACCACACAAATAAAGAGCAATGCACCAATTCCATTTAAGTTATGAAGATGTTTTCCTTCAATTTATCCAAACACTTCATATTCATGAAGTCATTGATTTCAGAGCAAACTTAAGCTTATATTATTTAGTTTAAAAATATGACAATATTTATAAGACGACTGGCAGGGAAAACAGTCTTTACTCCAGCCAGTAGTCTTTTAAGTTCTCAGCATTTCTGGTACAAAAACCAGGCAACCAACACATAGAGCTCTGTCTATCACCTTTATCAACTCCGTACTGCACCACTATCGGATTATACCAACATCTTTGCCTTCCACTCTAAATCCTCTTCCTTGGTGGATATGTAACTCATAATAGCTATCACTTACACAGTTGCTTTGTCCAGACTCAACAAAATACAGGCTCTATGAAAAGCACTATACCCAGCTACAAACAAGCCATACAATTTAGACTAGAGACAGAGAGCAGATCACTTGATCAAATGCTCTCTGCAGCCTGGAGATAGGCCTAGGAAATAAAACTCAAGAGCACCTAAGACATACAGGACATTCAGTGATCCTTCTTCAAACGGTACCTCTGAGGTGTCAAACCTCTTCTCATGGGGTACAGTCCCAGGCTGGCAAAGGCCACACTGGTGGCTTAATGGGCCACAAAGGCCTTGTCAGCTCCCCTTCTAGATTCAGGAAGCTCTAACTGCAGTTAATTCTTATATTAAGTATATAGAAGAATATATACTTCATTTTTTAAATTCTCCAGAGAAATAAAACCTACAACTTCATTTTTAGTCTCTTTCGTCCCAAATGTAGTCAGGCTTATAGTCCAAATCCTTTAAGTTCGATATAAATCTCCTTGATCTAAAATGTCCTAACAATTGCATTATCATCTTAGATTTTGTTTTTAAATCATTTTTCTTGGGAATCCCTTTATAATATTGAGGCCTAACACCTGTTTGATTCCCTAATTCTGAAATAAATCAAGCTTTTATTTGACTTTATAGGCATCAGTCAGGGGACCTGACATGCGGTTAGCGTGAATCTGGTTAACAATTAGATCTTGGAACAGGCCTTACATCCCTTTTGTTCAAATTACATAAAACCCCTGAAATTGGAGGGTTCTGTCTTCATACGTGGCAAAGCAGGAAACAGAGGGAGGTTAAAGGACTTGTCAGAATTAGTGACAAATTTGAGGCCAAAAGCCAAGTTTCCAGATGCTCCAAATTCAATGTTCATTCCTCTTGACTAGCTAATTTCCCTAGTGCTTTGGCCTTAAAATTTGACTTTTTGATGCTTATAGAAAAGGCGAAAGAGCCAAAACCTCTCAAGAGACAATCAGCTGTGCCAAGACACTTTCATCGGGCATCCTTTTAGTAAGAGGACCATGTTTACTAAGTTCCCTTCTGAATGGAGCAGCATGGACCTGCCTCAGTGTCCTCCGGGCCTGCCAGCCATAGGTTATGTCCTTCGCGTCCCCTGCTTTCTTCCACATCTGTCTTTAATCGTTGCCACTGCGGCCTCCTCACTAACTTGACAGTTCATTTAACTCCAATGAAACACATCTACAAAATGTCTTTATGTTTACCAGAACATCTGCTGCGAAGCGTCTTCCACAGACTTCACAGGGAAATAATTCCTGATTGCCATCTGTATAAGATCCAAGAGCACATTATGTTAGTTTCATGCAATTGCCTGCCCGAGAAGAAATGACTAACTGGAGGAGACCTCATTGCTCGAGCCTCACTCTCTTTTCCCTCCCCACCAGCTACTTTCTTCTCTTAGAAAGAGCCTTTGTAAACTCACCTGTGTTCTTCTCTCCTAATATAAATCTCACTTCACTGAACAAGTAAATGCCATATCCTTCTGGCAACCAGAGAATAATTATTTAATATTTAATATATTCTTAAACTAAGTGCCTGATACCTTTGTACTTATGTCTAAAGCAAAGGTAATACTTTAGTATAAAGTCATAAATAATCCAATGGTAACATCTTTAGGGTTCCTACTAGAATGTTAGGTCTGTGTGTGCGCTAAATGAGGGCATGGCAATTTATCATAGACCATATGAAACGGGCTGCCTACTCATTGAATTTAAGGTAACTTGTCCTGAGAACTCCTACCTAAGAGGAAGGAAGTGGAAGAGACTGATGAAATGGACCAGGCAGGCCTGGTGGACTTTGCTCCAAATCGGGAAAGATGGCGCCATTACAAGGGAGAAGCATATGAGGATGATGAACGTCATCCTAGGGGTGGTGTTCAGTGTCAGACTACTTACTGGGGTCAGTGAGTAAAACTCACTGCTGCCATTTCATATGCAGTAGTGAATGAGTGAAGGACTATAATCATAATATGCTCACTACTTGCTATTGTTGTTACTTTAATATGCAAGTATAGTAGTGTTTTAAAAGTTAGATGAAGAATAAACTCAAATATAAAAGGAAAAAAGGCTGAGACTGTGTTCACTATATGCCAACACCTCAAAGTACCTGACCCACAGTAAGGTGTTCAATAATAAATACTTGTTGAATGAATGGTCCAACCAAGAATTGAGTTTCTACCACAGGACCAAACACTCATTCAATGAATAATTAAATATATACTATATGCAACTCTGTGAGAATATTCAGAGAAACTACATGTGGGTCCAGCACAGAAAAGAAAGTAGGCACATAAATTACTTTAAATGAAGGTAGAAAAGTGTCATGAGAAAAAGAAAACATTATGGAATTTTGAAGAGTTTACTTCATATTACTTCCTTTCAGTTCATCTGGAGTCTTAGCATATAAAGATTAAAAAAGCAGTTTGTTCAAGGAGAAGATTTTATATGAGACTAACAATCTGGGCTTTATTCTACAAACAAGGGTAGCAATCAAGGGCACTAAGTAGGAAGAACCTGAACAGAGCTGTGAAGATTCATGTGAAAAAGGTGAGGAGGGATGAACGGATGGTGGTGGGGAGGGAAGATGGGATTTTAGTTAAAAAGCTAAAGGTGTAGGCCTGGAATGGAAAGGAAGAGGAAATGGGAGACTGTGGTCAAAGAATTGACAACATGGCTAGATTTGGGGGGAGTTGGGAGGTGGCAAAGAGAAAAGAATAACCAAGGACTGAGAAGATGGTAGGGCTGTGGACAGAAACAGAATTTGAAAAGAAGGGCCATCTTAGTAAGAAAAATGACCTCAGCTTTGGAAATACTGAGTCTGAGATAGAGACATCCAGCCAGCAGGATGGAAATGAGGGAGGTCAGGGCTAGAGACACAGATGTAGGCTTTGTTTGGAGAGTGATGTAAAGGCATGATATTGCCAGAGAAGAGGTCATGGAAAGAGAAGTACAGGGATGATCCCCAGAGAACTCCATATTTAAGGGCCAAGAAGATGATGATGATAAGCCAGAAGGAGAAGCAAGAGAGAGCAGGGTCATGGAAACCAGGGGAAGACGGTTTGAAAAGGAAGGCCTGATTAACAGGAATCAGATGGTAGCTCATTACAGACATTGTTGATTTAAACGATTTCTTCTCACGTCTGCCAGATGGTATTGTGTTTGCAACACAGGTCATCCATTACCACACACAGAAATACCACTCTTCCTCTCTGTTCTTTTGGCTTTCTAACTCTGCAAAACCAGGTCTTAAATTTTTTTTTCAGCAGGGATATCCCACTCCTCCACATACTTACTTGTTAATAAAAGCTACTCATCCTAATTATAAAACTGCTGCTATATAATAATAATGCTAATGAAGGATTATTTATTGTTATGAATATTACTATAATGTTTGTATGGCATTTTCCTGTTCCCCAAACACTTTTCCTGGGTAATCTCATTTACTCCTCACAGCAATTCTGTGAGACAGGGTTGGTACTTTTTTTGTTTTTCATTTTTATAGGTAAGAAAATGGAGGTTCAAGGTTAGGTGACTTCTCAGTGACAGCAGGTAGTAAGCGGTAACACCGAGACTCAAATTTGAATCTCTATTTCAAGTATTGACTATTTATTCAACCATCACCATAAATATAGATATATGATGTCAATACTAACCTGCAAAGCTAATGGAATTCCCTGGAGGATCAATAGCCTTTGGTTTAAATTAGTGAGTTTTAATGAGCTTAAAACTATGACAGATACAACACAATTCAATTGAACACCTGAAATAGATGGACCACCACATTCTGAACCACATTCGACTTGGAAGCTTGACAGTAAGGAAGGGAACACCTGCCTAGTCAGTTGAACCAAATATGGAGATCAATGAGGTCCACAGTGTTTATTACAGTATGCTGAGTCACATGGAATATGTGCTCATTAGCACCATAAAAGAATCCTTTGAAACAACCACAACACCCCTCAATAGGTGAATGGTCAAACCGTGTAACACTCATACCCTGGAATACGACTCAGCGATAGAAAGGAACACTATTGATACATGCAACAACCTGGATCAATCTCAATGCTGAGTGAAAAATGTCCATCTCAAAAGGTCATGTACTGTTATGATTCCATTTGTATAACATTCTCAAACTGGCACAATTATAGAGATGGAAAGTAGATTAGTGACTGCCAAGAGGTAGGAACGGTTGGGGAGGAAGGTGGTTGTGACTACACGAGGGGAGAATGAGGGAGGCCTTCCGGTGATGGAACAGTTCTCCATCTGTATTGTGGTGGTGGTTACACGTGTAATAAAATGGTATGGAACAATAAACACACATGGTACCAATGTATATTTCCTGGTTTTGATAACATACTATAGTTAAGATGTAATTTGGGGGAAACTGGGTAAAGGGTAAATGGGATCTCTTTGTACTATTTTGCAACTTTTTGTGAACTATAATTATGTCAAAATAAAACATAAAAAAAAAATGTCTAGGGGTCGGCAAATCATGGCTAGTGGGCCAAATCTGGGGCGGCATGTTTTTGTAAATAACGTTTTATTGGTAAATGGTCATGCTCATTTGTTTGCTTCTATAACGTCTACTTCTGCTTTCACACTACAAGAGCAGAGTTGAGTAGTTGTAACCGAGACCATGTGGCCTGCAAAGCCAAAAATTAAACTTTTTGGCCTTTACAGAAATAGCTTGCCAACCAGTGAATGAGAATGTAGTAAGTAAAATGACTTGTGGGAGAATAACATGGAAAATATTCATGATATATTTTTATTCATATATTTACACATAAAGACTAGAAGGATATATATAGTATATATATAGTATATATATGTGTGTGTAATATATATATATATCTATCACACATACCCACATCATACATATCTATATACAGTAATTACCTCTGAGTGGTAAGAATAAAGGTGATTACTTCTTTGGTTTCCTGCATTTTCAATTTTTCTACAAAGATTCTGTGTTATTGTTTCAAAAATCAGAATAAAAGAATGACATTCCCCAAAAAAACCCTTTTGATAGAAAATATTCTAAAACAATGAGTATCAACTTAGGTATTTCTATCTTTACCCTCTCTAATTGGAGTATTACTTGGTAGATTATTAAAGTGGCTATTATTTTTATATACTGATTTATAATCTTAGACAATTTTTAAAATGAGCAAGTGATCTGGAAGTGATCAACAGCTTTGTTTAGCATGTTAATGATGAAAAATAAGCATTACAAAGATCTCAGTTCAAAAACTTTATAAGAAGCCTGGAGAGGATTATGGCTGTAATGCAAGTGGAAAAAATTCTACTTCTGATAGACATTCTCTGAGCTGGAAGTTAAGAATGCTTTGTAGAGACACCTACCAATCCACATTTCCTTATAAAGGCATGGCAGAGGAGGAAAAAGGAAGACATTGCTCATTTAGTTGTCAGCAAGTCAAAAAGCTCTTAAGTCCTTTGCAGTCCAGAACATGCAAACATCAGCAATATGGACATCTTCCATGCCCCTATGGCAAAGGGGGTGGCATACTGGCCTCAAGTTATTAACTTAATCTCTGGAAAAGGAGTTATGAAATAACGAATTAAGACGAGTTAAGATGGCAAAAAGAACACCCCCATCAATTTCTGCTTTCCCTCAAAGCCCAGAAAAACTACAGTAAAGAGACATAGAGAACCACAAGGACATGGAGGAAAGAAGACAATAAAAAAAGTTGGAATTTGGAAAGCTGATGGACATGGCAACCGACTTGGAGGACTTAAAACTATGTCAAAATCCACTTCCCAAGCCAAGAGTAGGGAGAACAGAGAACCGTTCAGATTTGCACTGCAGAACCCTTCAAAGTTATAGGAACCCACAGAGCAGCATGTACCTCTGGAACTGGGACAGATAAACAAGGAGGAGGAAGAGACTGCTGAAGTATGGAGGATCAGAGTGAAAGTTTTATGAAAAGAGGTTAAGATTCCTAGATCCCTCCTTCACTCCACACTCCCTGGGTGATGGCCCTTCCCCAACTCTAGCAGAAGCCTACTCTCTAGAAAGGATAAAACAGGAGATCTGTGCATGAATCAAGACAAGGCACAACTGAAGACATGGGTAGGAAGATACAGATATATACAGTTGACCCTCTGTATCCGCAGTTCTGCATCTGCGGATTCAACCAATGCAGAAAAGCCTATGATCACTGCCTCTGTACTGAACGTGTCCACTTTTTTTTCTTGTCGTTATTCCCTAAAGAATATAGTATAACAACTATTTAGGTGGCATTTATGTTGTATTAAGTATTATAAGTAATCTAGAGATATTTAAAGTATATAGGAGGATGTGCATAGGTTATATGCAAATACTATGCCATATTATATAAGGGACTTGAGCATCTGAGGAGTTGGGTATCTTTGGGGGGGTATTGGAACCAATCATCCTCAGACACTGAGGGATGACTGTACACATATATCTGCTTAATTCTCATTATTTGTGGTAGTTAACATTCCAAAAGCCTCTGCAAGCCTTAATGAGCAAATACTGACTCCTAGGGGAAAATACAGGGTTAGGTTCCTATGAGCCTCTGGTCAACCTATCAATATACAACCTTGCTTTATGCATCTCTGTTTAAAGACACCTTATTTAAATACATATGGCTGATTCGGTAACACTGAACACACGGCCAGCAACACTATAACTCACACCTGACTTATCTAACAAACGTATTTTCTCCCTAAGGCACGTCACAGCCTTCCTGCACTTAGAAACACTAGACAGTAGTACTTCAACACCATGCTTGGGGGCCATTTTAAGCAGTGAAATCACCAAGGAAAAGTGCAAAAATATGAAAAATGTAGAACTAAATAGAACAAGAAAAAGACACTCGTTTACAGTATGAGAGCTGTAATAGGAAGGCAGACTATCACCTTGTTCTACCTTGGCTGGAACACGTGTGTCGGGTGACAACTTTTTAACTGCTACATGCATGTCTGTAAATGATCATGAAAGCACCACGAGTATTGATTTTAGGGTTAAAAACTTCAGGAAGTAGGCAAATTTGCAAATAGGGACTCCATGATTAATGAGGATTGACTCTATGTGTGTACATATAATCTAGTGATTAATCTCATGAATAGTGATGTTGAAAGCAGAGAGTACCCCCACACGCACCTTCCTTTACTTAGCTCACAGAACTCTGCCTGCCAGACCCTTACTCTCAAGGCGGAATGAAAACTTCCCTGGGAATATAACCATTTCAGGAGGAAACAGCAAAAGATTCTGACACTAGGAAGTTTCCCAAACAGCTCACCCAGACCACCTTATGATAAAGCTCAAAATCATCAAATGCTACTCATCCATTCAGAGTTTCTAGCATTTTCTTCCTCCAATCTTAATCACAGACAGACAGGAATTTCCAAAGATCTGAGGAAAGTCTCTAGCATGTAAGCCCAAAACAAACAAAAAAGCAATTTAAAGGAAAATTAAAGCTCTTGGAAATTGAAAGCCTTATAGGAGAAATGAAAAATTCAATAGAAGGTTGAAAGATAAAATTAGGGAAATCTCCCAGAAAGTAGAGTAAAATGGCATAGAAATAGGAGAGAAACATAAGCAAATTAGAGTATCTGTCCAGAAGATCCTACTCCAAATAACAGGAGTTCAAGAGAGAAAAGGAGAAAACACAAGGAAGAAAATAAAACTAATTTTTAACAATTTCCAGAAGTGAAAGGACGATAAGCCGCCTGGTTGAAAGGACCTAGCACAACGGATGAAAATAGATCTATAACAACAAACGTCATTCTGAAGTTTTGGAATGCTGGAGACAGATTCTAGACTTAGAGAAAAAAGCAGTAACATACAAAGTATCAGGAATCAGAATGGCTTCAGATTCCCGAACAGTAAAAATGGAAATAAATGGGGAAAATTCTTTAAACTTCTGAGGGAAAATAATCTACAACCTAGAATTTTATACCCAGCCAAGCTATCAATCAATATGGGGGTAGAATACATTTCCAGACATGCAAGCTTTCAAAAAGTTCACATCCCATGTACCCTGGCTCAAGAATTACTGGAGAATGTGCTCCACAACAAGGTGAGTAAAAGATACAGCAAATAGGCAACTCAAGAGGGAGGGAAGGGAATGCCCAGGATAACAGCAAGGCACTAGAACTAGAAAGCAACCAGTCCAGACTGAAATGTGTGATTAAAGACACAGATGTGTTGGAGGCCGTCACGACCAAGGTATTTACTGCATTTATAATCTAAGGATAGCATGTCCTGGTATATCTGGCTCCCATTCTGTTCTATACCTGGCTTGTTTGACCATGTCCCAATGAAGTGCCTGTCCTCCCCTTTCCACTGACATCTAGATCGGCTAAGGACACTCATTTCACTGCACAGGAAGGTTCTGGACTGATCTTCTTTTGAGAGATGGAGGTAGGTCATGGCAAGCTTAGGAGCAGAAAATATAAAACGAGCATACAACCTCTAAGAATATTTCTGCAGGAGATCAAGGATGCTCCAACCGTGGTGACCTGTGTTTCCTAGGACTCACTTGGCACCTTGCTCACTGACATCTCTACATGGGGCTCTTGTAAACTCTAGAAGCTGAAGTCAGACTCGAGACTATTCAGCTCATCTTCTCAAGGACCCCTTCATCAAATGGTAGAAAATACTGCCCCCTCCCCGAGCTAGATTTGTGCTTCTCAGTTCTTCAAAATTAAACAAGATGCTGGGATACCATATAGGTGATGATTAATATAAAAGTCTAGATAGTACATACGAGTTACCCGAGGAGAAAGAGTGAAATGAAATTGAGGATGGACCCACAGATGGCATGTATGTTTCACATCTTAACTTGAATAGTAGGTATGTGTTTGTTTTATTATACATTCTCCTTTAAGTTTCACAATTAAAATGTACAGCCATTAGAATTTTTACCTTCTCCAGAGGCGGAGTCAAGATGGCGGCGTAGGCAGACTCTGAACTCACCTCCTCCCGTGGACACAGCCAATTTACAACTACTCGTGGAAAAATTACCCCTGAGACAGAACTGAAAACTGGATAAGAGGAACTCCTGCAACAACGGACAATCCTAACTGGGGTGGAAGAGGCAGAGACTCCCTTCCGGAGAGGAAAAACGCCGCCTTCACAAGCCGCCAGCGTCACGGCCGGCCGCCGGGAGCAGCTCACAGGTACGCAGCCTCCCTGGAGGCGCGGGGCCCTGAGCCGGGGAGCGCCCCCGCTGTGGGCATTTTGTGGACCCAGCACAATCGACACCAGTGGCATAATATCTGACCTTGCCTGCTACTAAAGCATTGGGGAGCACCCCCAGAAAACCCGGTTCACAAAGAAACTAAAACTGGCTCTTAAAGGGCCCGCACAAACTCATCCGTTCCAGAAAGCATCCTAAAATCACCAGAAAGAAAGGTGCACACTGCTTTGGTGACAAGAGACTCACCTAATAGGCCCTGAGTGCATCTCGGTGAGGGGTGAGACCTCTCCAGGGACTGGGACATTGGCGGCGGCCATTGTTGTGGCCTGGTGTGAGCGTGCTGACACAGACGCCATTGGAGTTTTCCCTGAGACCTGCTAGCCCAGGGTCTGCTCCACCCGCTAGAGCACCGATTTAATCCAGCTCAGCCATGGCAGGCAGCCCACCCTAGAGACTGGCCCCACCTAACAACAAGCCCTCAGGCAACGTGTGGACCTGCATAGATTGGTGACTGGATTTTCTGCAGCCAGGCAACTGAGCTGACTTGAGCGGGGCAGGGTGTGCACAAGGAGCGGGTGGAGAGTGTGGGGTGGTGGCGGAGTGTGTGGGGCTCCCGCCGTGGAGAGACTGGGTCCGCTTGGGGAGGTCGGGGCGCTCACACGGGGCAGGACTGTGTTGACTGTGTGTGTGGACCTCTGGGCGGCAGGGCTTGTCAGCTGCAGAAGACTTGTGCTTCTCAAAGACCCACATAGGAGGTTTGCCCCACCTTCCAAAGCCTGAAACAATTGGGTGCTCCTGTGCCTGAGGCCAGCCCCACCCAGCTGCAATCCTCAGAGAGCTAACAAGAGACCTAATAGGCTAGAGGTTTACAGCAATTCTAAGGCCCTGAGCCTAACAACCTGCCACACAGGGGGCCTACTCACTTAAAAGAAATACTGCAACACAAATGTGGTATTAGAACTTACAGCCAACTGTGCTGGGGCTCCCCACACCTGATAAAGAGACTGAAGGGCCAACAACAACTACAAGCAGCTGAGCATTACAACAGCTGGCCAGGAGCATAACTCAGCCTCCCTGGGCGCCTATAGGGAGAGCTAACAGGCCACAATAGAAGGACACACGTAGCCCACATAGGGGCCACCCCTGGAACATTGAGAACTGAGGGAAGCACACTGGAAGCCTCCTAAGCCATCACTTACATAAGGTCACCTATCCAAGAGCAGGAGACGTAGCTGACCTACCTAATACGTAGACACAAGCACAGGGAAAGAGGCAAAATGAGGAGGCAAAAGAATACATTCCAAGTAAGGGAACAGGACAAAACCCCAGAAAAGGAACTAAGTGAAACAGAAATGAGCAACCTACCTGACAGAGAGTTCAAACTAAGAGTGTTAAGGATGCTCACTGATCTGGGGAGAAGAATAGATGAACTCAGTGAGAATGTCAACAAAGAAATGGAAGATATAAAAAAGAACCAATCAGAAATGAAGAATACAATACTGGAAATGAAAAACTCATTAGAGGGACTCAAAAGCAGAGTAGAGGATACAGAAGAACGGATCAGTGAGCTGGAAGAAAGACTAGAAGAAATTACCCAAGGTGAACAGGTAAAAGAGAAAAGAATTAAAAAGAGTGAGGACAGTCTAAGGGACCTCTGGGACAACATCAAGCGCACTAACATCCGTGTTATAGGTGTCCCGGAAGGAGAAGAGCGAGACAAGGGGGCAGAGAATCTATTTCAAGAAATAATAGATGAAAACTTCCCTAACCTAAGGAAGGAAACAGACATCCAGGTACAGGAGGCACAGAGAGCCCCAAACAAGATAAACCCAAAGAGGCCGACACCAAGACACATCATAATCAAAATGTCCAGAATTAAAGATAAAGAGAGAATCCTAAAAGCCGCAAGAGAATGTCAAGTTACATACAAAGGAAACCCCATAAGGCTATCAGCTGACTTCTCAGCAGAAACCTTACAGGCTAGAAGAGAATGGCACGATATATTTAAAGTGCTAAAAGGAAAAAACTTACAGCCAAGAATACTCTACCCAGCAAGGTTATCGTTCAAAATGGAAGGAGAGATCAAAATTTTCCCAGATAAGCAAAAATTAAAGGAGTTTGTCACCAAGAAACCAGTGTTACAAGAAATGTTAAAGGGACTGATTTAAGGGGAAAAGAGAAGACCACAAATAGGAAAAATTATCTATTTCCACGATTAGAACGTAATGGATACAAATGCACAAAAAGAGGTTAGATATGATATCAAAAACATAAAAGGAGGGAGGAGGGTAGTTAAAGAGTACAGCTTTCAGACAGAGGTCAAACTAAAGTGACCATCAATTCTGTATAGAAGAAGTAAGAAACAGAGAAGGACTACTTAAACACTGAGGAAAAAAAAAAAAATAAAAAGTTAAAAAATGGCAGTAAGTACATACTTATCAATAGCTACTTTAAACGTCAATGGACTAAATGCCCCAAGTAAAAGGCATAGGGTGGCTGACTGGATAAAAACAAGACCCATATATATGCTGCATACAAGAGACACACTTCAGACCTAAAGACACTCACAAACTGAAAGTGAAGGGATGGAAAAAGATACTCCACGCAAATGGCAATGAAAAGAAAGCTGGGGTAGCAGTACTCATATCAGACAAAATAGACTTTAAAACAAAAACTGTAAAAAGAGACAAAGAAGGGCATTACATAATGATCAAGGGAACAATCCAACAAGAGGATATAACACTTGTAAATATCTACGCACTCCAATGTAGGTGCACCTAAATATATAAAGCAATTATTAACAGACATAAAAACAGAAATAGACAGTAACACAATAATAGTAGGGGACTTTAACACTCCACTTACACCAACAGATAGATCATCCAAACAGAAGATCAATAAGGAAACATTGGCCTTAAACGACACCTTAGAACAGATGGACCTAGTAGATATATACAGAGCATTCCATCCAAAAACCGAAGAATACACGTTCTTTTCAAATGCACATGGAACATTCTCCAAGATTGATCACATATTAGGCCACAAAACAAGTCTCCATAAATTTAAGAAGATTGAAATAATACCAAGCATCTTTTCTGACCACAACGGTTTGAAACTAGAAATCAACTATAGGAAGAAAATCAGAAAAGCCACAAATACATGGAGATTAAACAAAATGCTACTGAACAACGACTGGGTTAACGAAGAAATCAAAGAAGAAATCAAAAAATACCTGGAGACAAATGAAAATGAAAATACGACATGCCAGAATTTATGGGATACAGCAAAAGTGGTTCTAAGAGGGAAGTTTATAGCAATACAGGCCTATCTCAACAAACAAGAAAAATCTCAAATAAACAATCTAAAAATGCACCTAAAGGAACTGGAAAAAGAAGAACAAACAAAGCCCAAAATCAGTAGAAGAAGGGAAATAATAAAAATCAGAGCAGAAATAAATGAAATAGAGACCAAAAAACAATAGAAAAAATTAATAAAACCAAGAGCTGGTTCTTTGAAAAGATCAACAAAATAGACAAACCTTTAGCTAGACTCACCAAGAAAAAAGAGAGAAGGCACAAATAAGTAAAATCAGAAATGAAAGAGGAGAGGTTACAACAGACACCTCAGAAATACAAAAGATTATAAGAGAATACTATGAAAAACTATATGCCAACCAATTCGACAATCTGGAAGAAATGGATAAATTCTTAGAATCATACAACCTTCCAAAACTGGAGCAAGAAGAAGTGGAGAATTTGAATAGACCAATCACCAGTAAGGAGATCGAAACAGTAATCAAAAACCTCCCCAAAAATAAAAGTCCAGGACCAGACGGCTTCCCTGGTGAATTCTACCAAACATTCAAAGAAGACTTAATACCTATCCTTCTCAAACTCTTCCAAAAATTGAGGGGGGGAAGCTCCCTAACTCATTCTACGAAGCTGACATTACCCTGATACCAAAACCAGACAAGGACAACACAAAAAAAGAAAATTACAGGCCAATATCACTGATGAACATAGATGCGAAAATCCTCAACAAAATACTAGCAAATCGCATACAACAATACGTTAAAAAGATTATACACCACGATCAAGTGGGATTTATTCCAGGTATGCAGGGATGGTTTAACATTCGCAAATCAATCAACGTAATACAGCACATTAATAAAATGAAGAACAAAAATCACATGATCATCTCAATAGATGCAGAGAAAGCATTTGACAAGATCCAGCATCCATTTATGATAAAAACTCTGAATAAAATGGGTATAGAAGGAAAGTACCTCAACATAATAAAGACCATATATGAGAAACCCACAGCTAATATCATCCTCAATGGTGAAAAACTGAAAGCTATCCCTCTAAGAACAGGAACCAGACAAGGATGCCCACTCTCACCACTCCTATTTAACATAGTACTGGAAGTCCTAGCCAGAGCAATCAGGCAAGAGAAAGAAATAAAAGGGATCCAACTTGGAAAGGAAGAAGTGAAACTGTCACTATTTGCAGATGACATGATTTTATATATAGAAAACCCTAAAGAATCCACCAGAAAACTTTTAGAAGTAATAAACGAATATGGTAAAGTTGCAGGATACAAAATCAACATACAAAAATCAGTTGCATTTCTGTACACTAACAACGAAGTAGCAGAAAGAGAAATTAAGAATACCATCCCATTTACAATTGCAACAAAAAGAATAAAATACCTAGGAATAAATTTAACCAAAGAGGTGAAAAATCTGTACACCGAAAACTATAAAACATTTCTGAAAGAAATTGAAGAAGACACAAAGAAATGGAAAGATATTCCGTGCTCTTGGATTGGAAGAATTAACATAGTTAAGATGTCCATACTTCCTAAAGCCATCTATAGATTCAATGCAATCCCTATCAAAGTTCCAACAACATTTTTCACAGAAATAGAACAAAGAATCCTAAAATTCATATGGAACAACAAAAGACCCCGAATAGCTAAAGGAATCCTGAGAAAAAAGAACAAAGCTGGAGGTATCACACTCCCTGATATCAAAATATACTACAAAGCTATAGTAACGAAAACAGCATGGTACTGGCACAAAAACAGACACACAGATCAATGGAATAGAATCGAAAGCCCAGAAATAAACCCACACATCTATGGACAGCTAATCTTTGACAAAGGAGCCAAGAACATACAATGGGGAAAAGAAAGTCTCTTCAACAAATGGTGTTGGGAAAACTGGATAGCCATATGCAAAAATGAAAGTAGACCCTTACCTTACACCATACACAAAAATTAACTCCAAATGGATTAAAGACTTGAATGTAAGACCTGAAACTGTGAAAGTTCTAGAAGAAAACATAGGCAGTACGCTCTTCGACATCGGTCTTAGCAACATCTTTTCTAACACCACATCTGACCGGGCAAGAGAAACAATAGAAAAAATAAACAAATGGGACTACATCAAACTAAAAGCTTCTGCACAGCAAAGGAAACCATCAACAAAACGAAAAGACAACCTAACAATTGGGAGAAGATATTTTCAAACCATACGTCTGATAAGGGCTTAATCTCCAAAATATATAAAGAACTCATGCATCTCAACAACAAAAAAACTACCAACCCAATTAAAAAATGGGCAAAAGACCTGAACAGACATTTCTCCAAAGAAGATATACGGATGGCCAACAGACACATGAAAAGATGTTCAAAATCACTAACTATCAGGGAAATGCAAATCAAAACTACAATGAGATATCACCTCACGCCTGTCAGAATGGCTATAATTAACAAGACAGGAAACAACATGTGTTGGACAGGATGTGGAGAGAAGGGAACTCTCATACACTGCTGGTGGGAGTGCAAACTGGTGCAGCCACTATGGAAAACAGTATGGAGATTCCTCAAAAAATCAAGGATAGAACTACCATATGATCCAGCTATTCCACTGTTGGGTATTTATCCAAAGAACTTGAAAACACCAATTTGCAAAGGTACATGCACCCCTGTGTTCATTGCAGCCTTATTCACAATAGCCAAGACTTGGAAGCAACCTAAGTGCCCATCAAGGGACGAATGGATAAAGAAGCTGTGGTATATATACACAATGGAATACTACTCAGCCATAAGAAACGCATTTAAATCCAGCCATTTGTGACAACATGGATGGACATTGAGGGTATAATGCAAAGTGAAATAAGTCAGAGGGAGAAGGCCAAATACCGTATGATTCCCTTCATTAAGTAGTAGATAATAACAACAATAAACAAACACATAGGGACAGAGATTGGATTGGTGGTTACCAGAGGGGAAGGGGGGAGGGTGGAGGGTGAAAGGGATAATTCGGTACATGTGTGTGGTGATGGGTTGTAATTAGTATTTTGGTGGTGAACATGATGTAGTCCATGCAGAAATAGAAGTACAATGATGTACACCTGAAATTTTTGCAATGTTATAAACCAATGTTACTGCAATAAAAAAAAAAAAAAAAAGAAAAGAATTTTTACCTTCTCCTGACCTTTAACTGAACAAACAAGCTGGGTAAAATATACTAATATCAACACACAGGAAGAAGTAACACAAAAGTACTGATGATGTAACAGTCAAGTTATAAGATAGCTAGAGTTCTGCCCTTCACCTGAGCTGATCTGATGACATCACAATGGAGGTGTGGATACAATGCGTCACAGATAATATACACAAATGGTAATAGCTTTTGATACTTAGTTTGACCGGTAAAATGACAGCAGTTCCAAAATATCTGAAAAAGTGATGTTCTACCAACCATGGACAGTGCTTAAACTAAACAGGTCCTTAAGATACAACAGGCACATTCTTCATGATTTTGCCTCCTACCTGGGATGCCTTGGGCCTTCTTTCTCCTTGCTAACATTGAGTCTAGGTCATGTTGTTCCCTCCAAGTTTAAGCAATTCTTTTCTGAAATGTTTTCCCCAACTACCTATGCATTTATTGACTACTTACTGATCATTTAACAAATGCCAGGCACTGTTCTAGACCCTGGGGATAAAGCAATGAACAAAAGTTCCCTGCCCTGTTTATTCTAGTGAGAGGAGACTGAAAACAAGATCTATCTCAGATGCCAGTAGGTGCTATGGAGAACATAAAGCAGGAAGGGAGCATAAAGAATGCAGGGGAGGGATGTGTGTGCTACTTTTAAATGTATGGTCAGGGAATAGTTTATGGGGGAAGTGACAATTGAGAACCAACCCTGAGGAAGGTTTATTTGCAGTAAGAGTACTTCAGGGGGAACAGCAAGTACCAAGATCCTCATTTCAAGTGGTACTTATCACAGTGACTTGGCGTTGCTAGTTATATTTTGCTGCACACATCCAGCCTCCTCAGATGATGCAGCCCTTGAAGGCAAAAACCTCCTGTCGCCTTGGAGTCTCAACCTTAGCATGGAACTTATGTTACGTTCTCAACTATTATTTAGAGATGACTCCAATCATAAATATTCCAAAATGGCATGAAATAATTCAAAATATTGTGTAAAACTTTGGATAATCAGCCTAAATCACCATATGCTTCACCAAGACTTGTGCCTTATAGTCACATTCTCTTAACTGCAAAATACATAATGTGCTGATTTAAACCCTCTGGGTTAGGTGCAGTAAAATTAGAAGCTCATAAAACGGAATTTGAATAGTACCAAGTCAAAGTAATATTCCATGTCTATAAGATCCTTGCTGGTTTTGAGAACCTTCAATTGAGAAAGCTACCAAAATAAATGGTCAATCCTTTCAGGATTTAGTACCTTCCCAATACTAGCCTAAGCCATCAACCTGACCCTTTGCTTCTGTGGGTTGGCATTTAAATATACACTCTCCAGTCTTCTACTCTGTAACAACAAGCTCTTCATCAACTTTTTTGATGAACGTTGGTAGAGTACCTAATACTATTGTTATTCACAACTCTTTTAAAAACCTTACAATAACTATTTAGATTTAGAATTGATAACACAGAATAAGATAACATCTACCAGCTCTGGAAAAGCCATAATCAAATTAATTACAGATAAAGACATTTTCTAGTAATTTAGATATCAAATGCAGCTCACCTGCCAAAAATGGTTCTGCCCCAGCCATTCTGTTCCCCTCAGACCCACAGTATCCACAGATTTTTTTTTTTCCAGAACAGTCTAGATAACACACTAGTCATGGACACATGAAGAAGGGTCACTAACAACTTGTTTGTTGCAAGGAAGTCACAGTTTACCAAATAATTAACAATTGTGATGGTGTCACTGCCTGAGCCTTGAAAAAGTTTAAAGAAAAAGGACAAAACTCATCAAAAAATAGGGAAAGTTTTCAACTATGTATTTTAATCAAGTATGAACAGTTCCAAGCATTAAATAATGTTGAAAAGACAAACTTTCTAGTTTAAACTGAAGTAAATATTTCTGATTTTGAGCCAGGTACTCGCTGAAGCCAAGGAAGTTTTCTTGATTATTTCTTCTGTTTCCTGTCTTCACTGTTCCTAAATTCCAAAAGCAAGTCACCCAGTAATTGAGTCCCAACAACCTTAATACTCAGTTTTACCATCCTTTTTAAATAACTTTGCATACAGCAAGGGGAAACTTAGCTTCCTACCAGTGGAACCTTCTCAGGAAAACTCTTGTTACCACTCAGCATTTCAAAATCGAGTTTAACTGGGTCATACATACAGTAAATTAAACCTCTTAATCCCTGAAAAAGCATGGAGAGCTTTCAAAGAAATATTTGTGAACATCTGCAAAAGACAACTGGGACAACCATACAAATAAAGAAGAACACAACAATTCCATTTAAGTCATGAAGACATTTTCCTTTAATTTATCCAAACATTTCATCTTCATGAAGTCACTGATTTCAGAGCAAATCTAAGCTTATAATATTAAGTTTAAAAATATTACAATATTTACAAGACGGTGGACAGAGAAAACTTGCTGGTATAAATGACAAATATTGTACTGTTCTCTTTGCAATACCTGCCGGTAAAAATGGCAGATCAACCAGTTTGTCTCTGTGAAGACCCTTGTTCATTAGTGAACCTCATGGGGGCCCGACAGGGAAGGGGCGTTATCCTAAATGTTCACTGTCATAGCTTTAGACCCTCGACATTCCTCTTCAGGTTCAGCAGCTCCTTTTCCTGCCTTCTCTTCTCCAGTCTGAAGGCTAATCTGTTAGCTTTCTTCTCCGCTCTCCGTTCCTGTACAAGAACACACTGGTGTTATTCAAGTCTTCAAACTGGTGCAGACCACCCTTACAGCAGGAAAATCCTCCCGGCAGCTCTCTGGGAGGCTCCCATCTGAGGAACGTACTTTACCTTGCGCTCTTCTCTGACAGCTCGCTTTCTCGCTCTCTTATCTTCTTTGCTTTCATTTTCACAACGCGGTTGGGGTGGCACCTTAGGCAGATCGCCGCCATCAATCAGCTGCATTCGCTCCACTTGCCTTGCTGTGAGCCCCTTCTTAGGTAAGACATTGAGAGGCATCCCTGTTTTAGAAGACAGTCGGATTTGTTTGGGCTGAAATGAAGATACAATGGCATTAGGCTTATTTCCCATGCCTATTAAAAAATAGCTCAATAACGCCACGTTGTTCTTGCTTTTCCTAATGGTGTTGCCAGCCACAAAAGGACACAGTTACTGTGAGAAAATAATTTGCACACTCCATTTCCTGCAGTGCATATTTCAAATAGCTCAGGACACTAGGATTTACCTTTGGTTGATACTTGATAAGGTGCGGATGGTTATATAAATTTGAGTATGTACCTGAAAAAAAAAAAATCACGTATCAATAAGTATACTTTCAGTTCGGCAAAACATTATTGAGTTCCAACAATATCCCAAAATTTGGTGTTTTCACAGTTCAAAATAACACTGGAGTCTCTCTTATAAATGTTTTTAAATTGTTATAATTTGGTAATAGAAATATTACTGTTTCTAAATCATTTTCACAAAATATGTACTTTTCCAAAAAGCTGATGTACTTAATACTTTAAAATTACTAAAATACTTTTAGCAGTAAAATAGACATTAAGATACTTACTACAAATGGATTCACAATCCCACTTCTCTTTGGCTTCTTCAAGAACTACAGTAACAATCTCTTCTTCCTCAGACCCATCAAGTTCATTCATTGGCAGCTCCTGATCCTCGAAGGATTCAAGAGTATTCAATTTTACACAACTTTTGGTCGAGTTTTCAAAAATGAAGACAGAAGAGGGGGAAAAAACACCACCACACATTATTATACTATATGTTACTAAAACTGCACTTAGCTATGAAAACAACAGCATTTTTAAAAATCCACATACTCATGTGCCCTGTCTATTACTTGCTGTCAAAGTGAGTTCTACCCAGCCCTGCCTCTCCCCTCCCGATTTTGGACATTCTGTTGAGAGGAAGGAAAGATCTACCTGCATCTTTGCAAGGTTATAAATTAAACAAGATGGCAGCTTTCCTAAAACATGGTGTTTTTTAAAGCCTTAAAAAGCATTATTAGTCCATGTGTCTCTCCAAAGTACTTAAATAATTCACTCAAAGTATGCAGCCCTTGACCTGCTGTAGGATCTGCATACGATAGTGATCATGGAACATCAGACCTTTCTAGCAAATGTAAACACCTCATTAGTTTCTCTCAGACAAATCACCTTGATACGAATGCTGATTCACCAAATATTTGGCTGGAAAGTTACGCTAATCCATCTGTAGAGACAAATTCTTATCTTTCCATAAGCCATAAATATCTACTTCTCAGAATACCTGGCATTTCAGGAAGATGAAAAGAAGGGCGTATATACTTAGAAGTCAGAATAATTGCTCAGCCAAAGAGGCTCAAGGCACCACCTCATTCTCCAAGTGGAATGTGACCTTGTACTTCCCAGTCTAACCCTCACTTATTCCATCATGACTCTTAGGTCAAAGCTACAGTAGTTCTCAGTATGTTCCCACTACTGTTACCTTCAGCTTCAGAACTCTTAATATCAAGATGTGAGCCAAAGGTCACAGAAAACATACCATTTTCTTCACATGGATTCTGACTGGGTGCTTTTCTAGATTCAGCCGTACAACTACAGACTTTATTTAAAATGAAAAAAGCAGGTAAACAGGAAGTCACCATACTTCTCTGCCTTCTCTTTATAGTAGTCGTTCAAAACTTCCTCTAAGCGACTGCTGTCCACTTGAATGGAACCTTCCAATTCAGCATTATCCAGAGCTCCAATTTCATCATCATCATATTGCTCATAAAACTTGAATATAAAGAGAGGGGATACCATGAAAACTGAATGTATTAAGACTATAGCATTTAAACATTTCTACATTAAATTTTTTTGTGTGTGTGAGGCAGATTAGCCCTGAGCTAACATCTGATGCCAATCTCCTCTTTTTTGCTAAAGACTGGTCTTGGGCTAACATCCGTGCCCATCTTCCTCTACTTTATATGGGACGCTGCCACAGCATGGCTTGACAAGCGGTGTGTCGGTGCACACCTGGGATCCGAACCTGCAAACCCTGGGCCGCTACAGCAGAGCATGCACACTTAACTGCTGCACCACCAGGCCGGCCCCCTCTACATTAATTTGATTCCTACACAATATTTTAGCACTACCATGGGGTCACAACTACTGTTACAATGTTAGCAGGGACTCAGCACCATAACAATGTGATGTGGAAGATATTCTACCCAACACTTGAAGACTTACATTTAGACTGAAATGGGCTGCCATTTAACACGACAGTGAAAGGCAGTTACTCTGTTCAGCTTGGAGAGCAAAATGCTAGGCAGAAATCTTTACCTCAGAATATTTTACAGATACTTTCAAATTCACTGATTATACAAACCGAAAGGTCAGGTCACTAAACAGCCTCCTTTTAATGTTCAAATTTCATTCTCCTTTAGATGATGTTTACTGTATTATTCAAATGCTGTTAGGCTCTGTAGAAGGGTAAGCCGGGGGTGATATAACTCCTGCACAGTGAAGTTATGTGTGGTAACGGTTTGCCTATCTCTTGGAGAGAAGAGGGAAATAGTACCTAGTGAAAAGGCAGTGAAGTGAGAACCTTCATCTTAGATTCACCGTGAAGGAAACCATTCATTCATCCACTCATCATTTACTGAACAGTGTGAACTCCTACCACATGCCAGATACCACTTTAGGCCTTGGGATACATGAATGAGCAAAACACAAAAAAACTCTGAGAGAATTTTGTTTACGTTCAGGCCAATGCTTGAGGACAATAGCATGACTTTGGAGACTGTGGTCGGGAGGCTCAGAATCAAAATCTAGGTGTGATCAGCCATCTTGGGACCTGTATGCATTCTTTACAGAATTAAAACTAGGGTGGCTTTATGGGCTGTTTTAATAAAAGACATAGAGGCTCTTTCTAATGCTGAAAGTGCTAGTTTTGGGATTCAACGTCATATAAAATTTACCATGGACTAGTATTAAAAAGCCTCTCATTTGGGAACCTCACCTTCTCAAATCTCTCATCGTGTAGGGTCAGCTGCTCATTTCTCCTCATGACTGAAGATGTCATAGAATAATCAGTAAAGCGACTCTTTGTTTCCTCTTCCCAGAAGAAGTGGTTTTCTCTAGCCCCAGGAGGTTTTCCAGGAGCAGACACAGCCTCATCTGATAATGAGCCCGCAGAGTCAGAGTAATCCTCATCACTACCTCCTTCCTTCTCATCATCCACATCTTCCCACTCACTGCCATCTTCAGCCTCAGATTTCCTAAAATCAGAGCCATAAATTAACTGTCAAAACAACTTGAAAAACAACAGAACCAAATGCCTTCACACAAGTAAAAGCCGAGGGTCTTTCCGGGAGCATTCTCGTTTGGGCAGGAACAGCTGTGCTGCTTGACCCGTCTGGCTCGGCTGGGAAAGCGAGGAAGCAGCCTCAGGCAACCTGGACTTTAGCCCCACCTATCGATGGCTTCTACAGCCCTCAAGTCTCACATTTTCTGCTCTGAAATACAGCAGTCTCAGACTACACCCTCTCAAAGGTCTCTTCCATCTAGAACATTCCACGGTTACCACCCTACTGAGGAAGCAGGAGAGAGGCCATCCCTGCTTCAAAACAAACCACACATACCGTACGTCCATTCCCTCCTCCTCTGTCGGCTTATTGGCCTGAAGAATAAAGTCATCTTCAAGCAGATTATCCGGATTATCAAAGTCAAAATCATCATCAAGAGCTGCAGCAATGTCAGGATCAAAGTCCAGCCGAGGTCCTAGAAGAAACACAAAAACTGAGCAATAACTCCCAAGAAAGCAGGATTCCTTCACCTACTAACATAATCTGAGTACTTCCTATTTGCCAGATTCTATCTATGTACTGAGGATAAAAGGATGATTAAGAACTTGAAGAAGTTCAGTCTAATGGTGAATAGAGAGGGATGACTGCAAGAAAGTGAAAAAGGGAAAAACAATCCCTCTGGTTTCAATACGCACTGGTAAAAACTCTTCCATTACAGATCTACAACATTAAACTGTGTCTATCTAGCAAAATGCAAAGCTCTCACCTGCGGAAAGAAACTGGGTAAATTCATCTGTTAGATGGAACTCAAATTAAGCATTTGTAGCCTCTTAAACTTTGTTTTCAGACTGAGATTTTAATAAATTCCAAAGCTGTTTCTTAGCTATGTTCTTCTATATGTAAAAATACCACTTAAAAAAAAAACGTTCAAGCTCACACTGGTAAACTGACATGGCTTCCAACACTCTTCACAGATGGCCACTGCTCGACCCTCCAGGCTCATTTCATATTAATCCTTACCTGTCGTTCCAGGCATGCTAAAACGTGTGTGGTGTCCTATATCCATGTGTTCTTGCTTTTGCACACACAGTTTCCTCTGTCTGGAATATCCTCTCCTCCCCATCCCACCCTCCTTCATCCACCTGCCTAACTTCTACCTAAGAAATCAACCTAGACATCATTTCTTCTATGATGCCTTGCCCAACTCTCCAAGGCTGGAGACATTTATTCATTTGTACTGTAATTGTAATTTCCCATTTATGGTCTATCTTTCCAAACGGATGGTAAATTCCTTGAGGTGAGGGATTATGCTTCATTCTGATTTAACCCAAGACCCTGTCACATATTGGCAACTCAAAAACCTATAGAATGATTAATGAATGAATGCTACACAGCAAGTGTCAGTCAATAATTAAGGCAATTTAGGCAAAAATACCGAACACCACTTCTGTGGACTTCTGTGTTTTATCTAAAAATACAATGTTGGTACTGCAAAAAAACCAAACATTATGATAATTTCTCAGTGTATCCGGAATAAATGGTAAAATGGACTTCTATAAAATACTTCTATACTCTTGGGAGAAATTCTGAAAGTTAACAGATTAAGTATTTTCAAGACTGCATTATATGTATGTAAGGCTAACTGAATATCACCGTTCCCTTTGTAATATGTTAGGTCAAGGTTAAAATTCCTCTACTAGATCACCAAAAATAACTTTCCCACTTTCCTCTCCAAATAGAAACTTCAAAGACAAGGAATTTGATGGCAATACAAGAAAAGGACACTGATCACATTCATCTCTCCCTAATGATCTCTAATCTGAACGTGGACACATCTCAATTATTTCAACACTTTATTAGGGACACAAAATCTATCATTACTATATGTTTCTTCTTGTAAAACACAGCTCTAGCCATTTGAAAAGTTAAAAAAATTAAACACACCTGAAACAGGAGCGGCTTTATTTAACAATCCAACGTCTTCCTCAAACTCTGATGCAAATACTGATGAAGGCAACTGAATTCCAGTGGTCTTGGGAAAGAAATTACACCATGGTTAGGTTTGTTTAGAAATACCTCTGAACTACCACACTGGGTTGACAAGTGTCACCCCAAAATTCACGTCCACCCAGCTCAGAATGTGACCTTATTTTAAAACAGGATCCTTGCAGATGTAATTAGTTAAGAAGAGGCGATAGTGGATTACGGTGGGCCTTAGTCCAATGGCTGGTGTCTTGATAAGAAGGCCACGTGAAGACACGCCGGGGAGAATGCCACGTGAAGACGGAGGAAGGCTGGAGCGATGCATCTACCAGCCAAGGACCACTAGGGACTGCCGCGACCCCCAGAAGCTAGGAGATACGCAGGGAACAGATTCTTCCTGAGCCCGCAAGAAGGAACCAGCCCTGCCGAAAGCGTGATTTTAGCCCTCCGGCCTCCAGAACCGTGAGAATCAACTTCTGCTGTTCTCAGCCCGAGTGGTAAACGGTGGTAGTTTGTTACGGCTGTGCTAGGAAACTAAGACACCCACACTCTGCGTTCTCTCTCTCTCGTGCTCCAGTTATCTATTTTAAACATGTATATTCCGTCGTCATCTCAAAGCAACTTCCCAGCAGTACTTCACAGAGCTTTCTCCAGGATGTGATTCCACTTAATCCTCACAACCCCGCGAGGTTATCAGCGTGTTTTAGTGAACAAAAGCTAAGCAAGGTTCAATGGCACGCCTGCCTGCAACCGGCTGTTAAATTCTGGGACTCAAATCCAAGTCTGGTGACTCCACTCTCCATAAGTTTCAAAACGAAATTAATCTTTTTCCTCTTAAACCAGAGATAATGTTCCAATCTCTAGTAATGGCTCTGCCTTTCTCTGAACTGGCTGTCTTAAAGCCTAGGATGGTCATAAATCTTTTCTATCCCGAGATCCCTTTGGACTCTCCTGTGTACAGTGACTTCACACCCATGTTCTGGGCACCATCTTACTCACGGTTCACCAACAGAGAGATCACTGCAACTGGTGCTTCGCTGGTCTACACCTGCTCCAACCTTTACATCACTGCCAAATGCAACTCCTGTAACGTTTCATCATGTGACCTTCCTAAGCTTATAATAGGTTTTGATTTTTCACGCCTGATCTTCAAGGCTCTGTCAAAGCAAAGCCTACTCTATGTATCAACATTTCTTACTGTTACTCAATAATATGACTTCCATGTAAATCCTCACATCGTGGAACAATTCAAAGTAATTTATGGAGCACACATGGGCTGGACGTTATGATCCACGATACTACTTTATGTCCCTTCTTTCTGACTGGAATGTTCCTCCCTCTCTCAATAAAACTGACCTTTAGTGGCCAGCTCACTTCCTCCCTCCTCCAGGAAGCCCTCCTTGATTACTGTCCTAGAACTTTCCTGTGTGTGAAATCCCCTCATTCTTCACACCATACAATCTACTTCAACACACGTTGGCACATATTTCCTGACTGGTCCTTCTGCTTTAGTGTCATCTTTTCAACCAAGCGGTTAATAATGGGAGGGTCACCACCACGTTATCTCCCTTTCTGTGCCTCACCACCCACCCTGTCCTCAGCCTGGTAGCAGGCACGAGGCTGAGATATACATCCTCACTGGCTCACAGATAGAGCACAGTGAACTAGAAGCCTCCAAGGAGCAGGACTGAAGTCTACATACAGTAGTGCACAGCTAGCAAGCTGTTACAGCTTCCAAAATCAGTTTCTCAGCGGCATAAACATGGGCAAAGATCTGAGTTCCTGCTGTAGAGTCTTTTTTTTTTTTTTTTGTGAGGAAGATCGGCCCTGGGCTAACATCTGTGCCCATCTTCCTCTATTTTGTATGTGGGACACCACCACAGCAGGGCTTGATGAGTGGTGTGTAGGTGCATGCCCAGGAACCGGGCCTGTGAACGCTGGGACGCTGAAGCAGAGCACACGAACTTAACCACTACGCCCCCTGGCCAGCCCCTATAGAGTCATCTTTTTAAAACTGCTTTACTGAGATACAATTCACATACCATACAATTCAGCCACTTAAAGTGCACAATTTAATGACTTTTGGTATATTACATCAACTTTTAAAAATTGTGGTAAAATATATATGTGGGTTTTTTTTTTTGTTTTTTTTGTTTTTTTTTTTTGGTAAGGAAGATGGGCCCTGGGCTCACATTTGTTGCCAATCCTCCTCTTTTTGCTGAGGAAAATTAGCCCTAAGCTAACATCCATGCCCATCCTCCTCTATTTTGTATGTGGGATGCCACCACAGCATGGCTTGATGAGCAGTGAGTAGGTCCACGCCCGGGATCCAAACCTGCAAACCCCGGGACGCCAAAGCGGAGCACGTGAACTTAACCACCATGCCACCAGGCCAGCCCTTATATGTGGTATTTTTCCTAAAAAATATACTCTTGTGATTATGTATCTTTGGAATTAGGGGTTTAAAAAAAGGAAGATCAGCTTGTGTTGGGGCCGGGCCAGTGGCATAGTGGTTAAGTTTGTGCACTCCGCTTCAGTGGCCTGGGGTTCACAGGTTGAAATCTCAGGTGAGGACCTATGCAATGCTTATCAAGCCATGCTGTGGCGGCTTCCGACACATAAAGCAGAGGAAGATGGGCACAGATGTTAGCCTGGGGCCAATCTTCTTCAGCAAAAAAGAGGAGGACTGCAACAGATGTTACCTCAGGGCTGATCTTCCTCAAAAAAAAAAAAGGAAGATCAGCTTGTGTTCAGTGAATTTACCTTTCAAGATATTTTTCAAATCTTGAAAAACAGTCAAAGAATCATATATACAATCACAATTTATTTGGTGATTACTGTTTTTTAGAGGTGTGTAATTGTTTATTGGTTGCAGTGGGTCCCAGCTACACCAAGTCCCACCATGACAGCACCTGCTTTCCTTCCTGTGAGAATCAGGGGCTGCTCCAGCATCACTGATGTCTGTATTGCCGCTCTGCACTGCCTTACTTTGTTTTTTAGGGCTTACTCAGCATTTCTGGTTTATTCAATTTTGGTGGTTTGTTACAAATTACTTTAAAGTCAAAAAAAGTACACACGACTCATCCGTAACTTTGCTACAGAAAACCAACGGCACTTTTGTTTTAAACATAATTCAGTTATCCTTGTAAACATCACTGAAGCGTCCACTGAAAAGCCTTATTCTGTTAAAAGCCAATTAGATAGTGATTACTTTTACCCCAAGTGAATCAAAGATTAAAAGCTAACCTTATACTGGTCAATACAATTCTGCCAGAAGACTGTTAGGACTTTATTAAAACTTTTCCCCATCAATAAAATGAAGAAGTTGAGCCACTAGCGGAGCCCGCTCTCCTCCCTCAAAGGGTCACAGAAGGAAGAGAGCCGGGCCGGCCCTGTGGCTTGGTGGTTAAGTGCGCGCGCTGCAATGCTGGTGGCCCAGGTTCGGATCCCGGGTGCGCATCGAGGCACCACTTCTCCGTCCATCCTGAGGCCAAGTCCCACATACAGCAACTAGAAGGATGTGCAGCTATGACATACAACTGTCTACTGGGGCTTTGGGGGGAAAAAATAAAAAAATAAATAAATAAAATCTTTAAAAAAAAAAAAGAAGGAAGAGAGCCAATAAGAGAAGTACCCTACTACTGATATACCAGCCTTGGGGGAGGAGGAGGAGAGAAGTCGGTTCTGTTATGATAGAGATGTGGCAGAGGGGTGTGCGGCCTCACAAGAGACCTCCAACCTAGCGAGTGAATGAAGAGCTGCGTTATTACCTCTTTCTCTGGGATGATACCCTGAAACCTAACCCACTGCGACTCTCCTTAAGCAGCAAGCTATGGACTGGAGGAGCTACGATCACATCTTCCCTGAGGAAAAGAATACCTAGACCATGACAGGGTTAGAGGATGAGAAGCAGGGGAAATTGGTGCTCTTTTTATCACTTCCCTTTTGTCCATAAACCCAATAAATGAATGTCTCTTTTTAACTGCCAAGTGACATAAAAGTTTCACAGAGAAATTTATAATAAAACTAAATAAAAAATAACAAAAGCATGCAACATGGGCATCCTTAACATAAACAAGGGGAAAAACTGAACCTAAACTAGTAGCACTAATTTCATATAAATATGTGCTCTCATTTGTATTTAAAAGATAAAGTACTAAACTGGACTGCATTTTTGTTGAAAAGACTAACAGGAATTTCATTACAATCTATTGCCTCTATTCTTTCTTACGGTTAGCCTATAGTTTTTTACAAGTGCGAAAGATCTGAACGTTCCATGAGAGTTAAGTTCTATCTTAGAACACAGTTTATGATGCTGTAACACTTAAGTTGTTAACATATAGAACGTCAGCTGGTTTTCTTCTATTAAAAGTGCTAACATGCCCATGTCTATCAATCAAAAGTTCTAACTCTGTCAAAGGCTGTTACTTTTGACAGCTGCCACCAGAGAACAGGCGGGCTACTCTGTCCTCAAAGTCCACATGTGCACACACACATACACAATTTTAAGTGAGGGCACGGCTTGTCTTTGTGCTCTTCAGACTGACACCACTTCTTGCCCCAAACAGTTATCTTGATTTAAAAATGGTGGTTTCTTCACTCACCCCCACTCTCTCTCTCTCACACTTAAATTGCTGAAAAGTCTTACGGAAATTACTGAAGTGTCTTCTTCGTCTCTCCTGTTGCGTGCACTGGAGGCACTTGTGGGAATCAGCTCTGAGGGCCCAGACGGTTCCTTCAGATGCTGCAGGTAGTCGTAGTCATCATCAAAGAACACGCCGTACTTCCTCTGTTCTGCTCGCCTTTCCTCATCATTTATCTAGCGTAACAAACAAAATGGAGTTAGCACCTCTTCCAAGGGTAAGGCATAGGAACCTTCCAATGAGCACAGCTTTCAGACTAGGAGGCAGATGGCACACGAACACTTTGGCTGAAAGAAATGAGACAAAGAATTCTGGACAAACTCAGGAAACACAAAGCTTCTAAACGCGAGTGCCATATAAAATTAAAATGGAATGAAAACAATCCTCCTTCCACTAGACAGTTCTCTGCAACAATTCAAGCTAAGAAACACACACACTCTTTGTTTTATCATGTACTTGGGGGGTTAGAAGACTAGAGGGCCTTGAAATGTAAGTACAATTTCTTATAATTATATGCCAAGAAGCTTCTCAACATACACCACAAACTGGCTTTACTGAAAAGCTAAATAGCCCAACGTTTCCCAACACTGCCCTTCACATTACCCACACTTAACAAGTATACTCTAGAGCTGGCCCTGTGCCGTAACGGTTATGTGCATGCGCTCCATTACTGGCAGCCCGGGTTCAGATCCCGGGTGTGCACCGATGTGCCACTTGTCAAGCCATGCTGTGGCGGCGTCCCATATAAAGTGGAGGAAGATGGGCACAGATGTTAGCCCACGGCCACTCTTCCTCAGCAAAAAAAGAAGGATTGGCATGGATGTTAGCTCAGAGCTGGTCTTCCTCACAAGAAAAAAAAACAAACAAGTATACTCTGACTGATAATTACCAAATCAACCTTTTAAAGGCTCCCCGGCATTTTCTAAAGCTAACTCATGAGTTTCGATGTTGTACATTTCAGGAAATGGGCGACCAGGAGGCAAAGTGCAGTTTGTGGTTACGAAATGGCAGGATCTTAGAGAAAGCAGAGACTGAACACATTTGTGCCCTAAATAACACCATGCAGCATTGTAGCTGATGGTTTAGTAAATATTTACCATTACTTTATAAGATTTGTTCATTTAAACATCTCAAATAAAGATGTTTTATCCTCTCAACCAAAAAAAAAATGCATCCTGTAAAAATCAGCAAGTTTACCGAAAATTAAGTCATAGATTTGCTTCCCGGAAGATCACAGGTATCTGAGAAGAGCAGCTGGCTAACATAATTTATTAAAAATCACCAACAGTCCACCTACAGACTTTTTGGCTAAAACACAGGCCTTACTTTCTGTGTCGGCAACAGAACCCTCTGAGGTGCAGTCTCATCCGCCGCTAAAGGATCACGTTGGCTCCGGTGCACCAGGTGAAAAGACACAGCTTTCTTCTTTTCTATGAAGGGCTTTTTCTTTCTGTGAGGCTTCAAAGGAACAGAATCAGAACAAGCCATTAAAACAAAACAAAACAAAACAAAACAGTGAACAGTATCATAGTCCAAATAGGTGTCTTTAATAAGTAAAGGATCAACAGATTTTTTAAAACTTCACTTCTAGAGCAGACAACATCACCTATGTTCTACAAAAACTATACTTACCTTCCTTCCACAAACATTTGTGGGCACCTACTCTGTGCCAGACCTTGTTACGGGTGCTGGGAATACAGCGATGGGAAAGTCAGACCAAGTCCCCATTCTTAGCAAGCAAATGGTCAAGAAAATGATTTCAGATAAAGAGAAAAACACAAAACAGTGACGTGCAAATGACTTAGGAGCTACTTTAGACTGGGTGCTCAGAGCAGGGTCCCTGACAGGTTGAACCAGAATGACAAGGAGGCTGCCACAAGAAAATCTGGGGACGACAGGTCCAAGCAGGGTACGCACTTCAAGTACCAACTGTCAAATGAAACCAGGACACAAGAGCTAAAGCTCGGTAAGACTCATCAGCCCCGTCTACGTTCTTATTTCGCTACGCAATGCTGCTCTCCTAAACTGAGAAAGCATCGTCCCAGCGGAGGAAGCCATCTTGCTTTGGGACCAACCTGAGACTCTCCCCCAAGTTTCCTTTCCCCGGAGCAAAGGGACGGGCAGACACCTGTCACTCCCAGGTCTGGAGAGACCATTAACTCCCTCTCCACCCGACCCAATGAAGCACAGGGGGGCGTGTCTGTGTCCCATGTCACAGGTTGTCAGGCCCCTCGAGCAAAGGGGAGGCCATCCTCTTCTGCCCACTACCCAGAGAGGCTTGTCCGTGGGAGACCCACTCTGAACCGCAGTCCTCCCGGGGTGCGAGGGTGACCCACACGGGGACACTGTGCCGCAGGCCGCCCCCCGCGCCCCCGGACAGCCCCCCCAGGCCCAGGCGGCAGAGGCCAGCGGCGCCGGCGGAACCAGCATGGCCTCTGCCAAACCCGAGCGCCCCGCCCCCGCGACAACGACACTTGCTCACCATGCTGCAGCCGCACGGCGCTCACCCCACAGAAGGGCCACCACTGCACCCTCCGAGTCCCGGGAGAAGCCACACGCACGTCCCGGACGCCGCCGACACCCAGCTCGCAGCCCCCGGTCTGCAGGCCTCTCCACACGTGCAACCCCGGAAGCCGGACCGGAAGTCCCGCAGCAGGCCGCGGAAATGGACCAATCGCCGAAGAGCCGGGGCGTCGCGGCCGGAAGTTACGCATAGCTCGCTCCGTCGCGACGATCGCGAGAAGCTATGAGGAGGTGGGGCCGTTCCTACCCCGGGGGGGCGGGGCTTTCTCGGCCGGAATTCAGTTCGCGCGGGAAGCGAGTCGCCGACGCCGTGGTGGCGGTGAGGGCGCAAGGCGGATGCTGTTTAAGCGCGAGCTGGCTTTTCTGGCGCCCTCTACCGGTTACACAGGGGACGAATGTAGCAGCCCCGTGGACATGTGTGTTCACTGCGCGTTCCCCACCGTGGAAAACAAAACAAACCCGTGTTCACGGAAGGAAGGTGGCCGCCCTCCCGGGGACCGAGGTTTCAGGTTCCCTCTCCGCTGGCCGGCGTCCAGTCGGTTGCCTTAGCAACGGAGGATCGCGGCCTCGCTACTCCGGGCTGAGCCGGGCCTTGCTTTTCCATCGTTTAATGGACCGCGTTCAAAGGTCCAGTTAGCAAAACCCCCGCGACTCTGTTGACAGCAGAGGCATTTGAGCTAATCACATAGGCGATCTCTTTGGTGTTTGCATACCTTATAAGGGGGGAACTACTGTTTATTCCCTTCCAGGTCGTTCCTCAAGTGTGTTAACGTGCTTTAAGCAAACAGGCTATAAGCATCCCTTCTTAGGAAGGTTTCAGGCGGGTGCCGGCGCCCTCTCGTAGCTTTTCCCGGGCGCGAGAAGGTGGGAATGCCTTCCAAGTGTTATCAGCCGACCTTTTCTCAAATTCGTGTTTCCCCCTCCCCATTTCTGGTGTCTTGCCAACGTCTGAGTTATCTTGGATTGTATCTTTAGGTCCCAGCTATTACCACTATAAATATTTATGGAAAATTATTCTTTTACTACGATAAAAATTATAGAAACAATTTAAACTAGGGCCAGAGAACTCGTCTTGGGATCGTGCTTTGTAACAGAGGTAATACATAACACAACACTGCTATGTGCCAGGCATTCATTATAATTAAGCTCCGGGAGGGTAGGTTTTGTTTCGTTTTGATCTGTTTTATTTACTATTGTGTCTTTGCTCAGGGCCTAGAATAGTGCCTGGCACCTATACCCAATAAATGTTTGTTTATATGAATTAATGTTCTGGCACTTTACCTGAATTATCTCGTATCTTCCTTACCATTAACACTATGAGACAGGTGCTATTATCTTCTACTATCTTACAAATTCTAAACTGAGGCCTAGGAAAGTTAAGTAGCTTTCTCAAGGTGACACAGCCAGTACATGGCCGAGCAGGGATTTTAAACTGGAGTCTGACTAGAGCCTCACAACTTAACCACATTACTTGCTTTTTTTTCTTTTGAGTAATAGTCTGTTACTTTATATATTTACTGGGCTAACGCTAACACTAAACACACTGTGCTACCCAATTTATATGCATTATATCATTGAATTCCTTCGATAAGCCTGTAAAGTACACTTAGATAACACCAAGCTAATCTTATAGAAGGAGAGCTTGAGGTTCAGAGAACTGAAGTGACTCGCCTAAGTCACACAGTAAATGGAAGGGCTTAAATATGTAGCCCATCAGTCTGGTTAGGAAGGCCACACCTTTAACCGTATGCTAGACTATCTTGGGAAGGCAGCCAGCCAGCAAATTCTGTCCATTCTATCTTCTATATATCCAAATGTATCACCTCATTACCCCTTTTATCAAATTTATCATTTTTAATACTCTAGTCCAATCATGTCATTTTTCTGTATAAAACCTTTCAGTGTCTACCCTCCAGCCTCAGCATAAAGTCCACTCTTTTGCATGGCAGCCAAGACTTTATATTATCTGGTTTCTACCCATCAATTTAGCATCATGTCCCCTCAATCCCTGACATACCACTCTATGACCCAGCTCTATCAAACTGTTTGTGGTTCCCAAAGACACCTAAAAGAGATTGGCTTTCTCATGCCCAGCTAAAAGGCTCTTCCTCTCTTCTCCCTGTTCTTCAAATGTTAGCTTAGCCATTTCTGCCTCTAGGAAGTCTTACAGTCTTCAAAATTAGGGTCCATCCCACATGTGTTCACTGTATCCTATGATTATACTGTTCTACCACTTACACTAAAATTGTAACCCCTTATTATTTTTGTTACCGCACAAAGGGCACGATCTGCTCGCTGTGAGACAAAAGACAATGATCAAGAGGCAAGATGGTGGCAGAGAAAGGGTAGTTTATTACAGCTTGCTAGCAAGGGGGAAGAGGGCCGACTAATGTCTCAAAGAACCATCTTACAGAACAAAGACTACAGGCCAGTTATATACAGGGCTGGTCTCCAAGTAGGGGAGGCATCTGATCCCAGGGTGGGGGCTCAGGAGTCATCACGTTCCTCAGGAACTCAAAAGAACAAAGTTATCAACTTATAGAGGCTGGGAGGGGCCATGAAATCCAGAGTAAGTCAGAGGTCATTCTAAGCTACAATATGGTTTCTTTTCTACAATATGGCTTCCCTTATGTCAACCTTATATTGAATCGGTATCATTTTCATCTGTCTTTATAGAACCAGACTGCAGTAACCCACTCGAGGGCAAGGGTTTTTGTCACGCCAACTTTACCTCCCCAGGGCATAGCGTCGTTAGGACTCAATAATAATTGCACTGTTCAAATCGAAGCACTTTACATATATTTACTCATTAAATTTTTACAAAAGGATTTAAGGAGATATACTATTATCTTTTTTTTTTTCTTTCTTTACATTAGAGATTGAGGAACAAAAAGTAAGTGACTTTTGCCTAAGGGCACGAAGCCATAAGTGATGAAGCCAAAATGCAAACCCAGGTGTAGCTTGAGAGTCACACCCTTAACCATTACAATGTAGCCTATTTCAAAAAGCCAATACATGTGCTGAGCTTCCATGTGTCAGAGACTGTTCTGGGTGCAGTATATATATTAGCTCATTTAATATTTGTTGAATACGATACCTAGCACAATGCATTCATTAAAATGGTACATAAACAAAACGCTGGCTTGTTCTAACACAGAAAAATGTTATTTCCTACCATTAAAATCACCCATAATTGAAATATTATAGTAATGATAATAAATCCAAACCATACTTCTCTTACCCCCTTATTAGTATGCTCTGAATAATGGCATCCATTTCAAAATGATTAAACAGAATTTCTGGTTTAGTCTAGGCCTTGGAAAAATTCTTATTTTTTCATGTGAAATTAACTTGCCTACTGAAATTGTGTTTATCAACTTAGCCCCATTTACATCACATTCAGCAGTGGTTTTCCATCAGCATAACCCAAGGATCCCCAAGCACTAGGAAACTAATGTACACAAAGCGGGGAGAACTTGCTTGAGTATAGCCAAACTACCTAGACACTCAAGCAGTAACTTTAGAAATTATAAATTACATGCTTGATAATATTAACAGAGCTTATGGAGGTACTTAACTTATAAAAAGGGAAGTGCATCAAGATGGATGTACCAGGGCCAGCCCCGTGGCTTAGCAGTTAAGTGCACGTGCTCCGCTACTGCCGGCCCGGGGTTCGGATCCTGGGCGCGCACCGACGCACCCCTTGTCCAGCCATGCTGAGGCCACGTCCCACATACAGCAACTAGAAGGATGTGCAACTATGACATACAACTATCTACTGGGGCTTTGGGGAAGAAAAAAAGGAGGAGGATTGGCAATAGATGTTAGCTCAGAGCCGGTCTTCCTCAGCAAAAAGAGGACGATTAGCACAGATGTTAGCTCAGGGCTGATCTCACACACACACACACACACACACACACACACACAAAAAGATGGATGTACCATATTCAATGTCATTCCTATCAAAATTTCAATGGCATTTTTCACAGAACTAGAAAAAATAATTCTAAAATTTGTATGGAACCACAAAAAATCCCAAATAGCCAAAGCAATCTTAAGAAAGAAGAACAAAGCTGGAGATATCATGCTCCCTGATTTCAAACTATACTACAAAAGTATAGTAATCAAAACAGTATGGCATTGGCATAAAAACAGACATACAGATCAATGGAATAGAATAGAGAGCCCAGAAATAAACACACGCATATAGAGACAATTAATTTATGACAAAGGAGCCAAGAACATACAACGGGGAAAGGGCAGTCTCTTCAATAAATGGTGTTGAGAAAACTGGACAGCCACATGTGAAAGAATTAAAATAGACCACTATCTTTCACCATACAGAAAAATTAACTCAAAATAGATTAAAGACTTGAATGTAAGGCCTGAAACATAAAATTCCTAGAAAACATAAAGGGTAAGCTGCTTGACGTCAGTCTTAGCAATGTTTTCTTTGATCTGAATCCAAAGGCAAGGGAAACAAAAGCCAAAATGAACAATGGGGATTACATTGAACTAAAAAGCTTCTGCACAGCGAAGGAAACCATCATCAAAACAAAAAGGCAACCTACTTTGGGAATGGGAGAAGATATTTGCAAATCATAAATCCGATAAGGGATTAACATCCAAAATATATAAAGAACTCACACAACTCAACAAAAAAAACCAAACACCCCAATTAAAAAATGGTCAGAGGATCTGAATAGACATTTTTCCGAAGACATACAAATGGCACATGAAAAATGTTGAACATCACTAATTATCATAAAAATGCAAATCCAAACCACAGTGAGATACCACCTCTGTTATCACACGTGTTAGAATGTGTATTATCAAAAAGAGAAAAAATAATAAGTGTTGGAGAGGATATGGAGAAAAAGGAACCCTCATACACTGTTGGTGGGAATGTAAACTGGTGCAGCCACTATGGAAGACAGTATGGAGATCCCTCAAAAAATTAAGATTAGAAGTACCATATGATCCAGCTATTCTACTGCTAGGTATTTATCCAAAGAACACAAAAACACTAATTTGAAAAATTATGTGAACCCCTATGTTCATTGCAGCATTATTTACAATAGCCAAGATATGGCAACAACCTATGTGTCCATCAATGGATGAATGGATAACGAAGATGTGGAATACTACCCAACCATAAAAAAAGAAGAAAATCTTGCCATTTATGACAACATGGATGGAACTTGAGAGTATTATGCTAAGTGAAAAAAGTCAGACAAAGTCAAATACCATATGATCTCACTTATATGCGGAATCTAAAAAACAAAACAACAGAACAAACAAAACAAAACAAAAACAAACTCATAGATACAGAGAACAGATTGGTGGTTACCAGAGGGCAAGGGGGTTGGAGGGAAGGTGAAATGGGTGAAGGGGATCAATTGTATGGTGATAGATGGTAACTAGACTTAAGGTGGTGATCACTTTGTAGTGTATACAAGGATTGAATTATAATATTGTACACCAGAAAGCTATGTAATGTTAAATACCAAGTTTATCTCAACAACAGCAAAAAAAGATGGATGTACCAGGATGTTCACTGGAGCACTATTTGTAATAGAGAAAAATAAAACAACTAAAATTCCATTAGTAAAGGATTAACTGAAAAAAAAAACCAACATTCATACCATGGTCCATTGTGGAAGAGGCAAATCGACAAGGACAGCCACTTATTCAGTCTGAAAAATGCAGATTGCAAAACACCATGGTAGATGGCAATTTTTGTTAAAAAATTATAAATAGAAAAACATTTTACACAGAAATATCAAAGCGCAAAGCATAGGAAAACATCTCGTTGACTATGCATCAGACTGCCCACAGCAACGGTCCGTGAGGAGCTGAAACTGCAGGGAACTTTCAATTTCTATTTTAGATATTTCTTCATTGTTTACATGTTTGCCGTGAGGATTTAAAGTATTACAGGTGGTGTATAAAAAAAGTAAAAAGACATTTAAAAATAAAAACCAAAGCGGGGGAAGGTTGGATACCAATATAATCTGGTTCAATAAATATTGTCAAAGGATAACTTTTTTAATGGTAAAATCATGACTCTCATACATATATATAAAGTGAAGACATGTTAAAGACTTTATATAACACATTGTTGATGAGGGAACCGGTAAGATGTTACAGTTAGTTCAGAGGACGATCCAAAGAACAGAAACATTTATAGAGCAGGAATATGGAGAAGAATGTGCAAATGGAGACAAAACCGGCTTCCTCCCCAGCGGCCTAGGGAAGACAGTGGCACCTCCACTGGACAGAATTTATATACGTGTCTAGGGACAAGAATTATTCTATGTTATTGTCAGCTTTCTACAAAGTTGTAAAACAGCTCAAAGGAAAAGAGCAATGTGAACCCCACATAATGTCAGAATAGGAAGGGTGTGCTTGTCTAAGAAATGCATCACTTTCCACTGAAGCACAAATTTTTCCCCAGAATATTAAAGGATAACAGTGGCCTGCTTGGTATACTAGCTGAAATTAGTTTCTGGTCTTTGTTTCACTCTTACTGTGTAACCTGGGGCAAGTGGGCTTCCGTTTACTCACCTGAATGTAAAATAGGAGTGATGATGTTATTAATACTTACCTCACTGAGATGTTGGATTGCATAGAAACTGCGGGTTAAACGCTTGGACCTGTGCCTGGCTTGTGAGCAGTGCATGAGGGTGAGCACTGTCTTCTTCTCAGTTGAGTATAGTTATCCACCTAACTTCGTCGCTGCACAGGATGGCCATCTCCTGAAGCCGGGGCCTCCAGCCTCTGGGATTTGTCAGGGAACACGTGCTTTGCCTCAAATCAGATCCACATCATGGGACTCTGTTAGCTGGCATCTTGACCCAACTTGTCAGCTTCCCCAGATCCTAATCCTTTCACTTTCCCTCAATTTCTGGTACCTTTCAGGTCCTTTATATTACATACTTCGACTCTTTTACTTGTTGCTGGTCCCTAGTAATTGTTTGTTCTTTAAAATTCATTTTAACTGCACCAACTCTTGATATTCCATGGCTTTCTGTTTCCTGACTCCTGTTTTTAGAGTCAAAAATACATACATTTCATTCATTGGTGAATACACGTTGCAAATATTAATCCAAATTAATTTTCTTTACTGTGCCTTTCTAATTGTAAAATGAATTTTGAGTTTTCTTTGGTATGTTTTGGTTGTGCTCATTCAGGCTCTAGGCTGTATAAAGCTCACACATCATTATTAGTCCCTTTTTTTTGAGTGACAAAGACACTATTGAAACTGATGAAAACTTTCTAAAATTATGGGGTAATTAGATCAGGCATGCATTTAACTTATGAATTTAATTCTATGCTTTCAGCAAATGAGCCAGAAATAAGATTACCATCGTTACTCTTGAGTGATTCTGCCTGTCCCCATCAATGAGCACGTACTCGGAATGCAGGCAAACTGAGACATTTACCTACTTTTCCTCCATCGTTCTGTTCGTTGTGCTTATAGTGTGAGCATCTCACTGGGCTGTGTGTAATTCTTATGCTTAAAGGTAATAAGATTTTTTTTTTTAACACAATATAGCACCTAAATATAAACTAATCCCTTCATCTGTGGCTGAAGTAAAGAACCAGCCACACGTTCCAATGTTGAAGTAAAAATAGGCTGTCTTGGACTTACTGAGATAGTATGTCTGTATATTGTATTGGATGCAATATAAGATATTTTCAAATGTAATTTTTGCTTTTCAACTTAACTCCCTGTGTAAGTGCTACTCCATTTTATTTAAAATTAAGCTAACCAGTTAAACCTAGTTAAATTAAAAAAATATATCATCCAAAGCACTCAAGTGATGTATAAATGAAATGATTTTATGTATGGTCTTGGAGACAAAGTCAGGCAATGAAAAAATAGTTTATTAAATTTTCATTGTAGTAGTTTCTTCACAGTCTTAAGCTACATTGCCTGTTGCAGAGGTTTATCTGTTTCCACAGCTTCTATTACATTTGCTGTTGATTTTCAACTTCCTCTCTGTAGCCCAGACCTTTTCCCTGACCTTCAGACTCATATATCCAATTGGCTACTGTACATCCATACACAGAGCATATCATATGAAACACTGGGCTGGATACAGACGAAGGAGGAGTGAAAATTGGTAGAAGAAACATCAACCGTCTAAGACATTCAGATGACACCATCTTACTGGCAGAAAGGAGCAATGACTTGAAAATACTTCTGATGAAAGTGGAAAAAGAAAAGTGCCAAAGCAGGGCTGCATTTGAACATCAAGAAGCAAAAATCATGACCACAGAAGAACTACCCAACTTGAATGCAAGAATAAACTAGACATTGAAATTGTTAAAGATTTGGTTTACCTTGGTTCAGTTGTCAACTTAAATGGAGACTGCAGCCAAGAAATCAAGAGAAGACTGAGACTTGGAAGGGCAGCAATGAAAGAATTAAGAAAGATCATTGAGTGTAAGGAAGGGTCATGAGAGAATAAAGCCGAGATCATCTACACCCTCGTATTCCCAATTACTACGTATGGGTGTTAAAGCTGGACCGTGAAGGAGACTGACAGGGAAAAAACTGATTCATTTGAAATATGGTGTTGGACGAGAGCTCTACAGACACCCTCGAATACCAGAAAGAGGAACAAGTGGGTCCCAGAGCAAATTAAGCCTGAACGATCGCTGGAGGCAGAAATGATAAAACTGAGGCTGTCCTACTTTGGGCAAAGCATGAGAAGGCGGGATTCTTGGGAAAAGACAATAATGCTGGAGAAAGTAGAAGGAAAAGGGGAAGACCAACTATGACATGGATTGACTCCAAAAGGGAAGCCACAGGCCTGAGTCTACAGGAGCTGAGCACGGCTGTTGAGGACAGGACATCGTGGACACCGCTCATTCATAGGGTCACCAGCAGTCAGAGCCCACTTGACAGCACGTAACAACAACTATACATCCATCCACATGTGGATGTCCCAACAGGCAGGCAATTCAAACAAATTGAATTTTGCGTCCAAAATTGAATGCCTCACCTCTCCATACTTCCTACCCTCTCTTCCTCCTCTCCCTGCCCCCCACTCCAATCTTACAACAGCCTTACTTTTTTTGTGTGTGTGTGTGAGGAAGATCAGCCCTGAGCTAACATCCGTGCTAATCCTCCTCTTTTTGCTGAGGAAGACCGGCTCTGAGCTAACATCTATTGCCAATCCTCCTCCTTTTTTTTCCCCAAAGCCCCAGTAGATAGTTGTATGTCATAGTTGCCCATCCTTCTAGTTGCTGTATGTGGGACGTGGCCTCAGCATGGCCGGAGAAGCGGTGCATCTGTGCACACCCGGGACCCGAACACCGGCCGCCAGTAGTGGAGCGTGTGCACTTAACCGCTAAGCCACGGGGCCAGCCCGACAACAGCCTTACTTCTGCTGTTTTCTGTTTCAGCCAATGGCATCACCACTACCCACCTAGTTGCCTAAGCCAGAAACATAGCTATAGTCTACTTTTCCCTCTCCCTCATTTCCCGTTGCAAAAATCACTTCTACCTCTCAACTGTCCTCTGAATTCGTTATGTCTCTTCATTCCAGTAGTTAATACCTTGATTGAGGCCACTACCAGCTCCCAACCAGATTATGGCACTAGTAACGCTCTCCATGCTTCCCACATTGCCTCCTCTAACCCAGTCTCTCCATTGCGGCCAGTGTGATTAGGGAGAATCTGAGGATGTATTACCCCCCAGCCCCCGGCTTAAAATACTTTAGTGGAACCCTCTTGTCTTAAGGATAAATTCCATACTCCTTTAGGTTTACAAGGACTTTCCAGATTTAACCATTTTTAAGCTCTTTAGTCTTCCATCCCTTTAGCTTCCATCTTCAGCTCAGTTCTCATGCTTAATTGCACCATCCTGAGTACAGCTATAGAGTTCTGGCCTCAGGGACAAACTAGATGTTGGTATGGGACGAATGCAGAATCTAATTGGATGTCATTAAATGAGTTGTGTCTAGTGAGAGAAAAAAACTGCAAAATTTCAAGCAGGACAGTAAAAGATTATGGAAGAGAATTAACTGGAACTCAGGAGTACAGACTTCCTTCTACCCATCACACCAAAGAATTATTAGGATGTAGTTTGAATCTGGTTTAACAAAGCCAATCCTTTCTAAAGGCTGTGGATTTGGAGACCCCTAAAGTTATAGGGATTAAAAAATGGTTCTGAATATGTCTCTGTGGTTCAAGTAGATTCTCACCAGAAGTATGAAGCCCCTAGGATACATTTCTCAGTCATAATTTTTTGACCATTAAGCAAACAACAAATCATCAGTACAGTAATTTCAGCTTGCCTAAGGTTTATAAACCTGCTTTTCTGAGTGTCTAAGTGTTTCTACAAGCCTAGGAAGGTTTAGAATTAAATGTGGACATTAAATCAAAGCCAAAAGTAGTATTTTTTTGTTACATTTATGTTTGATAATTATTGGGACAATGTAGTATATGTACTTGGTATTAAAGTATTTGTAATTTTTTAAAAAAATTGAAATATTGTAGAATCGCCATGCAATTCCAACTTAAACTATACAGCTAATTTTAGACTTGTAAAGTTGAAAAGTATAAGAATATTTTTACATTTGTAAATAATACTGGAATGTTTAAGAAAATTTGATTTACTACATTTATAAACAATGTATTAGATTTGAAAGTGTTGTTAAAACGCTTATTATCACCACATTTGGGCATTTGAAGTGCTTATAAAGAAAATTGAATCTGTAAACGTATATATGCTGTTTAACACTTTGAAGAAACTATAATGCAATAGTTGGAGAAGACATTTGAATCTTCCTAGAAGGATGGGTGACATGTTACTAAGTAGAAGAGAATTCTAGTTGGAGGGAATGGTGTAAACAAAGTTGTGATCCTGGAAGAATGTATGACGTATTTGGGGAACAATGAGTTTCATTCGATTTGGCCCAAGTGAGGAATATAAGGAGAGTAATCTGGAACTGTGGTCTGCGGTGAAACTACAGAAGGTTTGAGGGCTAGATTAAGTACCTGGGAGTTATTCAGTAGGCAGAGGGGACTCACTGGAAAATTCTGAGTAGGAATAATACAAGAGCTGTTCTTTAAGAAGACTAATGTGGTAGCAGGATTAAGAATGGATTGGTTGTGGAAGACTTAGGTAATGACCAAGATTTCAGAGGTAATCAGGGTACCAGACTTAAACTGACTATGGGAAAAGATGACTTATAGCTTACATTTGAACTGCTGAGTACACCTACGTGAACACTTAGACGCAAATACTTCCCAGTGTGGAGCGCTCCCCACTCCAGATTGTCTGATCTGGGCCAACGAAGGTCAAAAGTCCATCCAGGAACAAATCCTCGGGTCAACAAGCACTGAAAATGCCAGTTCCCTTCTCTTCAGGATATTTATCTAATTATGAAAAGTTAGCACCTACAGCTTCTTTTCCTTAAAATCTCTAGAAATGGTACCTGTTTTTAGCAAAAGAGCAAAAAACATTCACACAAACTTTAAGTTCTTGGCCTTTCCCTAGAGTTTTATGTATTCTACTCTTAATGACCACCTCTTAAAGGGCAAAGAGTTCAACACTCATAAACCGAGCAATGACTTGGCTTGTCTGTCGACGGCACTGCAGTAGCAGCAACTCTGTACAGATGTCTGAGTTGAGGTGCACTGAGGAGTTCAATCACAATAAATCCGATGACATCAAAGCATTGTGTAAAATGAAAAAGTTGTCCATTTCTTACCTCCCTTGGGTTTTAGAAAGTAATGTTTCAATGTAGAACCTGCTTTACTGTGAGAAAAAGGGAAGTAGTTGTTGAACTATTACATCTACCTTGGCGATGTACCGCTAATTTTTAATAGCATTTAACAATTTTCTTTTCTTTTTTTTTTTTTTGTGAAGAAGACTAGCCTTGAGCTAACATCCATTACCAATCCTCCTCTTTTTTGCTGAGGAAGATTGGCCCTGGGCTGACAACCGTGCCTATCCTCCTCTACCCTCTATGTGGGAGGCCGCCACAGCATGGCTTGGTAAATGGTGCATAGGTCCGCGCCCGGGATCTGAACCCACGAACCTCAGGCCACCGAAGCAGAGCATGTGAACTTAACCACTATGCCACCAGGCCGTCCCCAGCATTTAATAATTTTTAACTGGGGCCAATTATTCAAACCTTTTTAATTTTTTGGCCCCAATCTTCTGTCTTATACATCTTCTGTCTGGGATAGTGGTACACAAACTGCTTTTCCACTTTCTTCTCATATGTTTGCCCTTGTTCTGGGGTTAAGGGAGGCTAAGTTACAATTTGTAACCACTGCCGGAAAACATGAAAAGTATATTCCAATTCCTTTTCTGTTCAAAATGTGTTCCCAACCTCTCTCCTTGCTTGTAATACATTAAATAATAAGCATAATGAGGAAGTTTATTCTCTATATTATAAACTCTAAAGGGACTATCTTTTATTTTTACATATTATCATGTCAATAAAAACATCCATATCAAATATCCTCAAATATAAAAAGACAGCAAGTTTTAAAAACATACTGTAACTTGCTGCTTAAAGCAGTAATTCTTTAGACAGATACTTTAAATAAAAAGCACAAATCATGAGGCCTTACATAAAAAAATTTTAAGTTAGGTGCAGTTGAAATAACAGGCAATTAGAAAAGGTTTACAGGTGAGGACTCGGTGAGCTTTTGATTTTAAAAGACTGAGAACTCTCTGAATACAATAGAAATTGGAACCAACTAAAGCTGGGGTTTTCCCAATGATTTTATTGAGGTCACTTTTCCCAATTTTATACATATATGCATTTATATATACTTAAGAAAGCTAAACAATGTTCTAAGGCACTTAGAATTGTGCACGGCAACGTATCCTATAATATGATACAACTAAATAGAGCATAATTCTGCTTTTTAAATAACACAAACACCAGTACGGAATAAACAAAGATAACACATAGTCTTTCAGGTTACAGTAGTGGAATACATATACATATGTGTGTATACCTGTAGATGTTTATACCCACGTACTATAATACAGTACAGACCAAGAGCAACGAAAAGAGAGACTGTCACGTTAATCAGTGCCCAATGCCAGTTATTTACACTCACAGATATTATACCTGTGGAATATGCAGAATTAGATCACTCACTGGAAATCAGAAATCATTCAGTCTGATAACGATCACAGCTTACCACTCTTATCACTTTCGCCAAAGCTTGAAATAACAAAAGAATGCCTATGGTTCTTTATTTAAAAATCACTGTTACACAGAAAAAAAAAAAACGACTCGCTTGAGTTTTTGGTAGGTACTCAATCTGGTGAAATTGGTGCAGAATGTTTTTAGCACCTTGGCACATTTCTAAGCCACAGAAGAAATATTTAAAAAAATAAAAATAAAAATTAGTGCCTATATTTTAAGTAATGAAAGTGGTTTGATCCGAGATTCATTCCAGTTGTGTTCAAACGCTAGTTAACATTGCAATGGCGACTTCTCCTTGTGGAAGCTCTCTAAGCAATGTAATGATACAAACTATAACAAAAGCATCCAGTAAGGGAAAAGCCCCCCAAATTAGCAAGTGGCACAAATATTATTGGCATTTTAATACACCATAAAATTCACCTGAGGGTGGAGTGGCATTCTGCTTCATTTACTCCCTTCAATTTACTCTTAAAAAATATATACTGGTATTTAACAAGATGAGAATTCTTAAGCACCATCTAAAAGTTCACAATATAATCACCTTGATCGACTTTGAATAGCTCTGTCTCAAAAAAGATATTTAGAAACTTTAATATTTTAAAAAATTTTGGTGGCTAAATTAATTGCATCCTATTAGCCAGCATTCTTCCAAATCATTTCAAGACATATTTAGCATTCAGTTTGGGTGACAAAAAAGCAACAAAGAGAATGAGTATGTTTATGTATTGTTAGCATAGTTTAATGTTTCACCTAGGTAAATCTCATCTTCTTTTGTGTATGACCATCACTGAAGAATGAACAATATGCATGCAATCCACAGTTAATCCACGTTTCCTTCATAATGCAGTACGCACAAATCTTGGAAAAGATGAACCACATGACTATATTTACACAGGGGGAATTTAAGCATTTGCATGTGGATTAAATGCTTTTTTAACAGGATAAACAAGTGATTGTTTTGGAACTCATGGGATGCAGCTCACCAGGTGGAATCTAATGGTGGTTTTCACAGACTACCGGTTTTGTTGATGTGGGTTGTTAGTCGCTGTGCTTACGGTTAAGCCATGCAACAATCCTCATAACACTAATGATTATGACCCACAGTGTAGTTCTGAAGTATAATTGTGAGGTTTAAAAAAAAAGGAAAAGTCTGTTTCACGTGAAATCTCTCCTTTAAGTACTTACAGGGTCTAACCAAGTGACTATGCCCACTAGAACTACCAAAGCTGCCCAGTAATGTCCTCTCTGAAGAACTGGCCGATTAAAGCTGCATCGAAACAGAAGCATGGAAAAATGAAGGGGGAAGAAACTATTCAGAGCCCAAAGAAATACAAGGCAGTCGAGCTGATGTTTTGAGATAGGCACTTTTTCCCGTGTGTCCTCAAATTGCAGTAGACAGTGGTAGTCAAGGGAGGTGGTACCGTACCATCCTCCTTGGAGGGCATGTGAACATGGGGGAGAGCTTTTTACTTTTGTTTTTTACAAAGACTGGGCACGCCACTGCCATTTAGTCAGCAGGGGCCTGGGATACTAAACATCTTGCAATGTGTGGGACATTTCTGTACAACAAAGACTGCACAGCTCCATATGCCAATAGGACCCCCACTGAGAAACATTGATCAACAGTGCTTTGCTCATATGTGTTGCTGTGCTAGCAATGTGACAAGCTAAATGACATTTTTGTGCAGCAAATCCTAGCATGGCTAAAAACAATCTATGCCTGTAGGGTTTGCTTTTGGCGGGAACAGCTGCCACAGAATTTTCCATTTTTTTTCCAGAATTTTTTTTTTTTTTTGTGAGGAAGATCAGCCCTGTGCTAACATCTGCCAATCCTCCTTTTTTTTTTTTTTTTTTTTGCTGAGGAAGACTGGCCCTGGGCTAACATCCGTGCCCATCTTCCATCCACTTTATATGGGACGCCGCCACAGCATGGCTTGCCAAGCGGTGCGTCGGTGTGTGCCCTGGATCCAAACTGGCGAATCCTGGGCCGCCGCAGCAGAGCGCGCGCACTTAACCACTTGCACCGCCGGGCCGGCCCCTTTGCCAGAAATCTTATAGCATATACAATGGGATTTCTTAATTTGGAATGAAAAAGCATAAATGGACTATGTTTTGGTTGTTGTCTATAAATGCTAATGGTGGTTCGCATTTCCATACAGAGCTTAAGCTTAATGATTACAAAGAAAAAAAAGAGAGAACGGTTTGGGAGCATTCAACCTTCGTCCCCACCACCCTTTGGTCACTGCCAAATTATAGCAGAGCCTCATGAGCCTCTTTGAAACTTGGGTTTGAACCAGCTAGAGTTATGCTTTCTCTCAGACTGATAGTCCTATTAATTTGATGATTACTTTTGCCATTGCATTCCCCTCTAGGACATATTTCAGTTCTAGAAGTTCATTCTGCTCTGCCAAGTAAAACAATGTAATACAGCCTACCAATAAGTAGAGAGCAAATATTCAATAGTGGAATAGTGGGATAGCTGAAGCTATTTCAAGACGCCAAGGGATAACTTTGTCAATAAATTGCATCTTAGCGGTTCTTTGGTTCTCACAACATACTCTAACGATGTGAAGAAATTAATTCTTGTCTCAAAGCATATACTTTTACTAGTCAGGTTAGACTTAATAATATGACTGGAATTTAGGAATGTTTCAGCTACCACAGTGATGAAATGACATAGATTTATGTATCTCGTTCTAGCGTGATTCCATTTCACTTGCTCCGAGGGAGATTTCTCACTCTGTGTGAAATGTTCTGCTGGGACCACTTACAAAGTAATAAGACACTGAGGAAATTTTTGAGCAAGAAAGGAGGAAAAGAAAGCTTTCACTGTTTACATATGGATATACTACTACATGCTAGTCAAGACTGCCTTTTTCTGATGTGAACACAGTATAATTTTTGAAAGTTGCGTCTTCCTGATCCTATTAAGAAAAAATACATCTGTTAGGTGTTGGACATGCAGTGTTAATGCAGATTTTTTTCTCTTTTAAGTGTAAGCTACTGCATTTTTCAAAAGTATCAATGCAGCACTGAATTGCAGGGTTTTAAGGAATTCTCTCTCATTTTCAACATTTGATGATTTTTGAAGGACGTGTGCAATCCCTGAACTTCCTTAAACAGATTTTCACTTACATTTCAGACCTTTCTGTGAACAGAATATATTTACTAACATGAGAGAAAGATAAGTGACTACAATCGCTATGCTAACAAAGGATACGAAATGAAACCAGGAAGTCAGTTTTTCCGGGTAAATCAGAGAGATACATGAGTTTGCTTTTTCCTCTATTTAAAGTAGCTATTCAAATACCCAAAATTGTTCTCTGAATATTATAATTTCATTTAAATAATTTAAGGAATTAACATAAAGGGAAACTACATGAAACATAAGAAATGCAAGACACTTCACATACACAGGAAATTATCAGGCAGGGCTGCCTTAAATTAACGCTGATCACCAGAGAACTAATTTTGTCAGACTGATTGGTAGGGCCCTGAAGACGCTGGATCAAGCCATAGCATCCTCTTACCACCTTAATGTTAAGGTTCTTTTTCTCTATTTTAAGAAAGATGAAAATGGCCACTTTGGTTTTTACAGTCTGTCTAGTTCTTTCCTGCCTGGCCCTTCCTGGAGATGGGTTTGTTTTCTTCCTTAATCATATCCTGGGGACTCAGGAAAACCCACTCATTTCCTCTATGTCGGCCTAATGTTTAAATAGGGAAAACCTGGTGGTATGTTACAAAACCCAATTCACATACACATTTATTTTTGTTATAGAATTGCAGCTTATTGCATGGACTGCAGAAATGCTGGCATTGGGCAGAGGCCTAATTATATGGAAGGTGGTCCACACCTTTGCATTCTTTTAGGGCAGCCAGGCAAGAAACCTCTGGATGGGCTGCTGGTGTGGACAGGCATTGTTTCTGCCTTTTAAAATGAGCTATTAAAATAGAGCCTTATTCTGCAAAATATCGCTTAGCTCATAATCCTTTGATTCTTTCCACAGCTTTTTACTTAGAGAATCATTCTAATGAAATAATTGGTGGGTCCGATTCTTAAATATTAGACTGGCGGTGGTTAATTTTTTTGACTTTTTAACTTTCTCTAACTTTTAAACTTTTCTCTAAACATGTCATCAGTAGGAAGAGAAAGTGTGGGTAGTTCACACATCGGACATCTCATACAAGGTAAACACTATATTGAGGTACCAGACTCTCATTTTTGTAGTAGGCATATCTCATTGTAGGGAATAAAAACTGTATCACATCTACCACGAGTGGGAAAAAATTGTTCCTTTTATCAACCAAATAGACTTTCTAAGACATGTATCTTGAATGATAAAATGGTGATAATGTCTTATATTTACCATTTTTAGAGAGGCCTTGTGATTAGAAATTAAGACAATGTTTAACGATTGTAAGTATATAAAATTAAAATAACATTACATTCCTTGGTATTATTCCCAAGGCACTAAAATGATACTAAACTATGATAAGAAAAAGGGTGACTTCAGCCAAAAAATTACAACAAAGTTAACGTCTATGGCTGGATTTAAACACGAAGAGATGGATAGAACCTCAGCCAGAAAAAGACACTTGGATGTGCAGAAAAATTTTTTCAAAACAAAAACACGTCTTATCCTATTAATGAAATGACAACAGTGCAGAAATCTAGGTTTATTTTATTAATGCACATAGTTGAGTTCAGCAAGAGGTGTAACAACGCTGGTTACTTTTCTTAGTTATAAAATGGTCCTGGCTTTTTGTAATAGGCCGACTGAGGGCAAAATTTTTTATTTTTAAGCAAAATCTTCCAATTTCAAGTGGTTCTTTAAAATATAAATGAATGGCAGGATCCACATTTATCCACCAGATTAAATACTTGCTTTTTGGTTGAAATAAAAAATTACAGTCTTCCATATTATGAAGCAGAATCATTTCAGAAAATTCTAGTCCGAGCTCTGAGAATAAAATAAAGTCTATTTAGGTCTTGTCTTGTTATCATACATCTCATGTGTTTTTAATAAAAGGGGCAAAAAACAATCGTGAAGGAACAATTAAATGCCAGGTAGTATCTATACAGGGTCATTTGTATTTGGGAGCAGAAGCCATGCTGTGCACGTGATTCCATGGAAAATAGCAAGATGGCAATAGAGGTCTCTTAATGTAAACAATACTGACTGTAAGCTCATAGGGAAACCTAATCTCACTGATTGTTTTGCACTGAACGTCAACGCTATATTTATGGATGCAATCTGTAGACCTGAAACACAAAATGAGGTTCTCCTCACTTGCAACCTAACAGAAATTTTCTGTGTTCTTTTAAGCCATTGGGTGAGTATTTTTTTGATCCGTGAGCTTTATTTTTTCAATAGCAGCAATCCAACTTAATGCAGCACTGAAAAGAAGTAGTCCTTTGCATCCCCAGTCAGAGCTAACTGCTGGCAGAACACTTGCATTTTGCTTCAGGTTTAACTTTGGATTGGGATTTTTTTTTTAAAGGTATAGTGACTGTCGATATTATCTTCCTTAGATCAAGTAAGGTGATTTCGACTTTGGAGATAATCAAGCTAGGGAAAAGCCAAAAGATTTATTTCTAAAGCTTGCTACAGATTTATAGGGTCATATTACATCTGACTTTATTCCCAGTCCTGTTATCCTTGTGGACGGATGGTATGTTAGGTAAGGAGTATTAAAAAAACGTAAAGAGTGTATAGCTATGCTACTTAAAGCATGCAACAAAATTCAGGTAAGCATGCTCGTTAAGAGTCAGTGAAAGCCTCTTGCATTTAAGAAAAAGATGCATGAAAACAGACTTACTTCTGGCAATTGGATTCACTGGCACGACATAAAATAATGGTACTACACTGTACCAACATAATGGTCAAACAAGAATATTCTTGTAGCATCAGTCCTTTAAGGAATCCACGTTGGGTGATTAGATTCCCAAATTCATTAATAAGTTCTCAGCTACCAAAAGCCTGCTTGAAAAATACATTTATGCTTCAATTTTCTCTTTTCTTCATTAACATAATGAAATATTTCTCTTTCTTTCTGATTTTCAACCCCCACCCCTTTCCAGGGCCCAGCAATTGCGTTCCCCATTTTTCTTTTACCCGCGCTCTAAAATGTGGCTTTCTGGTAACAGGGAGTCAGCGATTATCTTCTGCTCATCTTCTTTGATGAACACTCCTGATAAACAGTAACTGGCATAACCATGGTGTCCCTTACCATCAATACACGTGCTGGACAGCAAGGTCACTGCACCCTTCCCTTTGCTTGTGGCCCAGCTGGGCTGTCCAGATGAGGAGCACTTTCCATACGCTTCCTTCACCATGAGTCCAACGGAAACACACACATTCAAATCCCAGTGCAATATCAGGTTTTCAGGAAGCGAGGCTTCCCCCAAAGATGATCAGTCTATGTTTCCAATGAGTCTTGCACTTCATTATGGACGATGAAACCTGAAAGAAGACACAGGAACGCTGTGAGTCTGTGGTACAGAAGCACAGTCTGCATTCGGTGAACTGAGTAAGGTATGGTCATGTTTATGATTAAAGGCAGCGCTAGTCACCCCCCAACTGAATGACTGTTATCAACTCCTGTCACAACAGAATACTGTTATAAATCTTATGTTAAAGTAGAGACAGCCCCGATGCAGAAGATGCTGGTTCTAGCATCCAGGATATAGAGCAATCAATACACAAAACATCACTCTTCTTGAGGGTCATGTTCTGACCTGCATTGAGCAGAGTGAGATATTTCACAAAGGATTTGCTTTCACCTGGTTTGTAGTTATTAAAGGAAAACATCAGCAAATAGTCACTATTTCATTAGCTTCAGCCTCTCATCACCTCTGCTGATGAATCCAAATCTACTTTCTACGCCTGAATTTCCAAATGCCTGCCGGGCTTTTCCTTCCAAATGTTCCACAGGCTACACACTAGCATGTGCACAACAATATAAATAATCTTTTCTTGTAAACCTGTCCTTGTACTTTCTATCTTGTTAAACGTTCTAGGTTTTTAGTCTAGAAACCTCAGATTTGCAGCTCATTTCTCTCCTTCACCCTCCATATCCCATTAGTCACCAAGCCCTGCCTCGGTTGTCTGTCTTTGAATTTGTTAAAGCCCTCACCATCTTTTGCTGACACTACTTTAACAGCATGCTAGCCAGGTAGCTGGCTTCATATCCCCCCATGTGAGTTCTGGAACATTCCTTGGGTTTTTGTAGCCCTGTGCTTTTGAACATGCTGTACCTTAATAACTGCAATCCCCTTTCTTCATTTTCCATCAATTTCCTTGAATTTTCATATTCAAGATCACGGTCAGGAGCCATCTTCCCCACTGAGCCTTATCTGACCCACCTCTTCAGCCTACTTCTGTGATGTCACCTTCATGTTCCATCCAGCATTTCATGTGTCTCGTATAATCTAATGTTCATCTGCCCTAGGAAACCAGTCTTCCAATTAGTTTCCCTGTCCCTGTCATAGATCTGGCAATCAAATCTATGCTCCACACTGTCGCTAGCATCATCATCATAAAATACGGATCTGATCATTCCAGTTCTTCGTTAACATTGTATTGTTCCCCATTCCCTACAAAATAAAATTTAAATTTCTTAGAGTGGCGACTGAGACTTCTCAGGATGTGGCCCAACCCACGTTTCAAGCTATATCTCCATCACTACTCCCCAAATGCTGTAAGTTCCAATCATTCGCCCCAAAATGCTCTCCATTTTTGTGCTCATGCTCTTTCCTTCGTCCTTATCTTCCTCCAGCTCCTACAATCTCATTCTGTGAGCTCCCCAAAGTCCCCTTTCTCCACCTCTCAGGGAAGCAATAATTGCCTTCTCTTCTGTGTTCACATAACACTTGGTTTGTACCAGTTATTTATCACAGTATGCAATCTTTGTACAGGTGGCGTCTGCTCTTAGCTCGTGAGACATTGACGAAAGATTCGTGCTTATTCACTTTTATATACTCAGAGAATGCAATATCCGGCACATGGTATTACTTGATAAATGTTGTTGTGTGGAATCAAAGCACTAAAATGGAAAATTAAAGACATAAGAACGATGAACAAGATGAGCCGTAAGTTGATAACTGGAGAAGCTGCGTGATGGATGTGTGGGGCTTCTTACATTACTTCTGCATGTTTGACTTTCCAAAAGTGAAAATAAAAATCAGACATACCAAGCTTTCCAAACATGCTGCGAGTAAAGTAGGCATGTGTCTTTGAGTTCAATTCTTAACTCTACCCTTGACCGTAATCTTGGGCAGGTACGTGAACTTCCAGGCTCTACGTTCGTTGTACAGAGGTAATATGACTGTTTCAGTCACTTGGGCCGTCTTTCTGCCCTCTGATCATGCATAATTCTTTCTCAGCTCAGGCCCTTTGCACTAGCTCTTCCCTCCACATTAACTGACCCTCTGCAGGCGTGGAATGTTTTCCTCTTTCCCGACAACGTTTTTGATAGCTCCCTTTTTTCATTTAAATCACAGAATAAGTTTTATTTCCTCGAGACCCCTTTCCTGGCCATCCTATCTATACCTACCCTTGTCCCTCCCACCGCATCCTGTTATAGTTTCCTTAAGGTACTTGGCACGATCTGAAATTATCATGTTTATTTATTTGTTTACTTGCTAATGGTTTGTCTCCCTCATTAGAACATAACCGTGTGACAGCGAGGACCTTCTCTGTCATGTTCTAAATTCCCAGGGTCCAGAACAGAGTCTGGCTCACCCTATGAGCTCAATAAAAATTTGTTGAATGCACAAACAACTGAATATATATATACAGGGGCACTTAGAAGTCTATTTGATGGGGCCAGTCTGGTGGCTTAGCGGTTAAGTTCCCACGCTCCACTTCAGCGGCCCCAGGTTTGCTGGTTCGGATCCTGGGCGCAGGCCTACTTACTGCTCATCGAGCCATGCTGAGGCGGCGTCCCATATAGAAGAGTTACAACCCTACAACTATGATACACAACTACGTACTGGGGCTTTGGGGAGAAAAATGAAAAAGAAGAAGATTGGCAACAGATGCTAGTGCAGGGCCAATCTTCCTCAAAAAAAAAAATTAATTAATTAAAAAAAGAAGGCTATTTGATGACTCTTTCTATAAATAATTCTATGTAACTGAAGAGCCCAAACATGAGACCCCTAAAATTAATTACAATTAAATGTATACTAGACTATGATAACCCATCTGATAGGACATTCCATCATGCTTTCTAGGAAGAGTCAACTATAACCTGAAGAAAAATATGAAAAGTCTATAAAAATATTTCAAAGGGGTAATTGAAAACCTCTTTAATCAAACTTTTTACATAAAATGTGAAAGAAAGAGAGGCAGATAATAATGATAGCTAACATATACTAAATTTTACCATGTGTCTGGCACAAGTCCACATGCTATACATATATTACTTCATTTAATCCTCAAAACAAGCCTATGAGGTAGGAACTCCTGTATCCCTTTTGTACTGATGTGGAAACTGAGGCACAGGGATTCTAAGTCAGGGACTCAAGGCAGAGAGCTGGTAAGTGGAGACTCCAGGCTTCAGACTCTGTATTCCTAACCCACACTGGACTATGAGACCAAAACATGCCTTCATTCATACTTTCATCCAGATGGTTTTTTTGGTGCCTTCTGGGTAGAATGGAATGGAAAAGGTGATCAGTTGGATTTCTACGTCTGTGAGTTAGTGTTGAGATCAATTTTGACCAGAGAAAAGTCCTGTTCCACATCCCCCGGCTATACTTTGATGGCTACAGTTGCCTCCAAAACACCTGCCTTTTCCCACAAAGGGAACTAGATGAGAACGGGCTCAGCAGCAAACTTTTTGCAATTACTAGCAAAGCGAGTTCAGTGATGTCTTTGGGGTGGAAACGAGCAGCATCGCCTCCCTCTGGGCAGGATATACGAGAACCATCCACACCACACGGAGGGAGCAGGAGCCCTGGAGGCCCTGACAATACAGACTAATAGATTGCACCTGCAGAATCTTCACACCGTGAGCTACCAAAGGTCCCTCTCTGTTCTCGTCTTCTCTAGGAATTAAATTCAAACTCATCTAGTTTAGCAATCTTTTAGACCTCTCCAAATTTGCTAGGCTTTGCACACCAAACATTCCATAATGTCTCAATCTTCATTTGATCCTGGAATCAAAGGATAAGTGTGGGGACACCTGACATGGGAGCTTTGTCCTCCCATCAGTAACACCTGTGGGATGAAGAAGGTAAATTAAGAATTGAATTGGGCAATAAAGTGAGTAGTCAGTGGACCAGAAGAGATTTGGAACCTTCAAAAGCCCAGCATTTTCCTGGAAAGCGTCCTGCTTTTAATTTCCTAAAATTAGTGGGACACTGTAAGATTTTTTTTTTTAAGGTGAGGAAGATTGACCCTGAGCTAACATCTGTTGCCAATCTTCCTCTTTTTTTTTTTGCTTGAGGAAGATTGTTCCTGAGCTCACATCTGTGCCAATCTTCCTCTATTTTGTATGTGGGACGCCACCATAGCACCGCTTGATGAGCGGTGTGTAGGTTTGCGCCCAGGATCTGAACCTCTGAACCCCAGGCCGCCCACAGCAGACGGTGTGCAAATTTAACCATTACACCACCGGGCCAGCCCCAACGGTAAGATTTTTTAATTTTTTTTCTGCGGACACTATTTGCTCACGAATCCCATCAGAGAGTGAGTTCTACAGTCTGGATTGTGTTGGAAGGTCAGGCCATCAGCGCAGCTTCAAAGGCCACTAAGAGAAGAAAGTGATCAACTGATACTGTGAATGTAATCATATGCCGACAAAGCCAGGGGTCAGACATGTAACCTCTCTTCATATGGACTCCCAGATCCAGCAAAAAAAAACCCCATATATTTTCGTGCGCTATCCAATCAGAAAAGGACATTTATATCCTGTTTAAATTGGGCACCTTATCTTCAAATTCAGCTCTAAAATTTTATGGTTAGAGGTACTGAAAATGCAAACAGTTCTTAAGTTTGTTAGTACTCAGCGGTTTGCATTCATTTTGAAACAGGAGAAGTTCAGCTTTACCTCCTGAGAAGTCTGCCTACCTGACAGAATGACAGTTTTGGCTTTAGGCTTCAAGTTGATAGAGCAATAAATAGATTTACTGTGCGCTAAGGATACTTAAGCTTTTCATCCACCCTTTTCTTCAGAACTTTCCTGAGGCTCAAATTTGAAGTTATTTATATTTTCTTCCTCTTGTTAAAACCGCAATAAATTTTTCTTATTTTCATACCGTTGAGAGGGAGTGAATAGGGGAAAAAGCTATTTTTAAGTCATGGAATTCAGGTAAAGATCATTCTTTTCCATAAAGATGGTTCCTCTACAAATTAATATACAAAAATTTACTCACCTTCCTGTAAATTCCTTCAGATAAGATAAAACATAAAATTACTCACAAATGTGAAATGTTATTTCCTATACTTCCCTATTTGATATATACAGAAATCCAGAATAATACATTTCTCCTTTATTTAAAAGGGTTTAATTGTCACGGCATATACACCTATGTTAAACAAATAGGAGAGTCTCTTAAACCACAGCTCCTTGTTCTACCTGAGAAGCCAGACCACAGGGTGGACAGGACTTTATTATTTCCCATACTGAGCCACGCTTTCAACTCTAGTGGTGAAAGTAGCATTTTGCAACTCTTTTTTGTTTCTGTCCAGTTGTCCAGTAAACGGAGCACCCGTGAAAGAGAATGCCACCGCAAAAGCGGCCTTCCCATTCCTCCGTGGAGGACCCTTGATTTATTTTTATTGCGATCCCACGTGTAGTTCCTGCCATGTCACATCGTGATAAGCAAATCTAGAAGCTGAAAAAGTGGTTTACTTTATCTGTAAATCCACATAGGAGAGTAAAACCTCACGATGGTATAGAATGAGATAATTGCTTTAAATACACACCCACACACACATAAACACACACTTTTCAACATAACCACACTATGAAAATTTGAAAAATAGAGAAAAGAAAAAAAACTATAACCGCACTCTATAACAAACTATTAAGAGTTTTTTGATGCTATTTCCTAATCTTTTTTTCTATGCATCTGAATTTTACATAAAACATACCACTGCCATATATATCTTTAGTCAGTATCCTGCTTTTTCCACTTAACATTATGCTAGTGATCTCAAGGCCCATTTTGAGCGTCAATTCAATGATTCTGTGCTTAATATAATAAGCCAACAATCTATAAACTAATAAAGTTAGATATATGAAAGTACTACGTTGCACATGCCAAAAGATGTTATTTACAAAATTCAAAGTTTATTTTTTAAAAGTAATATTCTCTCTTGATTATAAATCTGATAACGTGCTGACACTTAAAAAAAATTTTGGAAAACAGAAGAAGATTACAATTACCCATAATTTTACCACTCCACTGTAAACCCATTTTAAAGTTTAGTTTTTAAATAAAATCTGACCCTTCGTACAATTTGTCTTTATAATTTAGAGAATTATTTTGTAGAAACCCCATTTACTCTGGAAAAGGACATGGCTTTTCTTGGCCATGGTGATCTTGTTCCAAATGCAACGATCCTATTTAATAATACACCGCCCTTCAAGTGGTCTTTTGGGTTTTGAACAGCAGGCTGGGTCCGCAGCTGCTGGGAGCAGAGAACGCAGCATGTGGCCGGACAAGCAGGAAGTGTCCAAAAGAACCGAGGTTAGAGCTCGGTACCTCTCAGGCCACAGGATGAATTCTCCTGGGGACCCTTTGGCCTCACCCTTCTTATGTGGCCCAGGAATATATTCCAATTCCAGAGAGCTATCTGGAAAATACCCAAGAAACTGGGGGAAGTAGACGAGAGGGTGGGTCACCACAATTCTTCCCCATCACAGATCAAACACGTCACAGAATGTATCCTGTGATGGAGGGTCCAGAGGTGTCTTCTTGCTACACCAAGAGCAAAGTGTCACCGTTCATACCAGTGCCAGCACATTCTTCAAGAAAAGCCATCATGATGGACTCTTCATTTACAGCAAGAGGACTTAGGGAATGAATCCTTTGTTTTTTCTTGTAAATGTGTGTTTTTGACATATTTATAAGGTTAAAAATTCTCATGTTTCAAAAATCCCAAAGGTTCAAAAGGGTGAGAAGTACAAAGTCCCCCTCCCATGCCGGCCCCTGGCCACCAATTCCCCCGCCCCCCAGAGGCAACCAATGTTGTCAGCTTTTTGTAGATCTCTGCAGAGATACAGAAGCAAAGGAAGCTATATTTGGGAATGGATCCTTCCAGTGTTGCCTGATCCATCACTGTAGGGGAGATTATCTCTGGACAAAGAGGAGCCTGGGCAGAGGGAGCAGGGCTGTCTCAGCCCTGTTATTAACCATTCCAAATCCGCAGGGAGTTAACAGATTTAGGTTTTGAAGGGAAGGCTTACCTGATATAAGGAGATAACGTCTGGTGCTAAGAAGAAGAGCTAATAAGTGAGCTGCTCTATACCTAGATTGCATTTAAAGGGCTGGGTAACGATCCACAGCATGTTTATTTTCTCCAAGGGTGGCTGGTGCCAAGGGCACTACTATCTTCTACATGAGCAATTTTCTAAATGTATAACATTATCATATTTTTGTTTAATTTGATTAGTCTCAGTGTGTTTACTAAACCTTTTTCCTCTTAAAAGAAATACTGAAAACAATTTGAAAATCATAAGCATGATTTTTATCAGTCTCAGAGCCAAAATATTTCTCTTCTGGAACACAACTCTAATGATGTAATACAAATTAATGGAAAAATAGCAGGAGACATTTGCTTTCCCGCCAAGTTTTAAAGAATACTTCAGCAAGACATATTTATCTTAGTGACATGAATATTTCATTTTTCCTTATCTGGAAAGACATTTTAAAGAGTGTTAATCAATATAGTTTTTGGAAAACTTTTAAAGCTCACCCTTGATATCAGCTGTTACCCACCTCCCCCCCAAAAAGCCTATAATTTTCTCTTGAAATGCAGCTCATCCCCATTTGCATCTACTGATATTTACTTAAACAATGAAGATATCAATAGACTAGTTTATGGAATACAACAAGCATACTCTAAATTTCTGTAGATGGGTAAACATAGAAAAATAGCCAATAGAATTTTGAAGGTGAAAAAAATACCCCATCAGATATGAAAACATACTACAAATCTATTCTAATTAAACATTGTGACACAGAGTAAGGATAGATAACAGCTCATAATTAAGAATCCAGAAAGTGACCCATGTGTATATTAAAAGAAGAATTTCACCTCGAGGAGAAATAAATGGGATTGGGACAATTGACTATTGATTCAGAAGAATGCAAATTTAGTTTAGTCTCTTGAATCACACACGTAGATAAATGCCCAACGGATGAAAGATCTGTGTGTAAAAAAAGAAAAGCATATATAAAAATTGAGGATGATAGTTTTATAATCTTGGCCTTCCTCCATAAGACACAAAACAATGAGGTAAAAAAGTATAATATAGACAAATTTGAATATGCAAAAATTTAAACAAAAGACCATAAAAAAGTTTAAAAGGTTAACAAAAGATTGGGGGAAAGTATTGTGACACTTGTCATAAAGGGCCAATGTCCACCATACCTAAGGAGTTTTTACTAATCCATATGAAAATGACAAACAACTCAAAAAAAAAATTGGTCAAAGCAAATCAAAGAATAAAAAATAAATGGTCAATAAAGATATATGTAAAGACATCCAACCTCATATAAATAAAGGAAATAGGATATTATTTTTCATTCTTAAGAATATAGGCTCCTTACTACCACCACCCCCCTGTCCCCACCAAATGCTGATGAGGGCAGGTAGACCAGGCAAGCTCATAAACTGTAGATCAGAGAATAATATCTTTCAAAATGTAAAAAATACATACCCAGTGACCTAGCAAATCCACTTATGGGACTACTACAGAAATTCTGGTATGTGTGCACAAAGATATATTTATAAAGAAAGTCAAGGCAGCATTGTTTTAATAATGAAAAACTGAAAATTCCATAAGCACTAATAAATAGAATAATTGATCAATAACTTATGGTATATTATCTATGAAATGCCATAGTCATTCAAATGAATGATATATATACTAACTTGGAAAGATTTTCTAGATGTTGTTTTGTGTGTGACTGAGAGGGTATACATAAAGGCATGTGTACATATATACATATATCATACACATATATATATGCATGTTTGTAAATGCATAGACAAATGTCTAGAAGGACCTACACCGAACTTTTACCAGTGGTTACCTGTGAGAACGGGAATGAAGTCGAGGAAGGAGCGAGGGGAGTTTTCATTTTTACTCGACAGATTTTTGTACTGTTTGAGCATTTAATTAGAATATTTTATTTGTGTACATAAAAAATAGATAGATAAAAAAGAAACAACCTTACTTCTCTCTGCATCCTACTTTTTCTTTACTTGGTCATAATGTACAACAGAAGAGAAAGAATTTCTTTCAGTATAAAGGTTTATTATTTATTTATTTATTTATTTTAATAATTTTTTATTTATTTATTTTTCCCCCAAAGCCCCAGTAGATAGTTGTATGTCATAGCTGCACATCCTTCTAGTTGCTGTGTGTGGGACGCGGCCGGAGAAGCGGTGCGGCGGCGTGCACTGGGGATCCGAACCCTGGGCCACTAGTAGCGGAGCGTGCGCACTTAACTGCTAAGCCACGGGGCCAGCCCCCTATATATATAAAGGTTTATTTTTCATAAAATGAGAACTCCCATAAAAACACATTTTTAAAATTTATTTTCTATTGTAGTTTATTCTTCATATAATGCTACCGAATGAAAATGAGGTTATCACATACTATGATTTCTAGAAAACTATCTGAATGATAATGACTGGGTTGAGCGTAGTCACTACATCTCAGGGGTCAGGACTCAACGGCACAAACACATGTCATCTTCCCAGTTGCTCCCGGGTCAGTTGCCCAGAGGGCCCAGCCAGCTCGATGTCAACATAAATATCCAGCCACCTTATTATGATCAACTCTATTGGAGAAGTATGACCTCAGGTGTCAGATATTCACATGAACTTTTCCTGACCCCAGAAGTAGAAGCGAGACAAGGAGGAGACAAATAGGTCTGGCTCGATGTGGGCATGGGACGGGTCTAAGAGTAGATTAGGATAAGATAAAGCCTTCAAATAGAGAAAAATCCTATACATTCAGGATGTCTGAAAGTCCTACATGCATTTACAAATAAACATGATATAGGAGGCAACAAAGCAAAGAAAGAAGAGATATCCCCAGGAGAAAGGGGAGTTTCTTCTGCATACCAGACATTATGATAGGAACAACAGCTACAGAGCAAGTCAGGTCCCCATGAACTTCTGGGAAGGGGTTTGCCATTAAATTATGAGGTTATACCACTGCTTCCTTTATCATGTGACCTGCTCCCCAGCATGGAACACCACCACCAACAGGAACCACTGCAGAAACAGTAGCACCATGATGTGTGGCTGCCCTGCAGAGGCTGTTTCTAGCCTAAGGGATGAGTATTTGTTTTCCGGAAAGACCTGCTGTGGTCTTCTTCATGTAATCTTCTGTGCTGGTATGTTTTTTAAGAATTCAATTTTTAAAGATTTGATTGGCATGTAAATTTTTAGGAACACATCTGTTATATAAAGCAAAGCACGTCAACCCACGAGAGAGAAATTAACAGAACACCTGTGAAGTGTGCGGTCAGATCACATGATCACTCAGGTCCCTTCCGGTGCTGGCAGCCTATGAAACTGAAGGGTGTTGGGAGGAAAATGGTAGTACTGTAGCGATCTTCTGTGGCATCAGTAAAAATTGGATTCCTATTCTAAGTTATGTCTTCTGAAAATCGAGTTTCTATCCTAAGTTATGTCTACTGAGAGCCCAAAGCAGATACATATGTGCCCACACTGGCTCTCACCAGCATCTGTTTTGGGCATAAAACCTCAACTGAGTCTCTTTAAGAGCAGAATAAATGACGCTTATCCCTGGCCCAGAAAATAAAACCAAGAAAGAAACCAAAACGTAGTCCTTTAGAATGATTCAGACTTCTTTGAAAGAAAAAAAAGGACTTAATTTTAGAAATGTTCATTAGATGTTGTTACATTAAACTGTATTTTAAAAAAATGTTAATTGTGGTAAAATACACATAACATACAATTTACCATCTTGGTCATTTTAATATGCTAATTGCATTTTTTCTACCTACCTTGTAAACTGTCGACTTTCTTCATGAACTTCCATTTCCGTGCTTTTAAATTCATTTAGTTCTTTCCTTATTGCTGCCTAAATAGGAAAAAACAGATGAACAGAATTGTTACTTAGGCCACATATTTCCTCAGCATAGACAGCATCAACAAAGCAGACATCCTTTTAAGAAACGTCGGGCTGGGCCCCGTGGCTGAATGGTTCAAGCTCCGCGTGCTCTGCTTCAGCGGCCCGGGTTTGCGGGTTTGGATCCCGGGTGCAGACCTACTCCACTCACCAGCCACACTGTGGCGGAGACCCACACACAAACTAGAGGAAGACTGGCACGGATGTTAGCTCAGGGCTAATCTTCCTCAAAAAAAAAAAAGAAATGTCTTAGAGAAAGGGATTCCTAGTTTCTCTGATAAAGGTACCATGTGGTGGTCTAGTGGTTAAGATTCGGCACTCTCATTGCCATGGCCCAGGTTCGTTTCCCAGCCAGGGAACCACACCACCTGTCTGTTGGTTGTCATATTGTGACAGCTGTGTGTTGCTGTGATGCTGAAAGCTATGCTACCAGTATTTCAAATACCAGCAGGGTCACCCATGGTGGACAGGTTTCAGCGGAGCTTCCAGACTAAGACAGACTAGGAAGAAGGACCTGGCCACCCACTTCTGAAAAAAATGGTCATGAAAACCCCATCTATAGCAGTGGAGCATTGTCTGTTACAGCACCGGAAGATGAGAGGATGGTGTAAAAAGACCAGGCAGGGTTCCGCTCTGCTGTCCACAGGGTCACTGGGAGTTGGAATTGACTTGATGGCACTAATAACAAAAGGTGTGATAAATGTAATATCATACTAGAGCTAAACTAAAACCAGAATAGATTCCCTTCAAGTGTCATTGACAAGGCAGAGAAGCAGGGGGCTTTCTAAACGCCTCCTGGGACCTGATCTACGGGTCACATAGGACATCTCCCACTTTAGATGACCACAAGGTCATGACCACAGGTCATGAGATTTTCTGAGAAAAAACATCATTTTCCTGTGAAAGTTCTGCATTCAAGACTACCCACAACAACACGGCTTTGACTAGCTGCCACGGAGCTCCTGAGAAGGCATTTGCTATTTATTCTTTAATATTGAAAGTTTAGGCAAATAGAATTAAAAATTTAAGCACAGCACTTAAAGCCACTCAAAAAAAAAATCAAATAGAATGCTATTACTATTACTATTTAAAGAACACTTAATCCACGCCATGTAAATGTTGGGGTTTGACAAGATGATTACGTCATTCAGGTTGAAAAGCTGAGATACTCATCAAAATGTTAACATGAGTTATCTGTTAACCACAGTGGGTGGATCATGGAGGGTTTCTGGTTTCAACTTTGTGCTTCTCTTTATTTCCTAATTTTTCTACAAAGAACATTTTCCTCATGCAAATAAAAAAATACTAATAAAAACATCCCCATAACCTCTGTGAAAAATCAACTCTTCAGTTAAAACATACAATGACATTACAAAAAAAGAAGAAAACCCTGAGGCCTCTTTGGCTTTCTCCCATCACTAACTGTCACTCTGCAATATACAAGCTTTTCCCCCACTGCCCCTTTCAATGCTATATTTAAATCCTGTTGTCACAGATTGTCTCATCTTCTCGAATATACTCCTCAGCCCCTGTAGTTTCTATGGGGAGCCTGTGGCTGGGAACTGTGGCAATAATTCTTGCTACTCATTTTTGGAAAGGATGAAGCAAGCAGAGAGATATCTGTGAGCCTGAGTCCCCTGTGATAAGACTATACAGCTTGGCTCACAATGAGACGAAGAATGAAGATATCTTGTTTACTCACTGTAAAAATTGATATCTAGAACCAGGAGATGAAATAGTGAAGGTGCTCTATACTATGCCAATGAACATCTATCAAAAAGTCTTCCTTGAAAGGAGATAATTTAATATGGATAGTGGCAGAGAATCCTGCCTCTAAGTTCATTTTGAATTTCTCCTTTAAAGGTCAGGTTTCAGTAGAGGAAGTGGAAAGTAGTACACCGCGGTCAGAAGTCACGCACTCTAGTCTTATCTTTGCCTTCTATAGCAGGGGACCCTCAGCAAGTGACTTTGCTCCAAAACCTATTTTCCCATCTGGAAAAGGAGGATGAGAATTCCTCACAATATTATGAGAACTAATTAAGAGTGTATTTGAAAGTGCTTTGTACACTGTAAGTACTCAATAAAATGTCATTATTGTGAGGCTTTTGGAAAATGAATTAAATTTTAATTTGTGATTGTAACCATTCTTTCATTGTTATTCATAGAGAGTATACTATGGGCAAGAAGATAATGTCACTGAGGAAGACTCGAAGACGAATAAGGCAAAGTCCTTATTCTCAATAGTAGGTTGGCTACTGATCTGAGTCTGGCAAAAATCAATGAAAGCATCCTTTGAGAATCAATTGGGATATGGAATCGACAAAAAAAACTACTCTACTGTTTATTTTTAATTGTAACTTGTGTGCTACACCTCCTTTATATTAGTAACATTTATAATTTATTTATGACCATACGCACACTTTTTTTTCTGAGAGACCCAGTTCAGTATTAATGGGCATATCCCACACGCCCATCTGCAACGTGACCTTGCCATTCCCACATCAAGAGGTGGAGTCTCTCTCCAGCCTTGAATCTGGGTGAGTCCTGTAACTGCTTTGAACAACAGAACCCAGCAGACGTGAGGCTGTGCCAGTCTGGGATGTAGCCCGTAACCGGCCAGGCATCTTTTGCTTCCTTCTTCTTGGAAGTCAGCTGCCATGTAAAAAATGTGACTGCTCTCAGGAAACCACACTGTGAGCAACCCAAGGTACAAGCAGAGGTCCTGGGGGATGAGATGCCAAGACAGACAGATAAGAGAGGCCAAGGGGCAAGAAGGCACAGATGTGTTAGTGAAGAAGCCCTCTTGGAAGTGGCAAGCAAAATAAGATGGTTGTTTTAAGTCACTAAGTTTTGGGGTGGTTTGTTACAAAGTAGTTGATAACCCAAATGCTATTCCAAGACTTTCCTCATACAGATGATAAAATGGAGGCCAAGAGAGGCTGAGTGGCTTGCTAGATATCAAACTGGCATTAAGGGACAAAGATGGGGCTCATATGTAGGCCTTCTTATTTCAAGTCCCACACTCCTTCCAACAAAATGAGCTTCAGAGCCTAAGTCATCCAGATAATTGCCTGGATGGGCTCCATGTTGTGTGGGCTGGTTTGTAATTAGACATGATGAGTCAGTTATAGGCAATGAATGTGATGTGAAATTATAGGGACTGGTGGTTTGAAATATCTATCAGCAAGATGTGACTACAGGCAATTAAGAAATGCAGTACTCATTTAAAAAATTTACTGAAGGGGCCGGCCCCGTGGCTTAGCGGTTAAGTGCGTGCGCTCTGATGCAGGCTGCCCGGGTTCGGGTCCCGGGCGCGCACAGACGCACTGCTTCTCCGGCCATGCTGAGGCCGCGTCCCACATACAGCAACTAGAAGAATGTGCAACTATGACATACAACTATCGCCTGGGGCTTTAGGGGAAAAAAAAAAAAAAAATTTACTGAAGAATGACCACAGTTTTATTCCAAGAGTTACTTCCTCTTACTATTTAAAGAGAAGGTTTCCTGAGAGGGTTATGAGGGGGAAAAAAGTAATTAAAGACTCTTTATGTTAGGGAAAGACATGTGCAATAATCTTAACTCCCTTCTATGCAAATAAGATCAGAGTTTAGGCCTAATAACTCTTCACATAAGTGTAAATGGGACTGATTTTGTTGAAAGGTATGGGATAGAAAGAGGCAGGCTGATGTAGAGGGATTTGGAGCCCAAATGGTGCCGAGTTGGATCAACAATGGGAAGTCACTGAGCTGAAACTAGGTATTCCTAAGATTGAAACAAAACAAGCCCCCAGGAGATGGCACTGAGACCAAGTATGTAGTACAATCATGTGTTGCATAATGATGGGGATATGTTCTAAGAAATGCATCATTAGGTGATTTCATTGTGTGAACATCATAGAACGTACTTACACAAACCTAGCCTACTACACACCTAGGCTATATGGTACTAATCTTATGGGACCACCATCGTATATGCAGTCCGTCATTGACCGAAACGTCATTATGAATTTTGGTCAAAATAACCAAAAATGACTGAAACTAAGTTTAAAATTGACTAGTGATGACTGGTGATGGAAGGTCTGTCAATCTCTCCCAGTCAGCTCAGGCGTCAGCTTGGCCAGAAGCAACAGGTGATCTGCTGAAAATATGGACCCTGTTGCCTTCCCAAGATTAACTAGAACTCCCATCATTTTGATGTCTTTTGCTTATTTCTTTGATAAAAATCTGCTATGGAGCATGGAGGAGATTTCTTGACTACTCATCAAGCTCAATGCCTTGGGTAGGTAAGTATGCTCTCCTATGCTGCCAGGGCAGCGATGGACAGGGCAAAGGATATCTCAGCCTTTCCTAGGACCTGTTTACACAGTGCATTCCTGGAAGGATAGTATGTTCAATTCATCTTTACATCCCCAGTATCTAGGACAATACTTAATATATTGTAAGAGTTTTAATAAATGATTACCGAGTAACTTGTTAAACAAATCCACGTATCTGAAAAATTTCGGATTCTTTTTCACTGGATAACTTTAAACTAGATTGTAAATTGAGGCTTCAATGAATGTGAAAATGTCACCAGTGGGGAACAAAGCTTAGATTATCAAGCCTGATCGTGAATGTAATACTGGTAAGAGCTGTCACTTATTGATGAGCTGGAACTCTATAGATATTCTACCTGATTCTCAAGACGGATAAAATTGGCTCTACTTGACAAGTGAGGAAACCCAAGTTAAATGACATGGCCAAGGTGAAACATTGACCAAGTGGCCAGGTCAGAAATCAAACCCATAAGTGCCCAGCTCTTCCCAGCCTGCCTCCCCTGTCTGCCATGGAGCGTCCATAGCCCACCCCAGGGACATGGCAACTGCCATGTGAGCCTTGGTCTTCAAGTCAACTTGGGGGCCTTCTCTGTCTCTACTGCTCATCTTACAGCTCCTTTATCCACTTTGGCACAGATATAGATATAGGCTATCCATAGCTGACTGCAGGCCTATCTGTTTCTAGAGCTCTACCCAAGCACATATACCGTAAAATTGAAAATTTTATTTTAGAGGTGGATTAAGCTCAATCAAGTTCACAATTAATAAGGCATTTCTCCCACCACTTCTCTTTCCCAATTTGGGCAGCTTAACGAGACTACCAGATTAGTGAATTTCCCTACTACTCCCAGCACGGTGTTTTCACAGAATGGGCATCGACTGGTTATTGACCGATTGGCTACTGATCCCTTTTCATTTTTTTTTTTTTTTTTTTGTGAGGAAGATCAGCCCTGAGCTAACATCCATGCCAATCCTCCTCTTTTTCCCTGGGCTAACATCTGTTGCCAATCCTCCTCTTTTCGCTGAGGAAGACTGGCCCTGGGCTAGCATCGGTGCCTATCTTCCTGCTAACATCTGTGCCCATCTTCCTCCACTTTATATGAGACGCCACCACAGCATGGCCTCACAAGCGGTGCATCAGTGCGCACCCGGGATCCCAACCAGGGCCGCCAGCAGCAGAGTGAGCGCACTTAACCACTACGCCATGGGGCCGGCCCCCTGATCCCTTTTCTTTATACTTGAAGTTCAAAGATTTTTTAAAATGCAAAGCTGTATCTTAGTGGGTCTAAGAGAATGGTACTAAGAAAAGAGAGAGAAGGGATGGCTCCTTTAGGCTGGCAAGAAGTTCAGTGTTTGTTTTGAGAGCAGAGGTGGAAATATTTACTTTCATATATTTTTTTTTCTTTAAATGGGATACATAGTTCAAAAGTTAAAAAAGTAAAACTCTTTTTTAATATGAAAGTTAAATTACAGATTTTTTTATACCAATTAACTTGTTGAATAAAATACATTATTTTTAATCTGATCGTTATATATTATGAAGTGTTTTATTTTAAGATAAAAAGCAACAGAAATCCAGAAGTGCTTATTACAATAATGATGATCAGCATGTGTTATTTTCATTCTAAAATAAAATATACACTAAGGCCATTAATAGTTTTAGTATCTCTGGGCAATAAGTAACATTTCATTACACTCATCTCAACATCTAGAGGAAACAAGTAACTTTATTTTTTTCAGTGTAGGTAGAAAACAATATTATTAGAAATTCTTAAAAATACCATGCATTGATGTGCATTATAACTGTTATTTCTTCTTTTTTGTATTTTTGAATATTCTGATTTTTGCCAGTGAACACAAGTCACTTGTGTATACACAACATAATATACATTAACGGCATTTTAAATTGTTGCATTTTTTCTATTTTCTATCTTTAAAAAGTACATATTTTTTTCTATCTAAAAGAAATCATTCTTACTTTTTTCCGAGGGGAAAAAAAAACTACAATACAAACCCAGTTCTAAAAACGCTGTCCGTTAGACCTTCAAAATTCTCGGAAGAAATGAGAGTGATAATGTCAGAGGGAGAGAATGAGCCTCACATGTGAGTAGAGAGGACCTCTGGCTGTGCTCTGGGGCTCAAAGTTCGATCTGCAGGGGAGATGCGAAAGTCATGTGCCTTCAAAGGACTTGTGCACAGACACTGACCCTGCAAAAGAAAACCTGACCAAGTACATCTCCCCTGCTGCCTGGAAGTCCAGCACAAAAATCTATTCTTGCTTCAACACAAAATCAAAAAGAAAAGTCCTCTCTGTTATAGCTAAAGATGGACGAGTTTTACCTTCCAACAACAGACGAGAGTTAGAAAGGACTATATCTAGGGAATGAAAAATTTAGTTTCCACACGAGGGTGGTTAATTATTTAGACTCTCACTGCTTGCACACTTTGCACCTGCTGTGATTTTTACGCATTTACCTGGCCACCCCCACCTGCCTTTCTGAAATTCAGCATTTGAGTAATAACATAGCTGGGGATGGTGGATGTGGCCAACTGTATTTTCCAAAGATGGCGGCAATAATACCTCCAGCCTACATGTTCTTCTGCAATATGACTTTACCACTGTCCCATTGAGAAGTAGAGCTAATTCCCCTCTCCTTGAATCTGTGCTGACCTTTTGATCTGCCTGTAACTAATAGGACATGGTGGAAGTGAGGCTGGGTGCCTTCTAAAGCTGGGTCAGATAATGCCATGCAGCGTCTACCTGGTTCTCTTGGGACACTTGCTCTGGGGAAAGCTGGCCACCATGTAAAAAATCTGACAACTCGAGGCAACTATGCTGAAGAGGCCACATGTACGTGCTTTGGTGGACGGCCCCAGCTGAGCCCAGCCTTGAAGCCATCCTCACCAAGACACCAGGCATGTAAAGGACCCATCTTGGACCCTCCAGAGCAGCCCACCTGTCAGCTGAGTAACACTGAGTGACCTGAATCAACCTCATGAAGAGCAGAAGAATCAGCCAGCTGAGCTCTGACTAAATCCCCAACCTACAAAATCTGTCAGATATAACAAAAGAGTTGTGGTTTTCAGCCACTAAGTTTTGGGATAGTTCATTGCACAGAAATGGTGACTGGAACAGAGTCAACTAGGAATCACTAAATGAGAGGCGAGTGACTAAAAGCCCATAACTAAAAGGAGAGGAGAACGGAAGAAAACTTGTCAAAGGTGTATACCATTTCTTGCAAAACAACGGTCCAGGTGCCTTGACTAGCCCTTCTATCGAAAAACAACTAAAATGCTGAACATAACATTTATTTATTTTTTTTGTGAGGAAGATCAGCCCTGAGCTAACATCCATGCCAATCCTCCTCTTTTTGCTGAGGAAGACCAGCTCTGAGCTAACATCTATCGCCAATCTTTTTCTCCCCAAAGCCCCAGTAGATAGTTGTATGTCATAGTTGCACATGCTGTATGTGGGACGCCGTCTCAGCATGGCCGGAGAAGCGGTGTGTCGGTGCGCGCCCGGGATCCGAACCCGGGCTGCCAGAGGCGCAGCGCGCGCACTTAACCGCTAAGCCACGGGGCCGGCCCCTGAACATAACATTTAAAAATTATCTTCAATGTACCGATTAGCTGGTAAGAGAGTAGAAAATACTTTTTAAGATGAAGGCTGGGGAAATGAGGTGAGCAGGGCACTGAAACTGGCTTTGACCTCGAGGGCATTTGCTATGTTAAATCTGGTGACTTCGAGCAGTCATTTTCATAGCCTGGCGAGATGTTGAAGACCAGAGATGAAACCCGCCCAAGGTGGCGAGTCTGATAAATGATCCTCCTGCCATAAAGTGGGGCCCATGTGGCATTCCCTCCATGTGAGGGTGAACTAGAATTTCTGACTCCCAGAGAGCAGCTAGTGAAGTTTCATGTTGGTGCTTAGTGGGTGAGGCAGGGAGGACGAAATCATAGACTACAGCTTGTAAACCTAAAATCTGGAAACTAACTAATCCTCAACAATTGAATGAATAATTACTTTGTGACTTATACATACAACAAAACACTATATTTCCGTGCAAGAGAATGAACTATCACCAATGCACCAACCCAGATTCTCTGGTGTTGACTGAATGATGCCAATACCCAGAAGAATGTTGTATGATTCCAATCACGTAGACTCCCAAACCGGCAAAACCAAGAAATATGTATGTATTGTTTAGGGATTTATACAAAGGTGGTTAAACTACTGGAAAAAAAAAAAAAAAAAAAGAAAGGGAATGATTAACACAAAAGTCAGGGTGGTGGCTGTTTCTTTACAGATGGAAGGGGAGTGCAATTGAGGAGGAGCATGCAGGGGCCCGTTCAGGTCCTAGTAATGCCTTAGTAAAGTTCTTAACCTGGGAGGTAGGGATTAATTAAACAGCTGTCTTCTTTTTATTATTTACATGGTACATTTGTTTCACACATTCTTTGCCATATATGATATAATTCACAACTAAAAAAATAAAAGAAAACAAATGCCAGAAGAATGTATAAGACAAGACCCGAGACAGGGTTAGTGTTGAGAAAGAAATGTTACCCATTGTTAACACTCATCGTAGAGACTGCATCTGACCTAAAGCCTTGTGTTTCTTTGTGGGGTGTCAGATACCACGTGGGATCATAAGAAAGTCTATTGCTGCTGAACAGTGAGGAGAAAGTGCAGGAAGGAATGGCAATAAAGCAGTGGAAACCACTCACAATTAAGTGTGAGGTAGGAAAGGGAAAAGCAGAGGGCTGCTGGTCGAGGGTTGTGATTAAGACAAAATACACTCAAGGCTCTTAGCTGTGTTTCACTCAGCCCGAGAGAGGGCTCCCAGAGGGAGACATGTTTTCACACCCCATGACTAGCTGCTGGAGACCTGGGTGGGCAGAGGGGAGCGGTGGGTGCAGGCGGCTTCTGCAGTCCACGCGTCCTTAATGAGATGACTTCGAGGGTGGGAGGGCTTGCCTCAAAATCCTCCCCCTCCACACTCACTCTCCATACACTCGGTCACTCATTGCATTTGTGTACATGACTACGTCCTCTGACCAGACCACAGGGCCCTCAAGGTAGGCACTCCTCCTCTTCGTAACCCAGGGAATGGCACGGGGCTGGACTTTACACGGGGAGCTGCAGGCATGAGGCAAGAAACCACAGTAAGTAGTTTCCAGGCAATTCTTGGTGACCCATAAACTTGACATTTCCTTCAGGAAACATGGCATCAATTGACGGGGAGCTTGATACAGGACCTGAGTATCAGAGTCTTCTTTATGGCTGCCCTCAATCTGGGTGATTTTACCTGCCTGGGGAAGCCTCCTCCTTTTGGGCACATTCCTCAGCCCGTGCTGTCCGTCTCATCCTCACGGGTCTCCTCCTCACCTTTTCTGTATCAGCATTGACCAGCTGCTCCATTAATCACGCCCTACTCTGTCAGTTACTGCCTTTTTCTCCTATACAGTCAACCTTTCCCTTTCTTTCGGCTCCTTCCTCATGGCATAAAAGATTGCTCAGGTATTTCCCATATATTTAAAAAAAATCACTCCCTTGATACTCTTACTTTCCAAATCTACTCACCTAAGCCTGCAACCTCCACAATCATCACCCCGCAAGTGGCTACCTCATCGTACCTCTTCTCCTTCACAGCCAACACTCTTGGGGTTGTGTTTTATTCTCATTGCCTGCACCACAGTCAGGCTTCCACCCATCTGTCCACTAAAATGCCCCCTCTTGCCACGTTGCTGACCACCATGACCTGACACTCTTTCCTAGGCTTCCGGGCTATATCTTCTCCTCTTTCCCCACATCGTTCCTTCTCCGTGTTCTTCTGCTGCCTCTTCATAAACGTTGGTCCCGTGGGTGCTATTCTCAGCCTCCTTCTATTCTTATTTGGAACATTCTTCCTTTGTGATCTCTTACTCCTTCCTAGTTTTCATTTCTCCTTATGCGCTAATGACTTCTGAATCTATATCTCCAATACATGCTTGACGCATAGTGGGTACTTGACAGAATGAAAGCTCCTATTAAAAAGCATCATCACAGAGTGTAATTAAATATCTAGTTTTAGCATTAAGACTGAGTATGGCGAGAGTTTATTCAATACCAAATTTTGCTTACAGACAAAAGTTAGAAATCATTATTCAGGATATTAAGCAAATCCTAAAGTGAAGAATTTAAAAACAAATGGTTGGCAGAGTTTTTTGGCTATGGAATCACAGTACTCATAAAATAATAAGTCTTTCTCCACGATGGAATCCTTTACATATTTCAGTATTTCTGAACTGTGAGCCATAGTACAGATTAGGGGTTGGTAAACCATGGCCCGCAGGCCAAATCTGGCCCACCATCTGTTTTTGTAAATAAAGTTTTATTGGAACATACATACATCTACTAACTTACCTATTGTCTACAGCTGCTTTCTTGCTATAATAGCAGAGCTGAGCCATTGCAACAAAGACTGGATGGCCCCCCAAGCCTAAAATATTTACTCTCTGGCCGTTTATAGAAAAAGTGTGCCAGCCTTGACATAGATCAGTATCTTTTCCACTGTTAACACAACCCTTTAAAACGATAATTTGTATAAGTTATATTTTCTAAGACTAAGGATTAGTCACGGCTGTGGGAAAGGCTGCCCCATCCCGGTTTGAAAGCAGGCAAGTTCCAGGGTAACTAAGAACTAGTTTTTTCTGAGACTTAGTTGAAAGAACTACATTGACGTTACTAAGTATATCACCTAAGTGGCTTAAATAATCAAAGGCAGAAAATTGTTAGGATATTTGGTAATATCTAGCCTTCTAGGATGATTAACTGGGGGTAAGTGGGCTTTGGACCTTTTAGAAAAGCAATAAAATCATAAATAAATAAAATCATGGCTAAAGCCACTGAGGTTCTTGCCTTGTCTGCAGGTGTCAACCTGGCCCAGGGCTTGTCTGCCCGGCGATCATAGTCAGGAGAATCGGTGACTTCGACATACTCATTAAACCGCAGGATCCTTCGAGCTTGTAGCTCTGCCACTGTGGGTCTCAGGCTGAGCTGCAGGAGGACAGGGAAAAAAGGACGAGTTCGGTAAACCATTTATAGCCTCACGGTGGCGAGTTTTCTATAAAGAACTTCAAAGTTATGGTTAAATAAGGTCACTTTCAGATATCCAACAAAAAAAAAGACAGCAGCATCTTGGGAATTTCTAATGAGAACTAGAAAGCAGTGTGCCCTAATTTTTGAGACTATAAAAATCATCACTGTCAGAGAGGTCACAGTCGTCAGCAGCCATCTGCCTTATGCTACTTTCCCCAACTTGCCTGGCACTGTGATAAAGGCACCTGTCATCCCTGCCACAAGGAACATGGAGCGACACAGACGCATCAGTAACCCAGCTACGGGATGGCTGGTTTGAGGGCTGGATTATCAAGACAAAAGCCCTGCAGCTTTTAGAAATGAGAATAAAAATCTCTGTTCCTATTCTAGCAACCTTATCTACTCAGAAATGCACAAAGTTACGACCAAGAAATGGTGCAGTGAAGGGTGTGCCTATGGCAGTGTTCTGTGACAGACTAGGGACCCAGGCTCCGATCCGACATTTACCCTCGGCCAGAAGAGCAGATGTGCAGGAACGAGGGTGGGTGGGGGGGTCACTGGAGAGCTGACTTCAGTGGGGCCATGACTGCTTAAACCAGCTGCAGCCCTTAAGACACTTCTAATAACTTGGATTCCAAATTGTGGTCTGTGTCAAATTCAAATTTACAGTTATATTTAATCTATCCAGTCCTGTGTGGATCTGCTTTCCTCTCTTGGTCCTTTCTCAAGCCCAAGAATAAGAAAGAAATGGTTCTGACAGACTAAAGAAACCTGGCAGCCAGGCTGACATTATCTGCTCTCTGCTATTGAGGTTCATGCTTTCGTGGTCTTTCTCAGTTGGACAGGTAGACTCGGGCCCGTTTTACCCACGGGGTCCATTTTCAGTACGTTTCTCTCTTACATGTCATCCATATATTATGGCCGGACTATCCATTGTCTAAGTGGTCCTCTTTGGAGGTCTTCTTTATTTGCATAGGCTCAATTTTTGGAAAAATTAAGCACTATCATAAAAAAAAGTTAATGTTCTTTGTGGTCAAAAACATCTCCTTAGGGTCTTGGTTTCCTCTTGAGTAAAACCTGAGGCTGAACTAAGTCAATGCTCTAATATTCAGGGCATTCAAGGACTCTTAGAAGGTCTGGGTCTACATCCTGAGCCCACTTGAGCTGGGATATGGTAACTGCAGCTCTTTCTATCTTCCTCACGCCCTGGTAGACAATGGAAAAGGAAGGAATAATCTAAGTGGTTCTGTTATACTCTCACTTGCTGTCCAATCTGTATTGCTAGCTCCTTACTGCCTCTCCAGGGTGGATGGGTTAAGAAGGTAGAGAAACCCTTGCCTCTGGAGACTGCCCAAAAGGCAAGGGACCAGTGGCCACACAGGTCAGAAAGTGTCCATCCAGTCTTGCCCTTCAGGACTGTGCCAGTCTTGGGGTAGCTATGAGTGCTACGGGCTGTCCTGCACCTACGGCAGGGAGCTCTGCATGGTGGAGGCAACTGGGGGCAAAGCAGGTAGGCGCTGGCTCTGTTGCCTCCTGGAAGGGCCCAAGTGGACTGAGAAAAGACCATATGCATGGCAGGGGTGAGCCTGGAGCAATGAGGAAGCGCTGTTACTTATCTGTAGTTGGTAACTTAACAGCCACTAAATGCCGTAAGAGCCATCTCTAGAAATTCAGTTTACAGAGTCTTTTTCAGCTTGATCATGATTTGACATTTAGGGTCTTTGAGAAAAAAAAGTGATGAATTAAGGATCTTCTTCCCTAAAAACAAAAACTCTCAAAGTACTGTCTATAACTTTTCCATGGGAAGAGCGTTTCTTCTACCTGCCTTAGAATGCTTTTGCTGCGGACTCCCCAGCCAGCCCAGATAAATGTGGGTCAGGTCACAGACTTCACTGCCTTATCAGCACTATTCATCCTGCCTTTCCAGGTGTGAAAGGTACAGCTGAAGAATTACTGAACAAGGATTTATAATGAAATATAAACTCTGATAGTGCTTAATTTTTCCAAAGACTATTATTATTTTAATACTTACAGAAAAAAGCGATGGCCCTGGTATCAGATTTATATTTTCATAAATGGGTGGAAACAATTCTCTGAGTTTTGAAGGTAAGCCATTTGTCAGTTTGGGGGAACACTGCAGCAGGCAGGCTGGATGATCGAGTTCATTTAATAAATTACCCAGCTCAGATCTGGAATAGTGGCAAATTTTCCATAGTAACAAAATATTTGCTTAATATTTCCAAGACTACACGGAAAGTGTGAGCATTTTTTAAAACTATACATTGAAATGGGTTGTCTCTGAACGGAAGACTTTTGTGTGATTTTCTTTTCTTTTTTGCATTTAAAAAATTTTCACACAGGTATGTTATTTTTATAATCAATAAATGCAATTTAACATTGTTGACTGTTGACCTTTCGAAATTAACATATCATGGTATTATCAATATAAAACAATTCACATTGAATGCACTACATTGATTTTCACGTCCATGATCAGTTAGTAGGCTAACAGGAACAAATATTCCTAAATATCAGATTTATATGTGGAGAGCTGATTTGTATTTCAAAAATGAAATAGATCTCAAAACACACGTGCTCATTAACAGTCACGGTTTCCTCACCTTTCTGCTGAGTCTGCGTTTAAGTTCCATTTTTGCTTCTTGCTCTTCCTCTTCATTTTTTTCTGTTTATTAAGGGGAGGGGAAGGCATGAAGACTTAGTTACTATAAATGATTTTATAATGAGAAAAGTAGATTAGGTCACAATTATTTGACTCTAACAGATATTGCTCAAACACTCCATTAACACTTCTAAAAAGCTGTGAAAAGATTTTGCAGAAAGATCAATCATTAATTTACATATATATATATATTTTTCCTTCTAGGACTGGTTTATTTACTATTTGTAAACCTTTTTGCTTCCTGCCTTCTTGTTCCATTCTAAAAAAAAACCACAAGAGTTCCCATACTTTGGTGAAGGCCTTTCATTGTTGATCATCTCATGGGCTTATAAGCACAATTTATCAGAATTCAGATAAAAATTTACTTCTGGATCTGGCCTTCACGTGAAAATCTAAGACACATCAAAAGAACGAATTAGAACCATCTGATGAATATACGAATTGCTAATTTCCATTCAAATCCAACCAAAAGACTTGATTTATTTGCTTTGTTCTCCATAGAAGCAGAATGTAATCATTTCTTCAGACTTTGCTTTCACACCAGAATGTTCTGAATATGGTTATGGTGTACTGTTGATGGAGATGATTTATTTTCCTGGGACTTGGACTTTCCAAAGCCTTGTCTTTCTCTAGTGTTTCACCAAGTAGTACAATTTTATGGCCAACTTAAACGAATGCTGTTCAAGAGATGGGATTAAGGGGAAAATGTCTAGAATTTTAAAAGAAATAAATACCCTTCAGGTTTTAATAGTTGCTTATTTGATGAACTTCTCTCTGTTGCTTCCTGTAGCTCCTCATTTGTTTGATAAGTGAGCACAGATTTTACTCATTGGGTACCAATGCTTACGAAAGATTATCTTTTAGAAAGTGCTGATATGAACTCTATTGAAGGAAAATCACACTGTATAAAGGCTCAACCAAAAGGTTGAAAAAGAAAAGTCTCCTCTGTGAAAAGATAATTATATTTATTTTTAAAATTCAAATAGACTTCTTACCACTAAGATTATTTTTATCATGAATAAAATATCAGCATTCAATATTTGCAACATCTGTATTTGTTAGCTGAACATGCTAAATCTCTATTAATTTTCCCTATCTGGACAAGGAAAAGTTTCTACATTCTTCTGAAATACTAATTTTAATTCACAAGAAAGAGGACGATCAGTCTTGTTATTTACACAAAGAGTGAACATAGACTGAAATCATCCTGCAAGACAAGAAACGACTAGTCAGGATGCTTTCTGTAAGTGCCTATGTGTGTCAAACAAATTTGGTTATAATTCAGCTCTCTTCCTATGAAAATGCTACAGGTTTTTCTAATTGCTTCGAAAAATTATATCCTTTGATATCTTAAAACACATCTTTGGGGTCCCATAATTATCTTATATAAGTCAGATAAGGCATGTGGATTGTAAATTATACATAATATACAAACGCCAAACCTGTGGCTCATGGGATTCAAACTAGGGCTTCCCAAGGTCAGGCTTTTGATGATATGATTAATAAAAAGAAAAATATAATCCTTAAAACATTTCAGTCAATTCTTCCTGTCTAGTGATTTGCTACATTTTTAAATCTCCTTTTTATTTTATTATTATTATTATTATTATTATTTTTGTGAGGAAGATTGGCCCTGAGCTAACATCTGCCAATCCTCCTCTTTTTGCTGAGGAAGACTGGCCCTGGGCTAACATCCATGCCCATCTTCCTCCACTTTATATGGGACTCCGCCACAGCATGGCTTGACAAGCAGTGCGTCGGTGCGCACCCGGGATCCGAACTGGCAAACCCTGGGCTGCCACAGCGGAGCGCGTGCACTTAACTGCTTGTGCCACTGGGCCGGCCCCTAAAGGTCCTTTTTAAAGACAAACAGTTGGATATCTAATATGACTCAAAGCTAACAAATACTCCAATTTTCATGAAATACACAAAATGTCATTTCCTTGAGGGGAATATTAGATAATTTTGCCTTACTAAGCATATTGTACATCTAGATGACTGCCAGTAATGTTTAAAAAAGGAAGAGCCAATTGCAGTAGATAAAAAACCAGGATTCTGCGGAATTGTTTTTTAACACCAGGAACTGACTTCCTTATATTTCCCATATTTGACATCATGTTTCTAAAGAAGTTTGAGGAAGAGGGTAAGAGGCGGAGGGAAGCCAGGGTGACCATTCTGCTGAACCTCATTAAATAGTCATTGTAAAATCCCTTACAAAGAGTCAAGGTGAAAACTTAAACTTAGTTTTAAAAAATTCACCGAGCTTTTTGAATGGTTCCTTCTTTTTTTTGATTTATTAGAGGGCTAATTATAAAGTAGGATGTAAACCTTTCTGGTCACTTTAAACAGAGTGCAGGAATATTCATGAAGGAAGTGACATGGCTCATTGACAAATCTTGCCCTGGGTAACTCTTTCAGAGCAGAGAGGGGTGGATATTTCAGAACAGCCACAGGAAGCCTTTGCCATAAACACATTAACAATACACGTGGTTTAACAGCGGTGGGCACTACAGGAAACCCGCCTGGCTGGCAAGTGTTGCCCAGAACATCTTGCCGATGAGCTAAAAGGAGAAGAAAAAAAGGCACTGAAATATCAGCAACTGGAGTATAATATTCTTGGGTCATCAATTCAAATAAAATGGGTTAAAAAAAGCCAAACATTTTTTTGTGGGTTTGTTTCTCTTCTTGTTGGTTTACATGTTTCTATATGGGTGTTTTTGATAAAGGAAAATAACATTTATAAACCTACTTTGAAATGCATCAAAAAAAAAAATAAGATGGATCAATGGATGAACAGATACATGATAAAGCAAAATGTGATAAAGTAAGATGTTAATGGTAAAATAGATATGGGTGTTTACTGTAAAATTCTTCCAACGTTTCTGTATGGTTAAAAAATTTCATAATAAAATGTTGGGGAAAAATGCATGCAGAACTCAGTGGCCTAATACATTTTTTCCCTATAGAAGGTACAGCTGGAATTATAGTCACAGCTAAATAGTAGGAGAGGATCTGTATCTTTTATTTTTGCCCTGAGAAAGTTGTTCCAAATATGTCACTTTTCCTGATAAGCAAAAGTCGACCTTTCAAGCACCAAAACTTACTCTCTATTTTAACAATTTTAAGGAACTGGTTCTAAAATGTACAACTAAATATGACTTAATATATATATGTTTTAAAACCCTAGATGCACTAAAAGAGGAAAGAAATTAAATAAGGTGTGATCCTGGGAATGATACTAAGAAATAAAATTTGTCCTGTGGTCTCCAGTTAAAGCTATCAGCAGTGACTGCCGTCTGACTCCTGTTTATTAAACTAGTGATGCGCTTGGATTTAAGAACTGCTGAATGTTTCATGCTGTGAATTAGTTCCCTAATCTGTCAAGAAAAAATGACCTGGTTAAAATAAGTGTCCTTCAGAACCACACCACGTCATACAGAGACTTTTCTTCAAATAGACAATCATATTGCCTTTGAGCAAAAGCTGGAAATGGAACAAAACAACAAGAGCAATCTATGTGGAAGAATCCAGAGGCAAACAGAGGCTGAATAAAGTGACATAAGCTGTGCCATTCAGTTCCCTGGGAATGCTCAGCGGAATGTTCTGGATGACCTCCACCAGTTCTCTTTTCTGCTTCGCTTGGCCATATGATATTATGTCAGGAGATCCTAAGCCAGTTATCAGCCTCTCCAGACTGGAAACGTGTCTTTTGTTTCCAGAATAAGTATGCTTAGACCAACCAAGAAGAAGTAAGAAAGTGCTGGACTCAAATCTAAAGTTGACTTTGGCGTCTCCCTCTTTCCCGAACATCCAGGAAAATGGGGTATAAAAGCCAACACAGCACCTAAGATCAACGTGCGATAAACTTCTAGATCTATGAAACAGTTCCTCAAACAACCAAACACCAACGTGGTTTGGCACTACTTGTCACACAGGAGCAGGAAAGAATTACCCAGAATTCGCTCTTCATTTTTTTCTAGGTATCGCGTCAGGCAGCCAATAATAAATAATCTGTGTTTTAGGAGCTTATGGTCTGCATTTGAGCTTATCTGAAATTTAGGGCAACAACTATTTTCCAGGAACCTATAATCAAAAGCCATGAGCCTTTTTGGTTTGGTTTTGTTGTCAAAATTGGATGCTGCTTTCGTCCTTCCTCAGGAAGCTAAAACACAATTTTTTTTCTTTTCTAGCCATGACTTTTTCCTTCTCCAAACTGGCTCTTGTGCACACTGATGGTCACTTAAATCCTTTCTTGGGTTTCTATTCCAGTTCCACTCACAAACAGCCAGAAAAAAACATTCCAAGCAAAAAATCCCATAGACTGGCAATTCTCTCACTGCTCAGTCTTCTTTGTTGGGTTGTCTTAGTAATAGCAACCGTAGTATAAATATGCTATTAAAATCTTTCTTTCCTTCAGGAAAGAAAACAACTCAGATTGGAGACTGGGGACCATCCAGACAGGCCAACTTGATCCTAAAAGCCTGGTTGAAAAAGATTTCCCGCACGCCAGCGGCTCATTACCATTGTAGTACTGTCTGGAGGCTTGCCCATCCCTGCACTTTGCTATTTCGTAAAATAAAAAGCTCTTTGGAAACTGGGTTAGTAATATATAAAACTACAGTTAGGCTCAATTTAAAAATATCCATTACTTAACTCTCTGCGGTTAGACACTACATTGATGCACTAGACCATGACAAACTACAATTCTATTTGGTTTTTTAGCTTTAACACGCAAACTCCAGTAACTTAAATACTACTGGACGGGGGAGTAAAAAGTAAAGTCAAAGAAAATAGAGAGGAGAATGGGAAAATAAAACAGGAAAATGAATGAAGAACTCCTTAAGTGCTGAGAAGTTATAAATAAGAGGGAAACAGAGTTGTCATAACAAAGGAAAATGAAATAGGTTGAAAAATCCCTTTTACCATAATTCTGTTTTAAATTGAGTCATTTGTTAAACCTGGCAACAAACTGTGTTATTCATAATAATATAGGAATGTTTGATTTATTTCCTTGTGAAGTCTTTGGCCTTTTCTTTGACATTTATTTGCAAGCCCACTAGAGTATTTTCTTCTATTTAATATTTGGGTGAAAAAATACATGGAATATATTTCATCTTTCTTAAAAACAATTGTCGCAACCATGACTGCTCTGGGGGATATTAAGCGTAAAGCCATAAAATGAAATGCAAACTTCAAGAAATTATTTTTTTAATTATATAAACAATTATATAAAAATGTGATATAAGTGGGCCATTTCAATCATTTGTGAATAAAATATTAAGGTTTCCTATCGATAAATGGACTGTCTCTAGAGGGAGGTTTTTAACGGGTACAAAAAGAATCACCGTATCATACAGAATACTCACGTTTTAGGATATTTCTTTGCTCTAATTCCTCAGTTGTGGGCCTCTGGCTAAGTCTCCTACGATGACAAAAAGGATATATCGCAGATTACAAACAAGGGCCCCTGAGCGGGAGACGCAAAATAAAACAAACGACAAAGCTCTATTTTTTCCTGTTTTGAGAAACAAAAATCCATTATTAAACCTATGAAATAAAAATCTCCTTTCCGTTAGTTTGGAGACTAGAGATTGTGGCTAAGACTACTCACAACCTCCCATTCTCCATTCTCCCTTCTTCCCTTTAGAAACAGAACCCTCTGAATTTGAGCTGTAGCCCCTAGTGGAATCCTGCCCCCTGGCAGCGAGTCCTTGCAATGGGATGTGAGCAGAAGCGGTGTTTATAACATCTGCTTTTCACCCTTAAAATGACGAGGTGTGTGCTCCCTTCTCTCTTTTCCTTCTTCCACAGACTAGAACTTAACCATGGTTGTGTGAGCCAGCTTGGACCACGCCGATAAGAATATCTATGCGGATGGAAGAACAAGACAGAAGGAAGCTGGGTGCCTGGCTGACTTCAAGGAGCAGAGCTACCCACGCTGGACCACCCACTACCTCTGGACTATTATGTAAAAAAGAAATAAACATGCGAAAATGCGTTATTTGGACCATTGTACTTTTTGGTCTCTGTTGGAGCAGCTTAGCCTCTGCCCTAATTAATAGACAGACCATCAGGATCTAAGCGAGCCTGCTGCTCATGAGTTCATACCAACTCAGGAGATGCTCAATCTACACCGCACAGTGTTTTAAGTGAAATGCTGCTCTCATGACCTCAAGTGGATTCACAATACATATAAAGTTGTCTTGAGATATAGAGTCCCTCTCATCTGCTTTCAAGGAAAACCAGGCTCATTTGAGATTAGTAGCAAACTATTTGTACACAAGAGCTGAATGTCCTAATAACCCCTTATAACTTTGTTCTTGGTCTTATTTATATTATTAATTTGTTGTTAATCACAGAAAAAAACTTCCTCTGGATGTAGGTTGAGTTTGTGCAAATTGAACTAATATACATAAAAGGTAATCTTAATATAAAATACTATCAATTCTAAATGTTTATGGCTATGACAGAAATGGCATGAAGAAGTGAAATCAATGATATTTTGAATATCTCATTAAAAATTTTAATATTTACTCTTCATTATAGAAACCTTGAAATTAACTAAATTAACTTAAGTAATTGAGCCTATAAAAGAACGCAGTGAACATCTATGTCAGCCAGATTTTGTGCCATCCGCGTACCCATGGATCCTGTACTACATATCTGTCCCACAGCATCCCCCAAGGACATCATCCTTCTTCTGTTTATGGAGTGTCCTCCTTCTGGAATGCCCTTCTCTCCTCTATCTACTGAAATCTTATATATGATTAAAATAGTTCCTTGAAGGTGGGTGTTTGATCTGTCCTGCCAGTAAGAATTAAAAGCTCCTGGTTCTTTGCCCCTATGCAGTGGTCATACACAGATTATACATCTATTAAAGCACTTTCTCATACAAATAATAACAAAGATAAAATAATAATCATAGCTCTCATTAGTTCATACTTTTAAAGTCCCAGGTGCTAGGTGCTTAACTTACATTATCTTGAATCCTCAAAATAATTCAGCAAGGTAGCAGCCAGTTTCCATTTTACAAATGAGGAAATGAGAGATCAATTCACTTGCCTAAGATGAGATACTAGTGAATGTTAGAGCCAGGACTCATACCTGGTCTTCTTGATTTAGATGTTTGTGCTTTTCACATGACCCCATCATGCAATATATAACTCTGTCTCTTTCACTACACATGGAGTTCCCTAAGGTAGGAACTATGGGTGATTTTTATTTGAACAAGAGTGGTTAGATGTGCTGTCCTCATAGAAAAACAATTCTGTAAAATTTACACATTTATAACACTAAGAACCCTACTCTGATAAAATTTTTTATAGATATGGTCTATGTGTGTAATTACAGAGGCTTGCAAACTTTTGGGGGTTGGGGTGGAATCCTTATATAAAACAGACACAAAAGGTGCTGTTCTGTTGGACAGTTAAACCTGGGATGAAGGAGTCCCCTCCCATCCCACCCCAAAACACACCCAATACTTCCATGGCTCCCCACACAGAAGCCTGAGTATCCTTTGGAGTATTCTCTCCAAGAACTCTTGATGAAACAGAAAACCACTGTTCTATGGTTATTTCTCAGTGTCAACTTCTCACAATGTTCTTCATCAGTCCTGTTTTTGAGCATTTGGTTTAATTTGTCACTACTGTAAATAGCCTTGAAATAAACATATTTGTAAAATATAGGTTTCTTTTTCCCTTCTGAATTATTACTTTCTTGTATAGTCTCCCAAATGGAATTACCATGTAAAGAAACAGACTGCTTTATAATTCTTTTTTCATTTTGTTAAGTTGTTCTTCAAAGTACTGAACAAGAGCGATATACATAGCATTTTCTCATAAAGTTGCCAACAGTGAGTTTAATTTTTAAAAGTATTTTACTAATTTAAGAGATATATAATAATTTAAATTAATAATAAAAAACATTTGATTTTATTAAGTGCTTGCTATGCTCCAGGCACTAAAGTGCCTTCAATGTATCATCTTGTTTAATCTTTACAAGCCCTCCTTGGCCCCAGCTGTAAAACAGATAATGGCCTCCGGAAACCCCAAATGCCAACCCTGGAGGTATACTGCAGTTATAGAAGTCTCCCACTTCCAAGCAAGGAGAGGAATTTCCTCTCACCTCCAAATCCTGCTCTGGTATTCCAGACTGTTCCCTTCTCCAAATTTATGCACCCTGTTGTTTATACAGAGTGAGACAAGTCAGCAAAATAACTAATACTTAAATATTCTTAAAGTGATAATAAAAAGTGAGAACCTTAGAGGCCGGCCCAGTGGCGTAGTGGTTAGGTTCGCGAGCTCCACTTTGGTGGCCCAGGGTTCCTGGGTTTGGATCCCGGGCATGGACCTACACACCACTTATGAAGCCATGCTGTGGCAGCCATCCCACATATAAAGTAGAGGAAGATGGGCATGGATGTTAGCCCAGGGCCAATCTTCCTCAGCAAAAAGAGGAGAATTGGCAATAGATGTTAGCTCAGGGCTAATCTTCCTCAAAAAACAAAAAAAAAGTGAGAAGTTCAGCACTCCACTTCTATTAAAACTGCCAGTTACATGGAATTCCAAAGCTACTAGGGCAAAAGTGGAAATCCTACAACAACTGGAGACAGGAAAAGTCAGACGATCATTTACTTGAAGTCGAAAGGCGGAAGTTTAGATGTGGGGGCTACGGTTACCAGACTTGGATGGAGCTAGCCATTGAGGCTAACTAGTATTTTTACAGTCTCATAGTCCACAGGGAAGAACTTCACGGCCATCACAAGAATGCTGGTGAGTCCATGAGTTAGGCCCCCTGCCTGTGCTGGTGAATAAAGTTTTATTGGAACACAGCCGCACGCGTTTGTTTACGTGTTGTCTATGGCTGCTTTCGTGCTACAATAGCACAGCTGAGCCGCTGCAACAGAGACCTTGCGGTCAGCAAAGCCTAAAGCATTGACTCTTTACAGAAGAGTCCATCGGCTCTTGATAGCAAAAGTCTGTCAACCCTTGGATCAAGCTTTGGTGACCTCAAAGCCACAGACTAGCTGGACCCAAGGGCAGGTTCTCTGAGTGGTTCACCATCCAGGACCAACTCTAAAAGACCAGACGGGCCAGGCATGCCGTGACACAAGGAATTCACCACGATCTCAGTTAGGCAGGAAACTGCAGGAGGGAGAAAAGGATGAGTTAGGCAGGGCTGTACTAAAATTTCAGCAATTACCTGACCAGCTTGGTTCCAATCTGTTGCCGGATTTCCTGTCTCTCTTCTTCAGACGTTCGCTGCAAGATGTTTTTGTCCTCTAATTCTTTCTTAGATGGTCTGTTGCCAAGTTTGATAGCAAGAGTATCCCTTCGTCGTATTTTACTTGCCAAAGCACCTGAGGTTTGCAAAAGGCGGAAACGCAAAGAAAGAGGCTTTCAGCAAATGGCACTCAGGTTACACGTGGCATGGACTTTAAACACAGTCCAGACCAAACTTTTTTTTTGTTAAGTTCTAATATTTTATTTATACCAAAACCAGAATTTATTATACTTTAGCTTTCCTGGCTTTAAAAAAGCTAACTTGGGCCGGCCCGGTGGCATAGCGGTTAAGTTTGTGTGCTCTGCTGCAGCGGCCCAGGGTTCGCAGGTTCGGATCCCGGGCATGGACCAATGCACCACTTGTCAAGCCATGTGTGGCGGCGTCCCATATAAAGTAGAGGAAGATGGGCACGGATGTTAGCCCAGGGCCAATCTTCCTCAGCAAAAAAGAGGAGGATTGTCAACAGATGTTAGCTCAGGGCTAATCTTCCTCAAAAAAAAGCTAACATCAATAATATTTTAATATACTCTTTTTAGCTTATCTCATTTTCTATTCTTTTTCTTTTTGTTGAGGTAACATTGTGTACAGGGACTGATGGAAACTAGACTTTTGGTGGTGAAGACGATGCAGTCTATCCAGACCAAATTCTTTATCCACACGCAAGAGTGGAATTTTAACTAACCTCAGGAAAAAAAAAGTTTTGAGTTGGATATAGTCCATTTTGGAAAACTGAAGAACTATTTTTAAAAATGTTCTGAAAAATCTTGGGGCACCATGAAAAACCTTGCAAGTATCACCTCATCATTTGGAAAGTGATATTTGAAGTTCATTTTGTTGAGATGGCATATCACGGAAATTACTGATTGCATAATGCCTTTTCTTTTTCAAGTCTTAAAAATGGAGCCCCTTTACTTATTCTGTATAGTCAATCCTCGTCTTCCCTTTTCTTCTACTCAGAAACCACACTGAAGTCTACCTTTGATATCAGTGTTTTAATCCTAAATTATCCAGAAATCGCTATCGCAACAGAGGATAGTTAATACCAGAGGGATAACAATGATTTTTGTCGTTGTTCAGTACAAACTAGAAGGAATTTGACAAACTGCTGTTTTAACCATTAATATACTATTAGCTCTTCATAATCTGTAAATTCAATTCCATAGTGAATCCCTCCCAAGTCATCCTGCTCAGAAGTTTAAGAAAAAAATAGCACTTTCCAGTTCCCTACATTATACATACATGGTTGGCTTTACCCACTTTACTATCATTCCTTCTTAGAAGGCATACTATCCTACTCGTTGTGGATGAGTGTTTTTAATTCTTAAAAGGTATTTGTCATTTTTGACTCCTTCCTCCCTCCCCTCTCATTAAACCCCAGTATAAAACTGAGTGAAACTCTCCAACACCTCCAATGAGTAATCCAGTGAATCCTGCATTGATGCTCTTTATTCAAGAAAGGTCCCAGGCTGGCAGGGCCATCTTGTGATAGATCTGAGAAAGGCCTCTGTCATTAGAAAGCTTTGACTCTTTGTACAAATACAAAGATGCGTATCTGCCTCATAGACAAGGGCCTGACCCCCGCCATCATGAAGTCAGCTTCCAGAAAGCCCTGTCATCAAAAGCTAAACCTTAGAATACACACATTTCTAATTTGAGAAAGGAAGATAAGAGGAAAGAAAACATCAAGTGTCTCGTTCCCGATGAGGCCTTTGTTCTTTACAAAACACAGCTGCTTCTGTCCACCATCCATTTTCCTCCCTATCTCATGAAAAGAATCTTACTTTCTCCACTGCCATCCTCATCCTCATCCTCTTCATCATCATCGTCATCGGTGTACAAGACAGGCCCATCAGAGTCAGAGTCATTGGCCTGGTATTCCCTGTGGCCTTCATCTTCTGGGGCACTGAAGGATTCTGAGGATTCTCCCATCAGCCCAGGAGTCAGTAGCTGAGGTGCTGCCTTTCCCAGCTCGTCTTTGGTCGTGAAACTGTTAAAGGCACAAAAACACAGGGGTGGTGTGAAGCTCAGAGCAACCCTCATGGATGATGCCAACACCATTGAGAAGGAACTCTGGTCTCACGAGCATCCTTCAGGCTGGTGAAAAGAGAAGGCAGACACAGGCTGGCTCTTGCTGAAGGCAAGAGCAGTACTGTATTACTCAATTCTCAAGGTTTTAGACTCTTCATCTGTAAAATGAAATGGAGTGACTAGATGGTGTCCAATATATTTAGTACATAAATATGGTAAAACTCTACTTTGCAAATTTATTTTTCCCTAGCAATGGGGGTTCAGTGGAAATAGGCTAGAAGCTCCTGGATATTTGACTTTGTCCCTACTTTTTCTTTGACCTGTAACATCTACTTATCCTTCAAGTCTCAGTTAAAGCCTCAGCAACTTCAGGAATCTGTCATTGGCCTTCAGTGGAGTTCCTTGGCCTGCCTCCCTGCTCCCAGGGTGACCTGAAGACACCCCCACCGGCACACTTAGCAAGCTACACCTCAACCACCATCTACTTGTTTACCTTTCTAACCCCCAAAGTTCCTTGACAACTGGGACTCATACTGTTCTGCAGCCCAGTACCTAGAAGGATAGTGACATAGAAAAGTACATCTTCTTGAATTGACATATGACTTAATCCTCTTTTCATCACAGCCAGTGTGTCAACAGTCAAAAATCATGCATCCTCTCTGTGCTTTAGTTTCTCCATTTATAAAACTGCCTCTCATAGGACTAAACTAATAATGTGAGATGGAAAATGTGCAAGTTAAATGGACTCTTTAGAAGAAAGGTGGTAAGGATGCAATAATTTTCTATTATTTAGCTTGGTAAGAGTCTCTGGTTTAAAGTTATTGTAAATATACAGAGCTTGCCAATTTCAGAGACTAGAATAAAAAAATATAATTTCACATCAAAAACATATACCAAAAACAATGGAATCTTCATTTTAAGATACAGAAGATCCCCAAATTGCTTTCTGATATAAATAGAAGAATCCAAATTTGGATGTCACATTTCTCAAAGACCGTTTAGTGCAAAACATGTGCTTGCTGCTCTCACTAACTAAAAAAACCAAAAAACAGGTCTTTGAATAAAAAAACAGGTAAACTTTGTCAGAATCTGAGGAATTGAAAATTCTACTTTGTGGTTATAAGCCTAAACGTTCTCAAAATTCTCTATTTTTTTCACTTACTAGAAAAATCCAACAGCCAAAATTCTTGTTTTCAAAGGGGGAAATACAAAATTTCATTTTTTTATTTTGTAAAATATACATAACATAAAATTTACCATTTGAGCGTTTTTTAAGTGTACAGTTCAGTGGAATTAAGTACATTCACATTGTTGGGCAACCATCACCACCATCTATCTTCAGAACTTTTCATCTTCCCAAACTGAAACTCTGTACCATTAAACACGAACTCCCCGACCCTCCTCCCCTAGCCCCTGACAACCATCTTTTTACTTTCTGTCTCTATGAATTTTATTATTGTAGGTGCTTCATATAAGTGAAATTATTTGTCCTTTTGTGTCTGACTCACTCCACTTAGCATGTCTTCAAGGTTCATCCATGTTGTAGCACATGTCAGAATTTCCTTCCTTTTTAAGGCTGAACACTATTCCATTGTATATATATGCCACATTTTGTGGATCTGTTCATCAGTCGATGGACATTTGGGTTGTTTCTACCTTTCGGTTGTTGTGGCTACTGCTGCTCTAGATGCTGGTGTACAAACATCTGTTCAAGGACTTGCTTTCCTTATTTTTGGCTACACACACAGAAGTGGAATAGCTGGATCATATGGTAATTCTGTATTTAATTTTTTGAGGAACCACTATACTGTTTCTACAGGATGAAATCTCATTTTAAATAAGAGAAGATCTGTTTTATGGGAAAACTTCTCCACAGTCTGGATTTCTAGTTGATTGCCACTGGAGGCCATTCTTGTTGAACAGTCTGCCACTGTGGATGACCACATGACGTTTAAAAGATACACCAATTAATTACATTCTGAAGAGGAGAACGAAAGATACTTCAGGATGGAGCACTGGTATCATGGTTCACGTCATTGTTCACTAATTTTTCACGATATCAGTTTGTATTTTATAACGTTTTGCAGTTTTCAAAGACTTCTGCGTACATTTACAGCTTACAACTGTTCTATAGTATAATGAGGGCAGATAATTTATAGCTCATGGAACCCAGGAAGGCCATGAGTGACTTGCCCAATCAAGGTAGCAAGTCCAGTCTAGAACTCAGACTTAAGACTCTTAGTCTACCTATTAAATGTTATGTTATATTGTAAGATACAAGTTATACTGACATTGTTATAGATTACATTGAATGTTAAATATTATACTCTAAATTTGTATCAATCAATTCATGATGCGGCTCTCATTTTATCCCCTAAGGTTCCTGGGCACGTTGGACAATGCAGTGTACTTTATAAAGGTTTGTGGAAATAGACTAAACATAGTCAGGTCCCTTTTGGATATGAGTCCAGATGGGCTTATCAGTTTATGCCTTAAATTATACCAGACATGTATGTTACTGATGAACCTGACAATGAATAGAAATCTACAAGATCGTTACTACTCCATAATATGTGAATAGAGGTGGATATTTTTACATATGGCCACTTATCTTCTTTAAAGCTTTGATATTTGTGTTCCAAACAGAAGCCTCTTCATAAGATGACAGGATTTTCACACATTCGTTGACTAAACATAACCGAGGGCGAGTTCTAAGTAAAGCAAGTGACTAAGAGCCAGAAATTCTAATTTAAATACCCACTTAAGAACGGAAGACAGAATTTGGAAGGAAATTTGAGAGATTACTTATTCCAGGCTCATTAACTCAAGAGCAAACACAAACACCTGTGGGATAAATTGTAATTCACATTTTTAACTTTGAAGAATATACAGAGAAGAACATCTCTATGCCCTCTTCTAGGAAAGCATTATAGTTACCCTGAATACAGGAAAATCCATTATAAATACCTCAATAGTCTAATGATGTCCTGAGTTCACTCTCTCTGATCGTAGTCTCAGTGGAAATGGAGCACAGACACTCACCTCTTTTGTCTGACAATCCCGCACATATTTGGGCTGAAGAGTGATATTAAGCCCCCAGCACGCAGTGTGGCACCTAGCACAATATAGCACTCTCCCTAAATGTTTGTGGAAGTGGACTGGGCAGAGCGTCACCTTTGGATATGGGTTCTCTGGGTGCTTATGACTATCTAAGGAATCACTTTATACGTTACACCTTATTTTTCAGTGTATTGAATAATAACCCATATACTCAATCTATTTTCCTAAATTCAGAACTTGTCTTAAACATTTATACTTCCTGGCCCTCTTGGATGTTATTTTGGTAAAAACTAATCCTGGGGGCCGCCCAATGGCGTAGCAGGTAAGTTCGCGCACTCCACTTTGGCGGCCTGGGGTTCGCAGGTTCGGATCCCAGATGCAAACCTAATGTACTGCTTATCAAGCCATGCTGTGGTGGCATCCCATATAAAGGAGAGGAAGATGGGCATGGATGTTAGTCCAGGGCCAGTCTTCCTCAGCAAAAAGAGGAGGATTGGCAACAGTTGTTAGCTCAGGGCTAATCTTCCTCACACACAAAAAAACCAAAAGACAAACTAATCCTAACTATAATGTCTTGCTCACTTTGTATCTTTGGTGATTAGTACACTGCCCAGCACATAGAAGGTAGGCAAAAAATATACACTGAAAGAAGACTGTTCAGGTGTAAAGGTTGGAATTGACTGCGATGATGGAAAACATTCACTATAATTAAATGAAGATATTGGCTGTGTGCTGGAAGTATTAAGGATACCACAACCATTCATCTCAATATCTTCTTTTCCCATATCGTTTATTAAAATGTCAAACAAATGAAATAAACTAATTTGCAATTTAACTTTTATTTATCTTTCCTTGGCTTTCCTTCGAACAATGGTGCTCAAGATGATAAAAATAAACAAAAAACGAGAAATAAACACAAAATAAATAGCATTAAGAGGTAGAAGCAACTGCTTTGGAAACGTATAAACTTACTTAAGAGCACGGAATTTGGTGTGCAACCCTGTCTTGCATTCCGGCTCTGCCACTTACACACGGGGTAACCTTGGGCAAGCTATTTCACCTCCCTCAGCATCTGTTTTCTCATCTACTAAACAGAAATATTTCAGGGAAGACTTCTGTGAATTAAATAACTGACAGTTCCTGACATTAAATAAGTATTCAATAAATTAAGGTTATTATTATCAGCAATTGAATAATTAAAGTTGATATTTTAGTCTCTTGATCCAAATCAACTTAAAAAATATACTCAATTTTTTTTAAGTCCAACATGCCAAAGATTTTTTTGAAAGAGGCAATATTAAATTAAATGATTTGAAGAGTGAGCTTTCGTTTTATTCTTAGAAACCGGAGAGAAGAGGCTGGATTTAAGACTGCTAAGCCTTCCCTAGACAGAACTGGTCATGGCATCTACTATACCCTGACAGCCCTCCCTTCACACCTGGGGGACAGCAGAGCTAACATGTCCTCTTTACCCTTAGGTAGAACATTTATAGGACTTTTCAAGTGATTAGATGCAGGGAACGAAGGAGAATGAGGACCCTAGGATGCTAGGGACCCTAGGAAGTCCACGTTTCTGGCTTGGGCAACTAGATGATAGCACACCTATGGTATACCAGATTCTGTAGTGATTGCTGTGGATGTAGAGGTAAATAGACCTGTTGGTTAGTTTGGTCCCATAGGTAAGCAAAAAGGCTGTCAGAGCGTAGTAGAGACAATAACCAATTCTGTCTAGAGGAGTATTGAAAGGCTTCACAGAGGAAAAAACATTTGAGCTGGGTAGCAAATTGAGGATCAAGAAACGGAGCCACTCCAAGATTGGGGGAAAAGGAGTTGGAATTTGAAAGGGTGCTTTCCTGATGCTCTTTATTTTCTTGGAGAGGATAAGACTAAATAACTTGTTGAAATGAAGGTAGGCAGGAGTGGGTGAGCAACGGTCAAGATTTAAAATAACCACTGTAAGGAAAGAGAAGGAACTGTCTAGGGAAAAGAAAAAGGATGGCTGAGCAGTGATGAAGCAGGTTCTAAGATGACTTGAAAGCCACAGGTCTGAAGCCGTATCGGTCTGCAGGACCAAGCTCATTTTCTTCAGCATTCCTGGCATTCCTGGGGCAGGGCTATGAAAAACCAATGGCTGGGTTACATGTGTGTTTACGTAATATTCACTAGATTAAATGATAAAAGAAAACAAAATAGGCTCCTTTCACTTCAACAGAGTGGTTCAGTGATCCTTAGGATTCAGCTTCACAGGGAAAGCACATGGAATATGGGGTTGGTGCCCGCCCCGACTCACCATTTTGCATTTTCTCTGCTAACACTTAAGCCAGTGCCTGAGTGGACAGTGGTTCTGTTTGTTGCCTCTTCAGTCCAGAGAAGCTGACTTGGGTCTAAGGCAGGGACGGGCAGGTCGGCTCCATTGCTGATCAGGACAATAGGAGTGTCCGAGGCAACGATGCACTGCTCCTCCAGAGGAAGAGGAGGGGCTGGAGGAGGCGGCGGTGGAGCCCCAGGGGGTGGAGGGACTGCAGACTTGGCTTTGCCTGTGGTCTGCTCCTCGGTCCCAGGGACAGTCTGCTCGGGTTTGAGACTCTCCACCCTGGTCTCCGAAGGCTCTCCTTTAAGATCGGACGTGCCAGAAGTGTCTGCATCTGAGGACGGTCGAGACGTTGGCTGCTTGCCAGTTTTTTCCTTGCCTTTTGTGACTCCCACTGTCCCTGTCTTGCTGGAAACTGTCTGCTTTGAAGCTTTGGGACGAGATGAGGTGGAGGAAGTAGATGGTGAAGCTGACGTTTTGGAGCCAGTTGTTTTTTTTGAATGAGAGGAACCAGCTAAAATAGAGAGATTTTGCATTAAAAGTCAAAGACGACAAGGCTTTTTAAATAAACTAACCGGGTTGCAATTGTCAACGGCAATGGTTCCCTTTAAAATTATTTGTCAAATAAACGAATAAAAGAAAATAGGCTAATGATGATAATGGTTTTGTTTTCTGTCCCTCCCTGTCTCCAGTCTAGGAGGGAGCAAGTGATGCTTGAGGCAAAACCCTAAGGGACAGGAGTCCTCTGTCCTCTTCCTCATCTAGTCTTTAGCTGGCCAGCCAAGGGGAAATCCTCAGCTCCTTGTCCCGTGGGTTACCTGAAAAAGTCCCTGTATGCTCCAAAGAAGGGACATTATGGAGTGTAGAGGACAGACACCAGCAGCTGTCTGGGTATAAGACAAGGTTGGGCTCAGCACAAATTATACATGTTCTCCAATGTCTTTCTGGGAATGGAGTGGCCTTCTCAGAAGAAGCTGGGTATATACCACCAGCTCCTTTCCGGGCCAGAAACAAATTTACTCATCTTATTGCTAAAAGATGAACTCCAAACCAGCTATCTCCATGGCTCAGAGAGAGAAGCCTGCTAGACTCGCCAGTATCCCCATCTGCAGTGGCAACAGGGCAGAGTGAAAACGCACGGCCACATATGAAAGACTAGTTGCCTTCAAAACATCAAAAGGCAGAAAAAATAATTTTTTACAAAAAGTGTCTAAATGGGTAGTGTTTGAATAATTTGAAGGGAAAGAGTATCATTCTCAGATCTTCTGACAACTGCTTATGCTCCCAGAGGGTCTTCATCAGAGGACGGCTGTGGCGTATTTGCCTACTTCTGGATAGGACTGCCTTCAACCAAACCACTTTCAGGAAAAAAACGCTAACTCTCCTTGACTTTATATCATCTTAGGAGATACATTTTAACTCCTGTGAGAATAATCTTTTGTTTCATGAACTTTATGATCTATAAATTTCTCCCAATTGCTTCTTGTTATAATGTAATATGTTCCTTCTTTTTCATAGGGAGTTAAACTATTCCACAGAACTATTAAAAATATCTTGTTAGTATTGTGGAGCCAACCCACACTACATACAGGCATGACTGTAACTTACCTCTGGTTATAACTTTACTGGAGTCAATGGGGAGGGTCAGGAGATGAAGAACAAATAAAGAACAATGAGACGTAAGACTCACCAACTCTGATATGCTGAAAAGAGCCAGTCTCACTTGGTGACAAGATCTAGGCTTAAAAGAGGTCTCTATGGCTTGGGGGCTTCATTAGTTTAGATATACATAATAACTAGAATTCCCCTCCCCCAAATCTGGGCCTGCGAATACTACTTCTTTCAAGTTAAAAACCTTCGCTTGCTTATAAGACAAATATATTACGAATACTCCTACAATCTAACTCCCTTCTAAATTTATTTTTCCCAACAAAGATGCTAAGAATTAGCTGTCTAAACATGTCCAATTATTTTCTTAGGTATTTTCTTATTTCTTAGGTAAGTTGAACAGAATCCCTTCCACATATCAATTCTAATAATTCTTTTTTAGAAAATTCTTTCTTTTCTAACGGCAAAGTTAACTGTAGCCTGGCTTAAGGAAAAAGACAACTTTTTTCAATGCCTGCCATGCAAATTCAAGCCATGTTATCCTATTTGTCTTTAAGTATCTTCTAAAATGACAGGACTGAGCTGAAATCAACCATGTCGCTTAAGGTACCTTGAATTTAGGCCATGACTAAAAAAGAAATGCCACCTCTCTTCAGTTAAGTACTTTTCTTGTTAATACAGTGTGCAACAATGACAAAGAAAAAACATGGGAGACTTCACCTTACTTCACTGGCAAAGCAGCTGAATGAGCTAAGCCCGCATCTGGTTATCTGGAGAGCTATGCTAACTGAGAGAGGAAGAATCTTAACTGATAGCTTTCTTAAGAGCTTAAAACATCTGACTGAAGATCAAGAGCTGCATTTGAAGTAACTTTTCCAGAAGGTCAGCATTATTCAAATAAAGCAAGGGCACCGTGTAGGAAGTTCTACATGGTTACAAATGGAATATGAGCAGGATGCTGAAGGAGTACTATCAATATGTGATAAAGGGATCCTTGCACGATGGGCTTGCTCGTCTACTTCAATGCGACTCCTGCTTCTTTGTGACAGACCTGAGACTAGCAACATTCTTATTTACACTAAGGGCCAGTGGTGCCTCTTTTAATACAATGGAGAACGTGACTATAGTTTCCTCTTAGCAACATCATGAGTCCATAAATAAATCTTCAAGTAGAATATCTGGAAATAACTCAGAATCTCTCATGAAAGCTGTCCCCTGCTCTGACATTAATCACCAGCTTTCTTCTGAGAGAAGTAAGAGAGAGTCAAGTCCAGTCAACAGTGAGCTGCTGCCATTGGGGCAGAGGAAGTGGGAAAGTCTGTGCAAGGCAGGGTCTTAATTCCCAAGGAAGGGCGATCGTTTGGGGCTTTTCTTTAAGAAGTGGATCAGCGTCTGCCTCACTTCAAGACCTGTTCCCAGGGTGTGCCAGGCAGTCTGGGAAACACACAGATGCCAACAAGAAAGGACGCTGAGGCGTGAGGGCAGCTGGTCCCTGAGGAATTGGTCCACAGGCACTGTTGGCACACATTCTGAGACACTGCACTTGAGAGGTTATTAGAAGAGACTCAGACACTCGATGCCAAAGGCAAGGAGAGGAGCACGGGGAAAGAGACATCCATTTGCATTTGGAGGTCTGCTACACTGTCAACTAAGCCATTCTCTGAATTTGAGCATTATGGGTATAAATTACAAGGGGAAAAAGATCAATACCAGAGCAAATCCTGGTAGCCAACTGCAAGACAGTTGCTGCTGATTTTAAGGAAAATAAGGTTTGCTTTAGCACAGGAGAATTTTTATGCACGTGTTAATAGGAAAAAGCCACTCAGCCTGTGTACTTTGATTAATGTCCTTTTAAAAGCTGGATGACAGGACAGGCTTCTTTATTCCACTTCACTAGAAGAACGGGAGCCCCACCTTGCATTAAGCATATCCGATTTGAAAGGGAAGCTGGATACACATTACCTGAAGTTATTGTAGGTCACCAAAACATCCTCTGCTGATGTGCAATAGTGACTTAGTAACCACACTATGAGGATGCTTTTCCTTAAAACACACTGAAGTCTAATGGGGGTGGGCTGGGGGCAGAAGCACTGAGCACGTAACTTTCAACTCTGCCCAAGTAGTTGCGACTCCAGGCAAGAGTGGTGGGGTGGAGCTGAACCGAGTGACATGAACACTTTGTCATTTATCAGGAGAGAAAGGACTATGTGTGCAGAAAGATTTAAGACATTAAGATTCAGCAAATATGTCAAAGACCCAAGCGTCATGTTTTTATGTGCAAACTTAAGATATTTTGAAAGAAAACCCAAGCCACAAAGCCACCCATAAATTCAAATAGGCAGAAGGCCAGTCGATGTCTAACTAATGTCATATCAGAGCACCACCATTCACCAGGCACACCACTCCCTGTCTCCTTCACTGGGTCTCAGGCAGATAGTGGATACTCAGGATGAGAGAGGTCTATTCACCCAAACACTAATGAGATCAACTATCACCTGGTTGACTTTCCTTTAGTAGAGATACCAACAAAGGAATCTCCTGGGCATTCTGTGTCAAAGCTGAATCCACTGGTGTTGTATCCTAAGCCAAAAATGCCATCCTTCCCAGAAGAAGTGACTGGCCCACCCCAGAGCAGAGCACTCTAGACTCAACCCCACCAGGGTCATACTTGTTACCAGGTAACATACTCACCAGCCTCTCGGGTCGTGTTTCGGCTCGTTGGCTTGGGTGGAGGGACGGGGGCCTGCTTACCAGGAACCTTGGTATTTTTTTTAACAGGAGGGACTTCATCACCCTTGGGGCTGGCCCCAGCAGTGCCCCCTTTCGGAGGCCCAGGTGGTTTTTTGGGTTTAGGTTTGGATTTAGGCTTAGGAAGAGCTGGAGGAGGTAGAGCAGGAGCTGCCGGTGTTTCAAAGTGGTTTTCAGTGTTCTCTACAAATGAAAGAGTGAACAGAAGCAGACTGATACAGACACACTCCACATAAACAGCAGGAGCAAGACATGCGGCGACAGGGATACAAACAGTGTGCGGCTGCTTGGCCCTTGGGAACCAGTGTGGAGGTCTGCACGAGAAGGAGCCACGTTTGGGGTAAAAAGGATCCACAGGGCAAACTGGGGTGTGTTCCCCAGGTGCATTAATCACTCCTGTGATAAACAGGGTTGCACAAGTCACTTTGATGAAGTGATATTGAGGACGAGTGTAAATGTCACCGTCAGGGGCCGACACCAGCCTTGAAGCGGCGGTTGCTGAATGATGATGTGGGCACGGGTGCTAAATTTAAATGTAACAAAACTGAAGAGCCCCCGAGAGTGGCAGATCAGCAAGTTACACACACCACCATGCCGGGAGGACCGACCGTGTGGCAATGACTAGACTCTCAGTTACCTTCGTCCTCCCCTCTAAGGGACTTTCTCTCTCTTAGGAGAACTCAAGCCCCATCAACCTGAAAGAGATGTGGGCTCTGTCTCATTGTGGTCAAAAATCAATTATTTTCTAAGCTAAGGGAGACTCTGTAGAATCTTTCACAGGAAGCACAATGCACTGATGAATAAACTATTTTCTACTCTTAAAATTTTCTCAAGCTCTCCCAGTGCACTGGGGCAGCTTCCTGTTTTACAATAACTTCCTCTGACCTTTTTAGTGTCTCAACTATAGGTACAGAGGGTGCCTAACCCAAAGAAGTATCAAATTTGTCTTGCAATGTAAATACTAATGATTATTTTGAAAAGACAGAGGTTAAAATTCATTAAAAAAAAATCATAGCTAAGAACAGAAGCTTCTCACAGGTTGTGCATAACTGGAGGAGAAACGGTATTAGCCTCTCATTATTGAAAGTGGAGATGCTGAACATTCATTCATACATTCATATCCATGTTTTTTCTAATAATGACTGATTGAAATGAAAATAAATTAAAATACAGTTCTGGTCCAAAGAGCTAAGCAGCATTTCTTTAAGAATGGAGAACAATAAAAAATGTAAGAGAGTGTGAAGACAAGACTGAGCCTTTACTGAATTTGTCCTCCCACAGTTGAATGACCAAGAAATGGTTTTAATATTGGAATGTATCACACTTTATTATTATTTCTTCTGTTTCATTTCTCATCATAGAGAGTGGGAAGTGAGGACATCGCATCTTTTTTAAACTACCATAAAAATGAGTTTAAGTTATGGTAGGTAACCAATAAAACTTTTCTTTAATCCTCTCTCAGCCATGAAACCCACCCCCATCACTGCAGCTGAAATGGACTCTCCTGCCTCTGAGCTTAATCGTACTTATTGTCTGAGCTATTGATTCAACATTTATCAGAGGCTACTTTCTGTTTACACAGCTTGTCTCCTCAACTAAGCTGCTTATCTCTAATACAGCAGGGGCTCCCCTAACCTACCTGGTCTGAACCAGGAGCCCACTTCATCACAAAAGTCAGTCAGGGTTGAGAACAATACAAAACATTTTATTTTAACGTACAACAGAAATATACCTTGACTCACCAGTCTTTTGAAGTAGGGCAGAGGCCTATTCTTTAAACACAGCTTTGTAACCTAGCCCCTAGCATAACACCATGCATGGAGATCATGCCCAGGTACAGTGTCCATGGCGAGAGCCAGTCAAACTGATCTGCATCACTTGGTTATCTTCATTCTCTTTCACACTACAAACCCTCACACGTCTCATCCTCTGCCTTCATGGCATATCACTGAGGGATCTTTTTTCTTTCTGCCTCAGGTTTTAAATTCTAAAGTTATACCCCAAAGAATCTGGGTTCTGGGTTTGAGAAGGAGGAGCCGGTTTGCTCTCTGACAGTTGGGAAGCACAATCCCTACTTGGGTTGAAAATGAACACACTACACACAGACTCACGCTGGGTCTTGCAGAAGTGCGGTCCACTCCTTCCTCTGCGAACTGCACCAGCTATCTGCGTGTGTCTGCCATATGGCCGATGGCTACGTTTACTCCGGGGTGATGCCTAAGGGGTGTGTGCGTGCATATGCCCATGTATGCACGCACACACAGACACTTTTCTGATCACATTATGAACTCCTTTTGTCTGAAGTTTTACATCCCGTCAAACACAATGCTCTAAACATGATGTCTATTCAATGAACGTGACTGATTGGCTGACAGTCATCAACACATGTTAGTAGAAAACAATCTCTTGTATCTGGGAGATAATGAATTGAGTCAAGTTGCCTTTTTTACAATGACCACGTGATCTGAAGACATGATATAAATTGATGGAGTAGAGGATTATCTTCTCAAGAGGAGATTAAGAAAGGGCTGCCTATTCACTCTGGCTTGATAACGATTCTTTGTTCCACAGTAGTCTGGAGGATGGCTGTTTACTACCCTTCCAGGTTTGGCCCCTTCCACGACATGGAGCATTTAGTTCAACAACACTTAGAGCAAACCTGAGAACCGCATGCGTCTTGATCTTGCCTACAATGCACTTCTGCCCCCATTCCCCTCCTTCACCTGGCCGCCTCCTTCTTGTCCCCTTCAGGCCCCAGTCTGGAAATATCTTCCTCTAAGAACCAATTTTGGCCCCCATTGCAAGCTCCCTGGCCTGCACTCAGGCCTTCCAGAGGATTCTGCATCTTGTATTGCAATTCTCATCCACCACCCCCAGTCGAGTCTTACCTACGGTAGACCGTCATTAGTATGTGTGGAACAAATTCATATAAGTCACTTGTTACTTCACTGAAAGCCCTCTATAATAACTCAACAGAAATAATATCAAATACTTTCCAGATTTCACATATTGAATATCAAGCTATAGTTAACAGATTGCAGATCAGTTTTTCTGCCTCTTACATATTAAAGGATACTTACTGAGACAGAATAATGGGAGACTAAGAGCCCTAAAGGCCTTAAAGGAAAAGTCTCCCATGTTAGGCAGTGGAGACCCAAGACCACTGTACCAACTCTAGAATCAGGTGCCTTCCGAAGCCCCAGGAACACCCACACATTCTAAGTGGAACCTACCCACAGGGAGGTGCGAAGGCCACTTACCATTTGTTTTGTTTTCTTTGACACTGATGTTTCAAATATTAAAGTACTGACATATTGTCTTGAAAAGAGATACAAGCATCTGGGACTTTAAAGGCATGTGATGTGGTTTTGCAAATATAACCAATTAATAGATAAAATAATGCTCTTGGATAAGTTGGCTTAATGCAAAAGAGAAGGGAGCATTGCACCCCAAAATAAGGGTGAATTAAGAATATGGGATGGTGGGGGCCAGCCTGGCGGCATAGTGGTTAAGTTCGTGCACTCCTTTTCGGTGGCCCGGGGTTCGCAGGTTTGGATCCTGGGTGTGGACCTACACACCGCTCTTCAAGCCGTGCTGTGGCAGGCGTCCCACATATAAAGTAGAGGAGATGGGCACGGATGTTAGCCCAGGGCCGACCTTCCTCAGCAAAAAGAGGAGGATTGGCAATGGATGTTAGCTCAGAGCTAATCCTCCTCACCAAAAAAAAAAAAAAACAAAAAAATAGAATATGGGATGGTGAATTTGCATAGCAGTGAGCTCAAACAAGAAGTGAGATCAGAAGAGGAGCAGAGGTCAAGGTGGATCTTGGGCAGTGTTTTAGAATTAAACAGTGTCTTTCCACAGAAATGGAAGGGATGGTTACCTTTGCTTATAAGGTGTTTTCTATTTAACGTAATACTATGTGATGTTACTTATGAGGGACATTCTTTTTACTCTCAGGAAGTGGCTTCCATACTTCCATACCGAATGCTTCCCCTCACTCTCAGTGTGGCTCTGGTCGGTGCACCATCCACAAAGCGAGAAAGGTGTTACTCTGTCTTATTAGTGGTGTGGCAGCACGTCCAGCATTTCCATTTCCTTATGTACAGACTGGCCAAGCACGATGCTATCTTGGACCTTATTTGACCAAAAAGAACCGAATGTTCTAATTCCAAGTAAAGAAGAAGAAAACAAAAACATCTCTCAAATATCCATGGACCTATGAGGTCTGTCATCCTCTTTTTAGAACATCAAGGCCTGCTGGCTTAATTAACATAAAACTGTCAGCAACTTTTATTAGGTTGATGAGGGAAACACTTCCTTTGAAGTCTGGCCAGTCCACTGACTGACACCCCACATGGACCAGGCAAGCACGAGAGATGGCACTGTTACATAACGAAGGATGTGATTCTTGAATGGGAAAAGGCAATACCAGGGACAAACCACAGATGGGTTTGAAATTTAACAGTCTGGTGAGACAGGACAGTTGGACTAAAAAAATAAAAATAAAAAAAGAAATCACTGCTAGCATTAATACTTTCAATTGAATCCCCTTGAAATCTATTTAGATCTGTTTTCTCTTTATGTTCCAGGAAAATTATCATTCAAAATAGTCAATTTTTCAAAATCATTATTTATAAGCTTAATCAGAGTCCTTCAATGGAACAAGACTAAGTAAAGCCCCATGAATACTATACTTCATACTGAATAAAGCAAAATAATAAATTTGCAACAGATTATTAGTAGAGGCTTCTAAAATTTTTAAAGGCTAATTTATATGCAAATAATAAGGGATTATGGACTTCCAGAGAAGATGATTTTAAGTTGCAATGTTTGTCAAATGCTCTTTTGTTCCCATTGGAGGATGCTCTTTGGAGGATCTGGGTCAAGAATAGAGGAAGAGAAGTTTGCTTCCAGCAGTTTCTAAGAGTTCTCAAAATGCCTATGGAACCCAAACTAGATTTGACAAATTTTTGCCATCCAACTCAGTGGCAGACATTATAGAACAGGAAATAGCCTATTTCCTGAAGATTCATTTCTATGCTGCAGAGAATCATCTAGAATCTCCCAACATAGCCTTATCTTGTAGGAGTTTCAGTTCAGGTTTGCATAAGTATGAGGTTTGGAGTTTCCTGCATATGACAGCAGTGGTATTGGGGATGTAATCAATCAGTGACCAGGAACTTGTGAATGTTCCGGGGGGTTCTTAAGAGACATGAATTTTGCAGTTATGCAATCTACCATAGCTTATTTGCTCTAGAAACCAAGGTTTCTAAAGAAGCCTTCAGGGAACGGCATAATTGGCTCTGGCATATTTTGAAATTTCCATTTGCACAAGACAAATCATGGGGCAGAGCCTATGGCCAGGATAGCAACCAAAATCCCTGGCATGTCTGGGAATTATTTCCAAGTCTCTCTCAGAAATGTATAGGACCTAAACTAGAGCCTACAATTTTGGGTGTGTGGATGCCAAGCTCCCACTACTGGAGAGACAGTACTGGGCTGAAGGAGCCACCCTGTTTTGATTCCTCCATGCTGAGCTGCTCACAGGGGCCAGTTCTAAGCAACAGAGAAAGATGTTCAGACTGCTGGCATGTTTTATTAAAGAAGATACTGAGAAAAAGCTCCTGAGGAAAGGATAATATTCCCAGACATCTCTAATGATTGAAGAGCCCACCCCTTCTGATTCTTACTGCTAATTAGCCCTCTTTCATAAAAAATTAAATGATGTGCTTATAAAACGGATGCATCTACCTACGGAAATCATCCAATTTCTCTTTGCGGATTATCATTTCTCTCCTCTTTGTATTTGCAAACCTCCTCTCTACTGGTCTTAGGTCCCTTTTTGGAGTCGAAGACCTGATTCTCGACATTGAGCTGTAGTGAAGTAAAAAAAATATGGGGTTTCTCTTGATTTTACCTTTCTTATCTTCCGCCTTTTCCTCCAGAGGTGGCGCTTTTTCAGCTACAAGGTCATTACCTTCTTCAGATTTTACTACATTTTCCTCTCGGGTAGGCTCCTCTCCGATGGGTATCATGTGCCCGTTTGAATTTTCAAAGTTAACTGTTACATCTCCATCTAAAATGGGGAAAGAAACACCTAGATGTCTAACTTGATGGCTTTCTTAAAACCCAGTTTTCCACTTACTAGGACTGTAGGGTTCAGGTTCAGCTTTCAGGCCCTGGGCACCAAATACATCCTGTTCTGTTTCACCAAGTTAAAGGAAAGCGCTGGAAAATCCTTAGTCTTGGGGGACAGCAGCTATGGAGGGAATTTCCAGGTGCTAATTCAAGACGGTAGGAACAATTATCCTAATTATAAAACATGCCCGGGCAGCAGAGTCCCTCTCTTCTTGTGCTTAGGTTTCCTTGAAGTCAATACTTAAGAGTTTCTTTGCCTTTCAGAAACTGAACGGTAAAAGGAGTAATCTGAAAAATGGAATAAACATTTTAACAAGCACCAAAGACACAGGTGAATGCAAATACACAGCTAACATGAAATGGAATTACACACAAACAATTAGTGGGAGAATATGAAAATTTCCAAGTACCACTATCTCCGGAATATTAAAGCTATGATAAGTCAACGTCACACAGTAAGATAACAGCTACTCTATATTCAGCGAAAGATAGTAAGGCTAACTGTATTTTCATTTTCTTATTTATGGAAATATTAAAAGGTACTCAGGCAATTGTTATGTATAACTAACCAAAAAATCTTCAAGTTGGCTTAATAATAATTTGAAAACATTAGGGAAAAAAAACACGTAGGAAAAAAGTAATTTCAGAGGATTTTTTAAAAATCACAACCGAGGGGCCAGCCCCATGGCATAGTGGTTAGGTGCGCGCACTCTGCTGCTGGCGGCCCGGGTTCGGATCCCCGGGCGCGCACTGACGCACCGCTTGTCAGGCCATGCAGTGGTGGTGTCCCATATAAAGTGGAGGAAGATGGGCACGGATGTTAGCCCAGGGCCAGTCTTCCTCAGCAAAAAGAGGAGGATTGGCATGGATGTTAGCTCAGGGCTGATCTTCCTCATCAAAAAAAAAAAAAAAAATCACAACAAAATAAAATTTCTAATGTTATCTAAATCATAAATAACTAATTTTAACCCCTGAACTTTCATAATTCCTAGGAGTTTCTGAAGTGAAAGAGATTTTGCAGAAACTCTTAATTCAGTGATGCTTGAAAAGATTAACTCTAGTTCATATCTGGCAAATTTTAAGAAACTTTGCTACAATTGTAAAAAAAAATTAATGAATTGAAGATTTTTACTTAGCAAACTTGAAGAAATGCAAGATTAGAGCTGTTTTTGTGCAATTTTTGATTAACCTTAGTTTGACAATCATTATAAAACAGAGACCATCTCCCAAATTCTCATTAAATATGATTGAATTGCTTGGGCTCAACAATAAAATCCACTGGTTTTCTTGACAAAAACAAGCATAACGTTTTAATACATAAAACACATAACATGGAATTATGTCATGCTCAAAATGAAAAAACAATTGTTGCTTAGTCATATAACTTCCAAGTATCTATAATCTGATTTCCGTATAAAACTAAAAGAGACAAGAACTGAAGGCAATACCATTGCAAGTAAATCTTAACTATTTCGATAAAATTAAGGTGATAATTTTCTAAAGAGTATATGTCAAACCAAAAAGAAACCAAAAGATTCTTAGTTCTTATTACTGAATCTCAAGAAATTTGCTATTAAAAAAAGAGGAGAGACCCAATATAATGTCCAGATATTAGACTCAGGAAAAATAAAAACTAATGTAAGAATGGAAAATTCTAAACAAAATAAAAAACCTCTTCTTTATATAAAAATTCTCAGTTTTTAGGTCTCCCAAATATGTTTATCTTTGTTTTCTATGACTTTAGTTGGTAATAAAAACACGTTGAAGTCATGTTGATGACAATTTAATTCTATTTTAACCATTATTATATTAAAATTCTTTAGTAGGTTAAATAACTGATTTTTAAAATTCAGACCAAAAAAGCTAGAGAGAAAATTAAATAGTTGTAGTACAAGAAGAAACTGGATTATCACATGATAGAGAGAAATAATCAACAATGTGGAAAGATACTTACTTTGAGGTATGAAATAAAGCGAGTGCATATGAAAATAACTGTAGAAAAAGGAGACATGTTTGTAATAAACACAGAATTCAAGGATAATACAAAGGAGAAGTGAAGTTATTAATAATCAGTGTGCGTATTGAAAAGGTTTTCTTGCTTTGTGTATTATTTTAGAATTAACATAAGTTAATTCCTTGATATAGTTTATGTAGGTAAGTAAAATAGAAGCTTGGTGAAGGAAGGCAAGAGCAGATGCTGAGCCAGACCGCAGGTTACAGTAAGAGGCTCACGCCAAGTCTCATAGGACCATCTGTATGCAAAAGAAAGAGAGAATTCAGAACAAGAGTCATAAGCTTCAAGTAAACCAAGAGATAAAGCGCACACAGAAAGAAGCAGTTAAATAAGGAACATGAGAGCGTTTGCAGAGTTTCCCTCTTTCTGGTGTTTAGGTGTATTTGGGGTATAGTTAAAAGGGGAACAGAGGCGAGGAAAAAATCATGTTTGAACAAAAGGTGAGAGACTCATTAGAAGGTTAAAAAGTACACCACGGGAGAAAGAAAGGAGCTGCCAGTACAGGCCCTCGTGTTAGAGCTAAGGGAAAAGATGGAAGGACAGAACCGGAAGACAAGGACTGAGCTTTGCACTGGACCATGCACTTCTCAGGGAGAGAAGACCACTTGCTGCACTTTTAGATTGAAGTTAGATCTTAGTGTAAAAAAAGATAATTTAAGAGGAATAATAATAGTTGGGAGTGAGGGTATGGGGTGGGATGGGATGAGGTCAAACCCAGGGTAGCTGGAGGGATTTAAAAAGTCTATGGGGCTCGCTAAATATAGGGCATAGTTGACAAGCTAAGGCAAAGTCAAGATCAAGGCAAAGAATGAACCTTCATCAGCAGAAGACAGGAGGTTGTCCCCAAGCACACCAGCTTCCAGTCTCTGGCTAGGGCTGAAAACAGACTGCAATTCTCAAGATAATTGTTTTTGGAAAAATGACAGAAAACTATTTTCTCCAGCCCTTGGCTGAAAAAGAGGAAGGAGTCTATTTACAATAGGCATCATCAGGAACTTCCAAGTATTAGGGAATTTCTAGAGTTCTATATGGGGACTATGCAAAAGGTGGAAAGTAAAACTCAGTAATTTATGACTTCCTAAACATTCAACCTATTACTTTATGTTTAGCTTAAAAATTGTTTTGTTCTTTTACATTCTAAAACTTTTCAATGTTCAGTCTACAAAAGTTAAATAAAAAGGTCAAATAGAGTCAGATTTCTGGGAAATAAGTATATGAAATTGTAATTCACCATGCAAACAGTTTAACAGATCAGGCAGAATTAAAACCAAGCAATACTAAGCATTTCTTTGAATTGACCATTGATACTTTTTTTAGAAAAACTCCTTTCTAGCCATAACTGGATAAAAAAGAGGCCTTTAATCTATATCTTTAATACTTATTAACAGTTTCAGTCATGAATTTTTCCACCTTTTTTCTTTCTTTAAGATATTTCCAAAAGATAATATAAAAGTGCATTGGCCCACCCCCCACAGGTGATTGCCCTGTGTTCAGTTTTCAGTGGACGTGTAATTACTCTACTGCCTCCAGAGAGATTAGACAGGAGACAAATTTTGATACTGCAAGTCCACCTTCAAGTAAAAAAAAGTTAGAGATGTGCATTTTTTTATTGTTAAAAGTCCCAGACAGGAAATAAACGGCCTCAAGGTAACAGAAAAATTAGGGAAGACATAAAGTTCACTCATAAAATGGAGTGAGAAAAGTATAATAGGCCAGAAATTGAAGTAAAGTACCTAAAACTGTGGGAGCTCAAGAAAAATGATATTATTCACTCCAGACTTCTCTATTTTCTTGGAAGCAGGAGTAAAATAGTAAAGCATTTCCTAGCCCCATTCTGGAATTATTCAGATGTTGGAAAAAAGTGTCATTTGGATTTATAGACAGCAATGGCCAAAAGATGTTTAGTTCTTTGCAAGGAACATATATCAGGAAAAAAGAAGTATTTTATTATTTCAATTCCAAATTAATAGTATTTCATTTGTTCCCATAAAAGTATAACAATAATACTTTTCCCCAGTAAACGTTTGGGGGTGGGCTGGGGGAAGGCAAGAATAAATCAACAATGTTGCAACAAAAATTTCTTTTATTTTTAATAGTAGTGGAAGCAATGAAAATTATTCAGTAGTATTTATTTGGAGAAATAGCCAATTTTGGTGTTTTTTTTTGAGAGTCTTTCTCAGTTTCTATCTAATCCTTGTCTTTTTGAGTAAGATTCTCCCTCAGGAGGATAGAGAAAAAAAAAGGGAAGAAGATTAGGAAAAGAAATGCTTGGAAATAATTGTTAGTGATTCAAAGATTCAAAGAAATGAAAAGAGAATAATCCTGGGAAACTTGCTGGAGAGATCGTGTAAAGCAGATTAATCTAATTTGCCCATTCATGCCTTATTGATTGCACATCTGAGTGTGTTATAGAGTAGAAAGGACAAGAGGTACATTTATCATCTCTTTTCTCTCTCTTTTCTTTTACTGGTTGACTTAAGAAACCAAAAGGCATGAGCCAAGCTGAAACTCTGCATTTATTCCAACAATTGAGTTAACTTGTATAGAAAGACTGAAGTTCAAGAACAGAGAAGAGAAGGAGTCATATAAGCATTTGTATCTTATCTGTATCTCCAGCCACAGTGTACCTTTGTGGAGATTTAGGTTTAGAGTGACATATGGCGAAGGACTCACCAAAGAGGTCATTGAATTTCTTTTCTAGAATACCTTAGATTCTCTGCAGCCCACAAAGGCATTGTGAATTAAAGCAAGATTCTCAGGTGTGGTACTCACTGCTTTCTCCTCCAAAGACCAGGATCATCTTAAATTTCAAAAGAAAATGAAAGAAAGGCCAAAGAAGGAAGGATCAAATTATTTTAAAGGTATCATTAATTTCCTCACCTTGATCAGGCAATTCCTTAAGAACTCCCCTTCTTATCAGCTCCTCTCTACTTTGTCTTGTGGATATCTTCCTTTCTAATACTTTTAAAAAGAATAAGCACAAGTAAGAATCAAGTCATTGCTTACAATAATTTTGAAAAACATTCCAAGTAGAATTAAGCACATTAATTCTGTTCATTTGAGGGCTCAAACCCCAGTTTTTCAAGGTGCCTAGCAAAATATGTGACTGGAGTCAACATAATTCAGATGAGAGCAATGACTCCAGCCCATGATCTGAAACCCAGCCACTGTGCCTGGTCTTTGCAACGATGATGTTTGGCCAAGAATCCAGACACATTATTTCACATCAACTATAGAGCACAAAGGCTACGTCTCACTTTGAAATATTCCTTTCTTTAGTCATGATGCATTCTAAAACATAGGCTTCTATGAATATGCAGTGTATGTGGAGGATATGTATGCTTACATTAAAAACAAACGAACTTTCAGTAAATATTCAGGTAACTCATCCAAATCCCAGAGGGAAGGGACTCTTTTTCCAGTGTTTTCTCTCTCACACCATCCATTACAAAAGTCCAACATATCAGATTTCTGTAACTCTTTTCCTTGCCATACTCAAAAGTTCTAGAGTGTTCTAGCATATTCCTTGACAAAACCCAAGTCCTAGGAGGATGGAGTCAATTCATACTTTCACAGGCACGTAAAGGGATGGGAATTAAATCTCAACACTGCTTCTTCCTTCTTCCGGAAGAATCTAAATTCCTGGTACAACTTTAGAATGGAGTTTAGGAGCTCAGGGTGGGACCTCAATAGTATTTACCATAGATGTGTATAATATTCGTTCCTGAATCCTACACGTCTATGTAACTGCTAACTTCATTCCCCACTTTCAGGGCACAAGAAGGTGTGTAAAATTAATACAGGGTCATCATGTCATCTACTAATCCTTTGGGCCAACATTCCCCAAAGTGTGTTCTGCACAACTCTCTTCCCTCGGACGCCCTATTCCAAAAAGCACCTTGACACAGCAAAAAAGGGCCAGAGAAGGGGCCTAGGGTTCTTTGGGGAAAAAGAAAGGTACAGTGGTGGAGACTGGGTAGCCACAGCAGAAGTCGCTTCTGACCCTCCCCAAAATTCCTATTCCTGACCTCATCATCTGTAAATCCTAGAGCCACCCTGGACAACATAATTTTGAGACCTAAACTAAACCCCATTACCCAAAGCCATGCCTTGACACATACAAACAGAGCTCATGATAACTAAAAACACGTTTTTGGGGGGTGTTCCAGGTGGTCTGGAGCAAAGACACTTTGAAGAGAGGGCGGGAGGGAGGGGCATGCCTCTGGGCGGGGAGCTTTGTATTAAGCACCTGCAAGTCCTCACTAAGTGCTTAGGAGCGGCATGAGCCCCAGAATAGCAACACTTTGTCTCTCTTGAAGAAACTGGAATTCTTTTCCTTTTCTGAGAACTAGGAATCGTGTGCTCCTTTTTTATCCTGGTTAAGGTCAGAGTAAAACTTGATATTTAACACAGATTTCATATGACAATTCATGGATGAAATCTGTTTCCTCCTTCTCAGCGACCTGACTTCATTTATATTTTATTTATAGCACGTGTGCTCTTTGTTCTAGGTTTTATCAAATGTTTTTTTGGGATACGATCAGAATGTAAACAAACAAGAAAACGAATGAATGGTCAAAAGAGTGATAATTAACGTCTTGTTGGTCCAAATCAGGACGCACACAGAACCCTCCCCATTTCCCTTAGATTACCCACTCATCCCCACCCCCCATCCTCCTTTCCAGAAGCAAATATCAACAGCCCACTTAAATGTTGGTGATTTCAATGGACCAAGTTAACTGGGTGTAGGCGCCAGCAGGAGCTGTTCTTTTACGGGGGTTCTTTTACGTAAAAAGAGGGCTGTTATTTAAATACAGCTTCGATTTGTTCAGGCTTTTGTCAAAGAGAAGAGAACGCCTGTCGGCACAGGAAGCCAACCACCACCACAATGACACTGGGGGACACTGCTGAGATTCTGCAGGCGGTTGAGAAGGACCCTGACCACTGCCATCTCCCAAGGATTGTACAAACCCACTCAGGCTTGACTGGGGCTCTGAGGGGAGCCAGGCCCCTGAAGACCTCTTGCAGACTCCTGTGGGTGGGCCCAGAGGTTCCAGGCTGTGCTGCACGAAGCTTGAGGATGCAGGTGAGAACCGCAGGAACAAGTGCCACTGGGCCCGGGGATCAGGCCACATTCTGGGAAACCAAACGCACTGTCGATTCAGAGTACAGTCACCGTGGCTGTGTGCCCTGGCCCTTAGGAAGCAGAACTTTTAATTGTTTGCTGCTTCTGCAAAGGGCCTAAAACACAAAATGATTGTCAAGAGTCCTGGATTCTAGTCTCAGATCTTCCACACTGACTTGTGTAATGTTGGGCAGGCTTTTTAAGTTCCAGGGCCTCTGATCCGTTATCTGTAAATTGAGGGATGAGATTCCACAATCGCTAAATGACATCTCGTCCAGCTCAAATGTTGTGTGATCCTAGATCATTAATCAAGGCCATTCTTTTTTTTTTTTTTTTTTTTTTTACTTTTTTTGTTTGAGGAAGATGAGCCCTGAGCTAACATCTGTGCCAGTCTTCCTCCACTTTGTATGTGGGTCGCCACCACAGCATGGCTGACGAGTGGTGTAGGTCCACACCCGGGATCTGAACCCACGAACCCGGGCCGCCAAAGCGGTGCGCACTGAACTTAACCCCTCGGCCACGGGGCCGGCCCCTAATCAAGGCCATTCTGCAATCTCCGCTTTAGGTGCCTTTAAAATCTTTCATTCTTGCACTTAAATCTCACCTGAGAGCCCAGAACATATCCCGCTTTTGTTTCTGCCTTTCCATTTCGGATCCCAGAGTATGCTTTACATATTAGTTTTTAAGTTTTCTGTTGCTTTAATTCTAACAAATCTCGGCTAAAAATCCCTCCTTATAAATTCTGGAGCTTTGAAGCAGCAGCATGGCTTCCTGCCAAGAATCAAAACTGACAGCTTTGTTCTTTGGCTCTACCTCCAAAAACGGGCCCTGATAGGAAAATGCCTTTGGCTATTTGTTTGGTCTCTGGCCGAGCGCATTTTTAACACATAATGCAGATAACTGCGTATGGGGCCAATGAGAACCAACTGCAGGCGACCGAGTGCGGAAGGTATGTCACTGGGGCACAAAGTTCCGACCACTGCTCTCCCAGAAGAACAAGTATCTCACTCTTCATCTTCAAAAATATGCGCCTCGTGTTTATATAGCGTCCGTATGTTTGCAGAGCACATTCACTGGACACTTTTCCACAGGTTCAGAGTGTTTTGCATCGGAACGCCTCTGAGAGGTCATTCTAGTCCAACGTGCCGCCCAGAGCAGGCGTTATTTCTAGAACATTCCGGAGATATGCTCACCTGCCTGAAAACCTTCAGAGGCAGGATGGTCCCTTTATGGCAGAGACCACCTCGTGATCCATCCCCCTCATTTTTAGGAAGGTATTCCTCCTAAGGAGTCAAAACCACACTCCTGTAACTTTGGCACCAACACACGCTCCCCGCAGCTCTAGACTAGAGCTGGTCATTTGTGAGTGGAAAATAGCATGAGTTAGCGCTGCGTTCATTGACCGCAAAGTGGGTTATTGACACCTCCTAGAATCTGATCCCAAGCATCCCCCCAGCTGCTCCACTCATCTGTGCAACAACTGCAGTAATGTTGGGGGCCTTACTCCCAGCTGTGGCATAACCAAAATATTGCCAGGGAAGAGACTCCGCAGGGCACAGATCACTGGATGTAGTAGCTAGGTCTCTCCAAGCAAAGTATGGTCACCAGTTGAGTAAATGGCTCGTGGTTATTCACTTTCATCTCGATTGAAAAAGCCTGAGAGATTTTTACACCAAGATCAAGCAAACCGTGCTTCCTGTTTCACTCCCTGCACTGGGTGAGTTAACGTTCCTCTAGGCTGGGCCTCCCCCCATCTGATCCTCCCCTAACACCCCCTCCTGCTTCTCTCTGCTCCAGCCCCTCCAGCCCCTGCTGGTTCTCCCCTGAGGCAGGTCCCTGCATGGTGGCCTCTGTCCTTCTGGGAGGAGATTTCCCCAGACCCCCACCTGGCTCATTCCCTCACTTCCTTCAAGTCTTTGCTCAAAGGTCACCTTATTAGAAATCCCTTCCCTGCACACCCGATGTAGAATAGCTGTTTCCCCTTCCCATCTTTATCCATCTTCCTACTCTGCAAAATATGTCACCACCTCCTGACATGGGACATGGGACCTACTACTTTGTCTAAGTGTAGTCTCGACGAGAGCTGACACTGTTTTGTTTACTGCTGTATCCTCGACAACGCCTTGCAGCTTGTTGGCACTCAGAAAATCTGGGTATTGGTTGAATAAATGAATAAAAGAAAATAGGCTAATAATGATAATGGTCTTGTTTTCTGCTCCTTCCCCACCTCCCATCTAAGAGAAAGCAAGTGGCTTCTGGCGAAACTCTAAGAACAAGAGTCTTCTGTCTTCTCCCCTCTCTACCGCTTGGCTGGACCAGCCAAAGGGAAAATCCTCAGCTCTCTGTCTGACGGCTCATCTGAAAAAGTCACTGTATGCTCTGAAGAAAGGAGGTCATAGTGTATAGAGGACAGACAGCAGCGAACTAGCTGGGTGTAGCACACGACTGGGCTCATCGTAAATTATAGGTGATTTATGATGTCCTTCTGGGCATGGAGCTTGCATGCAGGGGAGGAGGCTGGGGCACATGCCACCAGCTCCTTTCTACAAATGCCTGGCCAGGATTTTGTATTACTCTGGAAGTATCTGGGAGAGTAAATGTTGCAATCAACAGGCCACTTGTGTTTTCTTTTGGCGAGGAAAGAGAGTCCTAATTCTCAATTCTAATGCCGTTTAATGATGCAACAAAATAGAAAAGCACATAGACTATTAAATAAGTGTACCATGTTATCGTCTTGGTTCTGAGCACTGAATGGCCTTACTGTAAAACGGTGACAGAAACAAAGAATTCCCTGTCTTGTGCTGAAAGTGTTCTATAAGAGGCTGGCGTTACTTTATCTCTCTCCTCAATAGTAGTTACAGAAAACAGAATGTTAAGAAATGGTGTCCTTTTTAAAAGACCCTTGACTCCGGCGTAGCTAAGTCATTGAAAGAAACAAGCACCCAAATGCCACTCAACAGGACATTTCCAAAACCTCCCAAAACATCTCAAGAATGTCAGGCAGAGAAATAAAGGCAGCACCCCCACCTAAAAACACTCAGGGGTCTGGCCACGTTCCTGTTGATCCATCCCACTCCCCTACTCAAAAATCCTACAGACTACAGAACGAGTCGAACTCCTCAGAACAGCAGCCAAGCTTTAGAACTGGTCCCAATGAACCATTCTTCTTGTTTTTTCATCCCACTTTTTCACAAGCTTGTGCAAGTCAAACTTGACTTCTTGCCATTTCCTAAACACTTCCTGCACCTCCTCAGCTCCGTTCCTTCATGGGTTTCTTCCTCCTAGAGTCAGACTCATTCCCTGACCCTTTCTGGTGAAATCCTCCTAGAATTTTAAGTCGTCTTCAAACAGCACCCCCTGCACGGCGATCTCACTATTCTGGCTGGCTAGAATTAATACCACCACTCAATGCTCCTAAAGCGCTTGAAGGAATTTCTCTGTGCGTCAGGTTTCTCATCTACAGAATGGGATAGCAGCTGCTACCTTTCTGGTTCTTTTGGAGATTAAATGAGTTAAAACAAGTGAAGTGCTTAGGTCAGTACCTAGAATGTAGAAAGCACTGAGTAAATGTTGGCTGTTACTACGATTTCTGTTATGGCACTTACTACCTGTGTACATGGCTGCATATTCCATGACTCTGTGTAAGCCCTATGAGGAATGTCTTGTTTATCATTTCATCCCCATAATGCCAAAAATAATACTGCATAGAGCAGATATTGTGCACTTAAGTTTTTGTTTTTTGTTTTGTTTTGCAAGGAGGGAGGGAAGGCATAGCTACACCCTTTTCCACTTACTTTAGAAACAGCCCTCCTGATATTCAGCCTTTGAGGAACCACCCTCTCCCTCTCTTCATCCATGTTATTTGTGTGAGTCTAACCCCATCCCTGGGCTTTAGGGCTCCCAAGCTTATCCACTCAGAACCCAGGATCTTCCTGGCATTGATGAATGGTTCAGAGAGGGGCTGTGCCCAAGTTGCACCACTGAGATCCAGGCCCAAGAATTTTGCTGGCACAACAAGAAAGGAAGGCTTTCTCTTTTCTTCCAGATCTGTTAAAACTAGCTGAACAGGAGCCTAGAGCTGCTAGTAGACACTTTGCCTCCACAAAAGGAGAGCCTAACTGGAAAAAAAAAGAAAGCCAGTACAGAGAAACATAGACTCAAAAGAAGGAGACAGATTTCTAATCTTAGCTTCTAAGCACCTGGATCGAACCATGCCTGAAGATTGATTGCCCCTGGGCTTTTCAGTTACATGAACCAATAATTACCCTGTTTGCTTAAGCCTGTTATTATTCATTAGCAGTGAAGAGCTCTGACTAATCAAGAATGGTATTAAATAGATGCTTTTTTCAATTGAATTTTCTTCCAGCAGAGGCCAAAGATTCTCTAGGTTTTCAAGGCAGAAATACAAAAGAAGAACTACACAGACTCTCTTTTTGCCCCTCACAGGTTTGAAACTTGACCAGGCCTTAAGAAAGAGGAAGATGGGGAGATCTATGTCCCTTCCTCCTCTTGGGAAATCAGTGTCACAACTTCCTCCAGAAATCCGATAGTAATCATCCATTTATTTGGTGCTTAGATAGCATTTTTATATGTATTTTCTCATCAATCCTCCCAGTATTCCTGAAAGACAGGCTAAGTAAGCAATTATTTTTATTTTCCTCGAATAGATAAGGATATCGAACAGATAAAGAGGCTAAACACATTTTCCAGTCACAGACTTAGAATCTGGTTGAACCAAAAGTCCACTGCATGCATTCTCCAATCTGAGTTGATAATTACAAAGATTTCAACTTTCTCATGAGAAGTACATTGCTTTCCAATCTTCCTTCAGGACGTGAGACAGAAAAACAATTTTTTTCTTTATGAGGAAGATTGGCCCTGGGCTAACATCCGTGCCCATCCTCCTCTTTTTGCCAAGGAAGACTGGCCCTGGGCTGACATCCGTGCCCATCTTCCTCCACTTTGTATGGGACGCCTCCACAGCATGGCTTGATAAGTGGTGCCTAGGTCTGCGCCCAGGATCGGAACCGGTGAAACCCGGGCCACCGAAGGGACTGGGCAAACTTAACGGCTATGCCACCAGGCTGGCCCCAAAAAACAATTTTTTAAAGTTAATAGTAAACAGGCAAATTTTAGATGGCAGTACCTTCTCATAACTCAAATTATAAAAGGATACAGTAAAAATTTTCACTCTCACCCTGCCCCCACCTATCCAAATTGAACCCCGCCCTCACTCCACAAGCAAATAACCACTTTTAAGCATCTTGCGTATCCTTCCAGACCTTCTTAGGCAAATTTAAATATTCATTTCAATTTTTCCTTTTTTTACATAAAGGGTAGGATGTTTTACAAACCGTTCAGCCTCATGCTTTTCATTGAACAATGTATGTAGTACTTTTAAACTTTCAGGTGACGGAAAAAGTTGACGTGGGAGGAGAAAAGAGGTGATGGTCTTTGCCCCGTGCAAAGAGCAGCAGCTGGAGTCACTGCTGTTTCCAGAAAGGGGGAGCCGGGAACAGCCACGCAGATCAACCCAAGGAGACTCATGGTTTTTATTCCCAAGGGATAAAGGTTCAGGACTAGAACAATGAGCAAAGCCCTCGCTCGCAGATGGGCCAGGAAGTACAAGTACTCTCAGGAGGGTAATCAGAGGCCGGGATTTGGGAGCTACGCGAAACACAGCTTGTCCTTCCTCTTGCAGTCTGACTCTCACGAACGCCTGAGAAACACAAATGCATAAGGCAGGTGTTTTTGGATGCACTGAGTTCAACGAAAAATTCGTGTGTTTCCATTTCTTGTTTCTTCACGTAAAACAACAGTAAACCCAAGACGCAGTGAGACCACAAAATGGAGAGATGATTGAAATAAGGATAATGATAATCATCCCCAGAATAATTAAATTTTAACTTCACACTAAGAAGAACAAGCTAGAGAACTGATATAAAAATGAATCTCAGGGCCGGCCCAGTGGCGTAATGGTTAAGTTCGTGCGCTCCGCTTCGGCAGCCTGGGTCCGTGGGTTTGGATCCCAGGTGCGGACCTACACACGGCTCATCAAGCTATGCTGTGGAGGCATCTCATATACAAAATAGAGGAAGATGGGCATGGATGTTAGCTCAGGGACAATCTTCTTTACCAACATCAATCAATCAATCAATCTTAGCTCTAAATGGTGAAGAGGTTTTTCAAACTAGAAGATCAGAAACAATATCCATAGCAAAGAGGCTCCTAGGGAGCCTGAACTTACTAGTTCCAATATTCTTCCCCTTCATCTGCTCCAGGACAGTCTACACATTTCAGGGACTCAACAACTTTAATTGAGATGGGATAATGTCTCATTTTGCCATTTATCAGGCAAGCAAGAGGGACAGGAAAGAGATCTTAGTGATACTAAACATCCTAAATTAAGACATTCCTGCTAGTTTAAACATCTAATTCTATTGCTCAGGATTAAAGACATCTGCAAGTATTCATATCTAGGGCCAAATGTTTTTGAGAAGGTTAACACATAATCCTTAACAGCCTGTTTTTATTTAGTTAATCTATGAACAATACATATTAAAACATCAACTCAAACTAATAGGTGTATAACCAGCCTAAGTAAGAAGATTGAGTAGGAATTCTCCAAAATCCATATTTATTATTTTCATATACATATCTAATCGGATCAGGTTTCTTTAGAGGATTAAAAGATTGTTTACTTGAGCACCTTAAACATTGCCTTCCTCTACCTACCATCTTGCCAACACAACAGAATGTACAGTATGTGTAAAAAACAGTATTTCTTTGGCAAAACTGGTCCAGGACTAGACTAAACCAGGAGAAATGAATGACACCTGATTCTTGCTCGACTCTGCAGTGACAGGACCAAGGGTAACTTCAACTCAAGTTTTTATTTTCCAAGACAAAACACCAAAAAATGTTTGGGGAAATGTACCTTTTCACTGCAGCTGAAACTATAATGTTTCAAGTTTGATAGCAATTCTAATTTTCCACTTTGACACAATGCTTCCTTCCAGTAGTCTCCCTTTCCACCCTCTGCTTCAAAATTTCTGATTATTAAGGTGATACAGATTAATTATTCTCATCATTCTTGAAGACTGAAAAAGCTAGAAAATAGAAATTGGACCAGGAAGTATACATTCTAGCCCTTTTAAGAATATATCTTGGGGGCAGGCCCAGTGGTGTAGCAGTTAAGTTCATGCATTTCACTCTGGTGGCCTGGGGTTCGCTGGTTTGGACCCTGGGCATGGACCTACTCACAGCTCATCAAGCCATGCTGAGGCGGCATCCCATATAGAAGAGCTACAACCCTACAACTATGATACACAATCACGTACTGGGGCTTTGGGGAGAAAAAAAAAGGAGGAAAATTGGCAACAGATGTTAGCACAGGCCAATCTTCCTCAAAAATAAAAAATTAAAAAGAAAAAGAATACACCTTGAGTTCAAACACAGACCTTGCAACTTATTAGCAGGTGATCACGGGCAAGCTTCTAAACTACTCCATGCCTTTGTTTCTGCATATGAAAACAGAGGGGGTAAAACCAAGCTGGATGGACATTAGGATGATTAACACACCTTGTGAAGTGTTTGATACAAAGTAGGGACCAGGTAGATATTGGTTTTTTCCTCCCTTACTTTCTATTTCTCCTGTATACATATGTATATCCCTTTGATAATATTCCACTGATATTTTTACCTTGATACGCTTATTGATCTAGAATGCAGCATAGTACAAGGGTTAAGAATGAAGACTCAAGCCAGGCTTCTGAGGTTCCAATACGGGCTAGGCTACTCACAAGCCCTTGAATCCAAGGCAAGTTATTTAACTTCCCCGTGCCTCAGTTTATCCATTAGTGAAATGGGGATTATAATAGCAACCTACCTCATAGAGTAATTGGGAAGATGACAAGTATTTAAAACAGCATCTGGCACACAGTAAAAACTCGCCAAGGGTTAGTTATCATTACTATTAATATTCAATATCTTGTTTCTACTTTAATACCAAACAAAACTTCAAATAAGTAACAGAAATGAAAGTATTTTTACTTAGTTTTTAAAAAAACACTTTACTTCAGATGCTGCACATGTAACAAATTATAGAAATTATTCAAAGGGAATATTTTTCAAACCTCATGGGAGAGTAACTAAATTGAACTTTTAACATTGAATTGAGAAACTCAGCAAAAAGAAAGGACTACATAATGCCAGCAATATATCAACATCAGATTTAAATAGGTGGTTAAGTTTTAGTCGGTGTCACTAATGTTTTAAACTTGATTCATCTAAGGTTTTCTTTAAAAACAAATTACAGGGACTGGTGGGGAGGGGAAATGGGGAACTGTTGTTTAATAGGTAGAGAGAGAGTTGAAGTTTTGCAAGATGGAAAAGTTCTGGAGATCTGTTGCATAACAATGTAACTACACTTGACACTACTGAACTGTACACTTAAAAATGGTTAAGGTGGTAAATTTTTATGTTATGTGTTTCCTACCACAATTTAAAAAATAAATTAAATTGTGAGACATTTTTGGACTACATTAATGTTGAGAACCATATATCTGAGAAGAAAAGTGGATCACAAGGAATTCTCAAAGAATTTTAACCACGCTGATGTATAATGTGTTTGCTGTTTTCCAGTATCCAATCTTCTCTCCAATCTCGCTTCTTATTCTTACATTTCTCGCATAGCCTCTCATGCCCTGTCTTATAATATATACTAAGTAAACACTTATATGTTGGAATAAAGAAAACTTCAAGAGGATCCATTTCAAAACCTAGAGAGTCTGGGTTTGGGAAATCAGTTGAAGAAAACTCAGAAAAAAAATGTTATAAGCCTAGATGAGCAAACTCCTTTCACCTAACAAAAAGAAATAAGAATTAAAGCTACAATTTATATTCCAAGTGGGAAACAAATCAGGAAAACATATAAGCCAAAAAACAGTCACTTTCCAGGACTTAGCCCTTAGTGATAAAGACCAGATTCGTATCACAGGATGAAAAAAAAAACAAAACAAAACCACAAAGGGAAATAATATGCAAAGGAAATAAAATAATGGACTTTCCTGACATGAGTTCTCTAAGCCACGCCAGAGGAGTTCTGTAGTACCTCTAAAAGTATTTAAAAGTGGCACCACTCCAAAGGAAAATGAAATTAGGAAATTATCCACCCAAGTAAGGCATATAAACAATCAGATCCTCCCTTAAAACAATAGAAACTCACTATGTCTCATCCTAATGGAAGCCTTTTTTATTAAGAGATGGATGAGAACATCGCTCCTTTCCTCCACATCCCCCTTAGGAATTAAACGTGGCAAAGAGAAAAATAAATGCAAGTTAACAATTCTACGTTGCACTTTAGTGGGCGTGATTCTTTAGAAAATGTCCTTTATACTCAGAAATCAACAATATATGTAGCATCCACGGCTCCTTGGAGAATGTTTTCACAGAATTAAATGCTTTGCTTATCTGAATTCACTTGCCCTAGAGGAACTTAACTCCCCTTGGGAAAAACTGGAGGCCTGAGATACTAGTCAGCTCTATGGCTCAACAAATTTAAACCTAAAGCTCAGCGTGGGTTATATCAACAATATCACATCTTGTAGAACGTACAGGAAGCAAGGGAGTTTCCTCAACTCCATTTAGAAATAAGATTTTATGGTTTATATTTATCTGTAGAACATGCGCCCTGATGGTTTAGCGATTCATTGTGCAGCTGGCTACTTTAAATCCACGATGGAAGGTTTTCCTATTTATGGAACCACAAATTTCACTTATGACAAATATACCTAATGTTAGCACTCATGTTATATTACTCTTTCCCATAAACGGGTTTTACCCCTAGAATAGACCTATAATGAATAATAAATGCTCCATAAATAAAAAGGCGGGGCTATAATGATTCTTTCCATCCACTTATGTGTAAAAAGACTGAACCAGGAAAAAATTCATTCTACTGGGAGAAAAAAATGAAGAGGAATATTTAGTCTCCTTCAGATCACATGTAATAGATACAGAGAAAAATTTGTTTGAATATCATCATATATCTTTAGGAAATCAGAATAAAAAAATTTCAAGAAAGTATGTATGGTAAAATTATTATATGTGGTCTCTCTTATCCACAGAATTTCTAACGCTCATTGGGTCTGATTAGGTTCAGTTATAAAATACACAAGTACACAGGGGCCAGCTGGGGTTCGCCTGTTCAGATCCCGGGCGCGCACCCACGCAGTGCTTGTCAGGCCATTCTGTGGTGGCGTCCCATATAAAGTGGAGGAAGATGGGCATAGATGTTAGCCCAGGGCCAGTCTTCCTCAGCAAAAAAAGAGGAGGATTGGCAGATGTTAGCACAGGGCTGATCTCCTCACAAAATAAATAAATAAATAAATAATAAATAAATAAAAATACACAAGGACACAAATGGTTGAACTAAAGCACTACCCCCACCTCACTTTTTTATGTCATTGATGCCCCCACCATGACCTTTAACAGGCTGCTGACACACAGAGCAGATGGTAACAGTTACATAAGGCCATTATCCATTCATGAGGGAATGGGCCCCCACTGGGTCCATTAAATTGGGTGAAATATTCATTTTGTTTATTTTGGTTTTTCAAGACTCCTTAAGGTGCTTACACAGCTCTCAATGATGTGAACACTAAGGAAGAGCTGAAAATAGGTATAATTCCCCCCAAATTCCAGCAACTTCCAAATCACAAACATTCACTTACAAACACCTCATATATGGGACGGGATAAGGCCCATCCAGAGCCTTTCATTCATTCATTCATTCATTCAACAAACATTTACTAAATGCTTAACATAAGCCAGGTACTATTCTAGTTGCTTTGGGATTTTATCAGAGAAGAAAATAAAAATCCCCATCCTTATGGACTTTATTATCCAGTGGGAAGGGGGACAGATAATAAACAATAGAAGTAATTTATAAATGTTAGAAGGTAAAATGTGCTATGGAAAATGAAAAGAGAGGCAGAAAAAGAGGAACCAAGAGTGCCAGGGGCCCTAGTTTACACCCACCAGGACAGCAATAATAAAGAGAGAGATAATAACAAATGTTGCCCAGAGTGTGGAGAGATGGGAACCCTCACACACTGCTGGCAGGAATGTAAAACGGAGCAGCTGCTTTGGAAAACAGTCTTGGCAGTTCCTCAAAATGTTAAACATTGAATTACCATATGACTCAGCAATTCCATTTCTAGGTATATAACCAAGTGAAGGGAAAACATGTGTCCACACAAAAACTTGTACCCAAATGCTCATAGCAGCATTATTCATAATAGCCCAAAGTAGAAACAACTCATATATGTCCATTAATTGATGGATGGATAAATAAAGTGTAGTACATTCATACAATGGAATATTATTTGACTATAAAAAGAAATCAAGTACTGATACATGTTACAACATGGATGAACCTTGAAAACATTATGCTAAGGGAAAGGAGCCAGTCACAAAAGACCACATATTTTTTATATGATTCCGTTTATATGAAACATCAAGAATAGGCAAACCTATAGAGACAGAAAATACAGCTGAGGGTTTTGGGGGAAAATGGGGAGTGACTGCTAATGGGATGGGGTTTCTTTTTAGGATGATGAAAATGTTTAAAGTTGATTGTGGTGATGGTTTCATAGCTTGTGAATATTACTTAAAACCATTGAATTACACACATTAAGTGAGTGAATTGTACGGTAGATGAATTATATGTTAACAAAGCTGTCAAAAAAAGAGTGCTGGGGAAGAAGAGAGATTCAATATAGGATGATCAAGATAGACTTCACTGAGAAGTCAGCATTTAAACCTCATAGAAGGTGATGAGGTGGTTGGTTAACCATAAAGAAATTTGGAAGAAGAGTCTCTTCGTTTTCCATTTCAAAGCACCAGTGGTCCTACAAAAGTCACCCAAGATAAAAGAGATAGCCTGAATGGTCCTATAACTGTTAAAGAAATAATCTGCAGTTTAAAATCCTTTTAAAAAAGAAATCTTCAGGCCCAGATGGTTTCACTGGTAAATTCCATCAAACATTCAAAGAAGAAATAGCACTAATTCTACACAATCTTTTCCAGGAATAGAAGAAGAGGGAACACTTCTCAACTCATTTTATGGGACCAGCATTACCCTGATACCAAAACAAGACAAAGATAGTACAAGAAAAGAAAACTACAGAGCAATATTACGAATCTTCAACAAAATAGTACAAAAAATATCCAGCAACATATAAAAAGCATAATACACCACAACTCAGTGGGGTTTATCCCAAGAATGCAAAATTGGCTCATTATGCAAAAATCTATCAGTGTAATCAATCATAATGATAATCTAAAGAAGAAAAACCACATGATCCTATCAATTGATACAGAAAAACCATTTGAGAAATTCGACACCTATTCAAATAAATACTCTCAGAAAATCAGGAGTAAAAGGGAACCTTCAATCCAATAAAGTGCATCTACAAAAACCCTTCAGCTAACATCACACCTAATGAATGCTTTCTCCTAAGAATGGGAACAAGGCAAGGATGTCCCCTTTTACCACTTCTATTTACTATTGTACTGGAAGTCCTAGCTGGTGCAAAAAGGCAAGAAAAGAAATAAAACGCATACAGACTGGAAAGGAAGAAAGAAAACCATCCCTATTCACAGACCATATAATTGTCTACATAGAAAATCCTAAGGAGTCTTCACTAGAACTACTAAAACTTATAAGTAAGTTTAGCAAGGTAGCATGATACAATTGTATCTCTATAAACTGGCCATGAACAATTGAAGAAAGAAATTTTTAAAAATATATATCATTTGCAATAGTCAAAAAAAAAAAAAAAAGAAACAAAGACTAGGAAAGAAATACTTAGGAACAAACCTAATACTATTTTCTAAAAACTTCAAAAAACTAATGAAAGAAACAGAAGAGCTAATTAAATGGAGAGATATACCAGTTCATAGATTAGAAGATTCAACATAGTAAAGACATCAATTCTACCCAAACTGTAGTATAGATTTAATGTAATTCCAATAAAAATCCCAGCAGAAAATTTTTGAGAATATAAATAAGCAGATTCTAAAGTTCATCCAAGGCAAAGAAACTAGATTAGTTAAAAAAATTTTAAAAACGAAGAATAAAGTTGGAGAAATCACAGTATCTAATTTCCAGACTTATAAAGCTATAGTAATCAGTTCAGCATGGTATTAGCAAAGGAATAGACACACAAATTAGGAGAACAGAATCATGAGTCCAGAAATAGACCCACACAAATATGGATCCTAATATTTGATAAAGATCATGTGGCCAATTAATTTTTGATAAAGATGCAAAGGCAATTCAATGGAGAAAGGATAGTCTTTTCAATAAATGCTCTTGAGAGTTCTTACACATGACACCAAAAGTACAATCCTAAAAGAAAGAAGTGATAAATTGTACTTCATCAAAATTAAGACTTTTGCTCTGTAAAAGACACTATTAAAGAATGAAAAGACAAGCTACAGTCTGGGAGAAAATATCCTTAACAATATGTCTGACAAAGGCATTGCATCTCGACTATATACAGTACTCTCAACACTCAACATTAAGAAAATAAAAAACCCAATAAAAATTTGTCAGAAGACTTGAACAGACCTTTACCAAAGAGGAGTATATAGAAGAAAAATATGCTTATTAATTTCTAAAGTGGTGCAAAGGCAATTTAATAGGGAAAGGATAGTCTTTTCAACAAATGTTATTGAAATAACTGAACATTTATACACAAAAAAAATGAACCTTAAACTAAACCCCACACTTTAATATTTTTATTAGTACTCTGGGTTAATAAAAACTAACCCAAAATTGATCATTTACTTATAAATGTAAAACATACAACTCTAAAACATTTAGAAGAAAATATAGGAGAAAATCTTTGTGATGTGGGGTTAGGCAAAGAATTTGAGACACCACATGAAAAATATGATCTATAACAAAAAAATTGACAAAGTGAACTTCATCAAAATTAAAAAGTTTTGCTCTGCAAAAGACATTGTTAAGAGAATTGAAGATAAGCTACAAACTGGGAGAAAATATTTGCAAATGACTTATGTAACAAACAACTTGTGTCCAGCATATATAAAGAACTCTTAAAATTCAATAGGAAGAAAGCAAATAATCCAATTAAAAATTAGGCAAAACACTTGAACAGTGCGCCAGCCCTGACAGCCTAGTGGTTAAAGCTTGGCACGCTCCACTTCGGCGGCCCAGGTTCATTTCCTGGGCACAGAACCACACCACTTGTCTGTCAGTAGCCATGCTGTGGTAGCGGCTCACACAGAAGAACTAGAAAGACTTACAACGGGAATATACAACTATGTACTGGGGCTTTGGGGAGGAAAAACAAAGAGGAAGATTGGCAACAGATGTTAGCTCAGAGCCAATCTTTCCCAGAAAAAACAACAAAAACAAACAAAAAAAACACTTGAACAGAAACTTCACCAGAGAGGAAATATGGATGGCAGATAAGTACATGAAAAGTAGAACATTACTAGCCATTAGGGAAATGCAAATTAAAACTATGACAAAATACCAGTACATATGTACTAGAATAACGAAAATAAAAAATAATAACACATTCATGTTCACAGTAGCACCACCCACAACATTCAAGAGGTGGAAACAACCCAAATGTCCACTGAAAGATGAATGGATGAACAAAATGTGACATTTACATACAATAGAATACCATGCAATCTTAAAAAGGAAGGAAATGCCGTCACACGCTTCAACATGAATGAATCTTGAGGCTATTACACTAAGTGAAATAAACCAGTCATAATAGGGCAACTACTGCAGTATCTAAAATAGACAAATGCGGGGCCGGCCCCGTGGCTTAGTGGTTAAGTGCGCGCGCTCCGCTACTGGCAGCCCGGGGTTCGGATCCCGGGCGCGCACCGACGCACCGCTTCTCCGGCCGTGCTGAGGCCACGTCCCACGTACAGCAACTAGAAGGATGTACAGCTATGACATACAACTATCTACTGGGGCTTTGGTGGAAAAATAAATAAATAAAATTAAAAAATAAAATAAAATAAAATAGACAAATGCATAAAGACAAAAAGTAGAATGGTGATTACCAGGGGTTGGAGAGAGGGGTAAAGGGGAGTTGTTTAATAGGTATAGAGTTTCAGTTCTGCAAGAGAAAAAAGTTCCGGAGATCTGTTCCACAACAATGTAAGTATACTTTACCCTACTGACCTGTACATTTAAATATGGTTAAGACAGTAAATTTTATGATTTCTGCCTCCCACATAAGCCAACCACAGCTATTTCTAAGAAAATTCCAGGAATCCACCATCAGAGTTGTCAGGAAGAATAAGTATATCTTCCTGTGGACTACAGGCTCATTGGCCCAGGGCCACAGTCAGAAAGAGAGGTAAGCCAGGGAAAAGTCTTCAAAAAATCAAAAACCTATTTGTGTCTCCTGAAAGGGCTCAGGTTTGACACAGCAGCACAAACCAGTGCAGTGAAAGCGTCATGCCTAGGGGCCCAGTTTGCTGGGGGAAGTTTACAGGAAATGGTTCCAAGAGGGGCTGCCAACAACTATAGGTAACCTTGAGACCCCGAGGTCTGGACGGTCAGAAGCCATCCCACTGGTCTCTCAGCTGACCTCTGCTTTTCTTCTTTGGAGAGGAGCCACCAATAGGCTAGTAAGAAATATAAACCAGTTTTCACACTAAAAGGGAAGACAAAAGAAGATGGAGAACATCTCCCTTTGCTCTGGTCTGGAAAAGGTGAAAGATGCCTAGAAGGAATGGAAAAATAATACCATTAAGGAAGTTACAAAGAGAAATGTTTTGAGGAAGAAAGGAGGAATCAAAACTACAGTTAAGAGGTTGACAGGAGGAAAAAGGTGACACAAAAAAGAGGGGAAAAGCTGATGCGCTGTATGGATCTGGAGCTGGACAACAGGTAAGACAGACAGGTGAGAACAGTGGTCCACCAGAGATACCAACAAAAGAGCAAGGACAAAGTTCATGATGGGCTGGCCTGGCGGCATAGCAGTTAAGTTCGCACACTCTGCTTCAGCAGCCCAGCGTTCGTGGGTTTGGATCCCGGGCACACACCTACACATCACTCATCAAGCCATGCTGTGGCGGCATCCCACATACAAAATAGAGGAAGGCTGGCACAGATGTTAGCTCAGGCACCATCTTCCTCATCAAAAAAAAAAAGGTTCATGAGCTGGGGAACTTTCCCCCTTTGTTATCTACTGTATCCCTTATGCCTGGAACAGATGTGGGCTCATGGTAGGAGATCAGTGAACATTTGCTGTATGAATGAACAACAAGTAAGATTCTTCAGAGCCAGCAGGAAGAGTCAAACAGTGGTCACCGAAGAGCTTTTATTGATGTGTGTGACTTGTATGGGTCATCAGAAGGAATGCCATCTTCTCATAATGTGTTTCTTAGGACATGAAGGAGGACACAACAAGTCACCTCAAACTCTCCTCTATGGATTGTTTTTTTGTGTGTGTGAGAAAGATTAGCCCTGAGCTAACATCTGTTGCCAATCCTCCTGTTTTTTGCTGAGCAAGATTGGCTCTGAGCTAACATCCGTGACCATCTTTCTCTATTTTGTATATGGGTCGCTGCCACAGCATGGCTTGATGAGCAGTGTGTAGGTCTGCGCCCAGGATCTGAACCTTGGAACCCTGGGCTGCCAAAGTGGAGCACACGAACTTAACCACTATGCCACCGGGCCAGCTCCTCTACTGATTTTTTTTAAAACAGGAGTAATTGTCTTCCCTCGAAGCAGCCAGACAGCCCACCCAGTCAGCAGCCCTGAGTAGGAAACAGAAAGGCGTGGAAGGGTGGGTGTAGTTTTCTTCTCTTCTCGCTGAAGATCATGATACCCAAAAAGAGTAGAAAAAGAAAGTGAATAACTGTTTGAACTGATGGTGCCAAAGACAAGGTCTGATTTTCTGGACCACCACATTTGTACAATCATGCTCAGCCTGTCAAGACATGGGGTCTCTTCCATGAAAATAGAAATGATATGCTGGGTGGAGACTGGCTGAATTGGCCTATTGAAGAGAACCTTAAAGTTGAATTAAGGAGGGAGGAAAACACCCAATAATAATATAAAATCAGGTATCACGGAGGATAGCAGCTAGAACAGAAAAAACAGCAGTGAAGATTTCTGGTGCTTTCGGAGAAAACACATCCAAGAAGTGCGGGCGCAATATGATCGGGTGCAGAAACAGAAGAAGAAGAAATAAACGAGATCTGAGGTGTCAACACAAGAAAGTAACTCGTTGAGACATGGTGGGACAGTTTCCTGACAACTCAGAAGAGACACACCTGATACAAAGGGGAAGTCTAATGTTGGGAGGGAGCATGCCTGGCTGGACACTACCAGGAAGGCACATGCCTGCAGGAGAACGCAGATCTGAGGCAGGACACATGCTAGACAATATTTAGAAGCCAGTACATAGAAAGAACACACAACATATTATCATAAAGGGTAAAACCAATCACCGAGCTGGGGGGTTTGGGTGATGTCTTTCTATATATAGAACGTTAAATGAGCAGAAATGTAATATAGACGGTCAATGGAGAACTCTCAATTCCCTAGACATTTACAAGATACTTAATTCTTACCGATAAATTATTTTAATAACAAGATGATGTGATTTTTTTTTTTTGTGAGGGAGATCAGGCCTGAGCTAACATCCATGCTAATCCTCCTCTTTTTGCTGAGGAAGACTGGCTCTGAGCTAACATCTATTGCCAATCCTCCTCTTTTTTTCCCCAAAGCCACAGTAGATAGTTGTATGTCATAGCTGCACATCCTTCTAGTTGCTGTATGTGGGACGCGGCCTCAGCATGGCCAGAGAAGCGGTGCGTCAGTGTGCGCCCGGGATCCGAACCTGGGCCGCCAGTAGCACAGTGTGCGTACTTAACCCCTAAGCCACGGGGCTGGCCCTGGATGTGATTCTAAATAGTAAAAATGTGGTTGGTGAAGTGCAATAATAAGAATTTTTGAGAAAGTCACCTTGTTCTCTTTGCATTAAAAATAGCCAAGAAAGGGAACATGAAGTATAGCCAGTCCCACGGGCTACCCTGTGACTCCATGAGAGCAGAGACCTTGTCAGGCTTATTCATCACTGTGTCCCCAGCACACGCTGCCTTGGGCCTGATACTCAATAAAAACTAACTGAATAATCTAGACAATTTATTATGCTCCCATGATGAGAAACTCTGAATTGAAAATAGATCAAGAACTTTAAGAAAAGATGGAAGGATCATGATGTAACAATGTGATTAGGAGATAACTATCTACCTATCTATATATATGGATTAGTGCCAGGGGATAGTTAGAAATAATTGGAAAGAATTTGTTTCAGGTCCGTATAAAAGGAAATTTCCACAATAATTAGAGCTCCAAATTAGGAGCTCAGGAAGAAGCTAAATGACTATATGGAGACGGAGGAGATTCTTGCCCTGGAGACAGAACTAGATGACTGGTTAGGTCCTGTACAACCCTAAAATTCTCAATTTCAATTGAAAACTCAGAAAGTGTTTTAGCATAGTCATAATAAATAGTGTTTAGCTGTATTTGGACGAGTCTTAACGAGGCTTCAGGTGTATCGGGGATTAAACTGAATTTTGTAAATTAACTTGGGAACATACTAGTCATTCCAAGAATTCTACCAAAGCAGTATTGGGAACACCACTAGCATGGAAGTCAGGGACCGTGAGAAGACAGAGGCAATAATGCACTCTTATTTCAACCTACACAGGCATTCATTCTCTTTAAGACGATACTGGGATCCACCTAAAAACACCAACATATGAGGGCTTCTAAACTTGGGCTCCATGAGGCTGGCTTTCTGACGGCCTGTCAGAATCTGGCTCTTGGATTTGAATTTAAGCAAGGAAGCCATAACAGAATGTTTGTATTACAGAGTTTAATCCCTTCCCTGGATCCCTGCTCCTCTTCTTGTAGAACTGTATAGGGGAAAATGACGTGGTCTGTTAGGAGCCAGGGTGCCCACAACAGTTACCAAGATTCACAACCACCAAGTCCATGACTGTGAGGCATTTTAATTGTTAAATAACTGGATAGAGTAGAAGTTTATAATGGACTGCACTCACGGTGTATTAACACCATCAATAGAGAGAAGGAAATGCATGCTGTCTCTAACTCACATGATTACTTAACAGGATTTCTGAGAGCTCTTCCTTCCCTTCTTCTCTTTGCTCAAACGTTGCCTTCCCGATAAAGTTTCCCTGACCACCGTATTTCAAACTGTTACTTCTGTGCCGGCCCTGTGGCTTAGTGGTTAAGGGCGCGTGCCCCGCTACTGGCGGCCCGGGTTTGGATCCCGGGCGCGCACCAACATGCCGCTTCTCCGGCCATGCTGAGGCCGCATCCCACATACAGCAACTAGAAGGATGTGCAACTATGACATACAGCTACCTACTGGGGCTTTGGGGGAAAAAATTTAAAAAAAAACAATTAAACTGTTACTTCCTTCCCACATTCCCTATGCCTTGCTTTATTTTTTCTTGTCTCACTTTCTAATATATTCTCTAACTTATTGGGTTTACTTTCTATCTCCTACCCCTACCCTCTACCCCACCTACCCCTATCAGAACGCAAGCTCCATACGGGAGGTCAGTTTTGTTTCTTTTGTTCCCTGCTGTATCTCTAGAGTCTATAAAAGAGCCTGACATACTGTAGATGTCGATGCTCAATAAACACTTGAGAGAGCAAATGAGTGTTGTCTAACATAGAAGCAAGGAGCCCTCTGTGGCCCTGGATGTGTTGTGTGGCCTTTGGCTGGTTATGTATCTTCTCTCTGCTACATAAATTGGGGAAAGGGAGAGATTCTCTTCTCTTCCTCCAATATGGTGTGAGGGTGAATGATACATGAAAGCATTTCCATCTTCTTAGTGGAACAAGAGAAATAAAATCAAAATGATGTCATTTATTAATGCAACCAGACCAGTCCTTAACAAATATTATCCTGGGTGAATCCTCTAACTCTCCTATACTTTCTAAATATACAAAATAAACAAAAGCAGCAATATTATGCCTCTATGGTTACATCGAACAGTATCTTTAATAAGACCAAACGTAACTGTCATCCTCGCCAACCATTTTCCTAAGTGTACACTGATGAAGCCAGGCCAGTCAAGTAGAACCAAAATAATTCTTCAGACCAAATCTTTCTTACAGCAAAAATTCTAGTATATGAAGCAAACTCATGTATTAGGGTCACCTTTCAACGTTCAGTCCTTACTGATCTGGGTATGAAGTTATCTTCCAGAGATGCAACATAATGTAGGGGTCAAAAGTATTGGCTATGGCGCCATATTGCTTGGGTTCAAATATTGCCTTTGTCTCTTACCAGGTATATTTCCTCAGGCAAGGCGTTTGAATTTTCTGGCCTTAGTATCTTCATGAGTAAAAACTGGGATAACAGTACGACTTAAACTTCATATGCTTTGATGATTAAATAAGTAAAGGAGAATCAAGCTCTTGGAGCAGGACCTGGCACATAATAGCATTCAATAAAAATAGCCATTATTATGAGCAGGGAATGCAGAGTACCTTCAGTAAATTAGTGTTTACCAGATTACTCTCGACAAGCTACTCTGATTCCTAGAATGCTGATAACTTATAACAATGTTATCTAAAAATCTCAACAGGCATTCCTTCCCCATTACTAACAAAACAAAACAAAGTCACCATCTTAATGAAGAAAGCTGTCTTGATTTTCTTTATTTAGGAGTATAACTTACTTTGAAAATAAAAGCAAAAGATAGGAAAGAGAAATTTTCCCTAATTATTTTATTGGCTTCTTAACAGTTGTACATGGTTGTAATTGTGAGTATAGATGTTTTTGGTTAGTATTTTAATTTACAATCTTTCTCTTCTCCATTATGATTTTTCAATCTTCAATTTCTTTGATAAAGTCCTAAAGCACGCAGTGCTGTATTTTTAGTTATAGTGGAGATTCAATAATTTTATTTATTTATTTTCTCCCCCAAAGCCCCAGTAGATAGTTGTATGTCATAGCTGCACATCCTTCTAGTTGCTGTATGTGGGACGCGGCCTCAGCATGGCCGGAGAAGTGGTGCGCCGGTGCGCGCCCGGGATCCGAACCCCAGGACGCCAGCAGCGGAGCGTGCGCACCTAACCGCTAAGCCACTGGGCCGGCCCTGGAGATTCAATAAATAAGCAATTCAAGGCACATTTGAGAGTACATACCAGGTACAAATTACTAAAAAAGCACCTGACGTGGGCAAAGATGAGCGAGAGAGTCTCTGCCCTTCAGTACTTTACATAGTGAATTAGGAGCGGACACACAAACCAGAAAAGAAGTCAAAATATTCATGTCGTCACAAGAGTACAGGCAAAGGAGGGAGCTTCCTGCTCAGCTGATATAGAGTCAAGGGCGGGCATATCTTCAGGAAAGAAGAGACACGTGATGACCCTTGCGTGACTGATGGTATTCCACCAGGTGTAGCTGTGGGGAGAAGATGCTCAGAGGAAGAGGGACGAGCAAGAGGACAGGCCTGGGGCGAGAAGGCTTGGAGCATGCTCAGTGAGTGACTTTCTGTGACTGAAGTCCAAGGCATGTGACTAATAAGATCAGACATGAGAAGTCAGTTTGGGTTACACTGAGGAGAGCCGAGGGGTCAGGAATTCATCGAGGACACAACGTGAGGTCGGTCACACTTTGTGAGCAAGGAGCGACAGGACCAAAGTTCCGCCTGTGGAAGATTCCCTCTTGGCGGTATCCGGGATGATCTGGAGGGGAGCGGGTACAGAGCGGTGCTCTGCCCACCTATTTCCCCAAATCCACAATGACCCCTGCTCTCTCCAGCCACCCGGCTTTTGGGCTGTGCCATTGTAGCAACAGCAGCTCCAGCACCTGAGGTCTGGGGTCTGAGGAGGCCACTCCCCAAAACGCATCCCCTGTGTTCCACTTTATACAGCGAGTTTCTGCCCTGAATCCTTTGGTAACTTCCTGTCCTAGTTACCAGCTCTATTCCCTGGTTCCTTAAAAAAAGGCTGGGGGGCCTGTTTGAGTCTTTCTGATTTCCTAAACTAGGCCCCATCTGCCCATGAATACTACCACCTAAGTAAAGAACGTCCTGGCTACTAAGGCCTGCCTGGATTTCCCAATCTCTCTTCACCTGGATGCTCTGTTATTCTACCCTACAGTGGAACATATGCCATTTTGGTGTAAAGTACCCATTGCTCCACTGGCCTAGCCTGAGAGTTGGAATGTTGTTATCTTTGTTACTCTGGGGTTCCTGACAGCCCGTGCCATCCTGAACCTTCTCTGTCAGCCTCATCAGCTCAGTCAGGTTCCCCTCGTAGGCAGGCTCACAGCCAGAACCCAGCCTCTCTCTGCCTTCTCTAACATTCTCTAGCTTTCTATTGCTAGTACCGCTAATACCTAAGTATAGCAGAGAGGCTACCTGCAAATATCAAGACATAGACTGATAAGGACCAGACAATGGAGACAGAGAGGAAAGGCTGATGCTAGAGACCTGGCACCAGGAGGAGATAAATGAAAGGTTTAGGAACTAGCAGAATGTAGAAGATGGTAAAAGGCAAGGAAGAGTCAAATAACTCCATGGTTCAAAGTCTGGAGGCCAAAGAAAGCCATGACCACAACAGCAAGGGAAACTGGGGTTGACCAGGGATCTGTTTTGGTTTGGAACGTATTTATACATAGTACCTTCCCACTCCCACTTTCCTCACTCTCTGTGCTCATTCACAGCCTTTATCAGTACCTTACCTCTCTAGAATGAAGCCTCCACGAGGGGCAGGAACATTGCTTGCTTATTCCCTGCAGAATCTCAGGCTCTAGAACAGTGCCTGGCATGCACCACGTTTTCCATGCAGATACATGTAGACCATATGAATAGATTCTGAGTTAACATGCAGTCCTCAGGAAGTGCTGCCCTTCAGATGCTTGGGCAGAAGCACTTGGGTCTTGGTTGGAGCCTGGCTTTGAGGATGTGGGTACTGAGAAGAGAGGATGTGATGAGGAAGGGCATGTTCAAAGAAAGGGAAGGGTTGAGACACGTAGCAAACCTCCCTCAAAAGTTTAGGGAGATGAGAAGTGGAAGAGAGGGGAAGAAAGAGAGGAAGAAAGTCAAAGATAACCAAGACAACAACGCCTTCTGTAAATCAAGGAAGGACTAATCGGTAACGGCAAATGTTGTAAAGGTTGCCATGGATGAAAATGAGAGAGTAACTCTCGATTTCATGATCAGGAGGCTTGGCGTAGCCTCAGTGGAGTGTTGGATGCAGGGGATTGCAATGGGAAACGGATGAGTGTGGAGGGAACATGGAAGCATCAGATCCAGGCTGGATTTAAGACGTTTGGTCTTCATTGTAACAGGCTGTGCAGAAGTCAGAGGAACAACTGTGTTCAGATAGGCTGTTCGTATTCTTAGCTTTGGGGAGACAAAAGCATATTTAAAGACCTAGAGGGAGGAACCTTAGCCACCGCTCCCCCTAAAAAAAAACAAAAAAAAACAAGAAAAAATGATATATAGGAAAAAAAGTGTAAATGACATTTTGAGTTCTAAAGATAGGGAAAGGAGAGAATCCAGAGCTTAGGTGGGACCAAAGGAGGCCCTTCTCACTCAGGAGATGAAAAGTGAAGGAGAGAGGCATCTGGGAAAGTAAATGGAAAAGAGGGCTCTTCTCCTGCCCTAGCACCTAACAGCTTATGGACCAGTCTAAATAGACTTCAAGATACAGGTAACTTTCTGCTTTAAAACAACACGTTTCTGCAGAGAACGTGAAGTCAGGGCACAGGCCCTGCCTGCCCTACAGGACAAGATGGGCTTCCAAAACACAGGGACTCAAGGACCACCAAAGCAGGCAGGACCCTTCTCAATTCCCACCACCACAGTCAACTTGTGATTACAACGGCAGTATTACAAGGGCATTAATAAATCCGTGTTGCATCCTATCTGCCATCAATTAAAAATTCCTACAACAGAAACCCAGACCAGGAAAAACGATATTAATCACGGTGGAGGGGAACACAGAAAGATTCACGTCCATGTGTATACGAAGCCAGGAGTTTAAGAGAAGGAAAAACAGAGAAGAGTTACTCTTCTTGGAAGGAATTCATCTTCTTTCATACCCCAAGATACTGTGGGCCTTGCCTAAGGTCTACCTTACAGTTTGCCAGACTGCACACGGCCTTGGTCATATCCAAACAGCTAGTTTTCCCTGTTTCTGACATAATTTATTAAAGAAGAAAACACCTTTCTCTTGGTTATTTCCAACTGCTTTTCCTCTGGATGTGACATCTTTCCTCAGTGTGAAAAGAAACATGATCTACGATTCTGTGCTTCCCTGTATTTCAGGCTTCACTGATACATTCCACAGAATGTATGCATACAATCAGCAGAAATTTAAGCCTTAAAATAAACATACGTAGAAGGTAACAATAAAATACTTGATAATGGGACACTTGATAACATCTTCTGAAACTCAAGTAAAACATTACTAATAATATGGGTTTAAAAAGAAATCAGGCAAGTAAACGCAGCAGACAAATGCGCAAAGAATTGTTAACACATCTACTTGGCTTTTTATTCTATTATGTTACAATTTTGATGCCAAAAAAAAAAAAAAAACCACCCAATGAAGTATCTAATAACTTTTTCAGGTTTCTAATGTGGTTTGGTAGTCTTTAGGAACCAGGAATATAGCATCTACAAACAACTTCTTGGAGCTAAACTTATATAAAATCCCGTGTGAATCTGGAAAGGAAATAGAGAATACAAACACAGTCAGGCTATCCTCAGTAAATATGGGATGACATAAAATAACACAATGCTGTTTTAAATGACTTCTCTTAACTATTCAGGGTTGATGGAAATGTTACAGCCTCCCTGCTATTAAAATAATTAAAAATAGGTGACAAGGAAAGACCAAGGAGAAGTTCTTTGTAGCTGTCTCTTCTACTTTAGGGGAAGAGAAGTCAGTAGCCAGATTCAGGCAACAGGCAAGAGAGAGACTTCCATACTCTCTTCTCAATATCTTCTTAATGCTACTGTCTGGAGCCCTACTTCCATCTTGGGTAGCCATGGCAACCTGAAGAGCCAGATTCTCCCAGTGCTTAGGGAAAGGTGAGAGTGAGGCCCTTAAGAAGGCCAGTGTAGTTCCAGTCACAGCTGAATAGCAGGGGAGAAGAAGGCGCCCAGCAGGGGTTGGAAGGAGTCAAGGACTGAGAACAGAACTGAAAACACCTTAGAATTCAACCCATTCAGCTCCAATCTGACTCACTCAAGGTCACACAGCACCGTGGTGGCAAGGATACTACTAGAACCCAGGTGTCCTCAACCAGCACAGCACTCTGCCCATCACCTCCCACTGCCTCCTAATCCAAGAAGCCAATTGGGAACTAAAGAGGATTCAATAACCAAGCTATCTTTATTTCCCCCCAAGCCAAGGCTCTAATCTTTTTCTATCTTTTTATTATGGAAAATTTCCAATATCTACAAGTAGGGAGATGAGAATAATAAACCCCATGTACCCATTGCCCAGCTTAAACCATTACCAACTCATGGCCAATCTTCTTTCATCTATACTCACTCCTCCTCCAGGATTATAATGAAACCAATCCCAGATAGTGTATCATTAGTTCTTTTTAAATATTAAATGCTCAAAGAAATTATATAGCTGCAAATGCATTAGAGATGATTTTCTTTAGGGAGTTTGGTGTCCCTATTCCATATCCTTGTGCTATGTGGGGCATTTTCTATTTTATTTCACAGCTCTTATCCCAGCACAGATCAGGAAGATAAGCTCTGTGACTGCGAACATACACTGACAATATTAGACTGGGGTACAATGAGGAGTTTTGATGAAGGGATTGTTTTGGACAATAACATGGAGAAAGACGAACCTATATCAAGAGATACACACCTTTCTACCTTAAACAAAACTCCATCAATACTGGACACCTGTTTAAATCAGGCTTAATTCTGAGATTTAAAGCCAACTTCCCCCATGAGTCCATATGAAAGGTACTAAATAATGGAATTCTCAAGCTTCAACAAATCCACAGAATAAAATAATAATAAAAAATTTTCATACCAATAAGGTTCTGACTCCCCTAGGATAGAGTCTATTCATTTGTCCTAAGGACATGATGGAAATTTAAAATTAAACAAGAAATACAGCAACACTTTTCTTTCATACAGCCATTTACATTTTGCCCACAGAAAAAATACATTCAAAAAAACATTTACAAAATTTTAAATTACCAAACAGGATTGTGCTACTGGAACTAAGTAGATACATAACAGAGAATGTGAGTGTGTTTGTGTGTGTGTGTGTGTGTGTGTGTGTGTGTATCAATGGATACTTGCAGCTACAATGCAGACAAATAACCTTTTCACCTCTAATTTTCCATTTCACCTCTCCCTTCCTATACGTCAGCTTTTTATATGAATTTTACAAGTATATATTTAAAAACAAGAATATAGGAAAGCCAAAGTGAGTAGAAAAAGAAGGCAAATGAGAATTCTAAGTTGTTTCATCCTTAAATGAAATAATTTCATTTCAAATATGGATTAATTTTTCTGTAAAAAACACCCTGCAAGACACAATTTTAGACCTTTTGAAAAATTTAAATTTGTCTTCTCTTCTAACAAAGTTATGATATTCATACCTGCTGAGGTTTCTCTAAATTTGTCACTGGTCTTCTTTTTCCTCCATTTCCAAGGCTTAAAGATTTTACCGATGGTGGAGAGTTTCCCCTTTCTCTTGAAGGGAGGTGTCTGGGAACCTGCTGTGGGGCCATCTGAGTTTGCTATAGAAGCTTTGTCCAGTCCATCAACTGTATAAAGAAAAATAAAGTCAGAGCAAGGCTGTAATAAAAGTTTTAAACAACATCATGTATTTCTCCCTGTGCTGTTGATACGAATCATGCCCACTTTAATTGGAATCTCACATAATGTTTATTTTGCCCCATTTCCCAGCTGGCAGAACTCCCCTGATTATCAGTCAGTAAATCAATCCATCAGAAATTATAGTCCCCTTAGATAACCATTTTGGGGAAACAGAAAAGCAGCAAGCAACTTACATAATAGGTAGGGCCAGACAAATAAGATCTGTGAAACATAGCTGAATGCATCTGCAGCAACTACATCAATATTTTGTGCAGGAATAGAGTATTCTAAGTATTTCTAAAATAGGATCTTCCTCCAGAGGCTAGCTTGGCATTCTCAGTAATGAATATTACAGCTATGGTGTAGTTAAAAGCATGGTTTCTCCTTCACAAAATAAAATTCAGTGCCAAGAAGCTAAATTCTAATTTTTACAATACTTAAAACTACCTTTTGCTTCTATTACAAAAACAGTTTTCAGCTTCAAAGAAACTGATAACTATCACTAACATCAAGAAATTGGTGGAAAACATGGGATTGTGTGTGATAAAACATATCTTTATGTGCCTTAAACATTTTATTAATCAGAAGAAGTGTCTAAAACTTTAAGTTGCCTTGCAATATGTTCATAACAGAAGGAACACAGTGATGACTTACATTATCCCAACTATCAAATTTTAATGGGAAAAACTGGAAACAGTCCAGAATGGATAAACTATAGTATTATTCATACAATAAAAAAAAATGAGCCATTGATATATACAACATGAATGCACGTCAAGAATATTGGATATATATAGGTTAATATCCAAAATATATAAAGAACTCATACAACTCAACAACAACAAAAAAAGCCAAACAACTCAATTAAAAAATGGGCAGAAGATCTGAACAGACATCTTTCCAAAGAAGATACACAGATGGCCAACAAGCACATGAAAACATGTTCCACATCACTAATTATTAGGGAAATGCAAATCAAAACTACAATGAAATATCGCCTCACGCCCATCAGAATGGCTATTACTAAAAAGACAAGAAATAACAAGTGTGGGAGAGGATGTGGAGAAAAGGGAACCCTCGTACACTGTTGGTGGGAAAGTAAATTGATGCAGCCACTATGGAAAATAGTATGGAGATTCCTCAAAAAATTAAGACTATAACTACCATATGATCCAGCTATTCTACTTCTGGGTATTTATTCAAAGAACACAAAAACACTAATTTGAAAAGATATTTCCAGCCCTATGTTCATTGCAGCATTATTCATAGCAGCCAGGACTTGCAGACAACCTAAGTGCCCATCAGTGGATGAATGGATAGGGAATATGTGGTGTGTGTATATATACACTTATCTAATGGAATATTACTCAGCCATAAAAGATGAAATCTTGTCATTTGCAACAACACGGATGGACCTTGAGGTTATTATGCTAAGTGAAATAAGCCAGACGGAGAAAGTCAAATACCATATGATTTCACTCATATGTGGAAGATAAACACAACAACAACAAACACACAGATACAGAGAATAGACTGGTGGTTACCAGAGGGGAAGGGTGAAGGGGTAAAAGGGCACATGTGTACAGTGATGGATGGAAACTAGACTTTGGGTGGTGAACACAATGTAATCTACACAGAAGTCAAAATATAATGATGTACACCTGAAATTTATATAATGCTATAAACCAATGTACCTCAAAAAAAAATTGTGCTAAAAAAAGTGACACACAAAGGAGCACATACTGTGTGTTTTTATTTATATGAAGTTCTAAAAGAGGCAAAACAAATTTATGGCAAAAAAAAAAAAGGGGGGCTGGCCCCGTGGCTTAGCGGTTAAGTGCGCGTGCTCCGCTACTGGTGGCCTGGGTTCGGATCCCGGGCGCGCACCAACGCATCGCTTGTCCAGCCATGCTGAGGTGGTGTCCCACATACAGCAACTAGTGGATGTGCAACTATACATACAACTATCTACTGGGGCTTTGGGGAGAAAAAGGGGAAAAAAGGAGGAGGATTGGCAATAGATGTTAGCTCAGAGCCGGTCTTCCTCAGCAAAAAGAGGAGGATTGGCATGGATGTTAGCTCAGGGCTGATCTTCCTCACAAGAAAAATAAAGAAAGAAAGAAAGAAAGAAAGAAGAAAGAAGGAAAATCAGAACAGTAGTTGCTTCTTTGAGTGAGATGGAGGTAGGAATTAACTGAGAAAAGTCTCAAGGGAACTTCCTGGGGTGACGGAAATTATCTCAATAAGGGATGGATTATACAAAACGCATCAAATGGTATTTATGATTGTGCACATCAGTTTATGTAAAATTTACCTTTAAAAAAACCCTAAATAAATAATGAAGTCCAATTAATGATATGCATGCTGTCGTGTTTAGAGGTAAAGTATATTAATGTCCATCAAAAATAATAAATAGATAAATAGATAGAATGGACAGAGGGATAAATATACAATAAAGGAAAATATAGCAAAATGTTAAGGGTGGAATCTAGGTGGTGGGTAAGCAGTGGTTAAATGTATAATTCTTTCATCTTCAAAACTTTCATAACAAAATATCAGGAAAAACAAAACAAATAAAACAAAAATTGAATGGCAAAGACTTCTGCTTCCAGGAAGATGGAGTAGATTACTTTTTCCTATTCCTCCTGCTAAGTACAACTAAAAAAACCCCAAATATTATATATAAAACAAACATAAGAAGACTCTGCAAGGTGAAAATAAAGTAGACCAGCCTGGGACCTCAGGACCCAAGAAACAACATGAAGGTAAGATCTCTGGGTTTTCTTTTTGTCTCTCACATACCAGACTTGCAGCCGAAGCAGTCACCAACCTGGAAACACCAATGGGCACAGACCAAAAAAGCCTCAACAAAAGCCTGCTCTCTTTAGCCAACGAAGCAGGAAAGGGACAGCCTAGCAAGACAGAAAACTTTTAACAACTGCTCTACTCCAGCTAAACACCACAGAAGAAACTGTGACCATCCATGTTAGCAAAGGCTGAGTGGGGAGACTAGACTTCTACCTTTACGAAGCTCTAACAAGAGCCCCGACATCCCTGTCAGAGGGGCGTCAGAGAAGACCAAGCAGGGAGCCAGGACCTTCATGCCTGCCAGCTGGTAATGAAGCATCCTCTACAGTGTCAGTGGAGACCATGTGGGAGCCTGGACTGCCACCCCTACCTAGCAGTAACGAAGTGTCTCTCCTCCTGCCTCCCCCCAATATTGGGGTGATTTCGAACCATTGCCCAGTGGGAACAAGACCACCCCCACCCACTATGGTGTCAGTGGAGGACGTGAGGATCTGGAAATCCCACCATGCCCAACAGTAATGAGGATCCTCCCCCCCCGCAATTGCTGCCATCAGTTATCAACAGAGGATAAGTGGAGAACCTGGATTTTTACCCCTACCTAGCAGTAAATGAGACAGCACCCCTGGTTTACCTTGCTGGAGAGGTGTCAGACAAAGGTAGTTAAAACAAAAGGTTTCAATAAGATTTAGAGTCTTGGGGCTGGCCCCACGGCCTAGTGGTTAAGTTTGGCGTGCTCCACGTCAGCGGCCTGGGTTCGGTTCCCGGGCATGGACCTACACCACTCATCAGCAGCCATGCTGTGGCAGCAACCCACATACAAAATAGAGGAAGACCGGCACAGATGTTAGCTCAGGGTGAATCTTCGTCAGGGAGAAAAAAAAAAAAAACTCAACCAAAGATTTAGAGCCTTATTACATAATACAAAAATGTCTAAGTTTCAATCAAAAATCACTTGACATACCAAAAACCAGGAAAATCTTAAACTGAATGAAAAAAGACAATCAATACATGCCAACACCTAAATCCTAATGAGTTCTCCTTCCAAACAAGAATGATAAATCCCATTCTTCCCCTTCATGAAGTCTCCTCTAGTTTCAGGGAGAAATGCAAGTCCTACAGTGACTGATTCTTCTGCGCATGGTTCCTAACCCTACTTTACCCACCTATGTTGGCCATAGTGCAATAGGCAGAAACAGATATGGAATAAGACTGACTTTGAAATTAAGTTCGAGTCAAACAGTAAAATCCTTATTTCACTTTCACTCCTGTCCAATTGCCTTCCTTGAACTAGGGGCAAAGCCAAGGAGGAACTGAGTGTGTGGTATTTCTTCTTCTTTGACGCTTTATGCTGAAGGGCTTAATTTTGAACAATTGAAATGTTGTGAAATATAAAAGGAAAGGCTATTGCAAACACAGGAACTTAAGTTTCCCTCTCAAATTCACCTCTGTGGCTACAGACACATCTCCTTCTCATTTTCTCTCAACCCAGACATCCAGTTTCTTGACACTCCATAAAAATTCTGCTTTTGATCTGAACCACTGAACAATAGTCTATTTTTTCTCCTGAAAACAAAAGTAAACAAAAACAAAAATGAAATAATTTCCTAGGTGACAGAACCTGATAGAGAAGGAGACTGAGTGAGTGAGGTAGTTGAGTGAAAAACGAAAGTCTTAATGTCAATGTCATAGCTGCTTAAGAAATTAACTGCCATTATCTTTCTTTTTTATGCATTTACAGTTCTGGTCTTAATCTCTACTCTGGAAGGGGCCTGGGCCAGTGTCAATGACCACACCAGTGCAAACACACACATACCTTTTTCCTGATTGAATGAATCCACCTGTAATTTTGTAATTGTTGGGCTATTACAGTCAACCCACACTTGCAATTAGGAATCATCCATCGGCACAGTTGGCCACACTGCCATTGTACTTTTCTTAAATCACAAACACGAAGGGGATTGTCACCTTCTTTTGAGAGTTATGAACAGAACATGAACTCTCTTCTTTCCTCCAAACACCTAGGATACTCAGTGCCATTGATGTTTCTATAATTTTTCTTTTGGACCAATATATCAATAAAATCAATTTGAAACTTCCTAAAAATTTTTTCACAACAGACCTAGTGAATTTTGCATTTACACACAGATAAGAACAAATTGCCAGGTAAATCCCAGATGAATGTCTGAATTTCCTGTTCTAAATGTTCATTTTGATCCACTTTCATGTTATGAAGACTGGCCTGTCATTCAACAGAACTTTCTTTTTCACACTTGAGATCAACATTTTAAAATATTTTACATACTACTTACATATTTAAATATTTCAAAATACAGTCAGCTGTTCGAATGCAGACATTTGAAATGATGCAGCTCAGTCCTATCTTCCCATGGAAACAAGCTCACACCTAACAGGACGTCCCCACCCCACCAACTGGTAAGAATTCAGAGAATGCATGCAGGTTTTATTTTTCATTTAAACAGAAATTTATCAACTGGGCAGTCCCAGTGCAAATGTGACCTTGGAAGCCAAAAATAAATGAGGCTAGATAATTATCAGATAAAATAAATGATAGGTTTGGATAGCCTTCCCTTTGAGATCTGAGAACTGAATGACAAGGATTCTTAGAAAAACTAAATCTAATTAATGTTAGAGTTTGCAGTATTTTTATCATATTGAGTAGTTATGTGCTATTCTAAATATTTAAAATTTTTCTCCACTCGTAATTATTTTAGTCACTAAGAAAGTGAAACAGAGGTGGCAGAATATTCCACCTCGCAAATTTTGTAGGTGAAAGACCATTTAGAAAGAACCTCAATAAAAGAACTGGTACCGGGCCGGCTCCGTGGCTTAGCGGTTAAGTGCGCGCGCTCTGATGCTGGCGGCCCGGGTTCGGATCCCGGGCGCGCCCCGAGGCACCGCTTCTCCGTCCAACGTGAGGCCGGGTCCCACGTACAGCAACTAGAAGGATGTGAACCTATGACATACAACTGTCTACTGGGGCTTTGGGGGGAAAAACTGAATAAAAAAAAAAAAAAAAAAAAAATCTTTAAAAGAACTGGTACCGATTCTGCAGAAACTGATACCCACTCTGTGAAAAAAAGGAGGCAGCAAAGATGGCCTCAATTTTCCTCTAAATATCCTAACTATCTGAAGGTTAATGAAAATACATTTCTGAAGCCCAATAATAACAAAAACAACTAAAGAAAAATCATATGTGGTAAAAAAAAAAAATGCTTTGATAAAACTCTGCTGTACTAAGTACACGCTTACAATATTACTCATAGTGATTTTATTGTACCAAAGAATATGCTGATTAAAAGGGCATCGTACAAAAACATCTGACATTTAAAAACCAAGAACTGAAAGGAAGTAAAAAACCAAGCAAACCAATCTTTACTTCCTTAAAATATGGTTTCTAGACTATTTTCTTTGTGCCTGTATAATTTATTATGTTTACATAATATTGTCACTATATTTTTTTATTTCTATTACAGTTTTTAAATGTTTCCATGATTATTCCACCACTGTTCTCTTTAAAGGCCACAGAACATATGGCAAAGAAACATTAGAGCAGCATTCAGGGAAGATTTAACTTTATTTCCTACACCTGCGTGAGGTCTCTCCCTTAACTGAAACAGTCACTGAGAATATGTGCTGTCATACACAGGGACTGGCACACAATTTCTGGGCACAGAACCAAGTAGACAACAAGGTCAGAGTGAACTGTGCCATGAGCCACCGCAGATGAGACCGCATAATGGTTTCCAGGAAGCCAAGTGGCTATCCTTGTCTTGAGTTGTGTAAAGGAGAGCCTTACCTTCTTGCTCATCAGAGTTTACACTGGGCTGGACTAACTCTCTTCCTTTTCGGGAGTAAGATGAATGACCAGTGGAAGGGAATTGAAAAGGAACAGAAGAATTTAAACGCGTGACATTACATGGGGGTATGAGTTAACAATTCTGAAACTGCTATCCACGTATACCGGGATGGAACAAACAAGTAAGTAGAAGACGGATGTTGGGAGCCAGGTTTCTCACTGTTGGAAGGGGAGGTTACAGATAAGCAAAGGCAGAAGCTGGAATGATCCATGTGGCACTGGATTAGAGTCGGGGACATCAGAATGAACTCATGTTTGGCCAGACAGATAGATAAATAGATGATAGAAGGATAGATAAATAGACAGAGAAATAACAGATATGTGTGTATATATGGCTTAGTATACACACATGTATTTCCTGCTCTATTCATTCATAGGGCCTAGAAGCAACGATACCCCAATGAGCACACCGAGCACTCAAGTCTTCATTTCTAATAGCACCCTCCAATAAAATGAATCAGATCTCTTTACAGAAATGGCTGCTTTCAGGGCTAGGACAAGGACAATACTAGATGAGCCTGGAGCATCTTAAGAGCACCAGAAAGTAAGCAAGTGCTCAAAAAACATACTGATGGGAGCATGTTAAAGTCACACAGGAGCCAACTGAAGAGTCCCAAAGGCCAAAGGACAATTTGAGCAACAAATTAAATAATGTAGTATTATAGTCCAAAGTATAAAACAAATATCCATGAGTCCATACTGATATAGATAAATACTGAATACAGGGCCGGCTCTGTGGCTTAGCGGTTAAGTGCGCGCGCTCTGATGCTGGCGGCCCGGGTTCGGATCCCGGGAGCGCCCGGAGGCACCACTTCTCCGTCCAACGCGAGGCCGAGTCCCGCGTACAGCAACTAGAAGGATGTGAACCTATGACATACAACTATCTACTGGGGCTTTGGGGGGAAAAAAGCTGAATAAATAAAATCTTTAAAAAAAAAAATACTGAATACATAAATAAATGTGGGAGAACAGACAAATCTGTACAGAAGAATGACAAATAATTTACATAAACATTCCCCTCTCAAGGAGGTGGATCTTATCCCCCCACTCCTTAAATGTGGGCTACACACAGTGACTTCCTTCCAGAGACTGCAGTATGGAACGAGGGGAAAGGAGTGACTTTACAGTAGAGATACCTGACAAACAGGACCTCAGCTAAGTGATGGATGGTAACTTCATCAGTGATATATGTTGATAGCATGGACTCTTGAGATGATGGATGAGAATCATATTCAAACCCCAAAACTGTAACCATGAGAAAAAACATCAGACAAACCAAACTGAGGGGCATTTACAAAATACCTGACCAATACACCTCAAAATTGTCATTAAAGGAAAGGTCATTAAAGACCAGGAAAGTCTGGGAAACTGTCACAGACCAGAGGAGGCCTAGGAGACATGATGAATAAGTGTAATGTTGTATCCTGGATGGAATCTTGGAACAAAAAAAGGACATTAGGGAAAAACTGGTACAATCCCAATAAACTGTGGAGTTGAGTTAATATAATAGTAAGGCACCAATGCTCTGTTCCTTGGTTGTAACACATGTATCATCCTCACATAAGAGAGGATCACCAGAAGAAACTAAGTTGGGGGTATATGAGAACTGTCTGGGCTATCTTTGCAACTTTTCTGCAAATCTAAAATTATTCTAAAATAAAGGTTCATTTTTAAAAGTGTGATATTAGCTAACATGGAGGTAAATGAGGATGAGGATTTAGGAGATTCTTAGGGGAGAGGATCTCAGCAATAAAGAGATCTCAGGGGATACTGTCATCTACCAATAGTAAAGATATCTGCTCCAACAAGTTTTAGGAAGTAATAAGCTTTAGAATTGCCCATCTTTCTCTCCCAAATCTCTCTTTATGAATATTTTCAATTCCCAGTATTTTATCACTGAGAGAATATGTACAGGTCATCAAATTGCTGTTTCAACACTTTTTAGCACATGATGAACCAACTAAGGAAGTGGTATTCAACATTTTGCAAAAGGGTAGACAATGGGCCCAGTTACAGAATGGAGGCAGAAAGTACTTATCGACAATTACTGTGAAACCACAGAAAGAGGAGATCTAAATGTACCCCCAACACACACACACACACACACACACACACACACACACTATATTGGGATCAGTATCATGTACTGCTAACATAGAATGACAAATCTGGGAATAATATAGAATGACAAATCTGGAAATAAAAATTAAAGTTCCCTGTGCTTTATTTTTAAATCATTGAAGCTGAACTGTTTTCAATAAGAAAATTTTATTTGAGAATCAAAAGTAAATTTAAAGGACTGAAATTGATTTCATGACAATTGAGGATACATTTTCTAGCTCATCAATTTTTTCCCTGGACCCACGGGGATAGAAGAGCGGCACAATTCAGCAACAGAAACCCCACAGCTCATGCTGGTGTGAGAAGTCTGATGGGCAGCAGTCACCAATAAACTAGCCACTGATCCATCCTGGGATGCATTCTCTTCTGAAAGTGGAAATTAGTGAGCACTTCATTGATGGCAGAATTAATAATCACTAACATTTATTGAGTCTTTACTGTGTGCCAGGCACTGTGCTAAGTACTTTACCTGCATTAGCTCATGCTAATTCTCCCAATAGCTCGTAGTCGCATTTTTGTGATGAAAAAATAAGATTCACAAAGACTAAGCGTCTGGTTCAGTATTGGGGATACTGTGTGTGTGTGTGTTTATATTCATATAGAGAAAGGTTAAGTGAAGACTGATGGACTAAATTATATGACTAGATATTGAGTAAATAGGTATCTTCCTCAAGTGACACACTGAGTAGGTGGCAGAGCTTAGATTAGAAGTCAGGTCTGTCTGCCTCCAGAGATGGCCTTCTTTTTTTTTTTGTGAGGAAGATCAGCCCTGAGCTAACATCTGCCAATCTTCCTCTTTTTTTTGCTGAGGAAGACTGGACCTGGGCTAACATCCATGCCCATCTTCCTCCACTTTATATGGGACGCCGCCACAGCATGGCTTGCCAAGCAGTGTGTCGGTGCGCGCCCGGGATCCGAACCGGCGAACCCTGGGGCCACCGCAGCGGAGCTCGCGCACTTAACCACCCGCGCCACCGGGCCAGCCCCGAGATGGCCTTCTTAACCATGGTCCCAGAAGGCCTGCTTTAACTCGGTGCCATGAACTCACCCTGTAATGTCCAGGGTGACCACAGAGAGCAGGACAGCATTCTTGCTCATAATGAGCTTGTAGTATAGCTGGGGAAACAGACATGATCAGAGGTGAATGATGCCAGCCAACTGGGGAGGTGCTGGAACGGAAGTGTGAACCAGAGAGGCCCAGGGAAGGGGACAGAAAACTGACCGGGTAACTTGGGACTATTCCACAGGGAGTGGGAGACTTGAACTGGGACCACAAAGACGAGTACCCCGTCTGGTGGAAACCAAGGAGGAAATGGCCTGAAAGAGAACAAATCAAGGATGGCTGACCTTTGAAAGTAATGCCAAGAAAAACGTTCTCATTACACAATGCCGTGCTTGTAATAGACGTAGGATACATATTTATGGAAAAAAATAAAACCAAATTTATGAAGCCATGTCCTTGAACATGTAAAATGGTTAAATGTGAAATTTTTAAAAAGGAATTAAAGAATCTTTGAACTTTCTATATACAAACGTATACACTTAAAAATGTATATACTTTCTCTATATAAATGTACTACTTCAAAATCTGAGAATAGAATTTTAGAGTTAGAAAAGATCTTAGTTGGCGCAGAAGAAAATTGCTTTTCATCAGCTGATAGTTCCTTGAAAAAATAATCAGCATTAAGGTAATAATCATGGCTAAAAATATTTTGAAAATTATTTAGTAACACTCTTTTTAAATCCAGCAAGAGTAAAAAGAAAAGAATGTAAACAAGAAATTAAACTTAAAGAAAGAAAATAGGATGTGAAAAACATTGCTATATTAGAGTAAAATGAAGGAATTTTAGTCCCCCGGGAGGAAGACTGCTCTTATAACTTGTCTTCAAATTTGCCAATTTCCATTCCTCTGTCACTTGAAACAAACTATACAGTTATCTAAAGGGACTTGGGATAAGATCAGTATTTCCATTGTCATTTAAATTAATACTATGCAGTTTTTTCAAGATAATTTTTGAGGTATAACATATACACAGAAAGTAAATGATTTTGTACATGCAATCACCTTCCAGGTCTAGATCATTTCCAGGCCCACAAAGCTTCCCGGTGCGTCTTCCCAGTCAACATCCATCCTCTCTCACCCATTCTCCCAAACAACCGCTGTTTTGACTCGCATCACCAGTGATTTGTTTTACCTTTTCTTGAACTTCAACTTAGTAGAATTATACAGCATACTGTTTTGTGTCTGTCCTCTTTTACTGATCATTATGTTTGTGAGATTCATCTGAATACATGAGCACTGCAAAGCAAAGCTACCTAATTACAAGATAGAAAAAATACGCTATCTTAGCAAGACCTCAGATGATAGAGTACTTAAAAATGATGAGCCTTATGCACAGCTTGTCTTTCTAGAAAGGATATCATTACGACTTTCTTTATCTGGAAAATGTAAATAATCTCCTTTTTCCCATACTAGGTTTCTGGTATCTACCTCATCTACCTTTCTACCATCTTTTGAGGTTGCTCGGAAGCTGTGCTAAATTAAAAGATCATGTAAGCAAGTTCACAGGTAGGGAAGCAGTTTATTTTCTGTAAATAATGACGGCTTTATGCATATTAAAGCAGGCAGCAGTTCTGAGCAATGCAATTCACAGAACCACCGAGGACAACATTATCCACGACGGGAACAACAACCATGTTTAATACAGGAGTTCTACATAATCCTACATATATTAAAGCTGAATCTACGAGGAAACTGAGACCCAAGAAGACTACGTGGTTTCCCAAATAGTTAAGTAGTGGCAGAGACATAGTCGGGTCATCCGATTCCTGATCAGAGCTTTCTTCCCACTCTACGAGGCTGTTCTCATTGGAATATGATAACTAAACTCATGGCGCCTCCTCATATCTCTAAGAGTGCTCCTTTAGAGATATGAGGAGGCGCCATTGTAGGGCAAAAAGCAAAGACGACATTGCACAATCAGGAGAGGCAATAAATCTCAGTTCATGTTCTGGGTTTTGACCACCCAAGTGGGATGGTTCACTGTAAGCCATGAAGACGGCTGAGTCCCAGACCAACTCTGCTACTTAACTAGCCCTGTGACCTTGAGCCAAGACCTCAATATTTCATTGCTGAAATTAGGAGCCTAGGTTAAAGGATCTCTAGCCTCCTTTCCAACGGAAAAAATTCTTTGATTCTCATACTGCTTTGTGTTGAGTCCATCATCTTAGAGATCACATAAAGACCTGTTCTAAGCGCTTTATGAATATCGCCTCGTTAACCAACACAACCCTATGAAGTAGGTGCTATTAGTGTTCCCGTTTTATAAATGAGGAAGTTGAAGCCCAGAGAGACCAAGCAACTTGCCCAAGGGCACACAGCTGGTAAGTGGGATTTAAACTCAATAGTTTGCCTCCTGAGTGTTCTTTGTATAAAATGGGTCAGAGGGTTGTTGGCGGGAATAGGGCTCTATTTTAAGAGAAGGCAAGACATAAACCCTAATGAATAAAAACTCAATTCTATCCCCAACCACTTCCTTGGACTAATCCAAAGAGTTAGGGCAGGTACTGTTTTGCTCTCTAAAACAATGCCCAGGGTCATCACCGTTAAGTTCATGCTGGTTACAGCTAGAGTGTCCTCTTCACTTATATTAACTATGGTCATTTGATTGCACAGAATCCTTATTTACCATGGTATTAATTTTAGAAATTTGATACCATCAGTTTTTTAACTTGTTTTTCTAATGGAGGCAGCCATTATTTTTAAACCCCCAAAGGGAAAAGCTGCTAAAGATTTCCATCTGTCTGCAGCAATGACAGAGAATTTCAAAGTTTAAACTTGTGGCCGATAGGCCTGCAGAAGGACTATGTTTGTGCAGCTGTATGACATCCTGATGCACTGACATGAACAATATCCCCTAGACTTGCTGCAGGATATTTAGCAGATTAAATAATGTCACTCTTATTTCGGGTTTAAAGAAACTCTGACTGCGTAGGAAAAGAGTCGCTTTGCAAAAGGAAAATCAATTTTAATGTAAACAAAGGCATTTTAAGTTTTGAATTACTTATCACTATAAGCAAAGGGTTCTATGAACAGATATGATGGCTGTGCTTAGAAACAGCAAGAAGTTTGCTACAGAGATGAAAAATAAGAACGGAAACAACCAACTTTCTACCTTCCTTCCCTTACGTAACAAGCAATCTCCTACAATAATTCCCAGAGTCTAGGGTGGGAGCAGGTCATGGTGCATGGAGGGTGTGCTGAGTTTATGAAAAGGAAGAAAACGTCGACACATTTCCAGTGGACAAACTACCAAGTGAGAGAGAATTTCACCTCCTCTATGTTAGGATAATGACCACTTGGTTTATGCTGAGCATATGCATTGGGATGAAATTTTAGGGGAGAAGCTGGCAGACCTTATATATAAACTGTAAAATAAAATCAGGGCCGGCCCTGTGGCTTGGTGGTTAAGTGCGCGCGCTGCGATGCTGGTGGCCCGGGTTCGGATCCCGGGTGTGCATCGAGGCACCACTTCTCCGTCCATCCTGAGGCCGAGTCCCACATACAGCAACTAGAAGGATGTGCAGCTATGACATACAACTATCTACTGGGGCTTTGGGGGGAAAAAATAAAATAAATAAAATCTTAAAAAAAAAAAAATAAATAAAATAAAATAAAATAAAATGAAGTTTCAGATTGTTAAGTGGCTAAATTTTGCCTCAGACAAAATTATGAAAAATCTCCCATAGAGGATGAATGTAACAGAAGCATTATTAGAATAACACATTACATCTGGACCAATATCTTTACATCAAAAGGCTGATGGATAAATAAGATCCCGAGAAGCTACATATAATGTGACTCTAGTCCAACAGCTCCCTGGCAGTCACAGCAAGATCTATGAAGAGACTGGGGGCCACACGTAGAATTCTGGACTATCTACACAAAGCAGAAATGAAACCTACAGGCTTACGCAATGGAAAGCAAGACACTGGGAGATGCATGCTCCAGCCTTATACAACGGAAAACAGGATGCTGAGAGGAGAATTTATGTCAACTCATCATAGAGTCCCCAAGGCACTCAGTTTTATATCCTTGTCGGTCCGTTAAGAGGCGACTGCAAAAACTCAGGCATCTGAACTTGGACAGGAGCACTGAAAACGGATTGGAAATGATGAATGGATCCAAGGGACATTGAGGAGGGAGAAGCGAGGAGGCTGAGGAACTGCCTGGAGAAGTCACAGAAAACTCCATGGCCAGAATCTCTCTGAGGACATGGGATGTCAAGGGGAGAAAAAGACTTGGAGAAAAGACCTATGGCTTGTGTTCAGGTACCATGAACTTCAGGTGCTGGAAGGACATCCAGGGGAAGATGTCCAGCAGAGAGTCAGAAATGCGTTATTGGCACACTAGCAAGAAGTCAACATTGAAATTATTTGGAAGAGTCTTCCAAACAACAGTGGCAGTTGAGGCCAACGGTACACTCTTAGGGAATGATTACCTTTAGGAGGCAGTAGCTTGACGCAATAAAGAACTCGGGACTTCTTTTGTACTGAGAACCTTCAGGTAGAGGAACAAGTTTCATTTATTTATTTGTTTTAAAGTCACAAAGTGTGGGGGATACTCAAGGGCTGAGGGGAGAGAGCCTGAAGGGAGGGAGAGAGTGAAGATCCAAGAGAGAACAGACTAGCCACGTGGAGACTGAATTTCCTTAGGATAACAGCAAGATTTCGAGTGCAGAAGGAGAGCCTGAACTTCATCTGGTGAATATGAGGAAGGGACCAGGTAATCAGGAGATGATGACAGCAGCAAAGAGATGTGAAGAGAAACTCAGGAGCATGGCATGTACTTCAAATGAGAATACACACAATACTGGAACAATATAGGCAGGAATGGCCATGGGGAGTGGATTGAATGTCAACAATGAGGGGTCAAGGAGAAGGGAGCTACCAATACAGAGAGTCACCAGGGAAGAGTTGCCAAGGAGAGGTGGGTTCCAGACAAAATGAAGAACAGGAGGAAGGAGAAGTCCACAAAAAAATGAGGATGTAGAAAATCTATTTATGGTGGAATGGAGCCATTCATTCCTAATTAATTTACTGAGCAACTATTATACACAAGGTAATTTACTGAGCAACTATTATACACAAGGTAATGCCATAATGGTGAGCACAAATGGATTGGATCTCTGCCCATAGGTGGCTTACAGTCTATGAGGGAGACTGACATTATTCAAGCAACCATCCATTCCAATACAGAAATACAGCATGTAGTGCGAGCACAGGGGGCCTGGGGGTCTGGCGGGCTCTCATGGTGGCAGTTGAGTATTAGTTCCAGTGACAGGCATGGCATGAAATGGTCTCCGAGTTCTGAGTTGAAATTCAGGGTAAAATTGTTTGAGTGTTACAGAGGTTTAGTCTAGTTTCATAACGTTGCTTAAAAGGTAGAAATACCCTGTCCAAATGAAGCAGGAAACCACTTAAAAGTCACTGAAAAGCAATGGATTAACATTCCTTAGTTTGTACACTTAATTCTCTAGAGAGAGAGGGAGGGAGGGAGGGAGAGGGCGAGAGAGAGAGAAACAATTCCATTAGTTGTTTTTAAAAAAAATAATTTTATAATAATGATGCCTTTAGGGTTGATTTTAATTTTTTTCTCCAATATAGTCACTAAGGATATCCCACTTACAAGATGTTCTATTTTGATTTCTTTCTTTAAAATGGCAAGTGTGTTAGGCAAGCATTCCAGAGAACGAGTTGTACCAGCAGGACTTGGGTATAAGACCACACAGAAGCCTCTGAATCCAATTAGTGCTCCATCAAACCAACCAGATTATTCCAAAATTCTTTCCTGATATAATTTTTATTAAGATTTTCAATACTAGCCTGAAGGAATGTTGAATGTGTACTAGAATGATGAAAAAAGTCCATAGCTTGAACTTCAGAAGTAACTAGTTGCAATTCACTGATTTTTCCAGAAGTCATAAAATAATTTTTAATTGTTGTGATTAAGTGAGTAGGGAAAGAAAAAGATTGCCTTTTCAAGGGGCAAGTATATGAAGGAAAAGTAATATTCCGTCCTTCTAGATCAGGAGTCCATAAGGACAAGGGCCAAAAGGGTTTTATTCTTGGTGGTGCCCCCACCTTGTGCCTAGGCCACTGAAGGTACTTAGTAAATATTCACAAAATGAACAACTAAATCATGGACAAATGTTTGGCAATAATGTACAAGGCCTGGCCTAACTAGGCTATGATTTATTTTAGCAGGTCTTTAGATTTTTTCACACAGAGGAAATTGTTTCCAACAGTGCCTTCCTGTAGAATTCCAAATATTTTGAAAGATAATATAACAAATGCTAAAGTTTGAAATTGAGAAAATAGCAAAGCCAGCAGGAAGGATGATTAACACTCATAAGAATGGTACAGACATAGCTGACAAATTTTTCAGGTGAACAAAGGCTTAATTGCTGCTTACTATGTAATTTTAAAAAGACAATCCATCAGAGACAAGTTGGAATAATTTATATGTGAAGTAATCCGTTAAGAACTTTCTATTTTCACACAGTGATGAGTGGTGAGAATTCATTTTTTCAAGAGCTACCCCTCCACGCACCCCACATGGACATTCCCTTCTTCCTTCTCTGAACACTCTACACACATTAGGCATCTCAGAGTTTTCTTCAGTCTTGACCTTCTGTGTCCTAACTGGGGAAGTCAGGAAGGCAATTTCCTGTCATAGTAAAGAAACTAGGTGACGTAAATCATCTAACTCAATTGGAACTGAATCCACATTGCTTTGGTTTTTCCATTCTTTTTAGGCATTACACGTGAGAATTTGAATCTCTTGGAAAACTATAAAACCGTATTTTTAGGAAATCCAATTCTTTCATAATATAACATTATTATGGATATTTAGCTCCGTATTGATGCTTTAGACTTCTGCTTCACTAAATACATAGAAACTGGTAGAATTACAAGGCCCTTTACACAGTGGTCCAGTGTCATGGTGGCAAATATCTGACTATATAATGTGACATGCTCAATTATTAGGCATCATTCTTTAAGACTGGCAACGAGCAGCAAGTTTTTGCTTCAATCTAAACAGAAAACATCTCCTCTCCTATCTCAACACTCAACTGAGAATCGAGTATCTCCCTTTATACCAGTATCTTAAGGGGAGTAAACACAGAGGGAGAGATGATTGACACTTGCGTTGCTCTATATTAAAACTTCCAGAGAAGAAAGAAAATGTTTTGTTTTGTTTAATTCTTTAGCTTATTTGGCACCTTGGTAACACTCTGTATATGCTTAAAAAAACAGAAAAAATTAGTCATTTTAAGTGTAAACACAGACCTGTGAGTACCGTAGAGGAGAAACACATGCTTTGGGGCCAGAAAGACTTGAATTTAATAATCTCTTCCTCCACATCCTAGCTGGTAACCTTGGGCAAGTCATTCAACCTTTTGGAGTCTTTTCCTCATCCGTAGAACGGAACAGTCTAACTTAGCATTTGGGTTGTTGCTAGGGTTAACAGAGATGACGTACGTAAAGGGTCATACTGCCCACCAACATTCAAGAAAGGTCAATTCTTTCCACTTCTACTCCCCACCCATGCAAGCGCAAAGGGGGCTGTTAAGAGGTTTAGAAAGTAATAAATGATAGAAGTGGATTATTTATGATCTGGAGCAACTGGGGCAGTGAAATTTCTTTGAAAGGTATTTCCCTGGTCTTCTAGAGGTCTCACGAAAACAAAAACACAGCACCCCCCAAGGTAGACTCTTGCACAGAGCCAACTGTGTTCTCCACTGGTCTCAAGACAATTGCTGGGAGCTGCTGAGACCAAGTAGCACTCCAGGGAAATCTCCATTATCCTATAGCAGAAATGCCCTGGGCTAAGGAAAGGAACAAAGCAAGCAGGCTGACATCACCTACAAGAATAGGAGAGAGTAGCTAGAACCGGACATGGCTCTCTTTTGCACCAGCTGGAAAGTCGCACAATTTATTTTTACACTTGCACCCACAAAAAATAAAAAAATTAAGTAAAAAAAAACAACAACTATTTTATTCAAAAGATTGGTTGCTTACTTGGTTAACGCAACACTTAGTGAATCATGTTGAAAATCCAGTTATGGAACTGTCTACTTCTAGTTGGGCTATAAGTTGTTGCTTTAGGTTTTTAGAAAAGCCTGAACTCTATGCGTTGCCATAGCTGCCAAACACAGGAAGTTGCATTTTACCCGTTTCCAAATATGCTTAATGTCAAAATCTAAAGAAAAAATAGTTCCGTTTCATGATTCAGTTAACTTTAGAGCCTTTATAGTTACGGCCATCTTTAAATTCAAAGTAAATACCTGAGTCCTGAAGGACTCCTATTTACTGAGAATTGTTATCTGCTAGACTGCCTAAGAAATCATTATAGACGGGGCCTCTGTTTATTCTGCACCATCACTTTTTGAGATCTAACGGGAACTTTGCACTCTTTCTCTTTGCCCCCAGAACTGGAGTACCCAGCAATAAAAATAAGGTTGGACTGGCACTGAAAAATGACAATTATTAATTAAATCCTTATCAGTTATTTCCATTGTACATAGTAAGACTTCATTTTCAGACCTTAGGAAATCGAATTTTGAATCTGAAATATCAAAGTTGGATCCAAGTCAAGCGCCATCACTGGAAAGAACACCAATGTTCTGTGACTTATAACCCTCCTTGGTTTACGTGTTCAGCAGATTCTACGCTGCAAAATGCCTTAAAAGACTAAAGTGACAGAGTCACCACTAATGGGTGTGGAGGCTTGGCTAAGAGTTCCTGCACGCCGCCCCTGCCCACCCCATCACTATTTGGATTCAGATCAGGGCCCAGAAGAACTGGGTCTTGCATATGCAGCTTTTTGGCAATGTTTTCTATCTCAGCCATCTTCAGATCTAACTTACTTCTAGGAAACTCCTGGTCCAAAAGATGCCTAATAAATTACATAATTTCTGAGGTTACTGGGAAGTTTTAAATCCTCTTAAAAGAGGCTACAGGGGCCAGCCCAGTGGTGTAGAGGTGAAGTTGGCGCACTCCGCTTTGGCGGCCTGGGGTTTGCAGGTTCGAATCCTTGGCGCGCACGTACTCACTGCTCATCAAGCCATGTGTGGTGCCGTCCCGTATACAAAATAGAGGAAGATGGGCACAGATGTTAGCTCAAGGCTAATCTTCCTCACAAAAAAAAAGAAAAGAAAAAAAGAGGATACAGGATTGCTAGATTCTGACACACCCAAATCTTACTTGTGTGCTTAAATGGCTTGAGGGACCTGTTCCATTTAAACAAAGAAATTTTGAGCCTCAAAGAGGTGAGTGTGTTTCTGAAGCACTATCTTCATGTCCTGTGAGAGGATGAGCAAGTCCATCCAAACTGTCCATCCCAGTGAAGAGTTTCCTGTGAAATTTAACACGAGGTAGGAAGGCATCATCGAAAGCCGGCTAGGTGTTTTGCAATGTGTATAGGATAAAATACAAATGTGTTTAGTTACACATGAATCATCTTTGAATTAACAGCCTGATTCATCAAGAGCTGCTGTATTTTCTGGCAAGAACATGCGTGTTCTGGCTTTACTTTGACAGGTATTTAAATACTATCTTTCTTTAGCATCTCTATTCATTTTCTTTCTTCTCTTACCAGCTTTTTGTGAAGAGACAAGTCACTCTGCTGAATATCAAACACATCTCATACAATGAAAGCATACAGAGTAAGGAAAATCAAACACAGAAAAGAAAAAATATCTATGTGGTGACATTTGGGAACAAAACATTTCTCTAAATAGAATGCTTCATATGCAGCGACCTCAAAGATTTTAAAACCAGTCAGGTGATACATATACAGTTGCTGACTACACTGGGATTAGAATCTGGCTAAGCAGTTTTGAATTTGTTTTTCTCAGAATTACTCAATCAATATGGTGCTCCGATCACAAGATCCTGGTGATTATTTCTTACACAATTATGGCAAAAATATAATGATCACACAGACCATTTCCTACCGTTACCCCATATACTCTTTACATTCTATGCTTCACCTCTTAAGTGGCGCTGCCTAGTAACATCGGTTGATTCCCATTACTGAAAACCACCTTCAGTGCATCATCTTACTCGAGAGGAATATGCAGCATTGTTGGAGGTGAGCAGGGAAGGGGCTGTAACCTGTTAAGGCGTGGAATTCAAAAAACCAGAAAAAGACAACGGACTCAATGTGTTTATGGGCCATTGTGAATGGATCCCAGTTTGTAAACTGGTTTTAAGGACGTTGTTATGGGCTGAACCGTGTCCCTCAAAATTCATATGTTGAAGTCTTAACCCCAAGTACCTCAGAATGTGACTGTATTTGGATATAAGGCCCGTAAAGAGGTAATGAAGGTAAAATGAGGTCATACAGATGGGCTTTAATCCACTACAACTGGTGTCCCCTCATAAGAAGATAAAGTTTGGACACAGACACATGCGTGCACAGGGGAAAGACCATATGAGGACACAGGCGACAGGCAGCCATCTGCAAATCACGGACAGAGGCCTCTGAAAAAAATCAAAGCTTAATCTTGGACTTCTAAATTCTAAGTCCTAAGTTCTTGGACTCCAAAACTGTGAGAAAATAAATTTTTGTTGTTTAAGCCATCCAGTCTGTGGTAATTTCTTATGGTAGCCCCAGCCAACTAATATAGACATTTACCATTGTCTGGAAAGCTATTTGCTCCTACATTGAAGGTAGACTGAACATGTCACCTGGTTTTCAGCCTCACTTCCACCTATCTCCACCAAAAAGAGGGGAAAACAAGGGTTCTTTAAAGCTTCTGGCATGATTACTTGATAATAGCTTTATAAATTAAAACATCATCGTTTGAAAAATGAGGTATACGTGTGTTCTGACACTCTGTGGTTGGACGAGTCAAGAGGATTCAGTTGTTAAAAAGTGTACAGTTCTAGATTTTTTTTTTTAATTTCAAGTTTGATTTTATTCTTTTCATGTTTTCTTTAAAAAATTGGCAGCCAAGTACTTTCCAAGCGACGGAACACGAGCGGTGCACATATGTATACAATTCCGTTTTAGAAGACTTTAGGAAAATGAAACACAGCTCAGTTAGGCCCACAGGAACATTTGACATGAGCTCAGTTTTAACTCCTTCTAGCTTATTCCAAGTTTCCATCCACAGCCAGCCCGGCAGGTCAGCGCAAGTGAACTTACAGAGGTAGGAGAAATTTTGCAAAAACACAAAATCCCTTTAAATAGATGAAATGGGCAAGAGCAATTCTGAATCACGCTGTCAGGTTGCCCTTCTCAGTCCTGTGGGTTTCCCAGCTGTTGTCAGAAACGTTTTTATTCTGGAAGGAAGGTCCAAGGCAATGCTCAGCAGGCCCTCCTCAGAACACCTTAGACAAACAACAGCGGCCTTCCTCCAGAGGCTCAGAAACTCCTTAGAAAAAGCTTTTAAGAGATCCCAATTAAGACTGACTGGAATTTACTTCACATTGGGCAATGCAAAGTACTACAAATAGGCACCATGCTAAAACGAAAGACCCCTGAAGGACAGAGGCAAAAATAAAAAGCCAAACGTTTCCAAAAAGGAACATAGCACAAGAATTTTTATGTAAATGATTGCTTCCCTTTGGAGTTTTCAGAATTCACTGCCCACATTTCTAAAAGAGAAAAGGGCTCGGCCTGCTGTTTAGAAATACATTTTATTAAAATCTTTCTTGCAGTCCCTCCCACTCATTATTAAACAGCTGTTTTCATCAGCGCCCTGTTCTTTGACTTTGGTTCCTAGTGAAGTAATTAGCAGGCGGCTACCTCAGATGAAGTTCCCAGGGGTCTTCCTGAAAAGCACAGAGTTGAAATTCTGTGTTCTTTCTTTAAACAGTAATTGCCATGCTGCTGATAACCTCTTTCCCTTCTAAGGTAACTACATTTAGCTCAAATCTGACTATTGTGGGAAATGAATTTTTTTGCAGCTTATACTAACAAAATGTACGTAAGAGCAAAAAAATTGCTGGCAATGAGATTTTGCCAAAATTGTACATGACAATAGGAACACTTGCTCATGAATAGGACATATTCCTGACCAAATTCATCCAGGCACTGGGTACAGAACATCAGTTTTTTTGAACTGGACATTTTGTAACTCCTACCTCAAGCCAAGAGAAGAGATACATTGTCAGTGAAGAGAAATTTTCATCTGAAGCCCCCTTTTAGATACTACTGCTAATCTCCAAAGGACGCCTTGCACCTTAAGAATCTTCTGGAATGTCTATTGAAAACCTAGATTCTGAGACCCTTCTCCAAAAGATTATGATTTTGCTGGCCTAGAATATGGAGCCCAGAAATTAGTATTTTTACCAAGCATAATAGGTAATTCTCACAATCGAGCAAGTCTGTGAAATACCAACCTTCAGTTTGTAATACCCTAGCATTTTGTCAGGACTAGTACCCACAAAGGATGATGCATCCTTAAAACAAAACACACAAAAATACAGGAAAACTACAATTATTCTATATAGACCTCAAATGTGAATCTTTTCAAAAATATAGCAGATTATTATCATAGTAAACATATTTCTAAATTAGTCAACTCAGCTATAAAACTTTTAAACTTTCATAAAATATTTTTTAGACCATCACCACAAAAGCAGGTGGAAGGTAAGTTCTTATGTGACAAGCATCCAACAAAGTCATTGAAATTAATTAAAAGCCATATGCTAAAGACTAAGAATTAGTCTTCTACATAAAGGGAAATGTTCATTGTGATTTATTATAAGTGATGGTGGTGTTTGTGCCTATTACAGCAAGTGTGCTTTACTATCTTATGATCCAGCCAAATTATCAACCAAGTAGGAAGCCAGAATAAAAACCCTTTCTAATACAGGGTCTCAAAACATGCTCCATAAGCTCTTCTCAAGAAGCTATCTGTGTGCTTTGCCAAAATAAAGAAACAGATCCAGAAAAAAATAAGACGTGGATCCAGCTGTCTGGAAATCCAACACAAGAGGGAAGTGGAAGGAGTCCCTGGGATGATGAGAGAGATCCCAGGGTAACGGCTGGGCAGTAGGCTTAGAGGAAACCCAGTCCAAATTGGAGTAGGGCAAAGACTACAGACAGACGTCTTAGAGACGAGCTTGAAAAATAACGAAAGTGTTTGAACATATTGAGAAGAGATTTACACGACTAGGGAAAGGTTTGGGCATGAAGATATAGGACCCTTAGCAAGCAAACAGAAACAGAAGGAACAAGTAATCATGGTTTACCACAAGGCTTAGCTGTTGTTAGCTTTTACGTAGTTGTACGGAATACTGATGGAATCAGAAGCACCAAAGACGAATGCTGGAAAGATGAGAACACTGGAGGATGGGAAATGTGTGATGGGGCAGGGGCAGGGCTCTGAGGGGGTCTCAAAAGGGAGCTATATCTTCAATTTCCATACTGTGGGGTCAGTAATAATGTGTCAAGCTGAACAACCAACAAATAGCCATGTTTTGTTGTTAGTGCCGTCCAGTGGATTCTGACTCCTAGCGCCCTGTGGACAGCAGAGCAGAACCCTGCCCGGTCTTTTTGCACCATCTTCTCCCCTTCCAGCACTCTATCAGACAATAATTACCAAAGTCAGTACGCTATTCGGAGACTGGAAGTAAATATTAAAGAATCAGTTTAAACAACTCTAGGTTTCTTGGATGCCACTTAACTTTCCACTCAGTTCCTATGGCTCTACTAATACGCAACCTGGCCAAACAGAGCTATTCATCGTTTTGACAAATAGTTTTTGTGTCAGGCATATATCTAGGAAGAAGACAGTGGGGAACAAGACAGATAAGTCCCTTAGCTCCCGGAGCTCAGGTTCTAGTGAAGGGAGACAATGAACAAACAAAACGAACAAGATAATCTGAGTGATCAGGACAAGGGAAGAGCAGAGAACTGACTGAGGGGTGGGCAGACTATTCTGGAGAGGGGTGGGCAGGAAAGGTCTCTGGGAACGGGTGATGCTGGGGCTGAAACACGGAGCCAGCTTTGTAATGAGCCGGGGGAGAGTGTCCCAGAGGTCCTGGAGAAACAGGGAGCACAACTGCCAAGGTCACAGGTAAGAGTGAGCCTTGTGAGATGACTGAAGAAGGCAGCGAAGCCGTGGCATGGGGGTGGGGGCGGGTTGAGGGAAAGAGGTGGGAGATCAAGTCAGAGAGGTGGGCAGGGATCAGGAACCAACCACACAGGATCACGTACGCCTCGAGGACCGTAGTGTGAAATCTGCATTTCATTCTAAATGCAATGGGAAGACATAGGAAGGTTTTGAGTAGGGAAGCAACTTGATTTATGTTTGTAAAAATGACTTCAGGAGGCCAGCCCAGTAGCACAGTGCTTAAGTTTGCACGCTCTGCTTCACTGGCTCAGGGTTTGCAGGTTCGGATCCCGGGCGTGGACCTACACCACTCATCAAGCCTTGCTGTGGTGGCGTCCTGCATACGAAATAGAGGAAGACTGGCACAGATGTTGGCTCAGGGCGAGTCTTCCTGAAGCAAAAAGAGGAAGACTGGCAACAGGTGTTAGCTCAGGGCTGATCTTCCTCACCAAAAAAAAAAAAAAAAGACTTTAGCTGTTGCATGGAAAATGAATTGCAGAAGGTTGATAACAGAAGCTGGACACCAGCTCGAGTCCACTGCAGCTGTCCATGCGATGGACGGCCAGGGCTTGGATGGTGGCAGTAGGGAGGGAGAGGAATGAGTGGACTTGAGATACATTTTGAAAGAAAAAAGGAAAGGGGATGCTGATGGATCAATGTGGAGAGGAAAGGGAAAACCGAAGGATGACTCCTAGATTCTGGCTAGAATGAGTGAGTGGTTGGAGGTATCATTTGGTGAAATGTAGAAAGTCAAGGGAAGAACCGGTTTGGAGGGCAAAGTCAGCCTTCTGTGTAGACCTGCTTCCTGTGCTATACGTGATACATATTTGAGCCCGGAGCATGAGGAGAGGCAGAGATGCAGATACAAATTTGGGTATCGCCCTCCTCCCATTTCTCCAGCCACCCCCCAGGTCAGGCGTTCACTTCACCTTGCTGGATTACTGAGCCTACCTCTTGGTCCCACCTTCAGTCTCCCCCACGAAGTCAATACTGCAGGCAGCAGGCAGATTTACCCCATCGAAGCAAAGCTCTATCATTTCTCTCATTTGATAAAGAACCTTCAGTGGTTCCCACCACCTGTGTCTTGCAGTCTTGCCTTCCACCCGTCTCCATCTCAGCCTGAATTCTGGTCCCCCTTCTGTACTTTTCAGTCTTCCTAACTTGCCCTCTCATTTCTCTGGGGGTCCCTTCTTTCCCCCCCTCATTTCTGTACATCTCCACTAAGTACGCTCTACCTAGGCTCGGACCCTTGTGGGCAGGGTCTGTATACGATTTATCTTTGAATCTTCCCCCTACAGCCTTACACAGTGCCTGACACACAATTACTTCAGTTCAGGAACTGTTTATGAGATGCAAGTGCTACTCTTTTCTCCTTAATATCTCCTCACAGAATGAGCTGATCTGCCAGAATATACCTGCCAAGCACACACAAGCACAGCTTTCTAGGATCTTCTTAAACAAAATACCTCTTCAGTCCTTCCTTTGTCAACCTGAGTGTTAAGTGTTGGAATGTTATACTTGCCAGAAGGTTTATATGCATAAAAACATCCAGCCCCTTGAAATGAAAATAAATGGAGAAGTAGTTTACAACTATAAATAATAATGGTTGGACCCAACTTTTAAGCAATGTTATTTGCCCATTCCCTTCTGAGGAACAAAAACTGTTGTTTTTGGGTTTTGTTGGCCTGCTTCAGATGGGAGTGGGGGGGGGGGGAAGCAAGAAATATTTATTTTCTTAAGACTCTTTCAACCTCAATATTACTTTACATAAGTTTTACTTGAGTCCTCACTAATACGAATCTTTACTCCCAAGAATAGAGACTCACAGCCTGTTACACTAAAGTCCCCCAAGACAAGAAAACACCATGTTGGAACTTTTCTTCTATTCAAATTAAAGAGGCTTAATTAGAGAATCAACAATCCCAGTTGCTTATCTCCTTCCCTTCTGCAGTAAGTAGGCAAAAGGTGAAGTCTGACTCGCCCATTGGTGGTGAACCTTTCAGACTGCTGAAGAGAAAATAAATTTAAGCTAAAAATGTTTGGGATCTTACTCATTGACCGACCTGAGGAGCTATGGACCAAAGAGAAGTAGTTGAGGTTTGAACTTTTGCTCATTTTCTTTCTCTCCAAGTGAGTGACATTTGCATCGATCAAACAGACTAAGAAGAAAGTTAAACCTCAAAGAAGATGGCTACATCAGGACCTACATTTTTGCTTTCATCATTGAAGTCACAAGGAAAAAAAATAAAACTGGTTGAAAAACAGCCATTGAAATTAAAGCTGAGTCAGAGTCCACGACAGCTAGAGAAAAACTAATGCAGTTGTGGGTCAGCTCACGGCTTTAACTCTGGTGGCGGTCCAGGTGGACACTGGATATGGAACCCCGGGCTCTGATCAGGTCCAAAGCAGGGGACAGCTGTGACGTCCACACTACGTGAATTTCCTCTCTCTCTCTGTCCACATAGATTTTTCTTTATGTACTTTTTTTTTGGTGAGGAAGATTAGCCTTGAGCTAACATCTGTTACCAACCCTCCTCTTTTTTGCTGAGGAAGATTGGCCCTGGGCTAACATCCATGCCCATCTTCCTCTACTTTATATGGGACACCGCCACGGCATGGCATGATGAGCGTTGTGTAGGTCCACACCCAGGATCCGAACCTGCGAATCCCAGGCCGCCAAAGTGGAGCTCAAGAACTTCACCACCACGCCACCGGGCTGGCTCCTTTATGCACAAATTTTAAAAATAGAATCATATTACTTTAAAGCCTGCCTTTTCCCATTTTTTATTTACTATGAAAATCACTTTTCAAAAATGTTTTTACATAATTTTTAAATGGCTTATTCTATTATATGCCTATATCCCAATTAACTCAACAAATCTCTTTGTTGTTTAACTATTAGTCATTTCCAACTTTTGGCTTTGATAAACATTGCTCCAGTGAGCAAGTAATTGTTTCCTTTACAATACACTTCCAGAAGTGAATCTGCTGGGTCTGACTGTATGCACCTTTAAAAATTTTTTTTTTTAATTTTTTTCTTTTTTCATGAGGAAGATAGGTCCTGAGCTAACATCTGTTGCCAATCTTCCTCTTTTTGCTTGAGGAAGATTGTCCCTTGACTTAACACCCGTGCTGATCTTCCTCTATTTTGTATGTGGGACACCACCACAGCATGGCATGAGCAATGCATAGGTCCACACCTGGGATCCAAATACAGGAACCTGGGCCGCCAAAGTGGAGTCCACGAACTTGACCACTACACCACCAGGCTGGCTCCTGTATGCCCATTTCAAGGTTTTTAGTACATACATTACCAAGTTGCTTGCCTGTAAATTGTACCAATTTCAACTACCACAAGACAATCATTTCCTGGGAATCATTCTTTTTAATGTTTGTTAAATTCACAGGTGAGCAATGGCATTCATTTTTTTTTCCATTTAATTGCTTCAACTTTATTTCATACACCGATAGGTCCGTCACTTAACATTTCTTCTTTAGTCAAGTAACGTGGGCAAGTTACTTAATTCTTGGGCTTCAGTTTTCCTTATCTGTAAAATGCGGATATTAACAGTAGTTGCCCTATATGGGTGTTGTGAGGATTAAAAAGTTAATTCAGGGCCAGCCTGTTGGCGTAGCGGTTAAGTGCACGCACTCCACTTTGGCAGCCAGGGGTTCGCAGGTTCGGATCCCGGGCGCAGACCAATGCACCACTTGTCAAGCCATGCTGTGGCGGCGTCCTATATAAAGTAGAGGAAGATGGGCACAGATGTTAGCTCAAGACCAAGCTTCCTCAGCAAAAAGAGGAAGATTGGCATCAGATGTTAGCTCAGGGCGGATCTACCTCATAAAAAATAAAAGAAAAATTAATTCAAGCAAAGCACTTAGAACAGTTCCTGACCCGTAGTGAGTTCACAATTATAGCCATTAGATATTTTGAAAAATGCCTGTTCATATTCTTTGCTCATTTTTTAATTTGAGCGTTTACCTTTCTCTTATTGATTTCTTTTTCTTACTGATTTTTAAAAGGTCTTAGTACATTAAGATACTAATCATTTTCCATAAACAATGCAAATGTTTTGTCAACTTTATGATTTCCTTTTGCAATTTGCTGATGATGGATTTTTTGCTAAGCAGAAGTTTAAAACTTTAATATCATTAAATTGTTCACTTTAAATCAGAATAAATTACAGAGATCAAACATTCAAATACGAGAAAAACAGCAAAGGAAAGCATGCTTCTTAATAACTCTAGTTTGTCACAAAGAAAAAGATTGATAGATTTGACTCCATAAAAATGTAGAGTTTTTATATTAAAAAACCATAAATAAACAGAAGAGGTAAGAAAAACACAGATAAATATTTACAATATATGATAGACATAAGGCTCATCTCCTTAACATACAAATCTGTAAGAAAAGAAAACATAAAATAACAAAAGGCTATAAATAGGTAATTCAGAGAAAAAGAAATTCAAATGGCCTACTTTATTCATAATCAAAATGAGATTACGTTTTTACAAATAGATTTACAAAGGTTTTTAAAAGTTAATTACACACAACATTGTGGTCATGTACAGTTATGCAGAGTGTTCACTGCACAAGGACATCTAGGCAAAGGAGAGTTGGGACTCAATTCCTGCTAATATTCCATTTGTTAAACCATGTGCCTGCAGGGCTGCCTCACCCAGAGAGAGGAACTTGTGTTTCTCACAAAACATGATATGGTCTAAGAGAGACCCTGATACGCAGTGTTGGTCAGAGAGCATAGAAAAAGGAATTCTCATATAGTGAGCAGATATACTGATACAGCCTCTCTGAGAGTAATTTAAGCCTATCAAAATAAAATATACAAATCTTTTGATCCAGCAATTCCACTGCTAGGATTTTACTGGTACATGTAGTTCAGGATGTTTAGATAAGGATGTTCATTTCAGCATTGTTCATAATAGCACACACACAAAAAGAACCCAGAAACAATATAAAAATACAAACATAAAATACAAAAACATAATAGATTCTTTTAAAGGAAATTATGATATATCTACATATTATAATATTGTTTATAGGATTAAAGAGATCAACACAGAATATTTTCAAGTTATATTACACGAAAAACTCAAAGTCTAGAGCAGAAAGTATAATATCTCTTGCTTGTGTTTTGATAAAGATATATATATGAATGAAAACTGGTGTGAAAAAAAAATTGTTCATGCTGGGTTATAATTGGGAAGGGACTGGGGGTCTGGGAGGGAGTAAAACTCACTTTTATCCTGAACTATCTTATAAAGTTTGACTTTTGACCATGAGCATATTATTTTCATTAAGGAAAATAAACTCTATCCATTTCCACTTTTATATATTTCTTCTTATACTGGATTTACAAGGAAATGGGTCAATATCCAAGGCAGGACAAATCTAAGGCCCTGACCAAAATGTGGAAACCCAGAAACACACATAGATGCAGGTTCTATCATGGCCCAGGTGTGATTCTGCATACTTTATTCACTTGCTCCCTTGTCTCCCAGAAAATGAGAGGAGTGGCTTTGTCTGCCCTTTGTCTACTAAGGCAAAGCAGCCACGAGCTGGTCTGTGGCACAGTGGAGGTGGGGTGCGGCTGAAGAAGACTGGAAGAAATAGCTACTAGATTCAGATACCACCCTTCAGACAACAGAGCCAAAGTAACATGCAATTCTTGAAGTAAAAAAGAATAAAAATAATATATATCTCTCATTCATATAATCACTGGCTTAAAGTGATCAGGCTGTTCATTGAGAATATTTGTTGATTCACTCATTTGGTCAACAAACATTTATTGTGCCCAATCTACCATTCCCTGTACCTGGCAATGGGAATATTAGAAGTCTCAAGCCTTCTCGGGCATGATGCCAGAAGCAGTGAAACAACTCTATTTGGGGTTTTACCTGTTTAGCCTGTGCTTAGAAATAATGGATCTAATCCTCAACAAAATACTAGCAAACCAAATCCAGCAACGTATAAAAGGATTCTACACTATACCCAAGTAGGCTTTATCCCAGGAATGCAAGGTTGGTTTAACATCCAAAATCAATTAATGTAATATGCCACATTAAGGGAAAGAAGGACAAACCATATGATCATCTCATGGAGGGAAAAAAGCCTTTGACAAAATCCAACATGCTTTCATGATAAAGACGTTCACAAACTAGGAAGAGAAGAGAACTTTTTGATAAATGGCACCTATGAAAAACTCACAGCTAATATGACACTTAATGGTGAAAGACTGATTGCTTTCCCACTTAGATCAGGAACAAGACAAGAATGTTCACTCTTGCCACTTCTATTTAACATTATACTGTATAAGGAGTGAGGGCAACTAGACAAGGAAAAGAAATAACAGGCATTCAGATTGGAAAAGAAGCAAAATTATCTCTATTTGCACATGACCTTGTATACAGTACGATCCTATATACAGAAATCCTAAAGAATCCACTAAAAATAACCAGGACTAAAAAGTGAGTTCAGCAAGTTTTCAGGGCAAGACCAATATACAAAAATCAATTTATATATATCTATACACTAGCAAAGGACATTCTGAAAATGAAATAAGAATACAATTTGACTTACAATAGCATCAAAAATAACAAAATATTAGGGATAAGCTTAACAAAGGAAGAGCAAGACATACACTGAAAACTACAAAACATTGTGGAAAGAAATCAAGGAAGATCTAAATAAATGGAAAGATAATTGTGTTTATGGAGTGAAAGACTTCCTATTGTTAAGAGAGCAATATTATTCAAATTGATCTACAAGTTCAACACAGTCCCTATCAAAGTCCCAGCTGGCTTTTTTGCTGAAATTGACAAGCTTATTGTGAAATTCATATGAAAATTCATGGGGACCAGAATAGCCAAAAGATTCTTGGAAAAGAAGAACGAAGTTAGAAGACTCACACTTTTCTGTTTCAAAACGTACTACAGAGGTACAGTAATCCAGCCAGTGTGGCATATAATAGACATATAGATCAATGGAACAGAATTGAGAGTTCAGAAATAAACCCTTATATATACAGTCAATTGACTTTTGACAAGGGCACCAAGACAATTCGATAGTGAAAGAATCATCTTTTCAACAAATGGTATTGGACAATTGGATATCTACCTGCAAAAGAATGAAATAGGAATCCTATATCACACTGTGCATAAAAATTAATTTAAAATGTATGGCAGACCTAAATGTAAGAGCTAAAACTATAAAACTCTTAGAAGAAAACATAGGTGTAAATCTTCTTGATGTGGGTTAGGCAATGGGTTTCTTAGATATGACACCAAAAATACAAACAAAAGAAAAAAATAGATAAACTAGAAATAATCAAAATTTTAAAATTCTGAGTTGCAAACCATAATATCAAGAAAGTGAAAAGACAATCCAGAGAACGGCAGAAGTATTTGCAAATCATGTATCTGATAAGGGTCTTATATCCAGTACATAAAGAACTCTTATAACCCAATAATAGAAAGTCAAATTACCCAGTTAAAATTGGGCAAAGGATCTGAAGAGACAATTCTCCAAAGAAGTCATACAAATGGCCAATAAGCACATGAAAAGATGCTCAATGTCCTCAGTAACTAGGGAAATGGAAATCAAAACTACCATGAGATACAACTTCACATTTACTAGGATGGCTATAATCAAAAACATAATAATAAGTGTTGATGAGGATGTGGAGAAACTGGAATCTTTACACATTGCTGGAGGGAATGCAAAATGGTATAGCAGCTTTGGAAAACTGTTTGGCAGTTGCTGAAAACATAATATAATATCAACACAGAGTTACCATATGTCCCAGCAATTCCACCTCTAGATACATACTCAAGAGGAATGAAAACATATGTTCACCAATGACTTGTATGTTAAGTTCATAGCAGCACTATTCATAAAGCCAAAAAGCAGAAATAACCCAAATGTCCATCAACTGATGGATGGATAAATAAAATGTGGTATATTCATACAACAGAACATTCTTTGCAAATACAAAGAAACAAAATATCATGCTACATGCTATAAGATACATGCTACAACGTGGATGACCCTTGAAAACATTATGCTAAGTGAAAAAAGCCAGTCACAAAAGGCCATGTGTTGTATGATTCCATTTATATGAAATGTTCATGATAAGCCAATCTACAGAGACAGAGAGTAGATCAGTGGTTAATTGGGGCTGAGGGAGGGGATTGAGAAGGATGGGACTAGGGACTGATGGTGGCACAACACTGTGAATATACTAAAAAACAATGAATTGTACACTTTCCATGGGTGAATTTCATGGCATGTTAATTATTTGTCAATAAAGCTGATTTAAAATATAGAAAAAATGGGTCGGACTGCATGTTTTCAGAAATAATTACTGTCTTCCTAGAGCCCAGAGAAATAGACGCAGCCCTAAGCTGAAAGGTTCAAAAGAACCTGAAATCAAGAGAGTGAAAAGCAAGCTAACTGGTCGTCTATAATGATGATTTTTACAAAAGCCCAACTTGAGTCATGAGTATGAACTATTAAACTCTGTGCTATTGATTTCTTAGACTCAAACAGATTGTCTCCCACTAAGCATTGGATGAGAATGATCTTCCTCACTGTAATCCCTAGCAGCTACTCGAGGCTTCAACAACTAGTAGATGGCTGAGATCAAACAGAACAAGGATCTTCACACCATCTGTAAAGCCCGAGTTAAACAGTTAACAAGGAGGGAGCAGAGGGCTTGACCTTCTCAGATTCCAACGTGAGTCTAAAACTTAGATATGACAACCAAATGTTCTTTTGCTGTCTTTTTCATTTTCATTTAGACTCTGGTGGCAAAACTTCAGGAAAACGGAGTAATGGTAACAGACTTAGAGAACCTAAGTGGACATCACGAGAAAATTGCTCCACTCTTAGAATCCCAAACCTTCAGTCATAACCACTACCATCCCTGAACCGACAAAACAAAACCGAAAAACCCTTTACTCATGGTGTCTGCACTGGTTGCTTCAGTATATACAAACTTTTAATCAACTAAACAGAGGGCCTGCAATTTAAGTATAACACCATGCCACGAGATATTTCTTGGAAATATCTTTCATGGTCAAGCATAACTTTTTGTTTAAATTATTTTGTATAAATAAACTGCACAATATCTCGACACATTCATTTTATTAGGAATTATAGCAATCCGGGTATTTTCTGCTGTACCGGCTAAGAGCCAGGACAGTCACATTTTAGGATTCTATTCTGCCTCTTAGTCATCATTTATGTAATATTCCTCGATATTTACAAAGGAAAATTTCACTTTTCTAATAGTAACCCTAATAATATTTTGTGGCAAAACGACTAAATGCAGGGTAGTACTTTCTGTATACCTGTTGTATTGGAGTATTGACTTAATGCTATGCTTTGCCAGTGCAGAAATTTGAAAATATAACTCTTCCTTGGAATGAAAGGAAAGAAGTCACACTGCTCTAAAGTAAAACAAAGGAAACTAAACCATATTTGCACAAAATAGTTTACTAAATATAAGATCCTAATCAACACCCCCCCAAAATCCCCAAAAAGCCACCAACTTGAAGTCTCTATGTTCTAGAGCTCTGTTCAACCTTGCCATTAACAGAAAGGGAAGGTGTGAATTTTTTTGGATTCTCATTTCTCTCCTTTGCAGAGAGTTCATTCTCCTGGGGCATTCACATAAGCCCCAGCAAAGGTTATGATATTTCAGGGAGTGAAGCTCTGCAATATCAACAAACCCATGTGGGGGGAGGTGGGAAGGAGAGAATGCTATCTAGCTGGAGACATCCTGGAGCTGATTAAAAAAACCTTCATCTGTGCCCTGTCATTTCCTTTCAGCAAGATCCTGTTGATGTTTACACAATTTAAGAAGTGTATCGAATATCTCAAGGAATAACGTAAACAGCCCCCTTGAGGTTTTTTTTAATTGTGGATGGAAAAATATCAAAATGGTACCTTTTTAAGTTTATTTCATTATCCAATCACAAGTAACACCACCAAAAAGTTGTTTATCCCTACACTGCTGGAGAAATGCCAGACGGACCTTCCTTCCCTTTTTTTAAGAAAATGGAAAAAAGAAACTTTAAAACAGGGTATTATGACTCAGAAACGTTACACATGTTTCCATAAAACGAGCTTTAGCCCTCAACAACTGAGTTCATGAGACATATTTCCTTAAATTTTATAGCTTATGTGTCTAACATAAACAAGACAAGTATCCTTTGAAACAATTACGCATATATATATATATTTTTTTTTTTTTTTGGTTAGTTATTAAGTATTCAGCATTCTGCCAGGATAAGAGAAAGCAATCAGCACTTCTACTCCGAAAAAACAAACCATAAATCAGTTGATGACAAGCTTGAAAGAATTCAGTTGTAGTCTGTTCGGAAGCCAAGCGTAAATACAGAAAAACCTGTTGGCGCGTGTATCTTGCTCTCTAAGTTTCGCGTTGTGAAAACACAGTAAATACACGCGAATGGCGTTTCTCGTCAATTTCAGGCTCAGAAGTAATTCCGATCAACACCCCCGCGAGGCATCTCGTCCAGAAAATGGAGCCTGTGCCTTTAAGGTGAAGTCGGCTGGATCCCAAAAGGCATTCCACTACTCCCCGACAAAGAGTTCGGGGGAGCGCCACCTCTCGGGTTCCTCCGAGGGACTGGCGGGGTCGGGGAGCCCGACTGGTCGGGGAGCCCCGGGCTGTCCGGCTGCCCCGGGCAAGCCCCGCGCCCGGCGCGCGGCGGGAGCGCACCGCGCGCGCCCCGGACTCACCGCTGCTAGGCTGCGGGGACAGCGTGGACACCGAGGTCTGGCCCATGTCTGGGGTCGCAGGGCCAGCTCCGGCGATCACGCGGCTCTCCTGCTCCTTCGAGCATGGATCCGCTCGCAGACACTCTTCCCAGCGCTCATTTCCCGGCCTGTGCGCAGCGGCCCGCCGGGTCCCCTCTCCTTCTCCCCCGCGCGGGTCTCCCAGCCCGGCCGGCCGCAGCCGGCGCGGCGGAGCCTGCCCAGCGGATGCCTGTCATTCCTCTATGCAGATTAGCTGGGGTCAGGGGTCACGGGGGCGGCGGGAGGGGGAGAGGGCGAGAGGGAGGGGAGGAGGGGGATGGGGGTGGGGGGCGCAGAGGTGGGGAGGGGAGAGGCCCGGGCTGGTCCAGCCGCGTCCGCGGGGGCTGTGAGACCTGCACCCCCCCAGCGTAGTAGAGAGTTCAGGCGACTCCCGACTCCCGTTCAATTTAAAAGGTTCAATGTCAAATGATCCTTTAGGACTGGAAGAAAAGAAATTAAAGTACTTAGTCACGGTACTTAATTTAAGAAAATTTGTGTCTTTAAAGTTACTGCCTCACATTCTATTGGCAGTATTGCGGCACTCTTAGATGTCTGTTATGGGTGCATTTTTTCTCGTTTGAAAAATTACCTTCCTTGTAACACACAAATCGAAATACAATGATGTACACCTGAAATGTACATAATGTTATAAACCAGTGTTTCCTCAATTAAAAAAAGTTATCTTTCTTTTCACAAATATAATTAAAAAAAAAAAGTAGTGGCCGCAGTCAGGTTGGACAATAAATCTGAATGATGGATATCTGTGTGAGATCAACAAAGTATCCACTTTGCTCTCTACCACCTCAAACTCTAGGATGCTCATCTCCTATATTTCAAAACAATCACTGTGAATACTATGAATGGTAAGGTGTTTAAAATATACAAAAGGTGAAAACAACAGTAATTTATTTTAGAAGCTAATATTCCCTAAAAGTTGAATTAAATTCTACTATAATATCCTATTAAATCTGTCTTCTTAAAAATATGAATAGAAATAAATACTCGGTATTTACAATTGGTGATTAGTACGATGAATAATCTAGATTTATATATTGCATTAGACTGGATGTTGGTTACATAAATGTGTTCACTTTATGAAAATTCATTGAGCTGAATACTCTGCACTTTTCTGAATGTATATATTTCATTAAACAGTAAAAAAAAAAAGTGCAATATATTTAGGTCACTTGCCACAGCTTTCACTTTCTAGGTTATCCTAGACATTCGACTCTAAACTATTAAAAAGCTATATAGTATATATATTTTATAAAATAATAATCTAAGTTATTTAATACTTTAAACATGAAAGTCTTTTTTTCCTAAAGTTTGTATTATTAAGAACATGCAGAGGCTTGCTTTATTTTTTGAAGGACGTTGGCTTGTCTGTTTCATCATAGTTAAGTAAATTGCCCTATTTATTCACATCCAAATAGCTCACCCTCTATCGTAGAGAAGATGTTTTTCCCTAGAATAGTGGGAACAATTATCTACTTCCCTTTGCCCAATTCACTCTTAAGAAACCCTGATCTTTTAATGAAATTGAGGATACACCAAGATGTGAATTCTAATTAGGACAGTGAAATTAATCCTAACTAAATTTCCTTGAAAGTGCAAAAATATTGTGTTTTGGGAACACATCCCACCTGGGAGGGATTCAGCAGTGAGAGTAACCAATTATAATGGCTTTTCCATTTCTTTGCTTTAAGTCGCCTTAAAACAACCACCACAAAAAACCCCAGGTTGTGTTCTCTCAACCTAAATTGAGAAGGGAACTTCTCACTCTTCTCCATTGATAGAGTCTAATTGATAAGGGAGGTCACTGATTAGAGGAAATACACGGTAAATTTTGCACGTTAAAAATATGCAACTGTAATGATTTTTAAAAACTGACAAAAGTTAAACTTTGAGGTACAATATTTTTGCTATCATTACGTCTTTTCCTCAAGAAACAGCAATGTGTTTCTTTTTATTTCTTCTACAAATTCTTATTTCAAACATCAAAGGGGTACTCGCTAGTTCTAGTCTTTCAGGATTTGCTTAATCCATCTATATTTACCTTATTCAAAACCATTCATGATTTGCTAGTTAATATAATCTTAGCCTAGTCTGGGATTGCTATAATCCCCGGATCAGGTTACACACTTTTCTCTGAAATTTTTCCTGTTCCATTACATTATCCTTGAAGCATGTCAACCAAAACTGCAGCAAGTGTGTACTAGGTTTCTTTATAAGGGTGGGACAGTTATTCTATTTCATTTCCAGAGCTTCTGATGGGTCTCGGCATTTGAGTGGCCTTTTTATCACAGCTAACAAATTATACTAATGAACATGGAAAAAAGACTACAGAAATCCCTCAATTTCATTTCTAGGTCATAACATAAAAGTTAGAATGTACCATCTAACAAGGGTATTTTAAGATAATTTCCCCCCCAAATTGCCTTCCTCTTGTCTTATTAGGGCTCATCTGCTGTTATTCAGTCAACTCACAGTTTTTGAAGAGTTCCAGCTATTAATCCAACTGGTTTATAGTTTAACTGTAGAAACATTTAATGTCATCTGAAAATATGGACATTTATCTCTCTGTTACCTCTTTCCAGGGAATTTATGAAAATGCTAAGCAAGATTAGTGCCAACATCTAACTCTGAGGAAGCCATCTATTTATAATTCTTCAGCATGTATCCCATTGGTCCTGCTCTTTGGTCTATATTTCTAAACCACTCTCTTATCCCGTGATGTCCTGTTAAATGCTTCACTGCTTTTGTCTGGGGCTGGGGGACAAGGCTGATTTGTGATTTGTAGTGTTTGCTGGTTTCCATAATGTAAATACTCTTACAATGGCCACTTCAACAAGCGGTCGACTGGCCAGCAAAATTTATGTCAACTGGTTCGCAAAATTCCTGGAAATTTAACAACTGGTTTGTATGAGCTGCCTTCAGCATACTGTTACTTTCATCTTTTATAATATGCTGTCATCAAATCATAACATGACTGAATTTGAGGAATAATTTATGTTAAACCTTCCTAAAAATATAGAGTGATGGCACCTACTGATTTATCATACAGTCTAAATATTTTTCGTCCCCTGAAAGAACCTCTGTGATTTATTTATTTCCTTCCAGAAAGAAATTAAATTGAGTAGATTAGTTAGAATTTCCCGTTCCTGAAACTGGTTTGCCTTTTGACAAAGAGGTTGTACTTATTGAGATTTTTCAAGCATTCTACCCTATAACACAGATTTCACTGGCTTGTATGATGTAGGACTTATTAAGCTCACCCATCTGGGCTACCCAAAGTTACACTTGCACTCCTAACGGATGGAAATCACTGTATCTATTAGATGGAAGTTAAAAGTAGACATAAACGTAAACTTTGGCATCTTTTGTGGGAAACTCCTTTCCTACTAGGTCAAAGTCCAAATGGCAGCCAAATCATTTGGTGACTAGAGAAGATGGTTTACAATACTACAGTCACCACTACTAAATCCTATAACTTTGGTCACTACCAGCCAGATTTTTCTAGGTGGCCAAATCTAAGCTCAGAGTGGGAGAAAGAGTGAGATCTTCCTTCCTCAGAGCACAGTGCTATGAATACACAGCCTGCTTTGTCCAGATGCCACCAGCTATGCCGGGACCCATGTTGAGATACCAGCAGTTGGGAGAGAGAGAAGGTTAGGTAGAGTCCCAGGAGATGAGATGGTTGATCAGAGCCGTGGTGGCCACGGAAGCAACAGTGGCTGGTGGTGGCCATGTACAAGTAGATGAAGATTCTCTTAATTGGCACCCTTATTCCTGGACTTGGCCATGAAGATCCCGAGAATTACTGGCATTTCTGTGAGTAGTGGGAATTGTAGTCACAGAAAACCCTTTCTTAGTGGGAAGGAAATGAGACTTAGTACTAAAACTTACCAGTTTTCCAAATAGGATTTTTAAAAACGTATTTGTTTTCTAGATACAATGGTCAGAAGAAACAACAGAAACTCACAGATCATCTAAAAGCATTGTTTTAGCCAATTATTTTCTTTCTACCTACCATTATCAGATTTATTAAAAAGCAGAAAACTGTCTTTTCTCCCTTCCTCTGATGGAGGTGCTAGAGGGCAATTTTTCAAGTTAGAAGGCTATTTTAACACAAGAGCTTCTAAAAATCAGGTAAAAGACTATATAACTCAGAAACTAAAAACTGATATGCAAAAATTTTTAAGTATTAAGGTAGTTTTTTACTGGAATATCTGCTGGTTTTTAAAAACTTTGTGTTACTCTAAAACTTGGCTACATTTGTGAAAGGCAGCTTACTTAGAAAAATATAACTACTAAAAAGCAAATAAAAGTTTTACTGAGTCTTATAATTTCAGTGAAACTATGTGTATGTAACTGTTTACTTATTAAAATGTTATTCTATAGCAATTGCAACCAAATGCTTCCTATGCTTTTTATTTTGACAATTCTGAGAGTTTTAGTTTTAACATGATAATATAAACAGACAAAGGAGACTTTTGGTCGAGAAAAGAGTTACAGCTTTGGACATTCTAGTTATATTCAGTAGGAGAGAAAAACCACATTCCACAAGTATTAGAACAGGAAACAAACCTGTAAGACAGGCTTTTCTTTCCTATTGTTCTCATATTTTTATATGATTTATTTCCTGAGTTTTCCTTCCACTGCTTGCTCAAGCTAAAAGGATTAACAAAATACCTTGCCCCCGCCTTGCCCTGTGTGTGTTCTGCAGAAGGCGTAGTGGGGCTCACGTGAGCTCAGTTAGTGATTGAGCTGGTCAGTTGGAAGATTTACTCTGGAAAATAAAGACCTCAGTGGTGCAGGAATTTCCTTTTCCAAAAACATTCCCCCACCCCAGGAGAAAAAGTGTGTAATTTGCTGTACTTCGTTTCATAAGAAAAGCAAATTACTCATCCACGGTATTTAAAACTCTGACAACTGCTATAAAAATTAATAATCTTTAATTTACTGACCCAAATCTAAAACACTGCCCAAATTACACAAAATAATTGCTTAAAGTAAGGTCCAAATCATGGCTTTATTAACCATCACAGCCATCCCTAAAATCTAAGAAAATGTCTGGCAGATAGAGGGCATTTAATACAAATGTGATAAATAAAAGAATAAACATTTATGTTATTTCCTTAACTATAGCAATTTGAAGTATGGATGGAAAAAAAGTCCATCTAGGAATATATGTATGCAGTAATAATATGCAGACTCCACCGCAAGATAATACCAAGTCTGTCAATGACTGTAAATTTCCTTTCATATGCCATTCTATTAATGATCATCTAGTCATTCAACCAGCATTGACTGAGGACTTCCCATGGGCCCAGCACCTCTAGTGCATGGGACATGAGGATAAATGAGGAACAGACCCTACCCTGGTGGAATTCATAGTATATACATGGTGGAGGGGGGTGTTGTGGCTTACAGATAAATGATTGTAACAGTGACTACTGTGATAAAGGTTTGTTCCACCAAGAGGTAAGGATGAACAATGGGCTGCTACAGGGAAGGCTTTGAACTTTATAAATTGCTAAATCCACATCTTTCCAACACAGAGTCAGTATTTCATTCTGGAATGTTTCAAGATTGTGAAATGCTTCCTAAATCAAAGAAAGATTAAATTCTGATAGTATGTGGTTAGTATTAACCACATTTGTTTGTTTATTCATTGCTCACAGCTTTTTGAGGAATAATTTACAAACCCTAAAATCTACCATTTTAAAGTAAACAGTTGAATGAGTTTTGGTAAATTTGTAGTGCAACCACTACCACAATCAAGTCTTGGAAAACTGTGAGAACCATAAAGAGTTCCATCAGGTCTTCTGTAGTTAATCCCTGTCCGACTCCTGGCATCAGGCAACTGCTGACCTACTTTCCATCCCTATCGTTTTGACTTTCCTAAAATTTCATATAAATGGAATAACACCATATGCAGTTTTTTTTTTTATATGTGGCTTCTCTCACTTAATGTTTTTGATATTCATCCATGTTGTTGTACGTATCGGTATTTTGTTCCCTTTTGTTCTGAGTACTGTTCCATTGTATGGCTATCCCAAAGTTTGTTTATCCATTCACCAGTTAATGAGCATTTGGGTTGTGACTGTATTTCATTGTATTCCTATTCTATGAAAATACATAAGATCTATATTATATCATTCATATGATAGTTCTGTATAAATAAGAATTCATTTATTAGTTCATCATTCAACCAACAAATATTTATCATTCATCTTCTTTGTACCAGGCTCTGTTCTAGGTACTTGACATAGAGAATTAAACAAAAAGTAAAAATACCTGCACTCATAGAGCTTACATTTTAGTGAAACGATGGAAAATAGGTAATGAAAATAATAAATCAGTAAATTTTGTAGCACTTTAGAAGATGAAAAGTGCTATGAAATAAATATAGAAAGGTAGGAGAGACTGGATTGGCGTCTGATGGTCACAGTAGTCCTCACTGAAAAGGTGACACCTGAGCACAGACTCAAAGGAGGTGATGGAGTTAGCCACATGGTTATCTGGGGAGGAGTGTTCCAGGCAGAAAGACCAGTTAACATAAAGATATGAGCATGTTCTATTTTCAAGGAACAGTAAGGGGCCAGTGTGGTTGGAGCAGAGTAAGGGAGGGGGAGATGAGAAGGGGATTAGAAGCCATGTAGGTCCACAGTTGACCATAAGGACTTGGCTTTTACTACTAGTGAGATGGGGAAGGAATGACATGATCTGTCATATTTTAAGATCACTATGGCTTCTGAATAAAGGATAGAGGAGACAAGGTTGGAAGCAGAGAGACCAGGAGAGACAACAGGAATAATCCAGGCTAGAAATGATAGTGGCTTAGACAGTGGCAGCAGTGGGAATGGTGAAATGGCTCTGGATTCTGGATACATTTTAAGGTAGAATCAAATTTCTTCATGAGTTGAATGTGGGGTGTGGGAGAAAAGCGATGAACCAAGGATGACCTCAAAATTTTGTCTGAGCATGGGAAGCATGGAGTTGTCATTCATTAAAACTGGGACAACAGTGAGTGGAGTGAATTTGGAGTGGAAAATTAGAAGTTGAATTTTGAGATCTTCAGTAGACACCCAAGTGGAGAATGAAAACAATCCTATGTGTCGCTAAGGAAAAAAATCAATCTATTCCTAGATACATCCCAGTGAAATTGAGTATCAATTGAATATCAAGAATAAAGAGAAAATCAAAAAAGGAGTAGAAAAGACAGATGCTACTTTAAGGAATCACAATAGATCTAAGAAGACAATACAATTATATTTTCTTGATGTTATGGGGAAATAATGGTCAACTTAGAATTCTATACCCAAGTCAATAATCATCCACTAAACCAAACAGTCACTCACTAAAAGTGGTTAATCCCTAAAGGAACTTCTCCAGAATATTCCTCAGCAAGAAGGAAAATGAACACAGATTAAGGGTGGAATGCAAGAAATAACAGTGAGCACAGAAACTGATAAAATGATGGTGAATTTAATAAACTATTAGTGGTGCAAAATGGAGAGATGGTCAGTGAATTTTTAACATATATTAAGGTCGTGACTTTGACAAGAAGGAGGATAAACAACCTAAGTAAATTTTGACTTTGTTAAAAAATTTATTGTTTTAAATGGTAAGAAAAATATAATAAGCTTCCAAGTCAGTAAATAAAAGAAAAAGGGATTTAAAAAGTTTCATTAATCCAAATAATTAGAAAATAAAGTGACAGCAAAAATTGAAAAAGAACATGATAAAAAAGATGACAGAGATTAAGATGGTCAATGTAGGTTGAAATCAGTAATTGCAATACATATGAAAGGAATATTCTTATCTAACGACAGGGACTAAAAGATTGGAGGGAGCAGAAATACGATACATCTCCCTATCTGCCAATTTAGGAGATAGACCCAAAACAGCAAAAGCTGAAAATGAAAGTATGAAAAATACATATCAAGCAAACACTTTCCAAAGGGAAATTGGTATATCAATATTAATAATAGATGAATTAAAATGGAAGTCACAAAACAACATAGAGGAACATATTATATAATGATAAAAAGAATAATCTAACAATTAGATAGAGGCACAGGGCCGGCCCCATGGCTTAGCGGTTAAGTGTGCATGCTCCGCTACTGGCGGCCGGGGTTCGGATCCCGGGCGCGCACCAATGCACCACTTCTCTGGCCATGCTGAGGCCGCGTCCCGCATATAGCAACTAGAAGGATGTGCAACTATGACATACAACTATCTACTGGGCTTTGGGGGGAAAAAAGGAGGAAGATCGGCAATAGATGTTAGCTCAGAGCTGGTCTTCCTCAGCAAAAAAAGAGGAGGATTAGCACAGATGTTAGCTCAGGGCTGATCTTCCTCACCAAAAAAATAAAAATAAATATAAAGATAGAGGCACAAATTATCAGTTTGTATGCCCCTACCATCAGAACCTTGAAATATAAAAAGCAAAAACTAACAGAATTACCAGAATAAACTGATAAAGCCACAATAATATGGAGAGATTTTAACATATCATCAAAAAGTAAAAAGATCAAGCAGACAAAACATCTTTAAGCTTATGGATTTGGACAATCCAATTGATTAGCTTGATATAATACATACATATAGAGACCTGCACTCGAGAAACAGCAACTATCCATTGAGTAAACACTGGATCATATGAGAAATCTCAATAAATTTTAAAGAATTCGTATTATATAATCTACAGTCTCTGACCATACTGTGATTAAACATATTGATTTCTAAGAAATCAGTAAGAAAAACAGTTAAAAAAAGAAACAAAATGTATTGATTTCTTAGAAATCAATAAGAAAAACACTTAAAAAAAAGAAAGGGTTCCCACACACTTCTGGAAACTAAAACAAAATGCACTCCTAAGTAACACATGGAAATCATATTGTAACTTATAAAACGTTTAGAACTAAACCACAATGAAGTACTACAGAACGTGTGGGATGATGCTAATGTGGTAATGAGAGGTATATTTAAAGCTTTAATTGCATTTATTAAAAAAACAATAAAATGAGGGGCCGGCCCAGTGGCATAGTGGTTAAGTTCGCGTGCTCTGCTTTGGCGGCCCAGTGTTCACCGGTTCGGATCCCAGACGCAGACCTACACACTGCTTATCAAGCCATGCTGTGGCAGGTGTCCCACATATAAAGTAGAGGAAGATGGGCACGGATGTTAGCCCAGGACCAATCTTCCTCAGCAAAAAGAGGAGGATTGGCAACAGATGTTAGCTCAGGGCTAATCTTCCTCACCAAAAATAATAATAATAATAAAGAAAGATTTATTCAGGGAGAAATAATATACTCACACAAATAAATATTAGGTAAGTATTAAACTGATGAAGCTAAAAAAGAAAAGAACAGAGTGAGAAAGGGAATAACAAAAATAAAGTTGCAAATGAAATAACTAAAAATCAGGAAAAGTGATTCACTGCTTTGGTATATCAGTATCTTCATTCATCCATGTGAAAAGCAGGGATTGACCCAATAAATTAAGAGAATGCTCTGCATTTTTGCATGGAAAAAGTAATTGGAAGGTAGGTGAAGACAATTCAAGATGAAAAACAACTACCTGTTGGTTACAAGAACTGAAACATCACTAGTAGGAAGGTGAATTTAAAACTTAAACCATTTTGCGTTCAGGGAAAAATACATTTTTAGTGTTATTTAAACCACTTCCATTATTAAATAGCTCAGCATTCTATAACTAAAAACAGATGAAGAACTCCTGTCCACTGCTTATGTTTGTTTCCTTAGAGTAAATATCTCTGTAATATTTTTCATTTGTAGTACAATGGTTACTTTTAACTCCAAATGACAACTTTAGGGAATCACAAAATAAGTAGTTTCCCATATTTAACAGGCTTAGCTTCAACTGTTTACTTTTATGCTTCTGGTATTTTAAAACAGAAAAAACAAAAAGCTGTAAGGTTAGTTCCTAAAAATATATTTATCTTTATTAGAACGTAAATCCGTTTAGATATGCCTCCAAGTAAAACAGCCCTCCAGGGAAAGTTGTACATATTGAAGAGGCTTTATAATATAAAATAGGCTTCAGTAACTGCAAATTACTTCTCAATTAAGGAAAGTTGATGCATTTCTCCAAACAGGTGCTAAAGATGGGGGCCGGGAACAGGGACGAGGCCACTTGCAGGTGTTGAGACTTAATCTTCCATCAAAACAAGACTTATTCAGGGAGAAATCATATAATCACACAATTAAGAAGCAGACATACAAAATGGGCTTGGAATATTGCCATTTTAAATCTATACACCGCTCTCCAAAGCAATGAGGCTCTTTTGCTGAAGGGTTTTCGTTGCTCATCTTCTCTAAGCAGAGAGCTTTCAATTATGAGAATGCACAAGGGGAATTTTTACAAGGGAGAGATGGGCCCAACAGACAATGAGAAGCAATCTTTACCTAAAGATTTATTGTTATACTTTAAAAGAGTATTGTTATACTTTATATATGTATATATACATATTTACTTAGCAGGAGAAAATGCTGTGGATTTTACTTTGCCATATAAATATTTCAAAACCCACATAAAGCCCCAAAGATTTCAGTTTCTTCAGATTATTTGATTTCTTCTTTATAGATGGGTATATAGTATTGTTTTGTGAACCAATGACACATACAGTGATTTGTTTCTGTGAACCAATGGTGAATATAATATTCTGCTGCATTTATTAATAAAAGAGTCAACATTAATATATATTTCCCACTTGAGTCTGTGATTTTTAGGGTGATAATTTTTGCTTTGTTTCCAAGTTAAATATTATCCTATTTCACCTAGAGTTTTTCATTTTATGCAAAAGCACTATGAATATTTAGTTGTATCCCATTGTTTATGTCAATATAGAAATATCTAATACCTTATTCTGAAAACTGATATTACCATCTAAAGAGTGAGACTTTCTTTCACAGCCTGCCAACACTGCAGTTACTAAATATTCATGGCTTATTTTCTTCCCATCTTCTTTCTAGGTTTACCTAAAGCCTTGGTTCTCAAACTTCTGATATTAATATCTAGAGAACTCATCCTCCCTCAGGTTTAGTTTTTCTATGTCTGCTTGGGTTGATTGATTCTCAATATCTGGCCTCCAATTCTCCTATAATTTTATGTTCTAAGACACATGTTGGCTTAGATGTCAAATCCTCTGGGACCTTAATCTATATATTTCCATAGCAACCTCCCCCATGGAATTTATCCCAAGCCTGTCTCCTGCACAGGACTGAGTGTCATTTGGAGGCCATATCTTGTTACCGTTATAATACCAGCACAGAGCCAGCACATGGGTAAATGCTCAGTGAGTATGTATTTTTTATATATATATATATAAATATATATATATACACACATGAATAAATGAATGAATCTGATCTGTATCAACACCATTTAGATCTGTGGGTACCAGGGGCAATAGGAAAAGGAAATTGAGGATGCAGTAAAAGTATTGTGGGGTTTACTGTCAGGACCAGCAGTAAACAGTAGTGTCAACAGAATACCATTTACAGATGAGTATTTATGTTTTTTGATTCAGTAACTGAGAAAACATAGAACCTGCATATTGCCATAATCACATTAACATGCATCTATTAAATACATACATTTACATTTTCAATATCCTCAATTAAAGCTTTGTTCCATTTCTCCTCTAAGATTACTGGCCTACGTATTGTTAAAAATTGATTTGGTTGAAATATAGCAGTGCTAAAGCTAAACAGGAATGTTCATTAACTCACAAATCACTGTATACAAGTTAATGAACTGGAGAGAGGGTTCTAGTTTACTCTGCTCGTGCAGGAAGGAAACATTCGACTGAGGTAATACAAGAAATGTTGCTTAACATTGGGGGTGTGGTGGACAGACACTACAGTGGCCCTCTGGTACTCACACCATTGTGTAAGCCCCTTCCCTTGAGGGTGGACGGGATCTGTGACTTTCTTCTAACCAATAGACTTTGGCAAGGATGCATGCAATTATGCGTGTGTGATTACGTTATGTAAGATTGTAACATTGGTCTTGCTAGGAGTCACTCACTTCCTGGCTTTGAAGAAGCAAGATGCCATGTGGAGAGGGCCATGAGAGAAGAAGCAGAGGGCAATCTCTGGTTCACAGCCAGCAAGAAACTGAGGCCCTCAGTCTGGCATTCTGCAAGGAATGGAATGCTGCCAGCAGCCACATGAGCTTGGAAGTACATCCTTCCCCAGTCGAGCCTTAGATGAGACCACAGCCCTGGCTGACACCTTGATCGCAGCTTTGTCAGATTCTGAGACTCTAAGGAGAGGACCCCGTTAAGCTGTGTCCTAACTCCTGAAACACAAAAACTGAGAGATGATATGTGTTGTTTTAAGATGCTCTATTTGTGGCAATATTGTTATGCAGCAATAGATAACTAACACGGGTATGAATACAGATTACTTTGAAAGGAAGATCTATTCAGTATAAATGGAGCACAAGAAGAAGTAGGATATATGAGAAGTTTAATTGGGGAGAGAGGTGTATGGAATAGGAAAAAGAGACCTTAGCAGCTGAGAAAGGCAGATGTTAAGCTAACACATTCCCTTCTGATGAGTTCAGACAGGGCCAGAGGCAGAAAAATGGACCATAGATAATAGTTGAGGCGAAATGTAGTTTGTATATCAAAATATGTGGCTTTTATGAACCTAGATCATATTTCATTCAAAAATATTATATGGGCGTAGCTGACCTGTCCACCCCACCCAGCATATCCGGATTGCAGAAGCAATTCCTAGGAAGTTACTTAAATCAGTTACAGCCCAAAGAGTCAGTCTAAGCCCCAAGGACTGTGACCTGTGGTCCATTCTCGACCCTCAAACAATTATCTGGACCCATATCTGCAACTCTTAGACATCCAGCTGTGGATGTCTACTGTGTAGTATGATGTATAGTAATATAATAATATAGTGTAATGTAGACAGTATACATTATATCATTCTTTCTAACTACTATGCCAAATAAAAAATATGGACTGAAAGCCCAAGAAGAGTAAAACTGCTCATATTATCTATCTAACATCTATCATCTATCTATCTATCTATCTATCTATCATCTATCTATCTATCTATCTATCTATCTATCTATCTATCTATCTATCATCTCCTACTATTGGAATATAAGCTCCTTTGTTGTTTAATACCTTATCCCCTTGCATGTTAGTGGCAATCAATAAATATTCGTTGAATGAATGAAGCAGCTCCATCTTTCCCTATCATTTCTTCATTTGTAAAATGGGGGTGATAATGATAGTACCTACCCGAATCAATTGTAGGGATTAACTGATGTAACACACGTGAAATGATTAGAGCATAGCCCTGCATGTAGTAACTGATCAGTAAAACTTTGTTACTATTAAAGCACATTATCTAAATATATTTTATTGAAGGAACCCGTTAGGAGAAAGAACCTGAGAGCTGTAATTTGTTTTCAAATACAGGAGAACCTTACCATGAAGGAGGTTCAATTCCAGGTTAAGTTTTCAGTTCACACTTAAGTTTAACCTGAACTTCAATAATTTAAAGTAATTTTGAAATAAATTTGGATATGACAGTACACCTCCAAAAATAACAAAAGAGTTGAAGTTAACAGGTTAAATGTGATTTTTTGCTACAGAAATGTATATGAAATTGTGCTTTTCATATATCATATATTCAGAATCTGTCTAGTCCAAACTCTAACCCAAGCAGAAATCCCTTCTGACATTCCCATCTAAGTGACTGGGAAACTTTTCAAGTCTTTCCTACAATTAAAAAGACTGGCCATACCAAGTGCTGGTGACAATATATATAGCAACTGGATTTTCATACATTGTTGGTGGAAGTGTAAAATGATAATTTGGGATTTGGAAATTCAGTCTGGCAGTTTCTATAAAGTTAAACATACACCTATCCTATGGTGTATGGCTCAGAAATTCTACTTCTAGGCATTTATCCAAGAGGAATGAAAACATATCCATGAAAGAGACCTGTTCAAGAATGTTCATAGCAGCTTTATTCATAATAGCCCAAAACTAGAACAAGTCAAAGGTCCATCAACAGGAGAAGGGGTAAGTATATTGTGGTATATCCATCACTGGAATACTACTCAGCAAAGAACGCTGTGACATGCTGCCTAGAACCCCCCTCAGAAATGAAGGATTTCTTCCCCGTCCGCTGAGAGTCTTGCTGGAAGACAGCCCTCAGCAGTCAGCCCTCTCTTGGAGGGATTTCTTTGGCTGAAACAAACAGCCTTGCCCAAAGTACCTTCTTCCCGGAGGAGCAGCCCACATCCAATGCCTGATCAACATGGGGGTGGGCAGAACTTGCTGCAACTTGAGATTACTCTGACAGGCCATCCAGCTCCAGAGCTCCCACGGACAGGCAAGAATTCTGCCACTGAACCACCAAGGCACAGATGGTGGCTGTCATCCAGAGCTCCCCTTGGGATCAGCAGAGTCTGGTGTTGGGGCTGGCTCATAGCTCCACTTCTCCTTCTGCTCAATCCTGCTTCTCTCCCCTCCCCGCCAAAGTGTAGATCCCAAGAGGCCTCCTTAACAAATGCCCTGCATGCTAATCTTTGTCTCTTTCCAGGGAATCCAACCTGGGAGAAACTACTGATAAACCCAACAAAATGGATGACCCTCAAAACCATTTCACTGAGTGAAAGAAACCAGACACAAAAGAGTACATAATGTATGATTGCATTGATAGAGTTCTAGGACTGGAAAAACTAATGGATGGTGAAAGAAATCAGAACCGTGTTTGCCTCTGGGTAGAGACTGACTGGAAAGGTGCATGAAGGATCTTTTTGTGGGGATGGGAATATTCTATATCTTGATAGGGGTGTGGGTTGCATGGATGTATGCAACTGTCAAAAGTCATTGAACTGTTCTCTTAAAATCTGTGCATTTCACTGTATGTAAATTATATCCCAATCAGAAAAAAAGTTTAAAAAAACAAATAACTACATTAAACTTGAACTTATGGTCATCCGACATTCAAAATATTTAGTTTCACTATGGTCAATCAAGCCTCTGTTCATTTGGAAACTGGCCCTTAGTTTTTTGAACCTAAGTTTGAGAATTAACACATCTGTTGCGCTCATCTTTTTGTGGATTGGAAAACTAACAGACATGCCCTTTCTGTTTGAGTCATTGATTAAAAATGCTGTGCTAATCAGTTATAGCTCCAGAGACCTGTGAAAATTCATGAAATTGCTTCTTCTATGATGACATTTATTCATTAATCAAAACATTGACTACAATATTCATTCAACAACAGAGTCATCTACCTGTATGCTGAGTTAGTGTTGATGTCTCAGAGAATTCTAGATCAGATGATGAAATCATAAAATCGTAGACTTTTAGGGCTGGGAAAGACTTCAGATCTCTCAGTTTGCAGACGAGGAAGCACAGGCTCACAGGAGATGACTGAGTTGCCAAGGTCAGTTGTCCTGGTCTGGGTGGGAGCAGACGCCACCCCAGGGCACATCCCATCAGGCACCCTGCCCCCTTCTCTGTGGTCTTCTCCACTTGGAGAAGAAAACCAAAGAATGTGTTTTATCCCGTGATTTCCTCTTCCTTCCACTGATGGTTCTTACTTTAAAATAGTTCCTCCTGTAATCAGCTCAGGATAAGAAGTTCAATTGGTGGAATAAAGGACTCCTCTTTGATCTTGATAGAGATCTAATTTTTGCCAGAAAGCAGGAGAAAACAGCATATCTGCTGCCTCTCTGCTTTCTTCTCCCTCTCATGTGGCAATTTGTTGGAAGCAAGTGTGGTGAAAAGTAAACTGTATTTGATTCTCAGAACAGGTTTGACCAAGAAACTAAGGACATTTTTATTAAAAAGTCCAAAGACCTTCCATCTCTATGGAAAGATAATAGCTAGTATGTGGTAATAGGTGCAAAGAGGTAAGTCTGAAACATGAACAAAAAGTAAATCATAAATGTAAACACTCTATTGCAGTCATCTCTCTCTAGCTTTGTCTCACAAATTCTGTGGCTTCCATACAATGAGCTGTAAATCTTTGCTTCAAATGTTTGCTAAGAAACACCTGGGAAAGCAGATGAAGGCCAAGAGAGGAGAATGAAAAATACAGAAAAATCCTGCAATTCATGACATAGTCCACCCTCTCTACCCATCTATTTTTTATGGTTGTTTTAGTATAACATCTTAATTGAAATATAAGTCCCATAGCATACAATTCACCCATTTAAAATATACAATTGTGCTTCAAAGGACAATTCACAGAGTTGTGTGACCATCACCACAATCAATTTTAGAATATTTTCATCACCCCAATAAGAAACTCTGTACCCACTAGCATCACTCTCCATTTCCCCACAATCCCCCCAGCCCCAGGCAACCACTAATGTACTTTCTGTCTCTAGGAATTTGCCTATTCTGGACATTTCATATAAATGGAATTATATAACATGTGGCCCTCTTTCACTAAGTATAATGTTTTCAAGGGCCATCCACGTTGCAGCATCTATCAGTACTTCATTTCTTTTTATTGCCAAATAATATTCCATTGTATGTATATACTACATTTTATTTATCCACTCATCAGTCTGATGGACGTTTGAGTTGTTTCCAGTTTGGGGCTATTATGAATAATGCTGCTATGAAATTCACAGACACGTCGTTGGTGAACACATGTTTTCAGTTCTCTTGTGTGTATACCTAGGAGTGGAATTGCTGATAACTCTATGATTAATTGTTTGAGGAACTGCCAGCCTGTTTTCCAAAGTGCGTGCACCATTTTACATTCCCATCAGCAGTGTATGAGGGTTCCAATTTCTCTACATCCTTGCCAACACTAGTTATTACCTGTCTCTTTGATGATGGCCATTCTAGTGACAGTGAAGTTGTATCCTATTATGCCTTAGATTTGCATTTTTCTGATGGTTAATGATGTTGAGCATCTTTTCATTTGTTTATTGGCAATTTTTATATCTTCTTTGGAGAAATGTCTATTCAGATCTTTTGTTCATTTTCAATTTGCTTTTCCTTTTACTATTATAATGTAATACTTCTTTATATATAATCCACATATAAGTCACTCATCAGATAAATGATTTACAAAATCTTCTTCCCATTCTCTGGGCTGTCTTTTCACTTTCTTCATGGTGTCCTTTGAAGCACAAGTTTTTAGTTTGATGATGTCCAAATTATCTACTTTTTCTTTTGTTTCTTATCCTTTTAGTGTCATATTTAAGAAACCATTGCCTAATCCAAGATCATGAAGATTTACACCTACGTTTTCTTCTAAGAGTGTTACAGTTTTAGCTCTTACATTTAGATCTTTGGTCAATTTCAAGTTAATTTTTTTGCATATGGTGTGAGATTGGGTTCCCACGTCATTCTTTGGCTTGTGGATATGCAGTCACCCCAGCACCATTTGCTGAAAAGACGGTTCTTTCCCCCATTAAATTGTCTTGGCAATCAATTTATCCTTGTTGAAAAATCAATTTTCCATAAAGATGAGGATTTATTTCTGGACTTGCAATATTCTTCCATTTATTCCATATATGAATACTCCCCCCTAATAAACTTGACATGTGGAAAGCTGCATTCACTCTTGCAGGCCATTAGAAAACTAGGTCCTCAAAGCACTATAACAAATAGCCTGGAGATTTCACCTTCACTGTTTACACAGTCTATTAAGGGAAGGAGGTCAGCAACAGCAGTGTAGACACATCCTATTGTCTCCTTCCAGGCAAGAAGGTGGAGTTCACAGACAGTAGGAGTCAGAGCAGCCTTCATTATACGAAGGTGGAAAGACCAATTCCTTTTATAACAACTTTACCAACATCCAGAGCAACCTCAACAGCCCGAGTTTCTAAGCACGAGTCAGCTTCCTGATGTGACTGGCCTTGTCTCCAAAAGGGCTGAAGTTTAATTAGATGGCACTCCTCTGAGACAGCTGGGGCCAGAGGCATCCAGGACGAATGCTCCTGTAGTGAGTCAAGAATCACACGTGTGCAACCGCGGGCGCCTCTCCTGCTTTGGGAAACTTGCCAATCACAACTTTTAAGGGAAAAGAAGGAGACTGCTGCTGGGAACACCTGGGGTTTTTCTCTTGTCTGCCAGAAGCTTCCGGCCGAAAGCTGGCGGGCAATAACATGTATGTTTCTGAGATGGGCCTGGGGCCCCACCCAGGGCTCATGAATTATCCTACTTAGAGTGGCTGCTAGAAAGCAACTATTTCCATAGTGCCATGAAACTGTTATAAAACACACACACACACACACACACACCGTCTACCAGAGCCCACAAGCAGTCCAGGTGTGACAGCCCTGGCGTAGCTCCAGGTGGGTGTTCATCCTTATTTCAGCCCCAGGGGTGAATGTCACTGTTCCTGGTAAAACCATCGTCAGCTCTGTTGACCTCACAGGCGATTCAGGAATTGTGAGGGCTGCTCCCCTTCATCAACAGGAATTAGCAATCTTGCTGGATTCCAGAAACTCGGAGCTTTGTAATAAGAACTGAAAACTGACCCAGCTTAGAGGGAATCTATCTGATGGGGAAACAAAAGCAGAGCACACCTGTGCACTCACAATATCAACAGGCAATGTGCAGACCCCACAGGGAAAGACGCGGCCTGAGTCACTTGAAGAGATTTTCATTCGAGAAATGCTGGCGCAAATGCCCTTCAGCTAAAAGAATCGAGCAGATTCAGGAAGACAAGCAGGAGCTGAGGCACCCTGGTTTAGCTCAAGGATGCTATCTGATGAAAAGTAAAGTTTCTCTTCCTTGGAAGAACTTAAAAAATTTGCGGGGGAGGCGGGATTTTACATTTAAGCACCAAAAAACCCAACAAACCCATTTGGACTTGATTACTACATGTCGAGACATGGGCACATCAGGCAGTGGCTTTCACTTCTTTTTGGTCCAACATCCTGAGATTCTCTTGTAAACTCTTGGACCCGCAAACACACACACACACACACACACACACACAACCTCTTTAAGTGTGAACGAGAATCAACAGAGTTTACCAAGATTTTAAAGCCGAGGCAAAACCTCATTCTTGTACCTCTTAAATTTTCTTCGATTCCAGCCCATTCATACCCTCCTTACCCCCTCCATCCTTATCCTTCGGGCTTGAAAGTCACAGTTTATAAACATACACAAAAAGAAAGAAAAAAGGAAGGAAAAGCTGTTGACTGGATGGTGGTTGGCTGAGCACAAGCCATTTGGAAGTCACGAGGGGAGGCAAGATCTAATGGCTTTATTTAGCCAACACGCGCACACACACACACACACACACACGTGCATGCACACATATGCACACGAACAGATTCTGGGGAGGAGAAGCAGTTGTAGGAATGAAGAGTGGATCCCCCGTCTGCCTACCTCAGGAAAATGAGGAGCTGGCTTACATCTTGCACTAGGCTAGCATGCCACAATACAGAATGTTAGTGCTTCAGGGCCCTTAAAAAAGACTACAGTCCCAGTGAGTGAGTTCACATTTCTTTACCCCTCTGCATCTCGTCTTTCTTTAGCCACCCACTGATCACAGCCTTCCCTCTTGCTTTTTTTTTTTTTGAGGAAGATTGGCCCTGAGCTAACATCTGTTGCCAATCTTCCTCCTTTTTTTCTCTTTTCTCCTCAAAGCCCCAGTAGATAGTTGTATGTCATAGTTGTACATCCTTCTAGTTGCTCTATGTGGGATGCCGCCTCAGCATGGCTTGATGAGCGGTGAGTAGGTCCGCGCCCAGGATCCAAACCAGCGAAGCCTGGGCCGCCGAAGCAGAACACGCGAACTGAACTGCTACGCCACCAGGCTGGCCCCACAGCTTTCCCTCTAAATCAGCCCTGCTTTGCTTTTTCTGTGCCTCACCTTCCTCCCCTCCAATTATTCCCAATTTACAGACCATCAGATCCATTTACTACCCTTTTTTCCTTTGGATTTAATTCTTTGGGGAACTCTATGTAGAATTATGATGAAATCCTACTAATAAGGCAAATCGATGACTAAACGAGCTCGCAGGGAAATGCACACAAGGTTCTCACAACCTTCCCCCATCTCAGAATACCCACTGTTGTCACCAGCTGCCTTCCCCAAACAATATGCAGGACAGAGATGGAGGAATTTGCAGCTAACAATGCCACTTCTTAATCAGACATTGTCTTTATTGTTCCACTGTTCTGTTATGAGTTTTGTTCATGTTCCCAACTAGATAATAAATCTCCTGAATTCTCAAAATAGACCCCCAATACAACCACTCACCAGTCCCCCCACTGTGGCTGCTGTCTCTAAGACACCACATCTCTCTGGGGGCACGGCAGCATCCTCTTGACTGCACTCTATTTCCCCTAGGCTCCTCTGCAGTCTATTCTCCATACACCCAGGGTCAATGAGACCCAGTCTCTTCACTAAGCCGCACCCTTCATTGAGTTCCTATCACACATTTTTAAAAAAATTGCAAATCCTTACGATGGCCTACAAAGCCTCCCTGAGCTGACCCTGGCTGGCTCTCCATCCTCATTTCCCCTCATACTCTCCTTCTCTCTCCCCTCTCCAGCCACACTGGCCTTCCTCATAGTCCTCAAACACATATTCCTGCCCCAGGGCCTTTACATTTGCTGTTCCTTCAGCGTGGAATGTTCTTCTCCCTAAATATCTGCATGGCTTCCTCCTCCCTCATTTCATCCAAGGTCTCCCTTCAGCTAATAAATTCTCAGGAAGGTGTTCCCTGCCTCTATATATAAAGTTGTCCCTCCCATGACTCTCTGCCTCTCTATTTTCCTTTATTTTGTCCCCCACCTCGCTTCACTAATATTAAGCATTTATCTGATTCAATCAAACACATGCCCAGGAGAGCAGGGACCTCGCCAGTCTTTATCACTGCATCCCTAGAGACTAGACTAGGGCCCAGCACACTGTAGGCGTGAATGAATGGACACGTGTGAAATTGTCTCCATTTATTGCAGGAATTTTGAGAGGGAAAAATGGTCATTGGTAACAGTAGGGTTTGGAGTTGGGTTGTTCTGGGTTTGAATCTCGCTCTGTGACCTTAGTGAGCTTTTTAACCTCTCTGAATCTGTTTCTCATCTGCCAAGTGGAAATAATATCACCTATGTGAAAGAAAAGGATGTGAAGTGCATATTACAACAGACATCACTTAGTACTTGTTCAATTAGTTGTAATATTTCCAATTATCAATATCGGTCACCACCAAGCAGTCACCATAGAATGTTCTACATTTTAACGGGACCTAGAATAATTCCGCGTTTTGTGCTCTTTACTCAGAAAAAAAATGTAACTGTTGACAGCATGGTAAAGACTCAATCTTTAGAGCCTTACTAAAAACACATTTTAAAATTCTTGAGAAGCAAGCCTTACCCCACTGTAGGCACTTAAGAAATGTTGACTATAGAGAAGAATAAAAATAATCACAAGACTGTTATTTTAGCACAAACATTACAGAGAATGGGAAAATGTTGTTCTTTGCTGTTCTGAAACTAAGCTCTGGAGTGAGAGTTGGCGTGTCGAGCATCACTTCACGTCAAGAGAGAACAAAGCTTTTCCTGCATATTTTTGCAGGCTACTTAGATATTCGTCCTTGGGGGAAATTCCTCAAGAAGCATGTTGATTGGCCTCAAATCCTCCTATATACTTGGTGAAATGTAAAGCTGATGTCCGAGTGCATCTGCCCTTCTTGACATTTCAAGAAAAGTGGAACTGTAGTTATCTCCTCTGTTCCATGAACACAGGAGAGGAAGCTGCGGTCGGATGATAAACGATGCAAAGTGGGACACTTTTTCAGTTGTATTGGAAGGATTGGGTTCTGTCTAAGAAGTGACTGTAATATATTAAAATACATGCATATGTGTTTGCATGTGTCTGCCAAATGATGTTAATTAGATCTTAGAGGTCTGTCACTCATTATACTATGAATATTTGGAAGCTACTTAATTTAGTTATTTAAAAAATTTAATAAACTATAAGGAGCTATGTTATGATATTAATGGTAGATAATGCCTTCTCTATTTCGAGGCTTTAAAGTGGGATATAGTCTTATAATTTTAAAATAACAATTTACTGACATAGACACTCCAACAATGGAAACGAAACTCTAGATTTGGGGCTCTTTGAAGACGAGTCTAATCTATATCTCTCTTGTACCTAGTTTATGACTTCAAAGTAGATGCTCATTTAAACACCTGTTAAAGGGCTGGTTATTTTAACATACAAAGTTTAAAAAAGCATTTATGCCATTTTTTCTTTTTTTAATTTTTATTTATTTATTTTTCCCCCAAAGCCCCAGTAGATGGTTGTATGTCATAGCTGCACATCCTTCTAGTTGCTGTATGTGGGACGCGGCCTCAGCATGGCCAGAGGAGCGGTGCGTCGGTGTGCGACCGGGATCCGAACCGGGGCCGCCAGCAGCGGAGCATGCGCACTTAACCGCTAAGCCACGGGGCCGGCCCTATGCCATTTTTTCTGACATGTGTATCTCTCCATAAATATTTTCCCCCAATTTTTAAAATTTTTATTTTCTTATAGAGTATTATTTTACATTTATAGGTACTCAAACCTTTCAATCATTTCTTTTATGATTTCTGATACTAGTGTTGCCTTCAGGAAAAACTTTCATACTCTAATGGTACAAAAATACATTTTTTCCCCTATTTTCTCCTGGTAATTTTTATTTTTTACATGTAAATCTTTAATTCATCTGTAATTTATTTTTGTGTATTGTGTGAGGTAAGATATATATGGTCTCCTTCAAATTGTTAATAATAACGCCAAACACTACTTATCAAAATTTATTTGTTCTCTATGGATTTAAAGGACGGTACCATAAAACAAAAATGTGATCATATGTCATATATCTATATTCTTAAAAACGAGAAAGGTGGAGCATTAGAAATGCCAGCACAATCATTCTTAATACATTCACCAGAAGGTTTTCCCCTCCTATGAGAAATTCACCCTCTGTAATACAAACTTGCAAAATGCCTCCACGGCATTCACACCTTTCTTTTAGCGTGGGGATGCTGGACCTGTAACATAAAATTAGAAACAGCACTTTCCAACACCGAGTCTGACTTCAAAGAAACAACCCATACCTCCTATTATGAAAACAAAAGCTAAACTATTCAAGAGTCCAAGTAAACGTCATTAAAAGTCATTTGGGTCTAAATATGATATAATGAAACAGACTGATAACTGCACTATCTGCAAAATTTCAGTGTGTTTTAAGCATTCCTCAGCAAAGAAGTTGACCTTCACTTTCAGTACAATGGAAAAAGTGTGAACGTTTAATAGCTTGAAGTATCAGCTATTAAACATTTAAGGAACAATAGTTCCTTAAAATGGCATTTTATTTAGACCTCTGAGTTACTTTTCTTTAATGAGAAGTTTTTTTTTTTTTAATTTGAAAACCCTGGGGCGGGTAGATGCTTATTCTTTGATCTGAGATCATGCTGCCTCTAATCTCTCTCGATATCCAGCAAGCAACTTGGCATGAGGTGCATATAGGGGCTTGCACAAAGGAGAAACAAGTAGTAATAAATTACTTTTTTCTAGTGCTTTATTTAATATAAATGCATCATGGAAACAGAACGCTTAATTGCTGCTGGTAAGCTGAATGTACATTTCCAGTAAAACATTTAACATTCTAAAGAGCTAGATGAAAGACACCTAGAGTCTGATTTTAAATGGTAAGCTAAAGTGGAAAATAAGCATCATTATCAAAATCTGAACACTTAAGAGCTGCATACATAGTGAGTTTTATACTTGTACCTCTGTTTACCTCTAGTAATATTACCTCTTGGTGGAATTAAATTTCAAAGTTCACTGAAGGTCCGTTATCCTGCCTCAATGTCCATGACTTAGATACAGATGAATGAAACAATGCATCATAATCAATTGTTATAATCAATTGATAGAACACTGTTACAATCAATAACTTGACTCCACAAAGGAATGTTGCCAAAATTTATTGAATTCCAAACTGAGCTAAACCCAAATGTTGACTATTTTTGAACTATAAATCAACCAATTTTCATAAGTAACCCATTCACAATATGATTATCATCTATTGAGTTTTTAAAATATTTCTCAGTTGGGCCACTAAAATATTCTCCAAATAGAAGTGAAGTTAAGTTTGGTTTGAGATTATATCTATTCCAACACAATTCTGAAGCCAATCAAGGAGGCAATGGGTAGACTATTTGTGAACTATTTTGCCCTACAGAAAGACCTGTTTAAGCAGAAATTTGTATAAATTGCTCACCAATGATGTGCCTGTAAAATAATGATGTATTCAAACTCATTATTATATATGCAATATACCATATTGTTAATATAGTTAATTCTAAAATAATTTAATATGAGATCGCCTGAAACATAATATAAATTGAGTCTTTTCCTTTCTATTGTCATGAGCTGCAATGGTGCTCATAATCAATTCCCAGGCAAATTAACAGTAACAGACAAACTGTGCTAGTTTGATAGGACTGCTGTAAAAAAGTATCACAAATGGAGTGGCTTAAACAACATAAATTTACTGTCTCAAAATTCTGGAGGCTGGAAGCCCAAGAACAAGGGGTCCTGTGAGGCAGAATCACTTCCACACCTCTCCCTTAGCTTCTGGTGGTTTGCCGGCAATCTTGGGCATCCCCTAGCTTGTAGAAGCATCACTTGATCTCTGTCTCTATCTTCACATGGTGTTCTCCCTGTGTCCATGTCTCTGTGTCCAATTTCCCCTTTCATAAAGATATCAGTCATACTGGATTAGGGCCCACCCTAACGACCTCATCTTCACTAATGACGTCTACAAGGACCCTATTCCAAATGAGGACACATTCTGAGGTACGAGGGGGTAGGACTTCAACCTACGAACGTTGAAGAGACACAAGTCAATCCCTAACACCAACAATCAAACCAGCCATGCCCAAGCCAGAACCTCAGATTGCAGTTCTAAGAGTTGTGAAGATAAGAATGTTCAAACTGTTGACTCAGATGAAATGTTTGTTTTATTCATGAGTTTTATTTACTTGTGTTAACATAGTTGTTCATTGCTCTGACCAACCAATCACTTTTTTTCGGTTCTCAGGGTGCTTCCAAAAGCAAGACTATTTGCCATCCAGACATTAAAGAAATGCTCCCTAATAACAATGTATTGTAGAAATTGGTCTTTAAAAATAAGGACCTTGATTGAAATACTATTTATTGTATAACAGAATCAGTACAACGCCAGTGTATCTGACCTCTCCTGGGTGTGAGGATGTAGTATGTGAAATGGAAAGGACATTCTGAATCAAGGATCTTGTGACAGAAGGATGCTACAGTGCACCTGACCCCAGAGCAGCCATATGCAACTTGCCTTTATGGAGCTCTGGCCACACACGGGTGGGAAAAACACTATTACCTAGTCATATGCATAAACATATAGGCCTTCTTTGGTATTGCAAGAAGAAAACATAGAAATAAATTTCATGGAAGCAACTTGTATTAGTTTTCTGTGGCTGTTGTAACAAACGATCACAAACTTGGTGACTCAAAACGGCAGAAATGTATTCTCGCACAATTCTGGAGGCCAGAAATCCAAAATCAAGGTGTGGGCAGGGCAGTACTCCTCCTGCAGGCTCGAGGGGAGACTCTTTCCTTGTCTCTTCCAGCTTCTGGTGGCTCCAGGTGGTCCCTGGTTTGTGGCTGGATAACTCCAAACTCTGCGTCCGTCTTCACAGGCCTTCTCCTCTGTGTGTCTGTCTTCTCCTCTTCTCTCTCTTATAAGGACACTTATCATTGGATTTAGGCCCCACCTGGGTAATCCAGGAGGATCTCATCTCAAGATCCTTAACTTAATTATACCTGCAATGACCCTTTTACCAAATAAGGTCACATTCACAGGTTCTGGGGGTTAGGACATGGACATATCTTTTGGGGGTCCCGCCATTCAACCCACTGAACAATTGTCCAAGAATGTCTCTTGTATTTTAAAAATACCTTAAATATTTTTCAAATTAAGCTGTCATATATTAGTATATTAGTAGTAGCATGTTAGTTGACAGAAAACAGAAATGGGAAGTGTTTGTTCTGTGGTTAAAGTAGGAGGAATACAAAATCCGGTAAGCTTCTATAGGCTTTGACCAGTTCTATTAGGTCTGCTTTACCCTCCAGCCTCATGTCCTGGCTCATTTCTCGTCCATCTTTCTACTTCAACCAGACAGCAAGTTGCTCTCCTTACGTCTCTCTTCAGGGCTATTGCCTGAGGATCTTATTCTGTCGTGTTAGATTCTGAATCTCCTGGTAAACTTTGCTCATCTGTCTATCCTTTGGATTTCAGCCCGAGTCCCTTTTCTAGAAAGTGTTCCTGACCCAACAAATCCATGTTAGAGGTCTTTCCTATGGGAATTCATAGCACCATGTACTAATCTATCCATATAGACAAATATAAAATGAAAATCAATGGAGAAAAATGAGGATATTAATAACAAGTTGTCATCCAGTCTAGGAACCAGAACACACTATCTTTAGGGTAGCCAGGTTGACTTCTAATTTAATTGCATTGTAGTCCGAGAATGTTTTCTGCATCAAATCAATCTTCCGAAGTTCTTAAAATTTCTTTTGTGACTTGGTAAATAATCATTGTTTGTATATATTCCATGTGTGCTTAAAAAAATTTTATATATATCTGTTTGATCAATTAGATCAAGCTTGTCAATCATGTCACTCAACTCACCTCTATCCTTATTCATGGAGCTGGAGTATTCTCCAACCATCATCTGATGGAGATTCTCCATCCTTCATCTGATGGAGATTTAGTAATCTTTCTCATTATGATTCAGGTTTTATCACCCCAAAACTCAAAGACTTTTTCCCCAGAACAATTTGATTCTTTTTGAAGGGGCCAAATATCATTTAGATATCAAAAGTAGAAATAGGTGATCTACATGAACGTAAAGCAGAGTGTGAATTCAAGATAATTCTCATTTCCTTGTCACTTCAACAGTGGCACTGAATACATTTTTACTTAGTAGTTTTTTAAATATTTGAGAAACAGTGACCCTGTTGGCATAAATATAAACTCCCAGTGTGATGAAGCACAAGATTAAAGCTCTTTTGACTGCATAAAGTTCTGCTTTATGTCTGTTTGTTTCGCAATGTTACAATTACTATGGGCACATCTCATCCATTAATTTGTTTTGCAAAGACAGATGGTACTTCAGAGAACTTTGCAGCAACAGTCATTTGATGAGGCCCATCTCCAGTGACTCACAAAAGCAGAAAGACATAATGATTCAAAAATTATTCCGTTAAAGAGCGGACACTGTTTAAAAAGCCATTCATAATTATGTAGATTCAAGAGACTTTACCAGCCCTTGGATGAGGCTTTTGATGGTACACAGAATAATTTTATTTCTTGATACCTAGGCAAAGAGAAAATTCTAATGAATGAGATAATGTATTCATAGTTGTTGGGGAAACCACAAACTATCTAAATTACAATTTTGGAACAGAATAAATTATGTAAACTACTGATTATTAAGGACAAATGCACAACTGAACAAGAAAATGGACAGAGTAGAACAAAGGGATTTATCCAAGCTACTAGAAAGAGCGCTGTACAATAAATGCTTGTCCTTCCCACATGCAAAGACATTGTCTGCGGCTTGAGTAGTCTTAATATATTTGAAGAAAAAGTGTGGTGAATCGCCTGCTAAGTAAATATTCATCTTCTAATTTGTCTGTCATTTTTGTAAAATATATATTTTGTATTTTTTCTTAAGCTAATATATATTTGAGAGGATTACTACTTAATTGAAAAATTAACTCAAAATTGGTATAATTATCTTAATCATAGTTTTATTTCTAGCATTTGAAACAGGGACCAAAGTATCATATATGGCACCCAGATGCCCTGATGCGTAGTCTATTAGTTTTATGTAAGAATCTATTATAAAGGTACCCTATAATCTGGGAATCCTTTTTTTGTTTCTGTCACTTATTATTGTCAGAACTCTTACAGAAACACCTTATCAAAACATTGCAATGACTTTCCAATCTACTCAGAGTCAAAGCCAAAGTTTTTTCCAATGATTACAGGTCTTACGTGAACCTCCAACCTCCATCTTCTCATCCTCAGGTCTCTGTTCCAGGTTCAGAGGCCTCTGTTCCTCAAAGTATGCTTTCTTCATTCAGAGACTTTCCACTTGCTATTCTATCTGGAATGCTCTTTAAATTAATGAATCACCAGCGTCATCATCATCGTCATCAGCGATAGGAAAGACCTTTTCAGAAATATCCACCTTGATCAGTATAACCAGATTGATGTAGTTGAGCAATTGGTCAGGTTACACATTCAGTAGTTTCCTTAATCTCTGTTTCTACTTGGTTTGCAAATCCAAGCTCACAGATATAGGTCACGGGAATGGCAGCAAGTCTTTTAGGGCTCTGCCAGATGGTACTAGGTATTCAAAACAATCACAGAGCCAGCAATTTTGAGATTCAACCTCTATACCAAAGGACTGTCATTTGATAATTTTGATAAAGAGATTTTTAAAATGGCTTTTTCTGCTTCCCTTGTTTTACCATGTAAAATGTTTATTATTTCTTTAACGACCCTTTTTATGAGTCATTATTCCTAGTATTCTTTTTTCTCTGCTTCTTTTCAAACCATAGTAGTGGCTACTGAATTTGTGACTGGTTATCAAGCTCTCAGACATATTATGACTTATGTCTTCTCTTGCTACAAGGAGGGCTTCAGTACTTGTGGTTTTTTTCTCTATCTTTACTGAAACAATTCTTCAACTCTATATTGAAAATACTGTTTTGACCTTGTTCTGGAAACATATGATTGTTTTCTCAGAAATATCATTGTCTTTGTTTGAAACTGACATGAAAGCTTTGCAGATTCGCAATGCCTGTGGCAGACAGACGCTAAGGGGGTCCCCACGATGGCTGCCTCCTGCTGTTCACACTCTTGTGTTATCTCCTTGAGTATGAGTGGGACCAGTGACTTGTTTCTAATCAATTGAACATGGCGAAGATGACTGGATTCACTCCCGTGACATGTTACCTTCTATGGCAAAGATGATGGAATGATTTGCATTAGCATCTTGCTCCCCTCGCTGGCTTGGAAGAAGCAAGCTACCATGAGTCCTACAGCTGCATAAGCTGAATTCTTCCAATAACCTGAGTGCGCTTGGGAGCAGACCCTTCCCTAGTTGAGCCTCCAGATGCAAACTCAGCCCTGGCCGACACCTTGATTGCAGCCTTGCAGAGGACCCAACTAAGTTGTGCCTGGACTCTTGATGCACGAAAACTGTGAGATAATTAACTTGTGTTGTTTTCAGTTGCTAAGTTTGTGGTCATTTGTTACACAGTGTATAAAACAAATATACTACTATTCGGCAAAAATTTATCACTGAGAACATATTGAAGTCTAGGAGTAGATGGGCTACCAGCCTGAGAAAATCTGAATGTCATTGTTATGTTTCCTATGCCCTTTCCTTTTTTTCTCTCTCTTTCTCTTTTCGGCTGCAAATAACAAAAATGGTTAACTTAAACAGCAACACAATTAGTTGAAGGGATATTGGGTAGCTCACGGGTCAAGGTTAGGGCAAGAACAAGGGAACAAGACACAGCAAGGAGCCCTCAGAAGAACCACCTGCTTAGGACACTGCCCCGTGCAATGCCATCAGAGGACACTGCACTGGTCAGTCATGCTGCTGAACTCCGCAGCCCGTGGACCCTCCCCACCCATCACTGGATGCTCAACCCTGTCTCTGCCACCATGAAAAATCTCTAACAGACCCGTCCCTTTATGGCAACCCCCAGGATTGAAAACTTGAAGCCAGAGCATCTGATGGTGACACCTCGGCCACGTGCCCAGGTGCTGACTGCCAGGAGATGGCAGAGGGAGACTCCATTTTCAGCTGTAATCATATCCCCCCAAACAAGAAAGGCACTAAGATATGAGACAGCCAGAAAGACTCGACATTTACACTTTGATACTTGGGAGCCCTTCATCTATTTTTGTGAATTGAGAACACATCATAGCTCAATAGAAATAAGAAAAGAAGCAAATTTCAAAATGAAAATAATAATACACAAATGACCTGCAAATTCATTGTTTATGACAAAATAAACCCTGTTAAATATGTGTTAGTCAAAATGAGCTGATACATGGGCAACGTTTAAAGACATGACAACGATTAAGAAAGAAATGGGATTTCTGTGAAAATCATAATTAATCTTATATTTTAAATTTATGAGTCAAATGGTATAATCACACTTTTCTTGGAAATTGACTGCATGCAGACTGCCTGATAGACCAGAGACAACCTTAAGTGATGGATTGACTGCTGTCTGAGAAATACTGACATAAAACATTCAGAAATAGGTCACAACATATATGGCAAGTAATATATAATAAAGGTGATAGTTCAAACAAATCAGAAAATTAATTCGTGTGTAGATGTACATTGGCAAAGAAAATAAATAGGGACCCCTACCTCACACCTGACATAAAAATACATTTAATATATATAACAAAATACATATATTTCATATTTAAAGAAAAATATATAGAACATTTCATACATATAACAAAAGAGAATCATAAAAGCATCAGAGAAAAACATGATTCAATTTTTTAAAAATAAATTAGGAATGAGGAGAGCTTTTCTAAATGGGATCTAAAACCCAGAAGCCTTAAACAAAAAGCTTTATAAAGGTGATTACATAGAAATAAAAAAAGTTCCAACTTTCCATCATTTATGAAAAGGCATAACATCCCTAATATAAAGAGCCATTGGAAATCAATAAGAGAACTCTAGAGTAAAATGGGCAAAAGCCAAGAGTGATAAAGAGATCAGCTACAGAAAAAAAGTACATGTGACCAGCACTAAACAAAAACAAATTCAAACAATAATTAGAAATGATTTTTCACCTTTAAAGTTTGATAACATTAATTGTTGCTGAGGGTGGGGAAAAAAGACTCTCGTATATTGTTTGCAGGAGTATAAATTGATAGAAATCTTTAGAAGGACAACTTGGCAGTATCTAATCAAAATTTTAAAAGCACGTACCTTTTGATCCCACAATTTCACTTTGAGGAATTTGTCCTGCAGACATATTTAAGTGAATGAAAATTTCTGAATATGTGTGCTTCGTGTGGCATTTTTGTAATACAAAACACACACACACACACACACACACACACAGAAACATCCTAAATGCTCTCCAACAAAAATGGACTGGTTAAATGCATTTAGGTCTGTCCATATAATAGGATAGTATTTGAAATATCCATACATATCAATATGAGATAGCCAACGGATATTGTTAAGTTAAAAATTATTGTTACATAACAATACATATAATCCAATTTGGGCTAAAAAAAAAATATACTATATGAAGTGAGGTGACACTTGCTGTCTGCAAATAACAAGAAAGTGAAGAGGATAAATGTCATACATTTGAACATATAAGGACTGTTTGTCCACCATCTTAATGATGATAACAAACCTGAGAAAGGTTCAGTTTCCTTAGAGGAGACAAAAGTTGTGTGCACAGAAATTACTTCAGTTTCTAGGATCATCTAAATTAGCTTGTCCTTCCAAAAAAAAAAAAAATGAGAAAAAGATTTAAAATATTGATGCCGATTTTTAAATTTGTAATGACCCGTTAATTTGTGACTACGAGATCCCATGGGGACGAGGCCATTGTTCTATCTGCTGCACTATCTGTTTCCTTTGCCAGCCAGAGCCAATGAGCAAATATTTGTGGCATGCAAATCACCCCAGATTCGCCTGCAGCAATCAGCACCCACCCAGCTGCACAGTCATCAGCTTGACACCTTACAACACAGATGCTGCTGGCCTTTATCGTCTTTGGCATGAATCCAAAGCTCACTCTCCAATGGAATAGACAAGAGATAAATCATCTCACTGGCTGGGCCTCGCTATCATCAGACTCCTCTGTTGTGAACACATCATACAATGAACACAAACTGATCAGTAGCATGAGTCACAGCTGGCCCCAAGACCTCAATTTAAAAATCAGACCAGCTCTTCTTCAATAGCCTCTGAGTATATAAATACCATCTTCAAATATACAGAATATTCTATATCCAAATTAAAAAAAAATGCAAGTTTCATCTTCAGCAAAACTGCCCTCTCACTGAATCAACAGGACTAAGTGTTTCCATTCTGGCAGGATCAGACAGCAGGAAAATATATTTGTTTAATGACAGCCTTTGAAGAGAATGGTACATTCTTAGGCTGCGACTTTCTAGAGGAGAACTTAGAACATACATTAAGACCCTCCTTGAAAGGGGTTGCGATTCAGTAACTGTATTGTTATTGTTGGATTATCTGCAAGAAAAAAAAGAAACACTGATCCTAAAATTATCACTTAGAATAAGGTGAACATGAGACTTGCAGCTTAAAATTTTCTAGGCCATTATCTACACAAGATTGCTTTCCTAGGGAAGACCTGGTGGAGTACAGTAAGAATGAGGTCCCTAGACACATCCACACTGACTAGTGTTCTTTAAGAGTAGAATGAAATATAATGGTCATAGTCATTTCATGATACTGCCTGGATAGGTAAAATATTTGCTTCTAAACCAAGACCGTTTCTACTTCAATCTTAAACCTATATTTCATCTTAAAAAGAAAAACTGAACATCCATATGCAAAAAAAAAAAATGAATCTAGACACAGATCTTACATCGTTCACAAAAATTAACTCAAAATGGACCTAAATGTAAAACACAAAGAGAGAGAAAACTCATAGAAGATAACACAGGAGATAATCTAGGTAACCTTGGGTATGGTGATGACTTGTTAGATAAAGCACCAAAAATAGGTTCCAAAAAAGAAATAATTGATAAGCTAGATTTCATTAAAATTAAAAACTTCTGCTCTGTGAAAGAAAATGTCAAGAGAACGAGAAGACAAGCCACAGCCTGGGAGAAAATATTTGCAAAAGATACATCTGTTATCCAAAATATACAAAGAACACTTAAAACTTAATAATAAGAAAATGAACAACACGATTGAAAAAATGGGCAAAAGATCTGAATAGACACCTCTCCAGAGAAGATATACAGAGGCAAGTAAGCATCTGAAAAGATGTTCAACATCATATTTCATTAGGGAATTGCAAATTAAAACAATGAGATACCCTACACACCTATGAGAATGGCCCCAAGTCCAAACAGTGACAACACCCAAAGCTAGGCGGGAACAACAGGAGCTCTCATTCATTGCTGGTGGGAATGCAAAATGGTACGACCACTGCGGAAGACAGTTTGGCAGTTTTTTACAAAACTAAACATACTCTTATCATGCAATCCAGCAATTATGCTCCATGGTATTTACCCAAATGAATTGAAAACTTATGTCCACACAAAAGCCTGCACATAGATGTTTATAGCAGCTTTATTCATAATTGTCAAAACCTGGAAGCAACCAAGATATTCTCAATAGGTGAACGGGTAAATAAACTGTGGTATATCCAGACACTGAAATATTATTCAGCGCTAAAAAGAAATGAGCTATCAAGCCATGAAAAGACACGGAGGAAACTTAAATGCACATTACTAAGTTAAAGAAGCCAATCTGAAAAGACTACATACTGTATGATTCCAATTATATGACATTCTGGAAAAGGCAAAACTACGGAGACAGTAAAAAGATCCGTGGTGGCCAGGAGTTAGAGGGAAGAGAGGGATGAATAGGCAGAGCACAGAGGATTTTTAGGGCAGTGGAACTATTCTGTATGACACTATAATGGTGGATACATATCATTACACATTCGTCAAAACCCATAGAATGTACAACAGCAAGAGTGAACCCTAATGTAAACTATAGACTGGGTGATAATAACGTGTTAACATAGGTTCATCTGTAGTAACAAATGTACACTTTGCTGCAGGATACCGATAGTGGGTATAGCTGTGCATGTGTGGAGACAGGAGTACATGGGAACTCTGCACTTTCAGCTCAATTTTGTTGTGAACCTAAAACCATTCTAAAAACTAAAGTTTATTAATTAAAAAGAGTCAAACATTCAAAATTATTTATTTGCTAATATTTATTTCTAGCTAAATTATTTTAGTAAATTGGGGGGTCTAAACAGTTTTTTTTAAAGATAACAAATATTTAGGTAAAATAGAGATACCCAGGATAAGGTATAAAAACATACTTATTGTCCCCAAAATAGAAGCAGTCTAAAGAACAGCACTATGCAGATCTCAAAGAGGTAGCCGTCTCTAGGAGAGTTTTAGCCAGTGCTTGAGGTGGGGGAAAGGAAAGAGTTTAAGTTTCTCCTTTTGGTGGTTAATAGACTTGTGCTTCTCCAATTCTGGAAGAATGCTCATTGAGCATCTGCTTAGCTTCAGGTCAAGCTGGATTAGGCTGTGGTGGTTGGGGACGGGGGGCAGGCCCGGGAAGTGAACCATCTCAGTTCCTTTCCTGGACTTCAAAGGCCAATCTACGCCAGTATCTTTCCAGCTTAGTTCCACCATTACTTCTTTTCACATATGCATTTCAATTTTCCAGCATAAATGGCATTGTACCACAACAGAGACAGATTCATAACTCTAGAAACGGACCAGATTTGATCAAAAATGGCACTGCAGAATAAAGAAAGAATCTTAGAGCTTCCATCATTGTTGCCTTTTTCGACTCCCTCTGTCCCCTAATGATGCTTTTTAGAGTGTGTGGACTTTATGAGAAGCTCAACATTTCTAAGATGTACAGAGAGGCCCAAGAACCAGGCTGCGAACTTGCCTTTGTTGATGAGACCCTGTTTGTGGGATTTGGAAATGAAGCCCGACATTATAGGTCAAGAACCCAGCTAGATCCCTGGCCTTGTCTTTTTGCTATTACAGTGAGAAAGTCTTCAATTCAGTTGAGTACATGCTCAACGGGTGTACCACAGGCTCACTGTAGGTGATGTGAATGGAGCCAGGAAGGGGTCTGAGAACCTCTTTCCTCGTAGAAGCTTAAATCTCCTTGAAGTGATGCCATACGTGGAGAGTTAGATACTACATAAAACCCCCGTTTATTAAAGCCTAACGTGTGTGTTCAGTTTTTGTATGAAGCGCTTTAATCCCCTGTTTCATGACTCTCAGCAAGGAAGGCTGGTGTTGAAGGGAGAGAAGAAAGGATCTGGGAATAATGCATTGCTATAGCTTGTGTTGCTTCCAGTAACCATCACAAACATGATTTGCATGAGGCATTGGTTATGTCAACTGAAATTGAGTCTGGGTATACGTTAACTAAAGGAGTTTATTCGATAATCAAAGTGAGGTATTCAAATCCCGGGGAACAGCCCAACAGAGTATTCTGAGGAACTGCTCCGAGGTCTACAGATCTGAGTGCAGTTTATATACTTTTTAACAAAGCAGTGTACCTGCAGGAAGTGCTTATACATCTAATAGTCGTCTACGTCAAAGATAAGAAGAATTTTTTGGTTACCCGTCAGCCAAGGCTTGTGATGTTGGTGTTGCCTATGTGTGGAGAGAGGAAACGACCGGGGTTGTCACTTTTTCCCTCTGTCTCTAAGAAATGCAGCTGGGAAATGTGAGAGCCAGGTACCCATCACCCCTTCCTGTTGCAGATTCATCTTGTTGTTGTCTTCAGTCATGAGACGAGGGGTTGCAAGGTCGTTTAGACACTGACTTATGAGGCCTGCATGGCTGCTCCACAGGACAGCGGGGTTTTTATTGTACTGGCTTTAAGCCTGTGCAGCTTGCCTGCTGGACTTGCCTGTTAGACCAGGGAGAGGGGCCCCAGTTTCATTCACAATTATTAAGAACACCTATGAGCAACTTATTGTGAGAGAGACATAGAGTGCAAAAGACACCTTCATTGCCGCTCCAAGTGAATTAAGTATGATACAGATCTGCTCTATTTGTTTCAGTTAAACAAAGGAATTTACTTTGCCTTACCAAGAGTGTTGTGTAAGTGGAATTCATTCTCATAGTCTTCATTCATTTTATAAATAATGTGTCAGGAACCTATGTAACAACCTCATGAAAGGTTAATGATAGTTGTTTACCGAGTCAATACTAGTTATTGCAAAATTTTTAATTTATTTTTGAGCCATGAGGGGATAGATGTTTCAGATTAGTAATAAAATTTGGGTAAAATTAGTCGGAACTGAATGTACAGGATTTACAGAGATCCTACCACTGTAATTAATTTAAATATCTCACCAAATCAAATATTTGATATACTAACATATATTCCTTAAATTTCCTCTAAAAGTAGACAGTTAATATGCCTGGCTGTGGCTTCCTAGGCATACTTCATTTCCTGAATGTTTGCCTCCATTCAAAATAAGAGAATTTTTTTTGTGTGTGAGGAAGATCAGCCCTGAGCTAACATCCATGCCAATCCTCCTCTTTTTGCCGAGGAAGACTGGCCCTGAGCTAACATCCATGCCCATCTTCCTCCACTTTATGTGGGATACTGCCACAGCATGGCCTGACAAGCGGTGCATCAGTGCATGCCTGGGATCCGAACCCGGGCCGCCAGCAGTGGAGCGCGCACTTAACTGCTGCGAGAATTTTTTAAATGATAGTAAAATAAAGACTTTTGATTATTTAATCTTAAATAAAGAATATTTATAAATACTCATCTTAATATTATAAGAAAGAAAGACGCAAATTCCAATATTGAAGTTATTTTGGTCACATATCCAAGATTTTCATCTTCCTCTTGCCACAGAGATTACCTTAATAGGAAACGCAAACCACAAGCAAGTGAAAATATACAAGCAGCAATGCTGTTGATTGCTTTTCAGAGGTGAGCCCAGCTCATGCCGTCTGCTCCCTCACAAGGTCGAGGATGCCATTGCAGATGGCACATTTTACAGGTTGTTCCCAGCGATGAATAACACATTACAGAGAACACTCCAGATGAATCTGAGCAGCCGCCTGAACGTTCCTTGAATTTGAATTTCATTATCTCAAGGCTGCGAAATCTCATCTTGGAAGAGCACACTGCACTGTTTTGGGCTCCCTTTCAGTAAGAGTCTCCTCGGAATTTTTTCCTCCTCTTGGCAGCACACTCGACAAGTAAACAACTCCACAGTACTTACTGCAGTGACAACACTTCAAGCGAAGGGCCACCTACACGGTGAAGCCAACTCATGCTCCATAAAGTGGCTAGTAAATCTTCAGCCTCCTCAGACCCACAGCGCTCACTCATTTCTATCACCTTCCATCCCAACACTCAAGGACATCGTGTGCAGGTACCATGATGATGCCAAACTGTATTTCTCCATCACAAAGAGGAACTGGTTACTTTGGAATAAAGCCCAAATTACCTAATTTAATATTTAGCTGACTCCTTGCCAAAAGTAGGGCTTGATATAAATTCAAATGCTGAAACTTCACTTATGTTAAAAAATACCAGCGAAAAGAAAATACAGACTGGGTACCAGAAATATGTTCTGCTCTTTCTGAGATGGTAAAATTCTGTTCCTCTCAGCAGACCAGGATGGTTACCTTCTAGCTTTTTTTTTTCTTTCCTCTAGAGAGATATCTAAGGAGAAGACTTATGATCAACATAATTTTCATATAATATACCTGTATTCATACTTGGAATTAGAGACTCTTATTTCTATGGGCATCTTTAAGAAAACTTATAAAATTACCCCCTCCCTCACTTCCTAATGTGACCATGGCCTCCTATATTGGCTGAGCATGTGCTTTGAGCTCTGTTAGGCTCTGGGGGTGAAGAGCTGAATGAGGCCATCTTTGCCCTCACGGATTTGCGATCCAACAAAATCCTTATGCGTTTAAACTTTTATCTCCTTTCCCGCTGACCAGAAAGTGAAGGGAAAACACCTGAAAAACGAGACCTTCAATAATCAAAATACAGCCTGGTGAGGGTGGGACTGGCAGTGCTATAGAAATCAGACTTTGCTCAAGCAAGAAAGACCACTGTGGTAGGCTGAGTAATGCTGCCCCCACCCTCACCCCCATCCATCCCCAGATACCCACACGCTAATTCCTAGAACCTGTGACTACGTCACCTGGTATGGCAGAGGAGACTGCACATGTGATTAAATTAAGGCTCTTGAGATGAGATTATCCTGGATTATCTGGATGGGCCCGATCTAATCACAAGAGTCCTTATAAGAGGGAGGCCAGAGGGGCGGAATCGGAGGGAGAAGATGCCAGGACAGGAGCAGATGTTAGAGACGTGAACATGCTCGCCTGCTGGCTTTGAAGATGGGGAAAGGAACCATGTGCCAAGGCATGTGAGTGACCTCTACATGGCAGCAAGGGCAAGGAAATGGATTCTCCCCTAGAGTTTCCAAAGGTATGCAGCCCTGCTGACACACTGTAGCTTTCTGACCTCCAGAACTATAAGGCAGTAAATGTCTATTATCTTAAGCCACTAAGTTTGTAGCATTTGTTACAGCAACACTAGGAAACTAATATAGACTCTCTTTACCAAACCAGAAGCTAGAACTCCTTCCCAGCACAAGGACAGATAAACTGGATCCTTGTAATTCCAAGTAGGTGTTCAGCACTGGTCTATTTCAAATTGGCTATTTCTTTGAACTTATCTCCTATGAAGAGATAATGCCACTTCAGCCATATTGGCCTCCAAGCTGTCCCTCAAATGGGGGAAGCCTGCTCCATCACATTTTGTTCCCTTCCCCTGATACCCACACAGTTTCTTCATGTATTTGCACTTCCTCAGAAAGGCCCTCCTTGATGACCCTGTCTTCAACAGCAGCCCTGCTGTGCCCCTTACATCTCGTTTTATTTTGCTTCAGAACACCTACAACTACCTCACATATTCGCTCATTATCCATCACCCCTGGTAGAATGGAAGCTCTGTGTTTTGTTCACTGCTGTATTCCCAGAGCCTAGATAATTCCTGCAACATTGTGGGTGCTCAGTACAAAAGTTTTGGATACATGAAAGTACTAGGGGGGGTGGGTATTGGTTGCTATAGCAAATAGTGTTGGGGTCGTCTCTCTCTCTCTCTCTCTGGATACAGAACATTAGCTCTAGGCCTTTCCTTGTCCTGAGTGTCTAATCTTTGTATTTCTATGGAGTTATAAGGAAAAATGAGTGGCAACTTCCACTGGAAATATTAAGAAAGGTGTCTTTCACTTTCTAGAGAATTTTATTTCTGGTCAGGCAATAGAATAAATATACTATATTGAAATAATTGTTGAGTTGAATTGTTGAAATCGAAGTTCAATATCCCTCCTAGTCCTAAGACACTCTCTCTCTCTGTATATATATGTACCTGGTCTAATAAATTCTGTACTAGCCAAATATATACTTTCTTTTTTTTTCCCCCAAAGCCCCAGTAGATGGCTGTATGTCATAGTTGCACATCCTTCTAGTTGCTGTATGTGGGACGAGGCCTCAGCATGGCCGGAGAAGCGGTGCGTCGGTGCACGCCCGGGATGCGAACCCGGGCCGCCAGTAGCAGAGTGCGCGCGCTTAACTGCTAAGCCACGGGACCGGCCCCCAAATATATACTTTATATAGCAAAAAATACATATGTGGCAAGTATAGAGTTTATGGAACTTTATCCCATAGGCAAAAACTATAACAACATCTCAAAATGCTATGAAGAAACGGGCTGATCATAGATCTGGCTCAAACTGAGTCACTTCCTACAAGACGTGAGCCATTGCAGAGGATAAGCGAATGCTTACCATTGAGAAGACACCCACAAGTTTATACTTTAACAAATGTAACAATAGTTGTGTATAATATAATAATAAATATAAAATAATAAGATTGGTTTTTAAATGATCACACCATAATTTACAAAGCCAAATGAATATGGTCTGCCTAAAACCAGTCTTCTTGTGAGGGGTTTCTTCCCTTATTCTAATAAGGCTATCATTGCTCAGGACATTTTTATAACTCCTTTTGTTTGGAATGGCCATCAAGGAATGGGGGAAAGAAGATATACAAATGGCTAAGAAGCAAAAGAAAGAAAGCTCAACATCACTAGTCAGAAGGGAAATACAAATCAAAACCACAAGGAGATAATACTTCACATCCACTAGAATGGCTATTATTGAAAAAAGAGAAAGTACCAAGCGCTGGTGAGGATGTACATAAATTGGAACCCTCGGATATTGCTGGCGGGGATGGAAAATGGTGCAGCCACTGTGGAAAACAGTTTGGCTGTTCCTCAAAAAGTTAAACGTAGTAACACTACATGATCCAGCAATTCTACTTCTAGGTGTATACCCCAAAGAATTGAAAACAGGTACTCAAGCAAATACATACAAACCACACAAATGTTCATAGTAGTACTATTCACAAAAGCTAAATGGTTGGAACAACCCAAATATCCATCAGTGGATGAATGGATAAACAAATTGTGGTAGAATGGAATATTATTCAGCCATAAAAAGGAACAAAGTATTGATACATTCTACAATGTGGATGAACCTTGAAAACATTATGCTAAGTAAAAGAAGTCAGACACGAAAGGGCATGCATTGTATGACTCCATTTATATGAAATATCCAGAATAGGTAAATCTGCAGGGACAGAAAGCAGATTTGTGTTTGTAAGAAGCTGGGGGAAAGGGGAAATAGTGAATGACTGAATGATGGGTACAGAGTTTTCTTTTGGGTGATGAAAATATTTTGGAACTAGATAGAGGTGCTGATTATACAACAAATGGATGTGTTGTATAGTTCTGTTGTATAATGTGTGAAGTATTGTGAATGTACTAAATACCACCGAATTGTACATTTTAAAATGGTTAATTTTATGTTATATGAATTTCACCTGAATAAAAAAATATATTTTTAAAATCTGGAGAGACTCTTGAATTCTCCAAGGCTACCTACAAAGTGGCATATAGCATGTTGCTCACGGTTAGGTGCTCAATAAATACTTATGAAATGGAATGGTAGAAAATATTCATGTCCTGCAAGGAAATTTATTTTTTGGAATTAGTCAAGATCATTTTCTAGGCCAAGTCAGCTGAATAAGATAGTTTCTCAAATTGAGTCATGCCATCTCAGTTTTGAACATAATCATGTGGAGCTACAAAGTAGGAGACTGCTGCCGGAAACTCACATTTCCCTCTACCTCACAAACTTGAACCTGTTCTTCCAACACTCCAGCCCAATGTCACCTCCTCTTGGAGTTTCCCCTCCCTTGACAGGCAGAGCGTCCCTCCTGGTCCTTCCACATTGTACCGTTCATAGCAACCTAAGCGCTTCCAGGTCTATAACTTATCCGTCTCCCCACAACAGTGTCGGCTCGAAGGAAAGCAATGGCTTTAATTGACTGACATACACTTAGCAACAAGCACCATGTGGGCAGACAGAAGGTTTCACAACTGTTTACTGACAGAATGAATGAACTCATGGACAACTGACTGAATCAAGTTTTGGTCTGGCTTATAAATAGGCTCAAAACAGAATTTTAAAATCAGGATTCCATATTTGTTTTGAGTAATATCAACATTCTGAAGTGAAGGTATAACCATCCAATGGGATTTTTGAAAGAAACTCTCTTTGGCTGTTTAAATTCTAATGTCTTTGCTAAAATCCATCCCTTTCCTTCTTTTTGGTTTTTTTTTTGGTGAGGAAGATTAGCCCTGAGCTAACATCTGTTGCCAATCCTCCTCTTTTTGCTGAGGAAGATTGGCCCTGAGCTAACATCCATGCCCATCTTCCTCTACTTTATACGTGCGACACCTGCCACAGCATGGCTTGATAAGCGGTGCGTAGGTCTGTGCCTGGGATCTGAACCTGCAAACTCCCAGCCACCGCAGCAGAGTGCGTGTACTTAACCTGTATGCCACTGGGCCGGCTGCCATCATGTCCTTCTTAACTGACATGCCTTATATGTTCTCCCTGGGGTGACTGGTGTGCACAGCATAGTCAGGCAGATACTCTTAAGACCAAAGTTTTTCAGAATAAACACGTGCTAACTTGTTTCCTATAAGGGTAAACAACGGGTCTTTGTCATTAAGGAAGAAATATTTTAATATTTTTGTAATCAAGCTGCCACTACAATTCTGCCAGGCCTTTCTTATCTCCTGGGAACATCCTCTGATAACAATGAGGACCTGTGCTAAATTTCAAACAAATCTGGGCCACTGCGGGTCTGCCAGGGGTAGGGCCGGTCACGTAATTATGTGCCTTCATTCTGTTGTCACACAAAACAAGATGAAATTCTTAGCATTTTTCTTTGACCTTGGGACACGTCTCGAAACTTGAACCAGCACGAAACTTAAAGGATTCCAGCAGACTGAAATAAGAAAAAATAGGGTTCACTTGAAACTACACCCAGCTTATAAAGAAGATTTTAAAAAGCTAGGCTTACAAATCTCCCAGGTCTTGTAACTCAGTTCCACTTAGAGGGCCCATCATTGGGATGAAATTCACGCTACTTGATCAGCTCTGCTCAAACACTCTGCTTTACTTTTCTTGGTGGTTCTTATCATTCACCTGGCATTATATCATATATTTATTTATCTATTTATTGTCTGCTTGTCTCAATAGAGTGTGAGCTCCATGGTAGCAGGCTCTGGCTGTTGTCTCCTCACTGCTGTGTTCTCTGCAGCTAGAAGAGTGCCCGACACGTAGATACGCCATTCATATTGGTTGACTATGTCTCTTAACTACATTATATTCTAAATTTGTGATAATTCAAGGAAATAAGAAAGAAGTATTTCAAAGTAACACAAAACAACACTTTTTTCAGTTTTTAACAACTGCAAAATTCACACACTCACTAGTAAAACTAAATCTACTGGAGACACACTGATGTGATACACAGGAAGACATAAAACACAAGGTGAAGTTGAAATCAATATGTAGCACAAATTTATTTGATGTTATCACATATTATTTGAATGAACTGTCAAGGTAGCAGTATAGTGTAAATTCTGAGCCATCAAGCAAAACTTTGATATATCTCAAAATAAATACAGTTCTGGCACAGAAATGATTCCATTCTATTGTATATCTGTGACCATATTTTTAACATGAGACAAACAATGCCCTCAGCAAGTATTCATAGTGGGAGAGCAGAGTGATAATCCCAGATCTGCTCCCACTGTGTTCCTTGACTCCTGGTTTATTATGATCTTTTATTTCAGCTCTTTCCTGTGGTCTCCATCTCTCACTTCTGCCACTGCTCTCAACTCTTAGACCCAATGACAAACTCAATTTTGCCTCCCTGGCTGTACCTTTGCACACTCACCTCTGGCTTCCAGGCTCAGCCCCTCTAGGAAGCACCTCACCTAAGCCCATCACCCCTAGGGTCCTACCTTCTAGCCTGGAGCTCCTCAAGGGCAGTCTGAACACAATGCCCCCACCCAACCGGCACAGGGTGGAGTTTACCCATCTGAACACAACTACATACTGTGAAAATAAACTGCTTCCTACAACATTAAAAACGAATGATGATGGGGCCGGCCTGGTGGCGTACTGGTTAAGTTCACGTACTCCGCTTCAGCGGCCCGGGTTCGCAGGTTTGGATTCTGGGCATGGACCTACACACTGTTTATCGAGCCATGCTGTGGCAGGCATCCCACATATAAAGTAGAGGAAGTTGGGCACAGATGTTAGCCCAGGGCCAATCTTGCTCATCAAAAAGAGGAGGATTGGCAACGGATCTTAGCTCAGGGCTAATCTTCCTCACCAAAAAAAAAAAAAAAAAAAAAAGATTGGTGATATATTCCCAAATTGCTGGTTTTACTCAAACATTAAGTCCACTCTCAATACAGGAAGACGAAGGAAATCCAGTTAAAATATTCTCATTGTGGTAATATTGCTTGCGAGTTAATCACTATGACCAAGACTTGGTCATGAGAATTAACAGGATTTCACAGCTAGTGCTGATCAATAAAAGAACAAATTCAATAATAGCTTGTGTTGGGGCAGGGTGGGGGGTGGGGAATGGGTGGGGAGGCAGAACCTTCAAACCATTCATCCCATGTTCCTGTGGGGTTGGGACCCAGGTCATTAACATCTGAGGTGTACCCAGGATATGATGCGTCCCACACAGTAAGGCAGTGTGACATGTGTGGCTTTCCAGTTACCTGGTTAACACGTAATTTATTGACTTTTAAACATTTCTAGAAGCAGGACATGCTTATTGTAAAAGAAAAACCCAAAAGTCCTCAAACAAAATAGAAAAGTATGAAATAAAATAGAGACGTTCCCCATTCATTCCCCAGGGATTAAGAACTGCTAATAGCTTGGGATGTACTCTTTCCAGACACTGCTCATGCACACACAAACTATCTTCATAAACACAGACCAACTTTATATGCCATAATCACATTAACTTATTTCCAACAATAGTTCAGAATCATTTCTCTCTCATCTGGATATTATGACTAAGTTTTTATTTCCCCCTTCACATATTAGAAGCAAGGGATAATTTACGCATAATGATCCATTTTAGGTATTTTGAAAAAGAATTTCTCTTTCTAGAGAAGGTAATTGGAAATGTTCAAAGAAAATGGATGAAAAGCGTCACTAGGCTGAGCTGTTTTCAGGGTGAAGGCTCGTTCCTTTTACCCCCTATTTATAGCCTCGTTTTGCAGGCCACATTCCTTTGACATAATCAAATCCCCCTCGAGAAAAAAAATTTCCTTTAGGTATATGCTCCTTCCTTCTTCACGAGATACGAAATTCCATACACTTGTTTCTATAATTATTACATGTTCCATCTTCCCCTACAAGGACTCCCTACAAAAAAATATGTTTTAAAATTCTAAATTTGGTTTAATGTAGTCAAACAGAAAAAAAAAAAATCAAGGTTCTCATGAACTATTTCCAGATATATAAGGATGTTACCAACATCATCAAGCAGACAGCTGTGTTTTGTATTTTCGCATCCAACTGCATTTCCTTCAAACTATCCTTTTCTCCTTAAACTTTTAAAAATTTATATAATGAGAAGGTATAAACACACCTTTGTGCCACAGAGAGCATTTTGCAGCTTGGTAACAATGGCACAAGCAGTGACAGCCGGCATATATGAACTACCTACTGTATACCACAAACCGAGCTAGGCCTTAAGGAAACCAAGGAGACGATCAGTGCCCTTGAGCAGTTCCCTGGCCAGTGGGGAGGGGGGATGCGAAGGGCCATTGACGACACAATGGTATGTCTGCCAGCTCAGCTCAGGGAGTAACCAACCCTGCACTGGAATGGAGAAGGATTTCCAGACGGTGACAGATGAGCCACATGTCGTGAAAGACAAACAGGAATTCACCAGGTGAAGAATGGGGTCAGGAGAAGAGCACACAGGAAAGCAGAGAGGTAAGAACACATTGTATTGGGCATGAGACGCCGAGTGTGCGGTGCCGGGGCCCAGGGCGGCAGGACAAGAGGTGGTGACGGTGCTGGTGACACAGGTGGGGGCCGAGCAGACGAGAGCTTTGGGTGAGATCTTGAGTTTTAATCTTACGCTGAAGCCATGGACAGGCTCACTGAAGATTTTGTCAAGAACTAGGAAATAAACTGAACCGCCACTTAGCCCAAGGAAAGGCAAAAGATCCATAAACTCAGCCCATACACGTGAACTGCAGGAAAACTACTCAGGCCCTCGTTAGGGTCTGCGTCCTATTATTTTGGACAAAAGGATAACGATCTTGATTATCTGGTTTCCCAGACCCAAAAGAAACAGCACATATACACATTTTTTTTTTGTAGCAGTGTGAGATGACGGATGTTAACTAAAATTATTGTGGTAATCGTTTCACAATATATATAAGTCAGGTCATTATGCTGTACACCTGAAACTTATATGGTGCAGTATAGCAATTATATCTCATTAAAACTGAAAGAAAAAAAGAAGAGACAGCACATGAAAAGAGAGGGTCATGGGAGAGGGACATGGCAGCAAGTGCGCTGACAATGGCAAAGAGGTGGAGCTGAGGGTCTGAAGACACCAGGTAAGAATGCAGGGGAGCCAGGGCCAGCTGAGGGGTGCCCTCACGACCACCCGTGAGGTAGCCGTGAGGATTAAGTGAGTTAACACTTGTAAAGATTTAAAATTCATGGAGGCACTAAATGAGTCTGCTGTTATGCTATACTTCCACCAGAGCCAAGCATAAGCAACCCTATACTTAGATGAGGAAAGTGAGGCCCATGGACACGTCCAAGTCCCCATGCCAAGTGGAAGAGGCTCAGGCAGGAAAAGTATCCTCCTTTTCTGGCCCTGAGACTTGTTTCTTTGCACTATTCCAAATGTTGGAGTACGTTCAGTTTGAGAGGGCAGGTAAATGTGACAGGACACAAGCAAGAGTTGCAACTGAAGAATGATTCTCAGGCAACATAGAAATGAAAACAAAGTATTGGTGGCTGAAGTGAGCTTCCTCATAGTTGCTGGCTTCCTGAGTCCTGTGCTGTTGCAGACAGAGAGGCTGGAACTGTGGCCACAAGCCGCCCTTCCGCATTGAGGGGGCCTGAGAAGGATCACGGCAGAGGAACTCATCCCTCATCTCCCAAGTTTTCTTTGTTTCCAGCTCACACCAAATCGAATAAGCCAGAATAAAACCCATGCAACCCTCCCCACATCTTCCGTTGACTTGTTTCATAAACTAGCATCTACCTTGGTCTCTCTCTCTCTAATTTGTCCAAACTCCTACCCAATACTCCAGTCCCTACTCGAACTGGATCTCCTCACTCCACCTCTGAGGGAAAATGTTAGGGCTGCTTTAATCCCCTTACTCTTGTCCTTCCCCTGGAGGTTTCTAGTGTACCCCCATCCGCTGCCCACCTGCCATATAAACATATGCCCTTTGTATGCTTGGTCCCCTAATTAATGAGCCTCTATTGGAATTTCCAGCCCCTGATCACCTGACTGCATATCCTAGTACAGACAGCTTCAAGATAACGGATTGGGACCACTGTGTTTCATGGACACTGTGACCAAAGCCATTTGGCTGTCCTCCCCAGAAACAGCCTGTGTGGCCAGGACAAATATAAGCACATTTCCCTGAAAAACAATATTGCATGCAACCCAAAGGGTAAATTGTGTTTGGCTTTCTTTCTGCAGAAAAGTCAATGGGAATCCGATTTGCCATGGCCCATGCCTCATGAATTGGCAAATGGCCAAGCATATACTCAACCAGACATGCTTTTTATATGTCAGTGCAACATTTTCCATGTGCAGTTAAGCTGTGCATGAGGCTGCTCTCTGAGAATAAATATCCTTCTTTGCCTTCATTTCATATCTGTAAAAGCAGGACTGATCATTGGACCTGTTAACATAATTCACTGGAGAACTGTGAGAAATGAACTATTCTGATAAGCATTTTTGAAGATGAAAGGGATATTATGGAAGTAAGTATAACATTCTAAAAAAAAAAAAAATCAGTTCTTTCTAGTCCTCCATTTAAAACATAGTTTTGTGGAACTTGATTTTGTGTTAAAATAACCCAGGCACCCAAAAGTACATTAGGAGTTTCGATAGTTTTGAGGTTCCATGAAAATATTCCCTAAAACTGCTGAGGACAAAGCCCATATCTGTTGGCATCAGAGACACCTTGTATATAGAATGTTCGGGTTGTGACAAAAACTGACACAAGCCAGGAAATTTTCAAGTTAATGGTCGTGCTTTGTTCTCAATGTAGGCTACAGGGCTCCTGGTTTTCCACTAAGTCTGGATTTTAAAGACAAAGTTGGCTTTAATTTCCAACTCTCTGGCTTTTTTCAACCAGTCATAGTCACCCAGTTAGTTAAACAAATGTCTTTGAACTTCCTTAATTTAAAGAAGAGACCTTTAGGTTAATGAAGGTCTTAAAATGCATATTGTTGGATCTCCTGACGTGTGCTCTGTAAGAACCACAGACACACATGCTGGGCGCAGTGAAGACTGAAGTCTCACTCAGGAAACCTAAGATACTTTCGCTCTTACACCATGCTGACTGTTTTCAAAGGCCGGGACTGGCCATCTTTCCTTTCATCCCTTTATTAAAAATGCCCTAAGTTAAGCTACTTGTAAAAACGAATGGTTGCCAACCATCCATTACTAAGAAAATAACACCCAAGTACATGAGATGCAAACAGAGGCATGCAATAGGCGACAAATTAAAGGTAAGTTGGGTGGATGAAGCTTTAAGCAAGTCTCAGTTAATGATCTGGAACCTCGTGATGCCTCTCCACAGTAAGTGGGTGAGGAGAACAGAGCATCCACCACTACTCTAGGCAGCCATCATCACTGAGGATGCTTCCTCGTTACAGGTCAATGCGGGCCTCCAGTGGGACATATCAGAGCATTTTTGTAAATGGCACGAGATCTTGATGGTTCCAATAATAATGTGCTTTCATTTGGGCAACAATCAATTATCTTAATAACACACAAAGCAGTAGAAATCAGCTTTGTCTGAGTGGCTTCATTATATGTCCCTTAGATCGACAATGGGTCTCACCAGGGGTGTGCAGTGGAATCACCCAGGAAACATTTTTTAAAAAACACAGCTGTCTCTTTTCCCCTATGGGAGATTCTGAATTAGTAGGTCTGGTGTGGGGCTGGGATGGCGAATAGATAGTTTAGATAGACAGATAGATGATAGATAGATAGATAGATAGATAGATAGATAGATAGATAGATAGATAGATTAGATAGATAGATGATAGACAGACAGACAGACATAAATAGACAGGGAGATACATAGATGATAGATAGATGGACAAATAGACAGATAGATTTTAATTCCACAAGTGATTCCGAGGGGCTCCCCACTGCTCATCTCAAGTGGTATATCCCACATCATTCCATTGGCAATTAAAAATTAATTCATAGTTTCCATGTAAGTTATTAGCGCACAATAAAGATACACCTCAGGCTTTATCTCAGCCAGTTTATTCCTTTGCCCTCTTAGTGAACACACATCTTCCGCCAGGAGCTGCACCAGGCGATAAATTTATGAAGAACACGTGGCCCCGTCTGTGAGGAGTATGCGGCCTAGTGGAAGAGGCAGACGTGAAATGTGCTGTAACGGGGAGAGGAGAGTATCTGTGGGAGTAGAGGAGAGAGAACGCTAATTCTGGCCAGAGGAATTGCAGAAGGTTCCACAGAGTGGCGGACACTTGAGCTGAGTCTTATTCAAGGAGGAGGCTTTTCAAGGCGGCCATGGGGGATGCGGAGCAGCCAGAGCCTTCCATGTACACGGATCAGCAGGTTTCAATGACGTGTGCTTCTGGGGTGTATTGAGAAGTGCAGGGTGGCCAGATCACAGTGGGTGTGAGTGAGGGGGTGGGGAGGAGGGGTGGGAGGTGGAGCAGGAGGGGTGGATGAGGGTCCCCTGGAAGCCCCCTTTGTAATCACTGGAGGCTCCGCCCAATCCTGGATGCTTCATATGCACAAACATTTAGAGTTAAAACCCCTCTGTCACTTATGTTTTCAAGTGATCCTTGCAACCATGTGATGTAGTTCAGTAAAATATCACAAAAGATGGTTTTATTGAATTTTATTGTTTCCATTAAAAAGTGTATAAGCCTAGTGTGAAAAGCATCATTTACAAAAATACTCAGAACAGCAAGTTATCAAATCATCCCTATGCTTTAATATTTAAGGTCACTGTCAGTCCAAAACGATTTGAAACTCATTCTGTGATGTTGTGCGTGTGTGTGTGTGTGTGTGTGTGTGTGTGTGTTTGGAGGGGGGAAGAATGAGGTGGAACAGGACCTATTTCTCCATCACTAAAAAGCAGGACTCGGGCCGGCCCGGTGGCACAGGCGGTTAAGTGCACGCGCTCCGCTGCAGCGGCCCGGGGTTCGCCGGTTCAGATCCCCAGCACGCACAGACGCACCGCTTATCAGGCCATGCTGTGGTGGCATCCCATATAAAGTAGAGGAAGATGGGCACGGATGTTTGCCCAGGGCCAGTCTTCCTCAGCAAAAAAAAAAAAAGAAAAAAGAGGAGGACTGGCATCAGATGTTAGCTCAGGGCTAGTCTTCCTCACACACACACAAAAAAAGCAGGATGCCTCTGGAGGGTCACATGGATACAGCAAATATAGCATCAGTGTCTAATAGTGCCTCTCATCCAGCCACTTGGCACAGATACACAGTTAGTTGTGATTAAATCATAGCAGTGCTATTTGGGGTCCAATAACGTACCTCTTCTATTATATAAAACTTGCCAAGGGATGTTTAGCATCGCTTATTAGTTAAAGCTCACATGTAAAGTCTCACCAGAAATGGTTTTTGCTACTGCGGGGAATCTTCACTCAATATTTAATTTGCTTGGGAGACATGGGAGTACAAAACAACCTTCCTGATTGGGAAGTAGGTGACCAAGTCTCTCCATGACTGCCTCCTTTGACCAGGTCCACATAATCCAAAAGGATGGAGTCCAGACAGCCTGGGTCTAGTTTTCTTTGGCCCTATCCTGGTATGTCATCCAGAAGTGTTCTTTTGCCTCTGCTCTTTGCTTTCAGCTATTTCCTTGGAGGTCTCATTCACTCTCACAGTCTCACGTTCCACCTGGAAGCAGATAATCCCCAGGCACAAATTCTCAGCTAGATTGGCCTGCTCAGGGAGACGGGGCGGGAGAGAGAGGGGGAGAGGGAGAGGGAGAGAAGCTGACTGCTTCCTTCTACTAGAGAGCTATTTCTGAGTGTCTGCAACAGTGGTTCTCACCCTGGTGGCCCATTAGAATATCCTGGGGAGATTTTAAACAAATACCAATGTCCTGACCCCACTCCAGGGACTCTGATCTAATCTGTCTGGGGTGGATCCCAAAGACTGGTACATTTTAAAGATCTCCAGTAGCTCTAATGGATGGCTGGAATTGAGAACCACCATTCTTACTCTTTGGAGGACACAACAGATGTCTATGATGTGCCACCTGCCCTCAAGATGCTTAAAATGGGGTGGGGAAGAAAAGACTAAAGTGGAGGGTAATCTCAGATAGACTACCATGAAGTACAGAACCGAGTGGGCAGTTCTGTTAGTGCCCTGAGAAAAGACAGGGCTTCGAGACCAGTCGGGAAGATGTCATGACGATGGATATGTACTGGGCCTGGAAACAGGGCCGGGATTTCCTTAAGTTCGCTCTTCCCATCCTCACTGTCACCACACCAATCAAGAGCCTTCTGGGTGGATTTCATTCTTAGGAGCTTCCGTTCCTGCCTCTCTCCTGTCCGTTCTGCCCAGGGTTATGCCTTAAGATCAGCAGTCTTGTCATGTCACGCCTCTGCCTAAAACCCCTCGAAGGCTCCCAAGAGCTCTTAGATCAGAAACCAGACCTCAGGCCCTTTGTGAGCGGCCTGAGGCCCTTTCCCATGTCTGGTGCCCTCTCTCATCCCTGTCGCCACCTCCTAGCAATGCTGCCCTTGCTTTTTGTTCCTCAAGTGTCCCAATCCCTTTCCTGCCTGGGGGCATCTGTGTTTGCCGGTCACTCTGCCTGGGACACTTTTCCCCTGGCTCTCACATGGCTGATTCCTTTTGATTCCCTGAGTCTCAGTCTGCATCCACCTTCTCACGGAGGCTGTCTCTGAGAACCCAGTCTAGAGCAGCATTCACCCCAAAGTCACTCTCTCCCAGTTGTCAGCTTATGAACTTCACAGCCCTAATCACAGCCCACGTATTTTGTTCATTCATCGTTAACTTTCGCTTTTTCTGCCACAGTGAACTTCCACGATGACGAGCTCTGTCTCATTTACTCGTAGCCACACTAACCACCACAGCGCCTGGCACAGAGTAAGGGACCAGGAAACACTGACTGGATATACGGATCAAGGAAGGACTGACGGGTGAGGAGGGAAAGGCATTCCGGGGGGGGAAGAACAGCAAGAATGGAGGCAAGGAAGGGGAACACACATGTGTTTGTGCCTATAGATCAGAGAGTAGAACAGACTGGCGGAAGAACAGGATGCATGGGAAATAAGTGACGATAAGTATGAGCAAGTCACCTATAGTCAATTACTAATAGCAACAAGTGTCAGGATTTGAACTTCACACCCGTTAAGGTGTCAACACTGCACCAGTCCTGAATGATTCAAGTCTAAGAAAGGAAATCATGTTTCTAAAGCCCAAAAAGTAATGAAGCATAATTTTAGTCACTATACATAATTAGAAGATTAAATATTTGGAAAAAATTGGTTTATGTGAAGAAATGCAAAATGTAATTGTGAGGGGATAGAAAGCTGGATGTAAGGGAATCATCTCCTATAAAAATTATTCAGGGGCTGGCCTGGTGGTGTAGTGGTTCAGTCTGCGCGCTCCGCTTGGGTGGCCCGGGGTTCACAGTTTCGGATCCCGGGTTCAGACCTACGTACCACTTATCAGGCCATGCTGTGGTAGCGTCCCGTATATAAAATAGAGGAAGATGGGCACAGGTGTTAGCTCAGGGCCAATCTTCCTCAGCCAAAAAAAAAAATTATTCAGAGCTACCCATCAAAAAAATTCTGCAGATACTTTATAGCAAACAGTAGGAAAACCTGCTAATCTCTCTGAAAGTATGGCTTCTCTTGACATAAATATCAAAATTTAAATACACGAGAGTATTATTTCACAGCATGTTTTTCAAGTCTGTAGTGGTTCACAGAGTGATACAGAGTTTGAAAAGAGGTCACGTGGAATGTAACATGTTAGCATTACTGGTGAAAGATCTAGCCAGGAGCAGCCGTGGTGGAAGAGACAAAATCAACGTTACTCTGTGATCTTCCCTCTAACCACGACCTCAGAAGGAAAATGAGAAAAAAGCGTAAAATGCTCCCATATTCCAGAAAAATGTGTCTGCATTTTATTTAAATACCATTTAAAAATTCTTTTGTCCTTTTCATAATTTCTGTTAATGATCCTAATATTGTCCATCCTTAAAATGAAAAATTTGAATCATTTTTTAATAGCAGTAACAAATTTCACAGGCAGACTCTATCAAAAAGGATTCTATTTTACAAATTGTCATAAATGTATGAATGCTTATCAAAGAAACACTTCACAACTACAGTTTTTCTTATCCATGTACTGACTTCTATCTAATAGGGTATTCAGATATGTGATATGGTCATCTTTGACCCTGACATTTAAAAATATATTTCCCAGGGGCCAGCCTGGTGGCGTAGTGGTTAACTTCATGCACTTCATTTCGGCAGCCCAGGGTTCACAGGTTGAGATCCTGGGCACGGACCTATGCATTGCTTATCAAGCCATGCTGTGGCAGGCATCCCACATATAAAGTAGAGGAAGATGGTCATGGATGTTAACCCAGGGACAATCTTCCTCACCAAAAAAAAAAAAAAAAAAGAATTTCCTTTAGGAAAAATTGCTCTGAACTAATTAAATGGCATATTCAATTTAATTTTAAAACATTTATTATATGTTTTCTAGATCCCAGGCACCGTACTTGATGCTATGGAAGATACAAAGAGGAAGAATTCCCACTCTCAAAGCAATATGACAACACGAGAAATGCTGGGTTGAATTTTGCTATTGTCAAAAAGAGCTGAATTCTTGTTTACAAATTACCCACTTATTTGTTGAATGAGCTCTTACTTAGCCTCCACTTCCTCATGTGTAACTTGGGGAAAATAACATTTATTTACAGAGCGATTGCAAATACTGATGATGCAACATACGTAAAATACCTAAGTTGGTGTCTAGGACATAATGAGCATTTAAAGAAAGTAAGCTTCCTTCCTTTCAAGACATTTAACATTTAGTTAAATATGGGGGCCGGGCCAGTGGCGTAGTGGTTAAATTCGCACGCTCTGCTTCGGCGGCGCGGGGCTCACAAGTTTGTATCCCACGAGCGGACATATCCACCGCTTATCAAGCCATGCTGTGGTGGGGTCCCCATATACAAAGTGGAGGAAGATGGGCACAGATGTTAGCTCAGAGCTAATCTTCCTCAGCAAAAAGAGGAGGATTGGCAATGGATGTTGGCTCAGAGCTGGTCTTCCTCGCAAAAAACAAAAACAACAAAAAAATTGTTGGTCTAAATATGATTTGCCTTTGTTATATATGTTCTTGATGCATGATTCACAAAATAGAACTTTGAGATTAACTTTCTACACATAAAATCTCGTATCATCAATTTTTAATAATTCATGTGAAATAGTTTGGATAAATAAAATCTGCACATTATTTCTAATCTCACAGATGTAGTTGAATTCCACTCATTTCTAAAGCAGGTTTAAGTCCTAGCTCCCTTTCCCTCTCTGACGGGGATGCTAATGAGCAATGAAATGTGCCAAAGGCTAGAAAGAAGGAACATGAAGAGAAATCCTGGACATAGATGACACAAATATTTAATTTCTAAAGAATCAAGCACTGATATTTATACAAGTGAATGGTTTGCTAGTCCCCCCAAGCGGCTTCTATTTTAAGAAACAGGAAGTTGAGAAGAATTCAGGAGAGGATGAATAAGGTGAAAATGGAAAGAAAAAAAGAGAAAGAAGGGATTTTAACAGTAATTCCCAAATTTGAGTTATACACTCTGTAACTAGGCATCCCCTGGAAAGCCTGTGATTAACGTGACTAGGAAATGCTTCATTCTGTATTGCATCTGGGGAATTCACAACAAATATTAGCACAGGCAAAGATTATATGCTAATTCTATTAGCATGTTAGAAAACCTGTTTAACACTGTGGAATTCAGCAATTCCCAAAATTGCCTGAATATTAAATTCTGTGTGTGTGTGTGTGTGTGTGTGTGTGTGTGTTTGTCAGGGGAGGGGATGAGACTTAATTAATATCCTATGGAATTAATGTGTAATGGTATATACTTCAGAAAATGTTGGGTATTGATTTCCCTTCTCTGCCACCAAAATGCATTCTGGCTGATTCTCTGTATCTTTTTAATGGTTCTTCTTGAACCAAGCATGCCCATTTGACAAAAACTCCTCATGTATCTTATGGATATAGAAAAATCAGAATTCATTTTGCCTTTGGAAAGATGAGTGGTTACAAAGAAAAAAACACAGAACTAATTCCAATGATCTGAAAAAAAAAAAACAAACCCCAAACTTTGTTTTAGAAACAAAGACTTTGCTTTGCTCTGCTTCGGCACACTCTTAAGGCCGTCAGTTTCTTCGCAGGAGGTCAAAGTCGCTCTACAATTAGAATAAGAACTAGTAAGAAAATTTAGTGCCACTTTTAGAGGACTTTCATGTACAAGAACCTATTTTTCCTTTTGACATTTTTGTGAAAGACAGTGATTTCTATAATAATAATGGCATTTTGAAAAGAGATGTTCCACAAAGCAGATTATTTATCAACTTTTAATCTCTCTCTGAGAAAAATATCTTTACATGAATCTTGGGTGCTCTTAGAAATACTTCTTTTTTTTTAATCTTTTGTTTATTGCAGTAACATTGGTTTATAACATTGTATAACTTTCAGGTGTACATCATTATACTTCTATTTCTGCATAGATTACATCATGTTCACCACCCAAATACTAATTACAACCTATCACCACACACATGTGCCGAATTATCCCTTTTGCCCTCTTCCCTCCCACCTTCCCCTCTGGTAACCACCAATCCAATCTCTGTCTTTATGTGTGTGTTTATTGTTGTTATTATCTACTTTTTTGAGGAACCATAAAACGCTAAAACAGCACAATGGGCTTCACAATCAATTCAAAGGAAAATACTGTAATTACTTGTTTTACAGCTAACAAAATGTTCAATCATAAATATTTTTACAATATAAGGGACATGTCAGAGAATAAGAAGAAATTTCTTTTTCACTTAAAATCTGTTCTAAATTTTTATTAAGTTTGTTAGAAGAGCTAGCAACATTATATTCCCCTACATCAAGGCTGATAATACCCCAGCCAAAAAATGCACGCGTAAGTACACGTATAAAGTACATGTTATATATATGCAAATGTACGCAAATATATTATGTATCTATGTATGCGTATATAACATTATGATGTTTTTAAAAAGTATCATCGTTAACAAAATTATAGATAGCAAGACCAAGATATCATGGATTTAGGGGATTAGAGGAAAAAAATTTAAATTGCACCAAATATAGTTTTCAAATATAGTTAAATGTCCTAGAAAGCATTTATTTCCAAAACAAATTGTTTCACATAAAAAATCTGCTCCATTAGGTAACCTTCTCCTGAATCACCCTCTTCAGTTCCTCAGGAACTTTGCTATGGCAGCCTGAGCTGCTAAGGTGGATTCGATTCTCCTATTAAAGTTTTGAACCACTTTGAAATGAAATCTTTGCGCTTGCATTTTCTTATATAACAGTCAAGCCTTTACTCAAATTATTTCAGTGCTTAGGGGCATGTTTCTCTGGGCCTGGTCTTATCTCCATCCGTGTTGAAAAGATTTTCAAGAAGAATTGGAAAGTCTCCTTTCTCTATACCACGCCATAGGATCTCCCACAGGCTGGGGGGAGAGGGGGCAGGGAAAGCATCATCTGTTGGGTTTCACTGGGCTGAACTAAACAAAGCATATGTAAAATAGAAAAGATCTTAAATTGGGAGTAAAAACCAAACAACCAACCCTGCATTATCTCAAATCCACGGTTAGTAAGGAATTTCATGCATGCATGTGCGCCCGTGCCTCTGTGTGTGTGTGTATACACACCTTTTAGTGGATTAAAAGGTCATCACTGAACAGCTACGAAGGCTAGTGGGTAACACAGAGGTATTTCAAACCCAACAATTCCAAAACGGAACTCATTGTTCTTCCCTTAAAACTCCTCTTATGTTCCGAAGTACAGGACTGTTCTCTTAGATTCTCAAACTTGAAACTTCAAAGGTCTGCTTTGACTGGTCCGCTTTCCCCCGCCTCCTTATCCACTCCTCATGCTCTGCTGATCCACATCCAATGCATTCCTCAATCCCACCCCCGCTGCACCACCCACATCAATTTCCAATTACACTCTTGGGACGGCCACCTGACTGGTCTCCGCGTACTACTGCGTACCTTTCCACACCATCATCACACTGCTAGAGCCACCCTGGCAGAGCATATATTTGTTCATAAAGCAATCCTGCTTCAATTTTTTGATAGTTCTTTAAACAGCCAACATGCATTGAGAATATACCAGCCATTGGATCAAAAGCTTTACATGCAGTGTCTTATTTTCTCCTCATAATTATCCTATGAGATGGGTACAATTATCGTTGGCACTTACAGGTGAGAAAATAAGTGCATACAGAGTTTATATAGCTTATTCACGGTCACTGGGATGGCAGGTGGCAGAGGCCGTGTTCATCTCAGATTATCTCATGCTATTGACTGCTCCTTTATAAACCTTTCCTCAGTCTGGTTCCCAAATAACCCTTCAGTCTGTCTTGCAAGGAGCTCATAGACTGTGAACTTCTCAAAGTCAGTGATTGTATGTCAAGGGTCAAAAGTCTTTAAGCCACTGGGATAGAATGTAAGGTGAGGACACAGTGGCTCTCATAGCTGCCATCTCCCTCCAACTGAGGGTGCCTCTTTGTTTCCTAAGGAAGATTCACCCTGAGCTAACATCAGTGCCAGTCTTTCTCTATTTTGTATGTGGGTCACCACCCCAGCATGGCTGACGAGTGGTGTAGGTCTGTGCCTGGGATCTGAACCTGCAAACCCAGGCCGCCGAAGCAGAGCACGCCGAACTTAACCACTACGCCACTGGGCCGCCCCTTGAGGGTTCCTCTGATGACCCACACAGGGTAACTGAAATATCTTGACCTCAAGCAAGGAAAAATTAGCCCAACAATGCTGCAGAAATTTTTATAATACTCTGCCCTTGTAGAATATAGAATTACATCTCAAAACATTGTTTTCCAGATATTAATCACATACTGCTAATCAGCTTTGTCTCAGCATCTCTCTCCACAACTCACTCATGAGAACTACTTGATGAAGGCTAGATGGAGAAGTAGTAAAGGGAAACAAATGCAGGGACAGAACAAGTTGGACCGCAGTTGTAATCATAGACTTGTTTTATAAAGGACCATCCATCTGAGTTGATATAGAACTTATAAGAAGAAATAGTCACGTGAAAAAAAAAGGAGAAAAGGTTAGATATTGCTAAAACATATTCTACACACACTGTTTGATAAATATTTTATCGTTATTCCAGGAAAAGCTTTTAAAGGAATACATAAGCCAGCAATTATGGGGAAGGGATGTCTCCTTCTCAGAGATAGCCCGAATGTCAGCTCTTTGCTGCTAAGGGGGTGAGGGGACAGACTCACAGTGGCACGCTGCTGAAATGTACACATACACACCGAAAGAGCCAGAGTCCCAGGCAGCAACTCTTCCTTATTTGTTAACAACAGAAAACACACACAAAGATTTCCGATGCAGCCTTTCATGTGGTTTGAATAAATCAGAGGTTCCTGGCTTGTGTGTACCCATTGTTGCATTTCTGCCTACAATTATCCAAACCTCGACACAGAAAGCTCTGCTGGAAGAAAGGCCTGGCCCCTCGAAACTGATGGGTCACCTGAGAGGACTGGTGCTCAGCTCTACGCTGCTAGCCTCTGACCGCCAGGGCCTAAACTTATTTCTGACTGGGAGAATTAAGGCAGATGCTCAACATCATCATCACGTTTGAATTAAATTGGAGAAATTACAGTGCTCCAAGTTAATTGGGTGTCTTGGTATAATGTTAAAGATATTTTGGGTTTTTTTTTTTTTTTTGGCCACTTACCAGTATTATCTTAAATGCCTTCCTTAGTCAATACAATTTATTGAAGAGTGTGTGTGTGTGTGTGTGTACGTGTGTGATGTTTACATTTCCCTGCTATAGGAGAGGCTGCTTACATCACCAAAAACTTACCAAGAAAAGTGATCACTGACAGCCAATTAACCATTATAAGAAAGACAGTATTTCTGAAATATTCAAATAATGTAATTTAAAAGCCTGTTATTCCATTCAAAGGTATACATACTTATATTTGGGATTTCATCTAAAATTCGAAATGATATAGAAATTGCTGCTTTAAAAGCCACTTGACAGTGCAGAAATATTCTTAAAGGTGTCAGGAGCAGAGGTATTTTATTAATGGTATTTAAAAGCATAAACAAATAGTACGAATTGTGAAAACGACCCCCTAAGCTATAGTTAGACAAAAAGTCAATCATAACCCGTGGCATTTTTCAAACCTTCAAAAAGGCTGCTACAGTAGTTTCTTTCCTTTTCTTAAATGACCTTTAAATAAATATATGAGTCAGCTAAGAAAGGCATTTACTTGAATTAAAGTAATAATTTAGCCAGGATGTCAATCTAATTAATTGTGGGTGGCAGAAGTTTTAAATGAGGTTAAATTAAGGATTCTAGTTTATTTATTTATTTTTTACTCACTCTACTGTAATTAGAAAAGGTTTTGGTTCATCTTGAAATTGTGCCTTGTCATGGAATATCGTACCTACATACTTTTATGACAAGTCCTATGGCATATTTTTTTAATGACCAAAATGGGAGGTGTAAGGCATATGCATCAACGCACCCTCCTTCCTACTACACACACACACACACACTCCCTTATACTTGTTCTGTTTTTTACAACCCTGAAATTCTCATCCCTAAGAGTGCACTGTTCCAATTTATTTCAATGCCTTCAATATCAAATACAAAGTTATTTTAGTCACAGAGTTTTATTTCTGGTAAGCTACAGGAACTCAGAACGCTCTGCCTTCAAAATCTCTGCTTCCCCATGCTACCTGTGCGAGGACTGAAATAGCGACATTTCATAAACAAATATGTTTTACTAAAAATGGGTGGTCTTATTGTGGAGAAGGTGTTCTAAATGACGCACCCTCTTAGTGGAGCTAACTGTGTTTCCAGGAGCTGGGGGGCATCGCTATGAAACCGACACCAGCACAGTAACTGAACTGATGAGTTTCAGGAGACAGAGAATCCACAATACATTCAGGAGAATCTGCATTTAGTGTCGATAACACCAACATGGGCAGGAATCCCATGGTGTGTATCTTTTAAAAGTTCCATACAGCAAAGAAAAAAAAAGTTCGACATAAGAAGTAATTGTATTCTAATCATTTAATTGACATTAGAATATTTCAACAGTTATGTTTGTCTAGCTGGCAAGTAAAGACACGAAAAACAAATACAGTTTTAAAAGGTACATGATTGGCCACTAATGCTTCTACTCTGAAATTAAAACATCAGAAGATATTGAGACATTTTCTACGTTTCATCCTGACATGAAGACTAAGCATCAGATCCAAGAATTCGTCTATTACACTGTGCATATGGTAATATTGAAAAATCTTTTTGTTCGGCTTATTAACTCCGTCTACCTTTTACCACCCCCTTCAGTAACAGTTTTCTGCTTAACTATAGGCATTTTTCACCCACTGTTCTGAGCACAAAAGGATCAAACAGCACACTTCCTGCAGACTAAATAAAATAACAGTGTCATCCTCAAAAAGGTAAAGGTGGAATTAGACTCCGCATCCCCATTCCTGAACTTCAAAGCAGACACTGATTGCCTTGTGGACAGTGCGGCAGGGTTAACACATTCCATTTCTCCCGGTCTTGAACATTTAAGCACAGAACAGACCCACGAACAGGCAAACCTCTGCAGCAAAGGATGCAGACCGCAAACAAGCCCAGAGGCTACGCAGAATTCGTGCTGGCTTTACCTACCGGCATTGTCCATCTCTCAGGAGTGGATCTCTCAGGAGTGGCGAGGCGAGTTCTGTAAGCCAGGCAGCCGGGAAGCCCGCTCTTCCCCTGGCTAACGAAGCACCCTGCCCTTCTGCTGATTATCAGCCCTTGCTGGCACACACAGTATACTTCATGCACTGCCTGCAGGAGACACCGCCGGGAAATTTATATCTCCAAGGATGACAAACAGCCATTAGCTCCATTACAGCCTCATTAAGAGAGACTGAGCCTATCAAGTGGATACTTGAATCCACTGGGGTTTTCACCTCTGTTCTCAGCAAAGGAGAAAAAAAAAAATCCCTGCCATGTTGAGTGTACTGCACATTTCAGGAAAGAAGTACACAGGCTATGCAGAACACAGTGCTTTTCCAAAAGATGCCAGAGCAGACATGAGCAGGAAGAGGCTCAGACAATTAAAAGGTAAAAAGGAATCTTTAAAAATAGAATCAGTTACTCTTTCTTTGGGACTAGTCTAAATGTGGTCCAGACTTTATCACTCACATCACTGAAATGACTGGGCAACTTTTCAGTTCAGAATTTTAAAGTTTTTGTTGTTGTTGTTGTTGGGGGTGGGCAAGGAATAGCAGATAAAACATTTACAAATAAAGGCTACCATCTTTAATATTTCTGCTCTAAATAAATGCTAAGAGGCTGAGTATTGTCATTCCACTTTGGTTATATTTTCCGCATGACTAGTGTTCCTATTTCTGGTCAGAATTTCTGTCCACCCATCCTCAGAGAGAAATTCACAGGAATTTTACTAGATATCATTAATAACACAAGAAATAATTGTCAAAAGAGGTCAGGGGACTCTACAGTATATTACAGTCCACAGCCAACTAAGTAACAAATCTGAGGACCAAGAAAAATATATTTACTAACAGGAAAACGCACTTCGCCTCTTTTCTTTAATTTAGCTATGTAAAGATGACCCTCACAGACGCCTAAAACCGCTTACAATATCAAGGCATAAGTAAGGACAGGCAGAGAGCTGAAGAAATCACGTGCCATGCCCTGTGGCTGTTACGACATTAGAATCTGGGGACAGCACCACTTTACGTTTTCTGCATTTTCTCAGATATAGTAAAAAAAATTTACAATGGCCTCATTTGACCTATTATGACACAATGAACCCACAGTACAGTAAGGGTCGACAGGTTTTTTATTTTGACAGGACTTTAAAACTTCTTAGTTGCTAAAGAACTTTTAGCAGGGTTGCTAAATTTGAAAAGCAATTCCCTTATTTAACATTTCTTTATGCCACTGGAATTCCTAGTGACAAACCACTTGCAAATTACTTATAATCGAGTATTACTTCCATTTCAACAGCTTCTAAGCGCTTTTGTTTTTGATGTAACTTTAGGTTTTCCCATAGATTTGAGGTTCCTTTATTGTTTGAGCAATCTACTTCATTTATGTTATCAGTGCCAGTACAGAAATAGTTTTCCTCAAAGAAAAGTTGAATTTCTCAGTGATTTTGCCCCAAGATTTTTATCCCCGTTATTTTAATTCTGTGACAAAATTTTGAGGATATATCACTCCATTAATTTTTTAAAAAACCACATCCTTCCCATGTTTTTAAAAATTCCCTGGATCCCCAAAGACCAAACTCACCGTGGTTTCCATACCTCATCTACTTGTCCTGATTAAGACTGTCAAGTACCCAGAGTGAGTGTGATCCATAGAAAATCTAGGGCAAACTAACTATCTTTTAGAAAAAAAGAGGAGTTAACAAAGAAAGACGAAAGATGAGAGAGAGAAAATATGTCACGAAGTCTGAGATTCAGGTAAGGAGTGCCTGTGAAGTGTCATCTATTCACAGTGTGTACTGACTAATATGGATATATTTATATTCGCTTTGTACACAGTTCAAAATGTGATTCTTGATTCTTTTATTAATACAGTCAGTCCTGAAATTACAAATGGATTGTGCTCCAAAAGTTTGTTTTGTTGGTCATTTGAAAAACACTTTTTCTCCTAAACATTGATTGGGTTCCAAGGACAGACCATTAAACACTGCTTAACTCAGGATGCGATTTACAGAAGATCCACAGTCTCATACACAATTCTAAAACCCAGAAAGTTCTAAAAATCTTATAGTTTTTTTTTTTTAAGTTTGGCTCCCAAACGCACTTGGTGTCGCAACCTGACTTGAGGTGATGTGAGGCTATTTCAAATCTTTACTTATCTCACTTAGAGGGAATAACATGTTTGGTTACAGATTTTTTTTTTTTTTTTTGGTGAGGAAGATTAGCCCTGAGCTAACATCCGTTACCAATCCTCCTCTTTTTGCTGAGGAAGATTGGCCCTGAGCTAACATCTGTGCCCATCTTCCATTATTTTATCTGTGGGACCCCTGCCTCAGCATGGCTTGATAAGCGGTGTGTAGCTCCGCGCCTGGGATCCGAACCTGCGAACCCTGGGCAGCCAAAGCGGAGTGCACAAACTTAACCACTACACCACTGGGCTGACCGTGCCCGCAGAAATTTTAATGTTATAGGTTATGGGAATCTGTGAAGCCCCTGCTGGGGATGATACATGATATATAGGATATGTATTATATTACCTTTCCGAAATGCAAAAATTCTGAATTCGGAAATACACCTGACTCCCAGGGTTTCAGATGAGAGACTACAGTCCTTCGGTACATTGTTGCAATTTAAAAGGGTAGAAAATAATCTTTTCTACTGTTTTGCCATAGGATCCCCTTCCTTATTTGGGAACTCACTATCTCCCTCCCAAACCTCTGTAACTTCTGATGACGTAAGAGATGACAAGGGATGGGCAACATACAAAGATGTCTAGATATAGTGAAATTAATGCTGAATACCTATTAAGAATCGGGCTATTTAAAAACTGCCTAAATTCTCAAGAACACAGCTGCTTTGTGTCTCCCTGCTTTGGCCACCTGCCCCACCACTGCCCCTCCTCTGCCCCTACGGGGCATCAGAAGAAGGCAATGCGGCAATGAAAAGGCGCAATGAGTGGAACATTTCCTCAAGCTCCTGGGAGAATCCACTCCCTCCCTTGATTTAATTCAGACTCAGGATTAACATGCTCCGGTCGGGAAGGCCTGCATATAAAATGTTCACCAGGCCCTTTCCAGTTGTCTCGGAGACGCTGTACGGCATAGCAGCAGCAGCAGTAAGCCTAATGTTCCACATCACATTTTAAATACGGGTTTAGTTCCCGTTTTTATTAACCTTCCCATATGTATATTCCTCAGCTGCCTTAGGGTCAGACTAATTTGTCTGAGGCCAGTGGTAATTTGGAACACCAGCATCCAGAACACACGACAGGCTCCAACCTGTCGCCGCCCGGGGTTTTTTAAGGACTGTTTGCCTGCGGTTGGATGTAAGGTGCTTGTGACGCCAGGTCTGACCAGCTGAGGTAGCAAGAACACGGTTACCGGTGGCGTCCGGTGCCTTCAAATGAGTCACCAAGCGCCTGGTGATAATCTGGCCATTATCACATCTTCCTCCAAAAAGCTCTATCAGCAACGTTCTCGCTCAATCTCAAAGAAGAAGAGAACGTCTTGGCTTGCTAGAAAAGTTCTGCTTATTTCACATTATTTCTTAACTTTCCTATGAGAGAGACTTTCATGTGTCGGGGGCACGAGGAAGAGCTGGTGGCAGTCATGCTTTGCCTTTTCTGCCTGGAATCCGAGCCTGAATGGACCAAGAGCTGTTTGAATGGATGCTCTAGGCAACAAGAGGCAGCAATACTTTTCCAAGAGGTGTAGCAACTCCAGAATCATAGGCTAAAAATATCACGGTTTCAGCGGACTGATCGGGATCCTTCTCTACAAAGTTAGACTGTTCCTTAGAGTGGAAAAATCAAGAGAATGAATCGTCCACAGAATTCTATTGCTTGGCCCAGCAGATCCCTTGAACATCCACATGACCTATCAGACCTTCTTGACCTTTTCACTTTCTGATTCATCCAAAGAAATAAAGAAGTGCCAGAATACCGACTATGGATTAGGAAGCAGTCAAGCTTGCTCCCAACTCCTTTGGGAATAGATTCTACTGGAAATCTGTTCTGAAAAGTTTTCAGCCTCTGCTTTTACAAGAGCAGCTATTGTATACAGATAGTTCCGATGAGCAAAGTGCTTAGATTTATAACTCTCCTAAGTACTAAACCAAATCCCCGAACTATTAAAAAAAAAAAAGTTCACGGGAGGAAGTTTTGCAATAGATAGTATTTCCAGGAAGATCAGGGCAAGAAAACATTAGACATTTATCTAATGTTCTATTATCTGGATTTTAGTTTGATACTTACTTGACATGCCTATGTTTTCGGTTATTCCTAACCATTCTCCTTTTGAGATTTCTCTTCTGTTGTAAGTGGGGGGAGGGTCTCCTGAATTACTGGTTAATGTTTGCTTCTTTTCCCTTATCTCTTCCCTTACACACAGTCCTTAGATTATGCCTTCTATTCACACAGACTCAAAGAACATCTCAGTGCAGAGGCCATGAAACTTTTCAGCATACTCAGATCTTTGCCTGGTATCTAGACTTTAATGAAGCTAAAGCCATCAGACATGGTCTTCTGACATCTTGGGACTTTTGGTCAGGGTGGTTTGGTGAGTCCATGCTCGGACACCACCCTTCTGATCCAAACACACAGTAATGAGGGATAAAATATTAAATAGGTAAGTCACAGCTAGGCTCAAAAAGCAGATAACCACTTCCATGAATTAGAGAGGAGCCGAAAGCTCAAAGCAATGTTGAGGCTTCTGTTGAGGCCTGCTGTGCTCAAGGAGGAAAAACAGAGGCTGGAGGCCGGATGCTCAGCTCTCGCGAGCTGATGGAGCTCCACGCGAGAAAGGAGGGCTCAGAGCCAGGCTCTGCTTGAACGGGGCTCCCTGGCCAAAGAAAGGACGTTGAAAAAAAAAAATGACAGTTGACCTTCTTCCAGAAGCCATGGCTTTAGAAAGCCTAGATGGGCAAGGTAAAGATACATCCTCATAACCAAGAATGAAACAAGCTTCCCTCTGGCTCCCTCTAAACTACAGGGGTGATAGATATCCCCTCAAAATAGAGCAGGAGCCCCAAAAGGTCATTAGAAGACCTGACTCTAAACTGGAAGACCAGAGGACAAGGTGGAGGCAACTCCAAACCATAAAACCACAGGGAGGGAGAGAGGAAGACAGTCAAAGCCAAAACAAAGAGGCAAACAAAACAATTCATTCTCAGAATGAACGTACAAGCTGAATTCCAAAGTTGTTTAAGATTGCTAATGTCTAAAAAGCAAGTAACCAGCGGGGCCAGCCCCAGTGGCATAGTGGTTAAGTGCGCGCACTCCGCTGCAGCGGCCTGGGGTTCGCAGGTTCGGATCCAGGGCGTGCACTGATGCACCGCTGTGTCAAGCCATGCTGTGGCGGTGTGCCATATAAAGTAGAGGAAGATGGGCACAGATGTTAGCCCAGGGCCAATCTTCTTTGGCAAAAAGAGGAGGATTGGCATCGCATGTTAGCTCAGGGCTGATCTTCCTTACCAAAAAAAAAAAAGCAAGTAACTAAAATAACCAATAAAACATGATTTCAATCTTGGCAATACCAACGTTATGGAAGAGTCTCATAAAGTTGTTTTTTTTTTTTGAGAAAGATTAGCCCTGAGCTAACATCTGTTGCCAATCCTCCTCTTTTTTGCTGAGGAAGATTGGCCCTAGGCTAACATCCATGCCCATCATCCTCTACTTTATATGGGACGCCGCCACAGCATGGCTTGACAAGTGGTGTGTAGGTCTGTGCCCGGGATCCGAACCCACGAACCCCAGGCCACTGAAGCAGAGCGTGCAAACTTAACCACTACACCACTGGGCCAGCCTCTCATAAAGATTTTTTAATAGCTATGTTTATCAAAGAGATAAGTGAAGGCATGATATCTATCAAAAAGAAATAGAAAAATATGAAATAAAAACAGGTGGATATGAGACAAGAGTAGATGGATGTGGAAAATAACTTGAAGGAAATCTTGGAAATGAAAGAGGCATGACTTTAGATCAACCATAGATTTCTCATTAGCAATCATAGATGCCTGAAAACAAGATGCTTAAAGAAAATAACTGTCAACCTTCAATTTTATATTCAGCTAATTCATAAGCAAAACATTGACACTTTGACAGATACAGATACAGAGACTGAAAATTACTAAAGGATGCACTTCAGTAAGATGAAAAGTAAACCCAGAGAGAAGGCACAAGATAAAAAATACTGGGTAAGAAGCTGATAAAATATATTAGTATGTTTAAATAACTATTGCTTATGAAATAATAATTTCATAACTAGCAGAAATATTTACAAAAAGAGCTCAAACTGGATAACCAAAACAAAATATGGGGGTGGGCGTTCAATGAGAATTTAAAGAGTGAAAAGAGAAGAGAAACACTGAATAACTTGAGCTTTAGATTCAGACACAATGAATAGTTTCAGATTTTAAATTAGTAAATAAAGTTTTGTTATACATTTTTTTAATTGAGAACAGCCATTAGAAGAATAGAAATAATTTGGTTACTTACACTAATTGTCTCTAAAATGGATTAAATGCACACCAAGGAAGTGCAAAGTGACCCACTGTTGTGAGGGAAGGCAATATTAGAACTTCTACTAACACTTATTTTTGTATAAAAGATAAATTATTAAGCTATAAAAATACTTAATATACATATTTCCATGGCACATTCACTTTTTCCATATGTCAGACTTGAAACATATAGTAAATAGTTCTAAAGCAGGGAGTTGACACCAATTAGGAAATTGAATTCTTAATTTGGTTTTAAAAGCTTCAAAATGAAGAGTTTCAGTGGATTTTCAACATATTTGCTAAAATCCAAAGACACAACACATGTTGATTGGTTTTCAAGAATAACCAATGCCAACAGGGGAGAAAGGCATTTACTAGGCGAATTTCAACAAAGAATTTTGCATGAAAGGTTGATGGGATTGAATTACAATTTAGCAAACTCAGCCAATGATGCACTTCCTCAAAGAGATATCTTTTTAACTTTGATTGTCATTAAAACCATGTATCAGCACCAGCCCCGTGGCCTAGTGGTTACGTTTGGCATGCTCCACTTAGGTGGCCCGGGTTTGGTTCCCAGGTGTGGACCTACACCCCTCGTCAGTGGCCATGCTGTGGCAGCGACCTACATGCAAAATAGAGGAAGACTGGCACAGATGTTAGCTCAGGGTGAATCTTTCTCAGCAAAAAAAAACCCCAAAAACAAAAAAAACAACCGTGTATCAAAATAAACTCATTGTGGGGCTGGCCCAGTGGCATAGCAGTTAGGTTCACGCGCTCCACTTCGGTGGCCTGGGGTTCGCAGGTTCGGATCCGGGGTGCAGACCGACACACTACTTGTCAAGACATGCTGTGGTGGCGTCCCACATAAAGTAGAGGAAGATGGGCACAGATGTTAGCCCAGGGCCAATCTTCCTCAACAAAAAAAAAAGGGTGGGGGGAGGATTGGCAACAGATGTTAGCTCAGGGCTAATCTTGCTCACAAATAAATAAATAAATAAATAAACTCATTGAGAACCAAATCATGGACTTGCTATTTCTCAAAACATTAGACCGAAATTTTAAAAAATAATGCATACTCACAGTCATTAAAAAATTAATAACTTTTGCCCATAGGAATTTTGTCTTATTGGTATAATAAACTTCTGTTGTTTTTGAAATATTGCTTATTTCACCTTGATCTTGGCCTTGAAAGAGTTCGTTCTTATGCTGCATAATATACATGATATATTACTACAATAGTCCATGTATATAATTTCTAAATTACTAAAAATACATGGATTGAGAGAACATGCCAGTTTTTTTTTTGATTTAGATTACTGCAGCGCAAACTCCTTCCATGCAAATTCCATTTGCTCTCCTGACTCCTCCGTCATCTTTTTTTAGGGCCTGTTGCTGTTACCACAGATGAGGTCTATACGTCCTTCTCTCTCTGCTAGTCACTGAACTCTCAGGCAGACTTACTCTCCCACCCAATCACTAGATCACTATCCTTCCCTCATTCAAGAGATTACATCATTCTCCCCTTGTCTGTGAAAACTTCCCCAACAAACTAGAAGCACATGAAACTTCCATTACTCTATTTTCACTCACTACCACACAAAAGAGAATTACTATTTGTTCAGACTAACATTCTACATATGTTTTAGCTCATTGTGAGTCAAGTTCTTTGTGTTGATTATTATAGCTTTTCTAGATTATACAGACCCAAAGGCTGGCATTATCTTTATGATTCTAGAGCATGGGAAGAAGGTGTCAGATGATCTGGGTTAGAATCCTAATTTTACTCACAAGCTGGGTGTCTTTGTGCAAGTTTTTAAACGCCCAAAGGCAACTGGCACCATGGTAAATCTGGGGTAACCAATCTCAGGTTTGTCATCGACGCACTTCACCATCCTTGATATGTCCTCTCCCAAGTCCCTCCTGGAGAAGTCCCTCCCCTTCTCTTCCCAATCTTTCTCCTTCATTCATTCGTTCCCCTTCCAACTACTCCCCTTAAATCTCAGCAGATCCTCTGTTTCCATTTCTCAGAAGAGAGACCATGGGTGTGGATTCCTTCTCTTTCATAAACGCTTACCTCTTAATGTGCTCTACCAAGAGTTTCCCAAACTTACTTCACCTAGCTTCCCTCACCCCCACTCTTTATGGTATAACTCAATAATTCTGTTAAATCTGATGTTCATTCAACCACATTTTGGGAAAAGTTGATTTAAAAAAATGGGCATTTAGTACATGTTTTTTTTCCTTGAACATTTCAGGTACTTAATGTCTGTTGCAGTTATGACTATTATAGCATGAAGAAGACAGGTTTCTAAGTGCATGCCCAGGGAGGAACTCCTGAACAGAGAAATCCCTCTTTAGTCACAACAATGAAAACCCAGGAATGTATTTCTCTTACAGTAACAATGCAAATGAGTAAGAGAGAATAAAGGATCATCCGGGACCCAGGAGGACATGTTGGCAGAACATACTCGACAGTGAACCTCAAAATGAATGCACTGGTGGCTAGAAAGCTAAAACGAACCACCAGCCCATCTCAGTGGAAGAAATAAAAAGAAACGTGACAAAGACGTAGAGAGATGGCTCCCTGATATATAAGGTATATTTAGTTTTTCTAATAAAACCAATAAACCTGGGGGTGCCCTAAGAAGCAAATTGTAACATCTAAAGGGATTTCTTGGGTGTTAAGTCTAGTGGGCCTTACCCCCAGAATTGCAGCTGGACACAAAATCAAAAGCAGACCTCTGAGACAGAAGTTCAGCATCAGCCTGGCCCTGCAAAAACATGTCAGGGGAAGTTCTGGGGGTCACAGTGAAACCCCCAGAACTAGCCATCACCTAGTTTGACTAGCAACCTGTCCTTAACTAAGGTCCCAAGAAGGCCTTTCCCTATATGATTCTGACTTAGGGGCACTCTGATGGGCTTTCTTTTTCTTCCAGACATGTAACCCAGAACTGACACCTCTATCTGAGTCTCAGGCTATTCACCAAAATAGGAGCTCACATATATTGAGTGTTGACTATTTTCCAGGCACTGTGCCTAATTCTTTTCTTATGCATTATCTCATTTAAGTGTAACAAGATTGAGTTTAGTAGTATTATTATTATTCCCATTTTATAGATGGAAAAACTAAGGCTTGGAGAAGTTAAGGAACTTGCCTTAGGTTGCACAAATGGTAGATCTGGATTCAAACTCTGGTCTTTTTTATCGCAGCATCTTCATTTATAGTCTCTACATTCTACAGTATTTATCAGGAATGGCAAGGCTCAATGGATGGGCCCAACTTCTTTTTAAAAAACGTGATTTTGTTGAACATCCCATTTTTTTCTATTGATGTCTTAATAGTTTATAACATTGTGAGATTTTAGTTGTACATTATGGTTTTTCAGTCACTATATAAATGAATCCCTTTACCCACTGTGCCCACCTCCCAATCCCCTTGCCCCTGGTAACCACCAAACTATTCTCTCTGTCCGTGTGTTAGTTTATCTTCAACATATGAGTGAACTCATGTGGAGTTCGTCTTTATGTTGCTTATTTCCTTAACATGATACCCTCCAGGTCCATCCATGTTGTTGCAAATGGGATGATTTTGTCCTTTTATGGCTGAGTAGTATTCCATTGTATATATATACCACATCTTCTTGATCCAATCATCAGTTGAGGGACACTTGGGTTGCTTCCACTTCTTGGTGAATAATGCTGTGATGAACATAGGGGTACATAAGCCTCTTTGGATTGTTGATTTCAGGTCATTTGAAAGATACCTAGTAGTGGGATAGCTGGATCATAATGTATTTCTATTATTAATTTTTCGAGGTCTCTCCATACTGTTTTCCATAGAGGCTGCACCAGTTTGCATTCCCACCAGCAGTGAATTAGGGTTCCTATTTCTCCACAACCTCTCCAACATTTGTTGTTTTTTGTCTTGGTGATTATAGCCATTCTAACAGGTGTTAAGGTGGTATCTTAGTGTAGTTGTGATTTGCATTTCCCTGATGATTAGTGATGTAGATCTTTTCATGTGCCTATTGGCCATCTGTATATCTTCCTTGGGAAAGTATCTTGAACACCCAATTTTAATATCAAAGAATAATTTCTTTTATTGCTGCAGGTTTCTGTCTCAATTTGACTAATAAAATGTTTAAAGCTAATCTTTTGTGCCCTAGCGAAAAAGAAATCTCTTGGTCTTCCATAGTACCCAATAGTGTTGGTATGAAAATAAATATGGTAGAATTTCTGCCTGTAAAGAGATACAAGCCTCTTTCTAAATTCCAGGAGATAGTTGCATTTAAAAATTATTTCTGAAGGGAGACTAAATTATAAATCTATAAATCAAAGCAGAATGATATATGCTTACCATTAGCCAGATCAATTTATTTATCACTTCAAGGATTTTTAAAAATAGTTTTCAGGAACTTTACATACACTTTACTATGGCCAATGTGCTCAAAAAATTATTGAGTCGGCAACAATACAACCGGGTCTCTGGAATGTAGAGGAAGGCGTCTATGCCTGATTCGGTGTGGAGCAAAAGAGAGCTCTTGACTCTATCCATCAGCCGAAAGGGTGGCCTGTTGCTTAAAGGGCAGTTACGGCTGCTTGTGGGTGAGTCTGCCATTATAAAACTAGAAAACAAAGGGAAACACAGGAATACACAGCCTGAACTAGTTCTCTCCACAGCCCATCACTTAGCTGAAAGCATGATGGGGGTCCACTCCAGCCAGATACCAAGTTCGCCTCAATGGACAGATGGCTGGCAGGTGCACGCTGGCTGACTGCAGGCAGCCTGCCACCCAGACTCACAAAGATGATTGTCTTTAGCAGGCTTTAAGAAAGGGTCAGACTACTGTTTTCTCAGAAGAACAATCAAGGGCTGCCAACTGGCAGTCTAATCAAATCTGGCCCACTAACATGATCATTTGGCCAGGCCAGACCTTGAAAGCTTTAAGCAAGGCATATGTTCTCAGTTTGCCAAAGTCCCCACCACTCCCTATTGTATTACACTGAGCTGCAACCTACAGGACCTACCTGGCTCCTGAAAGCATTTGTGCCCAAGTCAGCAGAATGGACTGGTGACCTCTCAAATCCCTTCCTGACTCATAGTTCTATAAAGGAAGGTGGGATATTTTAATTACGTGTACAGCTTGGAAAGATGGAAAGGTTTAGGCTGGATCTTAACGAGCTGTTCCTACAGGCTGGCAAGGGAAACACCACTTTGCAACCAAAAAAAGTTTCTTCGTGGGATACCTCCTTGGTATTCATCAAACAAGGTATCCTGGGCTCTGAGTGACTTACATCTAAATGGCTAAACATTTCTTTAGTAACAAGAAGTTTCCCAACTTGGATAATTTCTTATCAAACATGTATTGTTTACCTCTACTCCCAGATAGTCCATGAAAGTAGGGACCTAATCAGTCTTCTGTATAGCTCCAAGAACAGTACTAAGTGCTCGGCAACTGTTTGTAGAATGAATACATGACAAGATAAGTGATGGATGGACAAACAAACATTGTGGTTCAGGCAAGGCCCTTCTCACTTTCAGCCATTTCACATTTCACCAACAGAATCCCACCATGCCTAGAAAGGACTGGTCACTTTTTTTCACTCATTCATCAATTTCTCCCTGATCTCCGTAAATAGCCCAACGAAAATTTAGTTTCCCCCTACAAAAGTATACTTTGCCATCTATTAGTAAAAAATGAGCAAGAACTAATACTTACTTAGCCTTCAGATTAATTGGAGAAATGAAGAAATTCTTCCCTCGTTGAAGAAAGAAGCAGACTATCTGAATTTTTCGTAGCAACCCAGGACACCTTGAACAAAGTGCTGAGTACACAGAAGGTAATCAATGAATGCCTGGCTGATTTAACTGGGGACTAAGTTCTTAGACTTTTCCCACTAAGACCATTGTTCTAAGGAGACTGAGGGATAAGATCCTATCTAAGTTTAATTACTAGGGACTAATCTCACCTGCTTGCTACTCACACCATTGAACTTGGCACACGGAACAGTGAGCACCAACATTAGCCATCTAAATGGTTCTAGAAGAACTTGTTAGGACCACAGCAAACGTCTAGCTACAGTCTTTGAGGAACGTAAGGCCTAGTGATTCCTCCAGATGGTTGTAGAAAAGTTCCTGAGAGCTATGGGTAAAAAAGATGTAAACATTTGTCTCTGATACAAGAGACAAGGCAAAGAAAGGCAGTGGATACCATCAGGGTTTAACCCACGTATAACATAACAGTAGGGAAATGGGCCAGGGTGAGGGCCCGAGTGGTTGTTCGAGAGAAGTCATTAGCCATCCGATGATTGCTCCCTCTACCTGATTCACAGTTCTGCTTTCAATGTGCTTCTCCACTGTCTTTTCATTCATATTAGTTTCCTGTTGCCACTGTAATAAATTACCACCAATTTAGTGGCTTCTAACAATCTAAATTTATTCTTACAGCTCTGGAGGTCAGAAGTCTGAAATGAGTTTCATGGGGCTAAAATTAAGGCGTCAGTATAGCTGATTCCTTCTGGAGGCTCCAGAGGAGAATCCATTCCTTGTCTCTTCCAGCTTCTAGAAGCTGTGGGCATTCCTTGGCTTATGCCTGCATCACTCCGATCTCTATTTCTGCTGTCACATTGCCTTCTCCTCTTTTGACCTTCTTGCCTTCCTCTTATAAGGACCCTTGTAATTACATTGAGCTCAACTGAATAATCCAGGATAATTTCCCCAACTCAAGATCCTTAACTTAATCACATCTGCAAAGTCCCCTTTGCCTTGTAATGTAATGTATTCACAGGTTCTAAAGATTAGGATGTGAACCTCTTTGGGGAGCCATTATTCAGCCTATTACCACATCAAAGTCTTAACAAACTACATGTCATCAAGCAAGTCATCTTAATAAAAGTGCTTTCTCGGGGGGTGGCCCCATGGCGTAGTGGTTAAGTGCACGCGCTCCGCTGCTGGCGGCCCAGGTTCGGATCCCCGGCGTGCACCAACGTACCGCTTGTTGGGCCATGCTGTGGCAGCATCCCATATAAAGTGGAGGAAGATGGGCACAGATGTTAGCTCAGGGCCAGTCTTCCTCAGCAAAAAGAGGAGGATTGGCGTGGATGTTAGCTCAGGGCTGATCTTCCTCACACACACACACACACACGCGCGCGCACTAAATTAATTAATTTTAAAAAAAAAGAAATATCAGAAAAGACACATTTAAAAAAAAAAAAAATCCTTTCTCCCTGGGAACTGCTCCAAGACAGCCAAAGTCCTCCCTGCTGGCCCCTAGATGTACCTGAGGTCTTGAGTATTGGGTAAAAGGTCGAGAATATGGTAGGTGGTGGGAGGATAACTAGAAACGGCACAGCAGAGGGATTTGAGCAGGTAATGAAAGAGTGTTTAGCAGGAGAAAAGAGTAGAGGAATTATAAAGAAGAACGTCAATATAATGGACTTGGGAGACTTTCAAGAATCTATCTCCATACGGCATTCAAAAAACTGGATCTGGGGGGGCCGGCCTAGTGGTGTAGTGGTTAAGTTCGCGCGCTCCACTTCGCCGGCCCGGGGTTCGCAGGTTCGAATCCCAGGCGTGGACCTCTGCACCACTCATCAAGCCACGCTGTGGTGACATCCTATATACAAAATAGACGAAGGTGGGTACAGATGTTATCTCAGGGCTAATCTTCCTCAGCAAAAACAGGAAGATTGGCAAGGGATGTTAGCTCAGGCCCAATCTCCCTCACCAAAAAAATAAATAAATAAATCGAATCCAGGATGCCCAGAGGCTAACACCAAAAGCGTTTCAAGCCAATGCTGGATTAAGGATTTAAAAATCTTTTCGGGGCCAGCCGGGCGGCGTAGCGGTTAAGCGCACACGCTCCGCTACAGCGGCCCAGGGTTTGGATCCCAGGCGCACACCAACGCACTGCTTGTCAAGCCATGCTGGGGCGACATCCCATACAAAAAAAAAAGTGGAGGAAGATGGGCACGGATGTTAGCCCAGGGCCAGTCTTCCTCAGCAAAAGGAGGAGGATTGGCAGATGTTAGCTCAGGGCTAATCTTCCTCACACACACCCAAAAAATAATAAAAACCTTTTAGCAAGAGCACAGTTGAAACTATGTATTCTGTGAGGGAGGATGGGGTAATCGAATCTCCCAACCCCTTTATTACTGGGTCCTCATCAGGAAATACAGAGAGCAGAAGAGAAATCCAAGAGTCAGAACTCGGCAAAGATAACATACACAATACATCTTCTTCTGGATTTGTAGGGATTTGAATTTCATTTTATTTTTAGGACGATCTATGGGTAAAGGTTTGGATACTACTGTTCAAGGTGAACAAGCAAAGCCACTGAGATACCCTCAACCTCCCCAGCATTCCCCACAGGAGGTAAGAGTGATCAGCTCACCAGTGGCATTTCTTTCATCTCTCGGAGGCCAGGGTGAGTGACTGTCTTCCTGGAGGTGGTTCCTGCTCCTCCCCTACAATAGGTTTTCCCAAGATAAAAATGCATGGGCTTGTCCACAGTATGGAGAGTAAGAACGCTGAAGGGGAAAACATACGCCAAGAGCAGAAAGAAAGATCCAGAGGATGGAACAGAATGATGTAGCCTTGATATGGATGCTGGGAGCAGAGTCAGGAGTGAGGGCAGTGCTGACGGCATTGGGACTTGTTGGCTCAGGACACAAGGCAGAGATGGGGGTGTGGGGGGCTGGGGCACAGCCCAGTGAGTTCCTAGGACCTGGCACCAAGTGCTGCAGAGCCCTGGAAACAGCCACATCGTCGGACGCTGTGATTCTTACAGGGAGATGTGGTATTTCTATAGCAAAACCCATTCACTTGCTGAAAACCTACTACATTATCCACTCAGAAACGTTTGCTGTAAACATTTATTACTGACACCATGTGACAAACATAAATGAGACAGTCTCTTTGCTGGTGACGCTCAGGTAAGTGGGAACCTCTGCAACAAGAACCACCGCCAGGAGGTACACCTTCTGAGAAAGGGGGAGCAGCTTAGTCTCCCACCCTCAACTTGGAAAATGGAACACGTGCTAGAAAGACACGGTACCCAGACTACAGCAGACGAGGAATAGAGCGATACGCAGATCTGGCTTGCTGGAGACAAGGAAGGAATTTCCCATGCCGGTTTTGCAGGGTGGATTAACAAGATTCAACTACCATTTGCGTAGTGCGATAAAATATTTGTCATTCATTTGAAGTGGTTAAATTAAATTACCTAATAAGTTTGATGGTTAGTAAACTGCCTAACTTTATAGAATCTCTGCAAACTGGATAATTCTCAAATATGCTCTTAAGCTTTAAAGTAGTATTTTAAGAGCCCCCAGGAGCTATTGCTCCTATTAGAAATAGTTCGGACCATGGGAAATTTACAAGGAGTCTGACAGGAGCAAACTCTTCCCTAAGTGAGTCTACCTATAACCCACCTACTCAGGAGACAGGAAGGAAGTAGGAAAAGGTTACAGAATTTATGTTAAAATAGTAACAACAGCATGCAATGATTCACCAGCGTGTTTATCTTTAAAGGGCTAAATTAAGTAGAACATTCTGGCAACATTCTTTTTCTTTATTCTAACAGCATTCTGTCTCTCTCTAAAAACAACAACAAAATAAACTCGAGTCCTCTTCATGAAAGCCTTCACTGGGGACTAGAACCAATGCAGGGGTCTGTTTCCTTGAAATCTGAATAAAGTTTGAAATTTATAATTTAAACTGTGAACGTCAAAATAAAATACATGGCGTGGAACTTCCAGTTAGCATCACTTCATCAAGGCATTCTACAACGTGTGCTTCGGACACACTTTACAGCTTGCTCTGTGAAAGTCTGAATTAAAAATATGTTAACTCATCAGTCATTGGAGTCTGGAAACATTTAAATAACTAAGCTCCAAACCCAGTCAGCACCATCAAATGCCACGACCCTGGAGATGTCCTGGGCCCTGTCCGCTCTGCCTCCACAGATCGAAAAACTCCCCCAGAGCCAAGTAAATGTGGCACAAAACCCCTCACCTGGTAAATATAGCACAAACCCCTCCATTTTAGTTTTATGCCGGAATAATCTAGACTATCAGAAACCTATCTCCTACACTCCTGCCTTTACTTAATTATCCTTTAGTGTGTCATCTGACATACTTACCTGAGTTCATATATATTTTAGTGACCATCATCTAACTGGACTTATTCATGAGCAACGTCATTCCTTGTCCATCTATATTCTGCATCAAATGCGTCACACCTTAGGAAGGTTTCTAAATTTGTTCTTACTACAAGAATCTAAAATTGGCTTGCTTCTAAAACCCGATTTGAAAACGTAACAGAAAAAGACGGATTTGAGGAGCAGTATGTTATTCATCAAATCGTTACGTAATAGTCTTCATTTCAGAACTTCTTCCCTCAGCTGATGTGTTTGCAAAGAAGCTCTACCAAAACAAGCTGATTGGAAGAAGAGAGGCCCTACGATGTCAGATGGCCCCACAGACCCGAGAGCCTGGTCAATGAGAGCCGAGCAGGGCCAAGTACTTCGTGGTGGCTCCGGCACGGTCTCCATGCACAAGGGCAGGAGCCAAGCCTGCTTGCCCAGAAGCGCAGGCTGTGGCCTCCAGACCAATTGATGGCAAGTGCTCGAGGAAGCCCACCTGCCGGCCAACTTGGTCTAGCCAAGGCCAGCACTGAGGCAGAAGCCCGGGTTTGCTCCCTGGACCATAATCAAGTCAAGGGCTCTTCCTACTTTACTTCCCCGGAGCTAGCAGCGACCCCGTCTTCAGTTAGAAGAGAGTTAGAGGTGTCTGATCCATGCCAGCCCCTGTGTATCATTTCCAAATTCCCCCAGAATATTTTCATTGGTTCTAAACACAGGTAGTTATCCTTTAATGGGTTTTCGGGTGAACAGCTGTCAAAAACACACATTTATTTTACAAACTCATTCAAGCAACACTCACTGAGCCCCGTCATAGGCCGAGCATCGACCAGGGCGATGGGGACTCAACAGGGAACAGGCCGCGGCTCTGAGAAGTCACAGTGGATGGAGAGATGAGACAGATGCACGTGTACAAATGGAAGTTCACATCCCATATGCCTACATATTTAGAAGTTATCATGTCAAGCTAACAAACTGTTAATTAAAGAATGTTCTATCTTTCAGCTTTAACAAATCCCTTCATAGTGACCGGGAACATGGCTGCACGGAGGCCCACCTCTCTCTGCCCATGCCCAGGTTTGTCCCACACTGAGAGCTGCATGCTCTACCCATATCCACTCATATGGAACTTTCTGTCAACACACCCCAAACAGCCACCCTGAGGCCACCCCTCTGTCTAGGGGAACCAACACCAGCAGCACAGTCTGCCTTCAGCTCACGAAGATGGGTCCGGGGCAGCAGCCCAGGCAGGCCCTGGAAGTGGGTTGAGGCTGTTTGGACCAGGAATTCCAGGACCCCAGGTGCCCAAGGCATGGCCTAGGAAAGGGGGTCTGGGCTCCAGGCAGCTCATTCCCTGCTGTGCAAGAGAGAGGCAAGTGGAGGAGGCCACAGTGGGACACAGAGCAGGCTCCTCGTGCGAGAGTCTTAAGGGCAGCACTGGGGTCACCATCTGTCTACACTCGCATCCTCTGGGACGTCCTTAATCCTTTGGCCTTCACTGGCCTTAGGCCAGAGGCCCATGGAGGTCACTGCTGTGTCCTGCCGGCTTCCTGGACTTACAGCCTCCTCAGGTCTGCGGCCTCTCTCGGCCACATTTTGCTGCTCTTGGAAACCTGCTGCTGCTCTCACATAGCTCTGTGCTGGGGAAGGGCTGCCTCCGTGCCCTCCTGATCTCACAAGCTCATTCTCCGCTCTTGTGCCACACGGTGGGGCAGGGAACCTGGTGACACTCTCAGGCACCCGGCCTAGAACACCACACAGATGTTCCTTTTTCTCAACGTGCTTGATGCGGGGTCCCTCCAGAGTGTCCTAGATGTGTCTGGGTCTATCTGCCTCCGTGATTCTCCTCAAGGAGCTCTTTCCAGTCGTTTAGCTTGTGCCAGGCCTAGGCTTTGGAAACTCAAAAGTCAAGAGATGGCTCCACTGTTCTCTGCGTCAGCTCTGTCACCCTTTCCTAGGGAAGTGAATGCAGAATGCCCCAGCTGCCTGGGCTAAGGAGCTGTCACAAGGCACAAAGAAATACCGACAAGAATTTGTTAATATTCCAAAATATTGTCTCAAAAATTTACATAAAATTATTGAGAGACATGCTATCCTGGATATACAATTATAATTACACTGGCCCACTGTTAACAGGATATAAATGTTGAGTTTTTCTGGCAATGAGTATGGATTTATTCCACTTCATCCACGGTCTCAACCAATCCACCTAGTGAGAGGCACATGCATTGGCAAGATGGCCATCTGGGCTTGGGGGACACGATGAGGCCACACAAGAGATCAGATTAATCCATCCACACGAAGACGTCATAATAGACCATTCTTGTGACCACAGTAACCTCAGCCAGTAAGATATAAGGCTTTTTCTTTCGTAGATCTTCAGATATAACATATAAGACAGCTTGTCTCTGTTATTAAATCAATAAATAAGGAAATAAATAGAAATTTGTTGAACTCCTGGACTGATATTTAAACCTAAAAAGTTGACTGAATGGTCTTTGCTTGGCCGTATTTTCTTCCTTTCTCTTCTTCAATAGCACCCACTCGCGATCACAAGTGCCTATTGACGGCACGATCCAGAATACTGCAATTAGCTTTCTAACACCAATTTTATATTAAGGCACACAAATAACATGAGGGAGGTGAAATGCTATGTTCCTCTTGATTAGTGTCTTACAATAACAGATGTAAGCAGCCGCACACTGATAGATATCTGCTCCAAAAGTACATTTAAAGTCAGAGACTGGCATTCTCCTCTCAACAATCCACCCAGAAGCTCATTTAGGACTTGCGTGAAAACTAGGATGTTTTTATGAATGTGGATCCTTCAGCTTCGTGGTGGTGAGTTCCTGAAAGGCATCTGCAGCAAATGAAACATTTTTTAACAAATGTAGGACCAAATACAGGGAAGAGACCACAGTAAAAATCAGTTTTATAAAAAAATCCGTAGATTTTAATGAGTGAAAGACCATGTAAAATTCCAATTCTTAGGTAAATCAAATTTACTTTCAAATAAGTACATTTTCTTTAATCACTAAGTGCCAGTAAACTAATCAATTTTTTGTGTGTGTGTGAGGAAGATTAACCCTGAGCTAACATCTGTTGCCAATCCTCTTTTTGCTGAGGAAGATTGGCCCTGGGCTAACATCTGTGCCCATCTTCCTCTACTTTATATGTGGGACGCCTGCCACAGCATGGCTTGATGAGTGGTGCGTAGGTCCGCACCTGGGATCCGAACCTGCGAACCCTGGGCCGGTGAAGCGAACTTAACCACTATGCCACCAGGCTGGCCCCTAAACTAATCAATTTTAAACTCTGCTACCATGAATTTTAATTGCTGAGCATAGAGTTTTAGTGACTATAATATTCTGAAATAAACTCAACTTGGGCATAATTATTATTTTTTTAAATACATTGTTGGATTAAGTTACAAATACTTTACTTAGGAATTTCCCATCTACTTTAATGAGTGAGATTCATCTGTCATTTTCCCTTCTGGCTTTAGAATGAGCTGAGATGTGTTTCGTTATTTTCTGTAATATGAAACAGTTTGTGTAGGATTAGTGTTAGAGCTGAATTGTGTTCCCCAAATTCACATTTTGCAGTTCTAACCCCCAGTACCTCGGAATATGACTGTATTTGGAGACAGGACCTTTAAAGAGGTGATTAAGTAAAAATGAGGCCTGAAGGGTGGGCCCTAATCCAATCTGACTGGTGTCCTTATAAGAGAAATTTGGACACACAGAGACACTAGAGATGCTCACACATACAGGAAAGAGCTTGTGAGGACACAGCAAGAAGGCAGCCATCTACAAGCCATGGAGAGAGGCCTTGGAAGAAACCAGACCTGCCAACACCTTGATCTTGGACTTCCAGCCTCCAGAAGTGTGAGAAATAAATTTCTGTTGTTTAAGCCACCCAGTCTGTAATAATTTGTTATCGCAGCCCTAGCAAATTAATACAATTAGAATGACTTGTTCCTTGAATGCCAAGTTGAATTCACTTGTAAAATCTTTTGGGTCTGGTGAAACATTTTGATCATTGGTTCAAATTAGTTAATAATTATAGGACTTTTCAATTTTCTATTTCTTCATGAGCCAGTTTTGGTAAACTAGATTTTTTAGGAACACGTACATTTTATTTGTTTTCAAGGTTATAGAAATCAGATTGTTTATAATATCCTCTTGCTATCTTTTAGTCCCTGCAACCTCTATAAGTGTGTTCCTTTTCCATCTTAATAATATTGTTAATTTGCACTTTTCTTCTCTGTCTCATGGTATTTCCAAGTGTGTCATTTCCATTAATCTTTTCATCAAACCAACATTTGGCTTTGTTGATCCCCATATTTTGTCTTCTGTTTCATTAATTCTTACATTTATCTTTATTATTCCCTTCTTTCTGCTTTCTTTGGGTTGATTCTTGGAAAACCTCACTACTCTCAGGACTAACATTTGAGACATCTAGTGTAAATTAGTGGTTTTCAAATTCTGCTCTTCAAAACCCTATGATATTCTTTGGTGGCATCCACAGGTTGCCATGGAGGGTCACACTCCCACCAAGAAAGCTCATCCGTTTTCATCAAAACAGTGCTACTTTGAACAGTTTTACATGTAGGACTTCCATAAAATTTGGAAAAAATGGTTGCATTTTCTAAAAAAACTGTTTTTAAAAATTTGAAGACTACTGAAGGACTGGGCTAATGAGGTCTATTTCTCCCATATCATAACTTTTAGTACTTATAGATACACATACTTCTATTGACAATGTACTAAGCTACTAAGTACCAATTTATGATTAGGGAAATCGCTCCACATTTGTCAATGCCAGACCCTTCTAAATTGGGATCCTGTAATTCTATCTACTTATATAAGATCAATGATCTTAAGTATAAAAGGCTTTAGAAGATCTTTCACTGCCAGTAATATTTGGAATTTGTGCTGAGTATTGGACTAATTTTTTACTCTAAATAACCCTTCAGGTAGAGTTCCTATGCGATGGATGAAAGAACACTATTTCTCAATTTCAAAACAGACAACTCTCTTGCTTTCAAATATCTCATTAGGTTGTTGCATATGTCCGTGAAAAAGTATCCCAGCCTTTTTCTCAACAGACTCCAGACTGAATCTTTTAACTTAATCTTGCATGAGTTGCTCACAGGCTTTTGGTATAATTACTCCATTATAAATCACTGCCATAAACCTTTCCATGTTACTGAGAGATGAGTTAAGAATAACTCAGATTGTATTTGCTAGTATAAAACTTTGAATAACATTAATTCATCTAACATACTCCTTTGATTCCATGGACAGAAATAATTTATGGACTTATCTATATGATTTGTCATAGATAGTCTACAAATGTTTCTTGAATGTCTGTATCATATTTCATCGCCAAAAATTAGTGTGATGGTTTCTTAGAAAAATAAATTAAAAACTCAAATGCTGTCAAACAGGACTGAGTCTTAGTTGCAACTCTCTCTTTTTTTATGCTTGCAGCTAAGTAATTTAATTTAAAATTTATAACAATTATCATGTTTTTCCACCATGGCAAATAGATGATTATCTGTCTTCATGCAGATAACGTGGATTTCACAAACCAGGAGCAATAATTAGCAGAACCTGCCAGCTAATTACCAACAGAAAAAAAATGGCTCAACAAAAACAAAAATCTCAATAGCTGCTTTAGATAATCTTTAATATTGTAACACACGGTGCTAAGCATCACTGAATATGTGCATACTTTCAGAACCTTCGAGAAAGATATATTTCAGCCGATGCAGTGTCACGGACCTGTGTCAAGTCTACTCACAATTAGACACCCCACGGTTCCTTTGAGCTGTGTGGCCAGTTGGTACTATTTGCCCTTAAAATGATCCAAAATAAAAACTTCCCTTCCATTTTAATTGATGCAGAAGGCCCAGGTTTCATCCAAGCACATGATAATGTGTTTCCAAGGTTTATGTCTTATTTTCAAGAAAAAAGAATTTGTCCTTTCCATGAAGCACTAGCAACTCCAGCTCAAAATCCCACCCTCCTGGAATCATCCACTCCCATTTAAACACTCAGGACAACACTAATTCCCTGGCCGAATCTAATCAGAAACAAATTACCTAAGAAATCCCATTCTTCGACATCCTTTTGAGGGGTTTGGGGGACAGAGTCTCTCACATAGTTCATTCACTCACAAACGGTTTTTGAGCAACTCTCAGGTGCCGAGCCTGGTGATAACCGGGGAAGATCCCTGGTTTCACGGAGCTTGCTTTCTCCTCCTGGTTAGTCTTTTTCAGAACTCAGTATTCCCAAGATGACGCCATCAGCCTCCCGTACTGCTCCCTGAGCTGCAGGGCGCCCGCCCCTTGGCACATCCTGCTTGGTGGGAGGCTCTATCGACTCTGCTGCTGAATCCAATCCCCCACTCCATAAGCCCTAGGTTAACAGTCTACCCGGTTCCCATTTCTGATGTGTTGTCCTTGTCCTTGTCCTGTCTGCTATCTCAGTTTCTACTCTGAACAGACATTTTGCCTGGGTTCAATCAATCTTACCCCGAGACCGAAGGTCGGCTTCCAACTCCTTCCTGTGGCTGGAATCCTGCTCCAATGGACCGATCTGATTCCTGAAAGTGACACTTAGCTGGGTTTCCAGTTTCCTCCCCCACCAGAATCCCTTTCACGGTGCTCCAGCTGCATCTTGTAGATGCCGTTCCCACCCAGCGGAGCCCCCATCTCAGGCTCTGCAGCCCATTAAACTCTTCACTGCTTCCCCTCGGTGTGCAGGTCTGGTGCCAGGTCCTGGTCCTGCCCATCAACCACATCATAACTTCTGATTAAATAATCACGTCGTTTCCCCGACATGAGCTACAACAGGGATGCCTAGAGAGGTGGGGGCTTCCTAAGCCAGGCAAGGCAGATCAGGCTCTTGATGTTTAGAGGAGAGTGCCAGCATCTCCCTCTCCATCTCCTAGCTCTACAGTCTTCTCTCTCCTGGTGTCTGGGTCCCAGTCTTTATCACCTGCCCATTACTGTCATCCCAAAGAAGGAAACTTCTGCCCCCAACTCAGCCACTCCCTTTCACCCTATCCTTGTTCCCCCATGAGGGCAGTGACAAATACGATCGTCCGGTCTGACAGTCACTGGGCCAGGCTTTGTTAGTGAAGAGGTCACTGTGATGACAGATACTGCACATTTGCTCATTTCTTAGGTCATGTCATAGAAATTGGCCAAGGTTTGTTGAATAATTACATCAAACCTACACATCCTTTGAACCTCCTGAGGTCTTCCGGGCCAGATGAAACTCTGCCTTAGGGTCTCCAGGGAATGCCATCAAGTCAAGCTGGCCTCTTCTGCTGCCATGACAGAGGTAATGTGAGGCCTTACCTGAATCAGACACTGCTTGTTCCTCTCTTTAACCTTCCTTCCTCCAGAACCGAGGCCACTTGATCTTCCCTTGAAGTGGTGACTGGGACCAATCCTTGCTGCACAAGGCAGAGATTCAGATGCCCAGTCCAACACTCAGATTCAACATCAGGTCACTTTTCCATTGGTCTCTGTTCATATCTAGATGTTCAATTTTCAGGTCCCAGGTCTCATTACTTAACTGCTTTGATCCCAAGAACTGATCCATCTGGACCCCAATTCCAACAATTTGCTCTTGAAGTCAAATTCCTTTGTTGATTACCTGCCTAATACTGTAATTTCCAGAACTGGCAGTTCAATTTTGTCAGTTCCCCACCCAAAGGCTTTGAACCTTAGTCTGGAAGCATATGTACTTAGCACATGTTAGATGCAAAACAATCATTGATTGATTGATTGATTGATTGAAAAATACCTGGACCATTGTAACAGGTGGAAGCTGTCATACCCAGAGAGGGACTGAGAGTAACCAGAATTCATTCAAATGAGGACTTCCAGGGTTCTGAGGGTCTAGAAGGCAGGGCCTGATCATTGATCACTTCATCTCTGCTAGCACCATGCCACCCAGGATATTCTTAATAAAAATTTGATAAAGGAATGGATTTACAAATGGCAGCTGGGGCTCTTTTACACACTGGCAGACTATCTCCTGGCAGGGTCTATCTGCCTGCCTATTAGCTCTGAGTACCTCCTATACCAGGATTTCCCACTGCTGTGCTGTGCCAGACTGCTCTGACCTATCACCACCTCCCTTGAGAGGTGTTCTCTTTACCATCCATCCTTCTAAAGATGTTAACTGTGCAGCAGAACCACTCCCTGTAGTTGTGGTCATGACCTTTGGAGGCTGTGTGCTGTCAGCAGCTCCATCATAGCATGTCTGCCCTCCTACCCTCTACCCCCACCATGTTGTCCCACCACAGATAACTGGGCTGAGTCAAACTGTGTGCAACTGGTTGGCACCAATAGCAATTCGACAATGCCCTCCCATCACGAGTATCTTCTCTAGTCTCCATGTCCTGTATTTCTTCAACTGATCCTCATGGGACACAATTTCAAAAGGCTTCAGGATTCTAATTCGCATCGTCTACACATGACATTCATAAGGTATCATATCCCAAACGGGATGTGCCAGCTATGATTTTGTTTTTGTAACAACCATCAATCTTCATCCACAATTATGTATCAAGACCCTGCTAGGATCCAGGTGCTGTGACAGCCCAACAGGTAATAAACTTCTTGTTAGCAAAGACAGTTTTTTACTACTTTTATATCCACCTCACATCTATTATAGTGCTGGGCTGTTGACTGTAATCACCGTTACACTGAACTAAGGAACACACAAGACAAGCGAGGGTCTTTTTGTTTCCAAACACACAGCAGGAGTTCCAGACAGGTGTGATGGGGCTACCTACCAAACAGATGTCACTGTTTCTAGAGCTGGCACTGGAAGGTCACTCTGGGTCAGGTTAAGGGGTAATAAGAGGCCCTAGACCCATCAAGCTGTTTGAGGAAGCCCATCTCTACTATAAATTCCTGTGTAAAGTGGGTCCAGGGAATTTTCTGCAACTCAAAACTCAAGCCTTCTATGGCAACAATCTGATCACCAAATAAGCCAACTGGAGATGATAATTTCCCCTCAGCTCTCATCCTGAGCCACCACCAGAGCTTCCATGGGCTCCAGAGAGCCTGGCTCTGCCAGCAACAGTCCCCCTACAACTGTCCCTGCAGTCAGGAGCACTGATGAGAGACCTCCAGGCTGAATGCTGCTCTTGAAGGTTCAAGCTACAAAATCGGCAAGGGTCAAAATCTAAATTTGCAGGAGAAAAAAATCCAAAATGACCCATCACCTTGTCTGATTATAACCAATAGTATATAATAGCTTAACTAAATCACTGTTCACTAAAAAGGATTCAACCTTCTTGACACATAGAGATGGATGGATTATGGAGGAATGCTCTTTACTGCTACTGTGAGTCATGGTGAAATCATCAGTACCTAAGTGGCCCATATCCTGGCTCTTCTGGCATAAATGGTTGATACATAATTACATTCAAAGACAGGAACAGGAACTTACCAATTCCTAAATTTTCTGAGAAGTTTTCATATCCAATGCCTCAGTATGGCGTTTCTAATTCAAGTATATGGATGTTGACTGCATGTTTTAAGTGTATCAGAGTTTGAAATTAAATTCTATCTGTGCAAACTATTATTTATATATTTTTTTACAGTTAAATTTTTGGTAGACTTTTCTCTTTCAATACGGTTGAACCCTTTAACAAAATCTTGGCAAGGCCATCAATTTTCCTATGCCCTTTCTGCCTCTGCTGAACACATCAAATACCTATTAAAAGAGAATGAAATATTTTTGTTTAGCTAAATAATTTGGGGAGCTGAACATTGCCATATTTAACAGGCAATTTTTGATCTTGTTCTTATTCCTTAATATTATCTTGTAAGCACATTCCCATGTCATTAAAACTGTTCATAAATATGAATAATACTTTACAATTTTGGTCACTGACTCATTACCCTATTCTTGGATATGAAGAGTGTTAAGTTTTTTTTAACTATTATAAATAACACTGTGATGAATATCATTATATGTCTATATCTGACCATTCTTCATCAAAAATTTGCAGGAATCAAATTGCTAAATAAAAGAGAATGAACGTTTTCAAGGTTTTTGATTAAACAGCCAAATTGTGTTCCAGATACCTAACATCGAATCAAATTACCTGTCTCTTCCCATCCTGCTGGTATCCATTGTCTGTACCTGAGAATTTGGAATCTAATTTTCTGTTATCCTATTTTCCCCCGATTCCCTCTCCTGTGGCTTGGTTCCCAGCGTGGTTTGTAATTTTGGTTTATGAGCTCATTCAGTTGAGCATCGTGTGGGAATGGCGTGAAGCCTGGGCTGAGGTTCCACTTCTGGAAGGGATTTGTTCTGGATTGTGCCAGGTGCCCGTGGTGCTCCAATCCAGAACTGCCTTAAGTTATTTGGTTTGGCATTTACAGAACTAAACAAACAGCTCGACCTGCATGACAGTGGACCTATGGTTACACATTTTTATGGGAGGTCTTTTTCCATCCACAGCCTAGGAGAAAACAGCTAAGTTTCTTTATCTCCCTCTAATGACAGATGTTTTTCTAGCTTTCCTATTTCCTAAGGATACAGCCCTTCATCCAGGGTTTATGTGGCACACTTAGGCACTAAAACCCAAGGCCCTGGTACCAATGCCCAGGAGGCTGCCTTGCTGTCTCCATGTCTAATTGCAGAGACAAACTGCATTCACTGAAAGAAGACTCTGCTGTCAGGCAGATGAGGGGAGAATGGTTTGTTGTAGTCCCATCTTCACACCTCCCACCCCTCCTTTTCAGGTCAATTTGAGACATCTACAGGGTTGATGCCATAGTCAATAGAGAGGAACAAGATGACCTCTCTGATTTATAGGTGTTCTATAATGGAAGAGTTTTTCAGGTTATCCAGTTGCTGTTTTGCCAGAGGGGTCCCATCTGTAATCTCTACACCTCCTGTCACTCTCCCTGGGTCCCCAGAAGTGTTGGAACCCAGCTCACAGTTTTACCTCCAATCTAAGTCCTCTCATCACTCTGGGCCATTTCAACATTTATACAGGTGACCCGTCCAACATCTCAGCCTCTCAATTATTTGAACTTTTAGTGACCTTTGTCTTCACATTCCTTTAGCCAGCCACACTATGGGTCTTTCCACCACATCAATGGCACTACCATAAAAAAATTTTAATTCCATCATGTCACTCTTGGACCACAATCTCTTATATTTCCAATTCTATTATTCGATTACCTCTTTGATATCTCCAGCCTCGTGATTCCGTCACCTCCAGTCTTCCCTTTCCTCCTCGTCCAGTTCACATCCTAGAGTCCATACTTCACCACTTGCCATCCCCACCCACCATGACCTACTGCCCTTCGGTTGTACGTGCCTGAGCAAAAAAGCCACACTCTGTGAATCCAACAGTCTACCTTTTTCCCAGCCTGAGCTGCTGGGAAAATCCACACAATCCATGTGGACTGTGCCTCTTATATTCAAGCTCTGTATCCGGTTGATCTCAATTGCTTAGCAATTCTCATAAGTCTCCATAGTTAATTCTGTCTTCCATGATACACAATGATCATCTCAAACTTTCTCCAAGAAACTGGGACTCTCTCCACAGCCCTTAACAAAAGAATTGTCCTCCTACCTCACAGAAGAAATGGAAGCCATTGGCGAACTCCTTTCCTGTCACCAAATTTCAACCTAACCACACTGGTAGGCAGCCCTTTAAGATGGTCCCTAATGATCCCCACTTCCTGGTATTCACCGTTCTATGTAATTCCCTCCCTTGGAGCATGGACTGGACCAAGTGTCTCCCTTCTAATGAAGAGAGTCCAGCAAAAGTGACAGGATATCACTTCCGAGATTAGGTTACACAAAGACTATGACTTCCATCTTGCTTGCCCTCTCTTGCTTTCTCTCTAGCTCACTCTGCCATGTTGTGAGCTCCCCTAGAGAGAGACCCAAGTAGAAAGAAACTGAGGGTAGCCTACTGGACAGCTGCCAGTGAGGAACTGAGGTCCTCAGTCCAACAGTTCACAAAAAAACAGCGGAATCCTGCCAACAACCTTGAGAGTCAGCTTGGAAGCAGATCCTTCCCGAGTTGAGTGTGGAGATGACTACAGACCTGGCACATACCTTGACTGTAATCTGTGAAAGATTCTGAGCCAGAGGACCCAGCTAAAATATGCCTGGATTCCTGACTCACAGAAATAATAAAAGTGTTGTTTTAAGCAGCTACATGTTGGGATAACTTGTTACACAGCAATAGGTAATGAATACACACACCCACTCATCCTTCCTGCCATTCTTCTTGTTGCAATGGAAGAGGAGCTTCTCCTCCAGTCTAAAGCAGATTCACCATCCGTGGAAGAGGTCCCTTCCCTTCTCATCCTCCCAGGTCTTATCGTGTTCCCCACATACAAGCTTCTCCTCCGAGATCTTGCCTGACTTGGGGGTTCCTTACGTTTTCTCATCACACTTATCCACTCGCCTCTTTCCTCGTCTCTCTTTGCCCCCAGGGGATAAAGTAAATGAAGACAGAAGCCATCATAATCAGTTCATTGTTTTATCCCCAGTTCCTACCATCATTCTTTGAACATAGAAGCCCCTTGATAACAATATGTTGAATGAATAGATCATAAAAGGATATTAAAAAACTTTTTTGGAGATGGTCTAATAAAATTTCTTTGGTGTTGGTTAGCATGACCATATCAGCTGTTTTAAACCTTAAGTACGAAAATCTAGTTAAAAACTATACACATGGAGTAATTTGCTGAAATTGGTGTTTTTGCTGGGTTTTTGTTGTTGTTTTCTACTAAAGACTCACTCTCCCCTCAAATGAAAATATTTTCCTTCCTTCAACCAGGACCTGCCTCAGCCAATAAGGCTCCTTTATGCAAGATTTTTAAAAGGGTGCCTTTTCCTCTTGGCAGCGTGCCCAGCTTGGCAAGCAGTGTACAGGTTGGATTTCACACTCTCGCCCATGGCCAATGCTCTTGTGCAATGAACAACCTCCACAGCCTTACACTGCTACCCTGCTCAACCCTTCTCAAGGGAAAGCCTAGAGCCACATATTTGCTCTCTTAAGTTCTGGGCTCCCTGGCCTCGCTGAGGAAAGTCAAGAGCCAACAAGAGATGAATTAAACTAGATCATCCAAGAAGGGGGAAGATGGAGGATGATGCTTTGCATTGGAGAGGGGGAACAGGTGAATCTGGCTATGACTTCCCTACCCTAGACTGTGAGGATGGCAGGTCTTGGGGCCCATCTCCAGCTGCCATGGAGTCCACAGATGCTGCAATGGGGGGTGAAGGAGCAACAGAGGATGAGGCTCCTTCCCCACTGTGCTTACACGGCCCCTGATGTAACCCGCAAGAAGGAAGGGGGCCTGGCAAGTACAGTGTTGTGGAAGTCTCACCAGGGTTGGCAAATAAATGGGGATGGGGTGTCTTGGACCAGACTTAGATTCATTTAGAAAGATACACAATGAGACCTTACCTGCGCAGTATGTTATAACATCATATCTGTATCCACATCTCCCTCACCAAGCCTCACACGTGTCCCTTGTTCCCACTTGCCCTCCCGATACCTTTGCTGAGGTTCTGATATCTCCTCTTTAAGCAACTCCAATAGGCATTTCAGAAACGGCTCTCCCGGCATCCCCCTTCTCTCCTTTCTTTTTTCCATCTATTGTATGATTACCAGATCACTCTCTTTTAAGCATGAGTTGGAGGATATCACTCTGGTGTCCACACATTTTCAACTGCCCCCCCTCTGATCAGAAGCCATAGTTCCCTGTCTCAGCCTATGGCTCCAGGTCTTGCACAATCAGGTCTCAATACATCTCTTCACCTTCATCTCCCTTCCCGCAACCCGTGATTGCAGCCACACTGAAAATCCACCTGGAGCCTTCTCATCTCAATGCCTCTGCCAATCCCATTGCTCTCGGTTGGGGTTTTCCCCACATCTTCCTCTCTTTCAATCAAAATCTTACACAACCTTCAACACATTAACGATTTACACATTAACATGAAAACTTTCTCTTCTCCCAACGCCTTTCCTGACTCCTTTAACCCCTAGAGTCCTTTTCTCATCTTCTATATTGTTGATGATCATAAATTAATTTCTCTCTGTTACGTAATATTTTATTTTAAAATGCTGTAGCCCTTGACTGGAAATTCCTAGGGGCAGGGACCAGATCAAATTGTCTACCTTCTTGTTCTACGTTGCCTAGCCTGGGGTTTTGCACAAAAATGACAAAAAAAAAAAAAAAAAAGATTGATTGTTTCTTCCTTTGACCAGAAGATCCACCATAACAAAAGTCTTGGTAGACTTACATTCCATTCAACTTCTCAAAAAAAAATTTCACTTAACTAAAAAGTTTAATTACAAACTCTGAAATGTACAGCTTATCAAAATTAAAGGACATGAATATATAATCTGATATAGAAGTTGTTTGTGGTTTTGTGTGTGTGTGTGTGTGTGTGTAGATTTTTAAGTAAAATCTACCTACAATATAAGCTATGTCATAGAAAACTTGGCCTTCTTCAAAGAATTTTATGTTATTAACTTTAAAAAGAACAAATATTACCTCTTTCAACTTATGTTTTAAAACTGAAAAGCTAAATATCAGAAATAAGCCTTTAACTTGAAGCCATTTAGATAGTAATAAACACTATTCTAAAAGTTAATAAATTTACAATCTGTTGAACATTTGGTTTTCTTGTATTTTTAAGCACAATTCCTTTTTTTTGTTTTTTGGTGAAGAAGATTAGCCCTGAGCTAACCTCTGTTGCAAATCCTCCTTTTTTGGCTGAGGAAGACTGGCCCTGGGCTAACATCTGTACCCACCTTCCTCTACTTTATATGTGGGATGCCGCCACAGCATGGCTTGATGAGCAGTGTGTAGGTCCACGCCCGGGATCCAAATCCACGAACCTTGGGCTGCCGAAGCAGAGCCTGGGAACTCAGCCACTATGCCACCAGGTCAGTCCCAGCACAGTTCCTTTTTGAATGAATGCAATTCAGCAAACTTCCTTTTATAGGAATAGAAAATTACCTGTGACTTGTAAAATACATAATCTAGAAGATGCAAGAGAAGAGGGACCTTCCAAAGCCATGTCTTTGGAGCCTAGTGTCACATGGCCCCATCTGTCACTTCTCACGGCCTGGGCATTGTATGACTCAAAGGAACTAAGAGATTCAGGCTTGGGTCACAAACCCTGTCACACAAAGAGTAATCCAATGTGAAGACACCAAGTTTGGAGATGCTTGAAATTTCTGGCCAACATAAAGAAAACTCCTACAGATATATATATTATAACGTCTACATTACATAGATGTAACAGATATATATACATATAATAATATCTACGTTAGTCTGTTTGACATCAATTTAAAAGAGATTCAGTTTAGCCAAGGGCATTGGCTTTCTCTGACATAATCTTATTCCAGAAATGTAATTACACCCTAATTAGCTGAAACAGCGACTCTTAAAAAGTTTCTAAAAACTTTTAAAACATTTGTTCACAGACTATTTTTTTCCAAATTGAAAACAAATGTCCACTTAATGTACTTAACAATCAATTGTATTCTGAAAACAATTTACCCCAGGAGAGACTGGATTTTTATTTAACACGATAGTCCAATAATGGTTTTAACACATTGGAAGGTAAACTTTAAGTAGTTAAAAACAAAGTGATTCATCTACTATTGCTTCTCAAGGGCTATAGCACTTCATGAAAGAAAAAAATTCAACAACACATTTACAGGTACGTTTGTCTTTTGAATAGAAGCTGTTAAGTGCAAATAGCAAGTCTCCTGTGTCTCCGAGACAGTACATGTGCGGGATCAGTATAACCACTCCGCCATCTAGTGCCCAAACTGTAAACAGCAGCTAGGGAGAGATTTCTCTCCAAGTCCATCTCTCTGAATGCCATTTTGTAAATCGGTGTTTTGAAAGCAGTTTATTACCAAGAACATAAAGGACAGATTGTTTATATATAAGCTATTTAGCACTATAACATTTCCCGGGGCACTAGGAAATTAACACCTAGCGCCTATAAAATACCATACAAACTATATAAAAAAAATTTTATTAAACACAGGTAAAGATGGAAAAAAGTTAACCAACTTATTTTTTTTAAAGGCTTTTTATAAAAGAGAAAAGTAAGATATCTCACTGAATCATGAACTGTGGCTAGGAATCATGACATTCATTGACTATACAAACAAAATGGGGAGAAATAATTAGCAGATATAAAATCAAACACAAAAATATGAAAATATACGCAAGAAAAGAACTTATTGACTGGAAATGTTTTTAGAGTTATTGATGATTATTTGTTTATTTGCCTAATTATAGCTCTTAATTATGTTCCAAATGAATATTTTGTTGTAATTAACTAGCCAAGTAAATACTGAAAAATCTAATCTGAGAGTCACATCTAGCTATTCTGTATAGAAAAACTTGGCTAAATTTCACAAGTCCCTATTAACAGTGTTAATTTTTGCATTTGGGGAAGTTTTCTTTTAACATCATTCTATTAGTGAAAAAACAAACCACAGAAGGCCAGCTGTTAGATTTAGAACTGAAATAAACTATCTATAGGAGACAATGCATCATCTTTTGGGTTTCTTTTCAATATTGCTATTGAGTACTGGTTTGTTTGCAAAATATTTACATCAAATTTCCAATGCAACCAACTCTAGGAGTTGTTGCTTTTTTAAATGTCATCAAAAGTACATAAAAGTATTTTGAAAATTTAAACATGTCCCAAGAATCATTTCATGAGTATTTGTAAAATGACTCAACCTCAAGAAAATACAGGTGATCAGAAAAAGAAATGTCAAGTAAAGTCAATGTCTCTCCTGAGTATAAAAATAAATGTAGCTGTACTTTTAAGAATCAAATTGAATTCTACAGGAGCTAGGAGGTTGAGAGATGTAAAACCTACTTAGGGAGATAAAATTAGATACTTTAAACATAAACATTTAAGGCAGTGTGGAGGAGAAACCAACCATGACTTCCCATCTCCTGATACCTTTGTGTTGTCTCCTATCCTTGAGGGCGAATGGGACTTGTGACTTGCTTTTAGCCAAGAGAATATGGCAAAGTGGATGGAATGTCACTCTGCAATTACGTTACATTATATAAGAGTCTGTTTCAGCAGACTAAAGCAAGAGATTCTCTTTTCTGGAGAATCAAGGAAGTGAGCAGCCATGTTGAAAGAGCCCAGTAAAAAGCTGGGGCCCTCAGCCATACGGCCCCAGGAAATGAATTCTGCCAACAAGCTGAATGAGCTTAGAGGTAGACTCTGCCCCAGTCAAGCCTCCAGGGGAGAACACAGCCCGGCTGACACCACGATTGCAGCCTGCGAGACCCTGAGCAGAGAATGCAGTTGAATTGTGCCCAGGCTCCTGACCCATGGAAACCGTGACTTGTTTCTGCCACTAAGTTTTTGGTAATTTGTTATGCAGCAATAGAAAACTAATACAGTAGTTTGTTAAATAAAATTCACAATTCACAAATGGAAAACTATATCCAGCTCTGGGCCTGGAAGAGAGTAGGCCAAATGGATGTGCTTTGTCCTGTACAAAGATCAGAAAGGCAGGTAAGAGTTTAGCACACTTCTAAGGACTTCATAATCTATTTGAGGAAAAACAGACAAATATTTAACTAGGATGAGTGACTAAAATAAACGCTAACACAGGTACAAGGAACATAACTGGATGTACAGAAAAGGGTCCATTTCAACAGAAATCTTTGCAAGCTGCAGAAAACCCAAATCAAAAATACTTAGCAAAAAAAAAAGGAGCGGGGAGGAATTCATTGATTCACAAAACTGAAGCCTGGAGGTAAGGCCAGCCTCAGGCATAGTTATATCCATCCTCAAGGCTCAGAAATTCTCTGGGCTCTTCTCACAAAGTGTGTAACTTTCACACTTGGGCTGGCTCCACCAGGTTGACAAATATGACTGCAGGGGTCACAGTATATCATCCAGGGGCTTCCACAGAACAGAGAAGAAACTTCACTTCCATAAGCCCCAGTGAAAGTCTCCATGCATCTCACTGGCCTGAATTGGAGCATGCATACATCTTTCAACAACGCCCCACACCAAAGCTGGCTGGGCAAAGCCAATTAGAGCCCAGCCCTGGGGCAAAGAATGGGTCATTCTCTCTAAGCCACACCGATGATAATGCCACGATGATAATGCCACGATGATAATGCCACGTAGAGGTGGTTTTCCCACAGGAAAATCTGAGGGTAATTGGTGAAAGTCAAGAGAAATCAATGCTAAATTGGTTACCAAGAAATGCTGACTATATGGCCCTACTAATTCTGAGTGGGAAGATTCTAGATGTAACATAGGATGAAATACAGTGTATACGGAAATTATGCGTACACCTGAGTGAAGGGGATATGAGGGTGTATGTACTAGTTTCACAACAGTTTTGTAAGGATAGGATTAATTCAAATTAGAAAGTTAAAAACATTTCATTTCTTATTCTGGATTAGATGACGACCAAACTTCCACAGATTAAAGGAATTAGGTTTTTAAAATTTGATAATAAAAAATAGATTTGTATTGGCAAAATCTGTGAATTTCAAAAGAAAATAAACCACTGTTTGTTAGTTTTTGAGCCTGAAATCCATCTCTATAAAAAAACCATCCTCCCCGCCCACACACACACATTTGATGGAGGCATTTAGAAGCTCTAGTTTTGGGCCAAGAAACTTTCTGCTCCACCTTCAGTATTAAGCTGTACATATTGATTGAATTGACTAGAAAATTGGCATGAGGATCAGAGAAACAGAGATGCTATACCAGGAATTCAGCAAAGAGCGGAGGTGTCGTGATGAAATATGAGGAGAGAAGAGTTAAGGCCAGTAAGGAGCTAAATTGCAGAAGAGGAATGTCAGAGAAAATTTATATGAAGGAGAAAAGCATTTTTTAGCAACGACAAAGTCCAAAAGCAAGGAGAAGTCTAAAAGATATTGACTCTGTGGTTAGATGCAAAAGAGAAATGCACAACGAAGAAAGAGCATAGCAGATCTTTTGGTGAAAAACCCCAATTGTGTGACTTCCCTTTTTTTTTTTTTTTACCATATGCTACAAAATAGAATATGCTTTTTGTATCTGATGTATTAGCAGACCAATGTTTCATAATTAACCAAGTACTGTAGATGGCAGGAAAATATCTAATATCTCCTATATAAAGATCTCCCACAAGGCAAATATTAATTTTCAAAGAACGTGATTAGAATGTTATAAATGTAGTATTAAAATAATACTGAAACGAGCGCTCTTAGGAGAAATGGCTGATTTCAGGGTGGGGGCACAAGATAAGCTTGGAGCATCTTACGGTGCCAGAAAATAAGGAAGTGCTTTAAAAAAATGATGGGGACAGGTCAAAAAGATATATGAGCCAAATTGAATGAGCTCTCAATAGCCATATAAGCAATTATTTGAGCAACAAAATAAGCTATGACAGTAATGGATTATAACAGATAGAATAAATAAATATCAATGAGTCCATACTGATACAAATAAATAATTGCACGAATAATAAATAGCTCAGAAGAGACAGCTCTTCCTTATAGTGGAATTCCAATGAATAAATGTAGAAGGAATGACAGAAATAGAAAATCACCATTTGGCAAGTGCCACGATAATCATTGCTGCAGGCAAGAATTACCGACAGCCAGTAGCCGGATGATTGACTAGATTTGAATAAGATCTTTAGATTAGTTAGTAGTATTTTATCAATGTTCATTTCCTGGTTTCAGAAATTGGACTATGGTTTTGTAAGATGTTATCTGGGGAAGCCAAATGAGGGGTTTATGAGAACTATGTATTAGTTGCACAACAGTTTCATGAGGCTAAAATTATTTTGAATTAGAAAGTTTTAAAAATGTCATGAAAAAAACATGAACGTAATTTGCCTCTTCAGGTCTCAGAGTCATTATGATAAATGTCAATCACCACTTTCAGAGCCATCTTAGGTCAGGAAAAGGAGGGTGATCATCCTCCACCTGAATTTTGGAGGAAGGGGAGGAGGAGAGGGGAGGGATTGGTGGTTGAGCAGAGACTCAGAAAGACACGCAGCACAGTGATTAAGCTGACTGTCGGCTTCTAGAAGTATTTGAAATGACACATGCTCAGTCTAGCAGAGCAAGTGGATGATCCGCTGACTGTTCTGTTTGCACACACACCTCTCTCTGGCCACCATTTTGTGGATTCTTTTTCCATTGTAGATGTCTCTAAAGCTGCTAAATTGGTTAACCTCCATACCAATGTGCGGGTCTCAGGGAGGGGGAGCCAAGGGGGAGAGGGAGAGAGAAGAGAGTAGGGAGGAGGCTCGCACACCTAGTGTGAGACAGGGTCACCTCCTCAGGAACAGCTCTGGCAGCTGTACTGAAAAAGCATAAAAACACCAATCAATAGAAAGCTATTGATAGAACATCTTCTTGTCTACATTTGAAATGAAATATATGATGTTCCCACACAAGAATGATGTTTATTGCTCATGTCACTGATAAGTATGTTACTCCTCATCTAGCACAGCGAAAGAAGTCAAAGTACCACACTAGACGGTATGACTATGCATACAAAGCCATTTGTGGTTAGGGTCCAGAGGATGGAGAAAAGGCAGAACCAACGAGGCTACGCTCATGACTTCTGTCAGACCAAGAGCAACACGCATTCTGAATATAAGCCCAACAAATCGTCATTTTAAAATTGTCAACTATGCTCACGTTTAAAATTCTTAAATGTCATAATGCCATGAATGCTAATCTTTGGTCAAATCTGATTTGAGCCTAATATACTTACTGCAAAGAGAACCTCTGAAGAACGAGAAAAACACGGCAACTGACCTCAAAGGATTGGCTTGGGGCTTCCATTGTTTAAGTTCCTGGATAAAAAATTTATAAAAATATCCACTCATTCATAAACATTTACTGAATAACACTGAGCGCTGGGTATCAAAAATGAAAGTCTCCCTGACTGGTGGAGATCTTCTTTAATAGACATTCCACCAAATAATTTACCATATACAGCATGTTCCAACTCTCGAGTCATCTGAATACCACCTCTCTGATTTTGCCATATCTGCAAGCCAATTTTACTTTTATCTACTGGGTATTTCTCTTTCAATCACTTCATTTTCTCCCAAGTTATTTTAAAAGAAATATTTCTGTAACTACTATGAATGGAAAATGAGAATCACTTGCCATAAATAGAAGCAAATTATAAATGTAAATAAATATCTAAAATACAAACAAGGCTATCTATGTCCCACATAAAACTATCTCACATACCGCTAGCGGTATGCATACTACAGTTTGGAAAATACTTCTATATCATCTAAAAAAATGTAGATATATCAAATTTTTAAGGATTTACCATCCACATACAGGAAAGGCTTAAAAATCGATGAATAGGTTGAGGCAATTTTAGAGATGGAATGTGCAGGAATCAGGATAGATTAGATTGTGCCACAGCAACAAGAAATACCCAGATATCATTGGCTTGATGCCACCAAAATTTATTTCTCAATCACACAAAGGCCACTGTGGGGCCAGGTAACTTGTCAAGGAAATTGTCCTCATGTGGTGATTCAAGGTTGAGGTTGATGGAGGCTTTACCATCACGTAGCTGCAATATCCTGAACTTGTGGCCGCCCAGTTGATGAAGTGAGGAAAGTAAGCCTGGAGAATTATGCACAAGCTTCTCACTGCCTCAGCCCACAAGTGACACACATCTTTCCCTCACAGCCCACTGGCCAGAATTAGTCACACAGTCCTGCCCAAACGCAAGCGGGGCAGGAAAGTGCAATCCTTTCTCACGGACATGAGTGAGCTCTACAAGACTCTACCAAATATGGGTTGGGGAGATTACGAGACTAGTCCAGAAGGAAACAATCTCCAGGGAGAAATGTATCTGGGAACAGGAATAGAGAAAACAGCCGAGGGAACAGAACTGAATGGATAAGAGGTATGGTCAGACCACATCTGCAGCTCTGATGGATAAAATCCAAAATGTGCCTGTTGACCTACTCTACTGTAGAAATGCTGTAATCACCTCTTCGATGATAAGAGAAGTATAAATAATTATATTTGCATGCACAATTCTCCTCTGCTTATATCTTCATTCAGGCCACACAACGCTGAGCTCCAACCACATTCATTCTAAAATATAAAAATAAAATGGCATGCAAAGAATGTGAGGATTTCACAAATCTTCATGAAAATATCAGAAATATTTGAGATTCTCAGCTCCATTTATAAAGAAATCAGAGTAGTAATTCTTGCAGTATTCGTTGTGTTCTGGATTTAACACTTCATTTAGGCTTTAGCAATTCCCCTCTGCTTATACATGGGAGGGAGGGGATGAGGACAAGAGTTCCTCTTCCAGAAAGCACTGCTCCACAGCTCTTTACTGAGCCCCGACTCTGAGCCAACAACTGAGCACGGTCTGAACAAACACGTTCTCTCTCCTTAATGGTCAGGTTCTGCTTCCAAGGACTGAGCACCTTTGAGCCACAGAGGGAATGACAGTTTCTACAACTTCACTTACTGCATCTAAACATAGATAGCAGCACATGATTTCTAACATTCAAGTTTACAAGGGCCCTAAACCTTCATTATTTCATTTCATCTCTGTAACAATCCTGTGAAGTAAGAAATATTGTCCTTGGGGGCTGGCCCAGTGGCATAGGGGTTAATTCTGCTCGGCTGGGGGAGGGACTGGGGTTCGTGGTTTCAGATCCTGGGCGCGGACCTACTCACCGCTCATCAAGCCATGCTGAGGCGGCGTCCCGCATCGAACAGCTACAACTCTACCACTATGATACACAACTATGTACTGGGGCTTTGTGGAGAAAAAAGAAAAAAGAGGAAGATTGGCAACAGATGTTAGCGCAGGACAAATCTTCCTCAAAAAAAAAAACAAAAAGAAAGAAAGAATTCCTTGGATATTATGGATCTTTAAAAATTTACAGTAAAGGAAAATATGTAATAACAGAAAAGAAGTGTTTATGACATCACGGTGAAGGAAAAAGAGTAAAATTGTATATGTGATTAAAATTAAGTGAAAAAATGCACGGTGACGACAGCAAAATTCTCTGGATTCCACCAAGAGAGCAGTGGGATTGCTGAGCCTTTCTAAAGGTAAGGTGCGACCCTTGGTGCCTCTCTGTTCATATTTCTGAGGCCCCCTTCCTGCTCTCCACCCCTCCCCCCAGAGCCTACCTTAACCTCAAGGCTCTGGGGACAGACGCACCGACAGGTCAAGAGTCTGACACGCAAACCACAGAGAAGGAAGTTCATTCCTCAACTCAGCAACTCGTCTGTCTAAGCAAGGTCCAGGTGGATCAACTTCTTGAAGGTTCTGCCTGAAGCAAACGGGCACTTGAACATATAGGACAAAAGCCTATATGGAGAGAATGAGGAGGAGGAATTATCTCTGTTTTCGTCTCCAAATGGGGGAACATAGGAGGAGGGGATGCATGACTGTAATGCTATATGTCTAGAACTTTGGGGGTTTTCGAAAACCAGACTCACCTAACCACATCTGCTGTTTTCAGCATGGCTCCAGGATACTTTCTGCGTTAAAGCCACTTTGGTGCTTAGAGGCAGTGAATTAAAGAAGTGAAAGTGTCCTAGCGACAAGAGAAAGGCCACCGACCTGGTGGTAGAGAGAGAGTAATGAGCACAAGGTCTGGATTATGAGGAACCCGGAACAGAGTGTGTGTTTGCTGATGGCTCTAGATAGATGATCTACAGATATATTTCCAAAGGAAACTCTGAACCAAATGGAAGGGATCAACCTTATTTGGATCCTATCCCAAGCCATCATTTATGAGACAATTGGGGAAATTTGAACACTGACTGAATAGTTAATGATATTAATGTTAGACTTTTTTTAGTGCGATAACGGTATGTGGTTTTATTTTTTTAAAAGAGTCCTTATTCTTTAGTGTTATATACCGAAACATTTACAGGAAAAATGATACGATGTCTGGAATTTACTTTACAATAGTCTGAAGTGGGGGAGAGGAGGAGACAGGCATGTAGAACAAGTTGGTTTCAGAGTAACTGTTGAAGTTCAGGAGAGGGTACATGAGAGATCATTAGACTATTCTATCTACTTTTCATTATATTTAAATTTTTCTAAAAAATAAGCTTAAAAATAAAAGTGTGCAGCATTTTTAGTGTAGCTATAGATTTTGTTTCACCAACATCCCTCCCTCCTTTCTAGAAAGAGCCTCCTCCCTCTTGACTCTGGGGAACCGCCCTTCCTCTGATTCTATTTGGTTCTCTTGGGACCAACAATTACCTTCCACATGGGTGACACCAGCAGCCCATCCAACTAGCCGTGAGACTTCCTCAGGCCCCCTCAGGGCCCTGTGGGATTTTATATGTGGATCCACAGGAGAGAAATTCTATCTTTTCTCTGGGGTTTCTCACTAAGACAATTTAAACCTAGGGTTGCTGGCAACCATATGTGATCCCGCAGTAGGAGAGAAGGAATCCATTCTAGACACCCACAGCCAAGCGAGTTGGGACGGGAGAGGGGAACAGGGGAAAAAGAGAGAGAGAATAAGAGATATGATGACAACTTTTCTATCCCAAGATCCAGTGTCCCGTTCCACCCCATCCTACATCATGGGAGCCACTACATTCCCCCATAAGGGCTTTAAATGCCAGACGTTTATTTCAGCCTAGATCGCTTACCAGAACTCCAGACTCAAATAACTTTACAGATGTGATTAACTTAAGGATCTTGGGATGGGAAGAGTATCCTGGATTGTCCGGGTGGGCCCAATATAATCATGAGTGTCCTTATAAAAGGAAGGCAAGAGGGTCAGGGAAGGGCATGTGGCAATGGACCAGAGGCTGGAGTGATGGCCTCTGAAGAAGGAGGAAGGCGGCCTCTAGAAGCTGGAAAAGGCAAGAAAACAGATTCCCCCTAGAGCTTCCAGAAGGAACACAGCCCTGCCAACACCTTGATTTTAGGACTTCTGATCTCCAAAATTGTAAGATAATAAACCTGTGTTGTTTTAAGCAACTATATTTATGGTAATTTCACAGCAGGAATAGGACATGAATACACCGATTGTCTACTCAACATCTCCCCTTGGATGTCTAATAGATATCTCAAACTCCTCACGTCCAAATGAACCCCTGATCTCCACCCCAAATCTGTTAACACCCACAGCCTTCCCTCCTTCAGCCTGGGGCAACTCCATCCCTAATCTGTTAACACCCACAGCCTTCCCTCCTTCAGCCTGGGGCAACTCCATCCCTCCACCGTTTAGGGCCAACCCCTCGGAGCCGTCCTGGACCCCTCTCAAACACCACATCACCTCCATCAGAAATCACACTGATTCCACCTTCAAAATATATCCAGATCGGGCCCCTTTCTCAGTACACGTCCTGCACCAGCCTGTTCTGAGCCACCATCCTGTCTCCCCTGGAGGGTACCAATAACCTCCTCCCAAGTCTTACTTCCACCCTGGACCTCTGGAGTCTGTTCTCAACACAGCAGCAGAGAGAACCCTTGTAAAACCTAAATCAGGCCAGGTCACCCCTCTGCTCAGAACCTGCACCCAAGGCGAAAGCCCACAAGGCCCCTCCCTCCTGCCATTCTCCCCAGCTCAGCCATGCAGCAACCACACTGGCCGGGAAGCAGCAGGGCATGCTCCTGCCCTGAGGCCTTCACACCTCCCTTGCCTGGAATGTTCTTCCCCCAGCATCGGCTAACTCCTGGCTCCAAGCCTTTGTCCATGTATCACTGTCTCCATAGAGCTTATGCTGATCACGCTAATGCCGCCCCTGCCCCCACGCTCACCTCCCTTTGGCACTCTTGAATTTCCTCTTTCAGCTCTACTTTTGCCTTTTTCTGTACCACTTAGCACTTTCTAACATATTATATAATATGCTTATGGATAATGTTTATTCCTTACTGTCTGTCTCCCTCTGCTAGAACATTAACTTCACGAGGGCAGAGAACTCGGTGTTGATTTGATTCACTGAGATAGTCCAAGTACCTAGAACAATGCCTGGGATATAGTAGTTGCTCATTAAATACGAGTAGAAGGAAAGAACAAATGCATGAAAGGTGATTTTAGTTCCATTCCAGCCACTTGCAACCAGAAAACTCCAGACACATCTGTTGACTTGAGTTGTCATTCTTGCTAGAAGACTCTACTGATGGTGACCGATGCTTCACCTCACCCTCCTTGGGAGAAAAGGTGAGCATCTCTCCTTGTGACCACTATTCATGCATCTGGACAAAAATGCCAATCGATACGGTTCCCATTATGCTTCCCACATATAAGGGCCTGCATTTTGCTGGGGTTGCAATTATTATTTTTAGGGCTTGGTACTGTTTGTGACTGTGCCATTTGGATTCTGCCAAAACCTCTGCTTCTGATCAGCAGCCCTTATGAGAACTGCCATCTGATCAGCTGGCGGCATTTATCAGGCTCCTTCTCTGGGCATTGCGTCCCTTTGTGATTCGAAACAAGGCCCAGGCCTCGTCATCCAGTCTGTCGTGCCTCCTCATGTCTCACATTATGTACCTCTTTTCTCTTTCATGGAGGGAAATTTTAAACACAGGCGTCCCCCTCTAATGTGTTCCCATAAATGAGCATGAGAGCTAACAATACAAAATCCAAGCAAAAGATTTATCTGACAGAACAGAGGGCTCTCATCTCAGGAAAATAAAAATATATAAAACCACTAATCATGTTATAACTGCTTATTTAATTTTCACCCTTTAATATTATTTGCATATATGTACTACTAAAACATAGATTAAAAACTAACATTAACCAAGAAAATTAATCTTCTAAGGTATTTCAATACTCCAAGTTTGAGTTCTCTTAGCTTACTTGCAATAGAATTTCGTACACAGAAGTAGCTTAATTTAGTGTTAGGAAAAAGTAGTTGCTGCTGCTGATTTTGCAGAAGAAAAAGAATATGATGCTGACTTTGATAAAATCTTACTGACTTCCCTAAAAATAGTGTCAAGAGAAATAACACAGGTTTTCTTCGCTTAATAAAGAGTCCGTAGGGAGTTGCATACTATTAACTGGTCTACGTACTTTTGACCTGCTCTGTGTCATTGGAACATTTTACTGCTAATTCTTTCATTTATTTCTTCTCTACTCATTGCCTTTGTTTTAACTGTGGCAAAAGACACACAACATAAAATTTACCATTGTAACCATTTTTACATGTATATCAGTGGCATTAAGTACATTCACCACAACTTCCAGAATTTTTCATCATCTCAAATGGAAACTCTGTACCTGTTTGTTGGTACAATAACTCCTTTCCCCTCCGTCCCCCTAGCCTCTGGCAACCTTAATCTACTTTCTGTCTCTATGAATTTGCCTCTTCTAGGTATCTCTTATAAGTGAAATCAAACAATATTTGTCCTTCTGCGTCTGGCTTATTTCACTTAGCATAGTGTTTTCAAGGTTCATCCATATTGTAGTATGTCTCAGAACTTTATTCCTTTTAATGGATGAATAATATTCCATTGTATGCATATATCACTTTTTGTTTATCCAGCTACTCACTGCCTTTTAAAAAAAATTGCGGATGATCTGTTTTTAACACTCTGGACATGTTCTTTAATTTTGTTTTTTTTCTTTCATAACCAGATATTGTGACATGAAGAGAAGGTAATGGAAATTTTAAGACAGGTTTATTACCCTTGGAAAAGTCACACTGGAGAGATAGTCACATAAACAAATTATTCCAACACAATGCAGAGGCACTGTGATGAGGCTATGAGACCACAATGGAGAGAGCAGGTAACTCTGGTCAGAGGAGCTAAGAAAGTTTCCAGTGACACAGCAGCATCTGACCAGGGTTTGAAGGACAAGTAGAAGCTCTACAAGAGAGAAAGAAGAGACAGGAGGCACTCAAAGCACAGGGAATCACACACATCAAGACATGGGAAGAAAAGAGAGGGCATGTTTGGAGAACAGGGCATAATTGAGAGACCAGGATCTATACCATGGAGACATCAAAGGAAGAGAAAATATGCTCCTGAACCTCAGCCAATTTTAGTTTTGATGGAGGTTCACATCCAAAGCAACCTAAATTTCCTCAGACTTCCTGAGCCAGTGGTTAAAGGTGAGATCACGTGAGCAGTAGTAACCCAGCTCTCTATTGATGCTGGGCTTCTGGTCCCCAGGAAAGCTGCCCATGAGTCTGGGAGCCTCCTTTCCGTTCTTCCACTCCCCTCAGATGTGTTGCCTTCACGGTGACTTGATGAGATGTCCCACCACCACCATGTGGGAATGCAGAGGCCATGCCTGAGGTTGGCAGATGCTACACCCGCTGTAGACCCTACTGTGTGGGCTACACCAAGTACCCACCAGAGCAGGGACTGTGCATTGCTCTTGCACTCTGGGCCCACAGCAGCCCCTGTAAATCCCGCCCATTTCAGCCTTCCAGCTCCTTTCTCCAAAAGGCTGGGACCTAAACCGTGGAGGCTGATTGGTGCCCCTCATAAAACATCTTCCAGAATGTTCTTCTCCAACAACCTCCCCTCATTCAGTTATTCATTCCACAAATATGAATTGAACTATCCAATATTCGAGGCACTGAAGATAGAGGTAAAAGAAGACGGCAGGTCCCTGTTCTCGTGAAGCTTCTTTTCCAGCGTGTGTGTGTGTGTGGGGGGGGGATACAAACAAGAATCAGCAAGGTAATTTTAGCGAGGGATACACTTCATTACATACTGGGAACAACACAGCAGCGTGGAGGAGTGTGACTGCCGTGTGTTAAATGGCTGGCCAGAGAAGGCGGGTCGGAACTGGCCTCAGGTGCTCAGGTGGGGTGTAGCCAGGCCCTCCTGCAAGATCACTCAGAACAGAAACCCTACATTCTCACCATCCACCCCCCCACCAAATTCACAACACGTGGCCTCATTTCACGTGCACAATTGTGTCTTTTGACCAGAACTTCCACAAAAACCGTGAGTGGATGGAGGGCAACTCAACATTTCATTTGTTTGAACAGCCTATAAATGTCACTTTCTCAGAATTACTCTCAGAGTGGGGTTATGAAACTCCTTTTACTATTTTTTTAATTTTTTAAATTTTTTGGTGAGGAAGATTAGCCCTGAGCTAATATCTTCCTCTATTTTATATGTGGGACGCCTGCCACAGCATGGCTTGATGAGCAGTGTGTAGGTCCATGCCTGGGATCCAAACCTGCGAACCCTGGGCCGCCAAAGCAGAGTGTGTGAACTTAACCACTACACCACCGGGCCGGCCCGTGAAACTCCTTTTAAATAGTAACTGGAGGGCCGGCTCCGTGGCTTAGCGGTTAAGTGCGCGCGCTCTGATGCTGGCGGCCCGGGTTCGGATCCCGGGCGCGCCCCGAGGCACCGCTTCTCCGTCCAACGTGAGGCCGGGTCCCACGTACAGCAACTAGAAGGATGTGAACCTATGACATACAACTGTCTACTGGGGCTTTGGGGGGAAAAACTGAATAAATAAAATCTTTAAAAAAAAAAAAAATAAATAAAAAAAAATAAATAAAATAAATAGTAACTGGTATTAAAAAAAAAAAAAAAAAGACATGCTATATACTAATAACATTTCACATTCAAATTAGATAACATTTTTTTCCACATTCATTTTTATCTCCACATGTCATAAAAGCTATAATACGTAAATGATAGAAGGAAAAACTTGTGCTTAGTCATTTTCTTTCACGGTAATTCTTTCCTTCCTATCTGGTCTATGTCTGATGGGAGGTCACCACGTCTTTCTGGGTGAGGCCCTGTTGTGGAGTGGACAGCTGAAGAAGGGGATTATAGCCTTCACAGTATCTTGGATATTCTAGAATCCTCTGCTGATGTTGGAGGGTCTGAGGGTCTTCATGCCCACCAAGCTCAGAGAGTTTGTAAGCACCATATGGATGCCCTGGTTGAACAGCACTAGATGGGCCCCCATTACTGACAAGTCATGGCTTCCCTAAGCTACCCCAGTTGTCACACGGATGGGAAACTGTGCTCAGATGGCCAGAACCTCCCGAAAGAGGCAGAATGGCTCACCAGCAGCAGGCGCATCATGCCAAGGTCAGAAGGAGGTCAATCCTACCGCAGCTCCTCCTCCTCCAATCCTTCATGTGTTTGAGGTGTGCTGGGCCTGGCCTAGGCTGGCTGCCAACTGAGCCTCACTGGGCCCAAGACTGATTAACCCAGCCTGGCAGCCAGGGTCGGGAGTCTCGCCAGATCATCACTTAAAGCTCCTCCGAGTCCTTACTGGTCCTAAGGTCCTCATCACTCCTATCAACTCTTGACATCACCCTCCTCCCACTCCTCAGCCCTGGTCTTTCTCTCTTTCTCTCTCTCAGACACACACACACACACACACACACACATACACACGGTCGTCCCTTGCATTTTATATTCCAACCATGCAGAGTTTTCTACTATTTCCCATGGTCCCTACACTCCCTCTCATCTGTGTACCTTCTCATCTGCTCCTCTTGTCTGGAATGACCTCTTCTCCCTCACCTGGAGAGTGTCCACTTAATCCTTCACGACGCAGCTCAGGTATCCATCACCTCCTCTGGGTGACTTCTGACGATTCCAGTCCAGGGCAGATCTCTCCCCTATGGCAGCCCATGTTACACTATGTGGAAAGGTGATGGAAGTGAACGAGGCAGAAGTCTGTTTATGCCACAGAAATAAGCTCCTAGATACAGGGACGAATGATGTCTTACTCATTTTTGTGCCTCTGGCGCCTTCCACATCATAGATGCTCAATCAGAGTTGATCAAATGAATACATGAATACACGGTAGAATCAAAGTGAGAGAGCTCAAGACAGTTGCCCCAAACTGGGTTGGATTTCTTGTCATTTTTAATTGGCTACGAGTCGCACGGTTTATGGATGAATTAACCTGATTTAAGATGCAGAATTGAACACTTGCTTCAGTTTCTAATCAATTAATCGATTGATTAGATCAATTGGAACTACAGGGCTCTTTTTATAAAGACAGAAATTCTGCAACATACTTTTCCCCAAAATCTCTCTCCATGAGTAGAGTTATTTAATTAAGGGATTGATTTTAGTTTTAAAAAACCAATGAACTATATTTTAATAAATAATACTATATAATAATTACTAGAAAGGTTAACAAATACCAAGTATTTATTTTCTTCAAACAATTCCCATAGGTACAAGAACTCTACGTTTTGATCATGTTTTCTTAACAATCCTCATAATCCCTGCTCTAAATATTTTTTAGGTATTGGAAAATAACTAGTAACATTTGCTATGTTGCAAAGTAGGAGAGGGAAGAGGAGACGGGGTCATCTTACACGCTCATGAATGAATTATATTCAGGTCGTTCCTCCACTGTCTCTTCCCACCACAAACCCAGGAAGAATGAGGGGCGGAAGTGGGGGAACAACGTCAGGATTGAGTTACCAGTGATAGACACAGTATCCCAAACTAATAAATAACTCATCAACCTTCCGCTTCTCCCTCTCCTTCCTCTCTTGGGACATTTCTTCAGTAGGATCAGTGATCATTTCGAAATGGGCTGGTCTCACATTAGATCCAGGGGCTTCTGACTCTGAATTCATAACGGCCCGAGAGACGTGGTTGGAGCTGATTCACTTGATCTGATGCCAATAAAAAGCAGAAGCCTACAATGAGAATGTTTCAGCCAAGATCCAAAGCTACCCCAAAGGAGTAGAGCACAGGGACACCTGCTCCATGGGAACAGGCAGCTAAATATTACAGCGGAGGAAAGCCTTGATCCATTCCAGGAAATCTTAACAGACCATTAAAGACTAGGTTGTTCCTTGTTTGGCCCAGCACCCCTCCACTCACCCCACATGTGGGAGAGGCCAAAGATGGGCTGGAGGGTGCTGAAGCCTACTCTAATCTGCTTCTGACTGCCAGCTGTCCTGTGCAACCCTTTCTTTCCCTGGACTTTGTAAGAGACCTCCCCTCCTCCCAGAAGTGAGGGAGAGAGAAGCCTACATATGCTATACCCATGCATTTCAGCTGCTCAACCATCAGGGAGCAGCTTACGCACCATCAAGCTACCTGGTCACCACCACTGGTCCACAGTTTGCAGCAAGGTCCTGAAATTGTCCTCAAAGGTCTAACAATTTAAACGTATCTGTCTACTCAAAAGCCAGTTCGGAAACAAACAGCATTAGCTAGATTTTGTAAGAAGATGTCGACCTCTTCACCTTGTAAAAACAGCACGAATCAACTTTGCCGCTGCAGAATTCACTTACACATCCTCTTTACTTTCCTCTGCCCAGAATAGTACTAAGAAAAATGACAAAGATGATAAAAACAAGGAAAACGGTGAGCTTCCTGGTCTCTCCACTGTGCGGCCTAAATAGTGAAAATGAACATGGAAACATTTAATTTGGTCTTTATAATAGATCTGACACTCATGGCTTATTTTTTAAAAACCTAGTCCTATTACTCTATATGAATTTAGAAATTTAATATTTCTAATGCAGATAGAACATGTTTATATGGTAAAGGGAAGAAGGTAGGTGAGAAGAAGATTCAAACCTTTTGGAGAAAAAAGGGTGTTTTCTTTCCTCCCCATGATACTGTTATATGTGAATAGAGGGAGACTCATTTTTTTAAAAACCTTACAACAATAGCATTTCACACCTAAAAACAATTAACATTAATTCCTTAATATCACCAAATATGCAGTGCAACTTTTTTGTACAGTTTGAATAGAAATCCAAATAAAGCCCATACAATTTGATTGTACAATGTTTCTCTTAATTCTCTTTTAATCTATAGGTCCCTGAACTGCGGCAAAAATGCAGACATGGGACATGAGTAAGAAGGAAGAAGCAGCAGACGCAGTTCGGTGGATGGACCCAACGGGAGGTTCACAGGGAAAGAGCTTGTGCTGGTGGGTCTCCTGGCGTAGGTGAGGCTGACCGCACATGAAGGACTCTATCCACCCTTCAGGAGTGTTTCTGAGGAAGGAATGAGAAAACTAAAAGCAGCTCTGGGGAAGGGTGATCCTGGCAGCAATGTGAAGATTGCACTCACGGATGGAAGATGGTTCCGGTTGATTCCATGGACCATGGGCCTAAATTTGACCTGTTCGAGAACATGACTTGACTTATGTTTCCACTCACAAGTTGTCACCTTTATGTTCCTTTCAGAGTCCAGGCAAAAGAAACCGTATGTCTATGTTTCCACAGTGGCAGCAAGCTAACCCAGAGGGACGGAATATGCAAGGAATTGGTGCCTCCAGGCCCGAGACGAGACCATCTGGAAAGAGAAGTTGGCCAAGGTAGAACAACTAGAGTCTGGAGGAGCTGGACGAGGCCTGCGTGGCCAGGTCAGCTCCTTGAACATGGAGACCCTGAGCAGTGACCCTGAGCAGTGAGAGTGAGCCCTCTCACCATCAGGCGGCATCTCCCACTGCCCACACTGCCTCTGACCCTTCCATACCCGTCTCTTTCCTCCTCCCCCATTCCCAACCACAGCGCCTATTCCCACAGACATGGGAGTGCATTCATCTGATTATCTGGGGTGGTGGCAGCAGCCCTAAACTGGGAATCAGCAGATCTGGGTTTGAATTCTGCTTGGCATTCCCTGGCTGTATGACCCAAAGCTATTCACCTCCCTCTCACTTCCCTCGTCCATGGACATGGGGTAAATAAGAGTCAAACTGGATTCCTGAGGTTCTGAGGATGAAATCTGTTAACAGTGAACTTCTCTACAATACTATCCTTATAATGGTGATGATGACTAAAGTAATTGACACACACACGAAGGTGAACGCCCATTAAACGGCCTTTATCCTTCAGCTCATGTTTAGTCTTTAAAAGGGAAAGTTTGCCAAATCCAAAGAATCTCTTATTGGTGAAGTCTGCGGAAAGTGGACTTTTGGGAGAGATGCTGGCCACTTGCTCTGGCCCCTTTAAGTGAGGCTGGGGCTAGCGAAGCCCTTTCGCTCTGGCCTCATTTTTATGTCAAAGACAAATGTGGTTTCCAGGAGGGAGGAGAACAGGCAAGCAGCACGTCTTCCCACGTCTTTGGGCATCATCTCCATTGGCTCCCGGCCCACTCTTTACACCTGGCACCCTGGAGCACTGGAAATGCCAAGAGCAAAAGTCCACACTTAATGTCTTGAAGTAAATACATTTAAGGACTGAAGTCCAGAATAAACTGGGGTTGGTTTATGTAGTACCTGGTGTCACAAAATACTGTGTTGAAAAATTCTTATCAAAGCTGGGGAATTTGGTAATTGTCTACAGAGAACAGAAACCTGCCTAAGGGCCTTGAAATACGTTCCTGCATCCATCAATTTCTTAAACAATTTGAGTTTTCACCGTCCCTTCCACTGACTTCAACATAACACTGCAAATAGATTAATAACTAAGAGTCAAAGGGTTGGTTTCTTTTCTTTTCTTTCTTTCTTCCTTTTATTCCGTCTTTTCTTTTTCTTTTTTATTAGTCGTGAAATATCAGCTTAAAAACATCAGTTTAAAAAACAGTTAAGAAAAAAAACCCTAAATGTCAAAGTGCCCTAAATTCTTTAGTGCCTGTGACTACATTGTATGACAAGAAACCATCCTGAGGTGATAATTAGATTTTATCTGCAAATGGAGGTGGGAGGATGGAGTAGATGGTAGTGACAATATTTCACCAAAACAACAAGGCAATTCACATGATCAGTCAGGGAAAAAAATTACTCACACAGGTGGCACGGGTTACTATTTGATCGAGTAAATTCTGACACTCCAGTGAGGTGGTTGTACATTTTTTGGGTTTTTTTGTTGTTGTTTTTTTGTGAGGAAGATCAGCCCTGAGCTAACATCCATGCCAATCCTCCTCTTTTTGCTGAGGAAGACCGGCTCTGAGCTAACATCCGCGCCCATCTTGCTCTACTTTATATGGGATGCCGCCACAGCATGGCTTGACAAGCAGTGTGTCAGGGTGCACCTGGGATCGAACTGGCAAACCCTGGGCCGCCATAGCGGCCGCGCTCGCTCTTAACCGCTTGCGCCACCAGGCTGACCCCGAGGTGATTGTACATTTTATTTGCCTCTCTATGGCCAGAAATTTAGGCATGCAAACTGGGGCAGGAGGAAAAGTAGAAAATAAACTGATAAATGAAATATAAAATATCTCTGTTGATGATCATCATGGTAGAGGACAGAACAGACCAGAAAGAACCCCCTTCCATTTTCCCACAAGTTTTCACAGATGGTTTTATTCGTTGTTTCAGAACTAATTCAAAGGATTGAAGGTTGGAGGCAATGAAATTTAGCAGCAGGGCTGGTGTGAAAGTGACAAAGCTTTTGGCTCCACGTGACACCTTCCAATCTGCACAACTACAACAATAGAAATTCACTGGAGGAGGGGTGGTGTCCCACATTTTAATTTACCCCCGAGAAAAGATCCTGAATTTCACAGATGTTCACAGTAATCTGACCTGATTGTAAATACCATCTCTTCTCTATTTCCCCCAGCTGGTTAAATGAAGTTATGCAGACCCAAGGCAAAGGCACAGACAAGAGCAAAGCAGGAAACCTCCCACACTAGAAAGGAAGATAAGCATCACAGAAGCCGGAATGGCTTTTATTGAAGGGCATTTCAAAGCAAATATCGACATATATGGCATATTTGTAATTCCTCCGTACGTGGATGTACCTTCACACATCAAAACTGGATTTGAGCCTGAGCAACGACAAGAAGGTACTGAAAACAAGGCAAAAGCAACTGAATAGCAGAAAATACTTGGAACATGTACAACAAAGGAGGATTACTCTTAACACACCAAGAGCTAAAAGTCATGAAACAGAAAAATGGACAGAAGAGAAGCACAGGAAGACTAGGGAGGAAAAAAATACCAATGGCTAATAACATAAAAATATAAAATAATATAAAAACATAAAATATTCCCAAGTTCAATAGTGACCAGAGAAATGTACAGTTAGAGACACAATTTATACCTCTTAGACCAGCAGAAGCCAAAAAATGTTAATATTTTCCAGTCCTGGCGAGGATGTGGGGAAACAGACACTCTCACACTTTGCTGAGGGTGTAAATTTGTAGACTTTTAGAGGAAAATATGGCAATGTCTATTAGATTTTAAAAACTGATAACCTTTGATTTGGGAATCTTCTCATGGAAGTACGCAGAAAGATATCTATGTCCAAGGTTCACCAAACATTGTAATATCAAAAAAGTAGGAAAAAAATGGGATGTTTATCAACAGGAAAGTGTTTATACCAAATATGATACATCTAGACGATAAAATTTTCAGCAGCCTTTAAAATGAATGAAGTAGAGTCATGTATATTGACATGAAAGAATGTTCAAGAAAATTTTGAGAAAAAAGGTAGTTTGCATGGATGGACCTCGAGGGTATCATGCTAAGCGGAATAAGTTAGACAGAGAAAGACAAATACTGTATGATTTCACTCATACGTGGAAGATAAACAAACACATAGATACGGAGAACAGATTGGTGGTTACCAGACTGGGGGGAGCGAGTAGGGAAGGGCGAAAGGGGTAAAGGGGCATATGTGTACAGCGATGGATGGAAACTAGACTTTTGATGATGAACAGGATACAGAAGTGGAAATATAACGAAATTTATATAATGTTATAAACCAATGTTATCTCAATAAAAATAAATAGTATAATTTCCAAAGAGCATGCATAGCATAATCCCAAATTTGTGAAAAAATTATTCCTTATATATTTATGTGTGTTTCCACAGAAGCAGTCTCAAAGGACACAGGCTGAAGATATGTGAGGTTGGAGGAATGTGAGAGCAATTACACTTTTTCTTTCATGCACATCTGTATCTGTTGAACTTTTTACATTAAGAATGTATTATTTTAATGATGGAAAAACTATAAACGGAGTTTGCTGAGGTTGGAAAAGTGGAAAATTGTTGTTTCAGTTACTCTTCAATCTCAAGGCAACTTGTTGGAGGTTAGATGAAGAGTTTCTGAAGGTTGTCTATTAGATGAGGTACTTCCACATCATGTTAACCTTAGAGCTAATAGTTAACTCATGTGCTAATTACTGTCTATTAACTAAAGGGAGTGGGGAAGAAGAGGCAGACACCACAGCCCTGTCATACCTGTGGATTCACTTCAGTTGAAGTTGATATGAATGAAACCGTTACCTCCGCAACTTTGCTTTCCACAGTAACGTCATCAAAGGACATGACAGCCCTCCACCCAAACCCCTCCACTGACTTCCCACCTCACTCAGAAGAAGTCAACATCACTACAAGGGTCTACAGAGGCCCAGGGCCTCCTCGCCTCTCTGAGCTCACACCCTACTGCTCTTTCCCAACACACTCCACCCTTCAGGCCTCTTCTGTTCCTCAGACACAGAAAACATCCCTGCCTCCGCGCCTTTGCCCATGCTCTTCTCTGCCTGGAAGGCTCTTCCCTCAGCTATCCATGCCCAAGGCTCTCTCGGCCACTTCTCTCAGGTGGAACTCAAATGTCATCTTCTGGGTGAGGCCTGCTTGGCCACCATATTTCAAGCTGCAATCTCCACACCTCCACCCCAACAGTCCCTCTTGCCCTCCTCGACTTTATTATCACCATCTAATATTCTTTATTTATATTGTTGATTGTCTCTCTCCCCTGACAAACAATCTCTCCATGACCAAACTCGAGCCAGGCTCCTCTGAGCCCTCTTCTTGACTAGGCCTCAACCTTGGTCTCTAAATGTCTGAACAAACACTAACATAGTTTCTAAGAGCTCAAGGCCACATCCCTAGGATGACCCTAGCCCCCTCTTAAAGTGCCTGCCTAAGAAAACTCAAGGCAGCCAAAAGAATTTACTATTGGTTCCAACCAACACCTGAAGATAGGGCCCCTGTCTCCCAGCCTCTGTGGGAGGGGAGGAGCCTAAAGTTAACAAACCCAGACGAGTTTCACGTGGACCAACCTCCTTCCCATTCTTTTGTAATTTTGCACTTCCCTGACTCTACTAAGCCCCTGCTCACTCCCCTCCCCGCTCCTTCATTTTCCTTTTAAAAGGCCCAGTCACCGCTCTACAAATCAAAGTTGAGTTCAGTTCACACTGGACTCTCTTCCCCATTGCAGTAGTTATTACTGGTTAAAATCTGACCTTTCCACTTCAACTAGCTTTGTCTACCTTGCACATTCCTCACTATAACGTAGGCTCCGTGGGCTGGATTCTGTTTTTTCACTGGCCTATAGTAGAGACTCAGTGAATACTCAGTAAATACTTGTTGATCACTGATGGATCAACAATTGTCTATGGCTTTTAGTTCCTGAGCCACACTTCTGGGCTAGGATAAGCATGTTTAAGCTTTTGGATGAAATATCATTGCTCACTTCGCTCCTTAAATACCTGGCAAATGACAGGAGGCTGAACATCCCAGATCGTGCCAGTCTTCCTAAACTCATCTTCAATTTGTTTTTAATCCTGATGGAGTACCATCAGCTACATGCTTAATATCATTCATAAACATACTCCACCAAGCACAGAATGCCACGCACAGGAAAGATCACTGAAAGGTGCTGTACGAATAGTATTTGCTTCCCAGGAAGACTTTTATTATTGGTTGTGATTGCCCCCCCTGCTTTATTTCCATTTGTGGTCCTGGTCCTGAAACTTCCCTTCAACTCTAACTCCCCTAGCGATTCCCTGGGTTTCCATTCCCAGAACTTCATGGAAAGTGCTTTGGCTGTGCATTCCAGCAACTTCCTTCAGATGCAATCCAAAGATGTCTTTTCAGCAATTATTTTTGAGGGTCTCTTAGGTGATTTGAGTGCTGCTAACCTCCCTCACCATACTCTTTCTCCTTTATTTTCATTTTTCTTTCAGCTGTTGCTGCTCACCATTTTTCGGTGACTACAAATAGTCCCGATATTATCAGTCATTTCCAACAAATGCTTTATAAGCAACACTATGGGTGAAGCACGATGGAGATTACAAAAGTCTAATACTCGAATGCCACCCCAAAGCCAGAGGAGACAGTCTATACTCACATGAAAAGTTAAAGTTTCCTGCATAGTGGACGCTTAGTAATTGTTTGTTGAATGAAGTGGCTACATAGGAAAATTCTAGTAATATCCAAGGCAATAATAAACTGCCATGACTGACACAATCAATAAGTCAAAGTTCTCCATTTAGAGCTGGAGCCTCTCCCCATAGTTACAGTTCTCTCCTCTACAGGTATTTCCCCTGGGTATTGTAACATCAACCATGGTTGACAAAACTAACATATCTTCTCATTGCATCCTCAAACCTGACTATTTTCTGACATCCTCATAATTATTAGGGGCACCACCAACATTCTGATACTCAGGTGCATCTTAGCATCTTCAGGCTCTTTAGAAGGAGATCCATGCCCATCCATCATGGCAGTAGCTCCTGAGGGATCCTGGCCCTGATCTGGGCATCAATAACCTCAACTCCAGTCTCTATCAGACTGTCCTTCTTCTACTCAACAAAAGCCATCACAGACACTGAGAAGTAAAGAATTAAAAATGCTCCACAATCCTAAAACTTTCCAAAAGAGTATATTCATCTTTCACTCTTGTCTTTTCATGTTTTGGGTAATGCCATCTTAAAAGATGGATTTGGGGGGGCCAGCCCAGTGGCGTAGTGGTTAAGTTCACACACTCCACTTTGGCGGCCCCGGGATCGCAGGTTTGGATCCCGGGCATGGACCTATGCACCGCTCATCAAGCCACGCTGTGGTGGCATCCCACATACAAAACAGAGAAAGATGGGCACAGATGTTAGCTCACAGCTAATCTTCCTCAGCCAAAAGAGGAAGATTGACAGGGGTTAGCTCAGGGCCAATCTTCCTCAGGAAAAAAAAAAAAAAGATGGATTTAGGTTTTGAGTTTCCAGTGAATAAAATCTTTTAATCTTTAGTAAAACAAATTCTCCTTCTACCTCTTAATCCTGCTATCTGAAAACCCTCTAGATACTAGACACTAGAGGGCTCACAGATAAGTCCCAGGAACCAATCCACATGGGCGCTCTTGAAGCGAAACGTCCTGCATAGGTGGAAGATCTAAAGCTCCCCCTCTCCAAATCTTTCAGAGCTTCCATCTACTATAAATAATATATAGTAAGGTTTACCAAACAGGAAAGCAAGAGTAGAATTTCAAGCACTATGGAAGTTTCCATGGATGGAATTTTAAGGTCCATTAGTGCTAGAAGGAATCTATCCTTCAAATAGTTGACCAGCCCAATAAAAGCCATCCACAGTGGTTTGCTCCTCAAAGTGTGGTTCATGGACCAGCAGTATCAGCAAAACTTAGAGGGCTATTAGAAAATGCAGAAGCCCCATCTCCACCCCAAACCTACTGAATTTCAACAAGATCCCCAGTACTGTGATTCATAACCATAGTAACATTTGAGAAATACTACATTAGATAATATAAATCTGTCACCTAAATCAGATATGAACTCCGTGAGAGGTCTGGGCAACAGGCCATTACAGTTGATTTGAGTTGTCCACTGACGCATTGAAACATCACCCCAATAGCCATCTAGAAGGAAATGGTAGACTCGCTGCTTTCTGGTGTGGCTGACTATCTGTGGCTGCCTCTGTTGCCTGTTGACTATTAACAGAGCAGCAAGATGATAATGGCAGAAAACCACAGCCCGGGATTAAGGGCTTCCTTGATGGGGCACAGGGACCAGCTGAATCATATCGAGACACCTCCACCCCCAGTCCTCGTAATACTTTAGCACAGGTGAGGGCTTGCAAAAATGAACATCAAGGGAAGCCTTAGAGGAAGAGGGCTCAAAGAGCAACAGTTCAAGTAGATGTGTGCAGAGGGGGAGGGAGGGGTGGCAGCCAGGCAGCCTGAAGGGGGAGTGGGGCAGGGACATTTGTACACAGATTTTGATGGACAAGGCGAGTTTTTCAGCACCAGAAAGTTCAAAACACCTTTTTGCTTTTGCAGATGCTTGGCAGCTGCCCAGTCCCTCCGGTGTGTTCCTGGGCCTGAGCAAACACTCCCATCTTCCCAATGCCTGAGGTCAAAGATTCCTATCAGGTGCCAGCCCTCTGGGAATTTGTCAGCTGCCTCAAGAGCAGTCATCCCAGCGAAAAACTACCAATCTTGATCTGGATAATCACATGGGACCTCATGCCAACTCTAAACCCTTGCTAAGAAACGTTTAATCAGATCAGGCCAGAGGAATGCCATCCCATACCCCAAACAAGCCCCAGAAGCGAAGGTCACCGTCTGGGAGAACGTAATCCCCAGAGAGCCAGGGTCTGAATCAGCCTCACTAGCACAGGGTTCCACGTGGAAAGAGGTCCAGGTCTGATCTGCCGTGTGAGGCCCACTAGTAATGTTCCTACAGGAAGGGGGAGGTCTGGAAAAAGAGCACTGAGGGCGGAATGGAAATAAAAGGGGCCCAGAGGGCACCACGGTGATGTGCCCCCTACAGCCGGTGTGGTGGCTGTGGGGAGGATATCAGGTATCCTGTCAGTGGGGCGAGAGAGAAGAATGTCTGTCTTCATGGCCTCGCTTCTCCCCTATCTTCTTTACATATATTCCTCCAGCCATGAGATCTGCTCCCTCGTGACCCACCCTCCAACAGGTACCCCACCTGCGCCCCAGCCAACGACCTCCATCATCCTTGCTCCTCTTCTCTTGTTCCCTAGGAAAACCCCTCCTTCTTGCTTCCTTCCCCATAACTCCAAACAACCCCCTGAGCCACTTCATTGTAGATGAATATTTTCTTATTCTACATAATTTTCTCACCTTGCCCTTTTTCTTCTTTCTTACCTTAACAGCCATTTGGCTTTTCTCAGTGATACTTTTGCTTCCCAGAAGCCCAGGAAGTCCTCACCTCGCCAGTCCTCTGGTACCCTGAGGTGATGGTTACTTCTGGTGTGTCTTCCCAGTCCCCCTCATCTCTTATCTAAGAACTATCCTCTCCACACCTCCAAGAGTACATTCCAGTGCCTCACCTGTCCCACATGACGGACATAGCTGGTTACGGGGATGGCTACCTGGCCCAGGCTGGGCGTTTGGAATTGGGATCCAAGGCACTGAGGAGTCTCTCTGTCAGCTTGAACTGAAGATGTGTAAATTTGGGAACTCTGAGGTAAACGTGCTCATAGCAGCAGAGAAATATGGTACGGGTGAATGGGTGGGTGGATGGGTGGGTGGATGGATGGATGGATGGATGGATGGATGGATGGATGGACGGATGGACGGACGGACGGACGGATGGATGGACAGATGGACGGATGGATGAATGGATAGATGGATGGATGGAAAGATAAAAGGATGGATGGGTAAATGCACTGATGGATAGAAAGATAGATGACAGATAGATAGATCGATCCCTAGAAAGAAAAAGTGATGGAGAGATGGAGAAAGAATGCCCTCCTCAGCTACAGGCAACTTATTGGTTCCTGGTTCTAGGCCCTCATGATACTCAACTCTACTTCCAGGTTTTGGGATGCTTTTATATCCTTATTAAACAAACAAACAAACAAACAAACAAAAAACTCTCTTCTTTTGCTCAAACAAGGGAGTATCTATTACTGGCTATGGAAATGTGTTCATTTTGATGAAATCTTTGCTATGACTTAGTAATTCTCTTATTCATATCTTATTGAGTCCCTCCCACAAATGTCACAGTGGCCTTTGTACTTTCTTAATCTCATAGTCACTATGTTAACAGTCCAAACTGACCCACTTGGTTAGCATATGCTACCTTGCATAGTTACATATTTTGGGGGTATGAAGTATTACTATAAAGTAACGACTTAGGGGCCGGCCCCGTGGCTTAGTGGTTAAGTGCGTGCGCTCCACTACTGGTGGCCCGGGTTCGGATCCAGGGCACGCACCGACGCACCGCTTCTCCGGCCATGCTGAGGCCGCGTCCCACAAACAGCAACTAGAAGGATGTGCAGCTATGACATACAGCTATCTACTGGGGCTTTGGGGAAAGAAAAGGAGGAGATTGACAATAGATGTTAGCTCAGAGCCAGTCTTCCTCAGCAAAAAAAAAAAAAAAGAGGAGGATTAGCATGGATGTTAGCTCAGGGCTGATCTTCTTCACAAAAAAATAAATAAATAAATAAAATTAAAAAAAATAAAGTAATGACTTAGATGTCCAAATGCTTGTTATTCCCACCAAAATAATCATACTGGGAGACAATAAATGTATTCCTACAATGTGGCCACTATCTCGGCCATTTCTGGAATGCCACTTTAAATCCTCCCCGATAACAGTAAATCTGTGTCTCTGAAAGGCAGACTTGATTTTTAGAAAGAGCTACAATTGTGCTGTAATCAGGGCAAGTGGATAAAGGAGGGATCAAACATTTTAGTCATAAAACTTTTGTTAAACACTGTTTTACCTGGTAAAATCATAATTAGAATAAGCATATACTTTCCAATATGCCAACCATAAAAGATAACATTCATTTGAAGACATAAGTTCTATTACATTTGTTTAATTTTTTTATGCTGAGGAAGATTTGCCCTGAGCTAACAGCTGTGCCAATCTTCCTCTATTTTGTATGTGGGTCGTGGCCACAGCATGGCCACCAATGAGTGGTGTAGGTCTGCGCCTGGGAACCGAACCCAGGCTGCTGAAGCCGTGCATGCCAAACTTAACCACTAGGCCACAGGGCTGGCCCCACACATTTATTAAATATAAATCACATTCTTTTTTTGGTGAGGAAGACTGGCCCTGAGCTAACATGTGATAAATCACATTCTTTACCATTATCACATCTTTCTGTCATCTTCATCCAGGCAGGTGGGGCAGAAATAAAAGAATTATAATGCTCAGTAGGCTGGAGAAGAAGGGTTTAATATATGTTTGTTATCAATGTTTAGGGTACTTTATTATTATTTAGTAGAAATTATACCTCTAAAGAAGATAGACCAAACATTCAGGTAGGTTAAAATATCCGTGAAGACAAACGCAGTTTACAGACCAACACTGATGACCTGAATCATGGGCACAAATTACAGGTCATGCACCTAAAATATGGGAGCTGCTGATCCAAAATTGAAGCATCACCCCTATGATATGCCTTCCCTAGTCGCAGTCCTGAGCCCTGGATAGGGCTAAGGTCCTCTTCTTTAAGTCACAAGTTTCTTCCTGTTATGAGGCATAAGCAGTAGCTACTTTTTCTCAAGCCTTCACAGAGGCATCGAGAAACTGCAACGTAAGGTATATAAATGTCAAGTTTTAGCCAATAGGTCATAAAGTGAGCTAGATCTCAGAAACCTTTCGAAGGCAAGCTGGTGCAACCTACTTCTTTGTGCAAATTTCAGCTAGTGTGATCAAAGACAATGAGTCACCTGGGATGGTATTTTAAAAACACTGAAGCTGCTTCAGTGTCTTTTTTTTCCTGAGCTTCGCTGTAACTGAAACTACACTTGTACTTTGAGACAAGGTATGGTCTTGTGCGTGAATTAGGCACGACTCTGAGATTGGGTAGTTTTAGGTCAAAAGAATGCCCCAAAGTAATGATCGTTGAAGGGTGCTAGCCTGTAAATACTGGATCCCAGAATCCCATCACAATTAATCCAAATTTGCTGTTGACACTAGAAATTGTAAGTGTTGGGGGTACCTTAAAATGGACAGACAGTTGGTTGGGGCTTTTGATAGAAGTAGATGTCTATTCTGATGCTGTTTCTCATAATGGTATTTGTAGAATAAAAAATGGTGCAATTTCCACCCTGTTGGGCGGATATGTAGGAGTTGTTTGCTATGAGGGAGGATGGATATACACCAAGGGGGCATGCCGTAAGGAAGAGAGTCTGGGCGTGGAAGTCATAAAGATTTGAGTATTGGTTCTGACTTTCCTGCTACCTGTGGGACTTAGGGGATTACTCCATCTTTCTGAAGCCAAGCTCCTTATCTGAAAAATGGAGCCGATACATAGTTATGTCCCAGGGTTGCTATAAAGATGGCATGTGATAGCGTGTGTAAATAACACAGGACTGGATTAGCATGAGAGTTCACTTCCTTCTAACCTCTCTTGCCAACACTCCTGCATCCAACGTCCAGCTGTGCTCTCCCAGGAGGCTGCAGAACCCCCGTTACTCAGACTCCATCACGGCCACCCTCAGCCTGGACTGACAGTCACGACTTCCCTTTCGCAAACTTCTTCTATCGACGTTGCAAAGTAAGGTTTGCACAATACGCCCAAGGAAGCCCTAATTATCTGGTGAGTGGCTCTTCAAAAATACCCTGGTTAGTTATTTTTTTAATTTCAAAACATTTGGAAATCATAGCTTTTACCCAATCTTCTATTTATTTTTTTATCATTTTTGCCTAGTTTTCAATTGAGAGATCCTTGACGTCAAAAGAACTGACTTTTAGGTAATTCATGCATTAACTCTGTAAATATCTAGTAAGCACCTAGTATATACCAACCCTCTGTGAGGCACTGAGGATGAGAAATAAATAAAACATACATTTTGTTGTCAATGATTCTACAGTATGAGACAGGAGACAAATCCATGCATAATTTTAATATACTCTAGGAAGTCCCATAACAGAAGGATGTAAAGGGTACCACCCTTTACATGGTGCTTTAAAGATCAAAAGCGCTTTTCACACATTGCAGCCTCACCAGAATCCTATGAGCTAAGTGTCACTGTTAGTAATCATTTCCAGGTCAGACATCAGGAAGCCAAGCAGAGAGAGGGGAAGTAAGCTGACCAAGATCACACAGATAGTAACCAGAATTCTGGGTCTCAGATCTGGCTGTCTCTGTCCTTTCCACCACTATCCCTCAGTGTTCACATCAGAATACACTCAGAACATACCCCCATCAAGCTTGCAAAAGCCTTACCAATGTCACCTAAATGGTGTCTCCCAGGAAATACTCGACACAGGAACCTCTCATTCTCTGGCCATGACCTAGCACCCTAGTCTCCCCTCTTTCCCCTCTCCCACAGGAACCCTACTGAGACCCAAAGGAACTGCTGAGGGTTTTCGGATGATGTTGGGCTGTTTCAGGCCTTGATGCTTTTGCGAACACTGTTTCCTCTCCCCAAACCCTCCTCCTCCACCCTACCCAACTCCATCTTCCTGTTCCTCCTCTTGCATGGAGATCGCACAGGTTTCACCTCTTCCGGGAAGCCCTTCCTGATTACCCTCCCCCAAGCCATTTCCTCAAGCTGAGCCTCCTGTGTTCTCCCCCAGGCTCAAGACAGGGCACAGTCATAGCTCACACTTGACTGTATTGCAGCTGTGGGTTTATTTGCCTGTCTTCCCCCCCACTAGACTGTGAGTTCCTTAAGGATGTCTTTGCAGCTTCTGTGTTTAGCCCATTAGCTATTTGTTGATTGAATGAATGAGTGAAAAATCAAGATATGCTCCCCTGTCTAGCATTCCCCTGCAGTAGCTGGAACTCAAAATAAATCCACAGCTTGGCCGTCAGTCTCAGAGCTACCATTGAACTACCGAGGCAAACTAAAGCTTGCCCAGTTGAGGTATAATTAGCTCTTCATGCATCCTCTGAAAACAAGAACAGAAGGAATCATCATTATCACCATCAGTCATTCTTTTGAGCATAATCATGGCAAATAACAGTAGCTTAGATCACCAGACATGCTGCTGTATCTGGCCTGCCACTCTTTCTGCTTTCAATCTTACCCCCAAAATTGCAGAACCACGTCTGTTCACCTCTGTACAGCCAGTGTCTAGAACAGTGACTGGCACATAGCAGCCCTCGCCTCAATAAATATTAGTTGAATGAATGAATGAATGAATGGATGAATGGAAACTGCCCAGGCTCGGTTCTTTCTAAGTGGCCATATTGGCCCTCAGTGATGACTTCACCCTCCAGACCACAACTGGTTTGAGTTGGGGTGAGTATTGGATCAAAGACAGACAATCCATAGGCTTCTCTGTGACCTATGACCTATGGCCTGCTCTGAAAAGGTGGCTACAAATCGTAGATCTCTTCTAAGGGAATTTGAACTAAGAAATACAAAGAAATTTTTCTGGGTAAACACAGGGATGAGAGCTAAGAGGAAGCAAAGGGAAGCTTGCTGTAGGGTAGGGTGGAAGCCATGATGTGGGCTTTGTAAGTAGATGGATGAGGAGGCACCTGCGAAGGAGAAGCTGTTCCCATTAGAGAGTAAGAACACTGGCCAGCAGAGAGCAAAGAGAAGCTCAATGTCAGGTGGGACGGCGCCATCCTTGAGAAAGTGCTGGAGAGGGAAAGAGGAACTGGGCCCTCGGGTTGCCTCAGCTCCTGACAACTTTCAGGTCTCAGCTCCAGGTCAAGTGCAACCTCACTTAAGTGGTACGTCCTTACTCAACAGGGGAAGATGATTTTTAGTGTTCCACCCTCTGCTACAGGTAACAGGTGAGGCTGAATTTTAAAATGTGCCAACCGCGGAGACAGGGCCATCACCAGCTTACCTGGCGCCTTTGTGAGAAACGGATAAAAGGCGCCCCTTCTGGGATGAAGCCTGACCGATGGTCAGCTCCTAGCTGGAAGAGAAGACTGTGGCCTTTGCAAAAAGAAAAAGGTTCCCTCCTTGGGGGAGGGGGAGGGGCGCAAGTCTACACCAGGCTGCACGGCTTGACCAAGGCAGGGCACAGGCTGGATCATAGCCCCTTTGTCCGCTCTGCCCCACACCCTTTTTCACTGCCCGGGCTGCCCCACCTTTCCGGGCAGGGCAGCCTGGCTCTTCTCTGAGAAGGCAGAAACAGAAAATAAACTTAGAGCCAGATGGTCTTTGTGTGGTCAAAAACCACTCTGAGTTATGCAAATGGAGAGTGAGCAGGCATCCATTGTTCCCGGCGTAGGGGAGTTCCCACCCAGCTGTGACTGGGGCCCAGAAGCCCTTGGGACCCAGCCACCCTGACACAGCATGATGCTTCGGGAACAGTGGAGGAACAGGCAAGCATCAACTGGAAGGGCTGTAACCTTGGCGGTCACTGAGAGGTGTGAATAGGCAAGGACTTCCCCCAGTGGAACAGGTAACCATCAACTGTAGACCGGGTCGGGACAGCAGCGCCTCATGGCAGTGGCCAGGCAGCAGTGGGTCTGGACTGACGGAACATCCAGGTTTGCCAAATTTCTCCCTCCACTCAGCACTCAACACACCAAGGATGAAAGACGCAAGAATAAGATACTGGATTTGCCATTACCTATCACCTACACATACCAGGGCAAAGGGATGCTGGAGAGATGAGTCAGGGTACCAGAGAGATGAGACCAGGTCTGTCCACGAAGCTCATTAAGTGGTCCACTTTCTCCTGCCTCCTTTGTTGAGTCGGCTCAAATGGTTCTCCATTCTGCGCAGCCCTACGGGCAAGACTGAGTCATCGCTTAAAGGCAGCAAACACCTCTCGGCCCTCCCTGCAGCCCAACAGGTCTGGCATGGTGCCTGGCACACGGCAGGTCCACAGTCAGTACTTACTGAGAGCTTACAATAGGAGTAAGTCCTGGCCTGTGTTCTAAGGTTCTTTACTCACTAAACATTCGGCTTATCAGAAGAGTACATCAGAACACACTGAATACATTAACGTTCCTAAGGCGGAAAAAGGTTGGTCTGAAAATTAAGAGAACACCTGTCCATATACCATGAAAACCTTGTTTCAGAATTTTATTTTTTTAGTGGCTAAAACATCACTTTATTTACAAAGAAATACTAGATTTTAAAAATCCAGAACTCTTGTTGGATTCCAGAACCGTGAATTCCAAAACCATAAAACTCAATAAAAGGGCTTAGGCATCAATTCCAATGTTATTTGTTATATTTTTAAAATGTGGGCCGGCCCTGTGGCTTAGCGGTTAAGTGCGTGCGCTCTGCTGCTGGCGACCCGGGTTCGGATCCCGGGCGCACACTGACGCACTGCTTCTCTGGCCATGCTGGGGCCGTGTCCCACATGCAGCAACTAGGAGGATGTGCGACCATGACATGCAACTATCTACCGGAGCTTTGGGGGAAATAAAAAAAAAAAAAAAAATGTACTTATTTGAAAATATATGGCTTTCTTCACATTTTTGGTATGGATTTTAAAATATAAAACTATGGTTTTTGCTGACAAAGCACATGCACTTTTATCATGTGAGAAATTACCTGTTCAAATCACAAGTTAAATAAAAGCTGTTGAAGCCTGAGATGCTTTTCTTGACAAAAATCTAGTAATAAAGCACAGACAGGGTTGGAGCGGGCCTGGTGGTGTAGTGGTTAAGTTCACTTGCTCCACTTCGGCAGCCCGGGGTTCACAGGTTCAGATCCCAGGCACAGACATACACACCGCTTATCAAGCCATGCTGTGGCAGGCGTCCCACATATAAAGTAGAGAAAAGATGGGCACACATGTTAGCCCAAGACCAATCTTCCTCAGCAAAAAGAGGAGGATTGGCAACAGATGTTAGCTCAGGGCTGCTCTTCCTCACCAAAAAAACAAACAGCACAGACAGGGAAATGGATGCTCTCGTGACGTCCCCACAGCATCAACACAGTGTCTTCTAAAAATATGTTTTGTATTAGACTGTCTCTTACTGGCACAGTAGGCAAAATTTTTGAGGCCGAGTTTCAAGTTTTTATTATCCTTTCACGGAGAGAACGGTGGAGAGGAAGCCGGTGGGAGGTGGAGTGACAGACGGGGGTAGCCAGGAGTGGGCGGTTCTTTGGGAATGAGGCTCTTCTCCGATAACTTTTGGGAAACACCTTCCAGTCTTCTCTTCCTTCCCCTCCTCGGCTCCCTCCCAGCCACACATCCTTGCAAAATGTGATGTCTACTCCCCCATCAACACTCCCCCAAGGACTCACCCTGAACAGTTAACTCATTATTAGAAATTAACCCTTACAGGGACTTATTGACAACCAGCTGGAATCAAGAAAGGGAGTGAGAAAAGCCGCTTGGGAGGTGGCGGTGGGAGAGGAGAATACCAACAGGGATGTAAGGAGATACTAAACCAAATTCTTCAAACTCAACACTTGCCCAGGCCAACCCTGGTCACCGTATCACAGTCCATGTGGCAGCCAGCCATGTTGATATAGATGCCATAGGGCAGTGGTTCTCAAACTTTGCTGCACATTAGAATCACCTAATGCCCAGGCTGCACCTGATGCCAATTAAATCAGAATCCCTGGGGGTGGGACCCAGCCATAAGGTGTTTGGTTGTGGTTTGGTGGCAGTGGATTTTTTAAGTCCCCAAATGGCTCCTGGTGTAACCAACTCTGAAAACCAGTGTCAGAGGGTAATGCTTCTCAAATGTTAGAGTGCCTAAGAATGACCTGGGTATCCTGTGAAATGCAGACTGAGATTAAGTAGGTCTGGGGTGGGGTCTGAGATGCTGAGATGAGGCTGGTGCGGTATGTCTGGGGCGGGTCTGACAAGGCCACATACGATCCGGCTCTGGAGACTGCCTACACGTGTGCCCAGAGCTTCGGGGAGGGCCTGGAAATTGGGCTACCCTACTCCAGGCCAAGGAATGCTTTCACAAGGTGGTGTGCCTTCCTATGCAGCCTCTCAGACAATCTCGTTATCCCAGCCCAGCCATCTGGCTGGATCCATCCGGCATGGCTGCAGAGGCTGCAGGATTCTGGGGAAATACTCTGTGTCAGTGAGGGACCAGCTCATTCTCTTTCTCTCTGACTCTAAGAAACGCAGGGAGCTCCTGGTCACATTTAGCCTGCTCTTAATCCAAGGCTCAGTTCTGAAAATGGAATACAGTCACATGGAAGACATTCACTCTTTGCAAGTGGGTCAGCATCGCAGGGTTCAGGGGACACCTCAGCTGAAAGTTTTCACTTCCTAACATCCTTTAACAGCACACAGAAGCCACAGAGTTCTTAGAAGTAAAATAACTTTATAAATTGAAGTCTGCAGTTCACATGGTGTAAACTTTGCACACTCACATTTAAAAGGTCTTTACTGCCCTTTTTCTGCATATGGGCCTTAATTTCTATCTACAAAAATGAAAAATGGTGATGTAAGCTATGCTTATTTTATCTACAGTCACCAACTGGACTCATATTCAGTTGTGTCTTTAGAGTCATCTGAACCGTTAATCTTTGTAAAAATCAGTCAAGGTCATCCATGGGTCAAGTTCAGTTTGGCCAAGACATAAAAATCAAAAGTTAAAATACATTCAACTCAGGGGCCGGCCCCGTGGCTTAGCTGTTAAGTGCGCGTGCTCTGCTACTGGCGGCCAGGGTTCAGATCCCGGGCGCAGACCGATGCACCACTTGTTAAGCCATGCTGTGGCGGCCTCCCACATACAGCAACTAGAAGGATGTGCAACAATGACATACAACTATCTACTGGGGCATGGGGGTGGGGGGAGAAAAAGGGAAAAAAAAAAGGAGGAGGATTGGCAATAGATGTTAGCTCAGGGCCGGTCTTCCTCAGCAAAAACAGGAGGATTGGCATGGATGTTAGCTCAGGGCTGATCTTCCTCACAAAAAAAATAAATAAATAAAATAAAAATAAAAAAATAAAATGCATTCAACTCAATGATTTTCACAATATGAATTCAGCAGAAGAATCTTGACACAAATCCTGTGACCCACGTCCCACTACCTATATTTAACAATTCTGACCAGATTTATTAATGATCTGCAAAGTCAGATCAACAATACCTTTGAGGTTTTCTAAGCATACTCATTGTGTGGCAAAAATAATATTACAAGAATAAGAAAAGAGAGGGCTTTGATGGAAAACAGAGTGGAGTCAGAGACAGGGAAATGCGCCTTTTTTGAACGGGAAACTCGGCTTCAGGTAGAAGCGAGGTTGACCCCAGAGCACAGAGCCTGAAAGGGGTCATGGTGGAGGTCATGTGCACCATTGCAAGGGCCCTCGGCTGCTGTTGGTAGTCTTGATATTAGCTTCATTTCCAGCTTCCGAGCTCCCATGCATCTTCCCTAGATTGCACATCAGAAAACAGTCTGTGGAACCTTAACAAATCTGCTGGACTTTTAAAAACAGTTCTACAGTTCTTAGAATAATGCTTTGTTCAAAAGCATTTAAAAATGATTAATTATTTAATCCCCATAACATCCCCCTGTGGTATTTCCACATTCTCGTTTCCACTTTAAACACCGAGATAGGAGAGGCAAGGTGAAGCGATTTAAGCCGCGTTACACAGCACGGCGCTGGCAGCACCAGCCCTCAGCAGAACCTCAGCGGGTCCCGGTGCACAGAGCAGCCCCCGGGCAGGACCGCCGTGCACCCCGCGCGGAGGGGAGCCAGGGCGCCAGGCAAGGGCCAGCAGGCCGGTGCAACGGCAGGGCTGCCGGCTCCGGGCTTTGTCACATAACCATGATCACCACCACCTGCGTGGGTTTTGCAGCGAGGACACACTCATATCCCGGGTCCTCTGACCGGCAAGCCCCAAAGAAGGCTTGATTTCAGAAGCATGAGCAGCTGGGAGGGTTTCCAGGCCCTGCACTGGCCACAGCCTCTGAAGTGAGAGGACCGCGCCCTTCCGAGGGACCCAAGTCACGCTGAAGACCGAGAGAAGGTTCCTCTTCCTGACGGGCAAGCCTCAGAACCGCAGCAGCCGGTGCTCCCGGCGCCGCAGACCGCGCGGGAGCGCTCGCTCACCGGCGGGGCCGCACGCTCGCCCCGGAGCAGCGCGCCCACCCCGCGCGCCGGCCGTGCTGGCTGGAGCATCCCCGGCCCAGGGGACCGCGCCGCAGGCAGCCGGGGAGGAGGGGGCGCGGGGGGAGCGCGGCTTCGCCCTCCCCCTCGCCCCCCAGCCCCTCCTCTCTGCCACCAGCCTGCGGAGCCAGTGCCGTCGCCGCCGCCGCCACCTGCCGGCGCTGGCCCTCCCCGGCCCCCGGCCGCGCCCCGCGCCGCCCTTACCTGAGCCGGAGATGTGGACCCGGAGCGGCCGGCCCCTGCTCGAGCACGACGACAGGTCGCTCTGGGAGCGGCCGCGGGGACTCGGGTCCCCGGGCAGCCTGCGCACGGCGGCCGGCGGGGCGGGCGCCGCGGGCTCGGGGGCTGCGGCCGCCGGCGGCCCGGCCGGCTCTCCCGGGGGCTCCGCGGGCCGCCTGCCCGCCTCGGCCATGGGCTCCCGCAGCGGCCGGCCCGGAGCGCGCGGTGGGGCCGGCGCCCAGGGTGCGCTGCCGGGCGCGGCGACCCCGAGGCAGCGCGCGGGGCGGGGAGGCTGGACGCCGGGCGCAGAGAGCCGGCGGGGAGGGCGGGAGGAGGAAGAGGCCAGAAAAGTTTGCACAGGAAGGAGCCGCCTACAGCCGGCTCTCGCTCCCGCGGGCGAAAGCCGCAGGGCTCGGAGCCGGGCCGCCCTCGGTGCCCGCCACTCTGCCCCACCGCTCCTCCCCCAAGGCCCGAGCACCGCCCTTTGCGGGATGGCAACAGTAGGGTCCCCTCTGGCCGTCACCCGGCAAGCAGCCTCGGATAAGTGGAGCTTGGACTGCAGGAGCTGGGGTGCATGGCTACGGTTAATACCATTTCCATGTTTGGGGGGACGGGGGGCACTGCCAGGTACACACACTTGAGCCGCCCTGTGATGGGACAGAAATGATCAGACCCAGTTTACAGATACCAAACTGCAGCGCCAAAGGGCAGGGACTTGGCGGTGGGTGAGCGGCAGATCTCGGATCCCTTCAGTCAAGTCCGATGACCTTCCCCTGCACCCCTGCCCTCAAAGCCTTCTCTACCTCTCAGGGTTGCCCACATTCCTGGGCGTCTGTCTGCTGGGTGGACTCAAAGGTCTTGTTTAAAAGACTAGTCTTCCGAGACCTGAGTAAATAACACAGATTTGACGTTTGAGTCAATGCTTTCTAACGGAAAGACAGGTTCCCCTGCTCCGTTGATTGGAACTATCTCCGTTAACACCATGCCTTGTAGGATTTTGCAAAATCGACAGTGGAGATTTTGCTGGTTCAGCTGGTGATTTCACAGCCTAAGCTTTATCAGTTTCACTATTAGGTCCCCAGCTTGTGACTTGCCTGGAATAGAAAGGCTGTAAATCAGGCCCAGGAATCACCATTCCTGAAAGCTCAGAGCAAGGGAGGAATGCCCCTGGGTTCACCCACAGGCCGTAGATAGGCAGGGGGAAGAGGGGATATGCGGGAGGGAGGGCAGGGTTAGCAGTTGAGTTGATTGACACACAGGCCCATATTCCAAGTGCTGTGTCACTTTACACATATTATCTCTTTTAATAAGAAAACCAACCCAAGCAGAGAAGGCAAGAGACAGGAGGGGCAAAAATGAGGAGTGCAAGCTAGACAGGCACATGAATACCCGCAAAGGCCTTAGTAGCAACGAGACGATAATAACAGCTCACTCTTGATGGTTTAAAAGGACTTTTATGGGCCTCACCCAGCTTTGACTCTCCCCGTGCTTACAACGTGAGGACTCCCACCATCCTTCCAGGCCACCTGTTTCTCCCTGCTCTGGTTTATCCTCTATGGCCTCTCTTCTGAAGATAAATAAATGAGTAATTAAAACTTCAGAACACATGAAGTCTTCCCTGCCCAGTTCCCCAGTTACGCGGCAATGTATCATTTCAACTTGTATTCAGTCAACATGTACTTGCGTGCCTTTTGTGGGCCAGGCGCAGTGCTAGGCGCTCCATGCCCTCAAGGAAGCCCTCGACCCTGTACTCCTCCACAGATTTTCCCGTCACAGTCAAGCATCTGGAGGGAGGAGCACCTGCTTGCTGGTCCCCTGTTCCTCTAGGCTCCCTTCCCCATTCATTCCTTTGCCCTCTGCAGCATGACTTCTGTCCCCACTATCTCATGGAGCTGCTTTGGCCAAGATCTCTTCTGAGCACCTAGTTGCCAAATGTACCGGGGACCTCTCAGGTCAGACTTAATCCGACCCCTGCTGCAGCTTTTGACACTCTGAACTCCTTGCTCCTTTTCTGGACCCTGCTTCCCTGGTTTCTGGGACATTCATGTCCCAGAATGTTCCTTGTTACCCTCTTCTCGGGATCTCTTTTTCCCATCTGTTCTCACCTAATGTTCCCCAGGGGTCCAGCATCAGCCCTCTTCTCTTCACACGTGACATATGTTTTCCTGGGAGATCTCACCTTCAGCTTTGAACTATACACGGATGCCTGCCAGATTGCTCCTTCCAGCCCAGACTTCTCTCCCGGCCTCCAGACCCCCAATGTCCAGCTCCCTACTGGGCTTCTCTTCCTGATGTGTCCTTGACACTCAGCCGTCAGCATTCCCAGAGCTGAACTCCTCCTCCTCCACAAACCTGTCATGTCTAGTCTCCATTTAAGTCTATTTCCTCTTAGGGGCCAGCCCTGCGGCATAGTGGTTAAGTCTGGTGCACTCTGCTTTGGCAGTGCGGGTTCGTGGGTTTGTGGGTTTGTGGGTTTGCAGGTTCGGTTCCCAGGCGTGGACCTACACCACTCAGTGGCCATGCTGTGGCGGTGACCCACATATAAAAGAGAGGAAGACTGGCACAGATGTTAGCTCAGGGTGAACCTTCCTCAGAAAAACAGAAACAAAACTATTTCCTCTTAAACGGAAGGACTATCTGCCGTTAGGCTCACTTCCTTCCACTCTGCCCTCTCTCTCATTCCTAGAATGATCTTTCAAAAACGCTCACACAACTTTGCTGCTCTGCCACTCACATCCCTTCAGGACAAGTAGCCGTGATACATATTCAACTGGATACCGCACAGCCTGGCAGAGCAGGACTCTGGACCTGCCCCAAACTCTTTCCTTGCCTTTCTCTGCTCTCTAGCGTGCAGACATGTTTGTAGGTCCCTGTTCCTCTCCTGACGTTTCCTTTGCACCCCTCATTTCCTCTGGCTAAAGTGTCATTCCCCACGTTCCCTAACTTGCCTAACTGACCAACCATCACTCATCCTCTGAGCCTCAGGTTAAGTGTCTCCCCATCCATGAAGCTTTTCTGACACCTCTCCAGCCTCCAAACCAGGTGAGGGCCCCTCCTGAACAGACCATAATGTCCCAGGTGCATCTCTGTTACATCACTTTTCACACAGGATTGTAGCTGTTGGGGGCGCTAATCAGTCTCCCCTACTCCCTGTGGGCTACCTCAGGGCAGGAAGTACTAAGACTTGACTTTGTTCTCCCAACACTGCTGTGTGTTGAATGAATGAATCAATGAATGAAGTCTGTTTGGGAAGACAGATGTTAATAAATAATTACCTGGCAATTCATGCAAGTGACAAAACTGAGATGTACGTGGAAGGTGCTATAGAAATCAGAGGAGCAGGCATCTAACCTCTCTGAGGTGGGGGATCAGGGAAGGCTTCCCAGAGGAAGTGGCACCTAAGATGCAAAGGCACTCCAGGATGAGGGAGGGCACCTGCCAGGACCCAGAAGCTTGAGGAAGTGGGGATCCTCATGACGCTGTAATGTATGGCTGGAGAACAGGAAGTCCATGGGGAGGAGCTAAATTTGAGCCTGAAAAGGTGAACAAGAAGTGGATTAGGATTCACTTTTCAAATACCGTTATGTCTGCGCAATCCTAAAATGATCAGACATCATATTTATTTGGGGTTTGTTTATTTCCAGTTTTGTTTGTCCTGTCTCACCCCTGCTGTAAGATTTCTATTTCCTTAGCAAAGTCCCTTGGCACCTAGGACAATATTTTGCCCAGCACTTCATAAATGTAAACTATTTGACAGACTGATAAAAAGAGAGGCAGAAGACTCAGTTTTTCAAGCAAAATGTTCCTAAATGTTATTAGTTTGTTTGTTCAGCTATTTTTATGAAATATCATTTCTGAAAGGTTCGAAATAAAAACGGAAGAGGAAAAAGGAGTTACTTTTAATTACAGTGTTGTGATAGTGATTTCATATACCAAAAATATAATCTCATTGTTTTACCGTTTTCTTTAAAATTATGATTTATATAAGATTATAAAAGACATAAGTGAAAATTTATCAACTAGTTTGATCCACCCATGGGGGCTTAGCACGCTCTGCTTTCAACAGGAGCACATGGATGTGGAACCCATCTCCTCCGTGGCCAGTGTCTTCCTCCCGTCTCACTGGGCCAGGCGGGCCCCTCCTAAAGCCAAAACTGACGTCATGGGCTCTTTGTATATTACAGTTTCACATGGAAGGAGGAATTTTTATGTAAAGACTTTAATAGTAGTGAAACGTACCAACATTTAGACACGCTAGGGAGCCGAAGGATATTTTGTAACTGATCGGTATTTCATAGTAGGGTAGTTTTTAGCTATGAATGGTATGCACCCAGTTGTGCTGCTCAGGTTAAAATCAAACTTCCTGAAGACATTTCTTGAAGGCAATACCAATCTCCTTCTTGGATTAATTTTACAATTGAAATTTTATTTTGCTGTCTTTCCCCCCTCACATATATACAAAGTTCCATTTACTTGTAAAACATGCACACAAAAATACAGTATGAGTGTTTTCTTGGGAAATACTATTCCAAAATTAGAAATGAGTGTCTTTCATGGACAGTATTGTTTCCTTAATACAGGTAGATAAAATCGCCATGAGTGAAAGAAGAGGGAACAAAGTAATATCTGAAAAGAAGTGGCAGAGATCAGAATGGCTGATACACAATCAAAATGAAATAACAGAAAGGCGAGGACTCCAGGTAATAAACAGAGCTTGGTAACGAAGGAAATGAAGATAAAAGACCATAATATAGTGAAAGTAGGCCTGCATTGAAGGTCACATTAAAAAAAGAAAAGAAAAGCAAGAAATAGGAAATATTTTGATGACCTCTACGGTTTCTTCTGGTCTGAGAATTGATGGTTCTATGAAAATTTTTCTTTGTATTCATTTTAAAATAGAAGATGAGATTGTATTATGAGAGAGGCCAAAGCTAGTTCATGGTTTTGAGCCCAAACTACCATTTCTTTCTATGGTACTAGGCTGCAAAAGTAAACATCTTCCTCCCTTTCTCCTTGCCCCTCTTTCTTTCTCCCTTCCTTCCTTCCTTCTTCTTGTCTAAATACAGCTACTCTGTCCTACGATGCCCAGGCTCTGTGCTAGGCACAGAGGTCAAAGGATCTCTGTAACCTCAGACTAACAGCCAAGGAGACGGGGAAGTTCAAGCTACAGCGGAGAGACAATGGAGGGAAAGCTTCACCAGAGAGAACATAAGAAGGGGGTCATTAAAAAACTGAGTAGGGATGAAAAAGAGGAAGAGGCAGAGAGTGCCTGCCAGGCAGAGGGAATACCACATGTAGGGGCCCAGGGTGGAAACAGCAGAGAGGATTAGGGAGGCGAGGCTGGCTGGAGCCTTGGAGGAAAGCGTGGAAATGGTGGGATATGAAACAGAGAGGGCTGTCAAAGTATTTGAGCAGAGTAGTAACATGATCAGATTCATTATGTCATGCTTCAATTTTGATACCTAAATTTGATACCTAAGTGATGCATATGCTTAATTTGTTGGGTTGTTTTAAGAATTGAAAGTAATGTATGTAAAGTGCTGAGTGTAATGACTGGCGTATACTGGGAGCTTAATACAATGTTCTAAGACATATCTTTATTTCTATAAATTGTACCCAGCTCAGTTCCATCTACAAAGACATTTTTGCCCAAAAGGCATTTTTCAGAATTCTTTCTGTCTCCTTGGATCAAATAAGAACTTTAGTGCTTATAGCTTTAGGAAGATAGGAGGGGACTGTCCTGATCCTTAGTCCAGTGGTTGCCAAACAACAGGGGTCCTTCCAAGACATCAGCAAGTAATGTCCAGGACACCCAGTCAACACAGAAGTCACCCCTTCCGTGTCCTGACTCCTCAGAGACTTTCTGTTCGAGGGAGTGCTAAGGTAGCCATCATTCAGATGTCAAAAGTCTCAACCCCACTCCCAGCTGGGGGTAGAAGTGTCCAAGGTACCTGGGGATTGGGTCCTCAATTCAACCCTCAAAACACTAAAATCAGTTGTTGGTGGGAATGCAAAATGGCACAGTCACTTTGGAAACTAGTTTTGCAGTTTTTTATAAGTGAAATGTATACTTACTCTGTGACTCAGCAATCTCGTTCATAGGTATTTATCCAAGGGAAATGAAAACTTATGTTCACTCAAAAATCTGAAAGCAAGTGTTTATAGCAGCTTTATTCATAATCTCCAAAACCTGAAAACAACCCAAATAAGCACATCCATACAATGGAATACTACTCAACAATATAGAGGTATGAACTACTGATATCTACAATGTGGGAGAATCTTGAATGCATTATGCTAAGTAAAAGAAGCCAGACTCAAATGGCTTCCTACAGTATTGTTCCGCTCCAATGACATTCTGGAAAAGGCAAAACTAAAGGGACAGAAAACAGAGCAGCAGTTTCCAGTTGCTGAGAGAAGAGAGAGGGGATGACATTTTGGGGCTAATGGAACTGTTCTGTGTCTTGATTATGGAGATGATGACAAAACTGTATTTGTCAAAAGTTATAGAATTGTATGCCAAAAAGAGTGAAATTTACTGTGTATAAATTATATCTCAAGGAAAAAAAAATCCCCACCAAGTTGCCTTCCTCTTCCTTCCCTTTGGAGACAATCCAGCCTAATTCCTTCTACTGGCCAAGACTTTCAACAAACAGAGGCCTGCTTAGAGGTTGTTCTGTGCTCAGAAACTTCTCTGATTTGGAGGCCTTGTACTCACATATAAAAACATTAAAAATACTAAAATGCTGTTATATGGCTCCCAGGAAGCAAAGGCCTACCCTTCTGGAAGAAAGACAAAATTGTCTTTTGTCCCTTCTTGATGCGTCTCTAGCTGCTTGCCGGGAGGGCAAACAAAACAAAAAACAGAGGTCAGTTTAGGGGTTGTTTTTAGTACTTGACAATTTCTGCTTTGTTTGTTTTTAAACTGGAACTCCCAGAAGGGGTAGGGGTAGATAAAAATTACTCTTAGTTCCTTGATGAAATAGAACAATGTAACTTCTTGATTAGTTTTCTGCTACATTCTATCTCAGAATAGCATCCCACCCCAAGATTGGCTCTGAAGGCTGCAGTCTGTTGCAGTCAGCCAGCAAGAGGTAGGCTGAAGGGAGCTCACAGAGAAAGAGGGGGTGCAGCAGGGGGGCCTGAAAAAAATAAACAGATAAACGAGGTCATTTCTCATAGGTACAATACTTTGACGGAAATAAATAGGATGATCCGACAGGAAGCAGCTGGAAGGGGTCCTCTAGGTAGGATGGTCAGGGAAGACCTTGCTGAAGGTGTGACCTTTGCACAGACCTAAAAGATGAGGCATCATAGTTCCCAAGAGCACAGAGGGCACGTTTCAGGCTGAGGGATGGGCAGATATGAAAACTCTGCTGAAATAACAGCCACAGAAAGGCAGCCAGCGAGGCTGGGATGTAACGAGCAAGGGGAGGGGGGCAAGGGGGTGTAGATGACACAGAGAGGTAAGGAGGGAGGGCGGGTCCAGATGCTCCAAACTAATCCAAGTGGAAGGAGGTTGATGAAAGGTTTTAAACAGGAGAGTGACATGATCTGAATTAACATTAAAAAAATCATTCTGGATTTTTATTTTTTTTATGAGGAATATTAGCCCCGAGCTAACATCTGTTGCCAATCCTCCTCTTTTTGCTGAGGAAGATTGGCTCAGGGCTAACATCCATGCCCATCTTCCTCTACTTTGTATGGGACGCCGCCAAAGCATGGCTTGACGGGTGGTGCATATGTTCGAGCCCAGGATCAGAACCTGCGAACCCCGGGCCACCGAAGCAGAGCACGCGAATTTAACCACCACGTCTCCTGGCCGGGCCTGGATTTTTTTTTTTTAATGTGAGTGCTGATGCATTGGAGGGGGGTATGAGGGAAAGCTATGAATCAGGAATCTTTCCAAGATTTCGGGCTCAAAAATAAGTGGAAAAATAAGCTGTAAAATTAGCTAATTTTCTAAAGAAATAGAAATGAGGAAGACTTGTTTTAGTCAATATTTTAAAAATAAGACAGGTGCTGGCATATTAATAATTATTAAGACTTATTTAACATGTACAATGTACCAAAGCACTAATGCATTTAATCCTCCCAAAAACCCGGACAGGGACTCAATAGCACTATTTTAAGAAGGAGAAACAAAGGCACAGGAAAAATAAGTAAAATGTCCCAAGTCCCAAAGTTCACAGTAGCCTGGTTCCAGAGACCTTGCTTTAACCACACACCACATTACCCTGGCTAGGCCAATGGAACAGACTACGGACTCCTAAAAAGTCTCAAAAATATCTAAATCTTTGTCTGTCATAAAGGCACCATCAGAAATTAACAGGAATTTTGTCTGTCATAAACGAACCATCACAAATCAATAGGAATTAATAAAAAGTGTTTGAAACTCTTCCAAAGTACTTGGAAACTATTTTTTAAATCTTCCTTAACACATTCACTAATAAAGATACATTAAATAAACATGGATTAAAGAGTTAAATGTAAAAAAACCCCCCACAAACCATAAAAAAGTTAGGAAAAAACACAAGAGTGAAAAGCACTTTCTAGAAATGAAAGTAATGGAAGAAATTGCAAAGAAAAAAATCACTAGGTTTGACTTCATAAAAATTAAAAACTATAATATAAAACAATTCAGAAAGAAAATGAAAAGTAAATTGCTTTCCAGAAATATTGTATCCAATTTACATTATGGTTCACAAAATTGTATCAATTTATACACTTCCTTGCAGTATTTGAGAGTACCCATCATATTTTGCCAGAATTGGCCATAAAAATTTTTAAAGCATTTTCTAAATTGACAAGACAGAAAATAGTAAGCTTCTGTTGTTATCATTAGCATTTAAAAGTCTGGTGGCCTTTTTTGTTTGTTTGTTTTTTTGGTGAGGAAGATTATCCCTGAGCTAACAACCGTGCCCATCTTCCTCTACTTTATATGTGGGATGCCTGCCACAGCATGGCTTGATGAGTCGTGTGCAGGTCCGCACCCAGGACATGGGCCTGTGAACTCGGGGCTGCTGAAGCAGAGCGTGCAAACTTAACCACTACGGCCATCGGGCTGGCCTCAAAAGTCTGGCAACTTTTAACACCTGTTTGCTTTCTTTATTGACCATTTATATTTCCTGTTTGTGAAGTGGTTGTTCATGATGCCCTATGTCTGATTATAAGGGATTTTAGCCTTATTGATTTGTAAGAGCACTTTATAGATCAAGAACAGCACAATTTTCTTCATATTTGTAGAAAATGTATTTGCCCAGTTCATTGTTTACCTTTTAGTTTCTATTTTACATTCTTTTGTTGCTGTTGTTAATGGAATATTTTTTTCTTTTTCAAGCCAGTTGTTGTGTATACAGGAAAGCTATTGATTTTTATATCTCTGTAACCTAGTACCTTATTGAACTCTTTTTAGCTCTAAGAGTCTTCAGTTGATTCTCTCTTGGGTTTTTTGGGTCTATAATAATATTGACAAAAAGGAGGGAGGGATGGAGCAAGGAAAGAGGGGACAGAGGTAGAGGTGGGGGATATTTTCTCCTCCTTGCTAATAACAAAACTCTTATTTAGGCTTGAGAGTTATTTTTTTAGCCAGAATTTCCAGAAAGTTGAGGGAAAATAAATATCATAGTTTTTCCTTATTCTAATGGGAACGTTCCTAGAATTAATTAATTTTTTTGCTGAGGAAGATTAGCCCTGAGCTAACACCTGTTGCCAATGTTCCTCTATTTTGTATGTGGGACACCACCACAGCATGGCTGGTGAGTGGTGTAGGTCCACACCCAGGATCCAAACCCGAGAACCCAGGCCGCTGAAGCAGAGCACGCAGAACTTTAACCACTTGGCCATGGGACTGGGCCCTCTCTTTCCCATTTAAAGACCTTTGTGATTACTTTGGGCTCACCCAGATAATCCAAGCTAATCTCTTTATTTCTTTTTCTTTTTTTTTTTTTTTTGTGGGGAAGATCAGCCCTGAGCTAACATCTGCCAATCCTCCTCTTTTTGCTGAGGAAGACTGGCCTTGGGCTAACATCCGTGCCTATCTTCCTCCACTTTATGTGGGATGCGGCCTCAGCATGGCCTTACAAGCAGTGCGTCGGTGCGCGCCCAGGATCTGAACCCAGGCTGCCAGCAGCAGAGCGCGTGCACTTAACCACTACGCCACGGGGGCCGGCCCCTAGTCTCTTTATTTCAAGGTCAGCATGTTAGCAACCTCAATTCCACCTGCAATCTACATTCCCCTTTGCCATGTAACATAACATATTCACAGATTCCGAGGATTAGGAATGGACATCCTTGGGGGGTCATTATTTTGCCCTGCACAGTGAGTGAACTGAAAGGCTGACAACAGAGAGCTACCGTTTTGAGATCTCCCATACAGGCATCCTAGGCATGCAAGAGATGGCCATCCATGTGAATTCAGTGAGGTAACCATGGAGAGCTGACCATCATCAGAATCCGTGCACAGTCACCCTGGGCACTCAGGGAGATGGCCATGTGGGGGAAGTAAAGAGTTTGGAGCATCATCCTTTGAAGTACCCAGGGGCCCACACCCAAACGTGCCACAGCACAGAACCAGGAGGGTTTGTTGAACGCCCTAGGGCAGCTTACGACAAATTTCACAACCAGCTTGGGGACCAGCCAGATTCGGAGCAACTGCGGATGGTCCAACCCCAGTGCTCTCTCCACTGGGACATGGAAGTTGGACCTACTTCCTTTTGATGTCATGAGCCCCTACAACAACTCGTGTGGGAAGGGGCAGATATTAAGCTTCCTGCCAAGAAGATAAGTGGATACTTGAGACAGAATTAATGAAAATAAACAAAACACAATGAACAAAATATCAAAATTTTAAATAAAGACAGATCCAATCCTGCACTTCAGGAAAAAAACAGTAAATGAAAAAATCCTGTTATCCTGAGCATTTCAAAAGCTATTACGAAATAGATAAATCAAGTATAGAAATTCTAGTGTTGTTCTTCACGAATCCATCCACGTAAGATCACATTCTGGCGTTTTGGACAAAAATAAAGCAGTCCTGGGTGTTCCTCCTTTGTTGTGATGCTCAGTAGCTGATACAGAAGGATTCAGATATGGATCTCACCTTCAAAAATAAGCAAGAAGGTTTCGTAGCAGTTTCTGAAAAACTGTAATGAATGTTTCATTTTTATAATCTCACTTGATGAATAACTACATGGTTTAAATTTTAAATTATAAATTTTCTGCGAAGAAAACTGGGAAAACATAAAACATAGAGAATAAATCTTATATGGATATGCGAGGGAGTCTTTTTAGAACGAACATCTGAGCAGTTCTGTGGTCAGATAATAATACAGGCTTTACCGATCTTCACAGAACGAAGTTCTTTCTGATAAATTCTCAAAGTATCAATATCCATGGGTAAGAGGATGTGTTATGAAGGGAATTGGAACGCAGCCCCCCTCTGGAGACTTCAAGGGATTGCAGTTCTGTGTATTAAACATGCCGCCATCTTTATTCCTCAACAAGAGTTTCTACTGATAATACTAAGAGAAGGGGGTCTCTGCTTGGTGCCAGACCATAGGGCACAGCGTCTTTTCAGTTGAGCCAGCCATCCCCTCACCCCTGCACCCACTTGCTTCTCTATTTTGCCCCACTTGTCATTATATAATCTTTGATGGCTCTACAGGACTCAACTATTATAGCCTCACGTGGGGCTCTGGTCATCTTATGAGAAGATCATAGTAAGTTCTTTTGTGTAAGACTGCGCAGAACTGACTCTTGATATCCCTAACGTCTTCAGCTTCTCCGGTACACAGCCCTCAGCTCTACAATGGAGAGCATTCTCCCGGTACTCTCCCTCCCATTACTCAGATGATCCACCTATCTGTCTCAGCAGCGCGTCATCATTGCTTATTTCTATAGATTCCTTCTCTCACGCTGGACTTGGGTTCTTCAGGGAACCAGAGTTCTTGGAAGTTTCTTGAGAGCTGGTTTTATACCATGGGCACCTGACCCACGCTGTTGGCTCTGCCTGGAACACATTTGCTCCCACTATCTGTCTACCTAATTAACTTACTCATCCTTGAGACCTCAGTTTGAATTTTAATTCCCTGGGGAAGCCTTCTCTGACTTCCAGACTAGATTGGAGTTCCATGCCATATGCTTTCATCGCATTCTGTACTTTATAGCACATCCTCCAGTTTGCAATATTATATTTGGGTGGTCATTTGTTTAATGCCCATATTTCCCACTAGGGAGTAAGCCACATACGTGATAGGACGGGGTCTGTTTCCTTGCCATTGCAACTGCCGGGCCCAGCTCAGTGCCTGGCCCAGAGTAGGGGCTGAATAAATATATTTTGACTTAATGAAACAAAGGAGTAATGACTAAATGAATGAATGAGTGAATACAGTATATAAATTCATGTATATGAATTTTCATATACATATGAAAATATGTATATTTTCATTCACATAATAACCAGAGTCCAGGCCGCTCTCCTCAGGTTAGCAGGATGGTCAAAAACATGGGCCCTCATCTATTGGGGCAAGTTATGCGCTCTCTGTGCTCCTCGTCCTCATCTGTACAATGGGGATAATAAAAGGGCCTCATCAGATTTAATGAAACTTCATAGATATCCCAAACACTTAGAAGAGTGCTGGCATACAGTAAGCACTAAACAATAAACGCCAGCACCTTAAAGAACCACCGCTGTGTAACCATGGAACCCTCATGAGCACCACACTCAATCGTTGCTGTTCCCATACGCTTACCCTGGCTCACATTAATATAAATATTTCATCTAATCTCTTTGTTTATTTTTAGTGCTTATTATCCTGTGTCTCCAGGGCTGCCGGTGTAGTAGGAAGAAAACCCAGGGCCCACAATTCTTGTAGAGCCCCACAAAAATGGTTTCATCTAAAATTTGAAGGGAAAAAAAGAACTTTTAGGTTAAAGAAAACGTTTTAATATATAATATGAATATATTTGCCTTTATACCAACATAGTCCTAAAATTATCATATATATATATATATATATATTTTTTTTTTTTTTTTTGGAGGAGGAGGAAAGGGCCCAGGAAGGCAACAGTGCCCAGTGTCCACGAAAGTCAGGGTGCCACGTGGAGGTTCCCAGCCCAACGCTCTGCATCAGAGCCTTCACTGTCCAGTTAACAGAAATGAGAACTAAGCACCGTGGCGGCGTCACCCTTCCGTGCACCATCTGAATGGTGTAAGGCAAGGGCGGGCTGCTCCTGGAGGAAGGCCATCCCAGGAGTAGGTCATCTTTCTATCCGCTTCTACCCTCTGGAGACGCGTGCGCTGAGCCAGAGCCGGGCTGCAGCGAGGACCCGGCTGCCCCCTCTCTGCCATCACCTGCTCTCTGCCGCTGGTCCCGCATCTCGTCCCCACACTCACCTCCTGCCCCACGCGCCCCTGTTTACTCCGCCGTGCACTCTCCTCCGCCCGGCTCAGCTCGCAGGCGTGCGACGCTGAGCTCTGAGCCTCGTCTCAGCCCTCAGCCTGCTTCCCCTAGCCGCGGTCCCCTGCCCCCCTAATTCAGCCTTTCCTTCGGATCCCTCCACCTCCCCGCTCCTGTCTTCCTTCTCTTCACTCATTATCTTGCACATTGTCTGCTTTTCTTTGCATTGTAGTTTTTTTTTTAATTCCAATTTCAGGCAGGCTCTGTTTCTCCTACTTTTTAATTTTTGTTAATAGCTCCATGCTCTTGTGCTGAGTTCGTGTTGTTTTTTTTTTTAATTTTTATGTTATTTTATTTTTTCACATCTCCTTTCTCCTTCTTGCCCAGCCCCTTTCCACTGTTAGTTCCTTTTCCTTTTTTTTTTTTTTGCTTCCTCTTCCTCCCAGGACCTGGCCCCTTCCCTCCCACTCCTCGCTGGGGCTGTGCAAACTCTGTCCTCTGCTCCAGCCGGCACATTCTGATGCTTGGCTGCCTATCAGGGTCATAAAATTACCCTGGGCCACCTACTGATGTGCAGAGAAAATGCGGCTTCTTTGTTCTGTTTATAGTCAACCTGCCTTTGCAGACCAGCATATCGCCACTCTCCGCCATACACACGCCAGCTGGTTGGTGGGCAAAATTAATTATTCAATCAGGACTACGTGTAGACAAATCCTATAAATTAAACAGCCTCTTTAGCAAATATTTAGGCTCTCCTTTGGGTAAAATGCTCAGTCTCAGACACTTCCTCATCCCTTGCTTCTCCCTAAGGTGGCGAGGGGTTGGAGGCAGGGAAGCTTGGGTGCTGTTCTCCAGGTGCTGGGAAGCAGCATGGTGCCCCTGCCTCCTCTGGTCCCTGGGTGCCGACACTTGTCCTGTTGGTGGTCCCAGACGAAGCCTGAAGCTGCTGTAATTCATGATCTGGTCTCTGTCGGGCCCACCGCACTTTCACTGGCATGCTGGAGCCCTCTGAGGTATGGCTGCCAGCCCCACAGCCTTGGCACAGCGGCCTGGCCACAGGGAACCATCTGGGCCAGATTTCCTGTTAGGTTCTTGGGTACCTCTGCCTCCTGTCTGTATCACTCGAGTATCAAGGTCACCCAGGAAAGCTAAAAAGCAATCTCTTCCTTCCCTAACAACACGGCTCCACCTACTTAAATTTGCCTATCACCTTGAGAGGCTTCCTCTAGAGTCCTAAATGGGAATCTGGACAGAAATACCCCTTCCTTTGGTCTTCCCCTTATTTATCTCACACACACAATAATACCAGTCTATATTTAGATGAGGCTTAATATGTGCTTTGCAGGATTTAATTCTCACAACAACCCTGTGAGGAAGATGTACTGTTATCATTCACATCTAATTGGTGTGGGAACTGAGGCACAGAGAGGTTGAATGATTCACCCAGGATCACACAGCCCTGTGGGAAAGGGGGGAGCTGGTATGGGAACCTTAGTGGCCTGGCTGCAGAATCTGTGCTCTCAGACTGCGCTCTGCTGCTACCCTGCCTCCTCTGATCCCTTTGGCCTCCTCCCCTCATTCCTCCTTCTACTCCCACCCCCAAGCCAGAAAAAGGCGGGATGTTATTTCCCCCGTGGCATATGCTATCTCTACCATGAAGCTGGTTTATTTACCTTATAAAGGAGGGACTGGGTTCAGTTTGTTTTGAACGCTTTTCTTCTGCATTTCCAGAAAGAGACTGTGCGTTGATGTCAGCTGTGAGGCAATGTTTCACTTCTTCCGTTGTCCACTCCAGGGGAATTCAGGGAACTGCTGAGACTGGTTGGTGGCTGTCATCCAGCTCCGTATGGAGATCCTCAAGAGCCTCTCTCAGATATTAGCTCCACCCTCGGCATCGGCAGCGTGATTACTTCTGGCAACCACAAAGACGTTGGCCAGGGCTGGCCTCCCGCCCTCCCCCGTCCAGATCAGGAGCAGTGACCAAGGTAAGTACTCCATGTACCTGTGGCTGCACAGCATGGGGCTGCTGGCTGTGGTGGCTCCCCACTGGGGTCCACCTGTTGCTACAGGGAAAAGACCTTATCCTACTCTCTTCATCTGGCACCTCCGTGGGATCAGGGCTCCTTGCCAGTGTTCCCCATTGAGGCCCAAGGCCCCCCAAAAAGCCTTATCAATGAGCACGTGCACCTGGAGAATCTGCTGTTTCTCAGATACCTGGATCCTCCATCAAAACTTTTAAATACGTAGTTGAAGCCTTAGTGTGGTGTGGTTCTACTGAGCAATTAGCAGTAGCTTTAAGTGCAAAGACTGTAGCTTTGTAAAGCATTATCTTATGAAATGTGAAGTGCAATCTATTACATGCAGGTCTCTCCAGAAGTGATCATGTTCTGAAATATTTCATAGATTTCATTCTTTCAGTCATTTAACAAGTCTATTTTGAGGAGACTCTCTTCTCCCTCTTCATTTCCAAATAAATCTGTTTCCTACTGATTCCAAATCCTACATCAGTGGGTCCCCATCTGGTAGCCTAGGATTCTTATGTGTCCTCAAGGGCACCAAGGGAGGCTTTTCATCTATTTTCAGTATTTCCTACAGAAATTGTACTTTTATGATAAGGTTGTACTTACTAACTAAAAAAAATTGCTTTGCCTTCCACTGGAGTGGTAAATGACCCAAGTGGCATTTATGTGGATCAGAAAGTTTGATTAGCCCTCTTTAACTGAAATATATGGAAATTTAAATAATTTATTACATGATAAAAAAATTTGTTTGGAAGATGGAAACGTTCTAAGCGTGAGGTTCACATGGGCAAATGATGCTTGATGAAAAGAGAGGGCCCCACTGCTGCATTGTCACCATGGCTATGTCTACTGTCCCTTTGAGAGTTCACAATCTCATCCTCACTGTGAAAAATGTCTTTTGCACTTATTATGCAAATCTGTTTCAAGGGATGTCAAGGTGCAGTGGCCATGAGGTCCTAGATCATTCTAGAATCAAAGACTAGATAATAAAAACTGTCACCGCACTTTATCACTGACTGGGGCTATTGCAATTGGTAGTGTGTTCAGCAGATTCCCTGATCCCTCTCTTCCAGGAGACCCTCACCCTGGGAAGGCTGGGGGCCCTTATGGTGCAGCTGTGGTCCTGGGGAGCCATCGACACTGCATCAAGGTGAGCCCTTATACCTGAGATGACAGTGGCTGCTGCTGCTCCCATGTCTTTGCAGAGATAGGAGAATGAGGGCAACAGCTGCATAGTGTTGTTTCCTCATGGAAATTAATAAAAGAAATCTTAACTAAATTAGAATAGAGAAGGCCTATAGGGGGAGCTCTCAGGCCCTGTCATACACGGTCAATTACACCAAACAGGAAGAAAGGGATGCTTACATCTTGGACAGGAATAAAATTACTTTGTTACTGAAGGAAGATTTCTCTCCCCACCTGGCAACAGCCCTGCCAATGAGAAATACCCCAGCTCAGCCAATGAGAAGCCAGTTGCCACCTTGAACTGTTACTTTCCCCAATGGACTCTAGTTTAGAACAGCCCCTGCCCCACTCCTCCTTTTTCTCAATGAAGGCAGCTCCCCTCCTTCATTTGCTGGATTTGCCTACAGTTTGCCATAGCATGCACATCTCGAATTGCAATTCTTTTGGCCATTCCCAAATAAACTCGTTTTGAAGCTTTTCAAGTCAACATCCTTCTTTGTTCTTTCATAATGCTCAATAATTAGAACCCCAGTTTATTGAAAGACTTCAACAAACATGCTTTGCATGCTGCTCCCTGCAAGGCTCTGCTTTAAAATCAGGGACTACAGAAATGAAGGTCCTATCCCTGCCCTCAGGAAGCTCACAGCCTAATGGGAAATGAGGTCTGTATCCACCTAACTACCAACCATCCATGGAATCCTATATTAGTGGTTGGGATAAGATTAATGGGAACACACAGGAGGGAGTAAAACATCTAGGAGGGAAGGTGGTGACAGAAAGCTGGGAGGAGGTGACATTTGAACTGGCCCATTGAAAGATGAGAGGCGTTTTGCAAGAGCAGAAGAGGTGGGGATTCTGGCTTTACTCTGAAAGCATTTAAGAGGGGGAGAGGTGAGTTTCTGATGATGTCCCTTGATTAATCATTCCAAGTTTCTGGCTTCTTTTTCCAAGCCTGCAGATTCTTAAACATTCATGCCACTGATTTCACTTGTCTTACATCACTTTGTTTTCTAATGCAGTGGTTCTCAAAGTTTGGTGCCCAGACCAGTAACATCAGCATCACCTAGGACTTGCTTAGAAATGCATATCCTTGAGGCCAGCTCCGTGTCCTAGTGGTTAAGTTCAGCATGCTCCATTTCAGAGGCCCAGGTTCAGTTCCCCTGGTGTGGACCTATACCACTTGTCAGCCATGCTGTGGCAGTGACCCACATACAAAATAGGGAAATATTGGCACGGATGTTAGCTCAGGGCAAATCTTCCTCAAGCAAAAAGAGGAGGATTGGCAACAGATATTAGCTCAGGGCCAATCTTCCTCAGCAAAAAAAAAAAAAGAAAGAAAGAAATGCACATCTTTGTTACGGAACCAGGTTCGTTTTAGCCTGTCGCCCAGAAAACTAATCACCAAGATGATGCGATAGCAGCAGAGAGAGGGTTTTAATCACGAGGCTGCCAAGAGAGGAAGCCCAAGAACGAATCTCAAATCTGCCTTCTCCAAAATGGGCGCTCAGGGATATTTACGGGGTAGGAGGGCAAAGTGCTCTGAAATGTGGAGATAGATGATTGGAGGTGAGGAGAGGTGCGGTAACTGATGATCTGCACAAGCGTAGTCAAACTTCATGCCTCTTCATAAGACACATGTTTACAAAATGGCCACGACCTCATGATCTGAGGGGGGCAGTTTTAGCACCTTGATGTCAAAAAGATCACTTGTTGAGTATTTGCGCAGGCCCAGTTGATGGGCTGGTGGTCTCAACCAGCCTGAACTGGACAAGGGGTCCTAATTCCTGAAAAACAGCTCAAACATCCACCACCATGGTGACCCAGGTGTCAGGAAGATGTCATCTACAGCAACCTAGTGGGAGTCGGATAGCACATTGCCTGAGAAGCACAGCTAACATCGGGAGGGTGAACAACTGAAAGCTATAATTAGTAACTGCAAAAAGAACTTTAGTTACTAGCTACCTAATCCTCAGTGGCTAACTGTTTAGCGGTTTCATCCCGGGGCCCCAACCTGAACTGGAAACTCTGGGAATTTCACCTTGTAGGGGAGGACAGGAGAAAATCAAACCAAGCTTTATAACATGAGTACATGGGAGAGACCCAGGAAAACTGAGTGGCTCACCAGAATGGCTGAAGCTGCCAGTTTAAATATCATCTTCAGCTAAAGACAAAGGAGGATGTTGGGGGTAGTGGTTTGGGACTTCAAAGGGAAGGAAGGCAATTCACCTGGAGATGGACAAGCAAATGTTTGGTAGATAAGAATGGGCTTAGCAAGGACCCTCACAGTCTACCCATACCCAGAGTTATCTGTGGTGCTGGCCTGTCCTGGGGACAGGTCTTTTTATCTTAAATTCTTTTAGGCAGTTAGTGGGAAGGTCAAAGTTTCTTTCAGTCTTTTATTCTATCAAGGCAAAGAGACACATTTTGGGGTGGCCAATTTTGATCCCCCACAATCTGATACGGACTCAAGATTGAACAGCCACAGGTCTAACACAGAAGCTTCTGGGAGAAAATGCAGAGGCTAGGAATGATCTAGGTTGTTTCCAATCCTCCAGCCTGGGAAGGACTGGATGACCCGGGAAAGGGTCCGCCTTGGCCTCCGGGAGGTTTCTGTAGGGGTCGTGCGTCTGGAGTGGAAAGGCGCTCCCACAGGTGGCTGACCCAGGCTGATTTGTCTCCCCAAAGCGCACAGATTGGGAGCTTTAGCTAAGCATCCTCGGGGTTGCTTTGGGGTAAGGCTGGCCTCCTTAGTCATGCAGCTGAGCGTGCAGCCCTCCTGGGGTCAGCCGGCTGCGGCGCCCGGGACAGCGGCCGCTCCCGCCCCCGCGGGGAAGGGGGCGTGCTGCGCGGACTGGACCGCTCGGTCAGGTGACAGCGGGGACGCGGAAGGCCGGGCGCCCGGGAGGCGGCGCGAGCGCGCGGACGGACCGAGGGCGCGGGGACATGCGGCCCCCGGGGCGGCCCGCGCTGGCGCTCCCGCTCCCCCTGCTGCTGCTGCCGCTGCTGCCCGCGCCGCGCCCCGCCGCGCGCTTCCACCCCACCTGGGAGTCGCTGGACGCGCGCCCGCTGCCCGCCTGGTTCGACCAGGCCAAGGTCGGCATCTTCGTGCACTGGGGCGTGTTCTCCGTGCCCAGTTTCGGGAGCGAATGGTTCTGGTGAGCGCGCCCCTCTCCGTCTCCTCTGACCCCGCTTCTGTCCCCGGCCTCCAGCCACCCACCACCCAGCCCGTCGCCTGTGCCTCGTAGTTTTGGCCCCTGGTCAGTTTCGCCGCCGGCTGTGTGAGCCGGGTGGAGCATTTCCGGGAGTGAAGCGTGTAGTTGGCTGTGTAAGTGGTTCGTCCTGGAAGAACACTGAACTTTTCTTCTGTGTGACTGCGGTGGTTGTCAGACACTTAAGGCGGCTCTGGCTTCTCAGCGTCTTGATAGTGGCACGTATCAAGTTGTAGTTATCACACTGTAACCACTGAGTCACTAAAACGGCAGAAATTAATCGACTTGTGCGGGGTCATGTGATGGGCGCTGAAGCCTGGGCCTAAACTGTCCCAGGAGACCAGCCCCGATGTCCCCTGGCTGCTCTGCTGCTGTCTGCCAATTTTCAGTTGTCTTGCATGCAGTACAGTTAAAACATAAACTTATGGGTATGTGAAACGTCTGTTCATTTGAGCATGCATTGGCTTTTTTTTTTTTTTTTTTTTTTTGGCGAGGAAGATCATCCCTGAGCTAACACCTGTTGCCAATCATCCTCTTTTTTGCTGAGGAAGATTGGCCCTGGGCTAGCATCCGTGCCCATCTTCTTCTACTTTATATGGGACCCTGACACAGCGTGGCTTGATGAGCTGTGCATGGGTCCACACCTGGATCCGAACCTGCGAACCCCAGGCCACCGAGGCAGAGCGTGCAAACTTAACCACTGTGCCACTGGCTGGCCCCTGCATTGGCTTTTTAATGTTAAAATGTTGCCATGTGAGGCTCTAGGAATTAAAAGAGGGTTCTAGAATGTTACCCTAAAAAATAAAACCCTAAATATTAATAGACTACTGTACGAAAGTGCTACACAAAAAAATTGCTCTTTAGGTTTTGCCTTGAGATCTCTGTAAAAATGTGCATGGTATCTCTTACAACTTTGAACTGTTTCACATACTTTTCCTGATTAAATATTTCAGGTATTCAGTTCTTCAAGATAGAAGTGTTATCAAATACGTATATATATGTTGATGCAAATAATTCATAATCAATCTATAAATCAAAATTGGGGTGAGTTTATTTTGAGCCAACCCTAAGGACCCAGGAGAGTACCTTCATAAAGGAAGGAAGCACTCCAAAGAAGCGGAGTGTACAGACGGGTTATACACCATCTTCGAACAAAGAACATACATCACATATGACAGGAATGTCCCTTTTACAATAGTCATGACGTTGCTTTGCTGGCACAGCAGGTGGGTGGTCACGAGGTGAGCACAGCAGGTTGGTAATTATCCTCAAGGGAACGCCAATATGGGGGAAGACGCATCCCCATCTTTAAGGGCATCATTGTGGTCTTTGGGACATTGTAAATGTTTAAAGCAGATGTCAATGCATGCTCAACAGGCCACATAAGACCTTTTGGAAAAACAAGATCAGGATGAATTAGTTTTAAACCAAATGACTTCCTCATATATTCCAATATATCCTATTGCTTGTCATTTATTCATCTCATATATATGTGTATATATATACATATATAATATGTATATTTATACACACATATATTTCTAAGTACAATAAGAAAATAAGCAATGAGTATTTGTACTTAAATCTACTTTATACTATATACATAGTGTACATCAAATTTAATATATACAATATATAGTACATACAATACAGAGTATAAACTATATATTGTATTAACATTATATTGTATACACTGTACCACTTTCTACAAAGAGATTGACTTTCTTATTAAGTTAGACCAGTTCATGTAAAAGAACTGTGTAAGCTATGGAGTACTAGTCATATACTCTTTTGAAATCAACTTGTAAAACAAGGGACTCTTTCTTTATCGTGTATTATCAAACATACTTTCTTCAGGATGTTATAAATCTTTATTTGCAAGTTTTGTGTTGTAAGGCATTTTGAGTTTGTTTTTGAAATGTTTCAGATTAGCTAGGTACGTAAATGAACAGATTTTCGTCTGTTTATATTAAGATATAATAAATTATACTTTGTTATTTTGTTCAACCATAAAGATTAGGTAAATATTCATTTGTGCTGGAAGAGGATTTGATGTTTGTTAATTGAGAGCCGTGCTCTGCCAAAAACAGCTAGTTTTGAGTCATTTTATTTGCAATGGTTAGCTTTTCATTTTCTACAAATGAACACAAGGTTGTGCTGTGACCTAGAACAATAAAGATACTTAAAACAAAAGAGAGAGCCAGCCCTAGTGCCCCTAAAGTTCAGTGCACTCCACTTTGGCAGCCCAGGTTTGGTTCCTGGGCATGGAACCATGCCACTCATCTGTCAGTAGCCATGCTGTGGTCGTGGCTCACACAGAAGAACTAGAAGGACCTACAACTAGAATATACAACTATGTACTGCAGCTTTGGGGAGGAAAAAAAAAAGAGAGGAAGATTGGCAACAGATGTTAGCTCTAGCCCAATCTTTAAAAAAAACCCAAAAAACAAAATAGAGTATATTTTTGATGGTCTGGAAGTGCATTAACCCTGTAGAAGATTCTTTAATTATCTATAGTTTCCCTTTGTGTCCCCTCTAAACCTCTGCTCCCCACCCCAGTTTGACTCAGGACAGATAACAGTAGAGATGATTATATCCAACTGTCCTTAATGGCAATTCAAAACCAAATAAAATGATGGGCTGTTTACTGTAAGTGCCTCTTTTCATTTCTATTAATATAAAATTTGAGAAGTGACTCTAGATCATAGTAGAGAATAAAAGTTCAAATAGACTATGGTAGGGGCCGGCCCCGTGGCGTAGCGGTTAAGTGCATGTGCTCTGCTGTGGCGGCCCAGGGTTCGCTGGTTCGGATGCCAGGCGTGCACCGACGCACCGCTTGTCAGGCCGTGCTGTGGCCTCGTGCCACATAAAGTGGAGGAAGATGGGCACAGATGTCAGCCCAAGGCCAGTCTTCCTAAGCAAAAAGAGGAGGATTGGCATGGATGTTAGCTCAGGGCTGAACTTCCTCACACACACACAAAACAAAATAATAGACTGTGGTAGGAGAAAATAAGAGAAATCCCTTATTCTATTCAACTTTCTGACTGTCCCCATTTCTTTTTTGTGGTTCAATTTAAAAGGTAAAAAAACATCATGGATCAATTAGGATTCACTTTAAGGTGTAGAAAACCCAAATAAAAGGCGTAATAATAGGGGCTTGTTATCATACACAACAAGAAATTTAAAGGTAGTTGGCTAATGATGAAATCAAAGACCTAGGCTCTTTCTGTCGTCCTCAGCCTATTGACTTGTCCCTTCATGGTTACATAATGGTGGCCAGGCATCACTTTACACAGCCTTGTCCAAAGGCAGGAAGGCCGGTTTCTTTTTCATTAGGGAGGATACTGTTTCCAGAATCTCCCAAGTTGGCTTCCCCCTTGGCCAGCTTGGGTCATGTGTCCATGTTGGAGCTGCGATGGAGGCTGGGAAGGTCTGTACCTGACTTTTGGGCAGGCAAACCATAGTGCCTGTGACATATGTCCTTCAGTGACGTCTTCTCAGCAGGAAGAACCTTCTCTTCATCTTTGGGAATGGAGTGCTGATTATGGATTTGCTCATCCTGTAGAAACACTCTTAGGAAAGAAGTGATGCAAAAAAGTGGAAGACAGGTCAGAGATGAGGCTTGTGTCTATTTCATGAGGATAGTTACGCTATGTTTCTCTAAAATGTATAATTATGTTTTAGATATGGCTTTCCTCATGAAGATTTGCTTAGGCAGTTTAGGCCCCATTGCCCAGAATAAATACAGATAACAAGTAATCCTTGAAGGTTGTGTCCATATATTAAAATAACAGCATCTTCTTAATTTTACTGTTGCCTTCTCCCCCACTTGTTCTCTGCTAATGAATATAATAGGTGCAGGCTATATTTTAGACATGTAGCCTTCCTTTTGAAGACTTCCTCACCTATATTACAAAGGACTAGCTATGTCAAGATACATACTACACGTTGCAATTTAAAAGTGAAGAATTAATGGTCCGTCCCGGTGGTGTAGTGGTTAAGTGCGCGCGCTCCCCTTCAGTGGCCTGGGGTTCGCAGGTTCAGATCCTGGGCACGCATTGATGCACCGCTTGTCAAGCCATTCTGTGGCGGTGGCCCATATAAAATAGAGGAAGATGGGCAAGGATTTAGCCCAGGGCCAATCTTCCTCAGCAAAGAGAGGAGGATTGGCATCAGATGTTAGCTCAGGGATAATCTTCCTCACAAATAAAATTAAATAAAAGTGAAGAATTAAGAGTGAATGGGTGGCTGGGTTGTCTAGAATGTTCTAGTGTATAAGCTGAGTGGATTTCGCAGAGGGATAAATGGAAAACGAGGGAAGTTTGGGTTTAAGCTTTCTTTAAGGCAAAGTCATACCAATGGGGAAGGGAGAAAGAGAATCTGGGTCACATTTGAGTAAGGGGAATTAGTAAAAGGAGCTGGAGCAATTATTTCAAATGTTCACGTGCTGTCTCCGTTTCTCTCCTTTAGGTGGTATTGGCAACAGGAAAAGATACCAAAGTTTGTGGATTTTATGAAAAATAATTACCCTCCTGATTTCAAATATGGCGATTTTGGACCACTATTTACAGCAAAATTTTTTAATGCAAGCCAGTGGGCAGATATTTTTCAGGCTTCTGGTGCCAAATACGTTGTCTTAACATCCAAACATCATGAAGGTAAGTAAGTGCAACATTTTCAAACCCTGATAATGGTTACGAAACATAAAGTAGTTTTTTTGGAGAAGACACTAAAGCAAGTTGATCCACCTGAAATCAGAGTGTTTTCTTGGGAGCAAACATAAGTGGCTACTGACATTTGCTTATAATTTAAGGGACCACGTGTTCCTCCCAATTAAGAAGAGAGAAAGATCATACCTTCCACACCACAGAGAAAAAATGAAAAATGATCACATTTTGTTATAGGCATCTTTAACAATATTTCCAAGATTTGATTAAAGTTATTTGAAGTGGGATGTGGGTTGCAGGTCAAACTTTATGATTGGAATTGTTCTCTTTCCTTTCATTCCACCTCTGTCATGCATTCTGGGAAGGCACCATGGGGGTTGTGCCACTGTAGTCTTGCGTCGTTACCAACATACCTGGCTGCGCTTTTGGCCAACTCTTAGATGGCCAAATGGTGGACAATTTGCTAGTGATGAAGGTGACACAGATCACCTGGAAGGAAAAGGATTATGGAACTGGAATGGTGCCCAGAAATATCAGAGATGGTGGAAGAATATCTAAAAGGAAACACAGTGGTCGTATTAGGGTTCTCCAGAGAAACAGAACCCATAGGAAGTAGAGTATATATAAAGAGGTTTATTATAAGAAATTGGCTCATGCAATTATGGAGGCTGAGAAGTCAGGAGAACCTATGGTGCAGGTCCAGTCTAAGTCCAAAGGCCTGAGAACCGGGAGAGTGGATGGTGTAGGTTCTAGTCTGAGTCCCAAGGCAGGAGAAGACCGATGTCTCAGCTCAAAGACAGGCAGAGAGAAAGAATTCTTTCTTACTCAGCCTTTTATTCTATTTAGGTCTTCAACAGATTGGATGAGGCCCACCCACATTGGGGAGGGCAGTCTGCTTGATGCAGTCTACCTAATCAAATGTTAATCTCATGTAGAAACACCCTTATGGACACACCCAGAAGAACGATTAACCAAATATCTGGGCACCTCATGGCCCAGTCAAGATGACACATAGAATTAACCATCACAGTGCTCGGACATGAATAGGATGGCTTGCACCCATTACCATTCCAGTACCTATAAGATCAAGAAGGCATCAACAAATTCTTATTGTTCCAAATTCACCTTAATTCACTGGACAGTTTTCTTTGTGTGACCATCTTTGCCTTGATATAAGAAACTTTGCCACATTATTTTCTCCAGGGATGAGGGGGAGAGCAGGGGTAGGGAGGGGAGTAGGAGGGAAGAATCAGAACCAAAAATCTGGAATTATCTTAGAATATTTTTCCCTTTGGCCACATTCTAGTGGCTTAATGATTTTCTCCTATAGATGTTTCTCCTGCTGAGATGGATATTTATAGTGTATTTGCGTGCGAACATGTGGATATCCTGATGTCTAGGAACTTCTCCAAGCTGGCACAAAGTATTACATAGTGAGCTTATTTAAAAAAAAAAAAACATAACAACTCTTAGTCATACTGTGAGGACAGATGATGTAGCCCACATTTATAAACTTTCCAGGACCCATGTTGTCTGATGTTTTCATTGCTTATGGAAAAGACCCCGTTGACCTCGGTTAGGCAGGAAGAACACTGTGAGCTTATAGGAGTGCTCTGAACCGAAGACCCATGTGATTTTGCGCTGCCTGACATTAGGGCCTGTCAAGTTGAAACATTTTGAATAGGACTAAATATCAACAGTGCTCTGAAGCTTACCACAAACATCTTTGGAACAAGCGTGAGCTGTTTTAAAAGCTTCTTAAAAAATGAATCTAAAGAGTGTGTCCACCTTAGACTTGTCCTAATTTACAAGAGTAAAGTGTTTCACCAAAAGCACCTTAAATATGTCTGTTCTCAAAGATTCTTTTGGATTTTGGTAGGACAGTCACAATATACAGTCATGCTCTGCACGACGACATTTCGGTCAATGATGGACCGCATATACGACGGCGGTCCCATAAAATTAGCACCATATAGCCTAGGTGTGTAGTAAGCTATACCATCTAGGTTAGTGTAAATATACTCTATGATGTTCGCACAACGACAAAATTGCCTAAGGATGCATGTCTCTGAACGTATCCCCGTCCTTAAGTGACGCACAAACTGTACTTATGTTCCTAGGCACTAACTAAAATTTTGAGGCTTTTATATTATTTCTTAAGTATTTCAGTTTATATATCACTTCTAATATCTTTATATAGAACAACCAGCAATCTAAATGCAAATTCCTTTTAAAATGAATTATTTCACGGCTGGCCCGGTGGCTTAGCGGTTAAGTGCGCGCGCTCCACTACTGGCGGCCTGGGTTCGGATCCCGGGCGCGCACCAACGCACCACTTCTCCGGCCATGCTGAGGCTGCGTCCCACATACAGCAACTAGAAGGATGTGCAGCTATGACATACAACTATCCACTGGGGCTTTGGGGAAGGAAAAAAAAAAGGAGGAGGATTGGCAATAGACGTTAGCTCAGAGCCGGTCTTCCTCAGCAAAAAGAGGATTAGCACGGTTGTTAGCTCAGGGCTGATCTCCCTCACACACACACACACAAAAGAATAAAATGAATTATTTCAAAGTGGTTGTATAATGGCAGACATTTTTCTTACCCATTTAATTGGTAGATAATTCACTTTTAGGTAATTTAAAGAGCAACATCCAAGCTTATGACAGTAGAGTAGGGTGAGATTACAAATGGTGGGTGTATTTTAAAGTACAGAACCTCTAGGGAATAGTGCCCTTCCCCCCTGGTTAAATGAATAGTGAGGCTAAAGGAGATTTCCTACTATACATGGATCGCCAGTGTTCTAAAAATTACACTCTAATAAAATAAGTAATCCTAAAACCAAGGACTGTACTGTAATCTTAGCTGTGATCTGCTAATGTTGATTGTCGATTTTGTGCTAGACTCTGCACTAGCAGTTGGGTGGGGATATAGCAGAGACCTCTGCAGACGTGATGCTGTCCCTCAAGGAGCTTATAGTCTCAGAAGGAAATAGGAGATAGATCGGACTATACAGACCTTATGGGTACCTTGCGAGTTACTTTTAAAAATCTTGGTTCCACCTTGTTTAAATTCTCATTTGCTTCTCCTATCAAAGCGGAATATATACCATGAAGACGACTGTCATAAAGCAGTTGTGTGTAGCAGCAATTATCATGTGTACTCTCTGATTTGTGTTGGTGTTTGCATAGGTGGAAACTGACTAGAATAAAATTGACATGCTTACATGGTTTTTCATATGATGGCACAGGCTTTACCCTGTGGGGCTCGGAGTATTCGTGGAACTGGAATGCTGTAGACGAGGGGCCTAAGAGGGACATCGTCAAGGAACTAGAGTTGGCTGTTAGGAACAGGACTAACCTGCGTTTTGGACTCTACTATTCCCTTTTTGAATGGTTTCACCCACTCTTCCTGAAGGATAAATTCAGTTCATTCCACAAGCGACAATTTCCAGTTTCTAAGACCCTGCCTGAGCTCTACGAGTTAGTGAATGAGTATCGGCCCGAGGTCGTGTGGTCGGATGGCGATGGAGGGGCCCCAGATGCCTACTGGAACAGCACGGGCTTCTTAGCCTGGTTGTATAATGAAAGGTGTGTGCGCTATTCCATTGCTGGGGTAACCTTACACGTTCCTAATACATGTGTAACATTTTAATTCCCTTGCTTCTTGAAAGATTTCCCTTCAGGCTCATTTGTGGTATGGGGGAGGCAATTATTATAAATCATGCTTATTAGATATATCAATATTTACTCACAATAATCAAGTTACAAATCAGTATTCAAATACAACTCAATAGTCTGATTTTAAAATCAGACTAAAAATCACGGAATCAAGGACTTTGAAGACGTTAATTTTGTGGGTCCCCCATTTTCATTTCCTATTTGGGGACCACTCTGTTTTTTCATCACTGTTTCTGATTACGTGCTTTTCAATTCCTCTAACTGCTTCTTTTTATCCTCTGACCCTTTGATAATCTTTGCTGCTCAGTCATGTCACCCTTGTCTGTCTTTCCTTCACGGTCAGCATTCTTAGCTCTTCCTGTTTTTTCCTATTGCTTTCTAGCATGTTCCAGGTTGCCCCATTAGAACAGGGAGTTCTGACTGAGCTCCTCTCTTAGGCTTCAACTGTATGGACCAAATTTACATTTGGAACTAGAAGGTACTCGGTTTTGTGCTATGAAGTCGGGGCATTCTGCTTGTGTTCCCTGGGCCCACAGAGGGCACACATACAAATATGGTCATGAACCACATGATGATGTTTCAGTCAACGACAGACCCTGTAGATGATGGCGGTCCCATAAGATTAGTACCATATAGCCTAGGTGTGTAGTAGGCTATACCATCTAGGTTTCCGTAAGTACACTCTGTGATGTTCGTACAATGACGACATCACCTAAGGATGCATTCCTCAGAACATGTCCCTGTGATTAAGCAACACATGACTGTACTCTGGAGAGCTCTTTTTTTTTTTTTTTTGGTGAGGAAGATTAGCCCTGAGCTAACATCTGTTGCCAACCCTCCTCTTTTTGCTGAGGAAGACTGGCCCTGGGCTAACATCCGTGCCCATCTTCCTCTACTTTATATGGGACGCCGCCTCAGCATGGCTTGATAAATATTGTGTAGGTCCTCGCCAGGGATCCGTACCTGTGAACTTCGGGCCGCTGAAGCACAAAGCACAAACTTAACCACTACACCACCGGGGCTGCCCCTGGAGAGCTCTTGATACTTAAAACAGCAGCTTCTCCAGGTACTCCTTCCAACGGGAAAGACTGGGAGCCGTCCACTTCAATTTGTGAATCAAAACTGTCCCCTCTAAGTGGAGAGGGGCAGGAGGTGCCACCTGCTGTGATAAATAATGTTGTGGGGATATTTCAAGCCACAGTGAATTAATTCCATGATGACAGCAGTCGACTTGGCTGAGATTATTCTATATTAGGCACAACTGTAAGGGAAAGAGAAAGGCTAGAATATGTCTGAGATTATTCAGTCATGGGCGAGAAAAATGTCTTGAGTGTACATTCAGTTTTGGCTGTCACTCACAATATGGGGAGAAGCTTCAAATAACAGTATAATACTCTTCTAAGTGCTATCTGTGCTGGGCACTGGGCTGGGTGTTTTACATAAATTATTTCTGTTCTAATAATAGATGAGGAAATTGGTTATTCAGAGGAGTTAGGTCACTTGCTCTAGGACAGGGAGCTTAGAAAGTGACAGAGCCACAACTGCAATCATCCTGGGTCTATTTGATGTGAAAACCATGGGCTTTGCGTTACATTCTGCTATGGTTATTTTTCAGCAGCGGATTTCAGTCAGACCTCTTTTCAGTCAGACCTCTTCAGTCAGACCTGTCAAATGTTTTTTGACATTTCGTTTTACGTCAAACAAGTCTTACTTTCTGTTTAAAAAAATTATACTTTTGGGGCTGGCCCCATGGCATAGTGGTTAAGTGCTTGCGCTCCGCTGCTGGTGGCCCAGGTTCGGATCCCGGGCACGCACTGATGCACCGCTTGTCAGGCCATGCTGTCCCATATAAAGTGGAGGAAGATGGGCATGAATGTTAGCCCAGGGCCAGTCTTCCTCAGCAAAAAAAAGAGGAGGATTGGCATGGATGTTAGCTCAGGGCTGATCTTCCTCATAAAAAAAAAAAAAATTATACTTTTCATTTCAGCCCTGTTCGGGACACAGTCGTCACCAATGACCGCTGGGGAGCTGGTACCATCTGTAAGCACGGTGGCTACTATACCTGCAGTGACCGTTACAACCCAGGACATCTTTTGCCACATAAATGGGAAAACTGTATGACAATAGACAAGTTTTCCTGGGGCTACAGGAGGGATGCTGGGATCAGTGACTATTTTACCATCGAAGAATTGGTGAAGGTACGTAAAATGCCTTGTGACCATTGTGGTAACATTCTTAATAGTGTACGTGTGTGAGAATTATTTGTTATAATGTATATAGCTCAGTGGCCTGTGAACACGGGACATTATTCTATCGTCTATGTTGGTTCTCCTGGATAGTGACTATATATGCGTGTATAAGTCCATAAATACGACGTATTAACACATTCACGATGGAATTGTTTTCTCTCTCTAAAAACTATATAGCAACTTGTAGAAACAGTTTCATGTGGAGGAAATCTTTTGATGAATATTGGGCCCACACGAGATGGCACCATTTCTGCAGTTTTTGAGGAGCGATTAAGGCAAATGGGGACCTGGCTAAAGGTGAATGGAGAGGCCATTTATGAAACCCACACTTGGAGATCCCAGAATGACACTATCACCCCGGATGTGTGGTAAGTTATTCTTGTCACCAAGTACTGTTTCACAGGGGAAGGTGTTCAGAATTTCTCACAGATATAAAGAGAAAAGTAGGATAAAAATGAAATTGGATGAATGCCTACCTCTATAAAACACTTTCCAAACTTTATTTACTGTAAAGAGAGGGAAGGGGAAGAGACTCATGTGGTTTTGAACACTTATTGTTTATCCAGTTGAGCTTAAATCATCTCTAGATGCCTCCTAATGGCAGACAAATTTTAGTGAAAAGTAGTCAGCTCTTATAAAAATTGTAAGCCATTGAGAAACATGAAAAATGCTGAGTGGTTAATTCAAAAGAGAGACTTCTGTTTAGTCAGTTAAGTAAGTTTTAACTTTTGCCCATGTTACATCACATCAAATTACCAGAGAAGAGGTGCCGAAGGGCAGAAAAAAATATTAAAAATGAGCCCAAATAATGGCATTAATTAATTGATTAAAAAATTTGTAACTTGTTCATATGATTCAAATAAACTAAACCTGAAGTTTCTTTAAAATTAGCTTGCTAATTTCTTTTCTAACTAGAATCTTCTTTAAAAGCCTTGTCTCAGGCTTCTGTCTGAGCTGTGAAAGGTTCCGTGTGCCAATGAGCATCTGAACCAAACTGCAGATATGATGGTTTCTGATGTGGGGTCTCAACATACATAAATAAGAGGATTATGAGTGAAACTCGAGAAATTCACCTTCTGTGGCCACCAATATGAGTACAGCCTGCTCAAGTATCAATCAAGAGGTTGGACTGAAGGTTGTTCTTTGATCTTACTTGACTTATAACTTGAAAATTGTCCGCTCATTGAAGAAAATAAAGTAAAGCAATCTAGACAGAAGCAACTAGTTGAAGAATTTCAGAATGTTGGGTCTGGGAGAAGCCATGATGAGAACCCAGCCCCAATCCTTCATTTCACAGAGGCTAGTTTAAATCTGGTTTCGGAATTTGCTTCCTGGTTTATATGTGACTATGAGGGTGTCTGATTTCATAATCACTGCAAAATGATGAGGGACCTCTCAATCATTAACTGTTATTCCATGAAGTTTTCTTTCAGTAAGTAAAGATAAAAGCCAAGATACTGAAGTGATTTTTTTTTTTTTTTTGGTGAGGAAGATTAGCCTTGAGCTAACATCTGTTGCCAATCCTCCTCTTTTTGCTGAGGAAGACTGGCCCTGGGCTACCATCTTCCTCTGCTTTATATATGGGACGCTGCCACAGCATGGCTTGATAAGTGGTGCGTAGGTTGGTGCCCGGGATCCGAACCCAAGAACCCTGGGCCGCCGAAGCAGGGCGCTCGAACTTAACCACTACGCCACTGGCCTGGCCCCCAGATACTTAAGTGATTTAAATGTCCGTATTCACAGTTCTTCTAATTCGCTGGCCCCTCAGTTCCCGTCCCTCCTCTCTTCTGGGCATCTCATCCACTCTGCTTCGCTGCCCTCTTTCTTGGTCATAACCTTAGACTTTGCCTCACCAATAAAGGCACCTCTTCCATGATCTCAATCTGAAGCATTCTGCCGTCTAACCACCACCTCTTCTATTTCAGCTCACTCCACACAGCACTTCAGCCTCTGCTGCGATCTGTAATCCACTGATCACACCATCTTTGTTCCTATCACTCTGTCTCTCCCTGAGCCCTCTCATGTCTTCCTCTTCTTTATCCAGGTCAGATTCTGTAGCCTGTCACTCCATTGCATACGCCCTCTCCCTCTGTCGTACTCACAGGACTTTGATTAAAACCTTAACTTTGATGAAATTCAGCTCTACTGGGGCTGGCCCAGCGGTGTAGTGGTTGAGTTCACGTGCTCCGCTTCACCGGCCCAGGGTTCGCTGGTTCGGATCCTGGGCGCAGACCTACGCACCGCTCATCAAGCCATGCTGAGGCGGCGTCCCACGTAGAACTAGAAGGACCTACAACTAGGATACACAACTATGTACTGGGGCTTTGGGGAGAAAAAAGAAAAAGAGGAAGATTGATAACAGATGTTAGCTCAGGGCCAATCTTCCTCAAAAAAAAAAAAAAAGACTTGGTCTTTAGTGCTTTAAATAAAAAAAGTTCAGCTCTACTTTATTTCATGCCTGCCCCTGGGCAGCTAAATGTGACTAGAAATACACACATACACACACACACACACAATGTCAAATGATCTCACTTTTGGCGGTCAAGGCCAACCCCTGTGTCCTGGATCCCATCCCAATATCCACCCGAGGATATCGTTCTAGCAATTCTCTCCTTTTGCTCCTCATCTTCAATTTTCCCTCTTTATTAGATCCTTTCCCATCAGCATGCAAACATGGTATTTCTTGCATCTTAAAGCAAGTACTCTTTCCATCCTAACTTTGATTTCCAGCCACCTTCCCACTTCTCTCCTTTCCTTTATAGTCAGACATGTTGAAAGATTTGTTTTTACTTGCTATCTCCAATTTCCTGCTGTGGTTTTTCTCTTGAACCCCCTCTGGTCAGGCGTCCGCGCCACACTCCACAAAGTCCACTATCGAGGCCCACAGTAACCTCTCCCTCGCCAAGCCCAGGGTCAGTTCCCAGCCCGTTGTCTGAGCTTTCGGCGGCATCAGCCCCAGTTGATCGCTGTCTCTCTCTGTCTTCACTGTGCCTGTTGGCTGCCCTCCTGTTTCCTTTGCTGGTTCCACTCCAGGTTCCCAACCACTAAACCCTGAAGTGCCCAGAGGCTTAGTCCTTGGAGTTCTATTCTCCGTTTACCTTACTTCCCTAGGTGATCTCGTCCATTTTCATGGCTTCAGATGCCATACTGATGACCTCTAGGGTGCAGACCTCTTTTCTTGAACTCCAGACTCCTATGTTCAGCTTCCTAGTCAACATCTCCACTTGGAAGTATAAGCGTCTTAAACCTGTTGTGTTCAAAACTTAGGTCCTAATTTTTAAATTTTGCTCTAAAAATTAGCTCCACCCACAGTCTTCCCCATCCTCACTTAACCGCAGATTCATCCTTTCAGGGGGTTGTCAGGCCAAAGACCTTGGGTCCTTCACTCCCCTCTCGTTTCCATCCCACAGCCAATCCATCAGCAAATAACATCTTTATCTTTGAAATATATCCAGAATCTGACCACTTCTCATCCTCTCTCTGGCAACCCTCATCCTTTTAGTCTCCATGGTCTCTCCCCTGGATTGTTTCAGTAGCTTCTTGACTGTTGTGTTTCCATCCTTGACCCTTTAATCCCTCTGTCCCAAAACCTTTGAAATAATAAGTCAGGTTATGGCACTCCCAGGCTCACATTTTTCCAGTGGCTTCCAGTCTTAGAGAAAAGGCCAGGCCTTATAGATGCTTACAAGGTCCCCTAAAAACTGGCTCCTTGTTGTCTCTGTGATCTCGTCTGCTCTCCTGCTCTCCCTCACTTTCTTTCTCTGCCCTCCATGCTGGTGTATCAGCAGGCCAAGCACACTCTTGCGTTGGGACATCTGTGCCTGTGGTTCTCTCTTGCTCCAGATACCCAGGTGGCTCTCCCTCACATTCTTCAGGTCTCCTCAAAGAGGTCTTCCCTGACTGTTCTATTTAAAATAAAACCAGGTCCCTCCTTTCAATCTAGCATGTTCTCTCTCCTCCTTACCTGGCTTCAGTTTTCTCCATAGCACGTCATCAGCACCTGACATATATTTATTTGCTCATTCTAATTTCTCCCACTGCAGTGTGAGCTCCATGCGGACAGGGACTGTGTTCAATACTACATCTCCAGCTCTAACACGGGGATTCGCATTTCAAGACTTCAATAAATATTTGTCAAATAATTGAGTGAAAATGAACGAATTCTGTTTTCTTTGTCTACAGCTTACTCTTATCTTTTTTTCTCATTCATCCTTTAAGTCTCAGATTAAATGTCATTTTCTTGGAGAGGCATCTTGTTGATGTCTACTCTAAAGAGATCCCTTTGTTATAATGTCTCAATTTCCTTTTCTTTCATAGTGCTTAGCAAAGTCACACTTTATATTATTTGTGTGATTTTTGAATGTCTGTCTTCCTCACTCTAGTCTAAGCTCCCTAAGAATAAGAACTAAGTGTGCTTGTTTTCTGTCGTATCCCTAACACTGAGCATGGTACTCAGCCCAGCGTTGACATACAGATCTGTGGAATGAAGGAATATGAAGATTTGAATCCGCAGGTGGAAAGCCAGCTACTCTTGATTCTTACCCTCTTCGCTCAATTCCTCTGCCTATTTCCAGCTCCATGAGAACAGTTTGGTGAAGAGTAGTACTAGAAAAATCTTTGTTCCAAGAACTTCCTTTTAGTTTTGGGGAAGTAGGGGAGGGAGGTGCTGTGATATTGTGATTTATAATAAGAAATATATATTTGGTCTTCAACCCTGTTTCTGGCACAGAGCTCTTAAAACTCTTAGAATTTCTTAAGAGATGAGAGCCATAAAGGTGTCTTTTGTTATGTTAATGAGGTGACTTGTGGACCCCACCTAAGGATGGGGCTGGTTGCCAGGAGTCTCAACCATGTGATTAGAAGGTTGGAACTTTCAGTCCCACCCTCAACCTCCAGGGTGATGAGAAGGGCTGGAGGTTGAACCAATCTTCAATGGCCAATGATTTAATTTATCAGACCTATGTAATGAAGCCTCCATAAAACCCCAAAAGGACGGGGTTTGGAGTGGAGGTGCTGGGAGAGTGCCATGCCCGACAGGCCATGGAAGCTCCATGCCCTTCCCACACACCTTGCAAGTAAAATGCTTCTGTGGGTTTTGTGAGCCACTCTGGCAAATTAGTCAAACCCAAGAGGGATTCTCCCATCTAGAGCCCGTGGGTCAGAAGCCCAGGTGACAACCTGGACTTGTGTGATTGGCGTCTGAATTAGGGGGGGCAGTCTTGTAGGACTGAACCCTCAACTTGTGGAATCTGACACCATGTCTGGGTACGTAGTGTCAGAATTGACTTGAATTATAGGACACTGAGCTGGTGTCTGAGAATTGCTTGGTGGTATGGGGAAATCCTCCCCTTAACACACATTGGAATTGGGATTAGAACCCTTTTAGGTGCTTTTTATGCTACCATGGGACTATTTTTCCTTCCCTCTATTAAAGAAGCCATTGGTAAATATTTACTAAATGGAAGTATCTCTATAAAATAATTCCAGACCTGACCCATAATGAGAAATATTACTGTACTTTTTTTCCCTTTTAACCAGGTACACATCCAAACCTAAAGAAAACTTGGTCTATGCCATGTTTCTCAAATGGCCCACATCCAGACAGCTGTTTCTTGGCCAACCCAAAGCTACTCTGGGGGCAACAGAGGTAAGAGGGGATCTTATCTTTATTGTTCCTTTAAATTGCTAACTAGTATATCCTGATGAAAACATAACTTTTAACTTCAAGGAGAGCCTTATATGTGCTCCTCTTATACCTCATAGGAATAATTTTAACGTTTGGCCAAAATTTTTGAAAATTTTCTTTTATTTCCCAGAAAACTAAACTTATAAAACAGCTGCATTATCTCCATGAATATCAGTGTAAAACAGATATTATCCTTCACAGTCATTCTATGTTGTTCACGTTCACTGCATGCATCCAAAATGATTCTTTTCATAAAACTGGAATCTAGATTCTTTCCTTGACATCCAACCCCAGAACACATAAAAAAATTTGGAGAAAGTGAAAGGTTATCTAACACTTGTAACCATCAGATCCGGCATTGAGTTTCTTTTGACATATTCTATAGCTTATTTTTAAGAAATTGTCCATTTCCTTGGATGTGAATTTTCCATATGCTTTTCCTTGTATCATCTTTCCATATTTCATTTCTAACACTGTGGTTGATCAGGCAGAAAAGAAGATGGAGTTTAATTCCAGCTTAGTGGCCTGGGTATGACATTATCTTTTTATTTTATCTAGGTTCTCTTTGGCCCCATTAATATTGTTACTTAAAAGTTCATTATTTTTTATTTTTTTGTGAGGAAGATCAGCCCTGAGCTAACATCCATGCCAATCCTCCTCTTTTTGCTGAGGAAGACCGGCTCTGAGCTAACATCTATTGCCAATCCTCCTCCTTTTTTTCCCCTTTTTCTCCCCAAGTCCCCAGTAGATAGTTGTATGTCATAGTTACACATCCTTCTAGTTGCTGTATGTGGGACACCGCCTCAGCATGCCTGGACAAGCGGTGCGTCGGTGCGTGCCTGGGATCCGAACCCGGGCCGCCAGTAGCAGAGCGTGGGCACCCAACCACTAAGCCACGGGGCCGGCCCCTCGTGGGTTTTGTTTTTGTGTTGCTCTACTTATAAGCAAAGTTTTTTGGTTCAAAATAACTGTAAACATGTAGAAAACTGCTTATTTAAATTCACTTAGGGCCAGCCCCGTGGCTTAGCGGTTAAGTGCGCGCGCTCCGCTACTGGCGGCCAGGGTTCGGGTCCCGGGCGCACACCGACGCACCGCTTCTCCGGCCATGCTGAGGCCATGTCCCACATATAGCAACTAGAAAGATGTGCAACTATGACATACAACTATCTACTGGGGCTTTGGGGGAAAAAAAAAAGGAGGAGGATTGGCAATAGATGTTAGCTCAGAGCCAGTCTTCCTCAGCAAAAAGAGGAGGATTAGCATGGATGTTAGCTCAGGGCTGATCTTCCTCACAAAAAAAAAAAAATTCACTTAGCATAGTACTAAGGATAGAAAACAATTACAGTAATAATTGATCACACTTGTGTTGTTGATTAGTGGTTGTTATTGGAAAATCTGGGAAGAGTGGCTGGCTGAGGGAGGGGAGCCTTTCTCCAAACATGCTGTGTAGGAACTGGGCAGGCCTAGTTGGGCAGACTAGTTCCAGAGTCGTTTCCCTACTCTGACACTCCATGCAACCTTTCCAATTCTTCCCCAACTCCTGCACACTTTTGAGAGTAATTTAGAAGCAAGAATACAAGAGCAAGACAGATGTATGATTCATTTGGATCAAGGGTTAAAACAGCTTGTGAACCACTAAATAAAAGTAAAAAATGAGTCTCCTGTGTATAGTGCTTTTTAAGAAATACCAACCATTCTTTCCCCAAAAATAGTAAGCGAGTGAGTCAAAGAGATACGTTTGGAGACATCTGTGTATATGTTTTTAATTTCAGGTTAAACTACTGGGACATGGAGAGCCACTTAACTGGATTCCTTGCAAGCAAAATGGCATGATGGTAGAATTGCCACGTCTAACCTTTAGTCAGATGCCCTGCAAGTGGGGCTGGACTCTAGCACTCACGAATGTGACCTAATCTGCAGCCGAGTGGTTCACGCTGCAGTCACAGCCAAGACCAGGAAATATCAGGTTTCTAGAATTGTAGCACAGGGAGAAAGCAAATGTAAAATTGGTCAGGAAAAATCAAGTAATTACTTAGGCAATTCAGCCCTTTTTCCCTCTTACTCCCTCAATTTTTTCTTTTCTTTTCTTTTTTGTGAGGAAGATCGGCCCTGAGCTAACATCTGCCAATCCTCCTCTTTTTGCTGAGGATGACTGGCCCTGGGCTAACATCCATGCCCATCTTCCTCCACTTTATATGGGACGCCGCCACAGCATGGCTTGACAAGTGGTGCGTCGGTGCGCGCCCGGGATCCAAACCGGCAAACCCTGGGCCGCCACAGCAGAGCACGTGCACTTAACCACTTGCGCCACCAGGCCGGCCCCCCCTCAATTTTTTCTTGAATTACCCCTGTGACTGTTCTAACTCTCTTGTGTGCTTTGCTGTCGAAGTCTTTTCACATTGAGCTTATTTCCACGTGTGATTCACAAGTGGAGGTTTTTGTTTTAGAGAAGCCAGGAGTTGGTGGTGTTAAGGACTGAATTGTGTCTCCAAATGCATATGTTGAAGCCCTCACCCCCAATATGACTGTATTTGGAGATAGGGCCTTTAAAGAGGTCATTAAGGTAAGTGTGGGACCCAAATCCAGTACGACTGGTGTCCTTATAAGAAGAGGAGACGCAAGGGATGTGAGCACAGAGGAAAGACCATGTGAGGACACAGTGAGAAGGTGGCCTTCTGGAGAGGAGAGAGGAGAGGAGGAGAGAGGAGAGGAAGAGAGGAGAGGAGGAGAGAGGAGAGGAGAGGAGGAGAGAGGAGAGGAGGAGAGAGGAGAGGAGGAGAGAGGAGAAGAGGAGAGAGGAGAGGAGAGGAGGAGAGAGGAGAGGAGGAGAGAGGAGAGGAGGAGAGAGGCCTCAAGAGAAACCACACCTGCCGACACCCTGCGCTTCCCACCTCCAGAACTGAGAGAAGACACATGACTGTTGTTTAAGCCCCCCAGTCTGGCCTTTTGTTATGGCAGCCCTAGCAGGCTAAGACAGGTGCTATATTTCCAATGCTTACAGTAATTGTCTTTTTATAAAAAAATTTTGTCTTTTTCCTTTTGGTAATAAAACTGATATATGTTCACTGTAGATATTTTAAAACACACAGAAACACTCAAAAGTAAAAATCACTGCTCAGACCACTGTTCACATTTTAGTGTATATTCTTCCAGCTGTTTTGGGGGAGGTGGGGTGTGGGGTTGGAGCTGTGGGCCTATTTTTGTAGATGGGCTAATTTGAAGTCCAGTTTAAATTAATAAATTTGCTTCTATTTGCCTTAGAGCAAATTGAAGTTGAAAACCTAGTTAAAATTTAGGAAGTCTATTCAGATCTCCCCTAAGAATGAAGCAAAATAATGAAGCAAAAATACACTGATTTTGGTGTAAATATAAAGAAATGCTGATTAAAGAACTCACTTCCCTCAACTAAAGATGCTCAATATGGCCAGACCTTTCTTTGAAGTGCCACAGGTCCAGTTTCCACATTAACCAAAAGCAGACATCTCACTGTTTCCAAAAAATGTTTCAAATAGAGAAATAAAACACTATTCATATTTATTTCCTAAAATCATGCTAAAGTTGAAAAATTAAAAAAAAATTACTCATGTTGAAGTTCCTACAACTACCAAAATTTTGAAACCATGCAAAATATTTACAAGAACAAAAACTTTAATAGTTCTAAATCCCAATTAACATTTTATTAGAGATCCAGTGTGGACAGATTTACATGATCCCACACACTAGATAAGAAAAAACAAAAAAGGGAAAAAAACCCAAACAAACCCAAATAAACAGTGATACAGGAATCTTATCATAAAAGTAGGGTCATCTGTTGGAAGAAAGTATTTTTGAGACTAAAGCCTGTCAACCACTTAAATTCTTACCCTTTCTTTACCTTTACAAATTGAGAATAAAGGGGAAAAATGGAAACATTTAAGCAACTTATAGTTAGATATAGGGTTTACTTAATGAGTAGCTATGAGGGGCCTAGATGACAAATACAGCTCGGCACTCAGAGGTGCTGATAAAATGCTTTGCTAATAACCGGACACTATATGAAAAAGTATGAGACCCCAAATTTAAATTTAAGATATTATCTTGCTTATATGTGAAATGTACTACAACTAAATCTCATAGCAAGGATTTAAAAATATTCCAGCAAATTCTTAGTATTATCTGTGGTATGGAGGGCAAGAATTATAGTAACGATAATTTAAAATCAGATTTCTCCTTACTTATTTCAAGTCAATAGTTTTTATCCTCCAACCAATTAGTCCTTTACCCAGAGTTATTAATAGGTATAAAATTGCCTTGTTTAAATTTCAGCAACTTTTGATTTTTCTTAATGACTAGAGAACAGTTGAAGGCAAACCAAACTAGATTATTAGTCTGAATAATCTAGACATTGATATCATTTTAAATATGGACATCACCTTTAATAAGATTCTATCTCATTTTCTTATGAATGCCATATTGGAGCCACACAATTACGCTAAAAGGTCAGGCTATCCAAATCAACAGGAATTAGGACAACAGAAAACAAGACAGATGTTTTGCCTTCTGTTCATTTCAATTTTGTAAGGAAGAGATGTGACTAGATAAAAATCTTCCTGCCTAACTTCAGAACTAGTAAATGAAATGCTCGTAGCAAATTTTTATATATACACAGCAACAAACACATTTACACAAGTTTGAAGGAAAAAAAGTAGAAGCTGTTTTCAGTAATCTCCGTTTAACCAACTCACCAGATGGACTGATGCGCTCCGTTTCCTTGGGGAAGCGTACTGACTGACGCCCAGGGCAGGCTGCAGGTTTTCAGTGAGTAGGTATCTGTCTGGCACACCCTTCACTTCAATTTCCACTTGCTGCAACGGAGGTTTACCCAGGGTGCACTGAGTGACTGCAGTAGGTTGAATAGTATTCCCCAAGACTTCACGTCCACTAGGAAGCTCAGAATGCGGTCTTACTTGGAAACAATGTCTTTGCAGATGTAAGTAGTGAGATAAGTACATAGTGGATGTGGGTGGTATATACTGGATGTGGGTGGGTCCTAAATGAGGGTATCCTTATCAGAGACAGAAGAGAACACGGACACAGAGAAGATGGCCAAGTGGAGCCAGAGGCAGAGGTTGGAGTTCTGCTGCTACAAGCCGGGGAACCCCTGGAGCCACCAGAAGCTGGAAGAGTCAGGGACGGATCGGAGGGATTCTTCCCTAGAGCCGTCACAGGGAGCGTGGCCACGGAGTCACCTTAATTTTGGACTTGTAAGCACCAGAATGGTGAGAGAATAAATTTCTGTTTTAAGCCACCCAGTCAGTGGTCATTTGTTAGGGCAGCTCCAGGAAGTGAATACAGTTACCAAACTGATGATGCCAGTCGAACTTTTGATCATGATTACAGAAGCTGATGACACGAGTGTGAAAAGTTGTAGTTTCTGTGAAAACCAAGTTGAGTACTTTGGAAAGACTAGATAAAAGTGTGTCGCTTTTTTTAAGGTATTGGTTAGCTAATTGTGGGCAAAACAGTTCTAAGAGATTGAGAGAAAATACAGTAAAAATCTACAAGCATTCTGTACCTCTGGTTCACAACTATGTCACGTAATGCACGTGCTGTGAACGAGAAAGGCAATTAGAGAAAGCCCACCTATACCAAAAAAGTAGAAAAGGCCTGGGTCCTACGTTAAATAACTGGCAAATGAAGAATATTTATATTTTAAGTTAAAATATTTCAGAATACATTTGTTATTTTTTTTGATACCCTGCTTTAAATGACTTTTTGGATTAACCAAACAACTAAGAGTTCCAGACAAGAGGGCTCCTACTGCACTATTAGAAGACAAATTTGTGATGTCTAAGGCCAATTAGCTTCACGTACATGTGGTTTTTACCTTGTCATCTCCTCAACTGCCACAACTCTACAGACGCAGATGATTCCAGGTGATAATTTTCAGCTGACCGGCGTTCTGTCTTACAAGGTCACACCTGTTCAGTCTCAGAATTTCCTTGGATGAAATCCTGGGTTAATATTGCTGGAAGAAAAGCATGCCCTATTACACACACATTCACTAATTTTCCAAAATGCAGTTTTTCCATCACTCTATTTGAAATAACATCACTATCTTCTGTCAAAAGAAGCATTTGCCCTCCTCCCCATCTTTACATCTGGGGTGTGTGTGTGTGCGTGTGTATGTGCGTGTGTGTGTGTGTTTAACATTCTAGACATAGACTCCTTAGCAGTTGGCTTCGGGCCTAGCCTGGCCTTAGAAGAGACGTCACAATTCATTTTCTACCTTCTACTATTTAGCTATATGTTATGCTGGAGGAACAGAAAATGATGTTACTGAAAATATTCTTATATTACTGAAAATATATCTAATATCCTGATGATACATAATGATTCATTTATTTCTGCCCTAATCACCTTTATAAATACAGAACTATAGATTTACTAGACACAAGGAATTATTTCTTTTCAGAAGAAAATGCTATTTATTTTTTTCTAAGGAAATTAAAAGAAAGCATCAATTACCAGTTAAAATGAAACTTGAAAACTAGCGTACTCTCCTAAAATAACAGCAAAAAATGCTATGAAACAAATAAATTAATGGTTGTAAAGTATTAACTCAACAAAACCATATTTTACTAAAATATTTTATTGCAATAAGATATTCACTGTGCTCAAAATCAATACAAAGTAAGTTATTAAAATTATTTACATACAAACGAATGAAACTATGTAATAATAGCTGTGAGTAAACGGTAACACAACTTCAGCCTCTAAATCAACATGTAACTGTCTAAGGATTGTTAACAATAGGAAAGAAAAAACTGGCTGATCGTGGTTGTTAAAATCACTGATTTCCATAAAAAGAAAAGTCCTCCATCAGGTATATTTAAGACAGATAATTTATTCCTTTGACGAGTAACTGGAGGAAAGTCCGATCCACTCCCGTAAACTGCAGTCCAGGGAACTTGACGATTAGTTAAATAGCGTATTTTCCAAACTTCACATCTATTTCCCAAACAGATTTTCACTCAGTATCAATGTCAAAGTATACGGCATTTCATATGATATAAAAAAAAAGTATCTACATTAGTTTTTAGTCAGTTTGGAAACCAATATCCATGGTGTAACAAATTATTAACAATTCTGATATGCACACTGTGTGCACTCAGATACGCCCACAAAAAGTAGTCTGTTGATGACTTTAAAAAAATATATTAAGATGCCAAATAAATCTATTTTATTATGAAATGAAGACTTTGATTAAGAATATATTCTTATTAGGCATTTCGGTAACAAATCATTACCCTACATACAGTTGATTTATTCAGTATATTTTTAAAAGTAAATGAATTCCACCGTAGTGTTTCCCGAAGGAAAAAAATCATTTCTCCAGTTGTTGAGGAGTACTAAAAGCTTCGTACACATTAGCAGCAAAGTCTTTTACTTGCTCCATCATCAACAGGTCCTGGCAAAGACAACAATAAACATTACTGTTTGTAAAAGGTATAGATAATTTGAATTCATTTCTGCAATCAAGCAACAAATTTAGCTCTAAGTTTTGATGCGTTAAGGCCGAGAAAACCATTTAATGAAAGTACTTTTTTCTTATAATAAATTCCAGGAGATATTTATCGTTTAGGTTCTTGTATGAGGGATGGTGAATATGCTAAGTATTCAAGTATGACTTTGAGAAGAAGCCAAAATAGTCTTCAAATGGATTTTTGTGTGTCATGTGCTAGATAAGTATCTGTTGAATAAATGATTATAATACTAGAGATACAAGTCTAAAGGGAGTTTTGCTGGAAGCTGACATGGTTGAGGTATATTACTTTCTAGATCTAATATAGGATATATGTAGTATGTCATATATTATATACACACACATACAAAAACCACACATATACACTTGAGAACAAGGATTCTTAAGGGATTTGTGAAAGTAAAGATAAGGAAAAAATTACATCTTTATTTTCATTAACCTTTAACTAAAATTTAGCACTTTTTTCAATTATGAATGTAGGCAACAAACTGTGATACTATTAGCAGACCCTGTGAATTTGTCTTAATAGAAATTAGACACTTACATATATGATAATTGTGGAAGTTATATGAACTGCCATCACATCTTGTTATTTAATACATGACAAAGAAGCAATACTGCCACATCATAAATTTGATTTTAAAACTATTTTGAAAACTGTCTAATTGGTTTTCCTTAAAACCTATGTATTTTACAATATGCATTTATAGACATTCTTCTGAGAAGGGGTCCATGGGCTTCACCAGACTGTGAAAGGATCCACGACACATAAGCAGTTAGGTGCCCCTGGGAGCGTCAGAGAACAGGAAGTGAACTCGTCCCTTGTGTTCACTTTTTTTTAAGTATCAGAAAACCCACGTGAACTTCAGGCAAGTCTTGATCTCAACAAATTCATGGTTAAATTCTCTGAAGACCACTTTGTACTTTAATTTATAGAGACTGTAGTTAAAAAAGTTGGTGGAAGTCTTCTCAATTAATGGTCTAGTATATAAATTTAATCTACATCCAGCCACACTAAAAACTTTATTAAACATCAGTATCAATGGTGTTTTTACTAGGTTGCAATCTTTTGTTTTCCTTATCAATGATACCAACTTTAATTAATGCAGCACATAAATGACTCAAGCACTACAGCTGGGTTGTTATTACGCTTCCTTGTGTTACCACTTGTCTGTAAGATGAACAGCCTATCATGAAGCCAGAGACTCTCATGCAAGTGGAAAAGGTAAAGTTACAGTTTAAATGCCAGAAGTTACAACTTTTATTCTCACACTGATACACATGTGGAAATTAAAATTTAATTAAAAATTTAAAACTAAGTTTTCTTTCTTTTTTTTTGTGAGGAAGATTAGCCCTCAGCTAACATCCGTTGCCAATCTTCCTCTTTTTGCTTAGGAAGATTGGCCCTGGGCTAATATCCGTGCCCATCTTCCTCTACTTTATATGGGACGCCACCACACATGGCTTGACAAGTGGTGCGTCGGTCCATGCCCGGGATCCGAACCTGCGAACCCCAGGCCACCGCAGCGGAGTGCGCACACTTAACTGCTGTGTCACCGGGCCGGCCCCTAAAACTAAGTGTTTTTAATTAAAAAAAATCTAGCTTAAATTAAGCTTGAAATTAAGTGAAATGAGATCAGTCTTATTCACTCTTCCTTCTGCAACATGAATGCCTGACGCTCATGGGTGAGGAGGACGACACAGAAGACTGAAGAGAACACTGAGGGAAATAAGCATGTGAGGGACAAGCTGACGACACTAAACAGAGAAAGGAAGAAACACAACCGCAGTCTCAGTGCTCTTCACGTTGCTGAGCAGAAAATCCAGAGAAGATCTTCTCACTTGTCTGAGACAAACGGCACTAAGACGACACCACCCCTCCGCTGAGGCTTTAGGGTCTCTTCTCACTACACATTATTGCAGTAGTTTGGAAGTGAAGCGTATTGCAAGTAATTTTTTCCCAAGTTTGCAAATGCCTCAGGAAAAAAAACTATGTGAATTCAAAGTTATCCTTTTAATAACATCAGTCTTAGTGCATTCTAAAATGCTGTCCTAAGAAGGAAGATGGAGTTATAGGTAGTCTAGTGAAATATTTACACCATCTACTGTCTATGCAGCTTTTAGTGAGCAGACTATTGGTGCACTATTAATAGTTATATTTATTATTAAAATGCTTTATTTCCCCACAAAAATTTTTTAGTTTTCCTCAAAACTTGAGAAACTGGATCACTGATCTGCTCAAGGCTCAATCTTCTAACTAGCACAGTTTAACGCAAAACATTACCTCTGTAAAGTCAACTGACCACTGGAATGTACCTGGACTAACATGCAGTCTAACAGGCGTGGGACTATAACATGCAGAAAGGTGCTCCCCACCTCATAAATGTGCCATTTACTCTCACGGGGCATTCTATCACACTGTACATGTGGTTTCAAGTTTTTGGTTTCTTTGAACAAATATCACAGAAGAGAAATGTAATTTTATGTTAGGCAAACAGGACCACAACCAAAAATACAATCTGTTTTTAAGAATACCCCCAAGCTTTCTTCTTACCTGAACAAAATGACTAGGCGTTTCACTGCAAACTGAATGGATCTGTCCATTTACTATTGGAATGATCTTAGCTAAGGGCAGGCTGACACTGGAGAGACTGGAAAATCATCACAGTAATAATTATTTTCTGAAATTATCTTAAAGGAATTTAACATTTTAATTATAAAAGTAATAAATGGTCATTGAAAAATACTTACAAAAATGTATTAATAAGAAAATACAAATCACACAATTCTACCACCTAGAAATAACTGTAATTATCATGGTTAATTTCTTCCAGTAATTTTTATACATATCTATGTTTTTGTGTTTTTTAACATACAACTATAACCTCCCAAGCAATACTGTTTTGCATTTTTATTCACATGTTATAGGCATTTTTCCACCTTATTACAAGTTCTTCCAAAGTTTTTGCCTGTTTTAATGATTATAGTAATCCATTCTCCAGCTGTGATAATTTACATCATCAGCTCCCTAGAGTTGGGCATTAAGTTTTTGCCTAATTTTCCTTAATATAAATAACTCTTTGTATTAATATGGAATTACTGGGTCAAAGGGTATGAATGTTTTTTAGGTATAAGATGTATATTGCCAAATGCCGTCTGCTTCTCCAGCAGTGTGTGAGAATGCCTTCTTTCTACGTCAAGCATTATCTTTTTCTTTAATCTCCGTATGTCTGGCTGCTAAACAGTAACACAGTTTTAGTCTGTATTTCTCTTAATCACTTGCGATGCTGAATGTTGTTTCCTCTCCTCCAGTGAACTGTACTATCAGCTTCCTCTCCTCCAGTGAACTGTACTATTATCCATCTGCCTGTGTAAGCAGGAAACCTGGGCATTATCCTTGGCACTTTCTTCTCCTGCCTATATCCAATCTCTCCACAATCCTGAATATTTCTTAAATGTGTCTACTTTTCCCCACTGGCAAACCTAGTCCAAGCTAAGCATTATTTCTTGTCTGAACTACAGCAATGACCTTCTAACTTGTAAGCGCTCAATAAACATGTGCTGGATGAATAAAGGAATAAATGTTATGTGTGATTATGTATGATATAATGACTGTTAAATGATGAAAATAATTTGTGTGTGGGTTATAGGCTTATTTATGACATTAAATATCATACTTCATAGATTTAAACCCGGAGCTACACTAGAAATTTCCTTTTAAATATCACGTAAATGCTGAAGCTACGGTGTCTAACCAGTATGCTATGCTGAGATCTGAGGGAATGCTTAAAAAGGAAAAAGGAAGTGGGGAGATTATGTATGTCTGAAGAAATCAGGCATTATTCTCCTTCATAGTACCTTTGTAGCATTTTTCAAAATCTGTCATGAATTTTGTTTACTTGTTGGATGTCTCTCTTTATATATTAGTGAATCCGTCTTCGACAGAAATTGAAGACCACCACCATATAAGGTCCGTGAGGTTAGGTACCACGTCTTCCTTACTCACTGTACTATCCTAGCACTTGGTAAAGGGCCTGGTTGGTGCACAGAGCGTGCTCAATACACACCTGTTGACTCGACTAGTAAAAGTTTTCATTCATCCACTGCTATGTCCCACCCCAACTTCCACTTTCCCAATCCCTTCTCCACAAAGCAATCAAAGTGACCCCATAATGTAAATCCCATCAAGTCCCTCTCCTGTCACTTCTCTAGGGGCTCCCCAGCACTCTCAAGCTGACAACCATAACCTGTATGTGCTGAATTGTCCAACTTCATCTCCCACCATTCTTTTCCTGTTTCCATCCACTTGGTCCTCCAGTCTTCAAAGTCTTTGCCCTGTGGCTTCTGCCCTGAATGTCAATCCCTCACTCCAGTCCAAGGCCGCATTTAATAGTTGCTTATCTTTTAGTTCTCAGTTCAAATTACTTTCTCAGGGAAACTCTGCTTGACTTTCCATGTTTCTTCAAATACTTCGATTGTATGTTCAATGTTCTTTTCCTTTATAACACTTATAGTTTGTACAATTATGTTTACCACCTGTTTCTCCTACTAGATTCTAAGACCCATAAGGACAGAGACCCAGCACACTGCCTGATACCTAGCAGGTGTTCAATAAACAGATGTTAGATGAACAGACAAATTGGCAATTTCTATCTGCTCTTGTGTGAATTATCTGCTTGTGTCTACGATCATATCTTTCTCTGAGTGTTTCTTTCCTTAACCAATGTGTCTATAATGCTATTAACCTCCTTGTATGACATACATAGTTTGCAAACATTCTTCCCAACATATGATTTGCATTTAATATTGATTATAAAGTTAATAAAACTTGTTTGATCTCTAAGTTTTAAATTTTAAAGTCAAACCTATTTTATTTATATAAAATTCTTTACTTTCATTCTTAGAAAGACTTGCTCCATCTTGAGATCAGACAAATATTCACCTGTTTTCTATCAGTTCATTTATGTTTTTATTGTTTAAAAACAGTACAGAAAGGCTCTAACATTATTATTTTACAATTAGTCATTGTAAAACTAAATATTTGTCTTATCATTTACTAAGTAATGTATCTCTTCCTCACTTTCATCATATACTAATATGCTGTATATTTTAGAGCCTGTTTCTGGATTTTATATCTTATTCCATTGATTTATCTATTCTTTTATGAGTAACATATTATTCTAATAACTGCACCTTATATGTTCTATACAGAAAGCACCTTCATTGCTCTACTTTTTCAATAATTTCTTGAATATTCTCAGCCCTTTATTCTTCCAGATCACCTTTACTATCAATTTTTCAGGTTCAAAAATAACCAGGCAACCACCCTCTAATTCCCAATGGGATTTTAATGGTACTTAGACAACATTTATAGATTAATTTTGGGAGGCTAACTTTACAATTTTTAGTTGATTATTTTGGGTTTCTAAGCATAAAATCATAACACCTTCATATTAACAATAACTTTTCCTCTCCTATTCCAAAACTGATATTTTCTGAAGATAAGAATTTAACTTAGAAAATCAACAGTCTACTAACAGTTTATTATATAGTAATAATACTTACTTATTAATAATTAATATTAACTTAATTACTTAATATTAATAACTAATTGTTAATAAGTAATAATACAACTACTGTTCAGTAAGTTGTCTATTTGCAAGATAAAATATATAAAAATTAATGGCGTCCCTGAACTTCATTCTCAAAACTGGTCTTTTCAACTAGCCTTACTGCATTGGTTAGAATAACAGAAGGATGATGAATAACTATGAAAAAAAATTATATAAATAGTGACCATCTTCATATTGTTTTTGAATTGAACAGAAATAATTCTAGTTTTTTTTCCATTAAGTACAATATTTGCCTTTTTAAAAAAAATTTTTGTTTACTGCAGTAACATTGGTTTATAACATTGTATAAATTTCAGGTGTACATCATTATACTTCTATTTCTGCATAGATTACATCATATTTACCACCCAAACACTAATTACAACCCATCACCACACACACGTGGCGAATTATCCCTTTCGCCCTTCTCCCTCCCCCCTTCCCCTCTGGTAACCACCAATCCAATCTCTGTCTCTATGTCTTTGTTTATTGTTGTTATTATCTACTACTTAATGAAGGAAATCATATGGTATTTGACCTTCTCCCTCTGACTTATTTCACTTTGCATAATACCCTCAATGTCCATCCATGTTGTCATAAATGCCTGGATTTCATCGTTTCTTATGGCTGAGTAGTATTCCATCGTGTATATATACCACAGCTTCTTTATCCATTCGTCCTTTGATGGGTACTTAGGTTGCTTCCAAGTCTTGGCTATTGTGAATAACGCTGCAATGAACACGGGGGTGCATGTATTTTTACACAATGGTGTTTTCAAGTTCTTTGGATAAATACCCAGCAGTGGAATAGCTGGATCATATGGTAGTTCTATCCTCGATTTTTTGAGGAATCTCCATACTGTCTTCCATAGTGGCTGCACTAGTTTGCACTCCCACCAGCAGTGTATGAGAGTTCCCTTCTCTCCACATCCTCTCCAACACTTGTTGTTTTCTGTCTTGTTAATTATAGCCGTTCTGATGGGCGTGAGGTGATATCTCACTGTAGTTTTGATTTGCATTTCCCTGATAGTTAATGATTTTGAACATCTTTTCATGTGTCTGTTGGCCATCTGTATATCTTCTTTGGAGAAATGTCTGTTCAGGTCTTTTGCCCATTTTTTAATTGGGTTGGTAGTTTTTTTGTTGTTGAGATGCATGAGTTCTTCATATATTTTGGAGATTAGCCCCTTATCAGATGTATGGTTTGCAAATATGTTCTCCCAATTGTTAGGTTGTCTTTTCGTTTTGTTGATGGTTTCCTTCGCTGTGCAGAAGCTTTTCCGTTTGATGTAGTCCCATTTGTTTATTTTTTCTATTGTTTCTCTTGCCCGGTCAGACATGGTGCTTGAAAATATGTTGCTAAGACTGATGTCGAAGAACTATGTTTTCTTCAAGAAGTTTCATAGTTTCAGGTCTTACATTCAAGTCTTTAATCCATTTGGAGTTAATTTTTGTGTATGGTGTAAGGTAAGGGTCTACTTTCATTTTTTTGCATGTGGCTATCCAGTTTTCCAAACACCATTTGTTGAAGAGACTTTCTTTTCTCCATTGTATGTTCTTGGCTCCTTTGTCAAAGATTAGCTGTCCATAGATGTGTGGGTTTATTTCCGGGCTTTCGATTCTATTCCATTGATCTGTGTGTCTGTTTTTGTGCCAGTACCATGTTGTTTTGGTTACTATAGTTTTGTAGTATATTTTGAAATCAGGGAGAGTGATACCTCCAGCTTTGTTCTTTTTTCTCAGGATTCCTTTAGCTATTTGGGGTCTTTTGTTGTTCCATATAAATTTTAGGATTCTTTGTTCTATTTCTGTGAAAAATATTGTTGGAACTTTGATAGGGATTGCACTGAATCTATAGATTGCTTTAGGAAGTATGGACATCTTAACTATGTTAACTCTTCCAATCCAAGAGCATGGAATATCTTTCCATTTCTTTGTGTCTTCTTCAATTTCTTTCAGCAATGTTTTATAGTTTTCGATGTACAGATCTTTCACCTCTTTGGTTAAGTTTATTCCTAGGTATTTTATTCTTTTTGTTGTAATTGTAAATGGGATTGTCTTCTTAATTTCTCTTTCTGCTACTTAGTTGTTAGTGTATAGAAATGCAACTGATTTTTGTATGTTGAATTTGTATCCTGCAACTTTACCGTATTTGTTTATTACTTCTAACAGTTTTCTGGTGGATTCTTTAGGGTTTTCTATATATAAAATCATGCATCTGCAAATATGACAGTTTCACCTTTCCTTTCCAATTTGGATCACCTTTATTTCTTTTTCTTGCCTGATTGCTCTGGCTAGGACTTCCAGTACTATGTTAAATAGGAGTGGTGACAGTGGGCATCCTTGTCTGGTTTCTGTTCTTAGAGGGATAGCTTTCAGTTTTTCACCATTGAGGATGATATTAGCTGTGGGTTTCTCATATATGGTCTTTATTATGTTGAGGTACTTTCCTTCTATCCCCATTTTATTCAGAGTTTTTATCCTAAACGGATGCTGTATCTTGTCAAATGTTTTCTCTGCATCTATTGAGATGATCATGTGATTTTTATTCTTCATTTTATTAATGTGGTGTATTACGTTGATTGATTTGCGAATGTTGAACCATCCCTGCATACCTGGAATAAATCCCACTTGATCATGGTGTATAATCTTTTTAACGTATTGTTGTATGCGATTTGCTAGTATTTTGTTGAGGATTTTCGCATCGATGTTCATCAGTGATATTGGCCTGTAATTTTCTTTTTTTGTGTTGTCCTTGTCTGGTTTTGGTATCAGGGTAATGTCAGCTTCGTAGAATGAGTTAGGGAGCTTCCCCCCCTCCTCAATTTTTTGGAAGAGTTTGAGAAGGAGAGGTATTAAGTCTTCTTTGAATGTTTGGTAGAATTCACCAGGGAAGCCGTCTGGTCCTGGACTTTTATTTTTGGGGAGGTTTTTGATTACTGTTTCAATCTCCTTACTGGTGATTGGTCTATTCAAATTCTCTACTTCTTCTTGATCCCGTTTTGGAAGGTTGTATGATTCTAAGAATTTATCCATCTCTTCCAGATTGTCGAATTGGTTGGCATATAGCTTTTCATAGTATTCTCTTATAATCTTTTGTATTTCTGAGGTGTCTGTTGTAATTTCTCCTCTTTCATTTCTGATTTTACTTATTTGTACCTTCTCTCTTTTTTTCTTGGTGAGTCAAGCTAAAGGTTTGTCAATTTTGTTTATCTTTTCAAAGAACCAGCTCTTGGTTTTATTAATTTTTTCTATTGTTTTTTTAGTCTCTATTTCATTTATTTCTGCTCTGATTTTTATTATTTCCCTTCTTCTACTGATTTTGGGCTTTGTTTGTTCTTCTCTTTCCAGTTCCTTTAGGTGTATTGTTAGATTGTTTATTTGAGGTTTTTCTTGTTGGTTGAGATAGGCCTGTACTGCTATAAACTTCCCTCTTAGAACCACTTTTGCTGTATCCCATAAATTCTGGCATGTTGTATTTTCATTTTCATTTGTCTTCAGGTATTTTTTGATTTCTTCTTTGATTTCTTCATTGACTCAGTCGTCGTTCAGTACCATTTTGTTTAATCTCCACGTATTTGTGGCTTTTCTCATTTTCTTCCTATAGTTGATTTGCAGTTTCATACCGTTGTGGTCAGAAAAGATGCTTGGTATTATTTCAATCTTCTTAAATTTATGGAGACTTGTTTTGTGGCCTAACATGTGATCAATCCTGGAGAATGTTCCATGTGCACTTGAAAAGAACGTGTATTCTTCGGCTTTTGGATGGAATGCTCTGTATATATCTACTAGGTCCATCTGTTCTAGTGTGTCGTTTAAGGCCAATGTTTCCTTATTGATCTTCTGTTTGGATGATCTATCCGTTGGTGCAAGTGGAGTGTTAAAGTCCCCTACTATTATTGTGTTACTGTCTATTTTTCTTTTTATGTCTGTTAATAATTGCTTTATATATTTAGATGCACCTACATTGGGTGCATAGATATTTACAAGTGTTATATCCTCTTGTTGGATTGTTCCCTTGATCATTATGTAATGCCCTTCTTTGTCTCTTTTTACAGTTTTTGTTTTAAAGTCTATTTTGTCTGATATGAGTACTGCTACCCCAGCTTTCTTTTCATTGCCGTTTGCGTGGAGTATCTTTTTCCATCCCTTCACTTTCAGTTTGTGAGTGTCTTTAGGTCTGAAGTGTGTCTCTTGTATGCAGCATATATATGGGTCTTGTTGTTTTATCCAATCAGCCACCCTACGCCTTTTAATTGGAGCATTTAGTCCATTGATGTTTAAAGTAGCTATTGATAAGTATGAACTTACTGCTATTTTTTAACTTTTTTTTCTCAGTGTTTTAGTAGTCCTTCTCTGTTCCTTTCTTCTTCTATACAGAATTGATGGTCACTTTAGTTTGACCTCTGACTGAAAGCTCTACTCTTTAACTCCCCTCCTGCCTCCTTTTATGTTTTTGATATCACATCTAACCTCTTTTTTGTGCATTTGTATCCATTACCCTCTTATCATGGAAATAGATAATTTTTCCTATTTGTGGTCTTCTCTTTTCCCCTTAAATCAGTCCCTTTAACATTTCTTGTAGCACTGGTTTCTTGGTGACAAACTCCTTTAATTTTTGCTTGTCTGGGAAATTTTTGATCTCTCCTTCCATTTTGAACGATAACCTTGCTGGGTAGAGTATTCTTGGCTGTAAGTTTTTTCCTTTTAGCACTTCAAATATATCGTGCCACTCTCTTCTAGCCTGTAAGGTTTCTGCTGAGAAGTCAGCTGATAGCCTTATGGGGTTTCCTTTGTATGTAACTTGACATTCTCTTGTGGCTTTTAGGATTCTCTCTTTATCTTTAATTCTGGATATTTTGATTATGATGTGTCTTGGTGTGGACCTCTTTGGGTTTATCTTATTTGGGGCTCTCTGTGCTTCCTGTACCTGGATGTCTGTTTCTTTCCTTAGGTTAGGGAAGTTTTCATCTATTATTTCTTGAAATAGATTCTCTGCCCCTTTGTCTCGCTCTTCTCCTTCCGGGACACCTATAACACGGATGTTAGTGCGCTTGACGTTGTCCCAGAGGTCCCTTAGACTGTCCTCACTTTTTATAATTCTTTTCTCTTTTACCTTTCAGCTTGGGTAATTTCTTCTGGTCTTTCGTCCAGCTCGCAGATCTGTTCTTCTGTATCCTGTACTCTGCTTTTGAGTCCCTCTAGTGAATTTTTCATTTCCAGTATCGTATTCTTCATTTCTGATTGGTTCTTTTTTATATCTTCCATTTCTTTGTTGACATTCTCACTGAGTTCATCTATTCTTCTCCTCAGATCAGTGAGCATCCTTAACACTCTTAGTTTGAACTCTCTGTCAGGTAGGTTGCTCATTTCTGTTTCACTTAGTTCCTTTTCTGGGGTTTTGTCCTGTTCTCTTACTTGGAATGTATTCCTTTGCCTCCTCATTTTGCCTCTTTCCCTGTGCTTGTGTCTATGTATTAGGTAGGTCAGCTACGTCTCCTGCTCTTGGATAGGTGACCTTATGTAAGTGATGGCTTAGGGGGCCTGCAGTGTGCTTCCCTCAGTTCTCAATGTTCCAGGGGTGACCCCTATGTGGGCTACGTGTATCCTTCTGTTGTGGCCTGTTTGCTCTCCCTGTAGGCGCCCAGGGAGGCCGCGTTATGCTCCTGGTCAGCTGTTGTAATGCTCCACTGTTTGTAGTTGTTATGGGTCCCTCAGTCTCTTTATCAGGTGTGGGGAGCCCCAGCACAGTTGGCTGCAAGTTCTAATACCACATTTGTGTTGCAGTATTTCTTTTAAGTGAGTAGACCCCCAGCATGGCAGGTTTTTAGGCTCAGGGCCTTACAATTGCTATAAGCCTCCAGCCTTCAGGTCTCTTGTCAGCTCTCTGAGGATTGCAGCTGGGTGGGGCTGGCCTCAGGCACGGGAGCACCCATTTGTTTCAGGCTTTGGAAGGTGGGGCAAACCCCCACGTGTGTCTTTGAGAAGCACAAGTCTTCTGCAGCTGACAAGCCCTGCCGCCCACAGGTCCACACACACAGTCAACACAGTCCTGCCCCGTGTGCACGCCCCGACCTCCCCAAGCAGACCCAGTCTCTCCACGGTGGGAGCCCCACACACTCCACCATCGCCCCACACTCTCCACCCGCTCCTTGTGCATGCCCTGCCCCACTGAAGTGGGCTCAGTCACCAGGCTGCAGAGAATCCAGTCACCAATCTATGCAGGCACACAAGTTGCCTGAGGGCTTGTTGTTGGGTGGGGCCAGTCTCTAGGGTGGGCTGCCTGCCCTGGCTGAGCTGGATTAAATTAGTTCTCTAGCGGGTGGGGCAGACCCTGGGCTAGCAGGCCCCAGGGAGAACTCCAATGGCGTCTGTGTCAGCACGCCCACACCAGGCCACAACAATGGCCGCCGCCAATGTCCCAGTCCCTGGAGAGGTCTCACCCCTCACCGAGATGCACTCAGGGCCTATCAGGTGAGTCTCTTTTCACCAAAGCACTGTGCACCTTTCTTTCTGGTGATTTTAGGTTGCTTTCTGAAACGGGTGAGTTTGCGCGTGGGCCCTTTAAGAGCCGGTTTTAATTTCTTTTTGAACCAGCTTTTCTGGGGGTACTCCCCAAAGTTTTGGTAGCAGGCAAAGTCAGATATTATGCCACTCGTCTCGATTGTGCTGGGTCCACAAAATGCCCACAGTGGGAGCACTCCCCGGCTCAGGGCCCCACTCCTCCAGGGAGGGCTGCGGACCTGTGGGCTGCTCCCGGGCGGCCGTGAAATATTTGCTTTTGATTCAAATATTCTTTATTATATAAAAAAGTATTTTTTATTTCTAGAAGAGGTTTTTTTTTTTTTTTTTTTTTTGCTGAGGAAGATTAGCTCTGAGCTAACATCTGTGCCAATCTTCCTCTATTCTGCATGTGGGTCGCTGCCACAGCATGGTTGACGAGTGATGTAGATCTGCACCCAGGATCTGAACCCGCGAATCTGGCCTGCCAAAGCAGAGTGTGCCGAACTTAACCACTATGCCATGGGGCCGGCCTCTAGAAGGGGTTCTGTCAATAACAAATGTTAAGTTTTATTGAATTCTTTTTCAGCAACACTGAAGATGATGTTTGCGTTTTGTCCTATTAACTTATTAATGTTATGGATTACTGTAACAGTTTTCTTAATAGTTTAACCTTCCTTGCATTCTTAAAATGAACCCTAATTCGTCACAGTGTTAGAGAAAAATTAAAAATCCCAGGCTCTGATGTGAGGTTGAAGTGACTGAACATCTGGCTTTACTACTTGCAGTTGCTTGACCTCAGGTTATTTGATTTTTCTCTGTCTTAGTGTCCTCATCTGTAAAAAGTAAAATTCTAGTACTTACTTCCTAGAGTTGTTTTCAGAATTCAATGAGATAATGTTCTGAAAAATACCCATCATCATACTTGCACATGGAAGAAGGAAGTATTGGTTGCTATTACTGTTGCTACAGATTTCTGCATTTCATTTGCTTATATTTTATTTAGGACTCTTACATCTGTAGCCATACTTCAAGTCTGTACAGTTTTCCTTTTAAGTTGCATCCTTTATCCATTATATTTTCTATTGGGTTATTACTAGTGATAGGAAACCTTTTGATTTTTAAATACTTATTATACATATATTAATATATATACATATATGCATATGTTATATATAGTATATACATAAATATAACATATAATACACACCTATATATATAATTTGAGCTTTTATTAGTTTGCATCACTTTTCAGTTGATTCTCTTGAAGGTTCTGGATTATTAATTGTAGTATACATAATTAATGATATTTTGTCTCTTTGCTAATACTTAAAAATCTTTTTTCTTGACTTATTGTGATGGCTAGAACTTCCACAACATGTTAAACTATAGGAATGACAATAGGCATAATGGGAATGTTTCTAGTATTGAACCATGGATCATGAAGTTGGTTATCGACATGAAAGGGAACAACTTAGATAGGAAATATCTACCGAGTACCTAGTGTGTGTAATGGAATATGAAAGGGCATAAGATAGTCTCTGACTTTGGGAGGAGGCTTAAAATATAACTGAGGAATAAGACTCTAGTTCATGGTGAAACACGTAAGTTGTACACGGAAGTATAGATAGTAAGTACTACAGGAGCTCAGAGAAGGAAGACTGTCAATGGTTGATGTGGTTGCAAAGGAATTTTTATAATTCTTCAGTGTATAAGATCAAGTATTTGTTCTATGTTAAAGCAACTATTACAACTCTTAGCACCACTCAGGAAATAACTAATACCTTGGTAGGTAGAGATTACAGTGAAATTTTATTAATTGGAGTGCTTTGATTTAGGGAGCATACAGGGGCTAAAATTTATTTTTGTATAATTTAGAGAATTACTTAAAAAGATTTTAGGATGATATTTAAGTTGCTTCAGAAAATAAATTTTATGGCTCTAAGCATTCCAAATCCTCAATGTTAATTACAAATTATTATTTTTTTGTACAATAAAGAAGGGTCCCAGAGAATTGAGCAAATAATCTCTTGCCCCATGTATTTAAGAATTAAGCTGGATATTGTACACACATACTGCATATCAGTTACTGTTTCCTCTTATTGTTTTAAATTTTTTTATTTTATTGAGGTCGTATTGGCTTATAATATGTGTAAATTTCAGGAGTACATTATTATATTTCAGTTTCTGTATAGACTGTATCATGTTCACCACCAATAGTCTAGTTTTTATCTGTCACCATACATCTGTTTCCCCTTATTTTAATGGATGAGTTTATAGTCAGTTAACATTGATTCTGGTACCTATTCTTTTCTGAGTTTAATATAAAAACTGCGAAACAGAAGTTATTAAAGAGTGTAAATTCTAACAGGCGAGCCAGGGTTCTCATGTTGAGATGACAAGGATATAAAACCATAAGATACTTTTTGGCAGCATGAATCCATGACTTAGTAATAGTTATGATTAAAATTACTAACAATTGCACTAACTAAATATTCCCAATCCTACTTTAAGGGCTGAAAATGAAATATTTACGTAGGTGTAGAACTAGGAGATCATTCATCAAATGGAAATACACAACAAGAATGCCTGGCTATTATAATGACTGAAGTGTTGAATTAGGTGCTACAGGCCAGTGAAGGCTTGAGGTACTGGAGTAATCACAGAGAACACATTGAAACTTAAATACATTTTCAGTTTTGTATTCTAAAGAGTTAAAAAGAAAGAGCCCGATACTTGGAATTTGGCCTACACAAAGGTGGTTTCACGACTTACGTACTTCTATACAGTGGCAAAATTTTTGGAAGAAATCAAAGTTTGCATATTGAATCCAGAAGGAACTTTTAATAATGAAAAAGTCATTGGCTTAACAGAGTGTAATTTGTTGAAAAATGAGCGTTCAAATTTATCCTTTATGATTTTTTTGTTACCTGGAACAAACAATCAACACATCCAAAGCACTACTCTATCAGGGCATCCATCAGACTGGCAACACTCTTGTCGCCGTACCTGTTCACGGAGTCGCCGCGCTGCAGGTCCTGCTCAGTGGGTCGGAAGAACTCAGACATGTTGTCCAGCAGTCCACTGAAACCTCGGCTTAAGCAGGTATTCAAAACGGCGCTGAAATCCGGACTACACAAAACAAGGGGGGTGAGCTACCTTTTAGATGCTCCACGGAAAAGGAAATAAACTCAGTCACTTTGTGGTTGCCATTGGCAGCCACCAGCATTTCTGGTCACGATCCAGTTTTTACAGCCTAAAACACTACAGAAACATATGAAGGAGGCAACCTTTCCAAATTAAGCATAAAAACTGAGCTTATCATTTAGCACAACACAGTGAGAATATTCATCCATTCCGCTAGATTTTCTTACGTCAGTCAGCACTTTGTACAACATACTTTTAAAAATATCAATAATCGTATTACTTCTCTTGATGAAACTCTTGAAGAGGAACCCTCTTCAAGTCACAGATTACTGGTTTGCTTTACATACTCTGCCATGAAATCCTAGTGAAACAGACAATTTTCTTATCATGTTCAGGTGAGGACCTGGATACTTGAGGGATGAAGGAATTTGTCCAAAGGTATATAAGTAGTAAATGGGGGAACTAGCATTTGAACCCAGGCCCTTTTGACCTTAAAGTTCAAGCTCTTCTCATCATACCATGTTAGTACCTCACAAAAACTCTTTGATATAAAGAACAATATATGTGTGCTATGAAAAGTTAGAACATGCCTAGTTGAACAGATTAGTTCTATCTTGGATATGTAGAAATCTCAATCCAGACCAACTCATGGGAGTGGAGGGCTAGTGCTATAAATTTGGGAATTATTAGCATACAGACAGTAGTTAAAGCAATCGGGGAATATAAAACTGCTTGGGGCAGTTGAGGATGAAATAAGAAAAAGCATCTGGGAAACACTAACATTTAAAGGAAATACAGACATAGAGGAACCTAAGAAGAAATGATCTGAGAATGGGGGAAAAAATTGGGAGATTACGTCTCCCATAACATCTTCCACTGTCATGGAAGCCATATGAGAAAAGAATTTCAAGAAAGCCTTGATCAACAGTGCCAATTATCAGAGAAAGGCCGAGTAAGATGAATATTACAAGTTGACTGAATCTGGCAAAAGATCACTGATGACCTTTTCTAGAGCTTCATGGAGTGATTTGCTGGAAACCTGAATAAGAAAAAATGTGGAGATTGCTACTGTAGAAAGTCAAGAGACTAGAACTTGAGGAATTCAGAGAGTAGATTCAGTGGCCAAGTTAACTTAAAAATTTGCTCATTTAAGATCATGAAAAAATATTATAAGCAGAAGATATAACTCCTCAGAAAACAGAACTAGAGAATATGGTCTTAAATGAAAAGAAACTTTGATATTTTAATCACTTAAGATAAAATGGGTAGGACTGATATTACCACTCAGATTTTACAATGATAAAACTACCTCAAAGAGTTTAAGTGGCTCAACTAAGGTTGAACAGCTAATAAACAGGAGAGCCATCCTTGAATCTAGGTCTTCTGGTCTAATGCAGTCTGGTGCTTTTTCCATTTTTAACATGCTGGTTCTTTTCTGGGTGGTTTAAAATAGTAATACCAATTTAGGGAAGGGAAGATGTAAAAATTTTACCACTCAAAGTTTTAGGAACATTATAGTCTATTTTGAAAAGGTTACGGGGAGTAGTTCTTAAAATTGAGTGTGTGTGTGTGTACACACATTAGCATGTGTGCACATGTACGTATACATGAGGATCAGCAGTAGGTGGCCAGCTCTGGCTTGAAAGAGCATCTTTTCTCAACTCCTCAAGTCAGCACTGAGTGACTTCAAGTTGGCAGTCAGAACTGCTGCAGCTACAATGTCAGTTTCTGTTTTTTTTTTTTTAACAAGGAACATTTACTAGTATACACGAGGTATACCAGAATCACTCTTGAAAGCTTTTTTTCAAAATGTAAATGCTAACTATAGTCTAGTCCCTCAACTAGTACATCAGAATCTCTAGGCTAGGGAAGTAGGTGGGCAAGTCATGGGTATCTTGAAAAAAGTCTCTGCTTCCCTCCCCACCCTAATAAGAGAAACACTAGTTTAGGTAGGAAATCCTACCTAAAGGTAGAGGAACAGATTCCAAATTTAATTTTAACAAATTATTATGTTGAATAAGTAGTTCAGGAAAACTAAAAAATGGTCATAAGTACATTCAAAATAGAAACACATGTTTTCTGTTACATGCAGTATACATACCTTTCCAACATGTCTCTAGTTTCATTGAGTAGTTTAATAGTGGTGACATCTCTAGGAGAGAGCCCAGAGGCCTGTGAAATGAAAAGGCCATACTTCAGGGTTTCAAACATTAGCACAGGGTTATGTGAAACTAATCATATTAATAAACTCAAGAGTTCAGGAAATCTAAAAGTCTTTTTTCTATCAACAATCAAAAAATGTTAAATTCAAAAAAACTCTAAATGTTCACATGTAAGTAGTATTTAAAACATTAGTTAGAATAAAAGTATACTTTGTGAGACCTTTGTTTACCTGGCCGCTCTTGGACACATTTCTAGAATATATTTACAACGAAAAAAACAGTCTTTGAGGTTGCAGAGGCCTGGGATTTTTTTTTTTTTTCTTTTATTGGTAAGACGTTTTATCAAGATATGTATGTGTCTTTTTAAAATCAATCTAGTCTAGTCTGGGGCTCTGTGTGTCCTTTCAACCTGAAGTTTCAGGTTTTAATTCAGTTCAGGTAAGATTTAGTCCATTATTCCTCTCTTCACCTCATCATTCATTCTCTTTGATTTGTTTTCTTTTTTAGTTCCACTGTTGAATTTTAGAATTTGGAAATTGTTCTAACCTTCCAGAAGGCTTTTTAATACTTGTATTGCATCTCCTTGAGGTTCTAATTTGCAAGTAAGTTTTCTCCTGTTTCTTTCACGAATTCTGTCCCATCTGTTCTGCTTGTTCGGTTTAGCCTCCATCCTCCAGGTCACAGGGTTCCCTTAAATGGGTACCACTTTTTCTTGGCCTACTCATGCATGTCGGGTCTCTCAGCACTCAACAGGTCTATTTTTGGGGTCTCTAGGGGAGGGGAAATCCTGTGGACAATGAAGAACATGGCAGTCTTTATTCTAATGAGGCCTCCCTGCTGAGATATGGCCTAGGGCCTCTCCAGGCTAAGGCTTCTCCAGTTTTCAAGTGAGAGACATTCTTCTCTCAAAGCAAAGAATGGGTGCAGTCTACTTACATATGAAAAAAACCAAACATTATTTTAAAATGACATATGTAATCTGCAATCTCTGGCATTTTTATTATTCTTAATCAATGAATAACTTAAATCACAGCTGCCCAGGACACACCAGTGTGTAGCAACACCATGGCTGACAATTGTTAGATTAGGCCTTGTTTCTCAACTGGATGACTACAACTTCTGTCAGTCCATTTTGATACTGCCATCACTGATTTATTTTAAAAAGCAAATGCCCTTGTGGCACTAGCCTGATTAAAATTATCCTTCTTTGTCCATAAACTGAAGTTCAGACTCTTTACCTTGGCATACAAACCTCTTCACGACTTTGCCTCAACTATCAGCTCTGTCTTCTGCTACCTCATCTCATACAATTATGCTCTAGCCACATGAACTGAATTTGTCTCCTGAGTTCCCCAAGTGTAATGAACAGGTCTTACTCATTTTACATTCCAATCACAGTGTCTGTCACATAATACTCAATAAAAATTGGCTGAATATCTAAAATTATAAATGTTTCTAACTAGAAATCAGTCATATTTGCAGTCTGTTTTCTAAATTAATGAGGTTTTATTTAAATTATTGAAATATATGTCTTTAAATTGCTTACCTTTCAAGAGACTCAGAAATCTAAATTTCAAGAGATAGTAAAAAAAAATTTCAGAATATAGAGTAACTGGTTTGGCTAAATGGCTATGAATTAAGCACCTGAACTGCTAATGGTGTTTCTTCATCTGGCATCATATAATGGCATAATAAAGATCTGGATCCATCTTTATTAATCCAAGAAGAAGATTTATGCTGCTCAACGAGATTTCTGATTTCTTTTAGTTTTTGCTCCAAGTCCAAAAGGGACAAAGAATGTTTAAGAGAAACACTAGAAACAGAGAAAAGAGAATTGGGATAAACTGAAACTGTACAACACATCCTATACACACTCGAAACTGTACAACACATCCTATACACACTCTTTTCCTAACAGGTTACTATCTGAGATTCTGTTTCATCCAGTCAAACCTGAAACTGCTGACCGTGAAATCACTCGAGTTGATTAAGAAACCAGCCATCAGTTAAGGGCATTATTACAGAGCCAACAAAAATCTTGCTGCAGATTTCACAAGAAAATTCCCACTGTAATGATAGATATTACTACTATAAACAGGAGAAAAAAGCCTCAGATGCAGATTTTACAGTAGGTCTTTTATCTCATGACCCAAATATTTCTGGTTTGTTTGGAAATCAATCAACAGACAATGAAGCATCAAAACTTTTCCCTTAGTACCAAAAGGTTGACACCGATGAAGAAAATGGAATCCACACGGCAATACCCCAGGGCTGTGTCTGTGTCAGCTTACAAAGAATTTCACACACCACCATTTGTCACGCCACCAGCTTCAGTAGAACAATTCCAGTTTTTCTTTTATCCATCAGGATCAGAAAGTCAGAAAAACCAAATCAAAATGCCTCACCTTCCTAAAATCTTCCGCACAGCTTGTTTAATGACAGTGATCAATTCTGTCAGGCCTGTTACAGGAGAAACAAACATAACAGGCTTGCTCACTTCTTAAATTCCTCAATAATACACATGAATGAGTTAAAATTAGTTTATAGGTCACAAATAAAATCCTACCATCTCCCAGGAGGTGTTGAATACTTGATAAATACTGCTGCTGGACATCCGGGGGAGCAAGAACTGTCTGTACAAAATAGAAATAAGGTTAAATTACCTAATACTATTAGTAAATAAATAATATTTCAATGTAACTTGAACTGAGATTTCAGGACCTAGAGTGATAGGAAAAATAATATTCTTTTTTCTAAAAACTGTTTTATTGAGGTCACACTGGTTCATAACACTGTAAATTACAGGTGTACATCATTATATTTTGGCTTCTGTATAGACTGCATCGTGTTCACTACCAAAGTCTAGTTTCTATCTGTCATCATACAAAAAATAATATTCTTCAATATAGCAAAAAGTCTAGTTTCAAAATAGGAAAAATAATAATGGTAAAATTTTATAATCACATGAAATATAAAGAAATTTATTTTATAGAAATTATCAGGATAAGTAATATTCTGTTAAATTTCGAACCTCTCGAAAGAAAGGGCACCATCTAAGTCTATTAAACTTACGGTGCCATTTTTGCCAACTGCTGCATTATCCAGGTAAATATATCCACCAATTATGTTTAACTGGACTCGCAAAAGAACCACCAGCATACAAGTACTGTATACAGCTACGATACTTCTTGTGAAACCTGCACGGAGAAAAGAAAACCACTTGGTACTGTTGTTAAAACACAGACAAATAAGTAAAATCACGAACCATCCCTATGGTTATTTTTTCATAAGATGACTTTAAAAATACATTTGTAACTGTTTCAAGTACAAAAATATACCAATTCAAAATATTTCAGTCTATCTCCTTATAACTTGTTTAATGTAAATTAGGTATGATCTCTTGATTGAAACAATAACCAATAATAACGAGGACGAATATATTGAGTGAAGGGTTATATATTATTAGCTCAGAAAGGAAAACAAGAAAGGACTGGGAAGTACTCCCAGTTGCAGCCTCAGAATTCGGAGCTGTCCAGGAGCTGGTTCAGAGCGAGAGAAGAGGGCGGAGCATGGACAAACTCCAGCCTTCACTGGCAGGTAAAGGAGGATGAGCCCATTAAAGGGCTGGAGGCAGATACAAAAAGATAGGGGACACCTGGAGACTAGGCATCACAGCAATCTAGGACAGAGTGTTCAAAAGAGAGGAGACAGCAAAGGTGTTGACTGCTGCCAAGAGGTCTAGCAGGAGGAAAACGTCCAGTGGATTTAGCAACACAGAAGTCACTACTGATGTTTGCGAGATCTGCTCGGGTGGAGGCATAGGAGTGGAAGCCAGTCTGTCAAAGAGTGAGTGGGAGTGAAGAAAAGGGAATGCAGAAATCTTTGGTATTGAGTAAGGGGCGTAAGAAAGTACAATAGCTGAAAGGAAGTACAGGGTGCTACAAAGGTTTAATTTACTTTCAAATAGGCAAAGCTTAAGCATGATTCAGTTGATAAGGATTAGGTGAATGGATGGGAAAATGTAGGAATAATTGATAGTATGAAGTTCTGAGACATGGGTGCGTGTAAATGTATATATATACGCACACACACATAGATACACCCCAGGGCAGCTCTTCGTTTCAAATTTTTATCACTAATGAAAGTTTGCACACAATATCAAAGTAAAGTTACTATCTGGGTTTGAGTAAAAACTTCCCTTGAAGTATAATATTGCAGATATCAGTCCCTAATATAGGCACATGTAGTCTAGGACAGATTTACATATTATCATAACAATAATAATACCACCACAACCACTAATATTTACTGAGCACTTTCTATGACTAGACATTGATCTACTTGCTATAGGAGAACTATTTAATCCTGACAACTCTATGAGGTAAAGAAAAGTCATTCATACAATAGAGTACAAAAATTTCCCTTTATAAATATTTTAAGGATGTGCTGTGACACAAATTATGTAGGCTTACTTATTATCTTCAGATCCTCCCATATTTCTAGCTTGTTTGAAGGCCTAAAGAAAAAAATCAGAAAATATGAAAATAACAACCAGGTAACATAACAGAAAACTATGAACTTTATACCTCTATATTTAATTATATTATATTACAGGATAACTGCCAAAAACAAAGCCCACAAAATATAGTAAAAAACAACTGCAATTTCAGTAACCAATGATAATAGCGATTTTCACTAGTACATTGGTAGATCATTCCAGTCTTTTTCCTCCTTCAGAGCATATGCATATATGTATTATAAAATCATACAGAAAAAGCAGGAAAAATGTTTCTTTCTTTCCCTCATTTACCTTTTTAAAAATAATGAAGCAGGTCCTATAATCCTTCAAAGGTAGATGATGAAGTATTTTTTGTTTTAAAGTATCATTACAAACACATGAATTTAAATTATATATATTCAATGTGTTTCAACCTACTGTAGTTATTATTCTTATTGATGTTCAGTATCTTATTGATACTATTCTTATTGATGATCCATTGCCCATCTTTGACTATTGTGGGGACTATTCGGTTGGTTTTTGAATCCTTTTGACATGACCCCATTAGTCTTTGAGAGCTTCCTTGCTTACTGACATGAAAAGTTCTTCTGGGTTCATCCTGTTCAATTCTTGCCGCAGACCTGAAATCATTACCCGTCCAAGAGTCCTGGTTCCTTGTAGTGGGATGTGGTAGTCTGAGACTGCAACCTTTGATTAAAGATATTCATTGCTACTGGGTAGGTCATTATTTCTAAGCCTTTTAGGTAGACTAAGCTACTAAATATGTGTGCGTGTATTTATTTATATGAACATATATTCAAAGAGATAAAATACACCATGAATTCATACTGACACTTCTAATTCAAAATTAGGACCACAGCAGGGCTGGCCCGGTGGCTCAAGTGTTTAAATGCACGCGCTCCGCTGCGGCGGCCCGGGGTTCGCCGGTTCGGATCCCGGGCGCGCACGGATGCACTGCTTGTCAGGCCATGCTGTGGCGGCGTCCCATATAAAGTGGAGGAGGATGGGCACGGATGTTAGCTCAGGGCCAAGCTTCCTCAGAAAGAGGACGATTGGCATCAGATGTTAGCTCAGGGCTGATCTTCCTCAAAAAAAAAAAAAAAAAAAAATAGGACCACAGGGTTTTCAACTTCATCTTGTTGATCTTACATCTGTATTTCTTTTTGTCCACACTAGAAATCAGTGAAACCAACATAATTACTAACCTGTTTCATCCCTCACTCTATGCACAACAGTCTCAGAACAGCAACAGCAATATTGAAAGAGTTTAAAGTTTTTGTTTTTTCAATTCTGTGTGCTCTAACAGTATATATCCCACTAAGAATATACAGTCAAATTGCTGCTTTAAAAGTCACCTGGCCTAGTTTCTGTCTTTGTGGTTATACCACTAACTAGATACACATTTAGGTTAATTTGATTTATTTTGCTATCACTTTTTAGACATTGCTTTTTAAACGCTAAATACAGTTTTATAAATATGTAAAATATTTATATGGTTCCAAAGTCAAATTTATACAACGCAGTATATTCAAAGAAGTCTGTTCCTATCCTCCTTCATTCTCTCCCCTTTTCACAGGTGACTATTAAAAAAATATACTTTAATTTGCCATCGTTTTGCTTTACATAAACAGATATGTGTGTATATTCATAACTGCCTCCTTAGATCAATGGTAGCATACTATACACATTTTTCTTTACCTTTTAAAAAAATATAACAATATATCCTGGAGATCATTCCACAGAAGTAGAAAGATGATAGTCACCTTTTTTTTTTTTTTAACCACAGCATAGTACTCCACTGTGTGGATGTATTATGTTGATGGAGTTCAGTGTTTTTCAGACCACCTATGTGGAAGGAACAGGTTTTTTTTTTTCTTTCTAATTTCCAATATGTCACCGACCAATACTTTTGTAAAATGCAATGAAAATAAATTATTAGAAAAATGAAATAAAAAACCACAAAGATATATAAAATACAAGCCCATATTCTTTATTATATTCAGACATAAATTTACACTTCAATAAGTTACCATTACAATTGTGGGATATTACTAGTTTCTTATCTTTCTTTGTCACTGAACAGACTCTCCAGCTTCAGTTATCGCTTTCCTAGATGGCACACGTTCAGAAGATATACGGAGTCAGGCCTGCAAGGTACTGCTGCAACCTTTAGCTAATGTTCAAGCCTCGTGGTGGAATGCCATACTTATTCTGATTAGATTGGGAATCAACCGAAATTCAAGGGTTAGATATTTTAATGCAAGTAAATCACATTTTCTTTTGAATGTTGCCCCAGAAAAACTTCAAAGTGCTTTTTACAGAAATCTAAGGTACTTAGTAGCAGCAGTCTGTGGAACGGCAATTAGAGTGTGTGCCTTGAAACTGTATTTCTTTGGGGTGACTTCAGTGGGAAAGGACAGAGTTATGGCCACCTAAGACATTTCTTTATGTTGACATTTACCATTTTTAGACCTTAAAAGTAGATTTAAAGTTATAAGATGAATAAGTTCTGGAGATCTAATGCACAGCATGATTAGTACTGTTAATAATAATGCATTGTATACTTGAAATTTGCTCAGAGAGTAAATCTTAAGTGTTCTCACCACACACACACACACAAAGGGTAACTATATGAGGTGATGGATATGTTAATTAGCTTGATTGTGGTAATCATTTCACAATGTACGCCTTTTCAAAAAACGAAAAAGAATTCACCTTACTATCTTTTTTAAAGATTCCGATTTCAAATTTATGTAGAACAAAGTAATTTTTAAGCAAAGATTCCTCTCAAATGATTTGTCTGATGGAAATGGATAACTCCAAGTTAAATATGAGACTCTTTAATGTCACTAAAACATCTGTTTAAGAATTAAACTAATCCTTTCACAATGTTATACCTCTCTTGTCATGGAGGATGTTTAAGATTCTTTGCCACTGAAAATTCACTGCCATTATCAATCTTCAATAAGTGTGTGGATTTTTAGTTGCTATTACAAAACTAATAAAACTATCAAATCTTTTATTTATTTCTGATTAGTTATTATCATAATTAGCTTAAAGAGAAAATTAACTTGCTTGACAGGCTTATATGAGACCGGAGTTGACTGAAAACTAATACAAAAGCAATCATAAGATTGGAGGCTTTATTTAATCACACTTTGTAAGGGCTCAAGCCCCACTTTAAGCAAATATTTTTCAAATGGACCCTTTTACTCCCAAATAGCAAACAGTAATTTCAAATCAAAAGAAAGGCGAGAAAAAATAACATTGAAATATTTAAAGAGGAAACAGCGAATAAGAACTGTTGCCCATCTTAAACTCTGAGGAATTTAAGAAATTCTCCTCTCTGTGTACTGAGTCAGGAAAGAGGAATGACAGCTTTTCTTTAAAGCTGTCCACGGTTATCCATCAAAACTAATCCCTTTCTTCTCTGGCCTCCCACATTTTCTCCCCATATTTTCCTTTTACTGTTTTACCACAGACTAAACATAATATGCCTTGAATATGATCATTTATTTCATCTACTTCCTCCTTTGGATGACAAGGTCTTAACAGGAAAGAGGCCTTATCTTAACTATCTTGAATCCCCCAAAGCACAGGGAACACAGGGCCTTGTAGGCAAGACACTCACCAGGAAGGAAGAGTGCCACTATGTTTACTGTGTCTCTTATGTTGCTTTTATAAAAGTGCTCTTCGCTTAGTTCATTTGTCCTGCCCCCCCAATAAGACTAAAACTGAAGGCAATTAAAATCTATTTCTTTTCTTTATCTCCTACTGATGTACATATTTCTTTATACTCTACTATGTACATACTGGTGGTAATTAAACATTTATCTGACTGAGAGTAATCTGCCTATATGCTTCTTCTTCATATAATTATATGAACTAATTTATAAATTAAACCTTACATCTGTAAGTAGTGATGAAAGTGTGTCAATCTTTAAGAATGATGAAATTTAGGGGGAAACCCCGTATCACTAGCATTATACTTTAATCAGATTAAAAAAAAATCCCAAGTATACAAATCTATTGCTATTTTGGGAGGTATTTTCTGACTATAGAAAATGTTTTCAAAGAAATTTCCCAGCTTGTTATTTAACCTGTTATTTCCTATCTGCAAAATGGAGATGATAATATCTGCTTCACAAGGATACTGTGAAAATTAAATGGGCGCATGTATGTAAAGTGTCTAGCACTGGCCTGGCACAGAGAGATTCTCCAGAAATAGCACTTCCTTCTCTCTGGCTATTGGAGGGGGAATACAAGGAAAGTGACTATTTCAGTAAATTTTCAGTGATGAAAATTTATTTAGTGAAACCATTTCCCCTCACGTTGTTCATTAAACTAATAACCCATCCTTCCAGAAGTCTTTTCAAAAGAACACAGCATCACACTACATTACAATTCCCGGACACATACTGCACTCCATACACAAGGTCATATGTGTGAAAGCGCTTTGTACACAGTAAACTGTCACGGTAAGGTGAACTGTCATTACGGTATGTTCATGTTACATTTGTACTTCACTTTGTTAATAACATAAAATGTAACTTCACATGCCTTAGTATCTAAAATGGACGTTCACATGCTTTACCTATTACACTGTAAACTCTTTAAGAAGCACAATGTTTGACATAACTTAGCTTCACATCATCTGGTTCAGGAACACTTGCAATAAGCATTCAATAACTAAATTTCTGAACAATGTTGAAATGACATCTTAGATCTATTTATATGAAACCAGAACACATACAAATACTGTTGACCTAAATGCTTTGTGGATCAAGGTAGAGCATAAATAAATGGACAAAATAAAATACGAATTCAATGATATAGTTAGTAAATATTTTTTCTAAATCAGCTTATACATTATATGCTTTAATTATAAAGAAAAATAAGGAAACAAAGATGTCTGAAAAGTATTTCAGTTCACTAGATAAACTTTAAGGTAGTGTATAAATGAAAAATGCTGTCACTTGCACTCACCTGTTTTTCAGCAGGGCTGTGAGGCTCTCAGAATTGAGCTGCTGCATTAAGGCCTCTCTCAGCGTTGGAAGCATGGACAGCACTGTGATACGAACAGAAAACACAAAGGTCACAAGTGATATGACTGCCCTCATTGAGAAATGCAGACTGTTTAGGCTACAGCACAGGACTAGCAGCTAGCAAGGGTTGGGAGGGAAGGTCAGAGCTAGAGTTTTCAAATTATCATGATTAATAATAATAAAAACTGATTATATACTAATGCGTCATTTATCTGCTTACGTGAAGTGGACAAACTTATACATGTACTATGATCACGGCAATGTGAACAAGGACACATAGAAGAAAGAATGGGAGCCATTATTCCTAGATGTTAACAGTGGTGGTCTTGGCAGCATGGATTATGGACAATTCTTTGTTTTTCTCTTCTTTTCTGTACTCCTCAATTGTTTTTACAATAAATGTTTATTTCTGATATAATAAAATGATTAAAAACATTTTTATCTTTAGCTATACTTTTTGCTTCATATTTTATTTCTAATTTTAGAAAAAAAGTTTATTAAATACTACAAAGCAAAAAGCATTTATAATCTCGACAAAAGAGTGTCAGGCTAGGAATTAAGAGCTGCGGAACCGCAGTTTTGGTTTTGCCAACAGCTACTGCCTGTAACTACCAAGAATAACAGAAAGATAAAATAAGATACAGAACTCTATGGGGAAAAGATTGCATGTAATTTATGGGAGTTGCTTTATTTATGGCTCCACACATGGTATAAGAAATGCTGGAGAAATCTACATGAATAAATTTAAAATGAGTTTCTAACACTAAGTATGTAATGAAAACAAAATGAAAAACTATCAAGAGCATCATAAGTGCCACATTCTAAAAGGAAAAACTTTAGTGCATGATTTTTTACTTCTTGACTAGGCAAGACATAGTAATTACAAAATCCATATTATTTTTTCTATAGAAAATTCAGCTGTTAACCTAGTCTAGACATTTATTTCAGCGCAGCACCATGTAGCTTCAGCATATTTCCTCCAGCTGTACCATTAAATCCCCAAGTCATGTAGACCATTAACTGAAGCAGTAGCTCAGGGCTAATGTAAGTGGTGGCTCATCTCTTAGTGTACGTGGTCTATATAACTAGCCCAAGCATGCTGTGTCACCTTACCCAAGAAAAAGCAAGGCTTTTCAGAAATATGTTCAGAAAATAGGGTAAGTAGGGAATTCGTTTAAAGATTATGTGGTATAACAACATGATTTGAGAGGAGTCTCTCCAACAATTCTCCTGAGACAGAAGAGCTTTTTACTTCCCACTTCAGCCTATTCATCCAAAAACAAGTCTGTTCTTCTAACCATCTGTATTAACACTGAACAAATATGTTTCTGTATCCAGCTGAATACAGCATTCATGACTTCCTGCAGCCATCTGCTCTCCAGGGTAAACATCCCCAGCCCAACCACAAATCACAAGCCGACCCTTCGCCAGCTGTGTGACCCTGAACAAATTACTGGACCTCTCTGTGCCTCAGTTCCCTCCTCTGTAAACTGAGGATAACACTGGATCTACCTTATAGGACTGTTGTAAGATTAATTGAGACACAGAAAGCATTTAGAATAGTGCTTCTTTGCACATGGCGAAGTTCAGTGAGTGTTAGCTCTCCTTCTTATCATCCTTATTTGGCTTCTTCTGACACATTCCAGTTTGTATCTTCTTAACACGTGAGAGGCAGAAATGGACCTGTACTCTGACTTTGATCTGAACCACACACTCTTTATTACTGTAGTCTAAGATTAAATTAGTATTTCTAGAAATCACATCATACTGTTTGTTCAAAACAGGCTTATGCTTAGCTAGAATTCCCAATCCTTACCCATCAATCCAAGCGGTAATTCTGTATTTGTACCACTGACTTTTAAAGCAAAACAATTCATTTATTCCAGTCTCGCACTTAAAAGGGACAAGACTATTTTGCATCCTGAAACTTCACTTGTGGTGTCAGCTATGTGTCCAAGCATTGTGGCGTGTGTAAATTTAATAAGCACTCCTCCCAAATCTTTAGTAAAATCATGAGGAAGATAAAGCCAATGGGCAGGGCACAGAAGCGTTCCATTAGACAGATGCTTTCAAATTGGAACCAACTACCCAGGTAAAAAACTAGTTATATTTACTGAAAAGTACTAAATTTTTTTTAGTATATCCATTACATCTTATTCAAAAGGATAGAAATTTAATCATATGATTGTAAGCCCATTTCCAACGCATACCAGAAGGCTAATTTGGAAAGGTTTTCAGTGAACCTGTATTTTGGCTCCTACTGATCACCATATTTTATTTTCAGTCGTCTATAGTCAGCTATTTATTCATCTGAGCATTGTGGTGGTCATGGAAATGTGCCACCCACGTCTTCCGTGGGGAGGAGCACAGTTAACTGACAGCCTCAGCAGCCATCCCTCTGGATCCATTATGGCGTCTGCACCGCTCCCAGCCAATGACAGTGCTTGGTGGGGATACCGACACAGGCCCATTCCTGCGGGACCCCTCTACCAGGGAACTCTGGCTTGGGGATTCCCTATTGGCCTGCCAAAACTTTCTTGGAACTGTGCTGTAGTGGGAGACTCTTCTTACCTAATGTTCCTTCCCTCTCTGTTTCCATTCATGGGTCAGACCTGCACTTTCCATGCCCACTGCTGCTCCCTCCCCCTTATGATTCACAGGTGTTTCCCCCAGTAAGTCTAGTCCCATCTTAGCATCTGCTTCCCAGAGGACCCAAAGTGACCACAGGTCCCTGTCAATATGAGATGTATTTTGAGATCCCAGGACCCACCTTTTTCTATTTTCTGAAAATTTGAGTAATAACCAGAAATGGACTGTTCTTATGCCCTAAAAATTCACTAAAATGTCCTTGGCAGCACCACATTAAATGCTAAATATCAATTTAAAGAATTACGCAATTTTTAAAAAGTTATCATTTACTGAGTATTTATTATGTACCAAGCACTTTATATGCATTATCTCATCACATTCTCACAAAACACGTATGAACTGGGTTTTATGATGATCATTTTCTAGAGGACACAGAATGAGATTCAGATTTGCCCAACACACACAGATGTTACAAGGCAACACTGGGAACTGACCCAGATCTGCCTTTCCCTCGAGCCTGTGCTCTTACTCACCAGGCCTTATCGAGTTGTCATTACATACAGTATTTACGATTACTACTTGCTTTATAGAATGAAGTATTATTACTTCAAATATTAAAAATCATATCCCAGCTGTAACTTTGGATGTGTCTCTCAACCTTAACCTCAGCTTTTCTATCTGTCAAATGAGACTGAACTAATAATAAAGTCATTTCCACTCTGAAAAAAATTTTACTTTCAAAATTGAACAAAGAGAACCCACCTTCAAAAGTTTTTTCCTAAATTAATTGTTCTTGAAAGAAATGTTAAAGGATTAAGCTTTTTTAAACAATAAAAAAGAAAAACAGGTTTGACGTGGATCTGAGAACTAACTCTTCAAGGAGTTATGTCCGTTATAACATAACACCTTGTTCTCTTCAAATATGGGCAGCTGATTTTGCGGTGGCAGCCGCCCAGGAGGTTTACCATTAATTAACATGGACTGAGTGTAGTACTGCACTGGACTTACAGGTCTGCAGCTGTCTACCGTAAATTTAACACACTCATGACTCTCTACTATGACACAGAAGGCCCAACGGGATGAGCCCACCCCTGTAGCCTGACCTCCTAGCACTCTCCCATTGCTCATTCTGTTCTAGCTACACAGCCTTTTTGCTGTTTCTTGGACGTGCCAAACTTGTTCCCACCTCAGACATTTTGCATGGCTCCCTCCACTGTACGGTCAGGTTTCTCCTCAAATAGGCCTGATCTGCTGACTACCCTGTCTTTGCTCCACTCCTCACACAGCTTTATTCTCCTTATAGCAGCCATCATTGCCTATAGTTATTTATTTGCTGTTTATCATCTTTTTCTCTCACTAGCATATGAACTCTGAAGGTCAGGGATTTTTTTTTTTATTGTTCACCTTCTATCTCCCCAGTGCTGGGTAACCGAAGTATTTACCTAATGAATAAATAAAATGAATGAACAGGCATTTATAGTGTATATTGATTTACAGTGATTTTTAAAATCCACATTAAATGATGTATTTCAGTTAAATCATGTAAATACTTGCTAGATTTATCGTTCTTCCTTTGTCTTTTCCTCTAACTTTGGTCCTGACATATGCAAATTAACACAAATCATCAAGTAGCTTTATACAGGTACAAATATTTCTCTTTGCCTTACCTGTCATATTGCAAGTCCTCTGGTTACTTTCAAAATGATACTGTCGTCGGGCCTGGGCAATGTATTCTGCAGCCTCCCTTTCTTGTATTTCTCTGATTTTCTTCTGCCCATATTTCCCCAGGATATATACTCCTAAAATTATTTTTTTTAAAACAAGCTAGTATATTAATTCAGTTAATTAGAGTATTAAAAATTCCAAACAGTATTTTTAACCAGCTTTATCCAAACAGAAGGCTTATATTAGTGACAAGCTAAAAATTACAACTTTTAAAAACCTAAATTAAAGAATTGTGACCTAAAGAGAAGGAAAAAGAGATTGTCATTTTAATAGCCAAGGGCAGATGGGTACAGAAGGACCAGGTCTGGAGAAACATAAAGGAATTAAGTCTACAAAGTCTGGCCATGCCCTTAATAGTGAACTGGAGATATTCTAAATGTCCAGCAATGGGGAATTGTTTAAACAAATTATGTTTTATCCAGACAATGGAATCTTACATAGCTATTAAAAACTACATTGTCAATAGTTAATGACTCAAGGAAATATCCATATTATATTGTTAGATGATAAAATAAGATCCTGGAAGTTTTGCTTTTAACAAATGTAAGTAGATGCACAGAAAAACATGGGTTTTAATTTCTAACATATAATCAACAATGATTATTGTTGAGCAGTGGGATAGCAGGTGATTTTTTCCCTCTGTTTGATTCTCTATATTTTCCATATAGTCTTCAAACAACATATAATACTTTTTAAAAATATAAGATAATTTTAAAAGGAAGAACAAAAGAAAGATAGGTAGTCAGGCAGACATCTAAAATTAGTAACTTAAGTGAAAAAGGGAGGGAGAAGAGGCTACAAAAATTCCTAAATTATAACACTGTAGTATAAAAATACAGGTGGGGTCATGTGGCCTGCAAGTTACTTTCACACATTTCAGCACGGACAGTATGATATAAATGCGCATATTTTGGTCCATACCCTAGGGGCAGTCAGCTGTCCAGCTGGGAATTTGAACACTCCAGAGTGGTCAGTTAGCATGTGATCGAAAGCCAAACTCCAAGGTTTAAGCACTTCAACTAACTTTTAGCTAGCATAATGAATACTGGAAACAGATTTTCATTAGTAGTGTTTAAGATACTGGATTAGCCAAAACATTTTAGTACTACTCACTTGAAAAAGAATATACGAATCTAGCAAGTCCTTCCCCCTTAGGAATAGCTTAGCCTCGAATCCTCAGCTGCTAGTCTGGAGAATTCTCAGTCAAAGGAGTTAACCAAAAGGCCAGCAGAGTCCTCTACAGCTAGAACGCTGCTGCTTCTGCTTCAGGTAAATCCTTTATGCATGGTTCTGTTGTAGCACCAAAAAAAGACACTGGGACTTCAATAGGTTTACTCAACAAGTTATGATACAGTTTATCTCTGCTTGCTAATAGATGTTTGCATGTGTGCCAGAATTCGTTTCATTATAACCTGGCAACAAGGTTGCAGGGCAGTAACTAATCCTCACCTGCCTCCAGCTGTCTGTGGCCCCCAATATCTACCAAAAAGAACCTTAGTACTGTGCATGACCTAAATAATTGGATTTGATCTGTTTGTCACAGTTTGGGAAGGAGGCAGCCCTCTAGGAACTGCAAACACATATTCTGAATTATTTCACCAATATAAGCATTACACATGAACTGATAACATGCTATATGTTCTTAAAAATAATAGTTCAGGGGCTGGCCCACTGGCGCAAGCGGTTAAGTGTGCGCGCTCCGCTGCGGTGGCCCGGGGTCCGCCGGTTCGGATCCCAGGCGCGCACCGGCACACTGCTTGTTAGGCCATGCTGTGGCGGCGTCCCATATAAAGTGGAGGAAGACAAGCATGGATGTTAGTCCAGGGCCAGTATTCCTCAGCAAAAAAGAGGATTGGCAGATGTTAGCTCAGGGCCGATCTTCCTCACACACACACACACAAATAATAGTTCAGTAAAAGGGTATGTGCAACAAATAATTAGACAGAAATAAAGTATGATTGCTATGTTTGTACAAATAAATATTATAATCATGCTTAAAGAACAAATAAAAGTTCATATAAGTGGCTTCACAGACACCTTTCTTATAATCCATCCTTAATCAATTGGTGACAATGTCACAATACGAACAGAATGAAGAAACTACTTATGTTTTACAAAGTAACCCTTTGACGGGCAACTCTATTTACATACCAACTACTTCTCAAAGAATTGCTTGAATTTAATTTGCACAACAGAATGCTAAAAGTTATGTATAAAATGATTATTATTTCTCAAATAATTGTAATAGTATAAAATGAAATGTTGTAATGACACTCTTTGTATAGCTAAGAATTTCCTGGAATAACAGTAAATTTGACTGGTATATGTGTTTTCCTGGGGAGAAGGTCCATTGCGTTCATTAGATTCTCAACAGGGTTTGATAAAAATTTTTCAGGCTACCATATTTGTTTGATAAATGCAGTATATTCTAACTAAAGCTGAAAGAAGAAAATGAATTGTTATGGGTTGAAGTGTGTCATCCCCCAAAATTCATATTTGAAGCCCCAGTACTTCAGAATGTGACCTTAATTGGAGACAGGGCCTTTACAGAGGTAATCTAGTTAAAAGGTCATTAGGGTGGGCCCTAATCCATTATGACTGGTGTTCCTATAAGAAGAGGAAACTTGGATACAGACATGTATAGTGAAGATGATGTAAAGACAGAGGGAGGAGATGGCCATCTAGAAGCTAACAATATGGACCTGGAACAGATCTTTCTCTCACAGCCCTCAGAAGGAACAAATCCTGCCAGCACACTTCTGGCTTCCAGAATTGTGAGTCAGTAAATTTCTATTGCTTTAAGCCACTCAGTTTGTGGTACTTTGTTATGGCAGCGCTAGCAAACTAATAAATGGAATTAGGCTAAAATCCCTCAATCCATTATTTTTCTTGACTTAGCAGTGAAGTAAGTACATACACAAGGTCTAATTTACCCAGGCTCTCTTTCTCAAAATTCATAGATTCTGATTCTGTCAGATTTGTCTCCCTAGGAAAATAGGAATGAAGGTAGAGAATTCATTAGCTAAAATATGGAGCTCAGGATCAACTATACACTGGGCTGGCTGCCTGAATTCTGGCTTGGAAGATAGTAGATATTGATGGCTGTGGGACCAACGAGGTAGGGAACTTGGAGCCAGTCCCGTCTTCTCTTTTGGTCTAAATTTCGTTCTTTGTTTTTTCTTAAATTATTATTATTATTTTTTTAATTTTTTCATATTAGACTTTATTTTTATTTATTTATTTTTTGGAAGGAAGATTAGCCCTGAGCTAACATCTGTCATCAGTCCTCCTCTTTTTGCTGAGGAAGCCTGGCCGTGGGCTAGCATCCGTGCCCATCTTCCTCTACTTTATATGGGACGCCGCCACAGCATGGCTTGACAAGCGGTGTGTTGGTAAGCGCCCGGGATCCGAACCTGCGAACCCTGGGCCGCCGCAGCAGAGTGCACGCACTTAACTGCTGCACCACCAGGCCAGCCCCCTAAATTTCTTCATTCATAAAATTTCATTACAGAATTATATGGGATTTATATGATTATATTGATGTGACTATATGATTATATGAGCTTTCAAGTTTCTTCTGTAGCTATGACTTTATGGATAATGAAAACATTCACCAAATACCTCAAAAAAATAAACGTAAAATGTTTTGAGGTTTCCTTTCAGAACACTGCTGGTAAAGCAAAATATCTTCTAGTTTTTCCATATAATAAATATGGGTTTTCAAAACCATCTCAATCTTCTCTTCCTGGATGAAAATCTCTGCAATACAACTATTTTACTAGATTAATAATTTCAATAAGAGTTCGAAAATAATCTGTTAACATCGTTCTCAAACCAACAGACCTGCCATTCTGATTCTATTTCAGAAATATTTTCTAAATCTTGCCACTGTACTCCAACTCCCTCATCACTGTCTTCATTCAGACCCTGAATATTAACGCTCTTGAACAGGTTTGACAGCTTCCTAACTTTCCTCTTTTGTTTCTGGTCTCACACCTTTCCAATCCATCTTTTATATGCAAAGCGATTTTCTGAAACTTAAATCTGACATTCTTGTGTTTAAATTGCTTCAACACCCTGCCATCACTTCTTAACAGGCATTCTCTGTTCCACTCAGAATTGGTTGGGGGTACTTGTCAAAAATGTAGTCTTTAAGGAAGTTCCTCGAAAACATCCCCAAATGTCTTGTCTTATACGATGCTGCACCCCCAATACATAATATTGGTACAAATCGGAGCTCAATAAATATTTGCTGAATGAATTAACGAATTAATGAACTGCACTCCGGACCTAAAGAATTAGAATCTGGGCAAAAGGATTCTATATATTTTTTTTTTTTTAAAGATTTTATTTATTTTATTTTTCCCCCCAAAGCCCCAGTGGATAGTTGTGTGTCGTAGCTGCACATCCTTCTAGTTGCTGTATGTGGGACTCGGCCTCAGGATGAACGGAGAAGTGGTGCCTCGATGCGCACCCGGGATCCGAACCCGGGCCACCAGTATCGCAGCGCGCGCACTTAACCACCAAGCCACAGGGCCGGCCCATGGATTCTATATTTTTATTAAGCCCCGTAAGTGACTGTTGTCCGTACTAAAGTCTGAGAAGCACTGATACACAGGATAACGTCCAAATTCAGAAGAACGGCACAATAAGGAAGGCCTTCACAATTTGCACTCAGCTAGTTCTCCAAATTCATCTTGTGCCACTCCCCATTTGCTCCCTGTGCTTAGCTGTAGTGAGATACACTTGGATTCATCAAAAGCGATGTCTCTGTATCTGCTGGACATCCCTCTTTCCTGCTTGGCCCCTTCTCCTCTGTTAGCTGTACAACTTCACTCAAGTGGAGTCTTGAGTGAAGCTTGCCAGACATCTTCCCATTTCTCTCTCCTTGATACTCCCACAGCACCCGGCTCTGTTATGGTACTATAATTCTATCACTGTACCACTTCTGTTTATTTCCATTTCTGCTTTCCAGACTGCACTGTGAGTTCCTCAATGTCAAGAACTGTGACTTCTTCCTTTGTGTTTCCAGAGCCCGATGTAGTGAGAGTAGGCTCTTACTCTCAGTCAAATGTTTATTGAATGAAAGAATGAATGAATGAATAAATGAAAAACTGAAAAGACCAGAAATTACAGGGATTACGATATAAAATATAAACCAATGCTCTGGGATTTTTGGAAATCAGTAAGCCAATAAATATGAATCTGGTTGTTCTCTGTTCTGCAACACTTTCTCTAGTGTAGTGGTTTTCAAAGCGTGGCTTGGAAACTCCTGAGGTGTTTAATACCCTCCCAGGGGATCTGTGCATCAAAACTATTTTCGTAATTACACTAAAATGCTATTTGCCTTTTTCATTTTCATTCTCCCATGATTGTACAGTGGAGTATTCTAGAGGCTACATAACACGTCGTATCACAACTGACTGAATGCATGAAGAGATATGAGAACCCAGCTTTCTTCAATTAAGCCAGACAGTAAAGAGATTTTCAAAAATGTAAAATAATGCCACTCTTCTCACTATTTTTTTTTGAAAATATTTATGTTAAGAAGTAATGGGTTTGCTATTGTTATTTTAAAATTAATTAATATTTAAAAAATTTCTTGGTTTTAATTTCTAAAATGGCAACTATTAATAGATACAAATTTTAAAAAGCTCTTTAGAGCCCTTCATTTTTAAAAGTGTAAAGTAAACCTCAGGCCAAAAAGTTTGAGAACCACTGCTCTAGTCTTTTCATAAATTGGTCAAATTGTACCAATTGGTCTAAAGCAGTTACTATCCAAAATGCAGGAAATTCCTACTTAAGAAGGCCTGTTACTCAAAGTTTTTACTTAGGTTTTTTCCCACTGAAGGGCCAAACTTCTTTGAGCAGGCATGTTGGTATCTTACCTAGCTTTCAGGCCTGTCAAAATGTACCTCTTCTTCCCTTTAGTCCTTTCCTAATGTTTTACAATTGCACGTGCTATCTGCCGGTTTAATCTGTAGGGCATTTTTTTCAGCTCTCTTATTGTTTTGTATTTTAATTATTTGTATACCTGTTGCTATGGTCTGAACGTTTGTGTTCCCTCAAAATCCATATGTTGAAATCCTAATGCCTGATGGGATGGTATTAGGAAGTGGGGTCTTTGGGGGTGATTAGATCACGAGGGTGGAGCCCTCATGAAGGGGATTAGCGTTCTTATAAAAGGGACTTCACAGAGATCCCTAGCCCTTCTGCCACATGGGGATACAACAAGAAGTCTGCAACTTGCAAGTGGGCCCTCGTCTAACCATGCTGGCACCCTGATCTTGGACTTCCTGTCTCCAGAACTGTAAGAAATACATTCCTGTTGTTTATAAGCCACCAAGTCTGTGTATTTTGTTATAGCAGCCTGAATGGACTAAGACACTTGTTTTTCATCCCTATCAGACCATGAAATCCATGAAGGCAAAGTGGTCCAGTGTGGAAAGAGAATGTAGGATCTCTTGGGGATCTAATACACCTGGGTCTGAATTCTAGCTTCCTTGTTACTAGCTCTGAGACCCTGGGCAAGTTTCTTAAGTTCTTAGTGCTCTAGTTCCCATATTTTTGAATGAGGATAACAATAACTACCCTAGTTGTCATCCATACCGAATAGAAGAACTCAGCACAGTGGCCACAGTGCCCCCAATAAATGGCAGCTATTACTATTAAACATCTCTGTAAATCTTGTAATTCCAATCATATTACCTTCAACACTACAGGCACTCGATAAATATTTCTTAAATTAGATTAACTGAAATGTAACACGTTATAGGACCTTTCCCCTGAAGCAGAAAGAATATGAGGCTCAAATAAATGCCAATCTACAGTCATCTACTCTTTTTTCTTTTTAGATTGATCTCCTTTTTTGTTTTAAAACACTAGCATTATTTTCTCTTTCTGTCCCTCTGAACCTTTTTCTTTCTTTTTCATTCCTCTTAATCTGTAACTATGAAGCTCTCAATAGGTTTTTGAAAAAATCTATAACTATTTCTTAAGTATTATACTCTTTTGCTTCCCCTACGATTATTTCTAATCCACCATTACGTTGTTCTACAAGTCTGATGGGGTACGCTATTCTTTCTGAGATTGCTAAAGACAGATTATTTTCCTTCCTTGAGTAGTGGTAAAAATATTTCATTTATACTTCTTCCGTCACACATATATCTTTAGCTTCTACAAATAAAATGGATTCAGTAGTCTTAGCATAATTTAAATACACATTAAATGTCAGTGGCTGACGATACTGGAAAATACATTTTATCTATAAAGGATTTCTCAAAGAATGTGATAAAAATTTACATTTGCTCATTATCGATTTATGATAGACCTCAGAGACAAGGAAAAGACTCTCCTTGCCTAATCAACAGGAAGCCTTTTTCAAACTTTCAAGAATCAATAGATCTGAATTATTGATGCTAAAAGTATTGCTAATTTCAAATTGTTTAGGCGCAACGGAATATAATCTACTTGTAAAAGAAAAGCAATCAAATTCTTTGGGAAACTTCTGTTCTTGTTTTTTATTTACTTCTGTTTTTTAAGTACCTCTGTAACAAAAGCATGTAGTTAGTGATAAGGTCTCTCGAAAAACTCAAATTCTAAAAATTCCCTCTTAATTCCCACATTTCCTTCTCCTACACCTCACGAGGCTTTTTATTCTCTCCTTCAAATCTCTGCATATTACGACATGACCATTATATGAGGAAATGGCTCTCAAGATTGTTATTTTATCTGTTTCTAAACGTCAGCCTGTGCAACCCAGTTATGACAGCTGGGTGGGCTTTGATCCCAACCTTGAAGAGCCTGAGAAAGATTGCACAACATCCCGCAAGCGCTTTCCTACTGCATAATTTACTGCATAGTTTACATTCTAAAATAGCAGAAACAGACCCAAAATATCGGTTTGTGTCTCTCTTGTCTAGTATATATTTTCCAGCCCGTCAGCACAACCGTGCTGTTTTCAAAAATTCAGATGAACTTGAAACAACGCTCCAAGTGCAGGCTTAGGTAACTCTCCTGGATTATTATGAAACTTCTGCCAAGAGTGCAAGCCAAACAAAGGACCCAGAGTGCCAAACAGAAAGAAACAAAGAATCTCACAAGGAACCAACAGAAGAGAAGGAAGAAACATGTGTCTGTAAGAGAAGGGTGCCTTGAAACAGAAACTTCATGGTGGTGGGTTCTCCACACGCCCATAAGAAAGGACAGGCGAGAAGCAGAGGAAGGGGCAGCGTGCGGGCAAAGGGCAGATTCCCAGGTGCAGAGACGGACAGGACCTTGGTCTGTCCCCCGGCTCCCCACCCGATGGCTGAATGAATCCCCTCTCCATCCCCCGCATTATGGTCGCCTGTCTCTATTTCAGAAGTCACCTTTCTCCCACCCCTGCTCCCCCTTTCCAAGAAGGCTGTCACCCACCTCCGAGGACCGTGCCCAGGAAGATGCACTTCTTTTTGTGACGTTTCAGAAAATTCCACGTAGACCTCAGCATCCTCAGGCCCCGGGGGCGCGGGCTGCCTAGGGCTGGTGGGGGGTCACCGGAAGGCCGTTTCCTCGCCCCCCGGCCGCGAGGACCCTGCAGGACCGCCGCCGTCGGCGCGCTCAGAAGCCGCCAACGCGACTTCCCGCAGAGCCCGGCGCCGGGGCGGGCAGGGGGCGTGGCCTCGAGGCGCCGCCGCCGCCGCTCATTGGGCAGGGGCGCCCGGGTCCGCCCGGAATGCGCTCCCCGGTGCGTCTCCGGTCGGCTCCCCCGGAAACCGGAGCCCGCACCCTCCGCGTTCCGTGGCGGCGGCCCCCGTCGGGATGGAGGCGGCGGCGGCGGCGTCCAGCGCGAGCTCGGTGTCGCCGGAGGAGACCGAGAAGTGGATGGAGGAGGCCATGCAGATGGTGAGGAGCCGGGAGGGGAGGCCGCGGGCGGGGGCGTTCTCCGCGCCTCCCCGGCCCGCGCGCTCGGGCAGACGGCCCGGGGGCGCCTGCTCGTCGCGCTGGTCTCCGTGGCGTCGCGGGCTCTGGGTGGACGCCGGCTCTCCCGGGCTGGAGGTGTCCTGAGCCCGCTCTCTCGGGGGCTCGGGGGAGGCAGAGAGGAGACACACAAGTCTTGCTCTGTCACGCGCGTGGAGTGTGCGCCACGCTTACCCCTGTGCCGCTGCTGCGGCCCGTGCGTGTGGACACGCCCGCCCACCCGCGCAGTCACCTCGTTTATGACCCCTGGAACCCACCCAGGGGAAGGCAGGAGCCCGAGGCTGTCTCTGGTAGAGAGCAGGGTGAAGCCACGACCCTGTGCAGGCAGGTTTTGCCATTCATTCACTCATTCACTCATCCATTCAGCCAGCCATCCACTGTCCATCCATCGTCCATCCATTCATTCATTCACTCATCTATCCATCCATCCACCGTCCATCCATCATCCATCCATTCATCCATTCATTCATTCATTCATTCACTTATCCGTCCACAGTCCATCCATCCATTCATTCACTCATCCATCCATCCATCTACCGTCTGTCCATCCATCCATCCGTCCGTCCATCCATCCACCCAGCCCCCCACCCACCCACCCACCCATCCATCCATCCATCCATCCACCCACGTCCATCCATCCACCATCCATCCATTCATTCATTCACTCATCCATCCATCCATCCATCCACCCGTCCATCCATACATCCATTCATCCACCCACCCATCCTATGCCGTCTGTCCTGATACTTCTTCCCTTAGCAAGATAAAGCAAAGTCCTGTACAGACGGATTTTGCCATTCATTCATTCACTCATTGATTCATCCATCCGTCCACCCGTCCACCCATCCATCCATCCACACACCCACCCATCCATCCACCCCCCACCCACCCATTCATCCATCCATCCACCTACTCACTCACCCACTCACCCACCCGTCCACCCACCCATCCACCCATCCATCCATCCATCCACCCACCCACCCATTCATCCATTCATCCATCCCCCCACCCACCCACCCACTCCATCCATCCATCCATCCATCCATCCATCCATCTATCCACCCGTCCATCCATCCTATGCCCTCTGTTCTTATACTTTCTCCCTTCACAAGATAAAGCCAAGTCCCTGTACAGACAGATTTTGCCATTCATTCATTCATTCACTTACTCATCTATTCATCCATCCATCCATCCATCCATCCATTCATCCACCCGTCCATCCATCCATCCATCCATCCATCCATCCATCCATCCATCCACCCATTCTTCCATCCGTCCATCCATCCATCCATCCTATGCCCTCTGTCCTTATATTTCCTCCCTTCACAAGATAAAGCCAAGTCCCTGTACAAACAGATTCTGCTATTCATCCATTCATCCATCCATTTATCCATCCATCCACCCATTCTTCCATCCATCTATCCATCCATCGCCCTCTGTCCTTATGCTTCCTCCCTTTGCTCCCTTCAGGACTGCTGATTAGGAGGGCTCTAATCAGATTTGTGTATAATCCAAGCTTTACCCATGCTTATATGTGCCATAATAGTGTGTTTGGCATATATATATATGTATATAAATATATGTCCACACTCACATAAATACGTATATGAAATGCTCTTCAGTTTTACATTTCTCTAAAGCTGCTATAAAGGAAATCTTCTTCATACATGTGTTTGATTATATTCCTCCTATCCTTAGTGGCCTGGCCTCTGGTCCTATAGTTAATTAATTCCATAATTATGTATTATTCACTCCACAAATGTTTATTGAGTGCACTGAGCTCGGCATTGGGGATTCAGCACTGAAACTGATTTGGGTATATTCTTCTCTGTTCTCTTCTCACCTTATTTCCCCTGCATTCTTTCACTATTACAGCCAAATATTTTTCTCTAAGCCGTGATACATTAGAGCATCTGTGCGTTTGTTTCTGTTACTTGCATAATGTTCTTTTAAACTTGTTTCTCATACTTTTTTTGAAAGTGACTCAGTTAAAAAAATCTATTTTGTATTATAACCCAGTAAACACACACATAGCTGTAATTGAGATAAAATTCACAGAATAATATTTAACCTTCCCATGTACAGTTTTCCTGGTATTTCTCTTTTATTGCATTTTGAAAAAAAGTGCTGGTTGTGACCCACTAACTTGATTTCATGACTCATTCTTTAAGCCCACTTCAAAATTTATTTCCTACATTAAACTTACAGGATACATAACCTTCTATCTGATACTTTATAAAAAATGTTCACATATGTGTTAAAAAATTGATTTTTTATTTGTGACATGGATTTGTTTGTCCTTTTACGTTACTAGATTCTCCAAGTTGAATTCAAAGAGTTTGCACCTGATATCAAAATCTCACTCTTCCTCCCAGGACTCATTTCAATAATATCATATGTCAGGCAGCTTCTTAACAAATAGGATGATAAACTAATAAAGGTGTGTGAAACCTAAAATATCATGGAGTAAGCTGCTTTTGTATCCTTCTGTGGGTGAGAGATCTGGAGGGCAATTGACGCCTGAATGCTGGGAAGTCAGAATTTCTGGTCTCTTCCATTTGTTTTCATTTGCTTCAGGAGCCCTCCTCAGAGTAAATTTTTTTTTTTTTTTTTTTTTTTTTGCTGAGGAAGATTGGCCCTGGGCTAACATCTGTTGCCAATCTTCCTTTTTTTGCTTGGGGAAGATTTGCCCTGAGCTAACATCTGTGCCAATCTTCCTCTGTTTTGTATGTGTGCTGCCACAGCATGGCTGCTGACGAGTGGTGTAGGTCCACGCCCAGGAACCGAACCCGGGCCACCGAAGCGGAGTGCGCCGAACTTAATCACTAGGCCACTGGATGTTTATGTGTAGAGCTTGCTTAGATGAAATTTTTCGAGTTGCTGCCTAGGAGACTCATCGTGGTTTCAGAAACAGCTAAGTTTAATCAGTCATTGAGTTTTTCCACCTTGCAAATCAGAACTATGTCTTCTTTCCATCCTTTTATATTTTGGGTCTTTATTTCCATTAAGCATCTTTTGGTCTTAATGTCTTGGAATATTTCATCTACTTGCCTCTGCACCACTCTTTAGACTTCTGGGCCAAACACTTAAGTACTTTTTCTACATTTTGTTGTGACTTTGGGCAAGTCGCTTTATCCTCCTAAGGTTTTGCTTCCTATTCTATAAAATGAGGTGGTTGAAATCCCAACAAGAGTCTGAGATCTCTCTGGCCTTGACATTTTAGTCTCTTAATTGGGTTATAAACACCAAGGGGTGTGATTACGTAGTTTACGTCCTCCTACACAAGGTGAAGGAGGCCCTTACTTCGAGCTGATTTTTTGATTTCGGCCTGTATGTACATGTTTCTTTCAGGCCTTAAATGAAGGGAGAAAAGTGCTTGTCATAAATCTTGTGCTTTGTTCAACCATCCCCTCCACACCAGAGAAACTTCAAATCCTAAATTATTGCAAAGAATTGTTGAAGTAGTTGAAAGTGTTCTGTGTACTTCTGAGTTTAAGATTGGACCAGAAGCATAGCTAGTGGCAGATCTGGAGGCAGCAAGTTAATCTCTGGTTACTGTATACCGAGGGATTTGGAAGTGAAATGTCCAGTATATATATAATAGGGACGATACTAGCATCCTCATACCATTAGTACAGAGGAGACATGTTTATATGGCCAGTACAAGTAACCAGAATGTCTGGCTCTGATGCAACCAGACAGGTGAACACAGCCAAGTCATATAATTTCTGGACCTCACTTTCTTCGTGTTTAAAATAAAGGGGTTGCGCTAGAAAATTTCTATCCTGGTCTATGATTTTAATATAGAAACTTAAGCTTGGGTTATAAAAGGAAAGAAAACAGTTTTTGAGAAAGCTTAAAATCTGTTTTTTTAAAATGTCATCTAAAGTTAGTGAGGCTATACAAAGATCGATACAACCCTACCAGTCTAATAGATACAACATTTTTGGAAGGCAACCTGGCATAGTATAATTAACAGTCACAAAAAATGCTCATTTCATTTGACCCAGTAATATGGTTCTGTGGCATTTATCTTAAGGAAATAATTTAGAAAGATAAAAACAATCATTGTCATTTCAGTTATATGTAACAGTGAAAAACTAGGAAACATTTCAAACTTCTGATAAAGGGAAATGGTTAATTGAATTGTGGTGTATTACTGTGTGGTATAATGTGCTATTATTAAAATGGTTATGGATATTAGATACAAACATAAAGTTAGCTGTCACAACTACATGTGATATTAAACAATTATTAACAATAAATATTAAACAAGCAGAATATAAATTATTTTATACTATACATATAAGTTTAGAGGTTAGACAGGCCTGTGTTCAAACTCCAGAATGGCTACTGACAGCAAACTAACCTTGACAAGTTCTTAACCTTTAAGCCTCAGTGTCCTCTCCTGTAAAATGGGTATATAATATCTATCTCACAGGGTTGTATAGATTAAAAGATAGTGTTTCTAAAGCACCTGATATGATATGCTCAGTAAATAGAAGCTGTTGTTTTTATCAAATAAACAAAGACTAGAGGAGAACACACTAAAATAATTAGTTAACATGGTAAAGTTATGGGTCATTTTAAAGCGTATCAATATATTTTTGTAGTAAAAATGTGAAAATCTCATTGAAGACATAGAATTAAAATAATAAAAACAGAAAAGAACCAGTAGTAAATAAGTTTAGTATTTATTGGGAGAAGGCCTGGAGGACTTGGAATGGAGATGGACTCTTTAAAGTATACCACCAAAGGCAGAAAACATAAAAGAAAAAGTGATAGGTTTTAATTACATAAACATTGAAAACGTCTGCTTATTGAAAAGCAAGATACAAAGTAACAAAGCAAATGACAAAGCAGGAACATATTTGCAACATACATAAACGGACAGGTTTGATAACCTTAATATATAAAGAATCTTTACAAACTAATAAGAAAAGATGTGTACCCTAATAATGAAAAAGTCAAAAGGATATGAACATGATATTTCTAAAAGAAAGTAAACAAAAGTGCAATTTCACTAGTAATAAATAAAATTTGAATTAAAAAGAGAATTTTTCACCTGTTAAGTTGGCAAAGGTGAAAAAAATTATAATGCTTGGTGTTGGTAAGGGTATGTGTGTATGAGGAGTTGGCTAGTTGGTTGCTGTAATTGGGGCACCCTTTCTAGAAGGCAGTTTGGCTATGTAGATATAAAAAAAGCCTTAAAACTGGGTTTATCCTTTGATCCAGTAATGCCCTCTATGGTATATATTTTTTCCAAATGAGAATATTTTAATGTTTTCTTTTTCTGATTTTACAAATAATTGATAGCCATAAGAAGTTCAAGCTATAAAAAAGATTTTAGATAAGTAATAATTACCTGAAAATCCTACCATCAGAGATAACGTTATAAACATTTTGGGAGTATCCTTCTATATATTGCTGTGTCTATATGTTAACAGACATGAATACCTTTTTTAAATGTTAAAACCTTGTGGTGGGTTTTTTAAAATTTATCTTTTGACGTGTATTTTCACGTTAGTGGAATTATATATTCTCTTTTAAATTATGAACTGCTTTTTTTTTTCTTAGCCATAAATATTTTCATTTTGGTTTATCTTCCCCTCACCCCCACCCCATGGTACTTTTATTGCTGTGGAATAGACTACCAATAGTGGTTCAAAGGATGTCTGTGTTTTTTTGAAACCATATAGATATTGTTAGATTGCCTTCTAGAACTGTGCTGCCCAATATAGTAGCGGCTAGCACATATGGCTATTTAAATTTAAATTAAGGTGAAATAGAATTAAATATTCAGTTCCTCAGTCTCATTAGCCACATTTCAAGTACTCAGTAGCCACAAGGGGCCAGTGGCTACCATACTGGACAGCACAGATCAAAGGATGTTTCCACTACTATGAGAGGTTCTGTTGGATAGCACTGGTCTGAAATGGTCCCAGTTCCATCACCAGTGTATAAGAATGTCCTGTCCCATCTCTATTCCCACTGGCTCTGGAATTATCACTCTTTAACATTTGGCAGTTATAGGTGAGAAGTAACATCTGTGTTACTTTTGTTGTTGTTCTTTGATAAAGTTATCAAACTTTAAAGTCATCTGCTTTATTATTGTTTTGTAAAATCACTGTTTTTCATGACAGTTTCTTTTGGAGAGCTAAACGTATAATAAAGGTTATTGTTTTAATCATCACAGCGTGTAATTCTAAGGGTCTAGGCTTGGAAACAAATATAAGAATAAGTAACAGTGTTGCGCACTCATTGTGTTCTAGACTCAGTGCTTTGCAGTGTTTCCTGTGGGCTGTAATGTATAAGCCCGCAGTAGCCCTTGGAAGTGGGTGTTATTACTGTCCTCATTTTCAGATGGGGACGTTGAGGTTTAGAGAGTTAGGTAAATTCCCCAGAGTTAGAGAGCTGGTCAGGATAGAGCTGTGATTTGAGCCCAGCTGTGTGTGTTCACCATCGGCTGTGTTTGGTTGCTTACTGCTCTCGGACACACTACTGGATCTCTCTGCCTCTTCAGTTTCATTCCCGTGACTACCGTGTATTGAGCATCCTAATAGACATTTGGATTTTTTTTCTTCTGTGAATTGCCTAGAACATTTTCTGCCCAATTTTATTCTTAGTTTTATTTTTAAAATCACATTGTAGGAGCCGTAGAATTATTTCTAGGAATAATTCACAACGAAGTGATGGAGATATATAGGGAAGTTCTTCACTCGTTTATAGTGTTGAAGAATTTGAAACAATGTAAATGTCAAACAGTAGGGGACCAGCAAAATGAATCATAAATATTCATGTAGAGGAACACTATGCAACGTTAGAAAAATCATGTGCTGAAAAAATATTACCCAACGTAGGGAAATGTTTATAATATATTTCTAAATAAAAAGGCAGACTGCTGAATTATATGTATAGAATAAATCTATTTGATGTTTTTTAAAACTACAAATATGTATATGCAGGCATAGAAAAAAAACCCTGAAAAACTTCTGTCACAGAATAATAACATTGATCATATTTTGGGGTGTTGGGATTGTGAGTGGTTTTTATTTATTTATTTTGTGAGGAAGATCAGCCCTGAGCTAACATCCATGCCAATCCTCCTCTTTTTGCTGAGGAAGATTGGCCCCGGGCTAACATCTATTGCCGATCCGCCTCTTTTTTTTTCCCTTTTTCTCCCCAAAGCCCCAGTAGATAGTTGTATGTCATAGTTGCACGTCCTGCTACTTGCAGTGGGACGCCACTTCAGCATGGCCCGACAAGCAGTGCATTGGTGTGCGCCCGGGATCCGAACCCGGGCCACCAGTAGCGGAGCGCGCACTTAACTGCTAAGCCATGGGGCCGGCCCCGGGTTTTTATTGTTTGATAGGTGGATTTCTTACCTCCAAGTTTTCCACCTGGAATCTGTCTCTCTTTATAATTAGAAGAAAAGAAAGATTGAGTGTGTGTCTATCTGTCTGTCTGTCTGCCTATCTATCTATCTATCTATCTAACGAGAGAGGAGAGGGAGAGAGAGAAAAATTGCACGTTTTCTGGAATAAATCAATTGTATATTATTGTAGTACACATTTTCTGGGTGCCCAGCATTAGTATAACACTGTGCTAGTCCTGAGGGAAATTCAAAAAGAAGTCAAGCACAGACACTTATGCATTTCAACAAATGTGGAGTGACGAAGTGTTGCCTGTGATTCAGGCCTTGTGCTGGTGCCAGGGCTGCAGAGCTGAGCGAGACAGGCTTGCCAGCGCCTGGATCCAGTGCTTGCCTCCTGGGGCATGGTGCTTGGAATGAAGCCATGCACAAATGAAATAGTTAAGTAACATGTCCACGGTACAAAATAAGAGACAGATATAAAGTGCTATCAGGTAATAGGCGACAATGTCCTGAGCAAGTCAGTTGAGATAAATTACAGGACACTTTCTGCATTTTAAAAGGAAAAAGGGATGTGGGTTGGTGGAAAGGAAGGGAAAGGTTGATAGAGCAGACAAACTGTCAAGTACAAAGAAATGAGGACTTTGTCTTGGGTTAGAAGTGATCCAGTTGGCTGTTGAGAACAGGGCTCCCTAACCTGGGGCCCAGGTTTTAGGGGAATCTATAACCTCTGATACTATATAGACAAATATTATGTACATGTGCCTTTTTCACTTGAGAGTCCATAACTCTCCTCAGATTCTCAAAGTGGGTTTTGACTCTGAAAAGGTTAAGACCGAAGGACTTAGAAGAAGAAAGAAAAGTTTGGCTGGTTCAGCTGGCTGTTGGGGAGGTTGAGTGGAAGTTGAGAGGCTCTCAAGGAAAACAGCTTCTGAGGGTCATAAGGAGTCACAGTTGTGGTGTAGTTTAACCTTTTGGATACTGTTATTTTCTACCTAAGAGTTGTTCTGGCTAAATTGTCTTTTCCCCTAATTTTTTTTTTCTTTGCTAGGAAATATATCTGGGGACTCATCAAGAGGCTGTGCAAACTGCAGTGTGTCCCCACTCTTCCCGCCTTTTACCACCGCATCACTAGAAAGTCGTTTATAGGAGTGATGGCTTCAGAGACCCTACAAAGCCTCTTTCATCGTGGAGTTGTCATTATCCGTATTGACAGGCCCAGACTAGAGCAAAAGAAACGGCATTTAAAGAGAAAGTGGAGACCAGTTTTGGGCTGGGAAGAAGGGAGATTGCATTCTTCGGTTTTGAAAGTTGATACTTTGTTAATTTCTGAAAGACCAAGTTGCCCTTTTCAGTAGTAACTGCGTCTTGGCCTCTTTCCAGAAAGATGAGATAGTTAAAAACTTAGCTGCACACATTTGAGACCCCTTTTGCCTGAGCTCTTTTGCATTCATAAAGAAATGATCAGACTTGACAGAAGAGTTGGTGGGAGCATTGGAGATGGGGCGGATTGAAAATTATTTCCAGCTTAATGAAATCTGTTTTGAACTTGCTAGCAAAGCAAATATATACATTTTATATATACATACATGCACATATATTTTATGTACATATATATACACACACATTTTTTTTTATTGAAAAAGATTTTACCTAAACTCACCTCTGTGGGCTGTTGGGTTGTTCTCACTACCTCCTCCCTAACTCAGCGTTCCAATTGCTCCCCCACTCACCCTCAGCGTGGCAGGCTAGGCCATCCCTCATCAGAAACGTTATTTGCCCTTTTTAAATACTCCCATTACATGTATTTTTCTCTCTAATTTAGCAGTCAAAGGCATTTCACAAATACCAAGTTACTTTAAGTAAATAGGAAGATAAGATTGAGAGGTGGGAAATAGAGTAAAAGGAGATCCATTTGCCGGAAGGAACAAGAGAAAATCTAAAGGGAAGAATGAAAGGCACAAGCCCAGTCACCTGGAGGCCTGAGTGGGGAGAGGCTGCGGCTGCCTCTGCAGCATGGCCCAGCCGTCTTCCGGGTGAACGGGTCAGGGCAGGGACCCCACTGGGCAACGTGGTTCTCCCTCCCCCCTGCCCCCTAGTTTCTTTCCTCTTGGTCTTGGAGTCTCTTTTACATGCATAGAGTTCTTCAGGAGATAGTTTTATAGAACATCCTTTCGCATGGCCTCCCCATTTGTTTATTCTCTTGCAGTGTTTTTATCCTTAAACTTACAGTGGCTCACTCTCTTGCTAAGTGTTCCTGCTCCTTTTGTCCCTTGAACTTGACCTACTTCGAACCCAAACACTGATAAAGTAGCTGATCAGTGGTGACTGGAGTAGAAATTAGAGGCAGAGCAGTGGCAGAGCGCCCAGGAACCTGGCACCTGGTAGGTGCCCCACAAATATTTGTTGAACAAATGATTAAATGGAGCCAGATGCCTGGGCTTCAGTCCCAGCCTCTCACGTGGGCAAATTCCAAAACCTCCCCGTGTCTCCATCTCCTCGTAAGTAATATGGGGAAGATCACTGAGCCTATCTCAGAGGGTGTGAACTAGATGAGTTAATACTTATAGAGGGATAAAATGGTTCTGGGGCAAAGTAAGGTTTTTAAAATTTATTTAATTATTTTATTGAGGTCATATTGGCTTATAACATTGTGTAATTTCAGTTGTGCATTATTATATATCAGTTTCTGTATAGACTGTATTGTGCTCACCACCAGTAGTCTAGTTTTTATCCGTCACCATAAATATGTGCCCCTTTACTCCTTTTGCCCTCCCCCCCGCCCCCTTCCCCTCTAGTAACCAATAATCTGTTCTCGTTATCCATGTATTTATCTTCCACATAGGAGTGAAATCTACAGTGTTTGTCTTTCTCTGTCTGACTTATTTCGCTTAGCATAATATCCTCAGAGTCCATCCATGTTATCGCAGATGGCATGATTTTGTTGTTTTTTACGGCTGAGTAGTAGTCCGTTGTATATATATACCACATCTTCTTTATCCATTCATCTGTTGATGGGCACTTGGGTTGCTTCCACATCTTGGCTATTGTGAATAAGGCTGCAATGAACATAGGGGTGCATAAATCTCTTTGAAGTGTTGATTTCGTGTTCTTTGGATAAATACCCAGTAGTGGAATAGCTGGATCATATGGTATTTCAATTTTTAATTTTTTGAGAAATCTCCATACTGTTTTCCATAATGGCTGCAACAGTTTGCATTCCTACCAGCAGTGTATGAGGGTTCCCTTTTCTCCACATCCTCTCCAACATTTGTTATTTCTTGTTAATTATAGCCATTCTAATGGGTGTAAGGTGATATCTCATTGTAATTTTGATTTGCATTTCCCTAATAATTAGTGATGTAGAACATCTTTTCATTTGCCTGTAGGCCATCTGTATTTCTTCTTTGGGAAGATGTCTGTTCATATCCTCTGCCCATTTTTTTTTTTTTTTGTGAGGAGATCAGCCCTATGCTAACATCTGCCAATCCTCCTCTTTTTTTTGTTGAGGAAGACTGGCCCTGGGCTAACATCCGTGCCCATCTTCCTCCACTTTTATATGGGACGCCGCCACAGCATGGCTTGACAAGCAGTGTGTCGGTGCGCGCCTGGGATCTGAACCGGTGAACTCCGGGCTGCCGCAGCAGAGCGTGCGCACTTAACCTCTTGCACCACTGGGCTGGCCCTCCTCTGCCCATTTTTTGATTAGGTTTTTTGTTTTTTCGTGGTTGAGTTGTATAAGTTCTTTATATATTTTGGAAATTAACCACTTATTGGATATATGATTTGTAAATATTTTCTCCCAGTTGGTGGTTTGTCGTGTTGTTTTGTTCATGGTTTCCTTTGCCTTGCAGAACCTTTTTTAGTCTGATGTAGTCCCATTTGTTTAATTTTTCTTTTGTTTCCCTTGCCTGAGTAGACATGGTATTCAAAAAGATACTGCTAAGACCGATGTCAAAGAGTGTACTGCCTATATTTTCTTATAGTTTTATGGCTTCAGGTCTTACATTCACGTCTTTAATCCATTTTGAGTTAATTTTTGTGTGTGATATAAGACAATGGTCTGCTTTTGTTCTTTGGCACACGGCTGTCCGGTTTTCCCAATACCATTTATTGAAGAGACTTTCCTTTCGCCATAGTATGTTCTTGGCTTCTTTGTTGAAGATTAGCTGTCCGTAGATGTGTAGTTTTATTTCTGGGCTTTTGATTCTGTTCCATTGATCTGTGTGTCTGTTTTTGTGCCAGTACCATGCTGTTTTGATTACTATAGCTTTGTAGTATGTTTTGAAGTCAGGGATTGTGATGCCTCCAGCTTTGTTCTTTTTTCTCAGGATTGCTTTGGCTATTTGGGGTCTTTTGTTGCCCCATATAAATTTTAGGATTCTTTGTTCTATTTACATGAAGAATGTCATTGGGATTCTGATTGAGATTGCATTGAATCTGCAGATTGCTTTAGTAATATGGACATTTTAACTATGTTTATTCTTCCCATCCATGAGCATAGAATATCTTTCCATTTCTTTCAATAATTCTTTGATTTCTTTCAATAATGTCTTATAGTTTTCAGTGTATAGGTCTTTAACCTCCTTGTTTAAATTTATTCCTAGATATTTTATTCTTTTTGTTGTGAGTGTAAATGGGATTTCACTTCTCTTTCTCCTAGTTCATTATTAGTATCTACAAATGCAACTGATTTTTGTATGTTGATTTTGTATCCTGCAACTTTGCTGTAGTTTTTGATTGTTTCTAATAGTTTTCTGGTGGATTCTTTAGGGTTTGCTATGTATAGAATCATGTCATCTGCAAGCAATGAGAGTTTTACATCTTTCTTTCCAATTTGGATCCCTTTTATTTCTTTTTCTTACCTAATTGCTCTGGCCAAAACTTCTAGTACTACGTTGAATAAGAGTGGCGAGAGTGGATACCCTTTTCTTGTTCCTGTTCTCAGAGGGATGACTTTCAGTTTTTCACTGTTAAGTGTGTTGTTGGCTGTGGGTTTGTCATAGATGGCCTTTATTATGTTGAGTTGCTTTCCTTCTATACCCATTTTATTGAGAGTTTTTATCATAAATGGATGTTGGATCTTGTCAAATTCTTTCTCTGCATCTATTGAGTTGATCATGTGATATTTATTTCTCATTTTGTTAATGTGGTGTATCACGTTGATTGATTTGTGGATGTTGAGCCATCCCTGCATCCCTGAAATAAATCCCACTTGATCATGGTGTATGATCCTTTTAATGTATTGCTGTATTTGATTTGCCGATATTTTGTTGAGGACTGTTGCATCTATATTCATCAGCGATATTGGCCTGCAATTTTCCTGCTTTGTGTTGTCCTTGTCTCATTTTGGTATCAGGATAATTTTGGCCCCGTAGAATGAGTTAGGAAGCATCCCAACCTCAATGTATCAGAATAATTTGAGAAGGATAGGTATTAAATCTTTGAATCTTTGGTAGAATTCTCCAGAGAAGTCATCTGGTCCTAGATTTTTGTTTTTTGGGAGTTTTTCAATTACTGTTTCAATCTCTTTACTTGTGATTTTTCTATTCAGGTTCTCTATTTCTTCTTCTTCTTCTTCTTCTTTTTTTTTTGCTAAGGAAGATTAGCCCTGATCTAACATCTGTTGCCAGTCTTCCCCCCTTTTTTTTAATGTGAGCCGCCACCACAGCATGGCCACTGACAGGTGAGTGGTAGGTCCACGCCCAGGAACCAAACCTGGGCTGCCAAAGCAGAGCATGCCGAACTTAACCACTAGGCCACCAGAGCTGGCCCTCTCTTTCTTCTTGATTCAGTTTTGGGAGGTTGAATGATTCCAAGAATTTATCTGTTTCTTCTTGGTTATCCAATTTGTTGGCATATAGTTTTTTATAGTATTCTCTTATAATCCTTTGTATTTCTGTAGAATCCATTGTAATTTCTCCACTTTCATTTCTAATTTTATTTATTTGAGGCTTTTCTCTTTTTTTAGTGAGTCTGGCTAAAGGTTTGTCAATTTTGTTTATCTTCTCAAAGAATCAACTCTTTAGTTTCATTGATCCTTTCTATTGTTTTTTTAGTCTCTATTTCATTTATTTCTGCTCTAATTTTTATTATTCGCCTCCTGCTGACTTTGGGCTTTGTTTGTTCTTCTTTTCCTAGTTCTGTTAGGCATAGTTTAAGATTACTTATTTGAGATTTTTCTTGTTAGTTGAGGTAGGCCTGTACTGCTATAAATTTCCCTCTTAGAACCGCTTTTGCTGCATCCCATGAGAGTTGGTATGTTGTGTTTTCATTTTCATTTGTCTCCAGGTATTTTTTGATTTCTCCTTTGATTTCTTCATTGATCTAATGGTTGTTCAGTAGCATACTGTTTAGTCATCACATCTTTGTCACTTTCCCAGCTTTTTTCTTGTAGTTGATTTCTAGTTTCATAGCATTGTGGTCAGAAAAGATGCTTGTTATGATTTCAATCTTCTTAAATTTATTGAGGCTTGCCTTGTTTCCCAACATATGGTCTATCCTTGAGAATGTTCCATGTGCCCTTGAGAAGAATGTATGTTCTGGTGTTTTGGGATGTGGAATGTTCTATATATATCTATTAAGTCCATCTGGTCTGGTGTTTCATTTAAGGCCATTGTTTCCTTGTTGACTTTCTGTCTGGATGATTTATCCATTGATGACAGTGGGGTGTTAAAGTCCCCTACTATTATTGTGTTGTTGTTAATATCTCCTTTTAGGTTTCTTAATAGTTGCCTTAGGTACTTTGGTGCTCCTGTGTTAGGTGCATATATATTCATAAGTGTTATGTCCTCTTGGTGGAATGTCCCTCATTATATACTGTCCCTCTTTGTCTCTTATTATCTTTTTTATCTTGAAATCTGCTTTGTCTGATGTAAGTATGGCTACACCTGCTTTCTTTGCTTGCCATTTGCTTGAAGTATCATCTTCCATCCTTTCACTCTGAGCCTATGTTTGTGTTTAGAGCTGAGATGTGTTTCCTGGAGGCAGCATACTGTTGGGTCTTGCTTTTTAATCCATCCAGCCACTCTGTGTCTTTTGATTGGAGAATTCAATCCATTTACATTTAGAGTGGTTACTGATATATGAGGGCTTAATACTGCCATTTCATCTCTTGTTTTCCAGTTGTTCTACATTTCCATTGTTTCCTTTCCCTTATATTTCTGACTGGCATTTCAGTTTGGTGGTTGTCTGTGCTGATTTTCTCTTTATATATGATTTGTGACTCTGCTCTGATTTTTTGTTTAGTGGTTACCATGAGGTTTGTAGAAAATATCCTGATAAGATAGTCCATTTTCTGATAGCCTCTTATCTCCATTAGCCTAAGCAGGTTCCATCCCTTTCCTCTTCCCCTTCTGTGTTACTGCTGTCACAAATTATTCTTTTTTTGTGTTATGTGTTTGTGACTAAATTGAAGGGTTTATATTTATTTTTGATGCTTTCTTTCCCTGTATCTTTTATGTTATAATTCTTTGCAAACCTATTCTGATAGAGAGCTGCAATTTTCAGATTTTGTCTGTATATTTATCTCCTTGCTGAAAGCTTTGTACATCTTAACCTTTTTGTTTCAGGTAGGAGAGCTCGCTTCATCACTTCTTGTAAGGGAGGCCTAGTGGTGATGAACTCCCTGAGCTTTTGTTTATCTGGGAAAGCTTTTATTTCTCCGTCATCTCTGAAGAATAATTTTGCTCATTAGAGTATTCTTGGCTGATAATTTTTGTCTTTCAGTAGTTTTAATATATCATTCCATTCTCTCCTAGCCTTTAAAGTTTCTTTAAAGAAATCTGCTGAAAGCCTGGTAGGAGTTCCTTTGTAGTTTATTTCCTTCTATCTTGCTGCCCGTAATATTTTTTCTTTGTCATTGACCTTTACCAGTTTTAATACTAGATGCCTTAGAAAAGGTCTTTTTGCATTGGTGTAATTAAGAATTCTGTTGGCTTCATGTACTTGCATGTCCAGTTCTTTCCCCAGATTTGGGAAGTTCTCAGCTATTATTTCTTTGAACAAGCTCTCGGCTCCTTTCTCCCTGTCTTCTCCCTCTGGGATACCTATAATCCTTATGTTACTTTTCCTAACTGAGTCAGATATTTCTTGAAGACTTTCTTCATTTTTTAAAAAAATCTTAGTTCCCTCTCCTCCTCCACCTGAAGCATTTCTCGATTTCTATCTTCCAGGTCGCTAATTCTCTCCTGCATAAGATCTGCTCTATTTTTTATGCTTTCTACATTATTTTTTATCTCATTAATTGTGTTCTTCATATCCAGAATATATGTATGGCTTTTTTCAGGGCTTCAGTCTCTTTGGTGAAGTACTCCTTCTGTTCATTAATTTTATTCCTAAGCATATTGAACTTTCTGTGTTTTCTTGTACCTTGTTGAGTTTCTTTATGATGGCTATTTTGAATTCTCTGTCATTTAGATTGTAATCTTCTGTGACTTCTGGTTTGGTTTCTGGAGAGTTGCCATTTTCCTTCTGTTCTGCAGTGTTACTGTAGTTCTTCCTGGTGTTTGATGAATTGATCCTCTGCCAGTATGTTTGTGGTAGTATCTGGTCCCAGATTCCACCTGCCACCTCTGGGGGCGTGGGCAGGGACTGTATTTTCTGTTCTCACCCCGTCTACTCGTCACCGTGCTAGTTGAGCCACTCTGCATTCATTCAGGCTCGTGGCAGCTGCTTCGCAAGTCATGTTGGCACAGGTGGGGCCACTGGGCTAGGTGGGCAGGTCGCAGTTGTGCTGCTGCACTCACTGGGTGGGTTCTGCTTGTGCAGGTGGGGCATCTTCATGTGGGCCAGGTGCTGCGCTTGGTGGGTTGGTCTGGCTGGGCTGCTCTGCTAGGCAGGTGGAGTGTCTTTGCACAGGCTGAGCCACCGCCACTTGGTGGGGAGCGTTCGTGTGGGCAGGGCCGCTGCGGTAGGTGGGAGCACCCATGGGCCAGGCTACCACTCTGAAAGCTTTCTTGTGTGAGCTGGGCTGCCCCTGCCTCCACTCACAGTCACCCAGCCACTGTGTGAGGATCTGAGACCTGTATTGTTGCTGCCAGGGAGGAGGAGGGGTTCCTCCCTTAGTTCTGCTGCTTCCCAGGGGTCTGGTCCACCCACCTTCAGATGTATAGCTACATGGATCTCTCAGGCATCCTGTTGTGTTGTGTAGGGAATCCTCTGTTGGTTAATAGATGTCATTAGTTGTAGCTTAGAGGGGAGAGACAAAGGGAACATCTCACTCCGCCATGATGCTGACATCACTCCTTCAAAGCAAGTTTTCCAGTAAGTTGTAAGCTTTTATTATTTGCAAGCTCAGAATCAGAACACTTGAGTTGTGGACATAACAGTCTGTTGTAATAGGTAGAAACAAGAAATTTGCCCTATAGATAAGGCACTCTTTAAGCCACTGGTTTTCATTTCTACCATTCCACCCAAATTGCCTCTGCATCACTGACCCTTCTTTCTTGGCCCAGTATTTTTCTCAAGTTTTCCATAACACCAGACACTCTTGGTTTTCCTCCTACCTCAATAGACATCTCTTTTTAATCTCCATCGTAAGATACTTCTTGTTTACAACACCTTTATGTTTTTTTAACTTTTCATTTGAAATAATTATAGATTCTAGGAAGTTCCAAAAAAGTATACAGGAAGGCCCATATACCCTTCACCCAGTTTCCTCTAACGCTAACATCTTATGTAACTATAGTGAAGTATCAAAACCGGGAAAATGACATTGATGCAATCTGCAGAGCTTATTCAGGTCTCAGCAGCTGTATATGCACTTGTGTGTGTGTGCATGTGTGTGTGTGTATGTGTAGTTCTATGCAGTTTTGTCACATGTTTAGTTTTGTTTCATCACCACCAGAACTGCTCCATCACCACAAGGCTCTCTTACGCTACCCCTTCATAGCCACCATCCTCTGCCAAACCGTAAACCCTGGCAGCCACTAATCTGCTTTCCATACCTTTAATTTTGTCATTCAGGCATGTTACATACGTGAACACATAACCTTTTGGGATTGTTTTTCTTTCATTCAATGTAATTCCCTGGAGATCCATCAAAGTGGTTGAGTCAGTCAATTGTTCATTCTTTTTGCTGCTGTGTAGTTTTCCATGGCATGGATGTACTACAGTTTGTGTAACCATTCACCTGTTGAAGGACATTTGGGTCATTTCCAGTTTTTGGCTATTATGACTAAAACTCCTGTGAACATTTGTGTCTTTATATGAACTTATGTATTGTATGAGCATAAGTTTTCATTTTCCTGGGTAAATGCCCAAGAGTACAATTGCTGGGTCATATGTTAACTGCATGTTTAGCTTTTTAAGAAACTATTTTCCAGAGAGGCTGTACCATTTTACATTCCTACCAGCAGTGTATAAGTGATCCTGTTTCCCCTCAGCCTTGCCAGCATTTGGTGTTTTTACTTCTTTTTTAGCCATTCTGATAGGTGTGTAGTGATAACTCATTGTGGTTTTAATTTGCATTTCCCTAATGACTAATGATGTGTATATCCTTTCTTGTACTTATTTGCCATCTGTATGTCCCCTTTGGTGAAATGTCTGTTCATATCTTTTGCCCATTTTCTAATGGGATTGTTTGGTTTTTTTGCTGTTGAGCTTTGAGAGTTCTTTATATAGTCTAGATTCCAGACTTTTGTTGGATGTGTGGTTTGCAAATATTTTTTTCCAGTTATAGCTTATCTTTTCTTCCTCTTTACAAGGTGTATTAATTTCCTATGGCTTCTGTAACAAATTAGCACAAACTTGGTGGCTTAAAACAGTACAGGTTGGACCGGTCTGGTGGCTTAGCGGTTAAGTGCGTGTGCTCCGCTACTGGCGGCCCTGGTTCGAATCCCGGGCGCGCACCGACACACTGCTTCTCCGGCCATGCTGAGGCCGCATCCCACATACAGCAACTGGAAGGATGTGCAGCTGTGACATGCAACTGTCTGCTGGGGCTTTGAGGCAAAAAATAAATAAAAAATTATAAAAACAAAACAAAACAAAACAAAACAAAACAAAAAAAAAAAAAAACCCAAAAAACAGCACAGGTTTATCCTCTTAAGAGTTCTGGCGGCCAGGAGTCTCAAATCAGTTTCACTTGGCCAGAAACAATGTCAGCAGGGCTGTGCGCCCTCTGGAGGCTCTAGAGGAGACTACATTTCCTTGCCTTTTCCAGCTTCTAGAGCAACATTCCTTGCTTGGCTCATGGCCCCTTCCTCCATCTTCAAAGCCAACAGTGTAGCATCTTCAAAACTCTCTCTCTGCCTCTCTCTTATAAGGACACTTGTGGTTGCAATTAGGGCCACCTGAATAATCTAAGATAATTTCCCTATCTCAAGATCCTCGACAAATATTTGTTGGATGAATAAATGATTTATCTCTTGTGTGTCCCTGGGGTTGTATATAATCCTAAGCTTGTTTTAAATAACCTTCTTAGTGTGATGATTGCCTTAACTGCACTGGTACTTAGCATCGCCATCCTTCCCGGCTGTCTGTCCTCCTGGTTTTCTTTTCCATAGTAGCTTATGGTACATTTGTATATTTATTTGTATATATTCACGAAACGTTGGAACTCTTCTTTTGAACTGTGCATAAACTGGGCGTGCTTTAACCATTTTTACAGAACTCAGACAGAACTCGCCTATGGGTAGTTCATGACACGGGCCTGAAGAATGCAGTCTTATTGCTTCAGATACTGTCTCCTCAGATCTCCCCATGCCCAGCTCTATCCCACCACCCGGAGGAGAAAGGAGAGGTGCAGTTGGCTACCACTACGTGCTTCTCCATTCACCTCTATTGGCTACGTGAGAAGTTAAGTGTCCGTTGAGCATGGTTCAAGTAGCTAAGGAACCTGTGTTAGCATTATGGTAGGAAGTTATTGCTGCTATAAATACGGTGTTGCTGGGAGTAAGAGGCTGTGCAGGGGATGGAGCACAGTGTTTTCAGCAGTGCCTTCAACTTTGCACTCTGTATGCCCTGTGGTGTGTGTAAATACCTAAATGGGAATGTAGTCTTCCAGAGTGTCTTCAGGCCTGCCGAAATAAGACATGCCGTGTCTGTCTAGAGACAGCTGTACTTGGACTGCTGTGAGATGGAAATGATCATATACTAGTCCAATGGCTGCGTGCTTCCTTTCCTTTCTCTCAGCGGCAGGGTCAGGGAGCACCCAGATATAGCCTCCTGCTTCTGCTCCCCGCCCGAAGGAGTGTTCTTTAACCATCCTGGGCCCCAGAGCTGCTGGGGTTCACTCAGCCACAGGGCTAGAAGAAAAATGGACAGCTGGTGATAGAGGGGAGGCTCTGTGAATATAATAATTGATTTGCCATTCCTGGGACGGTGGTGGTGGAAGTGTTCCTAAACTTATTTTTCTCCTTTATATTTTCCAGTTCAAGTATACTTTCCACACAGTGTCAAGCACAGGTCTTAAATACAACGTTCATTCAGTTTTGAATGATGCAAACGTCTGTGTAACCAGCACCCTTTTCAAGATAAAGTTTTCATCACCCCAGAAAATTTCCTTGTTCCTTTTCCAATCAATCTACACATCCCCTTCCACAAAGCAACCACTGTTCCAGTTTCTATCATTGTAGTTTAGTTTTGTCTATTCTGGGACTTCCCATGAAGGGGATCACATAGGATGTGACTTCCTTTACCCAGCGTGTCTGAGATTCTTCCATGCTGTGTGTGTATAAGTATTATGTTCCTTTTTATTGCTGAGTAGTATTCCACTTGTGAATATGCCACAGTTTGTTTATCCATTCTTTTGTTGATGGACACCTGTGCTGTTTCCAGATTTTGACTATTATGAACATTCTTTTTCAAGGTTTTTTTAATGGACATATATTCCCTGCTGTTAAATAGATGCTTAGGAGTAGAATTTATGCATAGGCTATATATATGTTTACTTTTTAAAGAAACTTCCAACATGTTCTTCAACGTGGTGGTGCCATTTTTATATAGAGTGCTCCTAAACTTTTATTCTGTCACTTAGAGTGGGAATTTGGGGCACAGGGAGACATCCAGTCTGGTCACCTTTGTGCTGTTGGAACTGTGGAGGGATGTTTCCTATCATTTTTAGAGAAACAAAAAAAATTTAAGCAAATAGAATTTCCACAAGGAAAGAATTTTAATAAAGAACTTATAAATGTTATTTATTCTGCCTCTTTGCAGGTGTATATACTCTCTGAAAAGGTCCATAGACCCTGACAGTTTAGGAACAAGAGTCAATAACAGTCTTTTGATCGCCTCTGCTTCCGATGAGAAGAAGAAATCAGGGGGCTCAGGACGTACTCAAGGGGATTTGTTCCTGAGTCTCCCTCAATATGGACACGACAGAGAACAAGGCACTAACCATTGAACTGTATTTGAGAAAAGGGAAAGCTTAGCTGCATTTCTTTGTTCTGGTGTTTACACATGTCTAGCCTGCTGATGCTGCATCCGTTTCTTTCCTATGTAGTCTTTTCAAGGACTGAACATATGTCTTCGACTTTCTATGTCTTTCAGGCCAAAGAAGCCTTAGAAAATACTGAAGTTCCTGTTGGCTGCCTTATGGTCTACAACAATGAAGTTGTGGGGAAGGGAAGAAATGAAGTTAATCAAACCAAAAATGTATGTGAGTCGAATAGTATAATTGCAAACATCGGCAGTGATGGTGGGCGTGGAGTGAATTTACCACAGAAGATGGGTCTGTGTCGAGGCCCGTAGGTATCAATGGAAAGGTAGTTTCCCTAAACATCTCTTTTTTTGAATGCCTTCTTTTCTGATTATAAAAGTGATACGTGTTGATTTTTTTTTAATTTGGAAAATTCAGAAAAATTTAATGAAGCAATAAAGTCTTTGGGGCTAATTTTCTATTTCATGGAGTTTCACTTTAACACTTGAGTAAAACCCAAGAGGGGATTTTATTACATCAGAGTGTCAGTATGGAACAACTGAGTCTATCTCCATTATAAGCAAATCTAGTATATGAAAATTCCACTTTATAAAACACGTCAATTTAACTTGTATGGCATTCTTTACTACCTTTAAATAGTATGTTCCTCCTAGTAAATTAAAAAATCACCCTCAATTTATAATTTTGGAGATATAAAAGGATTGTATAAAGGAAACTATTCCTATATCAGATAATTCAATGGAATAAAGTCTCCACCTCCTGCTACCTCTGTACTTACGTGTAGTATGTACACTTTAGTAGCTTGTGTGACTTTTAATTTATTGTGGTTAGATTGAGAAGTTCGTGAATTAAGGCAACACTTCTTAAACATGGTGTCACAACAGTGTGTCACAGTAAGTGTAAACGAAGTATCAAATTTTGTGGTTCTCAGAAGCACTAGGTGGCCTCAAGGATAGCTTATAACCGAAACACCACTCACACAGACTTGGGTCTTATCATGCGATCTTGGGAGCCAGAGAACAAGCTGGTGTTGGGCTGGTGCTGTGTGGACTTAAAAGTTCATCCATCACATCTATCAAAAAGAAGACTGAGATTTAGGGAAGAACATGCAAAGTAGGAACCCAGATTCACAAAGCCATTATTATGTGGATATCAAAAAACTTGTGAGATAAGTAATCAGCATAATACGGCAATTAGTGAATATACAGATACTTATTTGGGAGTGGAATTCTGTGTTTTAAGTAATTGTCATATCTCCTATTTGTATTTTGTGGCCTGGTGCGGTATCTTTGATGTGAGAACTTTGAACGTCCTAACAACATCCATCTAACCTCCCAGTGATCTGGGTTTCTTTTCTACCTTGAAATTAACCTGGATTGATTTTGATATTCTGTGTCCTATAGCAGATTACCCCATAAACATGGTATAGAAAGACTCTTGACTCCACATGAAGCTCCCTGAGTCCTGTTTTTGGCTCTGAAACCACCCTCACCCCCTGTCATCACCACCATCACCTCTCCCAGCTGTGTGTCTTTAATACGTCCTGACTTGTCTTAGCTTCTGGTTCTCAGCGGTAAAAGAGGAAGCTGATTGAGATGATTCACTTCAACAATTATTTATTGAGAACTATGGGGAGATTTGATTCAGGAATTCTGAATCTGATTTTTTAAAAGCACTCAAGTTGGGGGAACTTTTTTTCTTTAAGCTCCGCAGTTGGTTCTGGAATGCAGCCAGGGTTGGGAACCTCTTCTCTAAAGTACCTTCCAGCTCTGAGTTTATAATTCTGGAGCATCGCCTCCACCTGGCTCTGGATTCCATGGCACCTTGGGTCGCTGTGCCAGCACTTTTCACACTCTGCTCTGTCACAGGTAAAGGAACACCTTTCTGTTTGCCCCACCAGATTTGATGTGTGTTGAGAACAGAGACTTCTTATCCCACATGGAATTTAGCACAGTGGCTTGTACATAGCCCTCAGTGTAAATTTGTTGACGAATGTGATTATCATGGATATCATAAATAGTTATCGCATAGCAGAGTACATGTATAGCATTATGTGGTGTGATGCTTCATGTGATTCAGATTGCTTTGAGATGTAGATTCCACTCAATCCCATTTTACATACATGTGGGGAAATCAAGGCTTGGAGAAGTTATGTAACTTGCCCAAGTCACATAATTAGGAATGTCGTTGTCAGGATTCAAATATAAGTGGTTGATTCCAAATACTGTGTGATTTCTCCTATGCTCTGCTGCCTCCCAGGAGGTCTCTGAGACCCACACCGAATCTCTGCTTCTCTCTCTAGGGTCTGCCGGTATATAAAATCTTGTCCCAAAGAAAGTGTAAGTGATGACATTCTGGTAAACTAAAGACAGATTTGCCAAGAGTGAGGTCAGTGATGGCCTTGAAAACACATTAGAAACTGGAGCACAGGCTTATGGAAATTTCAAGCCTCCCCTAAAATATTCAGAAACATAGATTCACGTTTTTTTTTTTGCAAGACTTGTCTTCTCTATGGCATTTTAATTGAGAGAGTATCCCCTATGGTCCTTAGCTGAAAATATAGGATAATTCTTATGGCATCTCAGATTAGGTGTCTTTCATTGGTAAAGTTATGGTACTTGAATTGGGAAATACCTTGTCAGTTGCTAAGGGTGAAGCCTTTACTCGTTGAAATGTTGGCAGGAACTATAGGCCCATGAAAAAAATACATATTTTTCATATTTGTAAAATGCAGTTACATGTAGCAAACAATGTCACTGTGAGCACCTCTCTCTTTTCAGGCTACTCGACATGCAGAAATGGTGGCCATCGATCAGGCCCTAGATTGGTGTCATCGGAGTGGCAAGAGTCCTTCTGAAGTGTTTGAGCACACTGTGCTGTACGTCACCGTGGAGCCCTGTGTCATGTGCGCGGCTGCTCTCCGCCTGATGAGTATCCTTTGGCTTCCTAGGCTAACGTCCTGTACCCTTCCCATGGACGCGAACATGGCCCAACACGTGACCTGTTTCTAATATATGAAAACAGAGATTTATGAAACAAATTATAGGAGGTCCACGTTATAAAATACAGTATCCCATGGCCAAAAAAATTTTTAGGAAAGATTTTTGAATAATTAAATTACTTTATTTTTATTCAACAAACATATAACTATTAAACAAATAAGCTAGAGAAAGAAAAGCTGAGAACTAACTTAAACTGTTCTTTAAAGCAAAATCGTAAATGAAGTTAAAGTAGGTTATAAAACAGTGTACATAGGAAAAGATCTGAAGACTGTGCACCCCAGTTTTGCCTTTGGATAATAGATTATAGGTGATTTAAAAATTTTCTTTCTCTGTTTTTGTGTTTTTATTTGTTTATTTTTGCTATGAACATCTATGGTAATGTAGGAAAAATTTTAAGTCAGGAGTAAATACAAAGTAAGCAAATAATTTATAATATTATCATTGTAAATAAATGGGAAATTGACTAAGTTACAGCTCTCTGAATTGTGTCTTTCAGAGTAAGTGACACAGTGAGTGCAGCAAGTTAGTTTCTAAAGATCTTTCATTTGATAATTCAAAAACTCAGTTTCGTAGTTGCATATTTTCTATGTACTTATTTTGCTGTGTATGTGTGAATAGTTTTATCACTTTAAAAATAAGACAGGGGATTTTGAGTATAACATATACGCTCTATAAAGAAGGGAGTTATGGTCGACTTAGAATTCTCTCCCTTCCTGCCTAACAGAGTGGCTCAGTTTTAGTGTGTTTTGTGTTGGGCCACAGGTTATACTTGATTTGGGGAAAGAACAGGGAACAATCTGTTATTATGAAAAGATGAAAATTCATGGATTAAATTCCTGCCTTTTTTCTGGCTCCAATTCTCTAACAATTCCAAAAAAATGATTTAGGAAAGACCAGAGTGAGCAAACAGTGAACATTTACCAACTACATATTCACTTTTTATTCTCCTTGCAATTGTGAGATGTTAATTTCTAAATCCTTTAAACCTCTTTCTTTTGTGTAACTGGGTTGTATGATTTTTAGGACTAAGCCTAAGCTTAATTATTTTTAAGAGTATCATGAGTTTTTTCTCCAGGATGGCTGGTATAAACTTACCCTGGTTTTGTCACAATACACACTGGAACGGCACGTTCTCTGCGGGACCTTAATTCTTTCTTATAAATTCCACTGGTTGTATATGGCTGTCAGAATGAACGATTTGGTGGTTGTGGCTCTGTTCTAAACATCGCCTCTGCTGACTTACCGAATACTGGGAGACCTTTTCAGGTAATGTGACCAGCGTATGCTTTTTCTTTCTTTCTAATTACTTCAATCTCATTATGGGCTTGGGAAGAGTTAGCATGTGCTCAGTATACCAAAAAGCCGTGCTAGAACCAGACAGACCCTCATATCCTCTGGTCGGGTTCATTTATGCTGCAGTAGAAGACGACAGGGAATCATTTCCAGGTGGAAATGAACAGACTCTCTCCTGAAGGAGAGTCCCTAGCTTTCCGAGGTATCTGCTGACAGTCTTCACCCACGGCTTCAGATATGTTTGAAGACACTACCGCTCTTGGTGTTTCCACTCAATGAGTGTCCCCTGCTGCATGCTGTACCAATTTCGTGTGAAGCCTGGCCTCTGTCAGTGACAGTAGATGCTATTTATGGTGAACACATTATTTTTGCACACATTCAATCATTTTGCTTAATTGCCATGTACTGTTTTTGTTGTCTAGCAACCAATACCTGTATTTTCATTAATTTTTTCCTTCCTTTTTAATGTTGAAATTTCCCGCAGACCCAAAGATCCACATTTCTTTCATGTTCTCTTAGAAATTCTACTTTCCCTTTAATCTTGCCACTTCTCCCAAAGTTTTTATGTTTAAGGCTATGAGCCGTAGAAATTTATATTTCAGAGTTTGGCCAGTAGACTCATACCAGTTTTCATAAACCAGTTCGATTGTTTTTCTCTCCAAGATGTAAGGTTAATCCTAAAAGTATTATGCTTTAAAAAGAAAAGGATTTAACAAATGCTGGAAGTGGTGGGCAGTTAGCTTCAGAGACCTCGGATATTCTTAGGAGAATATTCACTACCTATGAAGGGCTAAATTTGGCTGAATCCCACTGAGAACAAGTTTTGGAAAACATTCTATTTTGAGTTTTCCCAGCTGAACATTGGCTTTCCTCACAACTCCTGTACATTTGAGAATAGATGACCTTTAACATCACATCAGAAAGGAAATTGTAGTAGAGTGATGGAGAGTCAACGATACACTTAGCTTGATCATTAAAAAACCTGCAAAGTGATTTGACTTTTCCAATCCCTTCTATTAGTGGCTTAAATTTTACTTTCATAACTCTTTGCAAGTGAATTGCTGACTCTGTACTTCATTTATGAGAAAGACCTAAAGAATTTCTCAAAACTTCTGGGCAGAACAAAGACGAGGCCTGGGCTACAGACATGGGTGGAACATTCCTTTCCAACATGTCAGTGACATTGAGTGCACAAACACAGCCCTCTCCTGCACATCCCTGCACAGAGTTGATCTGGCTGAACCAAAATGTGAGTTCATTTGCAGTGTGTCTACCTGGCTCCATTGGCTCCATTGATATGAATGGCCATGGTTTGAAGCCATATCTCCAGACTTGATGCCAAATTGTTTTTTAAGTGTTTTGTGATTCTAAAGAAAACATTGATACCCCAGGCTTCCGGATGCTGTGTTTTCTTCCTTTGTTTGGCTGGGTCGGGTAGGGGTTTGTAGGAGGTGGGAGGCTGTTTTCGTATTGCAGAATTACAGATTCTTTTAATACTATATTATAAGCAGCATGAAAGTTTACAGAGGAGACCTACAGAACTATTCTTTTCAAAGAAGATGGTGATTAATGTATAATACTTACCTGCTCTGTGTTTTAAAATTTATTTTAATAAGAATGTGTGCTTTTTATTAAAACCACAAATTTGTAGCTGTGATGAATACTTGAGAAGATTATCCTGGTATCTTAGAGAGATGAAGTTTCCATCTCCACCTGTAAGTCAGTGGTTCTCATCCCTGAGAGTTAGAATCATCTGGAGAGCCTTTATGAATGCCTGTGCTCAGTCTCCAACCTAGACCAACCGAATCAGAAGGCAGTCGGGGTGGGACGGGAACATTAGTATTTTTCTAGAGAGCTCCCAAGTGATTCTACTGATCAACCAAGGCTGAGAACCGTGGTTCTAACTCCACATGAGAGGAGAGCACTTCGTGCACATGGGTACTTGTGAGAGAGCCAGAGGAGAGGTGGGGTCCCTGGGGAACAGGAACATTAACACAGCAGGAAGAGAAGGGGAGTGACCAACGTTGGTTAGCACGCTGAAGTATTGAGAAGCCAAGGGAGGAGAGAGTTCTGAAGAGAAGCACGTAGAGTCAGCAGTCTCCGCGGCTGCAGAGCTGAGGAGGACAGAGAGGAGACCAGTGTTTGGTCGACAGGGGCCCTTGGGGTGTCTGAGAGGGCAGCTTCCCTGGAGTCCTGGGAGCACAAGCCAGCGAGGATGGGGTTAAGAAGGAAATGAGAGCAACAGAAGTGACGGCCATGATTCTGGAATGTTCTCACGGAGAAGCAGGGGAGCAGCTTGCCTGGGGGGCAGGGTAGAAGGAAGGTTATTGTTTTGTTTTCCCAGCTTTATTGAGATATAATTGACGTAGAACACTGTGTAAGTTTAAGGTGTACAACGTGATGATTTGATACTCGTATATATTGTGAAATGTTTACCAAAATAAGGTTATTTAACACATCCTTCACCTCACATAATTACCATTGTGGTGGTGGTGGTGTTATGGTGAGAATATTTAAGCTCTACTCTCATAGCGACTTTCAAGTGTACAATACGATATTATTAACTGTCGTCACCATGCTGTACCTTAGATTCCTGGAACTTATTCCTCTTATAACTAAAAGTTTGTACCCTTTGGCCAGTGTCTCCCCATTTCCCCCCCGCCGCCTCCACCCCTGGCAGCCACCATTCTACTCTCCACTTCTATAAGGAAAATTTGGTATGTACACACACAGTGGAATATTGTTCGGCCGTAAAAAAAGGAAATCCTGGCATTTGTGACAACATGGATGGACCTTGACGGCATTATGCCAAGTGTAATAAGTCAGAGAAAGACAAATACTGTATGATCTCACTTATATGTGGAACCTAAAAACATCAAACTCGTAGAAGGTTATTTGTTTTGATGGGGAAGGTTTATGCAGGCTTTGTAGGCCTAGGCAAGGGCCCAGTGGGGGCACAAGAGAAAGGAGACTCGCTCTGAGCAGCGGCCCAGAGTGGCCAGTTCACCAGGCCCCTGAGGTGGTGCTCGCTGACTCCTTCCTCTCCTGTGCCCTGCTTCTGGACGTGCTTCCCTGGATTCTCCGTTCATTGCATCATTTCACGCACCTCAGAAGGGTGCAGTGTTTCAAGTCCAAACTCCTGTGACAAGCCTTCAGAGCCCTAGATATTTGACTTCATTTTCTCTCTTTAATTTCTTTCCTTAGACTCTCTTAATAATCACCCGCCCCCGAGCTTACGCACAACCCAAGCCTATTCTTACTTGTTCCCTGAAACGCTCTGCTCAGTCTCTCAGTATTCTCTATCATTAAGGCAAGGTCAAGTTTCATCTCCTTACTGTTATCACAATTTCTTATTCTTTCATGTGTTGATCTCTTCTTTCCAGTTAGATACCAAAGATAGAACAAACTGAACACTTACAAAAAAATTCTCTATAGTAAGAATCGACAAATTTTTTCTGAAAAGAGCCTGATACTACATGTTTTAGCCTTTGTGAGCCATTCATGTCTCTGTCGCATATTCTTCTTTTTTTTTTTTTCTTTTTTTTTAATAGCTCTACCAAACTCCCAGCAGTTACTTTTTTTTTTTTTTTGTGAGGAAGATCAGCCCTGAGCTAACATCCATGCTAATCCTCCTCTTTTTGCTGAGGAAGACTGGCTCTGAGCTAACATCTATTGCCAATCCTCCTCCTTTTTTTTCCCCCAAAGCCCCAGTAGATAGCTGTATGTCGTAGTTGCACATCCTTCTAGTTGCTGTATGTGGGACGCGGCCTCAGCATGGCCGGAGAAGCGGTGTGTTGGTGCGCGCCCGGGATCCGAACCTGGGCCGCCAGTAGCGGAGCGTGCGCACTTAACCGCTAAGCCACGGGGCCGGCCCCTCTTCTTTTTTCTTTAACAATCCTTTAGAAATAGAAAAACCATTCTCAGCTGACCATTTGTGGCTGTGGACTGCCAACCCTAGCTCTAGAGCATTAGACACCCAGTGGGCCATCAGAAAATAACAGCTGGTAAAAAGAGCTAATGCTTAATGAGCACTTATGATGTCAGGTACTGAACAGATGTTATTTTATTTAATCTCGTTTAATCCTCACAAAATCCTTCTGGGTTATTTGCTATAATTACCTACATTTTACAAATGAGGAGGCTCAGGCATAGAGAGTTTAACTATCTTACCCAAGATCACGTAGCTAGTAACTTCAGTAGTAGTTGATTGAGAAATCATAATTAGTTGATTGAGATTGATGTCCGATTGAGGCCATACTTCTGTTCGTTTGGCAGTATACTACCTTACCCACGTTATTAATATGCACAAAGTGTATTAAAGGTATCTGAGATATGTTTACATAATTATGTGTGTATTGCTGTTTTTATGGGATACAACACACATTTTCATAGGCCTGTGTTCATTCTCCACTTTCTCATTTCATCAGTGCGTTCCTGGATATCGGGCCGAGGAAGCAGTGGAGATGTTAAAGACCTTCTACAAACAGGAAAATCCAAACGGTCAGTTTCCCCTACTGTATACAGTGCACGTCACTTAAAACAAGTCAGTAGGAAGAGAGTCTGACATGGGCTTAGCTCTTCATTTTCTCCTTTTCTTTTCTCTTCTTTTCACAGCACCAAAATCAAAAGTTCGGAAAAAGGAATGTCAGAAATCCTGAACTTGTTCTGATGAAAGTCTGATGCCCCTGGACGACATTCTTGGACTGAAAGCTGTTGACGTTGTTGAATCACATGTTTCTATATTGTCCTTAACCCATGGGAAAATGGTCTCTCATCATTTGCTCTGTTAAGAGTACAAATTAGCACTTTTTAAAAAGTCTGACAGTTGTAAAAAACTATGAGCTTTTCCACACACTGAAAGAACATTTTAAGAATGGGAAAAATTAAAGATTGAGGTTTTAGAAATTAGTAAGCTGTGCATGCACTTCCTGCCAAAACCATTATGCCCAGTGCAGGAAAGTGCTGGCTTTCAGAGAAGGTGCCCCCAGACCCAGTTACCTGGCGTGTGTCTGGGCTGGAGTGTGGCACGCTGCAGACACCTGCTCCCGGCCTGGTATTTCAGAATCGAATTCTTCATTCTTTGCAGCCACTGTGTTCTTCGGGGTGTTGGGGGCCTGTGACTTCCTTGGAAGTTGTATATGAATTATATACATACAGACCATGATTACATGGTTCTTAGAACAGACTTTTTGCTTTTATAAAGCATTTAGAGAAAATGCATACTTTTAAAACAAGTGCTTAAGTGCCATTTTTAAATTACAGCATATTGCTATAATAAAATTTATTTATGCCTTCTTTGAAGACAAATAGTCTTGAAAATAAAAGATAAAAGCATAAATGGGACAATTCCTTCTATGTTAGTGAGTATGCTGTGCCAGGCTCTGCTTGTTCATCAAATCAGTGAACAAAACAAAGAATCCTGCAGTAGTGGAGCTTCTGTCCTAGCAGGGGAGACCGATAATAAACAAAATAGATTACACAGTGTGTCAGAGCGTGGTGAGAATTATGGCAAAAGGAAAGAACAGGGCAAAGGGTGGTGGGAATGCTGGTTGCAGAATTAAATAGGATGGTTAGTTTAATCTGGAATCAAATACAGTTATTTATTTTTATAAAAATCCAGGTTTAGAATTTAAAATCTAAAATTTAAAAATGTGAATGCAACCCTGGAAAGGGTATCCACAGCAGGGAGTCCCAGATACTCCTGCTTACTGACGGCAGAAAGGGTTAGTTAGCTCTGAGCAAAGTGCTGCTTTGCAGAGCCGTGCTGGGTGCACCGCGTCTGCCCAGAAGGGGGCCTCGCCGTTCCACCAGAAGCCCAGCTCCGGGCCCAGGAGGGCAGCTCCTTCTCCGTTGCATTTCTTCAGTGGATTCATTTGCTTGATGCAAAGCATCTGTATTTGTTGATTCTGCTGTTTGAGCGATGTCTCTGACTTGTTTGTTTTGAATTACATTACAGGCTGGAATGTAATTGTGGTGAAAGTATTTTTATATTGCTGAGAGTAGCAGCTAATCACAGTTACATGCTTCAGAGGGTTTGTAATTGCTGGGTTTTGTACGTGTGTTTTTAAGTGCATTTGAGAAGTTTTATGGAGAAGAACGTGCATGATTTTAAATCTATAATAATGTTAACGTGTACCTTCTCTTCGATTTCACCTACTTTCAAAATTATCTTCTCATTAAATTTTAGTGCTTTGACTAGTTTATTCCTTTTTCAGTTGATCATAATTCATTTCTGACTCCTTATGCTTTTCTGCAAGCAGACTTCATTGCACTCATTGTCCTCAGATCATTTTCTCGGGGATTATTTGTAGACAAGGTACCTGGAATCCTGATCCTCTGCAGAGTACCCCCCAGGAAGGCTGGCTAAGCATCTTATGCCAAGTAGGTTTTTGATAAATGTTTGTTAAGTAAAATTATTGATTGAAATTTGGAGAAAAGTGAATAATAAGGAGAATATCTAGGATAAAAAGCCAAAGCCAACAATAGTTATATGTATTTTAACCCAGCAATAGTCACTACTAAAAGGATCAAGAAAATAATAAAACTATAAATAGAGAAGAATATAAAACTATAAATAGAAAAGACTTATCAATATACATATGTTCTGGGCCGGCCCCGTGGCTTAGCGGTTGGGTGCGTGCGCTCTGCTGCTGACGGCTCGGGTTCGGATCCCGGGCGAGCACCGATGCACTACTTCTCCGGCCATGCTGGGGCCGCGTCCCACATACAGCAACTAGAAGGATGTGCAGCTATGACAGACACTATCTACTGGGGCTTTGGGGGAAAATAAATAAATAAATAAAATTAAAAAATATATATATATACATATGTTCTGTCTTGGCTGTGTTTTGGAGAATGGCTAAGTATTTCCTAATTCCTAAGCATGGCTGAAAATTTTAATTTTGGTTATGACCTTTTTGATTTTCTGTCCAGTGATTGACTTACAGAAAAGTCTCTTCTAAATTTTTGGTCTTGGGCACGGTTCCCTCCATTGCTTTGGGGGAAAATCAGTTTAGACAGAGTATTGCAAGCTGGAGCTCAGCCCCTCCAGGGCTGATACACGACCATTGTGGGGTCATAGACATTAAGGCTGTGGGATTCTGACAGCAGTTTCGAAGTAGTGGCGAGAGTTGTGGACATATGATGAGGTGATCTTGCTTCCTGAGGACCATATTCTCCAATTACTGAGACATGGCTTAAAATATTAAGATGCTCCAGTTCAAAACATTGAATCCAATTGATTGATACTAGTAGTGCCTAAGAGACTGGCTGAGAGACTTGTTTTGTGTATGAGATAATTCTGCAAGTTGTGAGATGCAAACAGGTTTTAGAATCACAGCCCTGTTTAGAGAAGTTAGTGGGAAGTCATTGCATCTAAGTTGCATCCAGTGTTTGCTGGTTTTTGCAACGGTCTCTGCTGAGAATGGGTGGTATGTTACGCTTTGGCAGCCTTCAATCACTGATAAAAGATCATGTTAAAATATCTTTGCACTTTTTTGTTACTTGGCACAAGCATCTCTTCCTGTGTTGTATTTGGAATATCATAGAGAGAAAATAGGGCCAAGAACTCCAATGTAGGCAAGAACTGTTAATTTTTCTTTAAACTCTATTTGGAGATAATTTCAGACTTACAGAAAAGTTGCAAAAATACCCGTATATCCCTTATTTGTTAAACCTACTGTTAACATTTTACGCCTTTAGCTTTATCATTTGCTCTCTCTTTATTATCTTCTCTCTGTCTGTCTGTCTCTCTCTATATAATTGTTTTTCTGAACCATTTGGTGGAAAGTTACATACATCATGGCCCTTTACCCTGAAATGTTTCAGTATTTCCTAAGCATAGGATATTCTTTTATATGATTGCAGTGTGGTTATTGACTGCAGTAAATGTAGCATGGACACAGTACTTTTGTCTAATATGCCATTCGTATTCCCGTTTTGTCAGTTGACCCCATAATGTCCTTTAGAGAATTTCCTCCACCCCCCTGGCAATACTGGATCCATCCTAGGGCCAGGTATCGCATTTAGTTGTGGGGTATCTTTAGCTTCTTTTAATCTAGACTATTTCTACAGCTTTTCTTTGTCTTTTATGACATTGACATTTTTAAAAATAATACAGTCCTTCTGCCCCTCCTGCCCTACTTTTTCGTTGTCTTTTTTTTTTTTTGTGATGGTGTTTTCTCATGATTAGATTCAGGTTTTGTATTCTAGGTGGTGTTATGTTCTTCTTGGACTATACATCTGGAGGTGTCCAAAGGCCGTCTGTCCCTCACTGGTGATGTTAATTTTGGTCACCTGGTCAAGGTGTTATCTGATTTCTGCACTATATAATTGTTATATTTTTCTCCCTTGCAACAAATAAGCAGTCTGGGGAGAGGAACCATTATATATTTTTTTTTTGCTGAGGAAGATTGGCCCTGAGCTAACATCTGTGCCCATCTTCCTCTATTTTGTATGTGGGACGCCGCCACAGCATGGCTTGATGAGCGTTGCATTGGCTGGGATTTGAACCTGCGAACTCCAGGCCGCCAAAGCAGAGAGCACAGACTTAACCACTGTGCCACTAGGCCGGCTCTGAACCATTACATTTTTAAAAGAAAATGTATTTGACGTTGATAGAAAGGAGGGGAAGAAAACTAGTGATATAAATTTCAAAGCAACTGTTAAATTATTTGATTGCATTCTTCCTCTTTTATTACGTCAGCCAAAATTTACAAATTTCTTTTCCTAATAAGAATATTTTAAATAGGGATATCTTAATAAATATTAAAGGAAGCCTCAGAAATAAGTTCTCTCCTGATCTTTTCCTCAGCAAAACCAATGATTATATCAATCTAATTATATCTGATAAGATAGAGTTTTGGAAAAATAGGTCTAAGATGTTTCTGGTATCACAGATAGCCTATAGTGATCCACTAGGAGGTATAACTCTTGGTAGGTAGTCATTTGGCTGTAAAATATGGGTTCTTTTGGGTTTCCATAGAGATATCGAGACTTGAAATGTTTTAAGCACTGCTGCTTTCAAAATGAGTGTCAGTAAAAATAGCAAAAGCCAAGACTCTTTTAAAAAAAAAAAATCATTAAATTTTTTTTAAAGTAGTGAGGTTCCTGGTTAAGAATCCATGTTGAAGCCAAAGCTTGTCCTTCCCAGTCATTCTGCATCAACTGGCCTTAAATAGCCCCCTGAGAAGAGACATCAAGAACTGGTTTCCCTGCCTTTTGGCTAAGGAAGGAGACTATGTTGAGTTCATCTATGAAGACAACCGCCAGCTATTTTCTTAGTCCATAAATTGTTAATTGTGTGTGGCGAGGAAAGGGGTGATGGGTGACGTTATTTTTATGGGTCAGGCTGGCCTAAGTTCTGGTGAAAGTTTGACATCTTTAGGACCTTTTGTTTTTTCAAGTTGAGCTAATAAAAAGAGGCTCATGGGATTATTTCTCACCTGATTTTAAGTGAGTATTGGGATCACCCCCACGTGTGCGTGACCATTAGGAAGACTTTGTGGTGTGGTTGAAGAAGCATGAACTTGGGCGTCAGAGCACGAGTCAGCTAACTACGGCCCATGGGCCAAACCCAGCCTGCTGCCTGTTTTGGTATCACTCACAAATTAAACATGGTTTTACATTTTTAAATAGTTGAAAAAAATCAAAAGAAGAATTTATTAACCCATGGATATGGTATGAAATTCACATTTCAGTGTCTATAAGTTGTTCTGTTGGCACACAGCCACGCCCATTTGTTTTCCTATCGCCCATGGCTGCTTTGTGCTACGATGGCGGAGTCGTGGTGACTGAGACCTGTAGCCACTAAAAATATTTAGTGTCTGGTGCTTTAAGAGAACTTTTGCTGTCCCCCCCCCACCCGCCGGTCTAGAGAATATCAGATGTTGAGGTTGGATCTCTAAGGTGCTTGTTCCAGTTCTGACTTTGGATCTGAATAATGTGGCTTGTTGTGCAGCTATGATGATTGCTTCAATACTATGATTTTTTTTTTCTTTTTGAGGAAAGTTAGCCCTGAGCTAACACCTGTGCCAGTCTTGCTCTACTTTATATGTGGATCCCCGCCACAGCATGGCTTGATGAGTGGTGTAGGTCTGTGCCCAGGATCTGAACCTGGGCCACCGAAGTGGAATGTGCCAAACTTAACCACTACGCCACAGGGCCGGCCCCTTGGGTTTTTTTTTTTACCCAGCACTGAGCTCAAGAGAGAGCCTTATTATGTGTGATAGACAAATCCTAGGTCTAAATTCTGAATTGCATAGTAATGGAGTATTTAGGGAGACTTCATGAGGAAGGGGGGCCACCAGTTGTGCCCTGAAAGGCAAGTAGGATTTGGGGAGGTACGGAAGAGGGTGAGGGCAGCATGTGCTATATTACGGAAGAGGGAAGGACAGTGACGTGAAGACACTGGCAAGGGACGCTCAGCCATATCATCACAGTTAAGATCCCTTGCTTCTTTCTGAGAAGGGTCAACTTTTTTTTTTTTCTTTGTGAGGAAGATTAGCCAACATTCGGATGCCAATCCTCCTCTTTTTGCAGAGGAAAACTGGTCCTGGGCTAATATCCATGCCCATCTTCCTCTGCTTTATATGGGATGCCTGCCACGGCATGGCTTGCCAAGCGGTGCATCAGTTCGCACCCGGGATCTGAACCTGTGAACCCTGGGCCGCCGTAGCGGAGCATGTGAACTTAATTGCTACGCCACCGGGCCGGCCCCGAGAAGGGTCACTTTTTCATTCTCTTTCTGCTGGATGATTCCTGGAGTATGTGTGGTTTAGGGTGAGGGGTTGCCAGGGACAGAGGTTCTCACGCTACAGTCACTGAAGTAAGGAGACTGGGATTACACATCACTAGGCAAGATCTGAGCTGTGGGGAGGGAGCGTGTCAATAAGAGAAACTCATAGTGACGTAGAACCTACTGTGCACCAGGCTCTTTTCATATGTTACCTCGTTAATTCTTATGACAACCCTCTGAGCTAGTGTTGTCATTATGTCCATTTTACATCAAGGAAACTGAGGTACAAGGAAATTAAGTCACTTGCCTAGGGTCACTGAGTACTAAGTGATGGTGTCAGTTAGAATGGGCTAGGTTATGTCAGGGTGACAATCTTCAAGTCTTAATGGCCTAGAACAAAGGTCTAATTCTCTCATCTTCACTTCTTGTCCATGGCAGGTCAGGCGGGGGGCCAAGGCTAAAGGAGACGCCACCCTCTGGAACATCATCAGTCACTATGGCAGGGAAACAGAAGATGGCGAGTAATGCTCTGTGTCTTCAAGCAGGGCCTCACAATCCTGAATGCGCACATGCATCGCCTGGGGGGCTTGTTAAATGCACCTTCTGATTCAGGAGGTCTGGGATGGGCCTGAGATTCTGCATTTCTAGCAAGCTTCCAGGGGATTCCTATACTGCTGGACCATGGACCACACGAGTAAGGAGAGCTTACTGGCTTTTGCCCAGAAGTGACACATCACTTCTGCTCATGTAAGAATTAAAGCAAGTCACAGAGCCATGCCCAAGTTCAAGGTGGCGGGGAGTGTCATCCACCATTTACCTCAGCGGGAGAAGAACTAGAATATTTGTGAACAGCCTCAGTGAAGAGCAAAAAATGTGAAGCTAAGATTTGAATTCAGGCAGGCTGTCCCCAGAGTGTGTGCTCTTAATCATCACTTCATACGGTCCTAGGTGGTGGTCCATTCTCTGTCAAGAAATGGCACCATGATGGCACCCACCTGCTTTGTCAGCAGCCAATTGGGGTAGTGCTCGAGACTGACCAGATGCAACTGATGTCCCAGGCAGCTTAGTGTCAATGGCACCAGTGCTCAACATGGTGTTGCAACTCTGAAATGTTTCAATTCATTGTTTTCTTAATAATGTGCTGACATCTCTGACATTTATTTTTGTTCACAGCGTACCTTAGCATGGATTCAACCCTTTCCCTATTACGTTTTCTCTCATCTAATATCTGCCATGCTTTCTTGCTTTGGAGAAGGGTTGGGGTTAAAGCCAGCATTCAGGGAATTGTGCATGATCCTGGGCACGCCCATGGGTGTGTGTCCACACATGCACACCATTCATCATGGATCTTTGCTGTAAAGGGCTGGAGTTGCTGATCTGGAAGAGTCCTTGCTTGTGGTTGGCCCAACAAACTCGATTCCCAGATGGTGATGGCTGAGAAGCAGCTTCTCTGAGCCTGCAGCCTGTACCCATAACTGGGAACTTCTGATACAGTCTTAAAACTGAGAATTGTGGGAGTGAGTGGTGAATTCCAGGCCCACGTTAGGGTCTTTAAATGGAGGAAAGTGGACTGGATTATTTACAGTGCCGAGAGAACATCGCACCTCCCTTGACTGACCTTCAGTGCCCATACAAAGCCCTGCCTTGTTCCCACTGCAGCCCCCTTTGCTGTTGTTTCCCAGGCTGAAGCGGAGACAAACTATCCAGAAACATCAGTATAAGCAAGGCCCCTGTCCGCCTTATGGAAACCTGATCTGCAAATGATACTTGGAATGAAGTAAGCTTGTTCTTCCTCCACTAAAAAAAAATCCCGCCCAAAGGGAGATAGAGGTACATTTCAACTTGACATAATAATTAGAGATAAGTTTTCAGAATTAACCCACTACACCAGTTGATTCAGTCAGCAATTGAGCTAAACATGAGGGAGAAAATGGGCCTTGACGGCTTTTCTTTTGGATAATCAAGTTTGCTCTGTTGAAAAATGCCTTCCCTCCTGCCCACCTGTCTGTCATTAATCATGGGACGTGCTGGATAAACCTGATTGTCCCTCCAGAGACTCTTCTGTCACGTAAGGCACGTAGTTCAATTAAAATCTGCAGACGAATGCAAAGTTAATACCTAAGGGAAAATAACAAAACAAAGTATTGCTATTTTCGTTAATTACTTAGACTGAAACCTACAGTATGACTTTTTTAAATTAATGGGACAGAATTCTGCTTGATCATTCCAATCCTAACCCTTAGGATCTTTCTCGGCTGTCAGTGCCCTTTGGAAAAAGACTTATCCCTGCCCCAGTATCCTGACTTCAGATGAAAGAACTTTCAGCTTCTAATCTAGCCTCTTCTGGAACTGACAGAACGTCATTTCTTTCGCTGACATTTCTATATTAGAGGCCTACATAAGTTAAGGATGTCAGCTTGGTTTTTATGTCGGCAACATGACCCTCCTGATTCAAATGCTGAACCATTTCAAGAAGGATTAAATTTCTTCTTGACCTAAGAGGAATCCCATTTTCTTAGTGACCAGCTACCCTGGCAGGATGCCAAGGGGAACTCCTCCACAGGTAAGCCCAGTACACCTGTGTTCTTTTATGCTGAGCACATTTTATCAGTTTCATACACCTCAAGCGTTACTGTACTTTTCAAAGTCCTGCGATTTCTATGACATCTTTTCCAACGACTCCAGCCTACAACAATCATTTTCTTCAAACTCCTACTTATTGTCACCTAGTTGCATACTCGATTGGTCTCTAATTATAGTATAATTAGGTTGTATGCGCCTCCAAAGCAAGCACTTAGCCCAGTGCTAGGCCCAGAGGCAGTTTCAGTAAATGCTTGCTGAGTGATGGATTTGCAGTTCTGGATGGTTTCCAGTGAGCAGGACAAACCGGTGAATTAGCACCTTGGAGGGAATGCCGTCTCGGCTTACCGAGCAGGCCCTAAGTCTCCAGGCGTTTCTGGAAGGCCATCGCCGCCAGACAGCTGGACAGCCGAGGCAGATGACCTAGACCCCTGACCCTTTCCTCCAGCTCCTCTCTTCTCATTTGGAAACCTACATTTTTGGACTTGGGCTTGCAATCTCCCATTTTCAGGTTTGAGAAGTCAGGAAAAACAAGCAGTAGAGGGGCAGAGAGGTGAAAGTTTTATGTCTGCTTTGATAGCACCTAACTTTCCCGTGGAGGCATAACACACATAAGGGAGGACATGTTGCATGTTTCAGAGCAAGTAAAATGCTGTGTGGAGATTGATTTATAAGTTTTTTGCGAGATTAGTTCAGAAGCTGGATTAATATTTTAATCAGATTCTCTTGAGAGGAAAAGGCAGCTGGTGAAATTGTTGGAGGTGACATGCCAATCTACATAGAAACCAAGTGTGGTTTGGAGACCACCATGGAAATAATAACTTCAGTCATTAAGTGGAGAATGAAAGGAGGAAAGAAACCAGATAAGTTTTCCAGGATCAAGAAGTTATTTTTATTATAAACTAACCATAGGGAGACCATAGGCTTTATTATTATTTTAACATTTAAATTCAAATACTGATGGCTTTATCTTTTCACTGCTGACTACTCTTGGCAACAGCAGAGTTAGCAAGGAGTGCATTAGAACATCCTTCATTTTTTTATTTTTCAGTTGCCATTTTAATTGTGCAGATAAGCTCCGTGGTGTAGGCAAAGCATGGCAAAGAGCACAGTGGCACAATTCATATCTTGATGCGGGATTTCTCTCCCTGTGAACTTGATTTCCCAAGGCCTGAATTCTAACAGTTGGCACAAATTCACTGGCATCCTGAAATCTCAAGGAGGAGGGCTTTCTCGTGTTTTGTTTCCTTGCAGACCTGGACAACACCAAATCTGTACAATGCTCTGTAGCTGGCACTAGCAATAAGCATCTGGAAGATAACGTGTTGGGCTCTGGGAAATGCTGTCTTTTGCTTGGGGACTGCCCTCAGATGGAAATTGATGTTTAGATTATTACTGGGAATTTGTGCTTCTGAATTTTTTGAGAATAAGGCTGATGCTATGATATTCTCTTGTGTTCTGTTGACCCTTAGGTATTTTAGAAAAGAGGGAAAAGAGAGTCTTAGGGTTGAAATAATCAAACTTTGGAGAATGTGAAGGCTCTACTCCAATTATATTGGCAGATGGCTCAGGGTGCAGCTGCCAATGAAGGATCCCAGATTCCACTCGAAGGCCCAAATACCATCCTCTTCTGCCTGGAACTGAGTCAGTAAAAGGAAATAAGGTAGGGCAGAATTTTGGACTGAAATTTCTCTGTGGGAGCAACAGATTGAACTGATAATGGGAGAAAGTTTGTATTGTTAACTTTTATAAGGTGGCGGTAAATTTCAGGAATTTTATAGTGCTGGCACATTATTTGGGCCATATTTTCATCTGGGGCTCATTGTTCACCCTGCTTGATTGGGTAGCATAACTGAGCAGGATCCAAGATGAGAAAGAGAATTGGGGCTGACTGTGGCCTTGGGGCTAATGTAATAAATGTCCTGACCTGATTCCGTAGCTTCTGGGGGCCACAACAAAGAGCCATTCATAAAGGCTCTGAGGGGATTAAATAGCCCTGTCTTGAACACCAGGAGGATATGGAGGAAGAGAGGTAAGGATTGAGGAAGTGGCTCCATGAAGGAGAGGGTAAGATATTCTTGGCTTCTTACCTGAGCTCCTTTTCTGAGGAAGACAGCAATATTGGGAGTAGACTGTGGCTCCGATAATTAATTTCACTGGATTAATAAGAGAAATAGCCAAAAAAGGAAGAGTATTAGTGTCTAAAGGAGGGAGAGTCACTTCTCTATTCATGCTATTGTTGGTTACGTGAAGGGCATCTGATAAATCTCTGTGCTCATGGATAGAACTACAGTGCAAAGTAAGGAGTCCCTTTGGACTCTCCTAAGAGGCTAGGTGAGGTAGCTTGAGAACAGCTGAGAAACGTCCCTCTTGGCATTCATCCAAACTCTATTCTTCTCTCTCATGAGTGTGGCTTTTCCTCACTGGAGTGTAAAATCTGAGATTCGGTTTTTTGTGTGTGTGTGTGTGTAAGATTAGCCCTGACCTAACACCTGTTGCCAATCCTCCTCTTTTTTGCTGAGGAAGATTGGCCCTGGGCTAACATCCGTGCCCATCTTCCTCTACTTTATGTGGGACGCCTGCCACAGTGTGACTTGATCAGCGGTGCATAGGTCTGTGCCTGGGATCCAAACCTGCGAACCCCAGGCCGCCAGAAGTGGACTTAACCACTATGCCACTGGGCCGGCCCCCAGTTTTTGGTCTGTACTTAGGGTGGATATGGGTAGTTCTATAGTAACGGGCTGTTTTGAATCAAGGCCTGCTAGGCTCACCTTACTTAGATAGTGGTCTTCTCTACAATCTAGCCTAGTTAGAAATGGAGCTAATGGAACACAGACTCATTCGTTAGAATAACTCGTAATAGCTAGTATTTATTGACTGTTTATTGTGTGCTGGGCACAGCTGTAAAAACTTTGCCACTGTTACGTGATCCTTGCAGCAACCTTAGGAGGTTACTGTTCTTTTTCCCCCTTAAAGAGTCAGTTACTAGAGGTTTATAGAGTTGCTCAAGATCACAGAGCTAGTAAGGGGCAGCACCAGAATTTAAACTCTAGAGCTCACATTTCTTAACTATCGTCCTAAATTATTTTAAGAAGATTACCCAAATAGGAAAAGAACAAAAAGGATGGAGATTGTTGTTGCCTGCCCAGCCCTGCACTGGAACAACCCCATAACTCGGGTTTATTCTTGAGGCGGGCCGTTGGCTTCTTTTAGTAGGTCATGAATTTGAATGTCTTTCTCTACTCTGTGTGTGTGGTTTTTTGTTTTGTTTTGTATTTTTTAAAATTTTAACAAAGTAAATCTTCTAGAAGGAAAAGAACTGTTTTACTTATGAGAACAGATCCCAGGATACTTACAAGCTTAAAAAATACAATTAGACTATCAGCTTGGTTCTTGACAAAAACTGGAAGTAAAATTGCATGATTTTGTAAAAAATTTTCAACGAGACAGGTCTTGTTCAGGATCCACAGATGAGCTGCCAATACCTTTGCATATTCTGTAATTGTTTCTCCAAGACAATAGCACGTATTATCATTGTTATTGTTATCACTAGGTACTGTACTAAGTGATTTACATGTATATTCTCAGTTATATTGATATGTACATGAAGGGTACTACTGCCATGTATCAGTTATCTATTGTTACAGCAATGCCATGTAACAAAAACCCACAAAATCTCAGTGGCATACAACAATAACTATTTATTGCTTATGCATCTAGGGTCACTGGCTAAACAGATCTGCCAATCTTGGCTGGACTGGCTTACAACATGTAGGGTTTGGCTCACTGAAGACTGATCTAGCCTAGCCTTGGTTGGGATGAAGGGGGCAATTCAGCTCCTCCATTTGTCTCTCTTCCTCTAATAGGCTGGGCAGGGCATGTTCTGTTGGTGACTGCAGAGCTGTAAGCTCTAAACAAGCCTAATTGCATAAGTCCATTTCAACCTTCTGCTTGCAGTGTCTCTGTTAATATCTCGTTGGTCAAAGCAAGTCACAGAGCTAAATGTAAGGATGTGGAATTATGTATTCCATCCCTTGGGAGGGCATTGGAAAATAGCATGGCAAAATGCACGGATATAGGAAATGCTGAACAATTGGACCCATTTTTGTAATCTATCACCTATTCTCTCTCTTTTGTTTTTTTTTGGTGAGGAAGATTCACCATGAGCTAACATCTGCACCAGTCTTCCTCTATTTTGTATGTGGGCTGCTGCCCTGGCATGGCTGATGAGTGGTGTATGTCCACACCCGGGATCCGAACCCACAAACCCTGGGCCGCCGAAGGATAGCGAACCAAACTTAACCACTACGCCATGGAGCCGGCCCCACATATTCTCTTTTTATAGATGGAGAACCTGAGACTTAGGGAGTAAGTGGCTTGCCTAGGATCATGTAGGTATTAAGTGACCAAGCTTGAATTAGAACCTGGGTTTGTCTTTTCTCAAAGCCGGAGCTCTTAATGATGCACCATAAATACAAGATTTAGAAACTAGCTCTGCCTCCAGCTCCTTTCCAGACCTGAGCAATCTTTTAACTCCCTTTTTATGCATCTTCACCAACAAAGACAAATGGACAATGTTGATATTATATAATGAGAATGCTGTGAGGAGTAGTGTTAGCAAATTCTCTGAAAAAGTGCTAGGGATTATGATCAAAGAAATACACAGACTTTTAACTCACTGCCTGACCTCATTTTACATTTTTGTAGTCTTTCAGATCTCGCTCACTGCCATAGTTTAGGAATGTACTGAGTATAAGATTTCTTAATACTCTCACTCTTCTTCTCCTCATCCCAGCAATGCCCCAATCTGCGTATATTAGCAGTAATTATAAATAAAAAGAATACCCTGTACAAATTCCTTTTTCAAAAATGCCAGTAACATCTTTAAGACTGTCCAGAAAGTTGTACATTTTTTTATTGATGTCAATCGTTTATAACATTGTGAAATTTCAGTTGTGCGTTATTATTTGTCAGTTACCATATAAATGTGCCCCTTCACTCCTTGTGCCCACCCCCCAAGCTCCTTCCCCTCTGGTAACCACTAAACTGTTATCTTTGTCCGTGTGTTAGTTTATTTTCCACATATAAGTCAAATCCTACGGTGTTTGTCTTTCTCTGTCTGGCTTAATTCACTTAACATAATACCCTCAAGGTCCATCCATGTTGTTGCAAATGGGACGATTTTGTCCTTTTATGGCTGAGTACTATTCCATTGTATATATATACCACATCTTCTTTATCCAATCATCAGTCAATGGTCACTTGGGCTGCTTCCACTTCTTGGCTATAGTGGATAATTCTGCAATGAACATAGGGACGCATAAGTCTCTTTGAATTGTTGATTTCAAGTTCCTTGGATAGATATGCAGTAGTGGGATAGCTGGGTCATATGGTATTTCTATTTTTAATTTTTTGAGAAATCTCCATGCTGTTTTCCATAGTGGCTGCACCACTTTGCAGTCCCACCAGCAGTGTATGAGGGTTCTCTTTTCTCCACATCCTCTCCAACATTTGTTATTTTTTGCCCTGGTGATTATAGACATTCTAACAGGTGTAAGGTGATATCTCATTGTAGTTTTGATTTGCATTTCCCTGATGTTTAGTGATGTAGAACATCTTTTCATGTGCCTATTGGCCATCTATATATCTTCTTTGGAAAAATGTCTGTTCATATCCTCTGCCCATTTTTTGATCGGGTTGTTTGTTTTTTTGTTGTTGAGTTGTATGAATTCTTTATATATTTTGGAGGTTAACCGTCAGATATATGAATTGCAAATATTTTCTCCCAGTTCATGGGTTGTCTTTTTGTTTTGTTCATAGTTTCCTTTGCCTTGCAGAAGCTTTTTAGTCTGATGTAGTCCCACATGTTTATTTTTTCTTTTTCTTGTTTCCCCTGTCTGAGTAGACACGGTATTTGAAAAGATCCTTCTAAGACCAATGTCAAAGAGTGTACTGCCTATATATTCTTCCAGGAGTTTTATGGTTTCAGGTCTTACATTCAAGTCTTTGATCCATTTTGAGTTAATTTTTGTGTATGGTGTAAGATAATGGTCTACTTTCATTCTTTTGCATGTGGCTGTCCAGTTTTCCCGGCACCATTTATTGAAGAGACTTTCCTTTCTCCATTGTATATTCTTAGCTCCTTTGTTGAAGATTAGCTGTCTGTAGATGTGTAGTTTTATTTCTGGGGTTTCAATTCTGTTCCGTTGATCTGTGTGTCTGTTTTTGTACCAGTACCGTGCTGTTTTGATTACTATAGCTTTGTAGTATATTTTGAAGTCAGGGGTTGTGATGCCTCCAGCTTTGTTCTTTTTTCTCAGGATTGCTTTAGCTATTTGGGGTCTTTTGTTGCCCCATATGAATTTTAGGATTCTTTGTTCTATTTCCGTGAAGAATGTCATTGGGATTCTGATTGGGATTGCATTGAATCTGTAGATTGCTTTAGATAATATGGACATTTTAACTATATTTAATCTTCCAGTCCATGTGCATAGAATATCTTTCTATTTCTTTATGTCATCATCAATTTCTTTCAATAATGTCTTGTAGTTTTCATTGTATAAGTCTTTCACCTCCTTGGTTAAATTTATTCCTAGATATTTTATTCTTTTTGTTGCAGTTGTAAATGGGATTGTCTTCTTGAGTTCTCTTTCTGTTAGTTTGTTATTAGAGTTTAGAAATGCAACTGATTTTTGTAAATTGATTTTGTACCCTGCCACTTCGCTGTAGTTGTTGATTATTTCTAATAGTTTTCTGATGGATTCTTTAGGGTTTTCTATATATAAAACGATGTTGTCTGCAAACAGTGAGAATGTCACTTCTTCATTGCCTATCTGGACTCCTTTTATTCCTTTTTCTTGCCTAATTGCTCTGGCCAAAACCTCCAGTACTATGTTGAATAAGAGTGGCGAGAGTGGGCACCCTTGTCGTGTTCCTATTCTCAGAGGGATGGCTTTCTGTTTTTCCCTGTTGAGTATGATGTTGGCTGTGGGTTTGTCATAAATAGCTTTTATTATCTTGAGGTATTTTCCTCCTATACCCATTTTATTGAGAGTTTTTATCATAAATGGATGTTGGATCTTGTCAAATGCTTTCTCTGCATCTATTGAGATATCATGTGGTTTTTTTTCTTCATTTTGTTAATGTGGTGTATCACATTGATTTGTGGATGTTGAACCATCCCTGCATCCCTGGAATAAATCCCACTTGATCATGGTGTATGATCCTTTTAATGTATTGCTGTATTCGGTTTGCCAATATTTTGTTGAGTATTTTTGCATCTATGTTCATCAGTGATATTGGCCTGTAATTTTCCTTCTTTGTGTTGTCCTTGTCTGGCTTTGGTATCAGGGAGATGTTGGCCTCATAGAATGTGTTAGGAAGTGTTCCGTCTTCCTCAATTTTTTGAAATAGTTTGAGAAGGATGGGTCTTAAATCTTCTTTGAATTGTAGAATTCTCCAGAGAAGCCATCTGGTCCTGGACTTTTATTTTTTGGGAGGTTTTTGATTACTGTTTCAATCTCTTTACTTGTGATTGGTCTATTCAGGTTCTCTATTTCTTCTTGGTGCAGTTTTGGGAGGTTGTATGAGTCTAAGAATTTATCCATTCTTTCTATATTGTCCAATTTGTTGGCATATAGTTTTTCATAGTATTCTCTTGTAATCCTTTTTATTTCTGTGGTATCCATTGTAATTTCTCCTCTTTCATTTATTTTATTTATTTGAGCCTTCTCTCTTTTTTTCTTAGTGAGTCTGGCTAAGGGTTTGTGAATTTTGTTTATCTTCTCAAAGAATCAGCTCTTTGTTTCATTGATCCTTTCCACTGTTTTTTTGGTTTCAATTTCATTTATTTCTGCTGTAATTTTTATTACTTCCCTCCTTCTACTGACTTTGGGCTTTGTTTATTCTTCTTTTTCTCATTCTGTTAAGTATAGTTTAAGATTGCTTATTTGAGATTTTTCTTGCTTGTTAAGGTGGGCTGTATTGCTATGAATTTCCCTCTTAGGACCTCTTTTGCTGCATCCCATATGAGTTGAAATGGTGTATTTTCATTCTCATTTGTCTCCAGATATTTTTTGATTTCTTCTTTAATTTCTTCAGTGATCCATTGGTTGTTCAGTAGCGTGTTGTTTAGTCGCCACTTATTTGTCACTTTCCCAGCTTTTTTCTTGTAGTTGATTTCTAGTTACATAGCATTATGGTTGGAAAAGGTGCCTGATGTGATTTCAGTCTTCTTAAATTTACTGAGACTTGCTTTGTTTCCCAAGATATAGTGTATCCTTGAGAATGTTCCTTGTACACTTGAAAAGAATGTGTATACTGCTGTTTTTGGATGGAGTGTTCTATATATATCTATTAAGTCCATCTGGTCTAGTTTTTCATTTAAATCCACTGTTTCCTTGTTGACTTTCTGTCTGCTTGTTGACTTTCTGTCGGGATGATCTATCTATTGATGTAAGGGGTGTGTTAAGATCCCCTACTATTATTGTGTTGTTGTTAATATCTCCTTTTGGGTTTGTTAATAGTTACCTTAGGTACTTTGGTGCTCCTGTGTTGGGTGCATATATATTTATAAGTGTTATGTCTTCTTGGCGGAGTGTCCCTTTTATCATTATATACTGCCCCTCTTTGTCTCTCAGTACCTGTTTTGTCTTGAAGTCTACTTTGTCTGATATAAGTATGGCAACACCTGCTTTCTTTTGTTTGCCATTAGCTTAGAGTATCATCTTCCATCCTTTCACTCTGAGCCTGTGTTTGTCTTTAGAGCTGAGATGTGTTTCCTGGAGGCAGCATATTATTGGGTCTTGTTTTTCAATCCATCCTGCCACTCTGTGTCTTTTGATTGGAGAATTCAATCCATTTATGTTTAAAGTGATTAATGACATATGAGGGCCGAATGCTGCCATTTTATTGCTCGTTTTCCGGGTCTTCTGCATTTCCCTTGTTTCTCGTCCCATGTATTTCGGACTACCAATTGAGTATGGTAGTTCTCTATGATGTTTTCCTTAGTATTCTCTTTATTTATCATTCGTGTCTCTGTTCTGATTATTTGTTCAGTGGTTACCATGAGGTTTGTATAAAAAATCTCGTAGATGAGATAGTCCATTTTCTGATAGCCTCTTATTTCCTTAGACTAAGCCAATTCCATCCCTTTCCTCTTCCCCTTCTAGGTTATTGTCACAGCTTCCTCTGTTGGTATATGAATGTCCTTTTCATTGTATCTTATGGGGGAAAATCTAAGGGAAGAGCTCACTCCGTCATGATGATGATGTCACTCCAGAAAGTTGTCCATTTTAACAATTGACAAATGTGGACTCTTAGCTGATAGAAAAATTCAGTCTTTCTATCAACTGCCCTTTCAGCACATGTGTCCTAGCCTAGTTTTGCTCTGTAACTTGCTGCTACTGTTGTTATTCATTTTATTAAGTCAATTACATAGCATATGTTTTGAAGAAGGGTTGAAAAGTTTTATATACTTCTGTTGACCCTAGAAGCAAAACAGCAGAAGGGCACATTCAGACATGCTGCTTGCCAAAAATGCATTCCTAAAGAAGAGATTCCATGGTGTACCCTTTGGCTCTTGACCCTCTGGTCCTGTCTTATACCATTGACAATATAAGAGAGACAACTTTCTGCTTCTTGGGAAGGAAAACTTTTTATAGAGCTCTGAGGACCACTGTGGGTCCATCAGGGTCTTTGTGAATTCCCTGTGGATCAGAAAGGTGTTGGGGATTGCCTTAGAAATATGGAATTAATAAGGGAGACTATAAAGAAGAAAGGGGAAAATTTGGAGAGAGGTGATACTGTGAAGATGAAGGGACATTGGCTCTGGAAAGAGGGGGAAGAACAAGGCTGATAAGTTTCAGTCAAGATACAAATGATTAGAGGAGACTAAGAAATTCAATTCAGATTCTTTCTGAACATAAGAATTTTGGGAACCTACATGCTGTATCTCCTCATCCTAACACTTACCATGTAAGTGGCACTCACCTGCTCTCCCACAAGACCATAAACTCAATGAGCACAGGGACTGTGTTTGTCTTGACTGGTGTTATCGTCACAGGATAGCCCAATGTGCTGCACATAGCATGCACTCCATAAATATTTGTTACTCGAATGTCCCAGAACAAGCTAGTACTTCTGTTGTTTTCCTCTAGCAAAAACTCAGAAACTGCCTTTTATCTTGTGCAAGAAAAGAATAACCCGTGAGTTGGATGTAATGTGGGAATTAAATAAAATATAATACCAGTATTTAATTGTGTCCTGAAGGAGATGTTTCTCATTGTGGTAGAGAGGGAATAAACATCACTGTAAATCTAAGGACTTGTCTTCTTGTTGTAGCTCTGGTTTTGATCTTGGTCACATGATGCAACAGCAGCTTTCTCACGTGTACAATGGGAATAACAAATGATGCGTTATATTTGAAAATGCCTCAGCAGTAAAAGCGCCAAATTAATACTAGGTACTATTCTCATGTAAGACACAAGTTAAACTGGAAAAAGGAACTCCAGATACAGGAGCAAAGGCAGGTACCATGACTTTTGTCTTATTTATCCTGTACTCAACTCCAGTGCCTAACTTAGGTCAATTGTTGGCACTTAGAATGTGTTTATGGAATTAATAAATGATCCTCCACTGCAATACAGAATTATAAAGATGATCTCAGATGGTTATTCTTGTCTCTTTGTTTATAGATGAAGATTTTCATAGATGATTAATATCATGCCATCGAATTGTTAAAAATTTATGTAAGATATACAGAGTCATAAGACAGAGTTTCTGCCCTCAAGAAATTTTCTGTCTCATTGGTTCACAAGACTTAATTAGCTCTTCTCTCCTCAACTTAAACAGTAGTAAAAGGTAATAGGAGAGCCCTAGTTAAGTTTATTTGGATGTAAGGGGGAAATATTTACTCCGGCCAGCTTAAGGGGGGAAAAAACTATGGCTCACAGAAACGAAGGATATGTGAAGAGCCAAGTCCAGGAAGACCAGATCTGTTCCTCTGAGGATCTAGGCAGTGGGACTCGGACACAGGCTCACCAGGACACTGCAGGCTGGTTGGTTTAGCTCCATCCATTTTCTTCTTTGGTCATTCCATTCAAGATTCATATTCCTGGGAGAGAGAGTCCAGTTGGCATGACTCACATACATGCTCACTCCTTGGCCAAGAAAGAGCAGCTAGGCAAGACTGTATGAAGTGAAGACTGTGTAGGTCCCCAAAGCACTATCTGGGTGCACCTCTGAAATGCAGTGGGTTCTATTGACAGTACTACAAGAGTTCAGAGAGGGGACATTCTGGGGAGACTTCACAGATGAAAAGGGGCTCAGGCTGCACCTTGAAGGATAGGTAGAAATGAGAAATGAAGAAGAGGGAAGATCTCAGGTGGGGCCACAAGACCGGCAAAGATTTAGAGTCAGGATTGAGTCCAGTGTGTTCACTGAAGTCAGAAGCAGCAGGCAGAGAAGATAGGTCTTAATAAAGGTCCTTGGATTTGTTTCAGTACAGAGGTGAGGATAGATGCCAGGTTTAAAGGATAAACTGATGATTTGGGCGGGGAAACAGTAAGTGTAGAACTAATTGAATAGAAAATATTCAGGGAAAGCATGAGGGAATCCTATGTATTTTTGAAAGAAAATCAGAAAAGTAAAGGATACATTGGAGGAAGCTTCTAGGTATGAGATTGAGAACCCAAGGGAAGAGGTGAGTCTTGAAGAAAGAAGGAGTTGCCGCTTGTTCAGAGGCTGGAGGATAGGATGGGGGCTAGATGAGGGTGGAGATATCAGCACGATGATTTAGATGACGCTTGTTCTAAATATACCAGATCTTAGCAACACAAGATAGAAGTCACTGCAGAGGGAAGGGAGCAGTGTTAGATGAAGACTCAAAGATGACGATGCTTCAGAAGATCCACTGTGGCCAGAGTGTTTAGGAATCAACCAGAGGTCAGTACAAGTATTCAAAGCAACATCTCTGCCTCGGTTCAAGTCAGCATGAATTTGAGTTGTGTTTCAAATGACTGGATGGAAACTCTCTTTGGTTAATATTCCAAAACTAGGGTTTCCAAAACTTGGGAGCAGATTTTAAAGATAAGAGAATTTATTCAAGAATTTAACTTTTGTTCCTGGACTTAAAGGATTATTGGAAATATTTGGAAAACAGCAGATTGGCGTATTTCGTTTGTGATGGTTTGCACCCTTGATTTTTATATGGAGCAGTTGCCACCCAAAGTCTCTTGATCTTATATCCTTTTCATAAAATAAATGTAGTACTAGAAACACCAGACATTTTAGTGTTTGACTTAGCACTGAAATAGCACTGAATAGAATATGTTTAGCCATTTTCCACCTTCTTCTGTGCTTGCCCATTATTTATGCTGGAGTTATCTCAAAAATGGATTAAAGGAGAAAGCTTGAGGCTACAAGCAATCCTTAACCTCAAATATTTGATCTATGTCATCACGTTTAAGTAGTTCAGAATCTGCTTAGAAAAGACAAACCCGGGAGTTTGGCTTCTCTTTCCCCCTCAGAAAGAGTCAGCACAGCTGTCAGTCACATAGGTGCGCCAGACTCTCCCCACGCCTAAGTCACCCTCTTGTGGCCCTTTCTCAGTCTGCTTAAGGCAGTGCACAAATAATTGCTTTGCGTCATAGATCTGTTTCTGCAAAATTAAAAGTAAACCAAATGCTATTTGCTCTAAAAGAGGCCCAGGAATCGTTTTAATTAAAAAAAAAAATCACTTATTATGTATCTGTTTTGTAAGTCTGAAATTTCATGTATTGGATTTACTTACAGTGAGATACATCAAAACTTTAGAAACATAATACCAGCCTGGTCTTAAAGGGGCCCTTTAGTGCACAGTGTGTAATTGTTCCCAAGGAATAACCTAGTCATCGATGTGGCTCATCGTAACAACCACAGTAACAACTACTGAGAATTCTATTGGTTGAGTTTGTACTAAGTTCCTTACAGTATTGTCTATTGAATATAGATAATCATAATCAATCACATGTAGTAGGTATTATTATGATGACTCATTTTACACATGAGGAAACTGAGGCTTAGGAAGATGGGGTAACTAGCCTGGCATCACAGGATTAGTAAGTAACAAGACCAGAGTTGAGCCCACATCTGGATGGTTCCATAGCCCCTGCTTTCACTGTGCATTATCGTTTCCTGACTTAATAAATGCTCCCATATGTGACATTATGCTACGGTCTTGACCAGAAACCTGAACCTTTACTTGTTGTATCTTTGATATTTTTTTAATTAAAAACTTTTAAACTTTTCATTTTAAATTAATTTTAAACGTAAACATGTTGTACAAACAGTATGAAAAATTCCTGTATTTTCAGATTTCTCAAATGTTAATCTTAATTATGGTACAATGATCCAAATCAGGAAATTAATATCGATACAATTCTATTACGTAATCTACAGAGCTTATTCACATTTCACCAGTTTCCTGACTAGTGTCCAGGATCCAAACGAGGATGAGGTTGCATTTAGTTGCATTTAGTTGTCACGTCTCCTTGGTTTCCTTCAGGGCCAATTTGACACTCACATGACCCTGAGAGAGAGGGCCTCCTCCAGTGTTGCACTCCACCTGCTTTGCTTGCGTCATCTCAATCTCTTTACTCTAGAACAGTTCCTCAGCCTTTCTTTGTCTTTTGTAACCTTAACACTTTAAAAAAGGTACTGGCCCGTTATTTTTGTAGAATGTTCCTCACTTTGGATTTGTGGGAGGTTTCTTGGTGAATAAATTTGGGCAGTTTATTTTTGGTAAAAATGCTATAGAACTTTTATTGTGTCCTTCTCGGTACACCATACCGAGAGGCACACGATGTCGATTTGTCCCCTCACCCGTGATGTTAACTTTGATCATGTGGTTAAGGTGGTATCTGCTGGATTTTCCCCACTGCAAAGTAGCTATTTTTCTTTTTTAATTAATAAGTATTTTGTATGGGACTGTAAATATCCTATTTCTCATGATACTTTTGCCACTAATTTTATCATTCATTGATAATTCTTGCATTAAATGATTATACTATGGTATTTGAAAATGGTGCCATTCTTTTTCCATCATTACTTCTCCATTTATTAATGGGAATTTTGTTGTAGGGAAGAGCTTTCTCTTCTTCCCTATTTTTTTTTTAATAATTTTATTTATTTATTTTTTTCCCCCAAAGCCCCAGTAGATAGTTGTATGTTATAGCTGCACATCCTTCTAGTTGGTGTACATGGGACCCGGCCTCAGCATGGCCAGAGAAGCGGTGCATCGGTGCGCGCCCGGGATCCGAACCCGGGCCGCCAGTAGCGGAGCACGCGCACTTAACCGCTAAGCCACGGGACTGGCCCACTTCTTCCCTATTTATTTATTTATTCAATTATTTACTTGTATCAGTATGGACTCATGGATTCTTATTATAGTCTATCAGTTATAATCTATTACTATCATTATTTATTTTGTTTGTTCAAACTGTCCCGTATTTGGCCAAAAGAGCCCCTTCAAGTTGGTTCCTGTATCTTTTTGACATGTTCCCATCATTTTGTTTTAAAACACTTACTTTCTGTCACCGTAAGATGTTCCAGGCTCATCTTATACTTTCCCTGCACAACCTTGGTATGAACCATTTCTCCAAGGAGCCATGGGTCCTTTGGTTGGAGAATGGTATTCAGAAACCAAGATCTGGGCACCAGGTGTACTTATTGCTACTGGAGTATCATTGCTTCTAGTTTCTGTCAGTGGAGAGAGCTAGAAATATATGTGAGTATATGCACACTTCTATATCTATCTGTATATCTTTCTTTCTGTACATATAATAAAAATCATTGCTTCATAGTGATACCTCCAATTCCAATTGAACACTACAAGGCTTATTCTGAACTCTTTATTCATAACTCCTTTCTCTAACAATGATAAAACTGGCTCTCATAAGCTACGGTATATTCACGTATTTGCTCAATACTAGATTCACAGAAAGTGAATTCTCACGCCCCCATAAGTACTTTTGTGTGTGGTTCATTTTATCTTTTAGTGTGTACAGTAAAAATAATGTTTTTCAAAGTAACTTAGGTTAGTTCCTTTTTCTCCTTCCCTTTCTGTGTGGTTGTGTTATTCTTTTGTCATTATGCAGTTTATTATATAGGTTTATTTGTTTGTTTGCATTCTCTGCACCACTTATCAATTTATTGCCCCTTATCTCCAAATTGACCCTTCGTTACCTGTTCTGCAATAATAGAGCTGGATCCTTTAAGTGTTTCTCCTTTGTAGGAAGCATGATGTTGTGATGTGTCAGGGGAGGGCACTGGGGGACATTGTAGGAGAAAGGGGCTTCTCTTCCTGGTTCTTGTGTGCTGCTGTTTTGTTATCTCCTCACTCCTATCACATGGCTGCCAGTGGAGTGTGGAAAAATCCAGTGCTGCTCTACCCCAGCTGCTTGTCCAGACCACATAGTCCCTTGGTGAGCCCTGGCCTGGCCCAGTGACCACCTCACTGTGGCCCTCTCAGCGTGGACATCACACACTCCAGGCCTCATGCTGCTCTGCTGGTGAGCAGGCTTCCAATGTCCCAACTACCCTTGTGTGCCTATCTGCTAAAGGGAGTGCTTTTGGCTCTCTGGTCCTGGCTGCAATTCCTTCCTTCCAGCTTCAGCCTGCCTGCACCGAGAAGGGTCTTTCCTGCGTGTCTGGTGACTGTGGAGCAGCTCTGGCCCAGGCAACCCACTAATTTTTAGTCTTCACTGACTGTCTCCAACTACCACACCGTCCCCAGTGAGGACTAAATCTCATCCTTGGCGAGGGCCCCTTCCAAGTTTGTTCATTCCTTAGGCTCTCTCTCTGCCCTAGAGTATTCTTTAGAGTTCCCTTTACACCTTTATGGTTATTCTCTTGTTATAGTTTATATTAAATTTCCCTGGTCAGATCACTGCATGATTTCTGCTCCTGATTGGACTCTGACTAATATATATTCCCATTCTTGTTGATTTTATCTATCTATATATCTTGACTAAGTGAATCACTACTATGGTTTCCAAAAGTCAGAACTATATAAAAAGGCTTACTCAGAAGAGTCACTCCCTGCCCCACCATCCGTTCTATCCTGTTCTCATATCCCCATCCTTTCCAACCCATTCCTGCATGCTCCTTGATTCTACCTCACTTGTTTCTAGTTTATCCTTTCTCTGTTTCTTTTTAAACTATTGAGCAGACACATGTATAATTTATTTATTTCCTTTTTCACAGAGGGTAGCATCCCACTGATATTCTTTTACACTTTGCTTTTTTCACCTAACAATATATCCTAGTAAGCGCATCATACCAGTTCATAGAAATCTTTCTCATTTATCATCTTTTTTACAGCTGCCTAGTGCTCCGTTGTCTGGATGTACTATCGTTTATTCAGCCATTCTCTTAAGTATGTGTATTTAAGCTGTTTCTACACAGTACTGCAATGAATAACTTGTGCATGTATATTTTTGTATTTTTGGAGACGTATCTTCAGGGTAGATTGCTAAAAGTGGGATTGCTCAGTTGAGCGGTAAGTGCATGAATTGTTTTGTTAGTCATTGCCAAGTTCCTCTCTCAAAGGGCTGTGCCAATTTGTATTCCCACCAGCAATGCATGAGAGTGCCTGTTTCTCCCTAGCTTTGCCAACAGGATGTGTTGTCATACTTTTTAATTTTTGCTTATCTGATAGGTGAGAACTAGTATAGTTCTAACTTGCATTTCTTTAATTATAAGTTATTTGAATATGTCTTCATATGTTTAAATGCCATATATATGTTTAAAACAAATTTCATATTCATGTCTTTTTCCTATTTTTCTGTTGATTTTGGTCATTTCTCCCTCTTTAAGAATTCTCTAAATATTGAGGCTATTAGCCCCATGTCTGTGGTATAAGTCATCAACATTTTCCCCAGTGTGTCAATTGTCTTTTGACTTTGTATATGGTGCTTTTGCCATGCAAGTGTTTTTATAATTTTATGGAGCCACATTTATCAGTCTATTCTTTTATTTTTTCTGGATTATGAGTCATGGTTAGAAATGCTTTCCCTCTAACAAGGTTAAAGAGGAATTCACCCATGTTTCTTCTCCTACTTGTATATTACATTCAGATTCCCTACCGTTTGAAGTTTATTCTTGTGTGTGGTGCAAGATACAAATTTTGTTTTTTCCAGTCCTCAGTTTTCCCTATCTTTGCCCCAGCCGTCTGAGCTGCCCCCTTTGTCACACACTGAATGTCCATGTGTACTTCTCTTTGGGGGCTTTTTATTTCCATCCCTCTGGTCTGTTTGCCTGTTCAGGTGCCTGTACTTATACCTGTACAGGCTCCATAGCGGGCTTGAGGGTTTGGAACAGCTGGTTTCCCCTCATCATTGTTCTTTTTAATTGATTTCCTGGCTGTTCTTGCATGTTTATTTTTCCATACTAACGTTGATAACAACTTGTCTTTGATGGTTAATATGATTCCATTACATGATGACAAGTTGAAAAAGCAATTGAGGAAGCAATTCAGGAGCCCATTTGCATTAACAGTTAATAATTCAGCCATGGGAGTCCATGGCAGAAACTTGGGCACTGGAAGAAGATTAAGGACCAAGTATAAGGAGCCCAGATGGGGTCAAGAAAGTCATAGAGGTGGGAGGCAAACCCCAGGGAAGAGCCAGATCCTGGAAGTCATGGTTGGCTAGAGCCTCAAATCAGAAGGCCAGAAGCAGTGGCCAGGCCCAGACGAGCTCGAGCGGTCGTGACCTTACACAATGGTGGTAGAGTCAGCAGGTTCCAGGCAGGAGCCCACGAGGTCTGAGTCTGCAGGTTAAGTAAACTTATATTATCCATTTGGTAGGAAAATTATGAACTCTCTATTCAAATAGCCAACAATCTGCCTTTAAAGAGTTTTGTGTTTAAATGTATTTATGCCTGACATATTTCTGGAGTAAACTTTGTTTCATTTTGTTCCTGGGAAATCTAAAGTTCCTTCTTTCAGAGTTCAATAATTTGAAACTAAAAGTTTTAAATGCATTTTAAACAGCCACTTTCCCTCCCCTACCCACACATTTACCAAAATAAACAGGGCCACCCTGCAAGCCACTCTCTGATTTGCATAGCAGCAAGAGCTGATGCAAATTCTCACATTCGGGGCTATTTCAGAGTTTGTGGAGATGGCAAAGGGTTCCTTTCCTTAAATAGTCTTGAGCTGGGTGCCCTTGGACGGCTGCTTTCTAAAACACTGTCACTGTAAAGTGAAAATACTTGAGGAAATAAATGCTAATGATAAAAGAAAAATTTTAGATGGTGTCAGGTTTGATTTTTACAGTAAGAAAACATCAGAGCCCTGAGTGGAGAGTTAGAACTGGCAGCCTGGCTGCCGGCTCTGGCTCCGACCTCACTCGCACCCCGCTCCCTGCCCCGTGGGGCTGCAGCATCCTGCCCTCCACGCACGCATTTCACTTCTTCCCTCCCACACAAAAGCACGACCTGAAGCCCCTTGGTACCCCTCCCAAGTCTGTTCTCCTTAAAAGCATATGGATGCTGCATGCCGTGTTTCTCCTTTTCCTAAAGTAAGTTCAGGGGCTTTGTGTTTCCAGTTTAGCGTTTGTCTGGAAAACAGCACAGCATCTGCTTATAAGCAGGTGTACCAGAGACCCTGGTTTCTCGCACCTGGTGATAAGACCGTGAAGTGAGCACAGTGTGTCGTGTCCTCACCCCTTTCTCCCGGGGCACCATCTCATCCTGCCCCACTGCCTGGAGCAGCCCAGCATCCTCGGTTCTGTGGTCCAATTCATGATCATTGTCAGGCTAACAAGGATGGATGGCAAATTAACTGTTAAAGGGAATTAGAGGAAAGAGGAAGGGAATTAATATCCACAGAGCACCCACTTTGTCCAAGACAAAAACACTTTGAATACCTTGATTCATCTGATTATCTGGGCATTTTTGTCCCCATTTTTCACTGTGTCATCAGTGAGCCAGATTTTCTCTCACTCCTGCCTGACCCAGAGCCCACGCTGACTTACGGTGCCTTTTGATTTACTCAGTGTCCCTGACGGTGTCCAGCACATAGTAGCTGCTCAGGAGTCTTGTGGTTATTTGTGGCTTAATCATGGACTTTCAAAGATTCACAGCCTGACTCCCAAATAATTACTTTCAAAGTTTCGGGCGCTAGAAAGGATACTTGGTTAGATGAAGGCCTTTTCATTATTCCTCTTTATTCCAGTCACACAGCTTAGCAACTGCCTTGTCTGACCCTGAATAAGACGTCTCTGACTTCTCCCATTCTGTTTTTTCTCTTGTCTGTGCCTTTGGCTGACCCCAACTTTTAGAAAAACCTCACAGCATAATTCGGCCCTCTAGATTTTCTCAAAAGTAAGTCTGTCCCTGATGCCTGAGCTGAGTCTACGCTGCTAAAATTCCAGCAAAGTCTGACCTCAAAAGTACTGAGTCTGCTTCTTCCCAATTGAGGACGTCATTCACATTTCTTTTAAGGATTCCTCCCAGCACAGGAGGATACTTCTAGATGCGGCCAAATAACAAATGACTGGTAAATACATGTACACATGCTTAACCTCACTCATCACCAGGGAAATGCTCATTAGAATTAAGAGAAGCCATTTTTTTCATCCCACAGATTACCCCAGATTTAAAAGATTGATTATATCCAAAGTCAACATGGATGTGGGAAAACTCACATATATTTTGATGAGAGTGAATATTGATGAACATCTTCAGATGCCCAATGAACAGTGCTGATCAAATTTGAAATGTGCATATATGCTAGTTTACTTTTGGTTGTTTTCTAATCATTGTTTGAATTTTTGTAGCTTTTCCTTCTTTCTGTATTAGTCAGGGTTCTACAGAACCAACAGGATATATACAGATACATAGAAGAGGAGATTTATTATAGGAATTGGCTCATGTGATTACGGAGGCCAAGAAGTCCTATGATCTGCTGTCTGCAAACTGGAGAACCAGCAAACCCAGTGATGTAATTCAGCCAAGTCCAAAGGCCTGAGAACTAGGGGCCAGCGAGGTAAGTCCTGGTCAGAGTCTGAAGACACCAGGAGCTCTGATGTCTGAGGGCAGGTGAAGATGGGCATCCCAGCTCTAGCAAAAAAAGCAGATTCCTCCTGCGTCTTCCTGCTTGTCCTATTCAGGCTCTCAGGGGATTGGATGAGGCCCACCCACATTGGTGAGGGCGACCTGCTTTACTCAGTCTACTGATTCGGATGCTAATCTCTTCCAGAAACTCCCTCACAGACACACCAGGAAATAATATTTTATCACCTATCTGGGCATCCGTTAGTCCTTCACATTGACACATGAAATTAACCATCACCCTTTCTTTCTTTTCTGTTTTTATATTTAAAATCTTGCTGGCTGACATTGTTTCCTTAGGAGGGTCTTCTCGTGATGCATGTCCTTCGTCTGCTTTCCCCTGTGTTCCTTCTAGGCTTGCTTGCTTAATTAGAGACAGGGAAGCACCTATAACCAGGTTATTTTTATTTAAGGGACTTTGCTGAAAGCCAGCCTCATTCTTGGAGGCTGAAAATAAATGGGAGATATATCTCCAAGGAAAGGAATTAGTATATATAAGGCTATACCTCAGGTACGGCTGACTCCATGCCATGCTAGGAGGTGGAACTGGGTTCTACTCTGACCTTTTCCTCTTCCTCCGTGGCCTGTCTGGCTCCGGGATCTCCTCTCTCTGACTGAAGACCCAGGGCTGTCACTAGCCCACTCGGGGCTTTGTGTGAATTACAAGAAGGCGTCACCTTTGGGTGAAAGCAACCCCATTTTTGATTTGGGGAAAGGAGTTAGCTCTACTTACAGAGCCGAGCAGGGGCTTGACTCCAGCCTCCCTCTGCACACCCTCTGGGCCAGGCATCCTTTCACAGGGCACTGCCTGCACAGCCTTACCTGAGTCCTGCAAAGGATGCTGGATTTGCCTTTCAGGTCTGACATCTGGGAAACTGGGGTTTTGCCTGAGCTCCAGGGATGTGGTCCTCAGCCTCCTTCCCCGCTCAGCCCAGGCTCTAGAGTCTTTGGTGGTATGTTTGGTAGCTTTGTTTGGGGCATGGCCATTTTGCTGTTTTGTTGAGTCTTCTTCAGTGAGTTTTAAGAGAGAAGAGTAAAGTAAAATCCCGGCTTCCTCTACCACGTTTAACCAGAAGTTTAATTTCAAGAAACGTAACATTAGAACTTTTTTGAAGTTGTCTTTCATTTGACACTTCTTTTCCACACTCACTCACTCGCAGTTGGCTTGTGTTCGTCATGTACACGCTCCAGAGTGAATATGTACTTAGATGGCTCAAGTTACATGGTATCGTTCAAAAACACTATTTTCTTGACTTTTGTGTCAGGAAAATGTTTCCCAGTCATCTTCTGTTCTTGTGCTCTCTTCTTCTGTGTTCTTTTGCAATTCTCCCAAGAACACAGCTGTCTGGGGAGGCATACTAAAGGGGTCAACACCAGATCATGGATTAATTCACCCATTTCCAAGAAACAGCACCAAATCGTGCATTGCTTGGTTTCAGAATTCCAGTTAACTACAATGACTGTTTAGCTAAACTCTCGCCAGTGTCAGGATTGGTGGAGTGGTCTGAGTTAGGCTGTGGCTATTTGTATGTACACATGGGGAGGGTGGGGGGTGGGCAGAGAAACAAGTACTCAATAAAGAAAGGCTAGTTCTGTTGAGGATTTTTTTTTTTTTTGGCTTGTTTTTAATTTTCATTTTCCTGGGTTATTCACTCCAGCTAGAAAAAGACCAGTTTATAGTTGGCCAGGTAGGTAAAGAGTTGAGTGTGGAAATTCAAATTAATTGGTGCCATAATTTTTTCTAATTTATTCTGATATCTTGTGGATTGCCACGCTGGGAAACTGGTTTTATTTGTAGGCAGCCACTTGCGAAGAGAGCTCTTGAGCATCTTTTTTCCCCAAAGGCTGTGCCTTCGACCTAAGAACAATTACCGATGCATTCACGACCACCCTAGTGGGCCGGGACCGTGGCTCCTTGTCCTGTGCGCAGAAGCATCTCCTACATGCTTAGACTTTGTGACCGAGACTCCGGGGTTTGAAGAACAGCCCTGGTTGTAAATAGCTTCAAGAGAACACCTCAGTGTCCCCAGGGTTATAGCGAGCCATTTCTTCCTGTCTTGTACCGTTGGTGAGGGGAGGCTCAACATTTTCCGTAAGAGAGAGTCTTATCTTTTAAAGTGTCTTTATTTTAAAAATAGCATTCTTTGGTTTCCGAGTTACTCTTTATGAGGAGAAACCATAAAAACATATTCGTTTATAAGGAGGAGAGGGGTAAAGAGAGCATAAAGTAGTGCATACTTGAACAAAATAGCTGTGACAATGCCTTGGTCTAACCAGCATGGTCCAGGACATTGTAAAAAAAAAAAGTCTCAGTCTCAGACAAATCACTCTTCACGGGGAGGAGGTTGAGAGCGGTGTGTGCAGGAGGTGTCCAGTTAGGTGGAAAATGTAAAAGAATCAACCTGCCCCCTCACGGTTTGGCTGAATGTGGTGGATAGAGCCAGGACTGCAATGAGCATCACCTCAAAAATGCTCGCAGTCCAAGTCGTTTGTAATTTGCCTTGAGGTGTAATTGAAGCTGTTTTCCAAAACAATCGACATTTCCTCAGCATAAAAATCAGGGGGTCAGCACATGACCTTCTTGGCCAGCTGGGTCTGGATGCTCAGGGGAGGCTGAAGAGGAGAGAACCTAGTGTCAGAGGCAGCTGAACCCTGGGAAGCCCTGGGGATTTTACAGCTGAGGAGTTTCGCATGTTTGTGTGTTTCCACTGTTCAAGCAATACAATCTTCACAGTTATTGCCGCTATAAATAATATTCTCACCAGTCTTGCTAAGATGTATCACACTTCTCTGTCTCTTCAAAGCATGGTGAACAAAATAAAGCCTTTTCTTGATGTTTACATCAGGGATAGCTTTAAAAGCATCCATGGCTGTACCGGGCTGCTGGTAGAGTTTGTTCCAGGGCCCGTGGAGGTTTGGGAGACAGCCTGGAGACCATCCCTTTGAACAGTGTCTGCTTTTTGTGTTTTCTTGGTTGTGTTTCCTGCCTTGTTGTCTGGGACTCCTTCTCAGTGCTCTCAAGCTCTGGCCCGTGGCTCCTGGAGGACCCTAGAGGAGCTTCTCTTCTCTCTATTTCCTTGCTGTTCCCAGTCTTCTGGGAGCTTGACAACCCTTAAAGAAGCTTGTTAAGGTTATTAAACTGGACTCCAAGACCCCAACAAAGGCCTGAGGGGACTCCCCCCATCTTTCGTTGGACTACAAGAGAGCAATTTTTGCCTTATAGATGCCTTTCTTGCTTACTTCTTGATTTCTGGCTGTGTTTTGTGTAGTTGAGGATTTTGGGGTAGTATAATTTAAGATAGATAAGGAATCACCAGAATTTGAAGGAAGAGGATGGATAAAACTATGGTAAAGGCGATATCGTACTTGGAATTTGTGGTCCACTCTGACTACAGACGCGCGTCACTTAACAACGGAGATACGTTCTGAGCACTGCGTCATTGGGAGATTTTGTCCTTGAGTGAACGTCGTAGAATGTACTTACACAAACCTAGATGGTATAGCCTACCACACACCTAGGCCATATGGTTCTAACCTTATGGGACCACCGTCACATATGTAGTCTGTTGTCGACCAAAACATTAAGTGGCCTGTGCTTGTACATTAAGGGAGAACCCCTATGCTGCTTTAATGCCGAGTGGCTGAGCATTAGGAGCTGTCAGCAAGCCTAGATGGTTGGGGGATTGTATAACAGAGCCAGTTTGGGTGTCTTTGGGTGAATTAGGCAGAAGAAAACATGACTTCCTCTCCTGGTTCTGCTGCTATCTCGAAAAATTAGCCATTCACCATGGATCTGTTTCCTTAATTGTAAGTTGAAAGATTTGAAACAGAAAATAAGATTCTTCAGCTTAACATTTTGAGTTGTGTGTGTGTGTTTCTATTTAAAGTCCTTTAAAATACAGGACTTATGGCAGATGGCCAAATGGTAAGTACCAGATCTAGTGCCATCCTGAGATCAGATATCAAGATGAGCAACAGAACAAATTACCTGGGCCTCTCTCATAGCCCTGACTTGATGGAACAAGGCAGGCAAGGTTAGAGATGGGTACCACTTTTCTGCATGGTAACATTTTAACCAGCATCCATTCGAATGACAATGGAGAATGGTATGGCTTCTCTGCTGGGGCCCAGGAGCCATCGAAACTGATGAATAAGAATAATTACAACACACTCTTGGTTGGTGTTTGCAGGGCTGCCTGAATTTTATAATGCTTTTTCTTGTTCTAAAAACGTTAAGTCTCATTCTGTATGTTCCAAGATGATCTACATTTAATATGTTTTTGCCCCTTTTGGTCTTGCCATCTGCATGCTGATGTGTGAAGGGATATCTCATTCCGAAAATCTCAAGCAACTTTTATTTTAATAAAACTGCAAAATTCATAAATTTTAAAAGGAAGGAGGAGGAGTGGGGAGGCACATTTCACTTTCAACATGTTGTCAGAAATGAGTGAGCTACAGTCTGGAGACAAAATCTTGGCCATGGAATGGTGACTTGGTACCCATGTTTCTGATCTGTCACAGTGATGAGAACAGACAGATTGGTTCTTCCCGAGGGTCCTGGGGGCTTCCTGAGGATGGCAGCTTGTTTGGAATGGGAGCTGAGATTTCCCTCTCTCCCTCTCAGACTGTGTTCACAGCATGCTCGCCAGACACGGAGTCTTAGAAGAGCCACTGAGAACACTAAATGCAATCTGTAGAATTCATTGTATTTTAAATTTGGATATAATTCACGACCACACACATGCTTAGGAAATGGAGTATACATATGTTATTTGGAGGTTCATGGCACAGTACGTATACTTGTGAAAATATATCTGGGTAAGGTATTAGAGTCTCTTACAAGGTCCAAAAATTCCTGTGTAGATCTGTCCACCTTATAGATCCCAGGTACACATCTGATCGCTAGTCAGTGGTCATCCATTCACTCATGTCCCAGGTGCTCTGAGAGCTGGGATTGCCTGCTAGGGTCTAATTCAGACACTGCATTCACATGTTGAATTATAAGCCTACTCTACCTGTAGAGTAGTTAAGTAATAGTTAAGTTAACTAATAATAATAATTAGTTAAGTTAACTAATAATAGTTAAGTCAAATTCTTGCTATGAGTTACAAGGTTCTCTCTGATCTGAGCCCCGCCTCACCTGTCACCTTGTCTCCTATCTCTCTCTCTCCCAATCACCCTCCTTCTCGCCCGCCCTGGCCGCCTTCCTGTTCCTAGCACACATCTTTCCTCAGGGCCTTTGCCCTTTCTGTTCCATCTACCTGGAATGCATGTCTCACTATGCAAGATGCGCTACTTCTTGTCACTTAGGTCTCTACCCAAATGTCACGACCTCAGAGAGGTCTTTTCGTACCGCCCTATGGAATGCTACTCCCTGCCCATCACTTCATCACATGAATGTTTTATTTTTCTTGAAACACAGCACTCTGAAAACTAATCTCTGTCTATTGCTCTGACATTTGCCGGTCTCCCGGCAGTGGGGGCTCCTGGGCAGTCAGGACATTGCCAGTGTTGTTCAAGGCCCTAGGCCAGCTCCTGGAAGAGGACCTGGCACTGAGGGCTGGCTGGACACACATGTGTGGACCGAACAGCCACACATGCACCAGCTGCAAAGTGAGTTTCATGTTTTGAGAGTCAGAACAACAACAACAAACTAAACTAAAAAAAAATTCTACTGAATAATCATCCCTACCATGTCATAAATCTGCGTTTCCTGGTGGATTCACATCACTTGCTTTTGGAGAGATGAAAAAGTAAAATTCTGTTATCCCGTAGACTTTTCTGCATCTACTTGCTTGCTTCCAGCCTTGTCCCTTTGTAGCTCGCTCTCTCTGCCCGCCGTGCCCCTCCGCCCCCTCTGAAGCCAGGTTCAGACCTCCTTCCCCGAGGAAGCCCTTCTCCCCAGCCTCGCCCTCATGTCTCCTGCCTCGCTTCACGTTCAGATGGCATCCTGTGTGTGAACTTGCATTTGCCGATATCCATTTCTAGAAGAGTTCCTTTATCCTTTAGATTGTGAGGTGGCCAGAAGACAGGCAAGAGCATTTCCTAATGTTTTCAGGTATTTTCAAGTAAAGCTTTGTGATTTTTTATCAAAATTTTTCTTACTCTATTAAGTGATATAAGAAGCCACCTGGATCTTCCATGAAATGGGCCTAGTGTCCTCTTCAGAAAAATAATTCATTGCCTGAGAGAAACAACAAAGTCATATTTGTCTACTGCCTAAAATTTAAAATACCCAACACGAATGTATCCATTGAGAATGGTCTCATCCTTTCCAGTAATGACCACATGCAATTCCGTGGTCCTTGACAGCGGAGCATCATAAAGGGCACTTACTCCTGTGAGTCACAGGGTTGAAGGACTTTGGAGGTCATCTCTGCCAGCCCCCCACCCCAGCCATTCAGCACTGCAGCAGAATCAAAGGGTAATAGGGTTAGTCATCTAGTCCTTTCCCCTGCCTCAGGACAGGAACAAAGCTAACCCACCCTAGTCAAATAGAGAGCTTTTACGAGATCTCTGCACACTCTCTCTTTGGCATTTCCAAAGGCAAAAACTGGTGTGGTGGTGTGAAGTGACAACACAGGAAGTCGGTTGTGGAGCCAAGCCAACCAGGATGCTCAGTTCTCTCTTCCAGACTCGGAGACCAGCCCACATTCCTGTGGTTTCCATGGAACCAAAACGTTTGTGTGGGTTTAGTAGTCTCCAAGAGGCTGGTCATGAGGTGACAGCCTCATCCCTCACTGTGCCAGGGCGATGAACCCGGTGACTTCATACGGCAGGCGTTTCCCCCACATCCTCGACCTGATTTTCTGAAACTTGAGGTTTCATAACTCAGCCCGACTCAGAGTGCAGTGTTATTTAATTACACGATAAAACAAGGTTATATATTTTGCTGTGTTCACACCTGTGGGATTTGGAACTACAAAGAGCAGGAAAGGAGAACGAGCAGAGCCCAATGAAACCCTATAAATCATTTTCATTTCTCACCACCCCTCTTTCTGATACCCAGGCATCTCAATCTTCTACTGTTTTCTCCTCGCAGCTCAAGTAGGAAACAAACAAGGAAAAGAACTAACAGGCATGAGCAAGGAAGAACATTTATGGGGAGGTAGGGAGCTAGACGGGTTCAGACCTCCTGTTTGTCCCACTGGGGCTTCACTGCTTCAGTCCAGTGGGCATAACTGAGCACGGGCCAGCTGCTCACATCCAGGCTGAGCGAGCCCCTCACTCAGTGCATCCATTGATCTATGCACGTGCACGCACGTGCGTGTGTGTTTGTGCAGGGAGGAGGCCCACGGGATGGGGAGGATATGAAAAAGCCTCAAGTCAACCTGCAAAGAGGATGTCTTATTTTTTTAAATTTTTTTATTGAGGTAACCTTGGTTTATAACATGATATAAGTTTCAGGTATACATCATTATATTTCGGTTTCTGTGTAGACTGCATCATGTTCACTACCCAAAGACTAATTACCATCCATCACCATACACGTGTGCCCTGTCACCTCTTTCACCCTCTTCCCTCTGCCCCCCTCTCCCCTCTGGTAATCACCAATCTAATCCAAAGAAGAGGTTTTAATTCAAGAAGGTGCTCACCAAAAAAACTCTAGTACAAAACTGGAGACAAATGCTTCCCTTTGTCAAAAGATGTTGCCAAGAAGCATGTCAAATACTTGTGCTTTTCATTCAAATGTAGAGTTAAGTCAGAGTTAACGCGCTCAATGAGACTGTAAAATAAAAATTGCAGCCAGAATAGAATTATCTAGCGCTCCACGAGAAATCTGCCGTGTGCTGGCTGTCACTGGCTTTTAGATGCCTGGTTCTGCTGATGTCACCGTGTCCCGGGGGTCTCTCCGAACTGGTTACAGCCCATGTTTACACTGCCTCTCCACCCCCACCCCCACCCCTAAACCCTAATAAAAATCCTTTTTTTGAGCAATTGCTCATGTGTCTCTTTCTTTCAAACAAAAAAGACGGAGTTATCAGCAGAGCCCTCTGATGGAGTGTCGCAGAATCATGGCTTGACATCTAAATAGCAGCACTGCATGACGGAGCCAGAGTCGTCCCTGCTTTGCTAAATGACAGGTCAGATGGAGCACAAAAATGGCTCTCTCCACTTCCAGCTGTTCTGTACTTTAATGCATTTTCAGTCAGATTACACAGAGTTATTAACATTTTATGGCACATTGGAAAAGTGATTTCCAGGTCATTTTCTAAAGCCTGAGTCTTCCTGCATTTTATCTCCAGCTCAGCTGTTGACCCTGTGGTATAGAACCCTCTCAGCTTTCCCATTTAAGAAGAGGGCTAGGTAAAATAGGCCTTCGGTGCGCTTTCAAGAGGACATGATTTTTAGAGTCATTTTGAATGATTTAGAAATGAGCACACTTGCTGTGTCTGTCCCTCGGCTGGTTAATAAGAGAATGGGGTTTCTCAGGCTAAAATGGGAACTTCTGGAGGAGTCGCGAGTTCTGTGGCTCTGGATGTCTCCCAGCTGATTTTAACGGGCAACTCAGGTCGGGGGTGGGATGGATGTCCAAGCCCCAGCTTAAATCCAATGTGGGTGGGGTGGGAACTCAAATATTATAAATTAATATCATTCTGGATCTTAATGATAAATAACGTCATTATGTTATCAGTGGGGATAACAAGAGTAGCCACGTCATAGGATTATTGTTTGGGTTAAATGAGCCCATCCATTCTGGTTGTCATTCTCATGTATAGTAACTGTAGGGCAGAGAGAAGAGATTTATTAGTCACTGAGAGATTGGGAGGAGGAAAATTTAAAGAGATTCAAAACTATCGGAAGAGGGCAGTAACTTTGTGGAATTAACGTCATATTTTATTTGTATTTTACAAAAGGCCTCTGGGGTTCTTGTATATGTAGACGTGTCTCGCTTTCCCCACCGCCCCTGACTGACACTTTAGGCGAGACCAAGGTGGCCTCCCCAGGGACTGCACTGTGTCATTTTAAAGTTGGTTGGAGGGGGTGACATTCACCACAGTTAAAACAAACTTGGCCCATTTTTGAGTTCTGGGATTACACTTAAGTATTTTCAAAATTCTCACCCAAATCACCCTGGTGAATTCTCAAATTACAGAAATTTCTTCCAAAGCACATCCAAAGAACCAATTATACAAATGGTCCGTCACAAGATGAACGAGGGCTGAGGATCTAATGTAAACGTGGTGACTATAATTGAAAATACCGTTTTATATCATTGAAATTTGCTAAGAGAGTAGAATTTAAATGTTCTCAGCAAAAAGAAAAAAAAGGAAGTAAATATGTGAGGTGATGGATGTGTTAATTAACTCGAGGGGGGGAATATTTTCGCAATGTCTATGTATCAAATCAACGATGTTGTACACTTTAAATATCTTACAATTTCATTTGTCAATTAAATCTCAATAAAGCTGGGAAAATAAAAAAATAAATAGGAACAAATGGTTCCACCTCATCGCAAATGGAGAAAGGTCTTTTGGGGCCAAGAGGAGAGAATTTCTTTTCCTCACTTCTCTCCCCAACTCTCAATGCAACCCCAAATCAAAGTGATTTGAATTCTCAAATTTTCCTCACGGAGTGGCCTCCCAGCGCCATAACCAGCCATGTTGCCATGTTTAAACACAGTCAACACTCTCTCTTCACCTGTGACTGAGCTTCTTCCCCCTCAATTCCTTTCAAGAAATAGAAATCAAGTGGGGAGCAAAGTACCTGCCTGTGAGCTCTCCCTGGGCCCAAGGTCGGGAGAGGGATGGAAATTCGAATGAGGTTCTGCCCCATGAGGCAAAGATGTGAATGTCTCATCGCCACCAGCTTGTTGGAGGGAGGTGTCCAGCCCAGAAGGGCCAGAGGCTGCTGTTGGCACCTTTTCCTGGTCTTGGGATCAGGGGAGTGGCCTCTGGGGCCAGTGCTTCGTGCCTGCGTCACCACACAGGCTCCACATGGCAGGCCTGGGCCGTGGTAACAACCCTTCCTCCAAGTCCTCCTCCTCATCCTTCCCCCCTCACCTGGGCTGCTTGGCATTTCCCCCACATGTCTCCTTCTGCCCACTGGGGACCTTTCTCTCCACCCTTAGTGGCTCTGCAGGAGCCACACCAGGCCTAGTGGTGGGGGTGAACTCAGGACAGGCTTCTCACCATAATTCTGAATTTCCTAGGTTTTGTCAGTGTAAGCCAGACTCTTAATGCTATTTTAATGCCGTTGTTTTGTGTGTGAATAATATGTCCCTCTTGCCAAACCTCAAGCCCTGGAACTAAGATCTCATAAAAATGCCTGTAGTCCAAAGCTAATAGCTGTTATTCAGCTGTTATGGGGTAAGACCTAAAAAGTTTCAGACTGATGTTGTTCTCACCAGGGCAACGGGCGACATGCAACTGTTGAGGGGTGGCCGAGACTCCAGATGTCTGAGACGTAGGAAGAGATGTGCCCCATCTTGCTGTTCCAGTTGCTCTACCACGTGGAGGTCCTTGGTGTAGATTTTCAAAGTTCACTCCCTTCTCAGCCCCTGGTAACAGCTTCCTCTTATGTGATCCTCAGCTTAGTGAATAGCCTTACCTCCCGCCATTTTCTGGAATGTTCTAGAAGTCATCTTGGCCCCCCCCCCCCAACCTCCATCCCCCCACCATTTTCACCATACACATCCGATCATCACCAACATTCATTTGACAAGTATTTATTGAGGGTCAGTTACACACCAGGTGCTCTGCTGGGTGTGGTGATAAAATGGCAGCCTGTTTGTGGGAGAGATGTAGGGTCATGGTTAAGAGTGTGGACTCTGAAGCCAAGGGTCACATGCTGGCTCTGCCACCTGTTAGCTCTGTGACCTTGGGCAAGGTCTTCGTGTCTCCCTGTGGACAATGGGGATAACAATAGCACCCGCTTCATAGTTACTTTTTGACACCTAAGTGAGTTAAAATTTCTAATGCACTCAGTGCCTTGCATGTGGTAAATACCATGTAAGTGTTTGAAAGTAAAATAGTGGGGGAGAGGAGATAGAAATGAAGCCTTCACACAAACATGTGACGTGGCTGCTGGGCAAGGGCGTGGCCTGTGGCATCTGAAGACCCTGGGCTGGGATGTGATGGACCAGCGGGCAATGAGGTCCTGGGGGCTCCATCTCCCATCCCTCTCCTAGTCCAAGCGATGGTGACCTCTCATCTGGACCCCAGAAATGTCCCTCTGAGTGGCCTTCCTTTCTGTTCCCCTCCTCTCCAGATGCAGCCAGTGTGGTTTTTCTGAATCTTAAATCTGATTGAGTTCTTTCCTAAATGGCATTCTTCTGTGGTTCCCAAGTACCCTCAGGTCATGACCAAACTCCTTAGTGGGCTTACAAAGCCCTGCATCATTTTTCTTCCAGCATCGTCCCTGTCTCCCCTTTCCTTGTCTCCTTAACACCTAGGACACATCCTCACACACTATACTCCAACCCCATGGAATTTCATTTAGTTCTCTCTGCATGCCTCGGTCTTTCTCCCCTCTGGGCCCTTGCTCTCTTTGTCACTTCCACCTGGAATATCTCTCTGCTCCACCCCACCTCTTCCCTAGCAGGCTTCTGTCATCCTTCAGACCTCAGCCTCACCCTCACTTCCTCGGGGCAGCCTTCCCTGGCTCCACGGCTAGGATGGGTGCTCCTCGTCTGTTCTCCCAGAGCCCCTCCTAAGGGCCCTGTTGCAGCATTGATCACTTTACTTCATTGTGTGATTTTGCTGTTTACTCTCTGTACCCACCCCCCCATCTCTGGGACGGTAGAAACTGCCTTTGTTGTTCAAGAGTGTATCCCCAGGGGCCAGCCCAATGGCGTAGTGGTTAAGTTTGCGAGCTTCGCTTCGGCAGCCCGGAGTTTGCAGGTTTGGATCCCAGGTGCGGACCTACTCATTGTTCATCAAGCCGTGCTGTGGCAGGCATCCCACATATAAAGTAGAGGAAGATGGGCACAGATGTTAGCCCAGGGCCAATCTTCCTCAGCAAAAAGAGGAGGATTGGCAACAGATGTTAGCTTAGGGCTAATCTTCCTCACCACAAAATAAATAAAATAAAAACTAAACACAAAAAAAGAATGTATCCCCAGAATTCAGCAGAGTGCCTGGCACACGTAGGCTCACAATACATGTTATGCATTGAATTGTATCCCCTCAAAATTCCTGTGTTGAAGCCCTAACCTTCAGTACCTCAGAATGTGACCTCATTTGGAGATAGGGTGGCTGCAGATGCAATTAGTTAAGTTAAGAAGAGGTTATATTGGGGTAGGGTGGGCCCCTAATCCAATGTGACTGGTGTCCTGATAAAAAGAACACCATGTGAAGAGAAAGACACACGCTTAGAGGGAAGACAATGTGAAGATAATACGGGGAGAAGATGGTCGTCTACGAGCCCCAGAGAGAAGCCTGGAACAGATCCTTCCCCCACAGCCCTCAGAAGGACCAATCCTGCCCGCACCTTGATCTTGGATTTCTAGGCTCCAGAACTGTGAGACAATAAATTTCTGTCATTTATGCCACCCAGTCTGTGCCATTTTGCGATGGCAGCCCTAGAAAACGAATACCAACATATTTCTTCACAGATTGGGTTCCCAACTCTTTTAAATGTGCTCCTATAAGTAAAGACTTTGTGTGTGCACAGATATGCCCTAAACAGCTCCCTCTTCCACAAATAGACAGAGCTACAAGGATGGCAGCCCCAGGTGGCTGTTAGTGTTAGTCATCACAGCAAGCAGCCAATTTTAGCTTTGAACGACCCCCTCTCCCTGGGTATTCCAAGACCTTCGCCCAAGTGGGCAGGGGAGGCGCCCCTCTCGGCAAGCCCCCACAGCAGGGGCCCTGAAGGCTGATGGGCAAGCAGGTGCTTGTTTTTCTCTCAAAGCCAGGAGAAGCAGCTGAGAGGGAACCAGGGGAGGTGGGGGTGAGGCAGAGCAAAGCGCAGAGAAGAAGAGGAGGAATGTGGAGCCAGAGCCACGTTCATTCTGGCCTCTAGAACTGCACCACAGAACTGCACCGCAGGCTGTACAGGAGCCAAGATGTCAGGGAGGAATTTCCCCCATCTTAAAAAAAAGTTCTTCTTCTCCATTTGATTGCAGCCTCTAATAAGCAACTCTTCCAAATTTCTTCTGACTTAAGAAGTTCGGAGTATATTGAGCTAAAGAAACACCAGGATCGTAATTACGGTTATTATAGGGAGTTGTAGTGTGCCCATCACCACAGCATCTGGCTGTAATCACATGCTTAATGGAATGCAAGATGATCCACTGCTCGTAATGGGCACTTTCCAAGCCAGGCAGCCACTGAGTGCCCACCCTCCCACTTGGAGGCCCAACAGAACAGATGTTTGTGGAAAGAGAAGATGCTCGTGCCTGTCTGGAGGGCCAGCGACCTCGAGACAGGGCTCAGGGATGTCAGTTCCATAACCAGGTCTTGGAGCTTGTTTGGTTCCAACCAGCCAGCAAGGGCAGGAAGTGGACTCTTTGCCAACTTTGGGTAGAGGGGAGGGTTTGGGGGCGTCCCAGTGCTCACCTCTGATCACACTGCACGTCACAGATGGTGAAGAGGAGAGGTGTGACTGTGGGATGTGGACCTGTATTTGCTCCTGGGAACCCCAAGCTCCTGGCTCCATTCTTCAGCAACTAGGACATCCCAACACACTAAAAAGGCAGAATGAAAATCCCTCTAGTCAAACAATTCCCCTGGAGCATAATTGTCTTAGTCTGCTCAGGCTGTCATACCAAACCACCATAGACTGGGAGGCTTAAACAACAACGTTTATTTCTTACAGTCCTGGAGGTTGGGAAATCCAGGATCAAGGCACCCACAGATTTGTTTCTTGGTGATGGGGCTTCTTCCTGGCTTACAAACGGCCGCCTTTGCCTTCTCACTGTCCTCACATGGTGGGGAAAGAAGACTGTGTTGTCTCTTCCTCCTCTTGTAAGGGCACTAATCCCATCATGGAGGCTCCATCCTCATGACCTCATCTAAACCTAATCACCTCCCAAAGGTCCCACCTCCTGATACATCACTTTAAGGCTTCAACATATGAATTTCAGGGGGAACACAAATATTCTGTTCATAACAATAATTAAACTTGCTCTATTTTTTCTTGTGACACCCATTTTGTTCTTCATACCTCAGTTTTGAGAGCTGAGAAATCCAGAGTCACAGTTGCTTGAACAGGCCTTACCCCCTAGAGACAGGGCCTCTGACTCCTTCGGCCTCACCCTGCCCAGCCTAAAGACCCCAGTGCTTACCCAGTGCCCAGTGCTGGCTGCACCAAGTTTTGACTATAGTGGCGTCTGAGCTCATGCCTTCAGCCACTTGGTTCCACTGTGCCACACATTCCAGGAATCTTCATTAACTTCCCCAAACATAAAACCCTACAGTCATCTAACCTCTCCTGTATTGTCAGGCTCAGTCTCTATGCTTCTTCTCTTTTATTCTAGTTTTCCGCTTCTGTCTTCCCTCCGTGGTTCCAATGTAAATAAACTCTCCTGAACCAATTGCATCTCCAAAAATCTTCTGTGTGCCCCCATAGGCTTTTCAGACTCAAACATGGCCAACAATGAACTTTTAATATCCCTGTGCCTACCCTACCCCCAGTAAACCTATGTCTCTGCCATTGACTAGTTCAGTTGGTAATAATACCACCCATCCAACCGACTTATCCTTCTTCACCCAACATCCTGTGTATCAAATCTTGCAAGGTGTGCTCTCAAAATACTACACATGTCAGAACAGAAGGAATGGACATTTAGAGTAGATCTTCCTGGTTTTTTCAGCCGGAAGATTGTCCCCCTAACACTCAACCATTTTTTGAGGGGGGCTAATTTAGCAGATAAGTATTCAAAAGTCTATGTTTAATTTAGCTACACATGCCTATTTAAAATAACATAAAATACAAGATATTAATTTAAAATTAATATCCTCATTCATATTTCTTGAAACAGTTTTATTCAAACTCCTCACGTGCAATTTTGACATTGGGGTCTTTGTCATCGTGGGACCCACCTGTAGAATTAATATGGTTTTCTAGAGCAAATCATGGTCGATTCTGCGGTGTTTGAGACACAGTATTTTTAGAATCCAGATGTGATTCCATTTCCTAAGATCACAAGAACCCAGGAAACAGCTGGTTTTGTGTATTGCACTCCTCCTACGTAATCGCTTACTATATTCGTTTTAAAGTAACCTTTCAAACGCTTGTTTATAACACCATTAAACACATGGGATTGTGACATCATAATCCCAGGAAAAAATGCTGCAGCTCTATTAACTGACTTTATTATTATTTTTTAATAACTGAATCAGTCAGGAGATCTCTCTAACACCCCAAACTAGCATTGATTCAAGCCATTTCAGGCAAATGTGTGTCCTCCAAACATAGGGCGACCATATGTACAATCAGCTGGGGAAAGTCCTGGTTTAATGTGTTGTCCCTGTGTAATTACCAATAGGACCGTCTCAGAAGTGTCCCAGTTTAGATGGATGATCGTATCATCAAATACCAGTTGTTTGTTGTTCCAACTAAAGTAATCGAGAGGACTCCCATCATAAGGATTTGGATACAAGGCTCCCCTTTTCTGAGGGATTATGTGGGCTGGGGAGGCAGTTTGTCTTATATTTAGACCTAAACAGTGTTTCTTTTTTTTTTTTTTTTTTAAAGATTTTATTTATTTATTTTTCCCCCAAAGCCCCAGCAGATAGTTGTCTGTCATAGCTGCACATCTTTCTAGTTGCCGTGTGTGGGACGCGGCCTCAGCATGGCCCAAGGAGCGGTGCGTCAGTGCGCGCCCGGGATCCGAACCCGGGCCGCCGGCAGCACAGTGCGCGCACTTAACCGCCAAGCCACGGGGCCGGCCCTAAACAGTGTTTCTTGTTAACTCCCACAGTAGCCTCCTCAGTGGTTTCTCTGCTTCCAGTGTGTCCTCCTCTGTCCAGTTCTGCTGTCCTGTCTCTCCTGCTTATGACATTTCAATGGTTCCCCACGACTACTGGGTTATCCAAGCTCCTACTGTGGCTTACAATGCCCTCTTTTTCTGGATTCCTTTTTACTTCCTAAAACTCGTTTCATGCCATCCACTATGTGAAAGGCTGAATCATATCTTCCCCAATATGTCCTTGTCCTAATCCCTGGTACCTATGAATATTATCTTATGAAGAGGGACCTTGCAGACATGATTAAGTTAAGGATCTTGAGATGGGAAGACTGTCCTATGTACTACATCACTGATGTAGTTGCAATGGTCCTTATGAAAGGGAGGCAGGAGGGTCACTGAGGAATCAGGAAATGGGAGGGAAGTCAGAGCCAGAGGAAAAGCCGATGTGATAACAGCCGGAGAGATTGGAGTCATTCCCTTTGAAGATCAAGAATCGAGCCCCAAGCCAAGGAATGCAGACCAACAGCAGAAATGGAAAAGGCAAGGAAACGGATTCTCCCATCAGAGCCCCTAGAAGGAACCAGGTCTGCCAACACCTTGACTTTAGCCCAGTGAACCTGAGTTCAGACTTCTCACCTCCAGCACCGTGAAGAGAATTAACTTACATTGTTTTAAGCCACTACGTTTGTGGTGCTGTGTTATAGCCGCCATAGGAAATACTATGACCTACTCAGGGCTTTCTATCCCAGTGACCCCAGTCTGTCTGCCGCTCACCACCCACACCGTGCTCTCTTCTGCCTCTGCTATTTCGCTGCTGTCCCTGCTGCCTAGAATGCCCTTTCCCTCCCGCCCACCTTCCTTTCTCCCTCCAACCCCCATTTGCTTGGCCAAATCCTATAGACCTCTATGACTCAGCTTGGGCACTTATCACCGCAGGAAAGAATTCACTGACCTCCACACCTACATCCACCTAGGTGGGGTCAGTACCCTCCCTCTGGCTCCCACGACCCCATTTCATCATTTCTTTTACTATAGTTTACTAAAGTTGTCTATCTGATTGTCATCTCCAATAGTCCAAGAAGGGACTATGTGAAGGCACACTGTGTTTTATTTGTTTTTCTGTCTCCATATTCAGTAGGTGCTCAATAACTCCTTGTTGAATGATTGAAAAAAATTAAATAACTTAATTAACATATATTTCTTGAATGAGAAATATCAGGTTATTCCTTGCCCATTTCCAAGTGATTTGAGGAAGAGCCACCTATGTTAGACATTCTATTATGTGTCATCCTAGAAGAAACTGTGATTTGCTGCCAATCAGAGAGGTCCTGGGAATTAAAATGGAAGAGTTCCGGTCTCTTTCAGCCCCTACAGAGAGGGATTTCTGGAATCCTGGCCCAGGGATTGTTGTTTAGTATATCAGAGGAAGATTTCCCCTCGGAGGAACTCAGTCACCAAGGTCCAGGGCTCTAAGCTCCGTTGGGTAAGGGGTGCCTAACTTCAAAATCACTGTGTGCCAGGAATGTCTCATCCCACACATCTGCCCAACTGAACTGTGCTTCTCCTCAGACAGGTCTTCCTGTCTTGACATCTTCGCTCGTCTTTTTCCTCCTCCTAGAATGCTGTTCTCACTCATCCTCCATGTTTTCATATTTGAACCTACTCATCCACTGAGGTTCAGCTTCTAAAACTATCCCAAATCCTGGTTGGCCATTTCAGAGTTTGGATGAGAGGATATGAATGATTCAGCCCAATTCATCGCTACCATAAGAGCAGCTGAAGATCAAGTTCCTCCGAGACGGAGCCAACATCTTTCTCCACCAAGGACAGCACCTTTTCAGAGGAAAGCAAGCGCATCTTTACAACGGTGGTGAAATCCGCCGTAGAGGCCTCTGAGCACTCTCTTGTGTATATTCTGTGGCCCATTATGGTAATTTCCCCTCCTCTTTACCTTCTTTGTAACTGGGTGATTATACTGCTGATCCCTGGGTACGATAATTTGCATTGCAATATGAGGCTCCATTTGAAGCTTGCGAAATATGGGCGCAGGGCTGAAGCTCTGATGTGGGAGTTGCTTCACAGAAGTTAGAAGAAGTTACATATACATCAGTGCAGCTCCGGGAGCAAAGAACCTCTTTTCATAATCACAACTTACTATTTAAAAATAAAATCTCAGTTACAGAAAAGTAATAGGAGCAGGCCCACCATAAAAGGAAGAGGAGGACTGAAATGAAGTGCTCTCATAAGTTTCATAAACTTGAGAGAAATGCCGTAAAATTTCTACACTGGAAGACACAATGTTCCTTCCATCTTCTTTCCTGTTCATCAAGGCTTTGTTCTGAATTCTCAAGTCCCTACAGGTGAGTGTTCACAGGCATTGTGGCACTTCAGAGGAAAGAAGCTACAATCAATGGACTGGAAGATGAAGAAAGAGAAATGAGCTCCATCTAGGGAAATCATGGGGTATTGGTATCAGAGGACAAGGATTTTCATATAGATGCACTCTTCCTAATTCAGGTTTTACAAGGATACATGGTTTTTGTTGATCTTGAATCAGGAAGAAGCATGGTGTGTTGCAGAAGGACAGTTTCCCTAGAGGTAAGAAGACCTGAGTTCTAATCTCCTTTCACCTCCTAATTACCTAGTAACCAAGACTTTGATTTCTTCATTTATTTATCACGGAGGTTGAATGAAGATTTCTTGAAGATCCCTTCTACTGTAAAGTTCTAGTTCTGTTACCCAGTGCTAACTGGTGTGTGAGGACTAGTTTCATCAGGGTCACAGTCTATAGCCACCAAGGCAAAATCTTTCCCTGGAGATATTTTTCCAGCATCGATCTACATAAAGGAGTTAGTGAGACACCCAATAGAGAGCCAGGTAGTTGGTCCACCTCTGTTTTGTTGGTCTGGGCAAAATCATTCCATTCTGCTGCCAAAATCTTCCATAGAGTCAATTTCTCTGTAGAAGACATGCGCACGTGTGTGTGTGTGTGTGTGTGTGTGTAAGAGACAGAGAGAGAGACAGAGAGAGACAGAGGGAGAGTTATGCTCTGAGAAGGACAGTGTTGAAATTCATGGAATTGATAAGACCAAGGGCAGAGAGGTGAAAATGGGGAAGTGCTGAGCCAGAGTCTGTTAGCAGAAAAATAGCAACAGACAAGTACCCATAATTGTAAACAATACTACAATAACACTCTTTCTCTGCACTTTAACTATAGGTCTGTGTTTAAATAAGATTTCTATGGAGTAAAGCAATTTCAGGCCTAAGCAATTCATTAAAAGATATTATTTGTTTATTTAAAAATTATACATGATAAAATCCTTTCATTTTTAATTGTTTACTTATTTCAAAAAATATCCACTATAATAAATTATGATACAAATTCCAAGGCTACTGCCCTATAACAAAATGGCACAGAGGTTCTCTTGAATTTTATTATTATGAAATTTGATCCACATGGAATTTTGAATAAAATAAACTGGTAGGAACAATCTACACTGGCAGTTCTGAACTTAAATATTCTTTTTCTAGTCTTTTGACCTATTTGGAGGCAGCGTGGTAGAAGGCAGACTTCAAGGTTTGGAGTCAGGCAATCCTGGGCTCAATCCTGGGCATTGCCACCTCTGTGTGACCGTGGGTGAGTTCTGTAACCTGTCTAAACTTCAGGTTCCTCACCAATCAAATAAAGATAGTGTCTAAGGGGATGGTTGTGAAAATTGGAGATAATATATTTAAGGACACAGTGAATAGCGCTTGATAGGAACTTGATAATGGTAGCTGTTGTTACTCCATTCAGTTGACTGGCCTGTTGCAACGCTCCCAGCTACACATCTACTTGTAGGATGAGAAACCACCTGTATATTCTGGATGTAGAATGACAGCAGGCTCTCCCCTCGTTGAGCTAAAGGGTCATGGAGGAAGTCCTGCTAATATGCACACACATGAAAACTACTCTCTGGCATCACACCCTGATTCTTCGTGGTCACAGGTGACAGGGATGGGGTGGGCTCCCTCACTCCCATCCTAGCCACACCGTCATTGTTAACGCCCCTCTCCCCCACAACTTTTTGTGCCCTCATTGGAGGGTCTAATGAACACTTTTGAGGGAGGTTCTTACCTGCGTGATGTGGGAAGCTGGGCTGGAGCTGTCTAGGATGGCTTCAATCAACACACAGAATTTACAGAGAACCCAGCCTGGAAGAAACGCTAATGAAATGTGCGAACACAAAAGCCCTGGCAGTGGAAGAGAGGTCCCATCACCGCCTGCTCAGAACGCTCCAACAGCCTCTCTTCGTTTAAAAAAGCAACAAAACAAACAAACAAGCAGGGAGAGAAATGAAAATGCCTTGGTATGTCTACACAGTCCGAGAGGATCTAGCCCCTGCCTACAGCGTTTCCCACCATTCCCTCCTCATTCTGCTTTGCCTACACTGGTCTCGCTTCAGGCCTTCGCACTCCTGTTCCTTCTGCTTGGAAAGCCCTTCTCTGGATCTCTGCATGGCTCCCTCCCTCCCTACGTTCAAGCATCTGCTCAAAGAGAGCTTCCTGGGCCACTCTGGGTAAAAGAGGTCCCCACCCTTCCTCTCTTCCTCCTTCCCTCCTTCTCTACCTTCTTTCCTTCCCCTCCTCTCCCCATCTCCTACTCTGCTTTTTTTTTCCTCTTCTTTGCACTTACCACTACTGGAAATTTATTTATTTACTCTTTCTTCTTTTCTTTTAATTGTCTTTCCTGCCCACTAGAATTCAAGCATCATGAGCGAGAGGGATTTGTGTGTCTTGTTTGTCGCTGTATCTCGAGCGCTTGCAACGGTGCCTGGTAATAGATGCCCGGTCGATATCTGCCACATGAATGAATAAATAAACAAGGAGCAAGAGAAGCAGGAGGCTAGATTTTCTCTCATAAGAGATCGTGACTTTCCAACTCGAGGATGCTGCGAGTATTTTCCAAACGCAATTAGGTTTGGAGTTTTAATAAATTTCTATTTTCAGTTTACACAAGGACGTGACTACTTAAACCAGTCTCTTTTTAGAAGCTATGCAGTATTCCATGAAGCAGTATTATGTTTTCTTCTAATTCAAGTTACTCTAGTCTTAAAGCAAGTGTCTGTTTAGGTTGGTGGTGACGTCGCCCATACAGGTCTCTTTGTATATTCTCTTCTGTATATTCTGTGACCATTATGGTAACTTTTTCTCTTTCCTTTCTTTGGACCTGGGTGAGTCTTAAAACTACAGAAGTACTTGGGTTCTCTACTACAATGAAACCAGCAGCACTGTTTATAAGGGATGTTTCAGCGTGAGACAATAAGCTCAAGGATGGCAGGAACCATGTCTGTCTCTCTCACTGTTTTATACCCAGCACCTAGCACAGTGCTTGGCACATAATTTGTTGAGGAGCTTAACACATGTCATTAAATAAATAGGCATGTAACTCTTGTTTCTCCTGGCTACATTAGCATTACAGACAACTAATGAGACGATTGATTGTTCCCTTACCTTTGCGTGTAAGTACCCACCCAATAAAGTTATTGGGGCAGTGGCTCCCCATTGTCCTCTCTCCTTCCCTTGATGAGATGGATCCCCATTCTCCTTGGTAGTCATTGAAATTTTCCTGCTGTCTTGGAGCTTGGTGACTTCATGCAGTGGATATTGCTTCTATAGCTACCTCTGTTTGTGTCTTTGTCCCCATCTGTTGCTACATTGTGCTTGATGTTTGCCTCTAGTCACCACAAGGATCTCTGAAGATGGAGTATGGTTAGGTCTCAACTCACATAATAGGCTTTCTCAGCCCAACCCTAGATGACACTGCCTCACAGTAAGCTGAGATCTTTGCCAAGTGTCAAACATGTAGTCTGAACCTTCAATGTGAAAGCACTCCCTTGAGGACCTCAGAACAACTTACCCAAGACTTTACCAGAAGATGAATGAAAGACACCACATGACTCATCCTCACCCCAATAGAGAATCCCCAATACCTTATGTCTTTTGATTCTCTCCTACCTTAGGGTGATTTCAGTATCTCCCCAACCTGGGACATCCTTGTCCTGCCCATAGATGCTAGGCAATCCTCATCCCCCCTCCTGGCCTAAGAAGTGCTTTTTAACATCTATTTCTAATGCCCTAATGCCATGTAAGTAGGTCTGGAGTTACTGGCAGGTGTAGATTAATTCCCTACTTAGATTTTTGTTATGAACTCTAATTTGTTGACCAATATCCAAATAGGAAAAAATGGAGAACTTCATTACAATTCTCTTCCAAATCTTTCTAACTTAATATTTACTTATTTAAAAGTACTTTCAGGATCTCCTCTCCTTAAAGGATTGACAAGCCAAGGTAAATTTTGGTTTACTGCCATTTGCTTTATATATCATCAAAACTCTGAAATTCAGTGAAGCATCTTGATTTTTACTTAGTTTCATTTTTTACTTTTTAGAACAAGAGTCCAATGACTTCCTGAATTATATTCCACAATAACCATATTCCTGACTCAAGTGCCTCTCTGAGGGTAGGAATTTCCATCTCCACTCCAAAAAGTCAATCTCAGTTAAGGACATCTCTATCCACCAACAGACATCCATCCATCAGCAGAAGACCCAAGTTCTTTACAGAATATGGGCTTTTAACTCATCTTTTTATTATGCAGGACCAAATAGAATATTTTAATATTAACACATAAGCTACATTTTTTCCAGCCCAGGATAAACAATGGACCTCATGGGAAAAAATAGAGCATTATGACCCCTAAAATGTTTTAATGGGAAAATATTTGCTTATTGAGTGCCTACTATGTGCCAGAGAATATGCTGTGTTGCTGATGCAAAGAAAATTAGCCATGTCCTGTGCTCTTAAGGAGTGTGGAGTCTAGTGGAACAGATAGGCTGAATTATGTTAGGATTAAAGAAATAGTCATTGTGCTGGATGTCATTGATATATTTTGGACCTGTAATGGAACTGAGAGGATGGAAGCATCTCCTAGCCTGCTCTAGTCTGTGGTTTGGCTAAGGGAGATGGATCAGACACTGAGAATCAAGAGAGGGAATTTTCTTTTCCTCCCTCCCTCCCTCCCACCTACCTTCCTTCCTTCCTTCTTTCCTCCCTCCCTCCCTTCCTTCCTCTCACCTTCCTTCCTTCCTCCCTCCCTCCCACCCTCCCCCCTTCTTGCTTCCTTCCTTCCTTCTTCCCTTCTTTCCTTTTTTCTTCCTTCCCTTTCTTCCTTTTTTCTTCCTTCCTTCTTTCCTTCCTCTCAAAACCCCTCTTCTGCTATCTGCCAACCTTTTCTTCTCATCTCCCCACCAATGTCTGCTCTTCATTTTCTTTCACAACCCAGAGGTCTAAGTGAGGAAAGACACTTCTTTGAATTTCTTTTTCCAAAATGGAAAAAATAATGCCCAAGTCTCTCAGTCTCTTTAAGGTATTTGGTCTCAAAAGCATTTTTACAACAGCCTTTCTAAGAGCCACTCACCTGTCTCAGTTTCTTAACGTACAAGAAACCTGATAAGACCATCTATACTGTACTAGGGGCAATGCTAACTATTTATACCTCCAAATTACCTATCCTTTAAAATAAAATGGCTGGTTTTATTCTGGCTAATTAAGTCACATCTCCACCAGGAAAAAGGCAAAACAATTTTTTACTAGTTCTCTGATCTCTTTTTGCATAGTTTGACTCGAAATATGATAGTTTTAGATTTTTATATATTTATACAAAGTAATTTAAAATTATAACTGACATTTATGTTAATAATATCAACTGTATACTGAATTCCTGGTTTCATCCATTAGTACATTCTATATACATCACTGTCATTTTATCCCCATAATTTCCATTTCAAACTCCAACCATGCAAGATAGTAGTATTTTTCCTATTTATCAAATGAAAAAAAAACTGGTCAGCAGAAAACTTAGGTATCTTTTCCAAAACCATACAGCTAATACATGCCAAAGCCAAGATTTAAGCATAGATGTGTATATTAACACTATCATATGTATATATTTATTTATGTCATGTAAATCATATGATAAATCATCTTCATATTTTTTTATTTTCAAGAATGGTTGTAATTAAAATATAATCTTTTTCTTTTCCACATAAAAAGCTGGCTTTTGGGAGAGGAGATAACAATAAATGACAGATGTCAACAAATTTTTAGAACTAAAAAAGGAGATTTTATTTGTCTTAAAATGTAAACACCAAATATTTATTTAATAACAGTTTAATAAACTATATTAAGATGATAGGAGAGGGAAAATGTCTAGGGGGGCAGGAGCTAGAAGTGTAAAAGGCCTAATGCCTCCTTTTCCATGGTAGGATGTCAATAGAAAAAAATGGGAATATTGAGAAAAAAAGTTTAAACCTGTGTTAAAAACATGAAGATAAATATCGGAAGATACAGTGAAAAGGATTGAAAGTAGTCACTCATGCAGATGGACTTGAGGATGGGGAGGACTGGAGCCTTGTAGTACACTTGAATTTTAAAACTAAACTTGAGTATTATCCTGATGCAAAATAAAATAAAACAGGGGCTGGCCCTGTGGCGGAGCGGTTAAGTTCACGCGTTCCACTTCAGTGGCCCGGGGTTCGTTGGTTGGGATCCTGGGCGCGGACCCACTCACCACTCATCAAGCCATGCTGAGGCGGCCTCCCCCATAGAAGAACTACAACTCTACAACTATGATACACAACTATGTACTGGGGCTTTGGGGAGAAAAAAGAAAAAGAGGAAGACTGGCAACAGATGTTAGCTCAGGGCCAATCTTCCTCAAAAAATAAAAAATAATAATAATAACTAAAACAAATGCATGCATGTTGTAGATAACTTAGAAAATACAGATTAGTATAGGAAGAGCAAAGATCGTCTCTGAATAATTCTACCACCCAAATTTAGCCATAATTAATATTTTTGTGTGTTTTCCTCCAATAAATGTTTTTCATTACAAACTATATTTATACATGTTTACATACATATTAAAAAGGATTCTCTTTTTTAAATATTTAATATCATAGGCATTCTCTTATGGGATTAAGACCTTTTCCTAATTTTTTGCCTGATATTTAGCTGTATGGATATTATTTAGCCATTTTCCTACTGTTGGGAATTTAACTTTTAAAATGTATTACTTCATGTAGTCATTATAATAGCATTATGAGTTACTTATTATAATTCTCTTTTTTAAAAAAGGAATCTTGAAAAGGTTACATAATGTGCTGTTATGGGCTGAGTTCTGTCCCCCGCCTAAATTCGTATGTTGGAGTCCTAACCCCAAGGACCTCAGAATGTATTTGGAGATGGGGACTTTAGTGAGGTAATTAAGTTAAAATGAGGTCATTAGGGTGGGCCCTTGTCCAGTGTGACTGCTGCCTTTATAAGAGGAGGAAATTAGGACACAGATATGTACAGATGGAAGACCGCATGAAGACCTAGGCGGAAGAATAATGGTCATCTACAAGGCCTCGAAAGAACCAACCCTGCTCACACTTTGATCTTGCACTTCTAGCCTCCAGAACTGTGAGAAAATAAATTTCTGTTGGTTTAGCCACTCAGTCTGTGGTACTTTATTTTGGCAGCCCTGGCAAGCTAATACGTGTGCCTATGGTCTCGTCACCAGTGAAGGCTAAATCTGGGTACAAAATACAAGTTTTTTGAATCCAGATTTCAGATCCTGAGCTCCTTCCCTGATACTATGCTGTCTTTACACACACACACATGCACGCACACACACATTCAGCTTCCCTGAAAGTCACGATCTGTCTTATTGTCCACAAGTTGATACTCTCACCTTCTCTCTTTGCTTTTATTTCCACTCTTCTCTTTATCTCTTCTTATAATGTTTCCAAATTCCTTCTACTTCTTTCCTTTCTGCTATTCTTTCCATGGAAAAGCTTTGGCAGTTTTCCTCACCACAAACAACTGTTTGGGAATACCCACAGATCTACTTTTTGTATCCTGACTTGTAGGTCTGTAACCATCCTATGTTCTGTCTTCTCAATTTGTTCTTCAAGGAACATCTGGTTAAGAACATGATATCACCCAGGGCTCTTGGGTGCTAACTGGGATTAATAGAGCAAACCACAGTGTGATGTAATTTGTAATGTGAATTGAGAATGTGATCAAAGAAGAACAAAGAATACAGTCATTGGCCTGGGATGTTCTTGATTTGTAACTATCATAGTTTTAGATGGTTTCTTTTTGTCATAGTCTCAGGGCATTATTTTTTCCCCCAACAAAATCCCACCTTCTTCTCCAGGATCTACTTCTCCATGATGAACAAAAATAAGTAACACTCTTTTTTGGAGCAATTCTTGCCTTTATTTAAGCAGGTGCTAAATAATCATAGACATACTTAGCATTTAAAGAGTGTGTTCCCTTTTAATTCCTTAAAGCACACGTTCACATTCATGTTTCCAACGTAAAAACAAATTTCAAAGAGAAGAAATAAAGAGAACAATAAAAATTTGAAAATCTCAAATCTCGACTAGTTCTGGTAGAGAGAAATGGGACAGCTGGTTCCACCTTCCTGAAATCAACATTTTATTCTAAAGAGAATGGAAGTCACTCTGGCTTAGCACCTTTTTAGAAATGATGAGAGCTTTGAATTCTTCTTTCTTAAAGTGCAGATGTGAGTTACGTATACTTTCTAGAGAGTCACACACAATTGGCAGACATGTTGACACTCAGAGATTAGTTGTGTCATACATCTATTTTCCAGGCTCACAGATTTAAAATATCTTGACAATGACAATGAGAGTTGACGTTGAGGGTTGCTAGACACTGAAGATTTTTTTGGAGTTGTTGTTCTTATGTCCTGGAGTCGACTTTTTTGAAAGTCTTCAAAGATTTGATAGTGATACTGGCTCAAGACAAGGTTGACATAAGGGAAGCCATATTGTAGAAAAGAAAAACTCTATTGTAACTTTGAATGACCTCTGACAAACTACCCCAGCTAGATACGCACCCTCCAGGAGATCTAACTGCTCTGTAGATTTTACGACCCCTGCTTGTGCGTATACCTCCATGTACCTCCCAACTGTGATAAGATGATAACTTCGTTTTTTTGAGTTCCTTAGGAATGTGATGACCCCCGAACAGAGAATCTATGCTGATAGCCATCATCACTGAAAACTGAAAGATCTGGTGTGGCACTCCCAGTCTGTAACACCAGAAGGTCCACATTCCTAACCCCCTACCCAATAACACAATGGCCTATATAACTGTAAGCTGTAAGATTTGTGCCCCTTTAAGATGGTTCTTTTGGACCTGAGTCGGCCATCTTCCCTCTTGCTAGCAAGATGTAATAAAAAAGTCCTTTTTCTCCTACCACCTTGCCCCTTGACTATTGGCATGTCTTGTGGCGAGCAGAAGGCCCCACACTGGGTGGTAAAAATAGCATCTCGTATTTATCTAGTGATTCAGCCTAAAGGCAGAGAAGTGGATTTAAATGGCCTCTCAAGACCCCTTTGAGCCCTAATGAGTGAGTTTGCCACCTGTCCTGCAGGCCACCAGATGATAACCGTTAACCACAGGAAGTTCTATGGCCTCATGAAAGTAGTAATGAATGAGAGGCATACCCAAAGTTGTTAGGGGACCCATTCACCTTTTTCTCCTCAGATGCCTTAAATGTGTTAGAATTAAGTTGATGGATGTCTGTACCATCCAGAGAATGGATTTTCAAAAGGACTAATTAAAGAGGATGTCACTTTTCTTTTATCTTTTCAGTTGTACAGTTTCTAATGAAGGTTAAGTCTGTGAAGATTCATTGATGCATTAGGAACTTAAACCTCTTCCATTTGGAATTTGAGTTAAAACCACCACCAGATTAGGAGAGTGACAATTCTTCTTTGAACTGTGTAGACGAAACTTAATCCCAGTAGAGTTTTTCTTAGAACCCATCCAGATGCCCAGGAAAAGTAATAAGAAGTGTCCAAAATGTGCTTGGGTATATAAAATAATGAGTATGTTTTGATGTGTTTCAACTCAGTGAAAAATGGTCACTCCATAGGTATGGAAGTAAGCTTTGACCTGGAAAATATTTCTGGATTGTATTAGGACTGCTTTTTTTTTTTTTCTTCCCTCTAATCAAGCTATATCTTTAAAAATTGCAATTATATGAAGATACAGAGAGTTGAAACTTGCATTGCGGTACAATCTGTGCAATTGTATAATTAAACAGTTTCCTTCTTTAGGGACATGTGAATAATAACAATAGCCCCAGAACCACTTGATGTCATCTTCCTTCATTCAGACATTCACGCAACACTTCTTTCTCGTCGTTGAGCTTGCTTTGTTAATGGATTATTTATGTTATCCTAATTTTACTTTTACCTTTAGATTCTGAGTATTATAAGCACAATGAATTGCTTATGAAAGTACTATTTGTGAAATTTAAAGCAAACATCTCTCTTTTCTAGCATTTTTTTTTAGAAAGCACAAAGTTTTAATATTTTTATATTTACTCTCCTTGTTGTTTTGTTTGCTGTCATTTTTATCCACGTGACGTCAAGTCCGTATTTTGTGGGTAAAAGAGAATTCAACATCCTTGGACATTCTCTTTGTGCTCAGCTTTATGTTAGTGTGCCTAGGGGGGAGACAGATATGTTTAAAGCCCTCTAGTGCTTACAAGTTGGCCAAAATTAATTTTATTTGGTATGTTTCTGGTTTGAGTATATTGAGTTTTCAGGGGACAAAAAAGTGTTGGTAATACTCAAGGTTCTGTATTTTCCTTTCTAGGTTGGTCCCATTTAGGAAATGGAATCCTCTCAAGTCATAAATGGAGAGGCAAAAATCTTCAGTTGCTTCTATGTAACCGAAACCTTGAGGAAAAACATCACATAACTTGGCCCTTGATTATGTTCTCTTAAACCCTTCTGTTTGATGTGTATTAAGTCTTGTCCTTCCCATAACACTTGAGCTTTCGAGATCAGCGTTGTGCCTCGTGTTTCTTTTGTATTCTTTTATCTGGGTCAATAATAGATATTCAATGAACTCTTGTTTTAGTGAAATGAACTGTTAGTGTTTGATGGCAATTACTATTGCCAGACAGTTTGGTATTAAAGTTAGTGTCCTCGGGTTATCCTGACAATCTGTATTTCCCCAAAGCAATCCCTAAACCCTAGTGAATGACTCTATTTGGGAAGGTAATTCATTCAATTACTTTCAAGCAGTTCACTTTTAGTTTTCTTGATTCAAGTAGAACTCTATAGTGGTCTTACTTTCTTCATGTCCACAATTCTTCCCAAACTTCTATATCCCAAACTTCTCTATCTTCCCAAACATCTGAACCTTTGACCTTCAGAGGGATTTGCCATCATTCCTCCAAAACAGTTGCTGGGAGTTGTGCCCTCAGTTTCCTGGAGCTCCTGACCACAATGAAGCCTCTTGTGTTTGTTTTGGAGGCATGGCTGCCCAGACCTACATGATGACTATATTTATTCCCAGCCAAGCATACTTTGGGGGGTTAGTGGGAATTGGGGAACCATGTCAATCCTCATGTGTATTCAGTTAAGTCAGAGGAATCACTCTTGAACTTGGTCTAACAAAAAAGATGAAATTATTGGACAGACATGGGGTGGCTCTCAGAGAAGACGAACCGTGTAACCCGGGAGTCTGATTAGCTCCAGAAGTGTTAGGTCTAGAACCAGGGGCTCAGTAACCATCAGGTCTACCTGCTCTCTCCTTCCTGCAGCTCTTTTCTCCACTTCCTTCTCTGGGTCAGTTTAGTTCTCTCCTACTACATACAGGCTTTCTACATATATTAAAAACATGTAGTAAAAATAGGGCTGTTCTAGATTCTATAAATTAAAAGGCAAAACCCTATTTAAAAAAAAGTTAAAACCTGGGGAGGAGGACTCTAATGGCTAAACTTGACTTATTTGTTCATCTGTGGATCTGTAACAGAGTCAGAAGGATGGATTACTAGGATAGGCCCTGCCTTGGTCACACGCCCATCCATATGGCCAGGAGGTGGGGCAGCACTATATAGGCAGACCCCACCAGAACCACAAGGTGAGAGTGACGGAGCAGTTCTCCCCCCAGACAAAGATTAAAGTTAAGTATTATAGACTGAATTGTGTCTGTCGTCCACCCCCCCTTCCATATGTTGAAGCCCTAACCCCCAAAGTGACTGTATCTGGAGATAGGGCATTTAAGGAGGTGGTTAAGGTTAAATGAGGTTATAAGGTGAGGCCCTAATCCAATATGACTGGTGTCCTTATAAGAAGAGAGAAGGAAACACTAGGAATGTACACACACAGAAGGAAGACCATGTGAAGACACAGTGAGAAGGTGGCCATCTGCAAGCCAAGGGGAGAGGCCTCAGAAGAAGCCAACCCTGCTGATGCCTTGATCTTGGACTTCTAGCATCCAGAAGTATGAAAGAATAAATTTCTGATGTTTGATTTCTGTTGTCACCTGTGGTATTTTGTTATGGCAGCCCTAGCGGACAAGTACACTGTCTTAGGTATGCCAACAGCAACCACTGCGTGGTACCTGCCACACCCAGCTCCATCTTGCTTTCGGAAACTGTTGCACAAATTCTGAAACTGTCTTACAAAAGGAAGTTCTGGACTCAGGAAATTAGCTAGCTATCTTTGCAAAGAGATGCTCACAGACTGGAGAGGGAGTCACCTGACCCAAGAGCAGCCCAGTTATAGGCTGGGTGGGAACCCAGTGTGTGTGTGTGTGTGTGTGTGTGTGTGTGTGTGGGAGGGGGGAAGTAAAGGTTATTAGCTGAATCATTCAGATTAGCTCCTCCTAGGATTTAGATGAGGGAAGACTGGTTCATTCCTACCAAGAAGAGAACAGAGAAAATTCTTCCGAAGAGGAAGAATTGCCATGAAAGAGAGACAAATGGAAAGTAACAAATTCCTACTGTGATCTCAGATCCTGACAGCTTTCCATTGGAGGTGACCAGCTTGTCCCAGTATTCCTGGGACTTTCCTGGTTTTGGCTTTGAAAGTCCCATGTCCTGGCTGGTTTTCCAGTTTCTTAAGGTGGCTAGTCAATCTCTGTCCTTTTAACCCTGAGTCTAATTATGACTACCTCCGTTATAATTTTTTCTGACTCTCTTATCCTGGGGGATAGGTTATATTCTAAGTTGTGTTTTTGTTTTTAACAAAATAGTGCTCTCTTTAGTGAGTGAACTTGATATCTAGCTCTGGAGAAGAGAAGAGAGGAGAGAGAGGTGGAGAGAGAGAGAGAGGGAGGGAGGAAGAGGGTGTGAACGTGTGGCCGGGTATGGTAGGGGTGGGGGTGGGGTGAGGTTTTTGCAGTGGGGGGAGGTTAGAGAGGGAACAGGAGTTGGTGATGTAGAGGGAGATGTGATCAGAGAGAATAAGTAAAATGAAATCAGAGGGCAAAATGAGCTCTTAGAACATCTACCCCAGAGTTCAGTGCCTGTGGGTCCACATGGAGGCCAGCGTGCTGTGGCCGTGGAACAGAGCTTGCTGCAGAATTCCACTTTGCCTCTCCTTCCCTTGGGAGCATGGTCGCCATCACTTTATTCAAAAGGAAATTCAGCTTTAATGAAATCGTCGTCTATGGATGTCCACGTCTCTCTTTGGAAAAGTTTCTTCTATCACCCTGTGTTTCTGTTTTGCTAAACCTTTTGTCTTTAAAAGGTGTCTATTTTTGTTCCACTTATTCAAAAGAAAACATCATCTACTTCTTAACTCTCTTCAGTCTAGCTTCTACCTTCATCACGCCTCTGAAATCATCTTGTCAACCTTGACAATGTCCTCCTAATTACTCATTTTTATGGTTCCTTCTCCAGCTGATCCTCCTTATCCTTTCTAAGATTGGACACTGCTATTTCCACATTTTTGAAATTCGCTCTGCCTTTAGCTTCCAGGATACCACTTTCTTGTGGTTCTTTCTCTGTGTGCCTTTGCTGACTCCTTTTTCCTCTGTTTCCTGTAACAGAGGAATTGCCAAGGGTCTTCTCGATCTTTTTCTTTTGACATTCCCTAGAATGTGTTTGGATGAATTCATCTTTACTCCTACGTAATGATGATTTCCAAGTATTTACCTCTAGGGCATTTCTTGCTCCTGCTCCTCAGACTTGTTTTCTCAGCAACCATTGGACAACTCCATTTTTATAGTCTCCAAACCCCTGAAACTCAGCCTGAGTAAAGCAAGTTTTTTCTCTTTGTCTCCACTTCTTCCTTCTCTCCATCTGGTTCACTGATAACATCATCCAACAATCAGCTAGGGCAGAGCTGCTGTTGTTTCCTAATATCTATTCACCCCTCTTTCCGTAGTAATACATTCCACATTTTTAGCTGGAGTAATGGCCACCCAGAATAAAGGCTACTTTCTCAATCACTGTGTGGCTTAGATTTGGCCAGAGGAATGCAAATAGATGTGTCATGTGGTAGCTTTTGAAAACCTTTAAAATATTGCTAGCATCTTTCCTTTGCCCTTATTTTCTTTCCTTTGCCCTCCATCCTGCTGCCTGGGATGGGAATGATGACAGGAGCTTGAGCTGTGACCTTGGACCACAAGACTGAGGCTACACCTTAGGAATATTGAATTTTGTGTGGGAAGGAGCCTGGGTCTCTGAGGGCTTCAAGGAGCAGAGCTGTTCTAATCCTACATTGCCGACTTCTGGACTTACACACAAGAGATAATAAGCATTAATCTTCTCTAGCCTTTGCTAAGTTTTGTCTTCGTTGCTCCCAGCCAAACCTAATCCTAACTGATGTATCAGCCAAACCAAAATCCTAAAGTTTTGCTAGACAATTCCCTCTCTTCCAAGACTCACATCCAATTAGTCATCAAGTCCTATTGAGTCTATCAGTCTGGATCTTTCTCTCCTCTTTTAAGCCTTTATTTTTCCAATCCTAGCTTTCAGTGTCATTTTTTTCCAATATATGCTCCACACTGCCACCAGAATGACCTTCTAAAATGGATTAAATTCCTGTTTAATCTCCTGCAATTCTTCCCTCCTATCTACAATTCTTAGTATGGAAAACTCTTCGTGATCTGTCTGTGTCTCGTAATTCATCTCCCTCCACTTGGCCATATTCATGACTCTCCAAACTATTTGTAGTTCTGTACCCCGCCCCCCCATTTCATTTCTCTCTGCTTTGCATGTGCTGGTCGTACCATTTGGCATGCCCAGTCCTTTTTCTTCCTCAACATTCATCTAGAACCTTTATGGAAAACTTTCCTAATTCCCAAAGAGAGAAGGGGACTGATAACTTCTCCCTTTGTGGCAGGAATGAACCTTACACGTACCTCTGTATTGCAGTTTTTGCTCTGTTCTTATTATATGTCCGTCTCTCTCTTTTAGACTGTGTGCTTTTTGATGATAGGAACCATATCTTTTCTCTTTTTATCATCAGCATCTAACCTAGTGTCTGGCATACGTTTAGGACACAGTGACCTAACTGTCTCTCTGCTTTCACTTTTGCACCCCACTTGTAGAACTTTCTTATCGCTGCTGTCATAAAGTATCACAAGCTTAGTGGCTTCAAACAAAACAAATTTATCATCTTACAGTGCTGGAGATGAGAAGTCTAAAAGATGTTGGCAGGCTGCATTCCTCTAGGGGAGAATCCCTTTCCTTGTCCTTTCCAGCTTCTAGAGGCTGACCACATTTCTTGGCTTATGGCCCCTTCTGTCTTCAAAGCCAGCAATGACCGTCAAGTCATTCACCCTCTGCATCACTCTGACTCTGGCTCTCCTGTCTCTCTCTTTCACTTATAAAGACCCTTGTGGTTACACTGGGCCCACCCAGATAATCCAGGATAATCTCCCCATCTCTCCTCATCTAATTAGCAACCTCAATTCCCTTTGCAACCTTAGTTCCCCTTTCTCAGGTGACATAGCATATTCAGAGGTTCCAAGGATTAGGACGCAGACATTATTCTGCCTACCACACCATGTCAAGTCTATTCTTGCCATAGTAGCCTCAGAATGCTCCATTAAAAACATATGTTAAATAACATCTCAGCTCTGCTTGAAACCTGCCAAAAACTTCTGATTTCAGGTAGGGTAAAAGTCCGTCCTTTGATAACACTTCCTGCGCCTTACGCAGTCTGATCTTTTTCTTTCTCCCTGGTCTCTGACTTGCTCTGCCCCAGCTAATCCCAAACACACCAAGGCAAATCTTGTTTCAAGGTCTTTTCCTCAGACATCCCCATGGCTCAACTCCCCATAAGTTGCAGAAATATGATCAAATGCCAACTTATCAGTGAATTTCTTGATGAAATTATATAAAATAGCAACTCTCATTCCTCCGACAGTTCTTCTTACCTTATTCTATTTTCCCTATGGTCCTTATCTTTATACGACCTACTGTACACCTACTGTTGTTGTTTTAAATTTTCTGCCTAACCCACGTCAGCTAGGATGAGAGTAGGATTTTTGGTTGTTGCTGTTCACTGTTGTATCTCCAGTTCTTAGAGAAGAGCCTGGCACATAGAAAACTTCCAATTAATATTTAGTGAATGAAGTAAATGGATGGACGCATCCATGCATGAGGCACTGGTGCTCTGTCCAGGGCTGGAGGGAGTTTATGAGTTGAAGGAAAATGGAAGGCTAGTGTTAAGTAGAGTGCCTGGCTTTATCACCAATCCATTTCTTAATAAAAGGAATTCTTTCATCTTTATCATTAAATGAAGAGGCCCATATCAGCCTCTAAGGAGAGTTTATAAGTCAACAGGACTAATTTTTCGAAGAGTCATAGGAATGTGCTTTAAAAATACGTCAGGAGGTGGGGAGATTGCCCAGTAGCACGAAGGTCCCATGGCAGATGCCCTGCAGAGCCGGCTCCCAGGGAGCTCCTGCAGACGCCATCTGTGAGCCTCCGAATCAAGACAAAAAAAGGAGTGTGTCTTGAGATGGATGTTTGGTTTTTTTTGGTGAGGAAGATTGGCCCTGAGCCAACATCTCTTGCCAATCCTCCTCTTTTTGCTGAGGAAGATTGGCCCTGGGCTAACATCTGTGCCCATCTTCCTCTACTTTATATGTGGGACGCCTGCCACAGCATGGCTTGATGAGCGGTGCATCGGTTCGAGCCTGGGATTCGCACATGTGAGCCCCAGGCAGCCAACGCAGAGCATGGGAACTTAACCACTGTGCCACCAGGCAAGCCCCTGAGATTAACGTGTCTTAAAATTTTTTTTAATTCTTCATTTAGAAAAGTGAAAATCCTCCCCCATTAACTTTCTTTCAAATTGGTTTTGTTATGTTTCCCAGATACGTTGAAAATAGCTAACTCCCCAGGATTAGCACATATTGGTTCCTGACAGTAATCCTATGCTATGCAAATGTTTAAGTGATAAAACCTATAAAATGAAAAAAAAAATCTCCACAGAAAACAATGTATTCAGAAAATCTTAAATCTCGGAGTGAAATTTCTGGGGACAATAGAATTCTCCAAATGTAGGCCTAATGGTAATTTATTGAAAGTAGTCCAAATTTCATGCAAAAAGTGTTCCAGTAATGGTTGACAGCTCCGCCCTGAGACAGAGTGAAGCACCCTGGCGCGGATACCACTGCATGCTTTTCTGTGCCCCAAATCACCTTCTGTGTCTGAATCTATTTCTTACTTCCATCATGCTCCAGAACTTTCGCCTTAGCTGTAAGATTCTTTATATAATGTGGAAATTGGAAAAAAAAAAAAAAAAACGAAAACCAAAAAAAGGCTTAAGGTTACTTTTTGCTGTGTTTTTATCCTTAAAGCAGAAAAAATACAGCTGATAAAATTTGGTGTTTATCCAGCATCTCTTTTTCAGATGCATTAATTTTCTTTTTTTGTCTTCTTTTTTGTGAGGAAGAGTGGCCCTGAGCTAACATCTGTGGCCATCCTCCTCCGTTTTGCATGTGGGAGGCCATCACAGCATGGCTGATGAATGATGTATGTCTGCTCCCAGGATCGGAACCTGTGAACCTGGGTCGCCGAAGCAGAGAGCACTGAACTTAACCACCATGCCGTTGGGCCAGCCCCTCAGATGCATTAATTTTCTATATAACTTTCAGGGTGATGGATATGTGCACTGTCTTGATTGGGGTCATGGTTTTATGGTATATGCATATGTCAAAACTTGGAAATGTGCACTTTAAACATGTGCAATTTATTTTTTGCCAATGTACCTCTATAAAGATATTTAAAAAAATTTTAGACGCATGTATACACATGGAGTTTTACCTTCTAAATCTCCGCTGTCCCATATACCCCTGCAGCTATTTAAGTTAATTAAAATTAAAGAAAATTAGAAATTCAATTCCTTAGTTGCACTAGACACATTTCAATATCCCATATGGCTAGTAGCTCCCATATTAGACAGTGCAGACATAGAACATTTGCATCAAGTTCTGTTGGGCAGCATTGTTGTAAATAATTCTCCCATTCGCCCCTCATTCTCATTTCCATGCCCTACCTTATGGCCTTACCAAAGCAGAGGTCCTGCTTTCAGCCTCCACATTGAAACTAGGATGATCTCCCTAAAATGCAAATCTGCTCGTCGGTCACTCTCCTGCTCAGAATCCCACACAAGATGCCATCCAGCTTCCTGCAACTGGAAGCTAAGGAAAGACGCCTCCATCCTCATTTCCCGCCCTCTCTCTCTCCCTCACTCTCCATGCACCTGTTCTCTAGAAACATTGGTTCATTCAATCCCTTTGTCTAGAAAGTTCTCCACTTATATCTCTTCTTGGTATACTTATGCTTATGATTTTAAATTCATAAAATGATCTTATCTGTGAATTCTTCCAGCTCAATTGGACAATTAAGTAGCTATTATCTTTTGCCCCCTGGCCGATTTGTTTTAGAGATTTATTGAGATTTTCTTTGTAGATTAATAGATAGCTATTTCTATCAGTGTTCTAGGCAGACCTGAAAAAGAAGGTACAATCTCTGTTTATGGAGTAGGAAGTTTGATATGTGTATTTTATATGAGCTTCACTGGTGGCATTTTGCAATATGAACTGTATTTTCTCTGCTCTTACCTAGTCTAGACTATAATTATATTTAATTAAAAATACAGTCATATTGTGGAGAGAAGGGAACTCTCATCACTGCTGGTGAGAGTGCAAACTGGTGCAGCCACTATGGAAAACAGTATGGAGATTCCTCAAAAAATCAAGGATAGAACTACCATATGATCCAGCTATTCCACTGCTGGGTATTTATCCAAAGAACTTGAAAACACCAATTTGTAAAGGTACATGCACCCCTGTGTTCATTGCAGCGTTATTCACAATAGTCAAAACTTGGAAGCAACCTAAGTGCCCATCAAGGGACGAATGGATAAAGAAGATGTGGTATATATACACAATGGAATACTTCTCAGCCATAAGAAACGATGAAATCCAGCCATTTGTGACAACATGGATGGACATTGAGGGTATAATGCTTATATGTTACTGCATATAAGTGAAATAAGTCAGAGGGAGAAAGACAAATACCGTATGATTTCCTTCACTAGGTAGTAGATAATAACAACAATAAACAAACACATAGGGACAGAGATTGGATTGGTGGTTACCAGAGGGGAAGCGGGGAGGGAGGAGGGTGAAAGGGATAATTCGGTACATGTGTGTGGTGATGGGTAGTAATTAGTATTTTGGTGGTGAACATGATGTAATCTATGCAGAAATAGAAGTATAATGATGTACACCTGAAATTTTTACAATGTTATAAACCAATGTTACTGCAATAAACAAAAATTAAAAAAAAATCTCATCAAAAAAAATACAGTCATGTATTTAATAAAAGTTGTTTTTTTAAAGGCTTTAAACCTAAATTTCTTTGGCTGTCATAATAAATTGTATATTTGAATCCCTTCAATTGGAGACAAAAAATTTAATACAGTTTTAAGTCTCTCATTCTCACCCAACATTTCACCATTTTTTAATCTTAGGCTTCAGGTCAGGTAATTATGTGATTTGTTTTCTCCTTCTCCTTTCTTTCTGTATCTGTATGTGTGTGTGTAGAGTATCTCTATCTATCGATCTATTGATCTATTGATCTATCGATCTACCTATCTATCTGTCTATCTGTCTATCTATCATCTATCTATCTATCTATCTATCTATCTATCTATCTATCGATTTATCTATCAATCTATCTATATTATCATCTATCTATATTATCATCTATCTATATCTTTTTGTTTCTCTATCATGGGGTGGAGCCCTCATGAATGAGATTAGTGCCCTTATAAGAAGAGACATGAGAGCTTATTCACACTGCTCCCCACCATGTGAGGATACAAGAAGAAGATGGCCTTCTGCAAGCCAGGAAGTGTGCCTTTATCAGACACTGGATGTGCCAGCACCTTGATCTTTGATTTCCCAGCTTCCAGAACTGTGAGAAATAAATGCTTGTGGTTTAAGCCACCCAGCCTATGGTATTTGTTAGAGCAGCCTGAGCTGACTAAAACAGTATATCTATGTATACACACACACAAACACAAACATATACCTACACACAGAACTAAATCTTGAATGCTGAGACACCCCTCCCCCATTTCTCTTCTCTCTTTGACTCCCAGAGCCCTGGCTGGTAGATCTTGGACCCTCCAAGCCTCAGACCCTCCAGGCCTCCAGGCAAGAGTTTGAAAGCATCTTCTTAGGGCATCTGAGAAGTCAAAGAAGAAAGACCTACAGAGAGTGAAATTGGATGACATCAAACTGTCCAGACAAATACTCTAATGTGAAGTGTTTGGTTGATAATCCCTTCCACCTGCTTAGAGATACAAATTGGGTTTTTAGTCTCCCCCTCTTAAACATGAACGGGCAACCAAGAACTCTCTCACTTCTGAGAAAAGTCACTAAAATGAGAGACAAATAGGCTAGCAGTAAAATGAACCTGTAGTAAACAAAAACTATACAGAAAGGAAGAATACATTAAAAATGTTATCAATATCCTCAGGAAATAAGAGATTGCATCCAGAAAATAAGAACAGGATGCTATAAAATTTGAACATTCAGGAAACACAAAAAGAGGTTTTGGAAGTTAAAAACATGTTAGCAGTTGAAAAGTTCAGTTGAAGGATTGGCAGGTAAAATAAATTCCCAAGAATGTAGAGAAAAAAGACAATGAGATAAAAGGTTAGAGGAAAGACTGAAGAATTAGAGGACTAGTTCAGGCTGTCTAACATCTGAAAAATAGGATTTCCAGACACAAAGAACAGAGAAAAATGAAGGGAAGAAATTACCAATAAATCAAAATATTTTCTAGACCTGAAAGACATCAGTCTCTTGATTAAAAGGGATTTGAAGGGGATCTCTGCCCAGCATCATAAATGAAAAAAATGCATTCCGAGACACATCACCATGGAATTTGGGAATATTGGGGATGAAAAGAAGATTCTAAAAACAGAGAGAGAGAGAGAATCTCTGATATGTATCAGACACATGCAAAGTATCAGGAGTCAGAATGATTTTAGATTTCTCAAAGCAACACTGAGGCTAACAGATAATAGAGCTGGAAGATAACAAAGTTCTGAAGGAAAACTCTGTCTGACCCAGAATTTGATGCTGATTCAAACTATTCCTTCAAATGTGAAGGTAAAATAAATTATCTGTCTGCAAGGTCTCAAAACATTTCCATTTATCTTTTCTTATGAAGCTACTAGAAGATACACCAAGTACAAAATGGGAGCAAACCAAGAAAGAGGAGCCATGGGATTTGATAGAAGAAACAGAAGATCCACCTCTGGACGGAGGTGGGAGGAATCTCAGTACTGCCGGCGAGGGTGCAACCAGTGTGTCAGGAGACAGGCATGTTAAGGTGACCATCACCATGACACCTTCGACCATTGTCTGCATGCTTGACCTGGCAATGCCAGAGTGTGCCTGCCTGGATTCTGATCTGCATTTGGCTTGTCTGAACCACGAGCTGATGAGTTCCTTCTCTTCTTTCCAGGCTCTGCTGCTGGATCAGCTGAGGATTCTCATTCCTCTCCTTTGACTTATTCCTGAGAGCTAGAGATGGGCTATGGTAGAAGCAGAGAATACAGACAGCCCAAGCATCTTGTCTACGCTAGACCCCTGTCAGACACGCTGAGTGTGGTGAGCCTCGTTTTTCTAGAACTTACTAATGGCTTTGCCCACTGAGTGCCCCATAAGGGCCTCTTCCAATGGCTCAGTGAAGCTGACATCTGACTATGACCTAGAGACTGTTGAGCCTTTCCTCTTACGGTGCAACATAATTGGCTTTTTCCTTACATAGCTAAGTTTGTACTTGCTGCTCTTTTTTATTAATCAAAGTTTGCATTTATTAATATGTAAAATTATTAATAATAAAATATTTGAGGGAAAAATAATTTTTTCATCTTTTGACCTTGATCAGTCCTTGTAGATAACACAAGAATTGAGTGCATGGCTGTATGGGCATGTTGGAAAGATGGCCTTGACCTGTGGGTGATTAGACCGAAGACCACCTAGAAGAGATGGGTACTAGGAGCTGATATGATCAGTGCTCGACCATCCCTGTAAGTTGTCAAAGATCGTGGCGCAGAGGCGAGCAACCCCATGACCTGCTCCACAATTATCTTATTAAAAGCTTATTCCAATTTTCCCTTTTGATAGGCCTTCCATAGCCAATAGGGCAAAACGTTAAGACTCAGGCCAATTTCAATATGTGTAGTCACAGACTTTGTCCTCCAAAATCATGTGTAATTTTGCACTGTCTTTGAACTTTAAGGATGATGAAGACAGTAGAGGAATTGCTGTACATTAAACATTACTGATTTCTTAAAGTTAAACAAAAGTTCTGTGACTTTTATAGCATCTTCACCCCCTTCCTCGTATTCACAAATTTCTCTTGTCTCGGAACTCCTATGATGGCTATTGTCTATAACACTGACTTTTTCCTGAATTACATTATTTATCCTTTCTTTGTGTTTTGCTTCTCCCGTTAAATTGTGAGCTCCTGAAGGGCAGCAAATACCTTCTACTTCTAATTTGTCCTGTAGCTCCTCCCACGTTGCATTGAAAACGTAGTAATGGCTACCATCTCTTGAGTTCTTATTATTAGCTTGCTCAAGCACTTTATAGTTGGCTCGCTGCATGTCTACAGCAGCTCTGGGAGGAAGGGAATGTCATTATCTCCACTTTCTGGGTGAGAAGACTGAGGCTTAGCAGGGTAATCCCGAGGTCACTCAGCCAGTGAATGGCAGAGCTGGGAATCAAAGCCGAGCCCTCTGATTCTGCCCCTGGCACTCCTGAGCGCTATGCTGTTGGAGCTCACTATTCATTTCCTTTTTGTTCTAGATAGAATAGTTGTCTTTCAGCTTTAGGAAGGTAAACTTGGGAATTTGTCACAAAAGGCAATGAACGTTGTCATTCTGTTCATTTCTGCCTTTTCTTGTCTCAGCTTTCTATCATGGTTGTTCCTTTTCACTAACTGAAGGGGCCAGGGCTGGGACAATGACAGAACTGAGGGGATGCTGAAGGATCTTGGGGAGATCCAGAGTTTGGGGGTCTGTGGCAACAATCAGTATGATAATCACCCGACAATCCTCAAACAATTTAACAGTAATACTTCCAGGGTCCTGGGACCGATACTTTCCATTTCTATTCCCATGTGGTGGGGGACACAAAGGAACACTGTTCAGGTCAGCGGGGGCCCTGGCGGAGTTCCAGCTCCACTCTGTCCCCACACCCACACCCTTGCCTTGGCCCCCTCGCCTGCCGTTTCTCCAGATAAAAGGGATCAAGCCTCACAGCAGTGGGGAGGAGTGCTCATCGCTCCCACTGCTTTTAGATTATAAAACCCACTGTCTCAAAGAAGGAGAAAGAATGAAAATTGTTGGTGGGGTGCGATACGGACAGGAATAAAGAGAAGGGGATGAAGGCTGATAAATGGGCAAAAATAATGAGTTGAGAAACTGCCTTGCTAGAAAATGGCCAGAAATCTGTGAGAGGGAGGAGATGGGGTCCCTGTGGAGAATGCGGATGGGGCACGAGAAAGGAGAGTGGGCCAATCGTGCACAGCCACCAACGCAGGATCCATGCCAGGGCCGTCCCCAGATTATTTTTCCTGCATTGTCTTTTTAAGATTTTTTTATTTATTTTATTTTTTCCCCCCAAAGCCCCAGCAGATAGTTGCATGTCATAGCTGCACATCCTTCTAGTTGCTGTATGTGGGACTCGGCCTCAGGATGGACGGAGAAGTGGTGCCTCGATGCGCACCCGGGATCCGAACCCGGGCCGCCAGCATTGCAGCGCGCGCACTTAACCACCAAGCCACAGGGCCGGCCCCTGCATTGTCTTTTTAAATGTAATATTTGATATTTACAAAATCATATGTATACGTCACAGGTTATTTTTAAGCCGTTAGAATTTTCTGTCTGAATAAAGTGTGAGAAAGCACACAGTAGGTCACACAGGGTCTATTCCTGGGGGACAATGTGAGAAAGAGACATACCTCTTTACCTGAAGTGTGTCATGGAACATTTCCCCCTTTACTCCTTCAAAGAGTATACTGAAGCTTAAAAAAATTACTTTTAGGGAAGTGAACAGCTTCCCCCACGTTTCAGGGTTTATATCCACATCCCCTGCATAGCTAAGTTGGAGAAATGCTTTACACTCAGGCCCTCCTGCAGGGAAACAGTCTTTTCTCCTGGTCGTTGTCTTAATTGATGTGAAAATAATAGAGCACTATGTGCTCCAAATAACTCTTTTTAAAATTGGATTGTTTAGCAAGAGGTTAAGTTAGGGAATGTTATTTGCAAAAGTCAAATAACTCCAAAACTTTAAAGGGCATCTGTCAAGAGCGATCTGCCTGAAAAGGAACCTGCCTAGGAATTTGGTCACCACAGGGTAGTGGCATCCCAGGGATGACAACCCGGGTGTTTCCTGCTGTTATTTGTTGAATTTCTTCCCTTATTCTCTGGGTCTCTTTGTCCTAGCTCAAATAACAAGGATGGAAGTGCACAGGAACCTGAGAACAAGAATGTCAAATTCTTGTCCTCTATGTGAAAAATCCTCAGCCCAAACACGAGACAAGAGAGGTTCGGGGGAAAGATGCAATTGACCATCACTGGTCCCTGTCATGAACCTCTAAGCTGGAGAAGGGGAGAGAGCTGGAGAAGGACTGAGAGAATTAGATTCCAGAACAGGGGGCCGTGCAATCCGCTCCTCAGGTTGAGCCAAGTCATTGGTGGGATAGAGAAGGATGAGAGAAACGCCACATAATTCGGAGGTCGCTCAAGTAGAGGCACTCCATGCCTTGCTTTTGGTCTGAAATTCTCTTCTGTAGGAATAGCATTGATAACGCAGTGTATTTGAATATAAACACAGCATTTGTTTTCCTTTTCAGTGGGAACTGAGGAAATAGAATTTGTAAGGGCTTCTGTGTTCATAGGGCACAAATCATACAAACAGACAGTACATTTGTGTGCGAAGTTGCATGTTTTATGAATCCTGATTAATAATAATAATAACACATTTGACTATGCTAGAGAAAAAAGTAAATTATCTTTCTAGTCTCTCTGTTTTAAGTCATATCATGAAAACAACGTACGAGTCAAAAAAGGCAGGAAAAAGTAGCATAGAGGTGAGGTGGGCTATTAATGATTAAGAATATTTGTTATTTTCCATTTGTGGTATTTATCAGCTTTGTAAAATTAGTGTTTTGTTGTGAATAAACGTTCATGTTTGTACTTAATTTTTGTCTGTAATTTTGTATTGCATTCTTTTTCTTAAAGAAGGCCTCCAAAATGGTTTAATCTGCTGTCCCACATAACTGTATTTGCTTCTGATTCAGTGATAGAAAAAAAAAAAGAATAACAATCTTTGCACATTGAATTTTGAGACATGAGTCTCAAAAATATACTCGTGAACATCTCAATATGCATAATAAATGTTATTTTGTTGTTAGTGGAAATAGTTTTGAATTTTTTAAATTTTAAATTTAATTTTTAAAAATTTAAATTCAATTTTAAAATTTAAATTAATTAAAATTTTTTTTTTAATTTCAAATTTTAAATTTGAATTTAAATTTTTTCTAATTTTTTCCTAACAGTACTAAATGCAGCTTCTTTCAAGGAAATTAGCTATTTTTTTATAGGAGACACTGTGGTGTGGGGAAAGAGATGTGGTCTAGAGACAGAGAGGAAAACATTTACATTGTAGTGCTTCCACTGACCAGACGTGGGCCCTTGAGAACGTTACTGGTCTTCCCTGAGCCTCAATTCCCTTCAGTTCTGGAATGATGCATAAGGATGTCACATGAATCAGTCCACCACCAAGATCAAGCCTCTCTCTGTGGCCCGGGCCCTTCTACCAGCCACAAAATGCTTTCATGAACAGATATTTGATTTTGTTAAATAAGCATATTTCCTGCATCTATTGACATTATCATACGGTTTTCTCTTCTATTTGGCTAATATGGAGAATTGATGGATTTTATAATGTTAAATAAACTTTGTATTACTGGGATAAACTCCACTTGTTTGTGGTGCATTATCCTTTCTATCTATTGCTGGGTTCAAATCACTAATGTTTTGTTAAGATTTTTTGTGTTTATGATCTTGAGGAATACTGGTCTATAGGTTTCTTTTCTGTGTGATGTGTTTGGTTTTGATCTTAGCTGGAGTGCCACTGTTGTGTCTGGGGCTCCAGGCAAATATCTTTTGCCAGGGCTTTTGTCTATGTAAATAATTTGATTAAAAGTGCATTACAAAATTCATGGGCCTCTGTGAGGTATAGTGAAGATTTAGAAAAATAGGTGAAAAGAGGTACTTATGTATTTACTGTCTGATCAGTGCACATGGAGTTTCTTTGTAATATCCATCTCTTCCCATTTAGGTCCAGGAACCATCTCTTCCAGTTCTTGATCATCAAACGCATCGCTTCTGGCTTATTTCCTATCTCCCATCTGGAGAAAATGTAGCAATGTTGTTATTAATCACAAAGCCAGAAGCTGTTTGCGTGGAAACAACGCCGATCCTCTTATCCCTGCAACTCTCTACTACCATTTATTTAATGTTGATTACATTATTACTCGGGATGCCGCATCACCCATCTGCCACCCATGAGTACTGGCTTCCAATAAGACATAGGAAAAGTTGTTACTATACTTTGTTGATGATGACCACAAATGAGGGGCTTACCCAAAGTGTATGGGAAAATGTGAATGACATTTTATTTTCTGGTCATGTTAAATTTTCTGTTTGGAATTTTATAGCATTAATGTAAAACTCTTTAGACTATAATCAGTGCATTTCTAGAATGTGATCTTTCTCAATGTTGACACACTATTGCTTTCCACACACTGCCGCTGGCAGAGAGAAGATGTGAGAGGCCTTGGATAGAGCAAGGAGAGAGGTCTCATTTGTGCAAGGAACGTCCCCTGCTCATCTGGCATGACTGACACCATCCTGGGAGAGCACGACCACACCAATCAGAGGCAAGAGAGAACATCATTCAGAAGGGCAATGAGTGATGCAGAGCAACCATGTCAAAAGCCCCCAGAGAAGACAGGCACATCCACTTCCAGATGAATGCCTGGCATGTTGTATGGAGCCTGGAGAAGGGATTGGGTGATCAACCTGGGTGTCAGAAGTGGGCTGTGCGCAGGGTAAAGCATTCCTGCCACCATGAGTAAAAGACATCTCCTGCCTTTAGGAGCTGAGTTCGTGGGCAGGACTGCAGTGAGAATGTAGATGGGTGACAGTCAAGGCATGGGTCCAAATATGTGACTCAAACCCAAGGGTTGGCAGTGAACTCTTGGTAGATCAGAGACCTAAACTTGCTGTGATGAAGGAAAAAAATGTGTCTAACATAAGTGAGAGTCACTCAGAATCACTGTATCAGCACCATTCTGGAGGCACAAATTTTCATGATGCCACAAAAGTAATATTGTGCTAGCCAGCGGGAGCAATCTGCTTGCCAGGGCGCCTTCCTGGAACTAGAACCTTGCCACGGGGTCCTGGGATGACCCCATAGGTATGAGTCCCTGAGTAAATTGAGGTTGATCCCATGTGAAAGACAGAGGGTCAGAAAAGGGAAAATATGTGACCAGGACTCATGAGAGACCCAGTCCAACCTCAAGGCATCCCACCAGATGGCACTGCTAGCCTCAACCCATCCCAGGCACCAGAGGGAGACTTAGGTAATCTTGAGGAGGGCACTCCAAAGTATGGGGCTCCCTGAAGCATAAAAGCCCAGAGCAAGGACCTTGCTTGCTTGGGTTTAAGGGCAGTACTGGTGATGTTGTAGGGTGATGTTGGCATAGAAAGAGTTGGGATGTGTTCCTCCCTCCTCTATAGTCTATACGTGTTTGTGCAGGATTGGTATTATTTCTTCTTTAAATATTTTATGGAATTTACCGGTGAAGCCGTCTGGGCCTGGAATCCTCTTTGTAGGAATTGAATTAGGAATTACATTTATTCAATTTATATAGGGTATTCGGGTTTTCTATTTCTTCTTGAGTCCATTTTGGTAATTTTTACTTTTCAAGGAATTTGTCTATTTCATCTAAATTTAAATTATTGGCATAAATTTATTCATAATATTCTCTTATTACCCTTTCTATTATAGTATGGGATTTCCCTTATTATTGGTAAATATTTTATTTCTGATATTAGTAAATATTTGTTCTCTTTTCTTCTTGATCAGTTTAGCTAGAAGCTTATCAATTTTATTCATATTTTCAAAAAACCAGCTTTTGGTTTCATTGATTTTCTGTATTGTTTGTTCATTTTTCTATTTCATTAATATCTGTGATTTTCCTAAATATTTCTTTCCATCTTTGACTTCAGATTTGTTTTAATTTCTCATTCTACTTTCTTAAGGTGGAAGACTACAGCATTTATTTCAGAACTTCTTTTCTAAAATAGTACCTATAGCTATCCATTTCCTTCTAAGATTTATTTTAGTTGCAGCACATACGCTTTGATATGTTGAATTTTCAGTTTCACTTAGTTCAGTTTAATCCCATTGTGGCTGAAGAATATGCTTAGTATGATTTCAATCCTTTTAAATATTTGACATCTGTTTTATGCCTCAGTATATGGTCTCCCTTGATGAGTGTCCCATGCGCACTTGAAAAGAATATGTGTTCTGCAGTCATTAGCCGGAAGGGTCTATAAATGTCAATTGGGATAAGTTGGTTGATAGTGTTATTTAAGTTTCCTATGTCTCTACTATCTTGTCTAATTGTTCTGTCAATTACCGAGAGAGGAGTGTTGAAATATCCAATTACAATGAGAGATCTGTCTACTTCTCTTTCAAAGCTAGTAGTTTTTTTCTCATATATTTTGAAACCAGCACACACGTTTAGGATTGTTATGTCTTTTTTGATGAATTAAGTCTTTTATAACATGTTCTTCTTTATTCTTGGTTATATTCTTTGTTTTGAAGTTTACTTTGTTATTAATACAGTCATGTGCCAGATAATGATGTTTCGGTCAACAATGAACTGCATATACGACGGTGGGCCCATAAGATTGGCACCATATAGCCTAGGTGTATAGTAGGCTATACGATCCATGTTTGTGTAAGTACACACTATGATGTTTGCATGATGACGAAATCGCATAATGACACATTTGTCAGAATGTGTTCCCTTCGTCAAGTGACACATGACAGTGTAGCTATTCCAGTTTTCTTATGACTCATGGTGCATGATATATATTTTCAATTCTTTTCCTTTTAACCTGTGTCTTTATTTTTAAAATAAATTTCTTGTAGGCAGAATATGGTTTGGTCTTGCCTTTTTATTCAGTCAGAAGATTCCTGCCTCTTATTAAGTATTATTTAGATTATTTACCTTTAATGTAATTATTGAATGGTTGGGTTTAAATCTAAACTCTTATGATTTATTTTCTATTTGTCCCATCTGTTTTATGCTTCTTTTCCCCTTTTGTCTTGCTTTCCATTAGATTATTTTTTATTAACTTTACTGAGAAGTAATTCATGTACAATAAACTGCATTCTCTTGAAGTGGACAATTTGATGGGTTTTGACAGTTGTATATGCTCATGGAATCACCACCACAATCAAAATATGGAGCACTTCAAAAATGGGCATTTTTAGTATGCCATTTTATCTCCACTATCGGTTTGTTAGCTATATCGCCCTGTTTTAGTAGCTGCCTTAGAATTTACAAATTGAATCTTTAATTTTTGACAGTTTACCTTCAAAAATATTATACCAATTTATGCAATATGGAAGAACCTCACAAAATTTCCTCCTCCCACTCTTTGTGCTATAAAGTTTTCATATATTTTACTCCTACATGTATTTTAAACCCCACAATATATTGTTCTACTTTTCCTTTGAATGTTCATTATCTTTTAAAGAAATTATAATATGAGAAAAATGACTTTTATGTTTACCCACAAATTTGCCACTTTTAATGGTCTTCATTCTGTGTGGAGAGACAATTTCCCATCTGGTATATTCTGCCTGTAGTGCAGGTGTGCTGATGACAGATTTTCTCAATTTTTGTTTGTCTGAAAAAAATCTTTATTTTGCCTTAATTTTTGAAATATATTTCTCTGGATATGTAACTCTAGGTTGACAGTTATTTTCTTTCAGCACTTTAAAAATATCATTCCATTTCTTTGGGCTTGCATAATTTCCAAGAAGAAATCTTTTTTTTTTTTTTTTGGTGAGGAAGATCAGCCCTGAGCTAACATCCACGCTAATCCTCCTCTTTTTGCTGAGGAAGACCGGCTCTGAGCTAACATCCACTGCCAATCCTCCTCCTTTTTTCCCCCAAAGCCCCAGTAGATAGTTGTATGTCACAGTTGCACATCTTTCTAGTTGCTGTATGTGGGACGCAGCCTCAGCATGGCCGGAGAAGCGGTGCATGGGTGTGCGCCCGGGATCCAAACCCGGGCCGCCAGTAGCAGAGCACCCGCACTTAACAGCTAAGCCACAGGCCGGCCCCCAAGAAGAAATCTTTGATTCTTATCTTTGTTTTTGTCTATATAATGTAACTTTTTTCTATGGATATTTTTAAGATTTTCTTTTTGTCACTTGTTTTCAGTAATATGATTATTATTTCTCTTGGTGTGATTTTCTTTGTTTTTATCCTGCATGGGATTTTTTGAGCTTAGATTTGTGGATTTATAGTTTTCAACAAATTTGGAAAAATTTCTGCCTCATTTATTCAAATATTATTTTCTGCCTCCCCCGTCTCTTCTTTTTTTATAGGATTCTAACTGTATACATATATGTTGTTCCACAGGTCACTGAGGCTGTGATCATTTTTTTTCAGTCTTTTTATTCTCTGTGCATCAGTTGGATAGTTTCTATTGCAATGTCTTCAGATTCACTGATTCTTTTTTTCCCTGTAGTCTCTAATCTTCTGTTAATCCCATTCAGTGTATTTTTCATATCTTAAGGTCTTATTTGCATTTTTTATATCTTCCATTTGTCTCACAGTCATGTTAATTTTCCCTCCGCCTTCTTAACATATGGAGTATATTTGTAATGGTTGTTTTAATGTCCCTGTCTGTCACTTTCATCTCTTTATCAATTCTGAGTCTGTTTCTGTTGACTGACTTTTCCCCTAGTTTTGGGTCAAGTTCTCCTGCATCTTGACAAGTCTGGAAATTCTGATTGGATGCCAGGCATGATAAATTTTGTCTTGAGTACTGGATTTTTTTTTTTTTTTTTGGTCTTCCTTAAAGAGTGTTGTGCTTTATTCTGGAAGACAGTTAAGTTTCTGAGGATCTGTTTAACAATTTTGAAGCTTCTTTTAAAGCTTTTAAAGAGTGGGTTTTGAGTAACCTTCACTTAAGAACTGTGACTAATACCTGACCCTTCTGAATGCCATCTGTCCAATGAGGCCTCTTACTCTGGCTAGTGGGAACATGAATTTTTTCTGGTCTTATGTAAGCTCTTAGATTTATTCAGCTTAAAGCTCCTCAATAACAGTTCTTTTCCCCAAATTGTAGAGCTTCACCCTATTCACGTAGGATTGACACTTGGCCAAAGACTGGAGGGGACTCCATGCTGATTTCTAGAGTTCTTTCTCTTCATAGCTCCCTCACATCCAGTACTCTGCTCCACAAATCCTAGTCTCCCTGAACTCTGGTCTCCGTCACTCAGCGAGACCACTGGGTTTTGTTTGGGATTCCCCTCCCAGGGCTATGATCTGGAAATTGCCTGTCGGCAGAAAGCCAGGGTGATCATAGGGCACACATAATTTATTTCCCTTTCTTCAGGGAGCATAGTCCTGAGCAACTCTGTTGACCAAAGTCTGGAAATTAGTGTTTTTATCATCTTTTACCAATCTTTTCTAGTGTACAGTTGTCGGGGAGATAATTCCAGAGGGTATCACTTCTTCATGGCAGGAAGCAGAAATTCCCCAAACACAATATACTTTCAACTTTGCCTTAATCCTCTACTTTGAGTTCAGAATAATTGCTGCTGATTGCTAGGCTCTCTCACAAATGCAAACTCTGTCTATCCTTGGACTTCCTCCCCTCATCCCTACTACCCTGTCTTCTCAGAAGCTTTTATCCTAGAGTTTCAACTGGACTCTTGAAATCAATATAGTGACTTCCTGAATTATAACTGAAATAGTGTCAAGATTATAGTCTCAAATTGAGCCAGTTTAAATAGAAATCTCATTTCTTAGAGGCACAAGGTTATTGGGGATCTGTCTTTGGAAAACCGTTTTATAATATAAAAATTCCAAAATTAATGATGGCTGTAATACAAAATTTGTATGGAAAGAAACGGTAGTAAAGTGATGACGAGGGACATCTGTGCTTCCCTGGTACTGCCAGCTACAGTCCATGGTTCAGGATAGAACTTGCCAAGTGTCTCACCTTTGAAGTTCAGAGAAATAAATGCCCTCTTGATGCCCGTCCCACTCTGTGAGATTTGCTAACAGAAGGCATCCAGCAAAACCAGTTTCTTAAACCCCACTCCTTTGGTCTTTGAAGAATAAAGGACACAGATGGGGCAAGTATATTAGATCTTTGAAGGAAGGTTCATGAAGTATTAATACCTTTTACCTCCCCTTCCCTTGCTGGAGAGCCTGGGAGGCAGGGAGCAGGGAAGTTTCCATATGTTCCACCCTCTTCTGTTGATGTCTTTGTTTCTCAAGGTCCCTCCACCCCCAGTAAGAATTGTCGGATGGGGGTAGGGTTGTGTGCCACTGAGCTGACAGAGCATTTGGGGCTGCTGTGGATGAAGCTGGTAAGAGAGAGCGCCCCAGGGCAGCCTGCGTTCTCACCCTTGGCTTGGCAAACATTGATGAGAGCATTCCATGGAAGGTAGCTGGGGCTTTGCCAGAAGCAGAGACTTTTGGGTGGATTGCTTGTTGCCTTAGTAATAGAGGAAAAGAGGATGGGGAACTGTGCAAGGGTGGGCCCTTGTGGAGCTCCCTAAAGAGCTAACAATTTCAGCCCCACTCAAAAGCCAGAGCCAACACTTGATTCCAGCTCCTCAGTGTTGGACTGGGAGGAAAAGAAGGGACTGGCCAGCTCTGATGTCATGTGCTATGTAAGCATCGATCATTCCCCCTCTTCCCTAGGCACAAGTAAGAGAAGGGAGAGGGCGTTTTGACAGTTTGGATTTCAAAAAGCACAAAGTTAAATATTAAACCTGAATGGGATGAAGAAATAAGATGTTTGGTCTAGGCAGGATGTAGGTTGAGGGCCCAGAACATTTAGTTCTGCTTGAAAATGATGAATTTCGCTCTTGCATATACCTACGTTAAGACTATTCTATCCAACTAATTAACATGCTTGTGCATGTGTGTAAAACCAGACATAGCATTAAAAAAAACTTTTATATTGTGTTTGAGTTTACATGCTTGTAGAATTCCCTTGAGAGAATTTTATTGCATGGATTGATGTGACTGGCTTTAAAAATATATATTTTCAATAGAGCTTGGACATAAGATGCCTACGTCTCTACCCGGCAAATCTCTCTGTAGCAAGCATAGGCGTTTGTTATTATTCCAAAATCCTTTGAATTGTACTGGAAATTAGGGTCATCTGTCTCAAAAAATTTCATGAGTACACATGAAAGTATCCAAATATCTTTTAAATGTTTCCATGGCGACTTCTTCAGTGATCTTCAGCATTTCCATTTCAATAAATCAGATGAGTTTGAATGACTTGGACCGGCTTGTCAGCACTGGATAATTGGTTTCACTCTGTGAGGGACAACAATGTTGGCCACTCAATTATTAGCAAGTCACAAATATGAGTTTTAGATATTACCAGATGGCTGTTACTCTGTGTGTGTGTGGGTGTTTGTTTTTTAGCATAGTAGAATAGCCCATGTAAATATGTAAAATGCTTAGTGATAACATATGTATCAGTTTCCCATTGCTGCTGTAAAATTATTACCACAAACTTAGTGGTTTAAAACTCAAATTGATTACCTAACAGTTCTGAGGTCAGAGGTCCTAAAATCAAGGTGTCAATAGGGTAATATTCCTTTTGAGGTTATAGGAGAGAATCTGTTTCCTTGCTTATTCGAGCTTCTAGAGGTTACCTGCAATCTTTGGCTCATAGCCCCTTCCTTGCATCACTCCAATTTCTGCTTCCATGGTCACATTTCTTTCCTTCACTGTGACCATCCTGCCCCCCTCTCTAAGGACCCTTGTAATTATATTGGGTGCACTGGATAATCCAGGGAGACCCCACATCTCAAAATCCTTAACTTAATCACACCTCCAAGTCCCTTTTGCCATGAAAGAAAACATACTTAAAGGTTCTGGTGATTAGGCCATTACTACCACATCAGATGAACTGAAAAAGCAAAAAATAGTATGATCTCATGCACTTCTAAGATGTTAAACTCCAACTGTTAATTTCTGATCATGACTTCTATTGCCCTCATTTCCTTGATGGATCTGTTTTCCAACCTTGTTGAGACTGCCGATTTCTGGACCATCATATTGTGTTCCAACGTTGGTCCTCTGTCATCCTTTCTTCTTCAGTTCCTTCTAGATGTCATGACTCATTCTTCCACCCACTCCTGCTAATACCCCCAACTCTCACCTGCTTGTCCTCTTGGGGCACTTACTGTTCTAAACCAAACCTTCCACTTCTTTACTCTGCCTGCCCATTGAGGTCTCTTGCAGGAAATCCCGAAATGGTCTTTGTTATCACCAAGATAAGTTCATTGTCTTCAACCCTCTCCCGGGTCCTCCATTTGGGCTGGAAAGCCTTCCGTTTGCAGTCTATGCTGCTCTTCTTCTCAGGGTGTATTACAGACTCCAGTCCCATCTCTGTCATCTCACTCTCTCCAGACAGTTCTTTGAGGAAAAACCTACAGCCATCAAAGCCATCAAAAAAAGTCCATAAACTTTGTCTTTTGTCCTGCAGACTCATTTCCAAGGACATTTGTCTCTTTCTCCTTCTTTCCTCTGACAGTGGGAGATCTGTTCCCTCCTAAGTCTAACCCAGAATAGTCATAAACCAAGAATATCTGCATTCAACTCATACTCTCCTCATAGCCTGTGTTCTGTAGCTCTAAGTTCTGTTTTTGAAGGTGTATTCTGTAATTGCTATCTCTACTTCTCTACCATACACTAATGCCAATAGCTCTTTACTTCCCTGGAATCTAGATTCTGCCCCTTCAATTTCACTGAAATAGCCCTTGACCTACATACAGAAAAATCCAAAGTCAAGTTCATCATCAAACCCCAACCCAGGATGGTTCTCTTCCAGGTTTCTTATTTAAGGCAATGGTGCTAAGATTGTCTTGAACACATCTTAGATGTTTTTCCCTCAATTACCCCACAATATATCAGCTATCAGACCTGTAGATCCAATTTCCTAATATATATATTGTATTCAATTTCCTCATATACATTATACATAATATTCAATTTCGTAATGTATATTATGCATATATATGTAGAAATTATATACATATGTCTATACATATATTTATGTATTTTATATATATGTTTCTTCATATCTCTATTATAGAATATTTATCTATATTTTCTTACATTTCTTTTATACCTTTTTTTTCATTTCATTAACCTATCTGAAATTGTATGTGTGTACATTGTGTGTGTGTATGTGTGTTTTAAGGGAGGAATCTAGCTTTTTCTTTTTTACCAAATAGTTATTCATTTGTTATAGCACTACTCATTCAATCATTGATTATACTCTTACTGGTTTGAAATGCCATCTTTATTATTTATGAAATTTTTGCATATACTAGGGCCTGTTTCTGGGTTTGCTTTCTATTTTGTTGATTTTTCTCTCTATTCTTGATCCATACCACACTATTTTAATTATTGAACTTTATATAATATGTTTTAACAGCACAGGTACGTTTTGATTACTTGTCCTATTCAGGATTTTTCCGTTGTTTTCACTTGTTTATTCTTCTGTTAAATTAAAAGAAAAAACTTTGGCAATTTTAGAATAGAGTTATATAGTACTTATAATTTTTTGTAGGAAGAAATGACATCTTTAAGAACGGAGTCTTCTTTTCTAGAATCTAGTATATCTTTCCATTTTATTTGTCTTTTTAAAGAGTCCTGCAGGAGAAAAATATACATTATTTGGTCATGAAAAATTATTTTATTGTAGTATTAGATTTATGTTGCTAGTATTTTATCTATGATAAGTACAATTTTGTGCTCTTTTGGTTTTATTTTGAGGTGTATACCAAGTCTGAAAAATAATTTAAGAAGCTTTTCATTGTTCTGCATTTTTGGTACAATTTCCTGTTAAATGTTCATCTATTAATTTGCACTAGTTAATTATTAATTTTCTCGTTCAAGAAATTGTTCTTGTTCTAGAAGCCCATTCCCCTCTGAGATTGTGGATGGTGGATTGGTCTTTACACACACACACACACACCCACACACACACACTCACACACACACACTCACACACACAGAGAAGAGGATAAAGCAGGAACATCCTTCTGAGAACTGGTGGGGGAAACTGGGAGGTTCTAAGCCAAAGGGAGAAATTGCTGGTAGTTTTTTCTCACCACTCAGTGATTACAGAGCAGGAGGTAGAGTCATCCCGATGGATTCTGCTCCAGGGCAAGCAGAGTCTCTGTGATGGGTCAGTGGGTGCGCCAGCAGCACCTGGGCTCAGTTGGTATGTCTTAGTGCAGTCCACACACCTGGAAAGACAGCCCTGGGCATCCTGCAGGAAGTGTGGCCAGGGTTCAGGGGCTGCGGTTCCCAAAGCAAAAATGACCCACTGCAAGAAAACCAAACCAAACCAAACCCACATTTGATCACATAATTGCATCTCAAACACAACAGTAATGCATGCATCCAACCTGCTGCACTGTAAGTTCAATCAGCTTTACATCTAAAGCCCACAGGCGTCAACTTCTTTAGGTGTCAGTTTGGTGGCTAAAATAGCTATGTGCTATTTGCTGGAGGAGAGGGGTAGTCTCAGGGTCCCAGAGGAATTGTTCCAGGAAGTCCTCAAAAATTTCCCCCTCCTTGAGGTTTCCTCTTCTGAGAGTCGTCTGGAGAAATGGTTTCCTTTTAAATGGTGATTTTGCTCCATTTCTGCTTTTTCTTACAATATTTAATTTTCTTTTCCATTAATAATATCAATTCTATAGTTACATAAAACTTTTTTTTTTAACATAAAACTTTTTCATTCCAGGTCAAAATATAACTTGTTTGATGCTAGACCTAACATTCCAAAACAGCTCAGAAAAATAACACAGTTGTGGACATCTTTATCATGTTTCTGACCTTAAAAGGGAATGCCTTTTGTGTTTGAGATGTGTATTCCTTCTCATGATATGGGATATTTTTATGTTACTAATGGTATTATCAAAGATAAATGTTAAAATTTTTCAAATGCCTTAGAGCAACTATGGAGAGAATCATATGATTTTTTTGTGTGTGTATTAATGAGACAATGTTTTTAAGAAAAATCCTAGTATCAAGCCATCCTTGAAGTTTTAGAATAAACCTTATTTAGTTTTGAAAATTTATTCATATAGTGTTAGATTTATGTTACTAATATTTTAGTTAAAGCAAGTGAGAAATTTTTTTTTTTTTTGCTATATTAGCCTTATTTTGAAGGTTATATTAACCGAAAAAGAATTTGAGAAGTGTTTCATCATTCTGTAACCTTGGAACAATTGAAATAACGTGAGAATTGTGACTTGAAAGTTTTCAAGGACTTGCTCATAAAACACTCTGGACTCAACTCTTTTATTGGAGATAGATAATTGAATATTCAAAAATGTCTTCCATAAATGCCAGTCAATTACAGGTTTATAATTCTTATTGAATCCATGTTCCTTGAAAATTGCACTTTTCATTGGGTTCTAGGAATTTGTTGCCATAGAGCAATACAACATATTTTTATAATTAAAAATTTGTTTTGGGGCCAGCCTGGTGGTGTAGTAGTTAAGTTCACATGTTCCACTTCGGTGGCCCAGGGTTTGCAGGTTTGGATCCAGGGTGTGGACCTACTCACCGCTCATCAAGCCCACAGAGAAGAGCTACAACTCTACAACTATGATACACAGCTACTGGGGCTTTGAGGAGAAAAAAGAAAAAGAGGAAGATTGGCAACAGATGTTAGTGCAGGGCCAATCTTCCTCAAAAAAAAAAAAAGAAGAAACAAAAAAAATTTGTTTCACATCTGTACTTGTATTGTCAAGTATTTGTGTTTCTCGCTTTCTCTTTCTTTTCAGTTAACATATCAGTAGTTTGCATATTTTAATGCTATTTGTACAGATGAGATATTGAATTTATTAATCAATTTAATTATCAATTCCATTGTTATTTTCCTGCTGCCCTACTTAATCTCTGCCTTTATTTTTATTAGTCCATTCCTTATATTTCTCTAAGATTTATTTTTATGTGTTTTCGACTACATATTCTGCATTGTGTTATTTAGAAATAATTATGATCAAAGATTTTGTAAATTAGCTTTTTAAATAAAATTATTCTTTTTGGAGTTATCAAAAAGAGACACATTTTTAAAATCAGAAAATTATAAGATCCAGGTTCAGTACATCCATTTTCAACAGCAATAGAAACAAAATAAGAAAGAAGACCTCCGTGTTGTTAGAGTTCGGAGATGTACCATGCAGGCGTTAGATTAGGGATTGCTTGGTCTTTATTAAAGTTATAATTCGCATCTAGGACAAATTTCACATTATTAAATCACGAGATCCAAATATGCTTAGGGTTTTGACTAAACGGATGTCATTATTACTAATATTGCCCTTTTGAGACAACAGTGACATTATTGCAATAGGGAACATCAATCACGTTTTCTCCAGACTTACACTGTGGCCCTGGTTCATTATTCCAGCCACCTGTAGGACCAATGCCTTGCTTGACATCTGCCTCTTTGATTTCCACATATTTCTCAAGAAACACAATAGAATTTTATTCTTCCTTGGTTAAATGGAATTTCAATTGCAAAAATTAAAATCCAATGACCAATTCTAGTTTTTAAAACACAATGAGGGCAAGTTATTTTGGAAACAACCGTATTCTATTCTTATATATATTTCTCCATAAAAGGTGTCCTCCCTCTGGGGCAGGGAGGTGGAGGCAGATTCCACTGCTCTCTCTGATGTTTCCTCTTCGGCACTGCCAAAGCCCGGGGAGAACGCTTCTTCAATGGCGGCTCAATCCAGCCCTTCTGTTTAAACTTGGATCTCATTCCAGTTTAGGCTTCTCTTTCTCTTCTTCCATACCTAGAAATACAGGCAAAGTACTTTATTTGAACCTTAGTTTAAACTGTGAGCAGGTTTGCCAAAGCTGTTTTAAAAGAACTCTCATCTCTCCACATTTCTTTCCACCACCCACCCGCACCCATCCCTTTTCTCCTAGCTCAGGAGGAAAGTCATTTATGACTTTCTCCAGAAAGCTCCTCAGTGACCTCTCTCCCCACCCTCTCCCACCAAGCAGGACACAACATCTCTGGCACACACCTAGCTCTTGTGCCTTCTGAGAGGGAGGGACGCAAGCTAGTTCTTGAGTTTTTGACTCTGCACAGAAACCCCAACCAGGCTGCTCTGTAACCAGCTTCTAGCAACAGGGGTGGTGCAGCTGATGAGTTTCAAACAGACCTCATTTAGTTTTATTTTAGTCCTGTTCTTTCCCAAGGCAAGGACTCTGGATTTTTTTTAAAGCTCAGAGAGTTTATTAGCCACAAGAACTGTTTATTTCCATACGCATGTGTACTTAAACTCAAGTTCTCCTTCTAGTCAACCCAATCCTGATAAACCTGTTTTTCTTCCTGAGAGATTCGTATGTACCTGATCGTTAAGACCTCTACCTGTTGTCTGTAGTGAACAGTTAGTGATGTTTCATTTCCTGGCAATGAAAGCATACAAGTCATCTTATGAATTAAAGTTACATCTGGCAAATACTCCCAACTTCTTCTTCTTTTTTTTTTTGCTTCTAGCTAAACATTTTTCTTCTAACACCAAATTCTCAGAGACTTTGTGCTGGACAAAAGAAGTCCAAATATCGGTTTGCAGCTTTTGTTGGTATTCTTTTATAAGGTGCAAGCTCCCCGAGGGCAGAGCCCTTAACTGTTTTGTTCTGGATTAAATTCCTAGCACCTAACACAGTGTCTGTCTCATAGTAGGAACTCAACTAATCTTTATGGAATCAATTCATAAACAATGAACATAGAGAAAGCCTCAGAAGGCTGGACTAGTGGGACAGCAATGGAACAAAATATGGAACTTCACAATATTAAAAATTATAAACCTTAATCCCAGAGAGTCTGCATGACAGGGCTGCCATTAGGAAAGACGCCCCCGTCCCCCCAGCTCCTAGTATGCGTTCCAGGCGGGCAGGGTGGTGGTGGTGGAATGTGGTAGTATGCTCTGAACAGGTGTCCCTGGACAGTCTTTAGGTTTGGTTTTCATGACTAAGGAACTGGCAGAGATCTGTAACACTTTTTCCAAAGTACTTCTCAGAAATCATATGAGGGAAAACTTCAAATTGAGGCGTAAGGAGATCTGAAGGGAGGAGGAATAGGTCGGGGGGAGAAGGCCAGGAGATGCCTTAGTTGTTGGGTCACCAAGGCACAAAAACACAACACAGATTCCGTTGAAACAGCACACATGACTTGGGTCTCAACTTTGTCTCGTGTTCCCTCTCCTGTGGAGAAGCTATCAGGAGCTAGTAACCGCTTGCTTTTCTTTTAGAAGTCTGTTGCCTCCTAAGTGTTCTCCTGCAGATGGGTTGACTTGGCAGCAGGAGTGGAATCTTCAAATGCGGGGGTGGAGAACAGGGGGTGTTCACTGACCCAGACAGGGGAAATGGCTCCCCACCTACTTGAGTTTGGCAGCTTTGAGGTAGAGGGAAAAAATTAGACAGCTGTAAATAATATTTGGAAGAACTGGAGGTACAATTTCCACACAAAAAGGGGAAAGAAACCTGTCACAAAGCTGAGGCGGGATGCACTTTTGGAACGGAGGGGAAGAGCTGATTGACCCTGAGCGAGTCGGTCATGTGTGAAGCCCCAGGCTGGGAGAAAGGCTCAACCAGGGGGCAGCACTGGGACGTTGGAGGCCTGGGTGGGCCTGTGTGGGACGCAAGCTGGATGGGCAGCTAGGGGAGGAGGAAGGGTGGAGGTTTCTGTCACACCAGCCTGGCTCTAACCTCTTCCCCTTTCTCCTCTTTTGCCTGCTTTCTGCACCCTCACCCTAACCTTTTGCCTTGGACACTTCCATTTCTGGTCGAATCAAGTGTGACTTTCATAAGACTGGTCACCTCAGTCAGACACGTCGGAATTGGAATAGATTCTTAGCTTAAGTACAGAAATATTTCAGCTGTTATAGGTTGAATTGCGTGCCCCCCAAATTTGTATGTTGAAGTCCTAACCCTCAGGACCTCAGAATGTGAGCGACAGCCAAGGGTGTGTCTGGACTACTGTTTGCTAAAGAGATTAGGCATATGACCATGGATCCAATTAACCTTCTCAGCAGAAGCCAGGAAAGACCTGTGGGGGACCCTCTTGTCTGATGGTTTGGAACCCCATGAATTGCACAGGAAGCCAGTAAGGTTTTTGAGAATTTTGTACCAGCAGAAACACTGCCAGACTGAACTGAAAGGGACAGAGACAGGATGAAATGAAGAAAGAACGACATTGAAGGTGGTTCAGGGGCTGGCTAGCTCTCAGGCTTGGGTGGAGACTGTGACCTCTTTTTTTCCCTGCGATCTTTCCCTTTTGGAAAGGGAATGCGTATTCTATGCCTGTCTCACCATTGTTTTTTGGAAGCAGATAACTTGCTGCCAGGTTTCACAGGTTCACAACTGGAGAGCTGTTTTGGTTCAGAGTGAATCATATCCCGACTCTTACCCATAGCTGATTTAGTTGATATTTAAGATGAGATTTTGGACTTAAGAGTTGATGCTAGCAAGACTTTTGAGGCTATTGGGAATGTATTCTACATGCATGAAGGACATGAATTTTGGGAGGACAGAAGGCAGAGTGTTATGGGCTGAACTGTCTCTCCTCAAAAGTCAAATGTTGAAGTCCTAACCCCTAGGACCTCAGAATAGGACTGTATTTGGAGATAGGGTCTTTACCAAGTTAAAATGAAGTCATCAGGGTGGGCCCTAATCAAATATGACTGATGTCTTTATAAAATGGGAAAATTGGGAGATAGCCTCCCAAACAGAGAGAACAGCAGGTAAACATGGAGACGGCCGTCTACAAGCCCAGGAGAGAGGCCTGGAGGCAACCCTTCCCTCATAGCCCTCAGAGGGAACCAACCCTGCCAACACCTTGACTTTGACATTCTGGCTTCCAGAACTGTGAGACAATATACTTCTATTGTTTAAGCCACCCAGTTGTGGTACTTTGTTACGGTAGCCCTGGCAAACCAATACAACATCCACAAAGCTGCCTTGAGTTACTTTTGTTTAAAAAGAGCAAATGCTTAACTATTAACTTAGCATCTTATTTAAGGGCTTTCATTCACAGTTCATATCAGGTCGGTCTATTTTGTTATTTTATAAGCTAGGTCCCCGGTTCTGAGTGAAGTTTATGAGCTCTCATGTGTCTGGGTTTCCAACGGTGACATTCTGATTGTCACTAGAAATAACACTGGGTGGAGCGTCGGTCAGAAGATAATAAAGAAGATGGCCCTGCAACTCCCTATTTTGATGGGTCACAAGATTTCTGGGCCTCAGCTGCCTCTTAGTAAAAGGAAAGGGTCAGCTGAGATGATTTCTAAATTTTTTTTTTTTTTCATTGATTTTAGATTTCTAGGTTGAGAGGTTAAATTTTTTGTCTTGTTTTTGTTGCTGTTCTTTCAACACTTTAAAGATATTTATGCGTTATTTGTGGCTTACAGTATTTCTGATGGCAAGTCTGCAGTTTTTTATTTGTTTTATTTTCCTGTATATAATGTATCTTTTTTCCCCTTAGATGCTTTTTAGATTTTTCTTTATTATTGGTTTTCAGTAATTTGATTATGATGCCCTGTGGTATGGTTTCTTTGTGCTTACACTGCTTGAGTTTTGTTGTTTCTTATATCTGGAAATCTATAGTTTTTATCAAATTTGGAAAAACTTTGGAACTTATTTATTCAAATATGTTTTCTTTCCCTTCTCTCTTCTCCTTCTGAGATTCTAGTTACATAAATTAGACTACTTGATATTTTTTCACAATATCTGTTGTTTATTTCTCATTCTTTTTGCTTTCTATGCTTGAATTTGGATGCCTTCTATTGTTGTGTTTTCAAGTTCATTGATATTTTCTCCCGCAATGTATAATCTGAAGTTCCTCCCATTCAGTGAATTTTTTATTCTAGACACTGTATTATCTAGCTCTAGAAATTCCATTTGATTCATTTTTTTCATTTTTAATGTCCCTCCTCATTATGTTTTTATTTTTCTTTAAATCTTTGAACATATTTATAATAGCAGTTTGTCTGTCCTTTCTATCATTTCTAGAGCTGTTTCTATTGATTGATATCTTTCTTCATTATGGGTCACATTTTCCTGTCCTCCCTTTTTTGCATATCTGGTTATTTTTCACTAGATGCTTGGCATTGTAGATATCACATTTTTGAATACTGAATTTTGTTGCTCTAAATTTTTTTTTTCCCCCAAAGTCCCAGTAGATAGTTGTATGTCATAGCTGCACATCCTTCTAGTTGCTGTATGTGGGACGTGGCCCCAGCATGGCCGGAGAAGCGGTGCATTGGTGCACGCCCGGAATCCGAACCCGGGTCGCCAGCAGCAGAGCGCGTGCACTTAACCGCTAAGCCATGGAGCCGGCCCTGAGATGATTTCTAATCTCCTTTTAGAAGATTCTGTAATAACACGATTTTATCTTGAAGTTGAAGTCCACACAATACAACCAAGTGGAGGATGTTGAGCCATTAAAACTCATTACGGATACAAGGAAGGGGCTCAAATGTGGTGTTCCTGCTTCTTGGGGGATTTTGTTTGGGAGTGTAGTGAATGTACTCAGGATTGTAATACTGTACTTGATTGTACTCAATTCATTCACACACACACACACACACACACACCCGGCACACACTGCTTTTAATCAGCAGTTTCAAACTCAACTACCTACAGAACCAGACAGCTAATGTGACCGAGCAAAGTGGCTAGGTAAGAACCAGGGAAAATTAGATAGCCATCCAAACGGGCAATTGATCCTCAATTCTAATCCATTGTTGCCAGAAGAGAACAGTGGGCTCAATGTTGCCAGATCTCAAAATATCTGATAAGCTAAAAACTCTGGCCTTTATGTGAAATCTCCCAGTTTTTACGTGTGGGTCAAAAAATAAAAATCCCAATATGTACGCCTGTGAGATCTGAGGGAGGCCATCAATTTGTAGCCCCTCTCATAAAGGAAAAGAAGCCCACTTGACATAAGACATCTGCTTCGGTGGAATTAACTAGATGATCCCATGTAGATAAAATTAATCTCTATATTTGAAATGAGTTCCAAAATGTTAGTCAACCTTAGCTCACGTTCCTTAAGAGAATGGCACAAATTAAACTGAACAAATCATTCAAGAAAACCCTAGTTTCACTATTCATTTCAAACTTCTTATTCAAAGCCCCTAAAAAGCAGTATTCTATTAGTCTAGATTGGACTTTTATATCTCCTGGTTTTCAAGCCATTTTCTCATAGAAGTAGTAGAAAAATGGTCAAATGATTGTCAGAATCAAGACCATCAAGGAGAAACTGGCAGTCATAAATACTTCCTGACAACATACATTGGACATATTAGCTTAAATTTAAAGATGGCCTTTCTCTCAAGAAGCTGAGAAAAGTTTACATTTTGTCCTCGAAATATTTTTGTAAGTTCACTAAATACTTTTGTAAATTAACTCATAGTGAAAGATTACTATTCCCATTGAACAGAGAGGAAAATTATGAAAAGGTTAATTTCTGGCCCCCCAAGCTGTGGCCTGAACCGAATAAAAAATTTTGATGCTTTTTGGGGCCGGCCTGGTGGTGTAGTGGTTAAGTTCGTGCACTCTGCTTTGGCAGCCCAGAGTTCGCAGGTTCGAATCCTGGGCGCAGACGTATACACTGCTTATCAAGCCATGCTGTGGCAGCCTCCCATATACAAAATAGAGGAAGATGGGCACAGATGTTAGCTCAGGGCCAATCTTCCTCAGTGGAAAAAAAAAACAAAAAAGAATTTGACACTTTTTCTAATAGATCACTTTTTGAAATCAAGCCAGCTGCTGAGAAAAGAAGACTTCAAATTCCTCTGAGCCATTTAACATTGGCTAATACCTTGACGCACACACTCATATAGGAGATCCACATGCAAAAAACAGTCCAATTCAATAACCATGCAATACTATATTTTATTTGTATAATTAGATCAAGTTTCTGGCCGGGAGTGTGGTACCAAGTTGGGTGCTCAATGTTTGTGGAACGGAGATCATTTTCTGGTGATGTCTAGAATGTTGTGATTGTATCAGAGGAGACACCCAGAGCTCTCTAAAATCCCCAGACCATCGTTCTTTTGGATAGATTTTCCCGCAGGACTCAAATCACTACATATCTATGTTGTCACTTTTTCCATTTTCCCATTTGTATGTGATCTTACATACACTTTGGACAGGTTTTGCACAGCTTGGGTAAGACTATGTGCCTTGCCAAGATGGAGGCTCTGCCATAAATAGAAACAAAAGAGAATTCAAATCGTAGGTTAGGACAGCTTTGCAGCAATGAAGTATTACCCTTTAGTACCCGTACCTCTTTGCCACTTTCAACCCTTGACTATGACAGTTACTGGTGAATCACAGTGGCTGGAGGCAATGTGCTTAGAGTTCTAGCAGAATCATGGAGAGACCTCTCTGAGGCTGCTACACCCACACAAAGGATGACGGAAAAAGTGGAGATCTGGGGCTGGCCCGGTGGCATAGTGGTTAAGTGTTCATGTGCTCTGCTTCAGCGGACTGGGGTTCACGGGTTCAGATCCCAGGCACAGACCTACACACCACTTATCAAGCCATGCTGTGCTGGCGTCCCGTATAAAGTAGAGGAAGATGGGCACAGATGTTAGCCCAGGGCTGATCTTCCTCAGCAAAAAGAGGAGGATTGGCAACAGTTGTTAGCTCAGGGTTAATCTTCCTCACACATACACACAAAAAAAGTGGAGATCTAGGTGACTTTTGATGAGATTCTTTGGTTAGCTTGAATAATTTATCTATTTAATTGGGGGATCAGTTTAGCTAAGGCAGTATTTTGTTAATCAGAGTGAACTTCCTAAATTTTTTTTCTGCTAACACTATATTTCTCCCTATAAAATTTTATAGACATGCTTCTTTTCTCTTAGATTTGGATGTTTTACTAGCTAATAAGACAAAGTGAGTAATAAACCTTTCAGGTAACTGCCAGCAGCTCTTAAATTAATATTGTGGTTATAAAAATGAAGCTCTTCATAAGCGAGCCTGTGCTACAGTGGAATTTTCCTTCGGTCTCTGCACACACTCTTTTAGACAGCAGTTCTCTTGTTTTATGCTCCCCTAAACAATACTTACTTCTCTGTGTATCCCAGATATAGCTGTTCAGAACTTCTCCCAGCAGGTACAAAAAGTTCATTAAGATGGTTGTAGACCCAAAAAAGATGATTCTGGCTCCTGGGCCGATGTGTTCCAGGAAAGGGTACACCCACATCCCAGTTACATGATGCACCCAACACACCCTGGAATGGAATTGGAGAGGAGACAAAGACGAGAATTACTCTCACATCAGATTTCAAAGCTGCTGACATTACAAATATATATCAGCATTTGTACCCCCACTCCAACCATTCTTCAGCAATGCCGGTCACGAGTTTGCTTCTGGGACTCAGGAGCTACCAGAAACTTTGTTGTTATCGTTGTTTGGTTTTTTTTTTTTACTTTTTATCCTGAAATAATTTTTGACTCAGAAGAGTTGCAACTATGGTACAGAGGGTTCCAGCATGTCCTTCACTCAGTTTCTCTGCCTGTTAGTATCTCCTATAACCATGGTACAATTACTAAAATGAAGAAATTAACATTGGTACAAGACTATCATCTGAACTGCAGAGTTAATTAGGAATTACTCAGGTTTCCCATGAATGTCCTTTATCTGGCCCAGGATCCCACATTGTATTTAGCGGTCATGTCTCCTTGACCGCTAACAGGCCAAGGTCAATACCTTCAAACAGGTATTTGAAACTGTGTTTTTCTAAATAACTGTCATACAATCTTCTCAATCTCTTTTTTGCATAGTGAAACAACATAGCATTAAACAACCAAACTATGATAAAACTTAGGTGAATATGTGCCAGGAATCTTGCCCCACTGCCTGCCAACTAGATACCAATACGTACTCCATATGCTGACAGAACCATCCAGAACCTTGCTGATACTGGGCTCCCCACAACCTGATCTTTGGATCTCATATTTTTTTCTTTTTTTTTTTTATGTTTTACATAATAATTGCTTGTAATTATTCTATTTGTGTTCTGGAGATATTGTAGGCTCAGTGGGAGTACAACATCATTAATCTCCACTGTTTTCAAAAGTTTAGGTAGACTGTTTCCTCCATTGGTTTGGTCCTGACACAACTGCTAAGAGCTATTTTCCAAAACGTTCTTGGGTTCATTACTTTATCAACTGTTGTCAATTTTGAAGACTAAGTAAAACGCAAATAACTTCACTGCATGGGGAATAAAGATTACTTTTTATACTTATGTCTTTGGGGTAATTTTCCTTATCATCCATGGCTTCACTCCTCTCTAAGCAGTTCATCTACATACGTATCATATATATATACCTCATCTGAGGCAAGAAACCTTGGGATCTTGACCACAGAGCTTGCAGTCTCAATGAGGGCAATATCACCCCCCCTCAAGGAGGTGAAAATTGGTTCTGGGAGGGTGGTGAAGAAATCTTACTCTTCTTATGTATAAGGCACAGATACATATATACACAGAACATAAACAGATAAACAGTTTATCTGTGGTATTAAACTCTCATGCGCCCTGCAATTCCACTTCTAGGTATATGTCCAAAAGAATTGAGAGCAGGGACACAAACAGATATTTGTACACCAATGTTCATAGCAGCACTATTCACAATAACCAAAAGATGGAAACAACCCAAGCGTCCATCAACAGATGAATGGATGAGCAAAATGTTGTGTGTGTGTGTGTATATATATATATATATATATATACACATATATACACACAATGGAATATTATTCAGCCATAAACAGGAATAAAATTTTGATATATGCTACAACATAAATGGACCTTGAAAAGATTATGCTAAGTGAAATAGCCAGACACAGAAGGACAAATATTGTATGTTTCCACCGATATGAGATACTAGAATTGACAAATTCATAGAGACAGAAAGTATAAAAGAGGTTATCAGGGGCTGGTGGGAGTGGGGAATAGGGAATTATTGGATTAATGGGTACAGAGTTTATGTTGGAGATAATGAAAATATTTTGGGTATAGATAGTGGTGACGGTTACATAATGCTGTGAATGTATTTAATGACACTGAATTGTACACTTAGAAATGCTAAAAATGATAAACATTATGTTATGCACATTTTACCACAATGAAACATTTTCATGGGGTAGAGATTAGGAAAAAAGTAGCTAAAAAGGTTCCTTGGTTGGGGGGAGTCAATAATGAAAGAAAGGTTGAGACAGACTGTCTTAGAAGGAAAATGCAGTCATTAGGTCCATCCAGGTCAGCTTGAATAATTGTCCAGACTAAAAGATTTTTACCAAAAGAGGAAGCCAAGCTAGTCAAGATTTTTTTTTTTTAAAGGCTGAAACCTTTATGAGAATCAGCAGAAATTAAATTGTTAGAACTACCTTATGGGATTCTGATGCATCATATTCTGTTTGTCAGTAAATTAGACACAGTTTTATCTTTCTAATCTTGTCTTAACTAATGTAAGGGGGTGTGTGCCCATCAAATGGCTTATTAACTTCCATGGGGATAATATGCTACATCCGAAAAATGTAACACCATAAAGCAGGAATTGATTTTGCAAATCAACTTATAAAATTATAATCTGACTCACCGTAAAACTGTTTCCTCAATTAGGCAAATTAGGAGCAATTCAAATTATGAATGCTAGTTTTCCTTTTTATACCTCTTCCTGGCACTGTACTTGTTTGTGGTAGAAGGAACTTTCATTTGCAGCTTTTGGTAACGTCTCGGATGCCAGGCCTCTACTCCTCAGAAGTTGTTTGCAATGTATTTTTCTTTTATATGAAAACCTCTTATACTGCTTAGTAGATATAACAACAATAACCATATCCCATCTATCCGTAGAAGACTCCTAAATTTATATGTCTAGACTTGACCTGATTTCCAGAGTTCTACACCCAGTTGCCCACTGTACATCTCCCCTTGGAAGATGCATCTCCAACCTAACATTTCCATGATGTCATTATCATCACCCCTGCATCCTAATTCCTGCACATCTCTGCCCTCTCTCCATCATCCAATAGCAGAGAAATGTCTCCCACATCTTTCAATTCTCAAATCAATGACTACTACATACTCCAGTGCTAATCTGGGGCAGAAAACGTGGAGTCATCTTTGACTCTTCCTTTTCTCACAGTTCACATCCAATCCTTCCTTTGATCCTATTGGTTCTACTTTCCAAATACACCCAAAATACCAAAATATCTACTTCTCACCATCACCACCACTACCATCCGGGTCAAACCATCATCAGTCTCACTGGAACCACGGCAATAGCTCCCTGTCTCTGCTTTTACCCTTGCTACAGTCTATTCTATAGTCTGTTCTCAATGGAGCAGCCAGATTGATCTGGAATAAATGCAAGTCAGGTGGTGCCACCACTTGGCTCAAAACTCTTGCTTCCCCTCCCAGAGAAAAAGCCAGAGTCCTAGATGTTTCCTCAAGGCCCTACCTGGCTTCGTCTCCTACTATTCTCCCCCTTGCTCCCTCCGCTCCAGCCACGCCGACTCCTTGGTATTCTTGGAGCATGTTAAGTGCTGTTTATTTTTTCCCGTGCCTGGGACATTACTCCTTCCTCCCAGCACCCCACAGTAGCCCCAGGGCTGCCTTGTGTCCTTGGGGTTTTCACTCAAATGTCACCTTCTCAATTAGGTCTCCCCAGGCCACTGTATTAAAAAATTGCACCTGCATCCTGAAACTCTCTACTCTCCATCCCTTTATTTTTCTCCTCAGCCATTTAATATACTATATTTTTACTGATCTGTTCATCGTCTTTCCAATGAGCACAGGCATTTTTATTGTTATGTTCATTGCTGTCTGGCACACAGAAGGCACTCAATAATTATTTGTTGAACCGGAAAATACCAATGCATAAAGATACATGCATCCTTGTGTTCATTGCAGCATTATTCACAATAGCCAAGACTTGGAAGCAACCTAAGTGCCCATCAAGGGACGAATGGATAAAGAAGATGTGGTATATATCCACAATGGAATACTACTCAGCCATAAGAAACGATGAAATCCAGCCATTTGTGACAACATGGATGGACATTGAGGGTATTATGCTAAGAAAAATAAGTCAGAGGGAGAAGGTCAAATACTGTATGATCTCACTCAAAAGTAGAAAATAAAAACAACAACAAACAAACACCTAGAGACAGAGATTGGATTGGTGGTTACCAGAGGGGAAGGGGGGAGGGAGGAGGGTGAAAGGGATGATTAGGCATATGTGTGTGGTGATGGATTGTAATTAGTCTTTGGGTGGTGAACATGACATAATCTATGCAGAAATAGAATTATAATGATGTACACCTGAAATTTATGCAATGTTATAAACCAATCTTACCGCAATTAAATAAATAAATAAATAAAAACTAATTATTTGTTGAATTAATAACTGAATAAAGGAAGAACAACAACAGCTATTTATTGAGCCTTTACTATATGACAGGCGCTTTGCCAATAACTTAAAAAAATCATTTAAAAAAATTTCAAAAAAACTTCCCTAAATCTCTATGCCCTTTATCAGCAAACCATTCTGTAAATAACCAGATAGTAAATATTCACAGTTTTGTAGGTCATACGGTCTCTGTCACAACTCTCAACTCTGCCATCGTAGTGTAACAGCAGCTACACACAAACAAGTGGTTGTGGTTCTGTTCCAATAAAACTTTATTAGTGGACACAGAAACTTGAATTTCCTATAATTTTCACGTTATGAAACATTCATCTTCTTTTGAGTTTCTTCAATCATTTAAAAATGTAAAAACCACTTTTAGCTTGTGATACAGAGAAACAAAAAATAAAAAACAGGTGGTGGGCTGGATTGGGTCCACTGCCTGTAGGTGGCTGTCCCCTGGCTTAAGCAATTCTTCGTATTTCACAAAGCTCCTTCATGCACATTATGTCATCCAGCCTTCTCAACAAGCCTGGATAGAGCATGTCATTCTCATTTTACTGAAGTAAAAATCTGAGCTTATAGACTATAATGAGAATATGTCAGAAGCGGCAATGGAAATGTAAAATCCTCAGGTCAGGGAAGCGGATAGCTATTCTGAGCTTGATGTTTTAATATGATACGTAATCTCCTTCACCTTATTCAACCACCCTACAAGGAGTGATGGTCCCCATTTCACAGATAAAGAAACTGAGACTGGACTAAAGAACTTGTCTCAAAAAATGGCAAAGCCAAGAAAGGAATGCACATCTGATTTCTTTCCTGCTGCACGGACTTGCTTCCCTAAGTGAGGCATCATTTGATCTTGTCTTCGAAAATAAGTGAGGGTTTTTGTTTTAAGTTTTCTTGACTTGGTAGATCAACATGCCATCTCAGATGCAGAAGCCCTGTTATGCGGAGTTTCACCTGCATCGGTGTGAATGATGTACTCACTTGTCCTAACAGGCTATGCTTTCACCATTTGCTTCCTTGATATAATCAGGGCTCAATTTTCTCACAGAAATGACTCACGGCCTTGCTCATCTATTTGTGGAGAGTTCTCAGTTCTTGGTTGACTTTCAATTTCTAGCTCATTCTAAGGCCTTCTTGTCTCAGTGCCCAAATAGCTTATGCTTAAGGCAATGATATCAATTGTAATTTTAGCCAAAAAAATTGATAACCATGGTGTGTGTGTGTGTATGTGTGCGCATGTGCATATATATATATATATATATATATATATGCATATGGTACAGTATCATAAGACTTCTGGGATTGTTTATTTTATTAAATATATCTCCAATTTCATTCACTTTATTTATTGATTTTTTGTGAGGAAGATTGGCCCTGAGCTAACATCCAATGCCGATCCTCCTCTTTTTTGCTGAGGAAGACTGGCCCTGGGCTAACATCCGTGCCCATCTTCCTCTACTTTATATGGGACGCCACCACAGCATGGCATGACAAGTGGTGCGTTGGTGTGCGCCTGGGATCTGAACCTGCAAACCCCGGGCCGCGGAAGCGGAGTGCGCGAACTTAACCGCTACACCACCAGCCGGCCCCCAATTTCATTCACTTTAACGTGCAATTACAAAAATAACATTTATTAATGCCTCCTGTCTGAGTACTGTGTTACACTCTAGGGATACAGAAGTGAATGAGGTGTGATTCTGGTCCTCATGGAGTACAGGCTAAAGAGCAACACAGATATTAAAGGAGAAATTACAAGTGTGGTCAGAATTAAGACAAGGTATGTGTAGGGGTGCCATGGGTGCACAGGGATCATTCCTTGGTTTATTTTTCTTTTTGAGGAAGATCAGCCCCGAGCTAACATTTGTTGCCAATCCTCCTCTTTTTGCTGAGGAAGATTGGCCCTGGGCTAACATCCATGCCCATCTTCCTCTACTTTATATGGGACACCACCACAGCATGGCTTGACAAGTGGTGCGTAGGTCCACACCTGGGATCTGAACCTGTGAACCCCGGGCTGCCAGAGCAGAGCACGTGAACTTAACCACTGAGCCACCAGGCCTGCCCCCCTGCTTTTTTTGAAACTTACACTTATCATTAGTCTTTCTTTTTTTTGTGTATTCAACTTTCCTTCAAACCAATTTTTTCATAGCTGATAAATATGCTCAAATGTCTTTCATTAAAGCACAACAGGGCCAGCCCTGGTGACCTGGTGGTTAAGTTTGGCACACTCCACTTTGGTGGGTTTGGTTCCTGGGTGCAGACCTACACGACTTGTCTGTCAGTGGCCATGCTGTGGCAGCAGCTCACATACAAAAATAGAGGAAGATTGGCAGTGCATGTTAGCTCAGGGAGAATCTTCCTCACCAAAAAAAAAAAAAAAAAAGTTTCCATCAACTTCACAGATACTGCTCTGTATCTCTCCTTCTCTTCAAAGGCAAACTTCTCCAAAAAGTGGTGGTCCACCCTCACTGACTCCATGTCTACACTTTGCACTCATCCCTCTACCCCCAGCAGTCTGGCTTCTTTTCTTGATGCTCCACCAAAACATAGTGGCTCTTTGACATCGACTTCACCTGGTTTTCCTTCTACCTCTCTGGCTGTGTTTCTTGGTTCCCTTTGTAAGTTCACCCTTCACTACCCAACCATTAAATGTTGAGTTTCATTAAGGCTTGGTTTTTAAACTTTCTTCTCATATTATGCATTCTCAGTTGGTGAGTTCATTTGTGTCCGTTGCGTCATGTCCATGACCTACACAGAAATATGTCACCAATTTACATTCTAGCCCAGATAGCTATCCTGTTCCCGAATAGTTTATCAAACAATCCTCAAAACATCTCATTTTACACATCTTAAAAATACCTCAAACTCAATGTGTCTACAGCCAAAGTCAGGCTCTTTTCCCTCAAATCTGGTCCTCCTCTGGTATTCCTTATCTCTACAAACCTCACTACCATTTGTCCACTTTTGCAACTCAAACCTGGAAGTTATCTTGGCTACTTCTCTCTTTTTCATCACATATATTCAATCCATTACCTTGTCTATTCGTGGTTACCCCCAATATGTCAATTTTTTCCATCTCCGTCACCAGCATTTTAATTTGCATTACAATCACCTCTGTCTGAAGTACTGTAATAGCTTCTAATTTGTCTCCACATCTACTTTTGCCTACTTCTGATTCATCCTCACAACTGCCAGAGGAATCTTTTCAAACCAGAAACCTGAACACATATCCCTTCAAACATGTCAATGGCCTCCCACTGCTTTATTGTTAAAGGCTCAACTTTTTAGAGAAGTCTAAAGTGCTCTTCATAGAGTGGTTTCTACCTGTCTCATACCCCATCTCAAACCTTGCTCCTGTTACAATGGCTTTCATGTGGTTCCTTGATTTCACACGTTCCTTCCTGCCATGCGGATTTTCACAGGCTCCTCTTTCTGCCTACGCTGTTAGTCACCCACCCTGTAGACTCATTAAGTTATATTTCTCCCTTATATCTTAGCTCAGCTATTATAACTACCAGTCATCACTTAGGAAAGCTTTCCTTGATCTACTAGATTAGGTCAGATTTTATAAAGTCTTATAGAACCATGAATCTCTTATTTTTTAAGCTCTTCTTTTATTAGTACTTAAATTTGAATGATATCTTTATTTGAATAATGTTCTTCCCCCTCTAGAGTATCTAAGTTCTGTGAGGTGAGGGACTGTGTCTATTTACTTCTCATTGTATCCTCAGCACTTACCACAACGCCTGTCACATAGTAGGAGAATGAAGAAATGAATAAAGTAGCATTTAAGCTGTGATAGGAAGGATGAGTAAGAGTTAGTTGAACAAAGATGGGAGGCAAGAACTTTCTAGCCAAACGGAATAGTATGTCCGAAGACCTGAAAACAAGGGGGAGCTCCCAGGTGCTCAAGAAGAACACATTTTTGTTGAGATCAAGGGAGAGAGAGCATGAGGGGCAGGGAGGCGCCCAGCTGTGGGTGGCTTTTTAAGCCATGGTAAGAGTTGTGGACTCTGTCATAGCGTGGACAACAGGAAGTCTTTGAAGGGTATTAAATAAATGTGAAACAGATCAGACTGACCCGGAAACCAATCGCAACAGAAATGCTGGTGGCCAGGACTGGAATGGAAGCATTGGGAAAGAAAATTCGTGGATAGATTTAAGAGATATGATATCAGTGTCTTTCAAACTGTAGGTCATAAGCAGTGATGTGCTTGAGACAGTCAGGGGGGCTGGTTGTTAGCTCTTTAGGAAGTCTGCAAGCTGGTTGGTTGGTAGCTTCAATTCAGCCACGGTGGGAGTATTTACACCAAGGGCTGTCAAATGCTGCACATCAGTCTCCCCCTCCCTCGCCTCCAGAAGAGCTGGTTGTTAAACATTTGCCAGTAACCCACTGGTTACTAACATTCTAAAAAGCAACAGCAGAAGAAAACACAATAGAAAATATCAGAAGGCCTTGCATATAATAATGATAAAAATTGTTTTGTCAAACAAAACTTCTGTTTCAGTTTTGTGTGTGTGTGCACGCTCACACGCACATGCACCCTGGCTGGATCATGATGCAAAAGATGTTTCTTTTATTTATGGTAAACTAAATTTGCAAGGCATTGATTTAGGAAATAGAATTAAGAGGGGTTGGTGATTGATTGGATTTCGGCACTGAGGGAACTGAGATGAGTTAAGGATTAATCATAGATTCCTGGCTTGATTAGCTGGGTGGAGAGCACTGCCATTTCCTGAGACAGGGAATGCTGTCAGGGAGCCGGTCTGAGGGGATGACGAGTTCAGTTTGGACATGTTGAGTTGGAGGTTTTTGTAAGATATCCAAGGGGAGATATCCCGAAGGCAGTTACATGGGTTTGGACTGTAGAGAAAGGACTTGATGTTGCAATACCGATATTGGGTTCATTGGCAAAAAGATGATGATTGAAGCTGTCAGAACAGACTGAGATCACCCAGGTGGAGTATAAGGTATTAAGGAAGTGGTCCATGAGAGCCCTGAAAAAGATCAAGACTCAAGGGGTAGCTCGAGGAAGATGAGCCTAAAAAGGAGACCAGAAAAAGTAGGCTAGTGACACGGAAGGAAGACAGAAAACTGTAGCATCTTGAAGCCAACAGACAGGTGGTTCCACGGTAGAGTAGATAACCTCTGTTAGCACAGTATCTTTGAGAATTGAGAGTAATTAGAAAACTAACTTTCCACCTACAAAGTGAAAGCCAGAAAATTTTCAGATTCAGTGGTATGTGTATCATTCAAATCTCCTTTGGATGTTGACTGGGTATAAATGATAAATAGCAAGTAAAGAAAAATTGACCTTGTTAAGCCAGTAGCTCTTTACACCACTTGGCCAAATTTCACCCTGTCACATAAATCATGAGTTGTGGTGGTCACTGAAGCCCTTGAGGAGCTGTAGCAGGGGAGACGTCATCTCTCCCTTTTCTGGCTCTGTCACCCTTATTTATCTTGGAGAGACACCCGTACTATCTATCTTACCACCGATGACCTTTCAGTTCTTAAGATTATTTTTAAGAAGATTTAAAAATTGCTTTTAGTGTTCACATTTACATAAGGAGCTAAGCTATTTGACAGCTAGACTATTAGCTCATAAGACACGTAGGACACAGACACATATGCAGTAACAACTAATAGCTAATGACATCGCGTTCTTACTGATAGGCACTGTGCTAAATATTTTACATGAGCAACTCTTTGGGGAAGGTATTATATTAGCACCATTTTACAGATCAGGACACTGAGGCCCCGAGAGGTTCGATACGGAGAAGCAGGGATATGTCTCTCAGCAGTTGAGCTCTCAGCTCATATGCCAGGCTCCTCTAATGCTCTGAAGACTAGGATATAGTGGATGGGAACAGGGCTCTGGAAAGCTTTTAATGTGCTCAGAACCAAAAAACGATCTAAGTATGAAATCTCTGTGTAAGTTTTTTCTTTTTTTCCCACTGTCTATAAAAGTAGTTCAGGCTCATTATGGAGCATGTGTGAGATATAGAAATGTTGTTAGATGTACGATAAATCAGTTTTGGCGTAGTTCTCATACGAGACTGAGTTTCTTATAAAACTCAGGGATCAGGTTTTACAACTTCCCCCGAAGGGAGGAAAACCATTGCATGAAGTAATAAACACTTCCTTCAGACAAGGCATCGATTTACCTCTTAAATAGTCACATTGTATGTGCATTTAGCCTACTGGAATGTAATGCACTGCTTGGCAGGCAATGAGCCTGCCCCAGGGTGGCTGAGATAAGAGATGTGCATCTGCTTCTCGCCCAGTGGGTCTGTGTGTGTCTCACAAGGTACGCCCAACCTGACACTTCTGAGGGACTTTTCAAGAGAATATGGGATTCTGCTGGAGTTTTCTGGAATTTGTGTACTCATTGATTTATTCAACCAATGTTTCTTGAGTCCCTACTGTGTGCCAGGTGGGATGAACATTGGTGGGGATGCAAAGGAGTGCCCTTGAGGAGGTCATGGTGTGGAGGGTCTGCCACAGTTTCCACAGAATAGGCTGTAGATCCCAGGGAATATGACGAAGAACATCTGCCTAGAAGGAAACAGGGTTCCAAAAATTCTCCTTGGTGCTGTGTATGGCAGCGCTGGAGAATTAATGCATCAATTCACAGGCAAATACCAAATGAAGGGATCCCATCCAAAGCAGTGTTGAAATATCCTCTAGCTCAGTTACAGAGATAATTTTAGAACTTACAGATATAATTATATAATTCTTCATTTACTGTGGGTTTAATAGAGTGTTCTTCAAGACAATATTTTAAGAGATAATCATAATTTTAGATTCATCAAAGTCTTTCTAATTTTCTCACGGGAGCTAGCCCGAATTTACAGAACCTGGGAGGTAGCTATACATGGGGCCAGCTTAATGGGTGTGCATCCTGTGCAGTCACATGGGGCCCTGTGCTCAGAAGGGCCTCACATTTGGTTTAATGCTCTGCTGTCACCATCTTGAAATTCTTAATAATTTTTGAACAGCGGGCCCCACATTTTTATTTCGCACTGTGCCCCACAAATTATGTAGCCAGTCCTGTCTATGAAGCTGTGTCATCTATACTTTGGATCAACTTGCAGCTCATCCACACAGAAGTTAGGTCACCCTAGATATTATTTAACTTCTTGAGCCTCAGTTTCCCCTTTGGTAAAAGGGTATAAACAACACTCCCTACCTTAGAGATACAGTTATCAGATATGTAAAGTTATTAGCACAGTCAACTTAAATTAGATAAAAACAAGCAAACAAAATGAATAAAAGAACTTTCCACTGCTTCTCCTTATGCAGAAATATATATTTTTCTGTACTTCTCGCACACAAGGATATTTTCAAGGTTACAAGTCCCTCCACCCACCTCTGGGGAAAAAGGAGAACTGTGCGTGCCTCCCAGAATGAATTCCTGTAACGAGGTAATGAGGGAATGTGTTTTCTTCCTGATTCTAAATCACAAATATCAGAGTAATTTATCCACAAAGGCAGGCCAATAATCTACTTCAGAATATTTTCCCCCAACACATATCCTGGCACTTGTCTAAACAGGTTTCAAATGATTTAAGTCCCACTTTCTACAGCCTACCTGGTCTTACAGTGACGTTTCCCAGAAGAGAATTCCATTTGAATTTCCCTTAATAAGATTCATGCCCGGTTTTGCTGAACTTGAAGCATTTGGACCTTCTCAAAGCGTAGAAGTGCCAAGCATCAAGTTGACACATTGAACGTTGTAGGGAACATGTGCTCTTTCTGGAGGGAGGTGGGGAGTGTGGTCGTGTGGTCAGCAAGGGACTGTTATGGCCCAAGCAATCATCAGAGTTGGCTGCAGGAGTGAGAAACCCAGGCGTTCAGACTGTTAGCTCCGGAAGGGGAGGAGGAACAACATCCTAAATCCCACAACAGAAGATTCTAATTTTCCATATTTTGCAGAAATGTTGTCCCGTGTCTCTCTAGCACATTTTGTGCTTCTCCCTCTAGTAGATTCTTATTTTTAGGACTATAAACAACGTTCTGGTTATCCCTGCCATGATGACATCTTCCTTGATCCTGCGAGCTCCTTGGACTACCAATTTCTCTCTCTTTCTCTCTCTCTCGTTGCCAATCTCCTTTAATAAATAGCAAAATTTCCAGACATTTCTTGAGCTCTTGCTTTGTGCCCAGTGTCAAATGACAGTGAGGCCATCTTCATCGTATTTGTCACATCTGTCCTCTGTGTGCTGCTTTGACAACTGCTAAATGTTTCTTTAATTTTTTCATTCAACAAATATGTGTCAGTGTCTAGAATATGACAGACATGTGAATACAGCAGGATGTGAATTAGATGGATCCCTCCCCTTGTGACAGGGCTCCCGTCTAACAGTAATACAGACATTAGATGACACCATAGTGTCATGGATACCCTTACTAGTGCAAAGGAGGGGTGATAGAGTCAATTGTTATTTTTTTCAAGTTGAATTGTAGAGTTCATTTTTTTTTTTTTTTTGGTGGGGAAGATTAGCCCTGAGCTAACCTCTGTCGCCAATCCTCCTCCTTTTCCTGAGGACTATTGGCCCTGAGCCAACCTCTGTGCCCATCTTCCTCTATTTTATATATGGGACGCCGCCGCAGCATGGCTTGATAAGCGGTGTGTAGGTCTGCACCCCGGATCCAAAACTGCGAATCCCAGGCCGCCAAAGTGGAGCATGCAAACCTAACCACTACACCACCGGGCTGGCCCCTAGGGTTCATTTTTAAACTTTATTTTAACTTTTATCATAATTAAACCATCAAAAGTTCTAGAAAGCTTATACTGAAAAACCCCGCCCCATCCTACTGCAACTCACAGTCTCCTTCCCATGCCCTGTCCTGCTCCCCAGAGGAAGCCACGTTCAACAATTTCAGCTATTTCTTTTTGCTTTTCTATCCATATTTCTTGAAAATAGCCATATATTCCTGTTTCTTGATTTATCAACTTTAGATATTATCTTCCTACTTCCTAATATGTTCAGCCCTCTAACAACTCCTCCCTTCTTTTTTTCCTATATTTTCATCCACCAAATAAATACATTTATATCATATTTGGGGAGGTTAAATAGTTTTCAGCATTTATTTTATTATGACTACGTAAACTTTTTTCATGACTGAGTCAAGTAGATTACTATTATTATTATTTATTCCTCATTCTTTTGGTGTTGTATCTAAAAACTCTGCCAGACTCAAATTCCTTACGTTTTCTTCTGGAAGTTTTATAGTATGGGGTTTTACATTCAGTTCTGTGATGCATTTTAAGTTAATTTTTGTGGAAGGTGTAAGATCTGTGTCTAGATTCAGTTTTTTCCTGTGAACTTCCAATGATTTCAGCACCATTTACGGAAAAGATATCCTTTCTTCATTGAATCGCTCCTCTGTCAAACATCAGTTGATTATGTGTATGTGGGTCTATTCTGGGCTCTTTAGTCTATTCCACTGATCTCTGCGTCTATGCTTTTGCCAAGATCACACTGTCTGGATTACTGTAGCTTAATGGTAAGTCTTCAAGTCGGATAGTATCAGTTCTCCAGCTCTGTTCTTCTTCAATGTTGTGTTGGTTATTCTGGATCTTTTACCTCTCAATATAAACTTTATTTATTTCCATCTAAACTTTAGAATCATTTCATCGATATCCACGAAATAACTTGATGGGATTTGGACTGCGCTTGTGTTAAATCTATAGACCAAGCTGGTAAGAAATGACATCTTAACAATATTGAGTCTTCCAATCCATGAACATAGAATATCTCTTCACTTATTTATTTCTTTTATCAGAGTTTCATAGTTTTTGCATATTGATCTTGTACATATTTTGTTAAGATTTATATCTAAGTATTTCATTTTTGGTGCTATTGTAAATGGTACTGTTTTTAATTTTAAATTCCTGTTGTTCATTTCTAGTATATAGGAAAGCAATTGATTTTTGTATATTAACCTTGTATACTGTGACTGACTAGTTCCAGAAATTTTTTGGTTAATTCTTTGGAATTGTCTACATGGACTATCATGTCATCTCTGAACAGACAGTTTTATTCTTTCCTCTCAATCTGTATGAACCTTTTACTTCCTTCTCTTGTCTTATTGCACTAGCTAGGTATTCCTGTATGATGTTGAATAAGAATTGTGAGAGGCAGGGCCGGCCTGGTGGCTTAGCGGTTAAGTGCGTGCGCTCTGCTACTGGCAGCCCGGGTTCGGATCCTGGGCGCGCACCGATGCACCACTTCTCTGGCCATGCTGAGGCTGCGTCCCACATACAGCAACTAGAAGGATGTGCAACTATGACATACAACTATCTACTGGGGCTTTGGGGGTAAAAAAGGAGGAGGATTGGCAATAGATGTTAGCTCAGAGCTGGTCTTCCTCAGCAAAAAGAGGAGGATTAGCATGGATGTTAGCTCAGGGCTGATCTTCCTCACAAAAAAAAAAAAAAAAAGAGAATTGTGAGAGGCAACATCCTTGCCTAGTTCCTGATCTTAGGGAGAAAGCATCCAGTTTTTCACTGTCAAGTATGATGTTGGCTGTAGGTTTTTAAAGAGTTCTTTATCACCCTGAGGAAGTTCTTTTGTTTTCATACTTTGATGAGGTTTTTTTTCATCAGGAATGGGTGTTGGACTTTGTCAAATTCTTTTTCTGCATCTATTAGCATGATTCTGATTTTTCCTTTTTAGCCTGTTGATATGGTGCTTCACACTAACTGATTTTTGAATGTTGACCAGCCTTGCACATCTAGGGTAAATTCTACTTGGTCTTAGTGAATAATTCTTTTTATATATTGTTGGATTGGATTTGCTAATATTTTTGAGGATTTTTGCATCTATGTTCGTGAGAGATATGTGTCTTTCTCTAGTTTTCCTTTTTTGTAATGTCTTTCTCTAGCTTTGATACTAGGGTAAAGCTGAACTCATAGAATGAGTTAGGAGATATTCCCTCTGCTTCCGTTTTTTGAAAGAGATTACGAAGAATTGGTACCATTTCTTCCTTAAATGTTTGGTAGAAGTCAGCAGGGAAACCGTCTGGGTCTGGGGTTTTCTGTTTTGAAAGGTTACTAAAAATTGATTCAATTTCTCTAATAGATATAGGTCTATTCAAATTACCTGTTTCTCCTTGTGTGAGTTTTGGTAGATTGTTTCTTTCTGGGAATTGGTCTATTTCATGTAGATTATCAAATTTGTGGGCACAGAGCTATTCATAATAGTCCTTAACTATTCTTTTAATGTGCTTGCTTAGGATCAGTAGTGAGACTGCTCTTTGACTTCTCAAGTTAGTAATTTGTGTCTTCTCTGTTCTTTTCTTGGTTACCCTGGCTAGAGCTTAATCAATTTTACTGATTTTTTTAAAATAATTAGCTTTTGGTTTTGTTGATTTCCTGTTTTCAATTTCACTGATTTCTGCTCTAATTTTTATTATTTGTTTTTCTTCTGCTTGCTTTTGGCTGAAACTGCTCTTCTTTCTCTAGTCTTCGAAAGTGGAAATTTAGATGATTGGTTTTAGATCTTTTTTTTCCTAATATATGCATTTAATGTTCTAAATTAACCTCTAATTAACCTCACTGCTTCCTCTGAATCCTACAAAAATTTTTTTTTTCTTTTTTGTGAGGAAGATTAGCCCTGAGCTAACATCCGATGCCAATCCTCCTCTTTTTGCTGAGGAAGATTGGCCCCGGGCTAACATCCGTGCCCATCTTCCTCTACTTTATATGGGACGTTGCCACAGCATGGCTCTACAAGCAGTGCGTTGGTGTGCGCACGGGATCCGAACTGGTGAACCCCGGGCCGCCACAGTGGAGCGCGTGCACTTAACCGCTTGCGCCACCAGGCCGGCCCCTGAATCCTACAAAATTTGATAAGTTGTATTTTCATTTTCTCTCAGTTCAAAATAGTTTAAATTTGTCTTGACACTTCTTCTTTGACTGTGTATTATTTATTAGTGTGCTATTTAATCTCCAAATATTTTGGGAGTTTCTAGCTATCTTTCTATTATTGATTTACAGTTTAATTCCATTGTGGACTGTGAACATACTTTGCATGTTTTCTATTCTTTCAAATTTGTTAAGGCATGTTTTATGGCCCAGAGTATGATCTATCTTGACAAATGTTCCATGTGAGCTTAAGTAGAATGTGTACTCTATTCTAGTCAAATAAAGTATTCTGTATATACGATTTAGATCAAATTGATTGATGGTGCTGTTCAGGTCAACTATATCCTTACTAGATTTTTGGCTGTTTGATCTATTTTTGGCTGTTTGATTGAAAGAGAGCTGTTGAAGTCTCCAACTATAATAGTGGATTTGTGCATGTTTTCTTACAGTTCTATAAGTTTTTGCCTCACATATTTTGATGTTCTGTTGTTAGATGCATACACATTATGTCTTCTGGGAGAATTAACTCTTTTATCATATGTAATGCTTCTCTTTATCCTTGATAATTTTGTTTGTTCTGAAGTGTGCTTTGTCTGAAATAAATATAGTACACCAGCTTTATTTTGATTCATGTTAGCATGTTATATTTTTCTCTATCCCTTTTATCCTATCTGTGTCTTTATATTTAAAGTGGATTTCTTGTAGGCAACACATATTTGAGTACTGCTATTTTATCTACTGTGACAATCTTTGTCTTTAAATTGGTGTATTTAGACCATTCACATTTAAAGTGATTATTGATACAGTTGGATTAGTAACTACCCTGTTTGTAACTGTTTTCTATTCATTGTACTTGTTTTTTGTTTCTTTTTTTCTTTCCCCTCTTTTCTGCTTTCTCTGGTTTTAATTAAGTATTTTATATGCTTCTATTTTTCTTTTCTTTCTTAGAATATCAATTATATTTCTTTTTGTAAATTTTTTCCAGTATTTCCCTAGAGTTGCAGCACACATTTACAATTAATCTAAATCCACTTTAAAATATCAATTCATAGTGCAGATACCTAATAGCAGAGTATTCTCAATTCCTCTTTTCTATCTCTTATAACTTTGTTGTCATTCATTTCACTTATCCACATACTATAATCGCCCAGTACTTTGTTACTATTGTAACTTTGAACAACACTTCACTAATAGATGAATTAAGAATAGGAAAAGTAAAATATTTTATTTCACCTTTACTCATTCCTTTTTCTATGGTCTTTTCTTTACGTAGATCCAGGTTTCTGACTTATATGATTTTCTTTCTCTCTAAAGAACATCTTTTAACACTTCTTCTAGGGCAAATCTGTGGGCAATGAATTCCTTGTTTTTGTTTGTCTGAAAAATCTTTATTTCTCCTTCACTTTTGAAGGATAATTTTGCTGGATATAGAATTCTAGGCTGATGGTTTTTTTCTTTCAACACTTTAAATATTTTTATTTATTTAAAATAAATAAATTTATTTATAAACAGTAAATCTTGCTTGCAATGGTTTTTGATGAGAAGTATGCTATAAATCTTATTCTCATTCTCCCATAAGTAAAAGGTATCCCCACTCACCCATACCAGGCCCCGGCTTCTTCCAAGATTTTGTTTTTGGTCTTCTGCAGCTTTTTTGTTTTTTTTTTAATAAATTTTATTTATTTATTTATTTTCCCCCAAAGCCCCAGTAGATAGTTGCATGCCATAGCTGCACATCCTTCCAGTTGCTGTACATGGGACGCGGCCTCAGCATGGCTGGAGAAGCAGTGCATCAGTGCGCGCCCGGGACCCGAACCCGGGCCACCAGCAGCGGAGCGCGTGCACTTAACCGCTAAGCCATGGCGCCGGCCCAGGTCTTCTGCAGCTTGAATGTGATATGTGTAGATTTTTTTGATATTTGTCCTTCTTGGTGTTCTTTGAAGTTCTTGGATCTGGATCTGTGGTTTGGTGTCTGTCATCAATTTTGGAAAATTCTTGGCCATTATTACTTCAAGTATTTCTTCTGCTCTGTTCTCCTTTCTCCTTCTGGTATTCCAATTTTGTGTATGTTACACCTTTTGAAATTGCTCCACAGTTCTTGGATATTCTGTTCCATCTTTTTCATTCTTTTTTCTCTTGCATTTCAGTTTGAGAAGTTTCTGTTGACGTGTTGTCAAGCTCACTAATTCTATCCTCCACTGTGTCCAGTCTACTGATGAGCCCATCAAAGGATTCTTCATTTCTGTTACAGTGTTTTTGATTGACAGCATCTCTTTTGGATTCTTAGAGTTTCCAACTCTTTGCTCACAATACCCCTGTTATTACATGTTGTCTACTTTTGCGAGCCCTTAACATATTAATCATAGTCATTTTAAATTCCTTGTCTGATGATTCCAAAATATGTGCCATATCTGGTTCTGATGCCTGCTCTGTCTCTTTAGACTCTATTTTTTCTTTACTATTATCATGTGTCGTAATTTTTTTGTTGAAAGTCAGCCATGATGTTTCCAGTACTAGAAACTGAGGAAAATAGAACTGTAGTGTGTTAGTCTGGCTAGGACTTGGGCTGTGTTTAAGTTTGCTACAGCCATAGGGCCAGAGGCTTCAATCTCCTTTTTGTCCTTGTTTTTCTCTCCTGTTCATCTTTCAGTTTCCCTAAGAGCTCCTTCTTAAATAGAGTCTGTGTCTTGTAGCTCTCTCAGTTGTAATCCACTATTATCCTGGAGCCCTCTTGATGTGGTGGTAGATGTGAGGACGGGGATGTGTTCTATAATCACATGGTTGAATCTTAGTCTTTTAATGGACCTGTGTCCCTGGGCTGTGAGACAGGAAAGCTAGCGGGGGCTAGAGTTAAGCAACTGCCCTTCCTCCAGGTCTATAAGGCTCTGGTTAAGTCTTTTCCCATTCTAAGAAGGCCTTTGTTGTTGAGAATGCTCTGGGTGTATTTCTAAATGGTTACTTTTTCACTCCCCTTGTCAGAAACAGAAGCGATTTTCTTAGCTTTCCACCATGGGTCTCATTCATCTTTGAGTCTCTACCCACTGGCACAGCTAACACATAGGGAGTACTGTGTATATTTGTAATACAAATAAATCAGTGAATGAAGGTAAGTCCATAAAGAAGATGGTTTAGAAAAAGAAGTAGAGAGTATTTCCACCTCAACACTGATGCCTGCATTCAACATGGAGGGCGATTTTAAATTTCTATCCATTAAACAGAGCCAAGAACATTGACTTTTGATAAGTTACTAAATGGGAAAACAATGGTGATTTGCACACTCCAGACACAATCGAAGGCCTTCCTTCTTCCAAAAGACTGGTGTGGTTCACTGTTAGGTTCTGGAAGTTGTGCAGTATTCTATCAGGCTGGCTCTTCCTCTGGCCTGGCTCTGGAGGCTCTGCTTCCCACTCATAGTCTCCATTGTATCCCCTCTACTTGATCAGTAAGTCCCTCCAGTTTCTAGTCCTGCTAACCTTAAATGTTTCCCTGCCCTGATCTCTCATTCTTGTCTGTCCATTGGGAAAGCCCCCATTCCCCCTCTCCTCCACTCCACCTGAAAGGTGAATGCATGCTTCCCAATAACTTCCAGCTGGAAACCTTCAACCTTGATTCAGTTTAACTTTCTTACATCTCAGTCCTGGGTTCTTTCCATTTCTGCCTCATTGGCCCAATTCACCTCTAATTCCATATTAATTTGTTGTCCCTCTCACCGAAGTTTTCTTTTTAAAGTATGTAAAAATATATTTAGTACATGGCAGGAATTTCACATGCCTCCATGGATGTTACATCTATGTAGGCCCTTCATAATGAAGGCTAAAACTACAGGGGAAAGCCATACAATACCATATGGAAATTCATAAAGTAGCTAAAACTGAAGCACTAAAATCCTACCAGTTCATAAATGTTTTTAGATCTCCTAGCCTGTGGGAAGGAGAAAATTAAATTAAATTAAGGGTCACAATTTTTACTCTCTCCTAACTGGCAGAAACGATGTTTTGGCAGGACTGAATATAAGAACTATATTAAGCTTTAGTAATTTCTTCTCTTGATTGGAATGACTGAGTACCAGTTGACTTCTCTGTTGATCTCTGTTAGAAGAAGATGGGCTGCATAATAAAGCTCCCATGTGCTGCTATAGGCTCAAATAATCGACTCACAACCAACGGGAAGTGACACTTACCAGAATGCATTTATATGGACAACGAAGACAATGAGCAAATCCACGTGTTCAGTTACTAGGAAAAAGGAACACATGCACAAACACCACAAAAATCCAAAGCTATTTTTATTCCTTAATGTTATCCTTATATCTTAAGAAGTTGATTTTTTTTTTCTCCCATAGTTTTGTGTTGTACTCTTATTAGCATACAATCACAACCTTGTCTTTCATAAGATTCGGCATCGATGAAACTATTCTATTTATCATTTAATTCTATTTGTCCCTAGATCAATAATACGAGACCACTGAAGGTCATTAATAAGATCAAAGGGACACTAGTTCCACGTAGTGGACAACTGCTTAAAAGAAAACTGAGTAGACAGCATGCCCTCCCCTAGTGTCGCACCCGAAGACCAGCTTTCTGACTACACTGGCATTACCAGTATTCTATTTCTTTTCATTAAGCAGTGACACAGTGAGCATTTGGATACTGTCTACGTTACAAATGGGAATAACAAAGGAAGGACTGCTACCATGGAAACCTACCTGATGGCCTTTGTGGTGAGCTCTTTGCTACTTGAATACAAGCAAACTCCACACAATCCAGGGCCGATCAACGTTAGGCATAAAGCTTCTATGCAAGAGCACTGATTATTAATCTTAATGAATGCCTTGAACGTTGCAATCTGAGGCAGCGTTATTCTTGCCGAACCTCATTATTAGATAAGCGCAGGGGAACTTGTGTTAAGACATACTTCGGTTTGCAAAGCAAGAGTCAATTTAAGGCCATCTCCCACTACTTGTCTCCTGTGAAAACAAGCTCCATAGTCAGTTTAAAGATGCATGCACTTGGAAATAAACTATTAAAAGAAAGCTAAGAAGCTGGATCATTGCCTGCTCCACTTCAATAGACCAAGCTCACTTAATTTGTATGTGTCAGATATTTATTCCTCTACACAGTGCCTTCCTCAAAATAAAATTCACTCAAAGGCTTAGAACATACAATGTTTTAAATGTAGCAGTATTTTATGTGTGTGGATATTTTAAAGAAGGATTTATTTGGTCAAGTTCAGGGAATATCCCTATTAACTCAATATGCTATTAAAAAAAACCCTGATTTTCCATAATTTAATGATTTTGGGGAGTATACATGGCCAAAATTTGAATCCAATTAACAGAAAGGGATAAAAAATTGAGTTAACAAAATTGATGGTAATGGGGGGGAGGTGGTGCATATCACTAGCTGTTTTCTTTCTTTTAAGAGTCCTTTTACCCTCTCCAATGTCAAGAAGCTATCTCTAATGCTAGATTATATGTGAAATCCTGGCTAGTATTCTATTCTTCTCTACCTGTGTCCGCCTGGGTGAATAGCCTCTTGTTGCTTTCCAGTTTTGTTCTAGAAACCTTCATTCAAGAATGGAACACCAAATGCGGGCAAAGAAAGAAAATGGGAGAATCGATAAGCTAATATTTCTGCAAGATTTATTTTCAACTTTGATGGAAAACTTGTTCAGAAATACAAATAAATATGTTTTGACAGACATTAATCACTCCAATTCTCTCTTATTTTTAAAGGTGTGAAAATTCATCTCTGAGGACTCACCACCACCATTGTGTTGGAAAGACATCCACATTACTATCCTGCCCTAGTTCTTAGCATCTTTGACCCTCATGGATTCATGGTTTTGAAAGTACATACCATTCATTCATTCATTTATTCCTTCAAAATTTACTGAGCCCCAGTTATGCACCAACCACTGTCTCAGGTATTGAGGATAACATGGAGAATTTCACTGTAGTTCCTGCCCACAAGCTTACAGCCCAGTGGTGGTGCAGCAGTGAGATTTCATGGCAGTGCTGTAAGTGCTGTGATGGGGTCATTGGGTGACGCCACGGGAGCACTGCAAAAGGGCACTTAACACCAACCCAGAGTGTCAGGGATGGTTTTCTGGAGGAAGTAACATCTGATCTGAGACTCAGAGATAGACTGCGAGTGGGGGTGAGGCCTGGAAGAAAATGGTCTCAATGGAGAGAAGAACATTGCAAATACCAGAGGTGAGAGAGACCAAGGTATGTTCATGGAACTTTAAGAAGTTTAGTAGAACTGGTGTTTGGAGTTCTGGGGAAGAGGCAGAGCTCACTGCAAAGGGTTTTGTGTGCCATAAAGTTACAGGATCGTGTAGCATTATTTTGTGGTCTCAAATTCAACCAGGCCCTCCCTGTGGTCAGAAATCCTTCTGCTTCCCTGTTAGCTCTTTCTCTCTTTAACTACATGGATATTTTATGCCTTCACATTTCCATATTTAGCCAAAAAAGTGGAAAAAACCCAAAAATGTCCATCTATTGATGAATGGATAAACGAATTGTGGTATATCCATACAATGGAATATTATTTGGCTATAAAAAAGAATGAAGTACTAATACATGCTACAACATGGAAGAACTTTGAAAACATGATAAGTGAAAGAAGCCAGACACAAAAGCCCACATGTTGTAGGATTCCATTTACATGAAATGCCCAGAATAGGAAATCCAAATAGATAGAAAGTAGATTAGTCATTGCCAGTGGATGGAGGGAGGTGCAAATGCGGAGTGACTGCTTAAAGCATACAGGGATTATTTTGGGGGCAATAAAAATGTTCTGCAATTAGATAGTAGTGATGATTGCACAACTTTGTGAATATTCTAAAAACCAGTGGATTGTACATTTTAAAAGGATGGATTCTATGGTATGCAAATTATATGTCTATAAAAAACCGACAAGTTAGAGGTGTAGATGAAACAAGTTTGGGAATATATTGATAATTGTTGAAGCTAGGTGATGGGTGATAGGGGTTTATTATATCATTCCTTTTTAAAAAAACAAAGCAAACAAACAAAAAAAGCCCCTTCCATGTCACCCACCTTCCTCCTTGCATTTAGATCATTTCACGTCACGAAGGAAGTAGAAGCCAAGAGATAACCACTCACTCAGCTTGTGGCCACCAAACCTTAACATTTGCCTACAGCCTTTCCTCATTCATTCATTTCTGTGTTTGACAAATGCTTTGATCCCAGCGTTCTGCTAGGAGGTGGGGCTACAGCAATGAACACAAGAGGCCTAGCTCCCATCCTCAGGACTTCGCCATCTGGAAGGAAGGCCAGACGTTGAAGGGGTAATTACAAATAAGCAATTGGGAAGAAGCCGCACAGACCTAAACCGGACTGGGGAATTAGGGGAGGTTTCTTGGAAGAATTGATGTTTAAGGTAAAAATCCAAGGGAGGGTGGGAGTTTGGTAGTTTAAGGGGTTGGGCTGGGAATCGAGTGATAGGTAAGGGAAGAACATGTGTGAATGTCTTGAGGCAAGAGGAGTGTGGTTTGTCTGAAGGATGGAAAGAAGTCAAGTGCGGCTGAAAGGTAGAGGGTGAGTGGGCAAGGACAGCAGATGAGGACAGGCAGGCAGGGGCAAGGTCACACAGGGCCTTTGAGGCCACTTCAGGATTTCAGCAATGAGAAGCTCTCCAGATGCTGTCACTGCTTCACTCCCAGTTCTTCTCCATCTATGTGTATGAAGCAAACGATAGTATCAAGAAGAATCTAGGAATCACTGTTGTTTCCCTCAACAGTGGCTCAGGCACGAGCACAGGTGTCTCTGCTGAGGATGATAACCATTGTGCCTAGTTGCCTGCCGTTATTCATTGTCCAAGACAACTGGATGTCATGGTAGGTATGGGGCAGAAGGAGAACCACATGGTTGAGAGCCCAGAACAAGAGAGGTATCTGCCACCAAAGAATGCTATTGATCGTGGCCCTCTTCCCACTGGGTGAGATGGGGAATCTAACAGCACACCTTCTGCAGTGATTCCCGTTGCTCCTGAGAAACACCATGTTCTCCTTAGTGAAGCTCTCCTGAACCTCAAGGCCACTTGTCACAGACCCTGTTTGACACCTTCAGTAGCCCAGTTATGCATGCTGCTATTCTGGCTGTGCTGGCCCGGTATGCCTCTGCTGAGTGCACAGACTTGGGTGATGGTGTCACCCACACAATGCCCATCTATGAGAGTTACATCTGCTCCACGTCATCTTATTTCTGGACCCAGCTAGCTGAGACTTGGAAGAATATTTCTAAAGATTGCGAGGAAAAGATGTCACAGCTTCACTACCACAGCAGAGAAGAAAGTTGTACATGATGCCAAGGAGGAGTGGTACTGCCCTCTCCTGGATGTCAAACAGGAGCTCCCACTGCTTACGTGCTCCCTGGAGAAGAGAACTGAGCTCCTGATGTCAGTTGAGGCTCTCCAGCAATGAGAGGATCTTAGATCCAGAAATTCTTTCTAGCCATCCTTCCTAGGCATGGAATCATGACACTTCATGAGAACGCTTCCAACTCAACTATAAGATGTGATGCTTATATTGGAAAGGCCCTATTTGCCAACACGACATGTGCCATATGGTCTGGTGGCATTACCAAGTATTCTGGTGTTACTGACTTTAGAACACAAACAGATGTCACAGCCCTGGAACCAACCACAAGGAAAATTAAAAGGATCACTCCTTGGCGTGCAAATACGCTGTCTGGCTACTTTCTTGACCTTCCGGCAGATGTGGATTAGCAAGTGGGGCTCCGATGAGTCTGGCCTGTCTGTTGGCCATTGCAAATACTTTTAAATGGACTGCTGGCAGATACACTGCACTTTCTGTACGAGTTTGTCCACAAGCACAAGTTTGCCCTGGCCGAGGTATACATCTTACGTTAGACTCATCTACCTGGACTATGCCTTTTTAAAAAGACACCTGTCCTTGTCTGACAGGCAGGCAAATAGCATCATTTCACATTGTAATCAATTTAATGTTTTTTTTTTTTTTGGTGAGGAAGATTGGTCCTGAGCTAACATCTGTTGTCAGTCTTCCTCTTTTTGCTTGAGGAAGGTGGTCCCTGAGCTAACATCTGTGCCAGTCTTCCTCTACTTTGTATATGGGACACTGCCACAGCATGGCTCGATGAGTGGCATGTAGGTCCTTGCCCAAGATCCAAACTCATGAACCCCGGGCTGCCAAAGTGGAGCGCAGGAACTTAACAATTATGCCACGGGGCAGGCCCCAACTATTTTTTTTATAATACACTTTCTAAAGTTCTGCACATATCTTTGCTTTAAAGTTTACTACATCCATTTGGGCATTTTGTGTGACAAAAGGAGGCTAAGAGGAAGGTGTTTATGGAAGGCACTTGGCCTGATGTGACGGCTCTTTGGCTGACTGACAATATGTTGTGAGCTGTTCACTCCTCCAGGGCCTGATCAGATCTGAACAGAGCACTAATAACAATTCCTGGATTCCTCTAGAGGCTGGCAAGAATTTATGAATGAATTATCACTTCTTTCTTACAATCTTCCAGCAGAGCTAGAAAACATAGCGAATCCAAGCTTTTGGACTCCATTTTCTTTCTTATCCAAAGTTTTTCCATCAGAATATCATGGGGCTAAATTACTCACTAGAGTTGCAAAACAAATTGTATTTGTAGCTGTAAATTTATGCATTGTCTTAATTTACGTAAGATTTTTGTACCAGCTTTTAAGGATGACTTACACGTCTTGTTTTTCTACTGTGATGTGAGAATATCACAGCCCAAGGAAACGTCATGGTATAAGGAAACATAAAAGTGCCACCAAAAAAGAAAAAAAAAAAAACCCAAACTGGAAAAAACAAACTATTGAAGGGTTTTGAGGAGGAGGATTGCATGATCAGATTTGCATTTTAAAACAAACTCTGGCCAAGAAGTGGAAAGTGGATGGGAGGTAGTATAAGAAAGCTTGCTGAGAGGGCCTGAGGGATAGGGAGTGGAGAGATCAATGGGGCCTGCCAAGGAGGTTGAGAAGGAGCCACCAGACAGAGCCTGGCATCTTGGAACATGGGCAAAACACACAAAAAACCAGTTCAGAGAAGAGCATTGTGGAGAGGTAAAATGAAAGCAGTTTTGGTGGGGAGAGTAGAGGTAGGATTTAGATTGTGATAGGAGGGGGGCAAATTGTCAGTGGCTCCAGGTGCACTCTGACGGCCCGTGATTTGCTTTCTCTTGAGTCTAGGCCATCTCCTTTCTCTGGCTGGGACACTCTTAGCCTGGACCTTCAGATGGCTAACACTTATTCACCCTCAAGGGCCAGCTTCCATCTCACTTCCTCTGGGAAGCCCATCAGGAACCTCTAAGTCTGGGTTAGGGAATGTTCCTCTGGGCTCTCAGAGCCCCCCATATTTCTGCTATTATAAATAGTCCTTATCAACTATAAGGTAATTGCTTTTTTATTTCCCTGTCTCCTTCAGTAGACTGTCAGCTCCTTGAGGGCAGAGCCAAAGCTTTATACACTGTTTACCCCCTGCACCCAGCATACTGCCTGACACATGGTAGGGACTCAATAAACACTTGTTTGAGAGAGTTGATGAACTTCACCCTGTGTTAACAAGGACCCAGAGCTTTCAGAATATAGGAGAATTAAAATGTTATGAAATAAATAATGAAGCTAGTTCCTTCTCTTACTTTGAAAATTATTAGGGAGATGGGTCTACTTAAATGTACAAAGTCAGTTTTGCATGGTTATTTTGGACCAATTTTCTCTTGCCATTTCCATTATATCTCAAGCAAAAGGTCTTTTTGGCTGCGAATTTCTTTTGACTCTTGGGGTATAAGCTCAAATCGGGTGCACAGATCTCCTCATGTGAACTGTTTACTATTTTCAATAAATTTTTATTTTGTGCCTCCTGAGAGCCCAGCACTGCTGGGTGCTGTGGAGACAAACGCCTGGGAACTCATGTTCTCCACTATTGCAGGGTGTGGAAACCATCTGCTGAAGGGGAGCCCGGGCAGCACAGGGGTCACGGTAAAGACGTTCACATAATCCCCCCATGCAGCCACCAGAAAATACATTCTGAGCCTTCAAAATGCTCTCAAACTCTCAAAGACACAGAGCAGGCTCACCTCAGGGAAATGGAGAGGCTATAATTGGGCTAACAAATGGATCTTTTCTCTACTTGAAATGTTTTTTATTGCCTGAATTGGGTCATCTCCCATATAGGATGTCACTCTGGCTAGGAGTGCAGTCTGTGAGGTTTCTCCTACAAGTCTATCAGCTTCAGCTGGCAATTTAAACGAATCCGGCAGGTGGGAGAAGAGATGATAAAGCTGAAATTCAATGTTAGAGAAACGGATGGTAGGAGTATTGTAAACACTTTATATGGTTACTATTGAACGAAATGTTAAGGTAGGTGTGTGTACATATATATATTTTAAATTTTCCCTACTTTATCTACTTGCACTTAAAACACACATACTGTCACAATTTCTCTTATTAAACAATCTATCTTGAGAATATTTTCTCTGACATTTTGATGGATGTGATGTCTAGAGAAAATGTGTTTGCATTAACCCTTAGAAAATTAGATGAGGAAGTTCCTTTTATTTTCTTTAAGATCATTTCAACTGCTGATCTTTCTCTTGCTCTAGATAGTGAGAGGAGGGGTTTTGGGGGCAGACTTTGACAAAAAATTAACCAAATAACCTTACTACAACTGTTTTCTAAGGCCCCAGGCAGAAACAAGGGGCGAGAATAGTGTACCACAGAGAGGCCAAAGCAAGTGCTGGGAATCAGAGAAGGCTTCCCCGAGAAAGGGATATTGAAGCTGAGACCTGGAGGATGAGCGGGATCTGGAATTAACAATTGTGGGAGACACGAGTAGGGGAGAGGAGGAGTTGGATGGTGGTATGGGGATGATGAAAGTTTTGAAGGGGGGAGGAACGTATTGCTCTCGACAATCAGAGAGAACGCAGCGTGCCTGGAACTGGTAAGCAAAGGGGGAAGATGAAGAGGATGAGGCTGGAGAGGTCAGCAGGGTCAGGTCAGGCAGGGCCCCCTAAGCCAGGTAAAGAAATTTTGGACTTTATCCCTAGAAGCAACAGGAATTCATTGACACTCTGAGCAAGGGAGTGGCATGACCATATGTGCTTTTAAAAGACCAACCTGAGATCCTGCGGAGGGACAGGGGTGGCAGTGGGGGAATGCCAGTGCTATGCAGTGGTTCAGGAGAGAGAGAACTGAAGCTGACACCATGGTGTGGGCAATGGAGAGGGAGCAAAGTGTAAGGATTCTAAAAGTACCTTGGAGGTATGGAAGCCAGCGATTGGTGAATGACTCTCTGTAGCAGGCCCAAGAGAGACGGGTTGAGGATGTTTCATAGATTCCCGGCATGAATGACTGGGTTTGTGGCAATGCCACGGGGATACAGGTTGGGGGTGCAGTTAGGAAAGCAGGTACGGCACGAGTTTGGTCTGCAACTGCTAAGTGTGAGAGGCCTACGAGTAGCTATCAGGAGAGAGCCCTGAGCTGGAGATCCGGGACGGAGGTCATTGTGAACATGGAGAGGACGGGTTTACCTAAGGAGAGTAGTAGTAAAAGGAAAGGACCTAGGTTAAGAAGGTACATATGAAGTTGAGTATTCTTGCCACAATAAAATTAAAAAATTAATAAATAAAAGAAGACGATGTAGGACTGAGCTCCAAAAGCGGCTGCTGAGCCAGCAGAAGATGCTGAGAGGGATCATCGTGAGCACGGGGAGGAAAATAGGGAGACTGCTACATCATCTTCAGGAGAAGAGAGGGTTTCAGGAAGGGGAAATGTTTTAGTATCAAAATTGCTGAAATGTCTATTGAGAAGCGATGATGGATGGACGAAGAGCTGGAAGAGGGCAGAGCCAGAGCACAGAGGGAAGAGTTACCTGTCAGAAGGTGTAGAAATTCTCCCCCTGTTGTCACAGGAGGCAAGGAGAGGGTGTGTACAGAAAGGATGTTTGCAGAAAGAAATTGAAAGAGTTCCTGTTTAAAGTCTTTTATAGTCTCTGTGAAATAAAAGGTCAGGCCATCCGCTGAGAGAGGACTGGGGAGAGGGAGGAGGAGGGGAGTGGGCAGAGCCGGCTGGAGAAACCCAAAGTGAAATGGCCAAGCAGCATCAAGGACACAAGCAGTATCGAACCGATGATTCCAGAAGACTACAAGGGAAAGAAGCATCGGTCTTGGTATGGATGTAGGGTAGGGATGTTGAAGAACGTGGGAAGCGTTTTAACCTCATATAAAATGATTTGGGGGGGGTGGGCATGCTTAATAGCATATGGGGAATTCTAGTTCTTCATGTACACCCAGAATGTCTGTGAACCAGCTGTTGGGGGTAGGAGAAGATGAAACTCAGAATAATAAACACTGGGAATTGAGATGAGTTATACACACATGCCTTTCTGCCTAGATGCAGATCTAAGAAACCGATTCAACCAACACCCAAGTGGACACTCTAAGGGGCTAAGTGCAAGCCACATTCTCAGTTGGCAAGCCCTCAATTGTCTAGTTTGGCTTCTCCTTGTCAGAGGATGAGAAAACAATAATTCAATCTCAACAAACTGTTCGTAAAAATAAGCAGATTAGAATAACGGGAAACCAGTGACGTTCTCAAAATTCTCAGGGGAAAAGCACAGCTTGGGAGATGACAAAGTATGAACCACAAGAAAGTTTCAGAAAACTCTTTAGCGTTCTTAAGAGGTTGCAAGGAGACGAAAACTACAAGAAGCAGGAGAAAGATCCATAGGAGCAGAGGACAGAAAGAACATAAGGGTGGTGGGGAAGAGAGAGAGCAGGAAATGGGCTTTTCTCATGGAGACTCCTCTAGGAGTTTTGTGGCCTAAGAGGAAGGAAAGATACTAATATTTCCTGAGAGCCCCTGTGTGCTCATTAATCCTCACAGCATTTCTGGTTGGTAGGCATATCTCCCATTTTAAGGGTGGTAAAATTGAGGCTAAGAGATAAGTAATTTGCTCAAAAGCCCTAAAGAAGGGAACTGAACAAGGAGCATCTGACTTCAAGAATCCAGACCTCTACCTCCCAGAGCAGGCATAGCAGGTTAATGAGTGAATAAGCATGCAGAATGGGGCTGAGGATTCTTAGCATATACACAGAACAACAACAATGGTTACTGTACTGAGTGTGAATTATGTGGCAGGCGTTTTATACCTATTTTTCTGATTTTCACAGCAATCCTACCTAAGTATCATCACCTTCTTTTTTTCAGATGGGGAAACTGAGGCCCATAGAGACTAAGCGATTTGCCCAAGTGGGTAAGTTTTCTATTGCTGCTGTAACACATTACCGTAAACTTTGTGGCTTACAACAACACAAATTTATCTTACAATTCTGTAGGTTAGGAGTCCAACACTGGTCTCACGGGGCTAAAATCAAGACGCTGGCTGGGCTGCATTCCTTTCTGGAGGCACTAGAGGAGACTCAGTTTCTTTGACTTCTCCAGCTGCTTGAGGCAGCCCACATTCCTTGACTCATGGCCCCCTTCCTCCATCTTCAAAGCCAGCAATGGGTGTTTGAGTCCTTTTCACATCACATCTCTCTGACCATTCTCCCATAGTCACCTCTCTCTCTGACCACAGCTGGGGAGGACTCTCCTCTTTTCAGAACCAGATGGTCAGACTGGGCCCACCCAGATAATGTAGACCCCTCTCCTCATCTCAAAGTCTTTAATGGAATTACATCTGCAAAGTCCTTTTTGTCATGTGAGGTAATGTATTCAGGGGTTCCAAGGATTAGGACATGGACATCTTTGGGGACCACTACTCTGCCTACCACACCAAGTTAAAAAGGTATTAAAGGGGCTGAACTTGGGGTTTAATTTATATTTGATCTAAATTAAATAGGAAATCCTGTTGACTCAATCTTCAAAATATATCCAGAATCCCACTACTTCTCATGCCGCCATTTGTACTACCTCGGTCCAAGCCACATCATCCCCCATGAGGATTACTTTTAAAGCCTCTTCGCTGATCTCCTGCTCCATCCTTGCCCCCAATCCATTCTCGACATAGTAGCTAAAGTGATCTTTTAAAAACATCTCAGATCTTGTCAATTCTCTGTTCAAAACCTTCCAATGACTCTCAATTTCATTCTGAATTAAGGACTCAGTCCTTATGATGCCCTACAAGGCCCTACATGATCCTCTTTCCACTCCTAAGAGTCTCCGTTCACTCTCCCCCTTGCTGTGCTCCAACACATTGGCCTTCTGCTTCCCTTGAACACACCAGGAATATTGCTGGAGCGTTGAGTGGGAGGGGGCTCTGCATTTTCATTCTGCCCTCCACTCTCGCACTTTGAAATAGAAGGGGAGGGTATAGCCTGATTCTGGGATGTCTCTTCCCTGTCTGGGGGTCTAAGAGGGGAAATGGGAGAAGGATGAACATCTCCTGACTTCATTGTCTATGGTTGTGCCAACAGTTGCCCTTGTTTCTCTAGTTAATAGCAAATTCCCACTGATAAATGCTGTCAGGCTGGTGTTCAGATGCTTGCTTTTGCATGGGGGACATATATGGGAGGTTTGTAGGGATCTCTGAAGGGCTTCTCCATTGCAGAGGTTCTGTAAGTGGAAGATCCAACTGGCTCCAGCTCGCTCTCTTCCACACCCCCTGGCTCCTGCCCATGGTAGTACACTTGACAGTTTCTTGCTTCTGGGAAACCCTTACCCAGGGGCTGGCCTTCTTGGGTGGGCCACCATCAAGACAGCTCAAGCCCAGTGACCTTCCTCAATGTCAAACCAGATCCACAAGAAATTTACCCATTTTGGCCACATACAATGATGAGGCCATAGGCTGCCCTACAGCTGCCCCTCCCTCCACCTTAAGATATCCTTCCAAGGCTCTTTTCCTAGCTCAGGTAGGAGACATAAGGAAGGTTCACAAATCTGCTTCCTAAATTAGATCCCTGTCTCACCCCCGTTATCTACCAGGGATTCTCTTGGAACCTCTCACACTTGGCTTTGGTGAGTGTGGAGAGGCATTTTCTTCCTCAGTGACTCTTCTAGACCCCAAACTCAAGACTGCAAAGACTCTCTCCCTCTTTCCAGCCAGGCTCAGGAGGAAGAGCGAAGAAGATGGGCGCGGCAAAGGGTGTGGATGGTTTTGGTGATGGGTAAGGGAGCAGAGTCCTTTGGCTGTCTCTTACAAGCCCCACGAAAGGTGTCTCTCTTGAGAATGTGAGGTACTTATCACCTTATTCTTTCAGCTTGGACCAGTTCTCCAATGCCAGGAAATCAGGAAAACTTTCACGTCCTATTACAGATGTAAAAGTCAACAGGGCAGACAGTTATGGTGGAATGGAAGGTTCAAGTTGAACAGAGAGAAATGTCATTTGCTGGTGGAAGAACTACTACATATTGGCTAGATTTCTTTAACTGATGAAGCAGCTTCCAGCGAAATAGGAAGATTTTAATGTGGTCTAAAATTTAATTTTCTTAGTGACGAGGGTGCAAATTTCAAGCTAAAAATTCTCTCCGAGACTTTTTGAGTACACTTCTATTTTTATTTCTGAGAATTTTTTCTCTGTCTTGGAAAATAAGGTATATTTCCAGTAGAAATTTGAGGGACTACAGAAAAGTTTCAACAAGAAAAGAAAAAACAATCTGAAATTGCATGGCTGAGGCAAGTTTGGTGGGAGATAGAATTCTGATTTGGGGCAATTTAGGTTTACATCATAAAAGAAAGATCATACTTCGTCTCGATTTTACTTTTATTTTCTGGGTTGGAAAGTTGTACGATGGACGCAGTTGGGGTAATGAGATCTGAATATGGAATTTATCAAAAACCATTAGGGCCTTGAGACAACAGAAATCCCTATTTTGCTTTAAATAAGCTTACTGAAGTAAGAAGAAATATTTATCCATAAGAAGAAAGTCCCAGGACCCAATTTCTCCCCTCCTTCACTAATGCCTCCTTGCTCCTGACTGCACCTTGCACATAATAGTTAGCATGTATTATGCATGACCCCTGAGATTGAACGTGGGCCCTGACTGAATGAGAAACCACTGTGGAGGCAGGAATGGCCAGGGGCTAGAAGACTCCTCAGGACAGAGGAGACCAACTGTCAAACCCTTGAGGATGTAAATTTCCTAGGATCTGGAGTAGTTTCCTCTTTCTGTATCCTGCAGATCGAAAAGCAGAACAGTAGGCAGCAACAGTACTGCAGGGAGATAAGGATCTGAGGAGCTGGGGGGGCCACAGCCAAGGAACAGACTGGCCACCAGGAGCCCTTCACCAGGTGGAGTGAAAATGTATTCTCCTGCGTAATGACCAACTAGAGGGTTACAGCAGTCAGCAGCCCATGATCTGAAAGCTCCCTGTTTTACCCAGCCCCCCTTTAAGATTTCCTGATGGTCCTTTAAACTTAAAAAACAAACAAACGAATAAAAGTGCTATTTTCATATCCTTTAGGGTTGTTTTGGATTTTTCAAGTGAATAGTGTACACGTTAGGGAGAATGAGTAACAGGAAGGTAAAGAACTTAAGGGCATCGTAACTCAAATTCTCAAACTCTTGATGAGAAAGCATTATGTGTTCTTGCTACTATTTGTTGAAGAGCTTCTCAGAACTGATAATAGCAAATGTAGAAACTTGTGGCTGCGTGCCGGAATTGTTTTGTGGGCCCCACATACAGTCCTCAAGACTGCCCCATGAGGCACGTTCATGCTAGCCCTGTCCCTCTTCTATATTTGAACAAGCTAGAGCCCAGGAAGTTTCAGTGGAGGAGTCAGAACTCAGTCCTAGGAAGTGGGCTTAGCTACTAGACGCTACTGCTTCAGATGTATGGCTTCAAAACAAAACCAAAACCAAACACTTGATGTGAGTTACTCTTCACACGGTAGGAGGCAATGGAGAGTGTGGTTAATTGCTCAGACTCTACAGCCACACACCCGGGCTTGCACTATAGTTCTGGCAACAGCCCAGTGGCCTTTCCTTGGGCAAGTCATATAATCTCTCTAAGCTTTAATTTCCTTATCTGTGAAATGGGCAAGATAATGCCTATCTCAAAGGGTTGTTTAGGGAACTAGATAATATTTGAAAAGCACTTGGCATAGTGATCAAAAGCATGGTATTCATTATGATTTCTGATTCTTACTGTTGCATTAGAAACCAAGGGGACCTCTGTGTTGTATCCTGCATGAGATAATATGGGTCATCCCATTTATTAGGGGAAATCTCACAAATAGGGTGCAGAGATGTGTGGGGGAGTGATGATGGAAGGGAGGTGTGCAGGAAAAGAGTTGAGTCCACCACAAATGGACACGGAGATGTTTGTGTCCCAGACCCCTGGGTAAGTGGAAAGAGAAGTGTGGTGGGGAGGTAGAAGCGGGCATGAAAGGAGTCTAGGATGACTTCAGACGCTAAGCTTGGGGAGGACTGAGATAGGGGTTGGGAGGGGGAGCCACTGAGGGTAGAAGCTCAATGGACTTGAGTCTATGAGGGAAAGGTCCAGTATCCCTCACTTTCTCAACTCTCCCTATCCAAATCTAAGAAGAGAATAGATTCAGATAGGGTGGGCGACTTGTGAGAATAGAGACACTAGAGTCAGAGCAAAGCAGACAGACAGCCTGGCCAGCCTCGGAGGTATAGATTCAGCTCAATCATCCCGAGGACTGTAAGGGAGATCCTATTTATTTTACAATTAGCACATGATAAGAGGAATGCTTTCTTCCCTTTTGGCATGATGTTCTGGAATGTCCAGTTACAACCCTGGTATGCTATCAAAAGATTTCACATCCTGAACTTTCTGCTGTTGTGTCACTGGTACGTCTGGAAGGAAGCGAGAGCCAGTACCTTTTTGATAACAGTTAAAATCCTGGGATTTATATAACGTGACATGAAGTGCGGGGCACTGTTTAGCTCTTGGCATAGCTGTGAATGCCTAGGGCAGAACACCAAAGGAAAAAGTCTACTTTGAAAGCTTTCTCAGAACATATCCGAGAGAATTTGCTGGTTAATGCAAATACATGTCCAAACAAGTCCTGGGGTGCTTAGGGAGGACGCAGAGCTGGCAGGCCTCACTTGGCACGAAGAGCCTGAGTAATGCTTCATTTTAATGAGGAAGCTTGGGGGTCCATAATGAAGACGATGTGGTATTTCCCATGTGTCTTTTTGGAATGTGGACTGATTGTACCCACAGTGGAGAAAAGGCCATCAGAAAGTACAGAGTTCCTGAAACCTCTGGGGCTCTACCAGATTCAGATAATTTAATGGCATATAAATGAATTCACAGAAATACACCCAGAGTAAAAAACTTCCCTTCCCATAGGTAAGCAAATATAAGTGCAAAGTAATGAGACTGTATTTTTTGGGGGGAAGGGGGAAGAGGGTTTGATTTTTAAACTAATGCTATAGGCAGTCCCAGATATGTTGTAAACATTGTAACATTCCTGGAATAATTGTGTAGCTTCCCTACTTGACTCTTCTGAAAGATCAGAGTCATCTGAATATCAAGTTCATATGTATAAAGCACATAAATTCATTTTTAAGATATAACTTCACCTGTGAGCCTTGATGGTTTGTTTGACTCTTTTCTATTAGAGAAAGTCAATATTTAACGTTTTAGGTGGGAAAACAAAATCTCGAAAGTGACCAGGAAAACAAACATTCTCTAGTCCACATGAACGGTCTTTGACTAGTAGATGGAGAAACAGATGGAATGAACGTTATTGCCCGTCTGTCAGGGTCTGTAGCCTGGATGTCCCTTAGAACCAGCTATAGGGTGTGACTTCCTAGAAGCAAATTCCTTTCCTGCTCATGTCTGGGGCATTACGTGCTCCTTCACGCCAAGTATGTGAAATACTGGACTGACCTTTATTTTATATTTCTGGGCTGGCTGGAGCAAAACGCTCCACAGAGACTGGGCCTCCCAAAGCGCTCTGGGATTTTGGAGGGATTAAGTACAGTTCTGGGGTGTTTGGAAGAACGTTATTCAACCCTTCAGGCTTAAAGGAGGGGATGGTGACCCAGAACTCAGGACAAGAGAGTCCCAGGAGGCGGAAAGGCTGGTGGGAGGGACCTCTTCTGTGTGTGCTAATATATCAAAGAGAACTTGGAATTATAAAGAGAAAAAGAAATTCTCCATCTTAAGATAAATAATTTTGAGATGTTAAGAACTGAAATTAATATGAAGTAAACTCATCAGACAAAAACTCTTTTATCAGATAAGTTTGGCACCTCATACTTGGGATTTATTCCTGTCCAATAGACCAAGGGGAGATTTTTCGTGATTCATTTACCACGATTTTTAAAAACAAAACCGTTAAATATATGCTATCTGTGATAGCTAATTCTGGGATAGGTTGTAAACTGACTCAGGAAAATGTACATTTTCACCTGTTTCTTATGAAGTTTAAAGTCACTTCTCCAAGAGGTCATTTCTTCTGTCCTCATTTGCATTTGCTGCAATTCCCCCACTCCCCAACAAAAGCAACAACAACAAAAAATCCCAAGCAAAAAAGCCCTTAAGCAATAAAACTGGTGTCCAAGAAAAACATTTAGTTTAAAAAAGAGTTGAAAAATGTAGCCTTGGAAGAACCACTGCTTACATGGGATTGTTCAACAAATTCCTGTTGTGTGAGGTTTGGCATATACTTTCTAAAAATATAAGCATCTGGGGAAATGAGACAAAGCCCAGGTCTTGGACCAAACGAGGCACACAGTGTGAATCTGTTAGTGATTATATCCATAATGAAATATGTGCCCAAATTTAGCAGTGCAAAATCTAATACAATATGAACACCCAGCAGGCACCGTCCTTACCATAATATATAGCCAACAGAGAAGGTACATATGGCGGCGAGTCCACTGCTCCTGCTGGGATATGCATGGTGTGATGTTCTCATCTCGATTAATATAAAGGGCAAAACCGTTGTGTGCTGAAAAAGAACAGAGACCAGGTGACACAGATTCTCATCACTGCCCCTTGATAGTTGTTTTTTCTCCTGTAGGAGAACAGATAGTGTAAATTCTTAGCAAAAGCACCATTCCAGAAAGCAGTAGATGGCTAACCAGAGGTAGAATGGACATGAAGACATGCAGTGCATCAATTGCTCCATTGGTAATTTTTTCTCTATCTTAATTTTTGAAATTTTATTTTATTTATGCCTGTTACAGGAAATTTCGATAATATAGAAAAATATATAGGAAAGAAATCGGAATATGAGAAAGGAATAAAAATAATCCCTATTAACATTTTGGTACATGTCCTTCCCCTCCCCTTGTTCATATTATTTATATATAGTTAAGATCACACTGTGCATGCAATTTTGTTTTGTAGCGTGTGAATTTTTGATATGCCATTTTAAAAATCCTTCTAGAATATCAACCCTGATCATCGCTGCTTAAAAGTCCATTTTATGGATGTACCAAAATTTATTTAACCAATTCTTGTCCTCAGACCTTAAAGTAGTAGAAGATTTTCAATTTTTCATTTATTAAAAACATCATGATGAATATCTTTTGTAGAAGTCTTTGAATGTTACATTATTTTCTTATAGTCAAAGGTTATGAAGATTTTAAGGCTATTGATCATAATGCCAAATTATGTGTGTACCAGCAGCAGGTTAGGATATAATGCCAAATTAGCTTCCAGAAAGGCTTTGCCAGTTGTATTAGCAGTGCATAGATTTAGAAATGATGTTTGAAGGTGGACACCAAAGAAACTGGGTGGCACATTCTCATTTGCTTTTTGGACCCTGTGGCCACTCTAGGTACTCAGTTCAGTGGACCAGGATGGGGATGAAATTTATCCCATCCATATTGTAAGAAGAAAGAAAAGTCAAGTACTCTCAGTATTGAAATTTGGTGGACAGATATAAAGGACAAAGAGCTTCTTAAGCAGGTCAGGATTTAGATTTACCTTCCAACATTGGAGAGTTTTCCAAGAGTAAGAAGATGGCGGAACTGAAGCCTGAACTATCTGCAAGTTTGAATTCTGCTTAGTATCTCCTTAATGGCCATGAGAGAATCTTTGTTCTGTGCTTGCTGCATTGTTTGCATATTCAAGGAAAGGGCAGGAAATTGAATGCTATGAATTTTAAACTCTAATAAATATTATAGTAAAATGGAACCAGGTAGCAGGTAGGCTTTGGCAGGAAAAGACATGTTGGGTGAACATCTTTGGAGCAAATTATTGTTTATAGTCATAGAAAAAATAGAAAGACATGATTTGGTAAGAAATATTAAGACAACAGAAATTCTTTTCCTTAAATGTTCTCTTCTAGATAACTGTTCTTGACTGCCAATACATTAGTAATTAGAGTATGGTGTTCCCAGAATGTCAGGTGAGTGATTCCACAATTGGGTAGCTTTATATTTCCTTATCCTTTGCTTTTCTATTATTGTTTTAAAACAGTATAATTAGTCAAGGGAACCACGCAGAATGTACATGTGTGCTAATACAGAGGCAGTATGTACTTTAAAGATCTAGTCTATTGGTTTTTCACTACCATCTAGTCACCTCAGATGACACTTGCCTGGAATTTGATCAGTAAATTGAGATGTCAACAATAGTTTTACAATGGTGCATTTATATAAAATTCAAATACATAGCTAGCAATAAGGCTATGTCTTATCAAATCTTACATAGAACAATCCCTGCAAATCGAACATTGACCCTGGAGATAATGCTGGCTCTGATGGCCTGTGTGGGTTTTAGAATGACAATGATATTATTTTTGACTCAATACTAAAAAATGTCTAAAGTCTACCTCTTAATTCACTGCTCCAAACTAAGTAGAAAATCATTCATTTTTCTTTAAAGTTATATAAGGTCAAATAACTAACGTGAATATTCTTAGTTATCAAGTTATCGTTATTTTATCTAGCCTATGTGCTGATTATCAGATGTCATACCTGGAAAAATTACGACGTACTTTGATGATGCCAGGCAGAAAATCTCTTTGAAAAATGAGGATCTTTCTAGATCACTTCCTCATTGGCATCACCACCACTAAAGAGGAGCTACATGTTCCGTCAGTGACATCACCACTGATAAAAGATCTTTTTGTGGTTAGCCGTGCCTGTGCAAGTTCGGCTAGTGGCAAATCTCAGAAGAAGGTTTTTCTATATCAAGGTGACAGCTTAACGCTCAGAATTTTCAAGCATTAATGAATGTATATCTCTCTCTCTAAACACTTATAATGTAAACCATTTTGCCAATAAACAGTATATATTAAAAAAAGTACATATAGTGCAAAATATTTATTGCAAATATAAATGTAGCCTTACAGGTAACTACAGTTTTATGAACTAAAACATGGTAAAATCTATGAATGATCCTGCTGAAGCTCTCAGTGACTTTTAGCAGCTCAGTTGTAACTCAAAATCTGTAGCAGCAAGAGGGAAAATTATTTCAGAACCATGGGTACAAGAAATCCAGTTCTAATCCACTCCCAGGCAACACTCTGCTTCAATGACTTAAGGACCAGGAAGGAAATACTCAACTCCAAGTAAGACCACCAGCTGTATAAGAATGGTAACCTTACATTTTGTTCACTATATCTGTAGCGCTTAGAAAAGTATCTGGTACATAGGAGGTGTTCAATAAATATTTGTTAACTTAATCTTCAAAACAACATCTTTTTTTTTTTTTTTTTTTTTTGTGAGGAGATCAGCCCTGTGCTAACATCTGCCAATCCTCCTCTTTTTTTTTTGCTGAGGAAGACTGGCCCTGGGCTAACATCCATGCCCATCTTCCTCCACTTTATATGTGACGCCACCACAGCATGGCTTGCCAAGCAGTGCGTTGGTGAGCGCCCGGGATCCGAACTGGCAAACCCCGGGCCGCCGCAGTGGAGTGCATGCACTTAACTGCTTGTGCCACCAGGCCAGCCCCCAAAACAACATCTTAAGTGGGAATTATTAACTCCATTCTGCAGATTAACAAAGACTCAGAAAATTTAATTTTCTTGCCCAAGTCTGGAGGTAGGGTTCAAGACCAGTTCTGCCTGCCTCGAGATCTCATGCTTTGTTTTCTACATTAGAAATATATCTTCAAAAGATATCAGAGTTAAATCATCTTTGAACCAATAAACTTGTGGGAATGCATGATTGAAGATCACTTATGCTATCTCTCAACAGACCAGAACTATTTTTTGGTTGAGCCTCAAAATAAACAAAAAGCTCTTCATTGTGAAAAATATATTTTGCTAAATGAGTTCTTTCCTGTGGCATATAGCATTCTGAATAATAATAAACAATAAAATCAGCTGGCATAGTCAGAACCATTCAGCGGTGCAATGATAGATAAAGACGGCTGGAGGCAGCTCTTTCGGCTTGGAGGACGCCAAGGGGCAACTTTCTTGGTCGTCCCTCATCTGGGTTCATCTGGCACCAGCCACCTCGGCCATCTCACCTAAGTTCAACCCCAACGAGATCAGTCATGTACCTGAAATGCACCGGTGCAGAAGCCAGTGCCATGTCTGCCCTGGCCCCCAAGATTGGACCCCTGGGTCTGTCTCCAAAAAAGATTGGTGATGATATCCCAAGGCAACAGGTGACTGGAAGAGTCTGAGGATTACAGTGAACCTGACCATTCAGAACAGACAGGTCCAGACTGAGTGGTCTTCTGCCTGTGCCCTACCATGAAAGCCCTTAAGGAAGCCATTCAGAGACAGAGAGAAGAAAAAACCATGAAGCACAGTGGAAATAGCATGTTTGATGAGATTGTCAACATTGCCTGACAGATGCAGCACCAATCTTTGTAGCCAGAGAGCTCTCTGGAACTGTTAAAGAGAACCTGGGGACTGCCCGGTCTGTGGGTTGCGACGTTGATGGCCGGCACCCTCATGACATCATAGGTGACATCAACAGTGGTGCAGTAGAATGCCCTACTTAAAAAGTACAAAGGAAAATATTTCAACAAAAGATCATTTGACAATAAAAAAAAAAAGAAGAAAAGCAGACTCAGGAATGATCTGTTCTATTCCTCAAACACAAAGACCTTTTAACTTACACTTTTCTCAGACAAGTGTAGATACACTTTGAATAAACAAAGAAGGAGATAAAGTCTGCTGGCCAGAGGGGGCTCTTAAGAACTGTATTAGACTGTTTTCTGCAGTACATTGTCAATAGAACAGTTGCCCAGCAGCTGAGTTACTGAGGTTGGACTAGTTCTTTAAGTGATAAGTAAAATGAGAGTTTGACAATCCATGGAGGAAACCCTTGGTCCACCCTGTAAACTCTAGCCTAGGAAGTACTGATCTAAGATGTAAGTTGTTATCCTATCCTAAGCTTAGTCTTCCATTGCTGCTAATTTTAATGAGATTGTATTTGGAAGATTGTGTCCAAAAAGAGAAGCCCAAATCCATCTTGGGCTTTTGCATCCTTTGTGTTTTTCTTAATGGGGTTTGGGGGGGGTTCCTTCTGTGGAGCACTGATTACTGCCATGAACGGACCAGCATCTCACAGCAAAGGTCCACCTGTGGAGGGGAGCCACCAGGTGGTGTTGCCTCTGCACGGAGATGCTCACATGTGAGCAGAGGGCTGGGTTTGAGGAAGGACCCATGACTTAATTATGATGTGAAGGAGATGGGATAAGACAAAGGCTTTTGGAGAAGAGGCTCCAAGGAAGAAAGCAGTGTAGTTAAGTGGAAAGAAGAGGAAACTGGCATGGGGATCTCGTTCTGATTGTGTCCACCTCGCTATAAGACTTTAGGCAGGTCCTTGCACCCTGGTGAAGTCAGCATTATTCTCTGTACAATGAGGGGGTTGGGTTAAATCAGCGCATCTCAAACTTCAGTCATGAAGAACGAATGTTTTGAGTTCTGCTATATCACATACCAGCCAGCCCTGGTGGTCTAGTGGTTAAGATTCAGCACTCTCACTGCTGTGCCCCAGGTTCGTGGCCCAGTCAAGGAACTACACCACCCCTCTGTCAGTTGTCACACTGTGGTGGCTGCATGTGGCTGTGATGCTGAAAGCTATGCCACTAGTATTTTAAACACCAGCAGGGTCACCCATGGTGGACAGGTTTCAGCAGAGCTTCCAGAGTAAAACAAACTAAGAGGAAGGACCTGGCCACCCACTTCTGAACAAATTGGCCATGAAAACCCTATGAATAGCAGCAGAGCATTGTCTGAGAGTGCCGGAAGGTGAGAGGATGGCGCAGGACTGGGCAGGGTTCCGCTCTGCTGTGCACAGGGTCACTAGGAGTCGGTATCTGCTTCACGGCACTAACAACAATTATAACAGACCGGAGCCCAGGAAAATGTTTTAATTTCTTTTAAAATCAGAAGCAAAAAGTGAACTTTTAAAGTTGAAGATTATACTCATCTTTATACTATATAGTATTGTATATATACTGTTTCATGACTGCCCTTGGGCTATATATATACGGAGGAAGGGACTCACAGATGCAAAGTGCCTGGGCCTACAAAAGTCAAGTCATCATACAGCCCTGTCATATGTTACCCAATCTTTTTCTAAAAAAATGTTTTTTACTCTATTCACATTTTTTCTAAAATAAATGTATTTAAAAGGAAACTTTATATAAACTCTCGTAAATGGAACGTCACTTGTCGTAAATGGAAGATAACCACAAAAACAAATACAAGGAACACTAGTTGATCCTAATAAATGCTTGCCTGTGAAAGGCTCTGATTCTGGCCTGCTCTGTATGTGTTCAAGAGGGATGTTAGCCAGTACTAGAGGGCATCAAACACACTAGATGAAATAGCGACTGTCCTGAACAGAATCAGAGGGACTGGGAGACAATTGAGAGGGAATTACCTTTTCACTGTGTGATTCAACATTACGTAATGGCAGGTCCCTGTGCCACATAAGTTATCCTGCATACCACGAGAGCTACGCAGCCTATGCACTGGAACAGGTAATCTATAAGCGTAGCTGTGCCCTCTCACTGCTAAATTATTTGTTTTATGAACAGACGTTCTTTTGCCAGAAAAATGGAGAGACGGATGAGTGGGACGTTTAGGTATTGATGGAGGAATTTAATGGTATTTAACAGTACTGAAGAAATGGATTTCCATTACACAAGAAGGATCTGGACTTGCTATTGGGAACAAGATTTTGATTATCTCTAGAGGCAGTCAGGAGCCTATAACCCAAAGGGACGTTTTAGAACGACCTGTGCTATGGAGTAAACAGCAGGATAAAAACTGTGCTGTGTGATGGTATGAATTCAGGCAAGTGGAAAGGATGAGTTAGGGGACCACTGGATGAGTTAGATTATTTCAGAGATCTAGAAACTATAGCTGTAATCAGAGTGTACAATATAAAAAACAATAAACAAGAGTTGAAGACTATGTTCAACTGCCATTTCCCTGGTCTTTCTACTTCTCTCCAAAATATTTTTTTAATATAAGAATACTGCTACTAGACCATATGAACACCGGATAAAAATTGTTTCTTCCTTGGAAGCAAAACCAGCTTTTGAATGTGAGGTGTGCCAGACCAGCCCTGGCCTAGTTGGGTAATAATAGAGCTGGCAGCCCCACATCCACTTATTTGCATCTGTAGGACACACGCAGGCCTCTGGGAGCGTTCTCAAAGTAACGTGTGCATCAAATCCCCAGGCGAGCTCATTAAAAATGAGACTGCTGGGCCTCGCTCCCAGGGTGCCTGGTTTACTGGGTGCAGAGTAGTGCTCATGGTGGTACCCATGGCTCCCACGGTGGCTCCCACCCATGGTGGCTCCCACGTAGGGAGACCACAGCTCTTGCCTTCATATTGTCAGGACATCTAGGTTTTCTTATATCCCTATGACAACTTTTGATCATAAATAAAAAGGCGAAGGATGGCTATGTGTGTGCATGTGTGTCACCGAGCACCCGTATTCCTGTGGGCACCCAGGCTGCAGGCAGGGCTAGAGAGGTGACCAGACTTACCTGAAGGATGGGGTGAGAGAGAGTCTCTATGATGTCCCAATAAATTTACACGGATATCACAGATGAAAATAATACGGAAAACTGCTGGAGGATCCAGAAAGTTGGACACTCCAGAGTGCGACTTGAATATTTCATTTGTTTGCTTTTCCCCCATCCATCACCCCTAGAATAAAAGGGAAAATTTGGGGGCCAGCCTGGTGGCGTAGCGGTTAAGTTCGCATTCTCCACTTCGGCATCCTGGGCTTTGCAGGTTCAGATCCCGGGCGCGCACCGATGCACCACTTATCAAGCCATGCTGTGGCAGAGTCCCATATAAAATAGAGGAAGATGGGCACGGATGTTAGCCCAGGGCCAATCTTCCTCAGCAAAAAGAGGAGGATTGGCATCAGATGTTAGCTCAGGGCTAATCTTCCTCACCAAAAAAAAAGGAGCAAATTTTATTCTGTAATAAAGCAAGGAGGAATTTCCAAATTTGAGGATAAAGCTCATTGTATTAGGAAAACGTGATCTAAAATGATGGAAAGGGTGACATCAGAAAAATGGGCGAAAATCACAAAAGGCTGAGTGATCCTAACTTTCGCAAAGCTTCTGGGTTCTCCAAATAAGGCAAATGTTTGATGAATACAGGGAAAAGCAGCGTTGGGTGGGCACATGTGCAGAGTTGGGGTGGATCTTCCCTTGGGGCAACTGTAAATTCAGTCAGTGGACCCGGGGAGATGGCAGTGGCATCCCTGGCAGCATGCAAACAAAGCTGATGCAGGCTCTAAAAGACCTAAAATTTTAACTCTGAAAACCTGACCAAATGTTTTATCCTGCCACCAGAAACTGTCATTATTAATTTTACAAAGTGGTCAGCTCAAAATTTGCTGCCCTCCCTCATTCTCTTCATAGTAGAGATGTTTTAGTGCTTTGAATGACAGGGAACTGCCCGTTTTAACCACCATAGGTTCCATTTCTCCAGAAGTCACATGGAACTTTCCCTTGTCATGGGCCTCCTCTTCTAAGGGCTGAAGTGCTGATTTTCGTGTGGGAATGCCTGTACAACACGACACAGAATCTCTCCCGAAACTGCCAGAGCCCTTCTGCTTGTGCCTTTTAGGTGCAGTGTTGTATATCTGTTCCTGCTGGCAGTCAAATCAGTCTGCGATGCCCTTACCCAGGCGTCTCCGAATCAGGTTAGAAACATGCTTGACCTGGAGTCAGAAAGATTCAGATGGAACCAATGATGACAAGTGCCAGTATGTTCCAGGCATTTCCAAACTCTTTATGGGCTCAGTACTCAATTTGGGATTCCTCCAATTCTAACATTAGCCCAACAACTCTTAGGATATGGTTTTAATAATTAGGCCAAATAAATAAAATAGTACAATGCATTAAACCAAGACACACATATCTTTGCAATTAAGAGCAAACGATGCATCACAGAAACAATTACACTGGAACAAGGGCACCACTTTACTGGGCTCTTATTTTCGCATTTAAAAAGCATTTATTTGTTTATTTTTTTTGGTGAGGAAGATTAGCCCTGAGCTAACATCCATTGCCAATCCTCCCCTTTTTCCTGAGGAAGACTGGCCCTGGGCTAACCTCCGTGCCCATCTTCCTCTATTTTATTTGTGGGACACCACCACAGCATGGCTTGATGAGCGGTGCGTAGGTCCACACTGGGATCTGAACTTACGAACCCTGGGCCACCGAAGCAGAGTGTGCAAACTTAACCACTACACCACCAGATTGGCCCCTGAAAAGCATTTTTAATATGACCTGAGGACAGTCGATATCTCCTGCTGGATCTTCCTATCGAAGGTATTCACAAGGTGCCGAGGGTCTCCGGCATCATTAGGGGGCTCCAGTGGGCCATGTATTTTCTCTCTCCTTTCAGCCCAGCAGCCCGTGGGCCACCAAAAGGAATTCTTCTTCTTGTGAATGTGATGCCAGAGATGACCCATGTTGTCCCTTTAAACATAACAGCGACTTGGAAGTGACCTCATATTCACTTCTTCCACGAACATTTCACAATTGGTATTTGCAGTTCTCACAGAGCAGCCTCTCTAATTACTGCCCTCAGACCATCTAATGATTACAGTAAGATGAGATAGATGCAGACCTGCAGGCTTGTGATGGCACAATGGCTGAGCGATCCACTCTGCTGGGGTGTGTCAAGGGAAAACATCACCTAGCAGGAGACTTGTGAACTTGGTTTTTAAGTGTGACTTGGGCTTCACAAGCAGAAGAAGGGGTAGAGGGCGAGGTTCATTCACAAGACCAAGAGGAAGAAAAAGTGTGTACAGGCACAGCCCAGACCACCGAGGGGACTGTCACCGTGGCAGGATGTGAAGGAGCATGAAGAATTAAGTTTGGACAGGGGAGGTGGGCATAAGCCAACTCATGGAGGGCTTTTATATGGACTTTGTCCTGTAAAAAGCAGAGACACCTCTCTAGGCTTAAACTCCTCCCATGGAGTTTGAGGGACATGGAGGCAGGATATTAACAGTAGAAAGAGTAAGCTGGGGGCAGGGTGGACGGTGGATTGAGAAAGGAGAGATTGATCTACTACCGTGTTGCCTTCTCCTTCCTTCCTTTCTACTGCTCTTCTCTCAAGGAAGGGGCTTGATTCTCTCCATGACCTTCCCCTGTGCCTTTCTCAGCCTCTCTCCTCTCTCCCCTACCGCTCTGCAGCCCCCTCACCTGCAGTTTTCCCCTCTATTCTTCTTTTCTCTTTTACTTTAATAAGTACCATAATACTGAAAACAACATGGAGAAAAGAACACAAAAGAAAGTTAGGGACTGGCCTGGCGGTGTAGTGGTTAAGTTCGTGAGCTCCACTTTGGTGGCCCGGGGTTCACGGGTTCAGATCCTGAGCGCAGACCTATGCACCTCTCATCAAGCCATGCTGTGGCAGACGTCCCACATATAAAGTGGAGGAAGATGGGCACGGATGTTAGCCTGGGGCCAATCGTCCTCAGCAAAAAGAGGAGGATTGGCAACAGGTGTTAGCTCAGGGTTAATCTTCCTCACAAAATCAAAAAAGAAAGCAAGCTAGCTTCTAACTTAGGCAAATATGTATTTGACAGGGAAACATGTAAATGTGACTTCTTTCATTGCTCTGTGTGTATGATGCTTCCACTATAACTAATTTATGCACATAAATACTGAATATATAAGAATAAGAAGAGCTACCATTTACTGAGCTGCTAATATATGCTCAGTTTTATACTAGACATTTAATTCTCACAGCAACTCTAGAAGAAGTTTTTTTTTTAGGACTGTTTTTTATTTTTTATTTTTATTTATTCATTTATTTATTTTGAGGAAGACTGGCCCTGAGCAAACATCTGTTGCCGATCTTCCTTCTTTTTTCCTTTTTTCTCCCCAAAGCCCCAGTAGATAGTTGTATGTCATTGTTGTACATCCTTCTAGTTGCTCTATGTGGGACATCACATCAGCATGGCTTGATGAGCGGATATGAACCGATGAACCTCGGGCCACGGAAGCGGAGCATGCGAACTTAACCACTATGCCACCAGGCCGGCCCCTCTAATGAAGGAGTTATTTTCTCCTTCATTTTATAAATGAGGAAATGCGGGAAGGGAGGGACTGACTTGTCAGGGGTCCTGGAGAACCAGCAGATGGTAAGGGCAGCCAGCATTAGACCTCAGATCTACCCGACTCCAAAACCCGTACTTTTACTGAGTGAGACATGCTGCTTCCCCTGCTCCTTTGGTGGTTCCTTCAATAAACACTCCTGCCACGTGCTGGTCACGGTTCCAGTACTTAAAATATATCTCAGAACGGAGCAGACCAAGATCCTTGCCTCTAGTGGATTACTGTTCTTGGGAATGCATTTCAATGAGGCTAATGCAAATTTGGAGTCTCTCACCTCAGAAAAGGTCAAATTCGTTAGGGTTGAAGGATTTTATGAGATCCTATAGGAAAAGTGGCTCATACAGTCCAGGCAAAAAATAACTAAAGTTGTTTTGTGAGATCTCCCACTTAAGACAAATGGCCAAATAATATTGCCTAATATTTACTGCACTCTAGGAACTGTACTAAGTACTTTACATGGATTAAAACTCATTGACATCTCACAAGGATACTTTGGGGCATATATTATCATCAATTCTATCTTACAAAAACTGAAGCACAGAGAAGTTAAGAAAGTAGCTCAAGGTCACTCAATTGGAAGGTGGTGCGTTTGCGCTTAGATTGGGCAGTTTGATTTCTGAGCCCACCTTTTTAACCATCATGCTATATTGCCTCTGGAGCACTTGGGAAGACCGGAGGATGGGGACATAGCCAGTGGGAGAACTGGTATCTCCTGGTCTTATGGCTGTACCTGAGAGAAGGAACCTGGGACCTTCTCGCATCCACCCATTGACCTTGGGATGATACCAGGGGCTGAGGGATGAATGGCCTCTACATTCAAATTTAAGGGGAAGGCTACCAGATCAGACTTTATGCTCATGTTTGGGGGTATACCCCATGGGTTTTACCTAAGGCAGGCAGAGGGGCAGGGGTGAGAATAACCCCAATCCACTGACACAGAGAGGCACTCTCCTTCTGAGATGGTATTTGTGCTTCCTTGTCTTTTCTTTGGCCTACTCTCCTTAAAAGTATTTTGAAAGCATTTTAGGGAGTGGGTTGAAGAGTGATGGAAGGAAGAGATAAGTTACAGGTAGAAGGCAAGGGAAAAGGAAATTTAATCAAGTGTTCCTAAAATTCGTAAAGATCGTGACACACTGACAAGTCTAGGGAGCAAGGATAGAAAAGTGAAACTCATTGTTAGGAGCACCCTGAAATTAAAAAAGAAAATTAAAAAACAAGAAGCTAGGATTTTAATGTTATTCACAAGCTTCTCAAAAATCATTCTGAGCTCAATAGAATCCACTCATCCATATATATCGGCTTCCTCCACTGTCTGGGAATTCCTCTAAAAACACATTTCTGACCATTTGGTTCCCTTCTCTAAAATCTTCTCACTATCTTCACAACAAAGGCCCAGTGTCTTAGCACTGCCTTCAAAGGCTCATACTATCAAATTCAACCTACTTTTCTAGATTAATCTCACACCATTCTGTACTGGCAACCATCACTGTTCCACCAAATGGCCTCCCACGTTCATGCCTTTGCTCATGCTCCTCTCCAACTGAATCTCTGATATTCGGGACCGTCTCTTTAGTATATACAGTCATGCATCGCTTAACAACGGGATGCATTCTGAGAAATGCATCGATAGGCGACTTTGTTGTTGTGTGAACATCATAGAGTATACTTAATGCAAACCTAGATGGTATAGCCTACGACATACCTAGGCTACATGGTACTAATTTTACGAGACCGCCATCGTATATGTGGTTCGTTGTTGACCGAAATGTTGTTATGTAGCACTCCACTGTACTTAAGGCAGGGTCATTTTCTGCTCATCAAAGAATCATCCCTCACGGTTCTCTGCACCTTCACAGTTAGGCGGGGCCGTTGTGACTAGTTCTGGTTAACAGCCTTTTATTAACTGAAGTGATGTGGACACTTCTAGGCCAATGCATTTCAGAGCTGGTGTGAATATATAGTATATTAATATACCACATAACGCTGTAGTTAATATGAAGGAAGGTGACCCTGATGTGTTGGAACCACTTCTTTAGGGAGAAGGAACAAACCTTACTGACCACTGTATGCTCAGCTCCTGCACAGCACGGGGACCTTAATAGGGTCTCAGTAAATGTCTGTTCAAGGACCATGATAGTATGACTTTCCCTTAAGTGAACTCTATTTTTGTATTAGTTTTATTGTTAAAAAGAAATCCAGGCAATTTAAGAGGAATAAAAAATAAGTTTCTGGATGCCATATAGAAGTAAATAAAAAAACATTTTCATCTTGAAGAGACAAAAATTATAATTTTCTATAACAGAAAGAAGGGGGCTACTTTCCCCTAATCATATTCACATGGGACTAAGTCACTGAACTAAAGCCACACATTCACAAAATATATACAGGCATTAATTTTTTTTGTGTGGGGAAGATCAGCCCTGAGCTAACATCCGTGCTAATCCTCCTCTTTTTGCTGAGGAAGACCGGCTCTGAGCTAACATCTATTGCCAATCCTCCTCCTCCTTTTTTTTTTCCCCCAAAGCCCCAGTAGATAGTTGTATGTCATAGCTGCACATCCTTCTAGTTGCTGTATGTGGGACATGGCCTCAGCATGGCCGGAGAAGCAGTGCGTCGGTGGGCGCCCGGGATCCGAACCCGGGCTGCCAGTAGCAGAGCGCGAGCACTTAACCACTAAGCCACGGTGCCGGCCCACAGGCATTAATTTTTTGAAGTGAGAAAAGGGTAACATGTTTCCATCGACTTTTACAATTTCACCATACTCCTCTATCACAGTGAATAGTATATTTCAATGATCTTGAAGAAGCTTCTTCACTGAGTCTTCAAATACAATGATTTCAAGTGATTTTAATTTATCCTTGTTTATGATAAAATAAATGTTATTCTGATTGATTGGCAAACGTCTACTAGCAGCAAGAAGAGCAATTATGTTTGACTTGAAGACATTATAAAATCTATAACCCAAACCCTTAAAGCCCGATTTGAAATGTCAAATTTGACTTATGAGAGCCAGTTATAATCCTGCTTCATGCAAAAAGCATTAGGTTAATGAAAGTACTCTTGCCAAGCGTGCACTGGCATAATTAATCAGGGATATTTCAGAAACGAGTCGTCTCCAAGAGGTTATTGATTTACTGTCACGACACATTTTTCTTATGGCTGCGATGGTGCTCTGGAGCTGAGATGCGCTGGCATGCATTTTTCAGTGACTACGCCCTGATCTCTCCTCCTGGATTCCTGCCATCCTGCGCTGACATCTGCAAACACTCACATTTGACAGCCTCATGCCTGAGCGTGGTGGCTTCCAAGTTGATTAGGATTAGTGCAGAGGGATTTTGGACTAGTCAGAGTGTAATCAAAAGCAGAGAGCCAGGAGTCTCCAGAGAGTGACATGCACCCTGCAAATGGCATGACATTTATAGAGAATGTGCATATACACAAACATGTAAATGCACATATGCACACACTCATGCACACACACATGCAAACACATCCATGCATACACACACATGCATACACCCATACATACACACATGCGAGCACACACATGCACATCCCCATGCATACACACACACAAATGCACACACACACATACCAACATACTTAAGGAATTAGGAAGATTTCAGTTTTAATCTCGAAGATTATCTCTATTATCTATTAAACTACATTCAAGCTCTTACAGAAGCACTGTTTTAAACATATAAAGCAGCTCTAACTTAGCTCTTTTTCACAATGATTCCACGACATAAGGTAATATTGTCAGAAGGAGCCTTTATAGCACCAAGTATTCAAATGTTCTCCCAAAGATGAGAGGGGAAAGTCAAGGAAGAAAGACGCAATTTAGCTAACAGCTCAAAACTTTTTCTCTGTAGCCTCTTAATTAGGCTTTGCAAACAGAAAAGGACACACTTTCTACACAAAGCAATGTTGAGGGTTAGAGAAGTGTGGGTGGGCAGACAGTAGGTACTGGGCGGAGAGTGGCCTCTAGGAAATGGATAACATCTCTGTTACTCTGAGCAAAGTACATCAAATTCAATGCCTGTTCTATATCTTTGTTCACCGTTCTTTCTCTGCACATTCTATGTCTTGCTTAGACTGCACTGATGATTGTGGGGTCAACACTGAGTCCAGACGAATGGGGACTCTAGTGACTGCATAGGCTCTGTTTGCTGTGGGGAGGTGGAGGGAAGACAGAGCCAGGAAGCCATTCACCATTAGCTGGCTACGTAACTTCGAGCCAACTGGATCCCTTCTGGACCCCAGGCTCCTCATCTATAAGAGTCTGCAGCAGTCAACAGCAGAGATCCTGTTCAAGTCTTGGGAATTTGTGTCTACATCCTTGATGATACATTTTTGTATCCAGTGTTTATATCTGCCCTTCCTTCCTCCCTCTCTGTGTACATTTTCAGTGTAACTATATCATACATACAGAAAAGTGCATAAACGATAAGTGTCCAGACCCCGTACCCAGCACCAGATCAAGAAACTGAGCATTACAAGTCCCGAAGATTATCCTCCTCATACTCCTCCTTGTCACAATGAATCTCCCCCATGGTGACCACAGCTCTGCCTTTGAACACCAGAGAGTGGTTCTGTCTGATTTTGAAATTTACATAAATGGAATCATACAGTATATACTTTTTTGTGCCTGGCTGCCTTTGCTCAACATTACATTTGTGAGATTCATCCATGTTGAGGTAAGGAGTTGTAGGTTTCCATTCTCATTGCTGTATAGTACTCCATGGTGTGAATACAATACAATTTATTCATCCACTCTACTGCTGATGACACTGTGGTTCTTTCCAGTTTGGTCAATTTAGGAAAAATGCTGCTATGAACAATCTTGTGCATTCTTCTTTTGGTGAACACACGTTTGCATTTTTCTTGGGTGCAGACTGAGGAGAGGAATTGCAGGGTATGAGACTGGGTATTTAGCTTTAGTAGATAATGTCAAAGAGTTTTCCAAAGTGATTGTACCAATTCACACTCCCATCAGCAGTGTATAGAGTTCCACATCCTTGTCAACCCTTGATGTTGTCTTCTTCATTTTAGCCGTTCTCATGCCTATCCTTTAAATTACAGTGTTACATCCCTAACTTATATCACCTGTGGGCCCAAGCTACCCAGACTGCCCCAGTGTTGCAAGTCAGGTTCCCCGTGGAGCAGAGTCTGAGATGGAAATTAGCACATGGAAGGTTTCTTAGGGGGTTTCTGAGGATCAGCACCCGTCAGTGGAAAAGATGAAACTTTGATGCAGTGGAGGGAGAAGTGTGCTTGGGGTGCAGTCTCAACGAGGGCCTTAGCTGACCCCACGAGCAGCTCTGAAGCTGGGATGGCTCTTCGTTGGGGCAAGTGGCCCAGGTCTTTACGTCTAGTGTGGACCAGGTATGGGCTGCCACAGGGCAGGGGGCTGACCTTTAGCAAGACAGCTCTCTCCAGGTGACGGTGGTTCCTGGAGAGGACTTACAGGGAAGGCCTGAAGAGGGCAGCACTCCCCGCTGCTAGGGAAGTAAGTCCTTCAGTGCCCAAAGGGGACCTGCGTGGCACATCCCAGCATCCACCGAACACGGATGGTCTTTAGTCAAGTCGTGTCTCCCCGTAGATTCCATGTCTTGGCCACACAACCGTCAGTGAAGCCAGTTCGAACCTCTGTTTGTGAAATTCATCAAGGGGATATCTACAACGACATTTCACAATTGCACTGCAGGACTCTGAATGCGCTCACATTGGCATTTATAGGGACTTAGTGTTTTTAGGAGACAAGAAACTGGTCAGTTTACGGTAAAATTCCTCACGACCGCCTAATTTGGGGGCTATAAAATCAGCTACTGTAATTTTATATGTGGTCATGCATGACTAGTAAGCCTCCTCGCCATGTAACTGGCTTTCTTACTAACAAGGGCATAGTTGGCACTTCATGCTCTTTAAAACTTGTTGTCAATTTGCAGCTACTCAACAGCTTATGCAGTTGAATAAGGCACACGCTATACCATCTAGTTTCGGACTCTGTGGATCTGAGGCTCCAGGAGCAATGCCAGTCATCCAGACAACATAAAGGTCTTCTTCCCTTGTGAGACAGTGCACTGGGGAGGAAATGCTGGAGGGAGAAATATGCTCCATATCTAGATCATCTCAATGACATTTGGTTTTATTTTTCCTTACAGCCTTATGTTTTGTTATTTACACCCATAGACCAATATTTTAAATGACTTTATTTTCCAAACTCTATATATCACATCATAATCCTCCTCATTTTAAATATAATTAATCAAAGATATATATTTTGGCTAGCTTCGGATCAGTATGAGATCAAGAGTATTACTACATGTGCTCACACGGCTCAGCCAAATCAAAGAAGCCTGACAATTTCATTAGCCTCCTCAGCCTAATCAAGGGTAGAGATGCATTTTTGGAAGCTTAAACACAGCTTGTGGACTCTTCCCCACACCTAGTCTTCTTGGCCCCTAGAAGTCAGGTCCCCATTCTGCAAATATCTTAGGTAAACAGAAAAATCCCCAGTGTATACGGTGATGAGTGGAATTTGTGTCTCTTCACCAGGAGCCTCCCTCAGTAGTGGATATTGGGCCTTCTGGGGCTGTTCATCAGCTCTTGGCTTCGGGTTGACCCCTTGCTCCAGCCAACAGATCTCCCTGACCCAATGTTCCTTTCGCCTTGATAGTTGTGAATTCAAACTTTCTGGGAGTCATTAAAGAAGGAAGCAGGATGAGGTCAGAGCTCTCTTGGAGCCTTGAGAATCTTTTCAGTTTCAAAATCGGAGAGGATGAAGGGAGAAAGGATGGGGGAAGAATGAGGAACATTACGGGTTGCATGAACTAGATATTAACAGCCAGTTCCCGGAATTACTGGGGCTAGGAATAAAGGGACCTGAGGATTATAAAATAGCTGCATGCTGTGCTATACTAGGATAGGCAGCCTATGGGTTATGAAAGTGGAACAGAGTAAAAGCATAAATTGATTTAATAAACGTTTTGAAAATTTGTGAATACGATCAATGAATAAAGGATTACTAGGAAAAACTAGGGTGCATTATCAACGTCAGGTGTCTTTATAGCTAAAAGAGACAAATAGATCTTCCCCAAGGTGGCCTCAGAGGACCCTTTCTTTCCTCTGGCCTGAAATGACCTGGGGTCTGACCAGGGGAGGCAACGTGGCTTCCAGCATTTGGGCAAAGTTGGCGGACTCCTTCACATCCTTGACCAGAAGATGTTTTACAAAGGTAGATGAGGGACAGGAAAGGGAAGGAGAGGGAGGCAGAACACTGGCCAGGCCCAGGGTCGCTTTTCCGAGTCACGTGCATATTCTTTGAGGTGGAGTTCTTTGGCTCTGCTTCAGTTGGTCCTTGATCATACTATTATTTGATCAATTCTTGACAGATCATCTCAGGTGATTTCCATTTAATACCTGCAGTGAATGGGCATAGTCTTATCCTTATTTCCTTTTAATTCATCACCTACGGAGCATTACAGATAAGCAGGATACTAAATCAGAGTCACGAAGAGAAACGTCACTGAACGATATTTGGATGCCCCTGGTGTGCTAAGGGATAGCCGTTAAGCAAATGAAATGCACTTCGGAAGAATCACTGGCTTCACAGCCATGCAGGGACGGCTGAGAAGGAACACGCACACAGGGTTTCCAGATAGTAGGTGCTTAATACATTTTTGTGGAATAAGGAAATGGGTGGAGATTCTACAGAAACACTGTAGATGCTGAAGGCAGGACTGGGTTACCTTCTGTCATTGTAAGTTCACAGGGAGGATGAGGGGGTCTTTCTGTAAGGGTCTCTCTCACAAAGCTTTCTCCTCTGAGCGAGGTATATTGTGTTCAGCTCTTGCCAAACTTAAATTGCATCCATGTTAAGGAGGAAAGAAGGCTTTAGCACATTCCTTTGGGGAATGGAAACAATTTATTTTGTTTGTTTCTAATGCAGAGGGTTAGCTCCAGAATCTTGCTGTGAGGTCTGAGAATCTGGGCTGAGGATCGTCAGGCAGCCAGAGGGAGAGGGAGAGAGGGACGAGAGGAGAGAGGGAGAGAGAGTCATTGAGACCTCATCAGGTGATTGAAACAGCAGGAACAGCCAGTTATAAAGGCAATGCATAAAATAGAGTTCCTGGATTTAGGGCAGGAATATATATTTAGCTAAATAGTATATGAACCCATATGCTTTCACGACTCTTTATTTTTTCTTAAAAACGCTCATTTTGTTTTAAAATTAAAGCCTTCCTCTGCTGCTCAGCACAATCAACTACAATATCTTTTTTGGGGGGTAGGGAGTGGGGAGGGTGGTTTTTGTTTTCTTTTTCCTCCTTGATATTCAGAAAATGCAACTGGCAGGCTTACAGTCACCTTCCTTCGGAGGAGGAAAGTGGAAGGCATAAATGCAAATGACCTGGACGATACCAAGTAACGAGCTTTTGGAAAGACTCTCAGATTTCCCAACCTGAACTGGATGATGAGAAACATAAGCACAATTTCTCATCTGCTGGTGTTCCCTGAAAGCTTATTTTATAATATCATTTATTTCTAAAGAGTGGGCTTGTCTCCTAACAAGAGTGGAGCGTTGTCCCTGTAAAGCCGCACGTGTCAGTATCCAGCCTCAAGGTTAACATGGGCGGCATAAATAACAAGCAAGACGCATCCTTCTCAGAGCTCCCAAGCCTGTAATAAGACCACTGGCGTGTTCAGTGATGTACGGTCTCTTTTCATTTTTAGCAGACAGCAGTACGCTTTGGCGCTTCGAGATATTGTTTGATTGCTTTACAGAAACCAATCAATAACACACAGGTAAAGTTTTCTGCAAGGCACATAAATCCTAGAATGAGGAGACCAGCTGTTGTGAGATTCTGGATCGGTGCCAGTTTCCAACTGGGGAGTCTCAAGGAAACGATCCTGAATCTGGGGTTTTGTTTGGATTTCAATGGAACATAATCGGGCGACATCTGGTCCCCCACCTTGTGCTGGCTTGGCCACACTTCTTCCCCCACGGCTCTGGGCACCTCCTGCAGGGCATCCTGTGAGTGCCAAGCACCAGTGTCCTGCCCGTCACTAGCTGCCAATCAGTTTTTCACAGGGGGGGCAAAAAAAGAACTTGGGGCCTTGAAGACACCTGCTGAGAACAACTCATAGATCTGATCTTAAAATGCAATTTGGGTTCCACTGCCCCACAAGGTATTGGACACGAGACAAAAGGGAATTACAAAAATAACTTTGGGGGCAGGAAAAGCTAGCAGATGGGAATGAGGACAAGCATTGACATCAGCCGCGTGGGGCACAGGTGATGGAAAGGTCAAGAGGGGATAGAATAAAGGCTAGCAATAAACAAATTTGTGGAAATGCATGCTCTCGTACTAATAAGCAGTTGCAATCAAGTGAAAAACCGTTTTCATATATCAGATTAGCAAACCTTTCTTTTAAAATAAGAATACTTGGTGCAAGAATGAGGGAAAAGTGCAGACTCATGAACACTGGACAAAGAATACATTGCATTATATTGGAAGCAAATTGACCCCATTATCAAGGGCCCTAAACCCTTTCCCAAGGACTGTAACTCAACTTCTGATACCTATGCTAAAAAAACAAAAATCAGCCTAAGTAAAACAAACAAACACAAGATAAAAACACACTCTCCCTCAGTTTAGTAAACAAAGATATTTTCCCTGACACTATTTACAATAGCAAAATAATTACAAATTATCTTAATGATCTACAATGAGGGGATGGTTTTAAAACTACACATGCACTCAACAGAATATTATGTAGCCATTAAAAGATATTAAGAAAAATACTTATATTTAGACATCAAAGAACATCAAAGGCTACTTATATTATCATATTTAGTTTTAAAAATCTTATTTGTAAAAGAGTCTATAAGGAACACATTATAATGTTAACAGTGATGTCCTTTGTCTGAAGGACCATAGTGGTCATCTCTCTTGTTTCTACATTTCTGTATTTTTTCAAATCAAGTGTCCTTTAATTTGTATGTATTACTTTATTATTAAAGATAAATTCATTAAAGATTTAAAAAGAATACAGTAAAGAAAATGTGGCATGTGTATAGGAAAATATTAGAATATAGTATTTTTAGGAAAACACAGAACTATGAAGAAACAGGGCACAGCTTATAATATAAGCTGAGAAGACGGGCAGGAAAAAGGGCAAATGAGTGAGTTGCAGACATCGGAAATAAAATAGAGTGACGAGGAGGGAGAAGCTTAAGTGAGGGAGAAGAAAGGAAGAAAATCCAGAAAAATACCAGGACATGGAAAACGAAAAGGAAAAGCTATCAAATAAAAGTTGCAGAGCTGAATATTAGATCATTTTTGCTTCGCTAGGGGCCCATTTAAACTGCTTGGTCACCATAAGTAATACTGGGGTGAGGCCACATAACTTTACAAACTGAAGAGTCAAAGACAGTCGGGCTGAGAGAAGGCGATGTACCGATCTGATTTGCCCCATACACAGTCACGGCCAAGAGTCAGCGTGTTTTAGATTTCCAGTTTTCAAGTCGGTCCACTGGGACCTAAGTGCCCTGACAAATATTCCCTGTGGTTTCCCCTGCCAACTGGCTTAGCACCCTCCTGCTTATCTCTGGTGTTAATTTTATGTATAATATTTCAGGCTAGCTAAGCAGATTTGTTTGCGGAGGAATGAAAAGGGGAGAAAATTAGAAAGGATTGCCACAACAATGCATACTGAAAACTTCTGAAAAACTGACAACAATGTTTAGGCAGAAAGTGTCAACTGCCTGACTCCCATCTGTGGTCCCCCTAACGATTTTCTATCCCTGGATTGGCCCTCCGGGAAACTCTAGTGGAAAGTATAACTGTGATACATCTTTCTAAGATCTTCCACTTGCTAGACTGTAAACCTTTTTTAAAAAATGAGTCTTCAGTTTTTAGTTCTGTTTGATGTATATTGGCTTCCTCTATCTTTTCCTAATCTGGCTAAAATCCTTCCTTCATTCTAGAAATCCTTAGGAATATCTATTTCTTAAAACCCACATACGATCAAGTAGTAAGTTAATGTAATTCTTGGCAGAACTTTCCTTCATTTGAAGGCCATGGTGTCCCAGAATTTCCTTATTATCCCTAACTCTGCTCCCCATTTTGTTTTCCAGCTTGAAAAAATGATGAGATAAAATAGGGCATTTCTTGTTTTCCAGCAGCACCAGAAACGTAAAGCAGGGCTGTGAGTATGTTAGGGTTTCTCCCACAGTAAATACCTCTTCCTACCTCTTACTTGCGGATGGAGCCTTCAATTCCCTAGAGAAAAAAGTACCCTGGAAATGATGTCACCCTGTTTTAATAACATGAAGTATTTAATATTTCCTACGCTACCTGAATTATATAAATCCATTTACCTTCCCCTACAGTTTAAATTTGCAAGTAGATTTAATATAGAGATGTTTTTGCTAAGCCACGTTATGAAAATACTTCCTCTTGCAAGTTCCTAGATGCCTCTGTTATTTATTTCACTGAAACATCCATGGCCGAGTGGCAGCCATCTCTGAAAACCTCTTAGCAGCAGGGCCTTGAATGTGTCATCCAATTCTCTTTTTAAACAGCAGGATATGTTAGATACTCTCTCTCTCTCATAACTCACACGTTTTCTGAAAGATAATCATTGAGAGAAATTGACCATAAACTAACCCTTTGCTTTTCCCAGAGTCCAAAGATTACCAGCCAATTTAAATGTAATGCACACTACAGTCAAGGAGGGAAAAGAATTTCAAGAAGTTTCTTGAATCATTGTGAGGTTGGAGTTGTTTGCTTAGCTCATTGCTCTTTAGAAGTGTCCTTCACTAGATTTCTTTTCTTCTCACAAGGCAATGCTAACTCTAGGTTAATGAATTTCCTCTAACTTTCCATTATTGTGAACTCAATCCATTGTGGGGTTATTTGGATGGTGTGTTGACTCAAGCATTAAAAAATTTTTATATGGAGGAAAGGTAAAGACTATAATTTGTACATGTTTTTTAATAGCTTTATTTTTTCCACCTATAAATTCTGACATTTAACCAAAGCTACTTTTCAGGGGGAAACTTGCCTGCTTTAGGTCAAAGCCACCAGTATTCACAAGCCACCCCAAAATCCAGCCTTGCACGGGCTAAAGATGCCAACATCAAAGAGTAACCAATCTTTTCCTCCTTCTTTCCTTCCTTCTCCTTTCTTCTCCGAACGTCAGCCATGTGAGAATTACAATAAGAGTCTTAGGTCATCTCTAGGCTGTTTGCATATGTTTGAAACTCGGGGACTCTCATTTTTAATTTTTCTTCTCTTTCCCTTCAAGGAAAGAGCTGAAACAAAAGAGAAAGGCATTCTTTTTTTGTTTATCAATTTTAATGAGGAAAGGAAGAATGGGGCCAAGTGCACGCTTCTCTGTGCCAAATACACTGATCAAGGGGCCAGCCCGGTGGCTTAGTAGTGAGGTTCACACCCTCTGCTTCAGAGGCCCGGGGATCCTGGGCGTGGACCTACACACTGTTCATCAAGCCATGCTGTAGTAGCGTCCCACATACCAAAAGTTAGCTCAGGGACAATCTTCCTCACCTTAAAAAAAAAAAATACACTGATCAATGAACTGGAAGCTTTTGCGGTGTGGGATGAGAAGCACATGGTGAAGGGAAGGGCTCTGAATTAGACATGGGTGGAATTCTAGCTTTGCACTTACTAGCTTTGTACCTTGGGGCAGAGAGTTAACTTATTTAAGCCTCAATTCACATATCTATAAAATGGGATTAAAAAGTTTACTTTTTACTAATGGTGGTGTGCAGGAGTAAATCAGACAACATACACAAAGCGTTCCTCATAGGACCCGGCACGGAGTGAGTGCTCAATAAATGTTTGTGTTATCATTGTTCACTGCTCCAGCTATAGTCTTTCCTTGATTCTCCCCTGTGGTCACAGAACTCCAAAGGTTTCTGGGTGAACTTGGAATACAGTGGCCTTAACTGGCCTATACATGGAATCTAAGATCATGGATGAATGAACGAATGAATGAATGGATGAAGTTTATTGGTTCCCAAGGAAAACAGAGGATAGAAGTAAATTCCAACCATTTAATAAACACCGAGTACAGCTGTGTATATTGAACTGAAATAGTGGGGTAGGGAGGGGTGTCTTTAAGAAGTAGAAGACCCTCACTGTCTCCATTTACCCCCTTCTCCAATACAACTTTGGCCCGCATATTTTACGGAAATGGTTCAGTCAGCCCCCAGGTCACTATGTCTGAATGTTACTGTACTGAAACTTTTAGGCAGCTCAAATGCAGTAAGTCCAAAACTAAATTCATCACCAGCCATTTGCCCCATCATTGCTCTACCAGTGTTCCTCTCCATTACCCAAACAATTGCTCAAACAAGACATTGAGAGTCATTCTCGACTTCCCTTTGGGTTTGCAGCTGGTCAAACTGGATAGGGAACACCAGGAGTGGACCGCGCCTTTTTGGGCAGTACATTCCCAACTTTGGCTATGAGCATGTTAGACATGGGGAAAGTTTATGACGTTCAGGTTCATGTGGGTCTGCAGCTTGGGTAAGAATCCTTAGCCAGGTGGTAAATGAAGCCATGGGTGCAGATAAGCACGTGTAGGAGAAAGGTATATATACTGAGACCAGAAGAAACCCTAAGAACAAGCCTTGAAGAATTCCATCTTTAATGGCTGGATGGGAGAAGATGAGCCTGCAATGCATAGTAGAGGAAGCAGCCAGAGAGATAAAAGGAAAGCCAGAAAATGTAGCATCAAGGAAGCCAAAGGAAGAAAGACACAAGGAGGGAGCAGTCAAGAGCATTTAATGCTCCCGAGAAGGCAAAATAAGGACGGAAAAATATCTGTTGGTGTTCTAGCAAATGGAGGTCAACAGAGAGCTTGGCAAAACCGGTTTCAGTAGATGATGGGGACAGGAGACAAAAGTGCAGTAGATCCTGCTAGCTCATACTATCCAATCTAAACTCTTGGGTCCAGAATTTAAGACCATTCCTCAAGTAGTTTTCAACTTAAGCTTTCATTTATAATCTCTGAAGTGTCCTTTGCCTCAGCTACGCCAGTCCCCCTACTGTTTTCTTTCTGGATTACACTTACATGTCCCTCCTTGATTCTCTCTGCCAATTGAGTCCATGAAATACCTTCATTAGCGAGCAGAGGCTGCAGGGTAAGAAGCATTTGAGAGAAGAAAAATCTCTAAACAAAGGTTTAATGAGTTTTGCAAGAGAAAGGGTGTGGGTGAGAATGGGAGATACGGCTCTCTTTAATGTTAGCAATGGTTACGAAGAAATCTTTACACTGGGATGACATGTAATTTGGCATTGCTGAGTTACAGCAAACATTAATTCTATTGATGACTTGATTCATAATTTGCTGGCTGTTGTCCACAATTTGTGAAGAGGCTGAATCAACACGAGCGCGTTTGAATTCGTTCAGCCATGTTCAATACTCTCCCAATTAATGATCGATTCAACAAGGTGGGAGACCTTTGTCTTTATTTTATTGATGAAGTAAGTGAGGGCTTACCTTCTCTGGTGTTTGTACAGATATGGTTCAGTCTAGCGGGAAATACCTGGCCTTTGTCTTTGGAGAAACCTAGATGCAAATACTGCTGAAGTCATGGATCAAATTGGAGTTTTGGGGATCTACTTGGCTTTTCTGATTCTCAGTTTCTCCATCTGTTAAATGGGGATAATAATAATGTTCTCATGGGGTTGATTATATTATATAAACCCACAGCTGGGCAGAAACAGGTATTCAATAGTTATTATAGTTTCCCTTCCCTTCCCTCCTTCTTCTTTAACTTTCAAAATCCCAATAGATAAAGCACCACCAGCTGCACATGGCTATGCTTACCCTTGAAGGCGGCAGGAAATGAGGAACAGTAAGAGGAACTCAGCCTCTCACCGAAGTGCATACTTTCGGAACTAAGTCTCCGTCTTCCTCAGACATTAGTGGGCACAAGTAAGAATTAGAACTCCCAAAGAGGTTGTCCTGGTCTATCAGACAGACTGAGCTTGAGGAGTCAAGGCAGAGTGTGCATGTGTGAGGAGAGGGCCATAACTTATATTTCAATGTCCCCGCAGTCGCTAGTACAGTGTCCAAACCTACCGGATAACCCAAGAAACAATGGATGGTGTGTTGGCCGGCTAAAGCAGCAGATTAAAATCCCCTAGCCAAAACCATCTCAACTTGGCTTGGACACAAACTGCACACGACTTGGCGCAAATGACATAAAATACCCCAATTTTATTTCTTTGCTGAGCCATTTAGAGGCAAAATGAGTGAGAACCAAACCAAACCAAAAAAACCAAACCAAATGAAAAACCAAATAAAGCTTTGTAATGATATGAGTGCTTAACTATAACATTCAATAGATACACACATGCAGAAACTCAGTATACATTTCCATTGAAAACCCCAAAGACTCACGAGCGTTGCATATGAACTAATTTGAGAGGTTTAATTTGTATTTTAAGGGTTTCCTCAATTCTTTGCAGAGATCAGTGAATGAAGATTTTTTTTTTTTGAGGAAGATTGGCCCTGAGCTAACGTCTGTTGCCAATCTTCCTCTTCTTTTTACTTTTTTCTCCCCAAAGCCCCAGTACATAGTTGTATACCCTACTTGTAGGTCCTTCTAGTTCTTCCATGTGGGATGCCACCTCAGCATGGCTTGATGAGCGGTACGTAGGTCTGTGCCCAGGATCTGAACTCGCAAACCCTGGGCAGCTGAAGCAGAACGTGCAAACTGAACCGCTATGCTACTGGGCCAGCCCCTGAAGATTTTTTTTTTAAACAAAGTTATGCTACTTGGAAATATTCAAACTCTCTCTAAAAAGTAAACAACACATCTCAAACTTCATTTTATTGTAGTATTTCAGGTGCTCTTGATGCCAGGAAGGGAACGGATGAGACCCCAGCATCTTGGAATGCTCCCTGAAAGCCATGAGGCATGGACCCTGGTCGTGGGAGCTGGCAGCTGTCTTTGATACTGACACAGTAACTACAGCAAAAATGACAGGGAGTTTTGAAATGACTCTTTCCAAAATAGCCATTCACCAGAAAGTCATAGGGTGTCTTAAAAATTTAGTTCTGTGACTCCAGCTGCATGCTTTAGGGGTAAAGGAGACCAAAGGTTGAAAATGTTTCCAAAGCCAATTATATGATTTAAGATTTCCAGTGCCCTCCCGCCATCATAGTCCTAACATGAGGAAAGGGAAGTCAGCATTGTCTTAATTTTCTCATCCACTACTGACATTTTTACAAGAGGTCGCAGTCAGAGAAAATAAATCTGTCCCAGCTAATTTTGTTCTTTTTTAAAAAAACAAACTGGGAACATAATTTTCTTTTTTTCTTCTTATATTTCAATATACAGGGAGTGCTAAGCAAAGAAATCAATAGTCTACTATGAACTGCTGATGGACTGGGGACTTCTACAGAGAGTATACTTTGGATTAGGGAAATACCACATTGATAGTATATTTTTATTTCAGCAGGACCCCTTCCCCACTCTATATCAGCTATAAGTTCCATTTTTATATACTTGGCATCCATGGAAAATTTTGTATGGATTTCCTGGTTCCAAAACTAATGAAAAATTTGAAAATCACCAGGCAAGAGAAATATCTAAACCTATCAAAATGAAATTTATTGATAGCAAATGAAAAATCCAAAGTTCAGGTTTAAGAAGTCAGTAGCACAAATATGCAATAAAAACAGTAGCACCAGAGATGAGTATGTAATAGGACCCAGATAAAGGCGTAGACCTACAGACAGGGAGAGAAAAGAGTGGGAAGGGGGTAACTTTTCATGCATCATTTATCCTCTATTTTCCATTGAAAAAACTCTAATTTCTTTAGGTCTTTACCATAGGGCCCATTTCCTAGCCACTTGTTTTCAATATTTTCCACTAACATATTATATAGGCATAAACAACCCTGCCTATATTGGAAAGCTCAACTTAATCAATTAATCAATCAACTAATTAATTTTTGCAATACTATTACTATTTCTTAAATTCGTAATTCCTTTTTAACTGCTATTCTCTTCACCTACCTCAGATATTTATTTGATCTATAAAACTATATATTTTCTTAAGCACCTAAGCCACCATTTGCAGAGGAAGACACTCTAACACTGTACTATAACGAAAAATACAACATCATTTTAGTCATTTCAGCAGAATAAAAAAACATGTTCGCCAATATTCCCTAATCTTTGGAAAGATTCATGGTGAGTAGTCAAACAGAGTATCTCAAAATCCGGATGGAGCAACCGGGTTTATAGAATCACAGAATCTTTGTGAAGGATTGCATATATCACCACACCTAGAAAAATAATTCAGGACGTGTCCTGAATAATAATAATAATAATAATTCAGCAGTGTGTCCTATCTATTAGAATTCTTTGAAATGCCCGTAAAAGGTATAAACTCTTTCTCCAGAAAAATCCACATATGCACACACACACACACATTTTCCACAAACTATTTACGACCTCCAATCCACCCATGGGCATTGTGGGTAATCCCATGTTATGGACTGAATTGTGCCCCCTCCCCCCAAATTTACATGTTGAAGCCGTAACCCTCAATGCGACTGCACTTGAAGAGAGGGCCTTTAAACAGGTAACTGAAGTTAAATGAGGTCGTAAGGGTGGGGCCCTGATCCAATAGGACTAGTATCCTTATAAAAAGAGGAAGAGATACTGGGGGCATTCTCACACAGATCAAAGGCCGTGTGAAGACACAGTGAGAAGGCAGCCATGTGCAAGCCAAGAAGAGAGGCCTCAGGAGCAACCAAACCTGCCCACGCCTTGATCTTGGACTTCCAGCCTCCAGAACTGTGAGAAACAAATTTCTGCTGTTTAAGCCACCCAGCCTGTGGTATTTTGTTATGGCAGCTCTAGCAAACTAATACACCCCATGACTGAAAGAATCATTATCATCCATGAGGGAAAGTGTGGTTTGATTGATGTTGCTTAGTGCAGACCACGGCTGTTCCATACATGAACTATTCTGTGTCATGCAGCAATTTAGGGGTTATTCCATGTCACACTGGCTGATCCTCTTCCCTGAGAGTCTCCCTAAGATCACAGAATCAGAAACTTCTAGAGTGGGAAGGATCTACTCTTAATTGCCATCACAACTTTAGTAATATTTTCGTTAGAAAACAAAACAGGGGCTGGCCCAGTGGTGTAGTGGTTAAGTTTGTGTGCTCCGCTTTGGTGGCCGAGGGATCGCAGGTTCAGATCTTGGGTGTGGACCTACACACTGCTTATCAAGCCATGCTCTGGCAGGCGTCCCACAAATAAAGTAGAGGAAGATGGGCACGGATGTTAGCCCAGGACCAATCTTCCTCAGCAAAAAAAGAGAGGATTGGCAACAGATGTTAGCTGAGGGCTAACCTTCCTCAATGAAAAAAAAAAAAAAGAAAACAAACAAAAAATATTTCATTAGAGCTAAAATTGTATGTCTCTAAGTTAGAGGCTTAAACTGGAAAAAAAAAGGGGGGGGACAACAGAATCAACCCATAACTAGTCCATAGAAAAAAGAAGGAAGGGGAAAAAAAGAAAAATTCCAAAGAGTTTCCGCTCCAGGTTGTGTTCATGATGAAACAAAGCAGACACATCACCAGGATGTCTAGGACTTAGCCTCCTGTAACTGCTCAGGTGCCTGGGGGAGATTCCCATGTAAATAACTTAAGTTGTTTTAAATTTGGACTCTTCCATGTCTAATTGCTCTGGGACGTTCACCCGGGCCAAAATTTCCACCTAAGGATGGGCCACCTTAAGATGCCACTCCTTGCTTTAGACAAGTTATAGAAGCTGCAGCACAACTGAGAATAGGCTTATTAAGTACATATCCTCTCTTCCAAGTAATACTGCAGAGTGGCTTTCCTTCAATTTTCACATTTTCTCCAGATCTCCCTGTAATGACCAAGACCTGATACTACTGCTTATTATTATTTTTGTTTATTGCTGCTTACTGCCACAGACTCATGCAAGGCAGGCACCCACCACTTTCAAAAGGTATTTTCTCCCCGCACAGAAGGGAATAAGGCTTTGAAGAGGAAACAGGGCAAGTGGGAGCTGAGTTCAAAGCACTCCCCAATGGCTCCAGGAAGCAAGAGAAGACTTCAGAAAAGGGAGAGGGCTAGTCTTTGATGAATCTGAAAATTCAAAAGAATTTCTTCTGCAGCCTACTAGGGAGATTCTTCCACATTGAGCCAGAGGGAGAGGAGGTAGCATCGTTACTAATCCGTGAGACTTCGTGTCAACAAGCCAGGCCAGGAGCTTCAGCATAGGGGATTCAGTATTGTTGCAGTGGAAGTTTTTGTTTAGTCTTAAGAATTTAAAAATGATTTGAAATGGTTTCTTGAATTACACATTCTGAAAGACTTTGAAAATGATTTATTCTGCCTGTTGAAACATTTAGATTTTCAGCAAAAAAATGTGAAGACTTCACAGAATGATTACACAGTAAATGCATCATTGATAAACATCAGCTTATAGATAAATATTTTGCTTGGGAAGAGTCTGTTCATATACATAGTGTGAGGTGGTTAATGAGTTCCTGATGGCAGAGGTATAGAACTCTTACCTTCTCTCCATGGCTACGTTGAAGATCTGTTAACTGGAGAATTTGTCCCAATTTAAAATCTGGGAAGCATATTCTCATAGACTAATAACGGAATAAATAAATCTTGGTTACAGTAGTTTGGGTAACATGATACTTGGAATCTTGTGGGTAAAACAGCCCTTACCTGGGTGGTAAGCCCAGGAATATAACTCCATTATTTCTACAAGAAGATCATATTGAATTCTTAGTTCCAACTGAGCAAGAAATACATTTTTGGAAAATGACCCACTCAAAATACTTAGAGAGTGCCTACTGTACTTGTTGAATGTGGCAGACAAATTCTAAAATGTGTCTTCAATGATCCCAGCTTCCTGGCATTTGTGCCTTCTTCAAGTATAGGCCAGCCCAGTGACTTGCTACAGAATATGGTCAAGTTGAAGGAATGTCACTTCTACAATTAGGCTAGGTAAGACTGTGACTTCCATTTTGCTAGCAGGCTACCTCCCTTGCTGGCTTTGATGAAGCAAGTAGCTACATTAGGGAGGCCCAAATGGCAAGAACTGAGGGGCGTCCTCTGGCCAACAACCCTTGAAGAACAGAATCTTGCTAACAGCCAAGTGAGCTTAGAAGGAGATCCTTCCCCACTCAGTCCTTCAGATAAGACCCCAACCTGGCTGATACTTTGATTACACTTTGTGAGAAGCCATGAAACAAAAGACTCAGCTATGCCATATTTGAACTCCTGACCTACAGAAACTGTGAGATGATAAATGTGCATTGTTTTAAACTACTAAGTTTGTGGTAATCTGTTATGGAGCAATAGAAAAAACTAATTAACCAAGTGCAGATTCATCTAACCATTCTGACCTTACCCACACGAGTTCAGACTAGCCCACCACCATTTCAACTGTGCCATTAGTGTTGTTTTGAAATAATTTTATTTACCTTATTAACTTCCCAGCACATTAGGATTTTATCATAAAATTTCTCTACTCTTGTTGAACCTCCTCAATTCTCCCCATTTTCCATCTATTCAATTATCCAATATTTGTTGGGTTCTTGTACTATGCATTAACAGAAAGATGAACCAGATGGTAAGACCACTCAAAAATCTGGCAGAAGGGATGGTATTCACATATACATCTGGTTTCCAAGGGAGAAATAAGTGACATAGAGAAGGGATAAGGTAGCTCAAAAGTTGCAAAGAGGAGAAAGTTCTGTCTGGGGGGATGGATTACGCTTTGGAGACGGCGAAGTGGAGAGTAGAGATGGAAAGAAAAAATAATGGGGTTTATTTCAGAAACAACAGTTTGCTTAGTTTAAAGAGAACAGGAGGGAGGGCAGATTGCCTTTCCTATCCAGAGTGTGTATGTAGATGGTGGCAAGAAGAACAATGAAAAGAATTGGAAAAGGCGAGGGGCAAGGATGGGATGGAAAGAAAGACCAGAAAAGGTGCAGCTTGAAAATGCAGTGCCATCTGGGGGCAGAGGAGTCATCTGGATGCACTGAACCAGAGAAGACGATTAGGAGGAAAAGGCAGAGAATTCATTCATTCATTTAATAGATCTTAAGCACCTGTAACGTGCAGCACAGAGCCACACTCGTGGAGTGTGCAGTCCAGCGACCTCAGCAGACCTAGTCATGGCACTACCCTGGACCTACTCAGGCCAAAATCCACTCTAGTTTGCAAACAAATAGCATCAGAGAGGCTGGTTCTCAAGATAAGAACTCTGGAAACTTCCATGGAACATCTAAGAAGGTATAGGTATCAGTTTCCTAAGGCTTCTGCAAAGATGACCATAAATTGGGTGGTTTAAAACAACAAAAATTTATTCTCTCACGGTCCTGGAGGCTAGAAATCTGAAAGTAAAGTGTAGGCAGGGATGCAGTCCCTCCAAAGGCTCTAGGGGAGAAGCCTTCCTTGCCTCTTCCAGCATCTACAGACTGCCAGCATTCCTTGGCTTGTGGGCACATCACTCCAGTCTCTGTCTCTGTGATCACTGCCTCCTCCTCATCTGTGTGTCTGTCTAATCTCCCTCTGCCTTTCTCATATAAGGACACACTCCTGATCCAAGATAAGCTCTTCCTTTCCGGATCCTTAACTAATCACATCTTTTTGCCATATAAGTTAATCATCACTCTTTTGCCATAATAGGTAACATTCACAGATGCTGCAGATAACACGTGGACACATTTTTCTGTTAAAATTTTTTACATTTCAGTATGAACCACTCATGGGAACTCTTTTGCCATTTATCACTTCCCTCATATTTGGCATTCTAGTTAGCCCACGCTCAAACCACAGTAATTAGCCAGAAAACACTGAAAACAGAAAAGCCATGTAGTTCTTTCAGGGACAGAGGGAAGGGGTAGAAGAATATAAAGAGCTGCTCCCTACTCCAGAGCCAGCCTCGACAGGGAAAGAAGACACAGTGCTCACATTGATGGAGAAGAGCAATCGTACCCCAGGACCCGTGCACAGGGCACGCAAGGGTGCTGATGTGGCTTGCCTTCTTCTGGACAGGCCATGGCGCTTTCTGAGAAGCCCCATGGTGCCTGCCATGCTCAGTTTCCTTTTTCTAAGGGATTTCTTACGCATGGCTTGCCATGCTGTATATCCCATGACTCTACTCTCCTGGTTGAAGCCAGTTGGACAAAGAACCAGTGCTTGATCCAAAGACAGCCTTCTCTAGGCAGGCAGCGGCCCTTACGGTGATCTGCTTGTTGCAACATACACCCAATGGTGGTGCATAGGATGGGATCATGACTGGTGACCCCAGCCTTTCTTTTAAAGGCTTTGAATGGAAGACACACAAAGAGCATCAGCAAACAGTAGGGTGGGCCGAAGCCCAAGACACAAGAGGAAGGCAGGAAGCAGAAGCCATGAGACAGGAGATGCTCTGAGTAAAGAGAAGCTATGGAACGGAGGGGTCGTCTGTAACAGCAGCAGAAACCATGAGCTGGTAATGAATAGGATGTCCAGGCTGGTATAGAGGAACAGAGATGGAGGAGCTGAGTATTGAACTTAGGAGGCCATCAGAACTGCTGCCGGGTTTCCAGAACTACTGTCAGATGGAAGGAGCCACTGTCCAGGCCTGGCCTTACCAATGACCGATGTTCGCTTCTCTGCGAGGCCCGGCCGTGAGGCTGCCCAGCTGGCTTTACGACTTCCCTTACCTCCCCATGCGTCCTCCTACGACATCCACACGCACTTCAGTACCCACGCTTGTTTCTTTCTCTCAAACTGAAAGAACCTGAAACCCAGCCTGCTATCCCATTGGTGTCAGTAAATGCTTACTAACTGACTATTCCATCCATGTGATACTGACAGTGTCTGCAGGAAATAGCTTCAAACCAATCCTTTGTCCCCACAGAAGATATACCAGTCAAAGGACATCTCCATACCTGGAAGTGGCTCTAGGATTTCCTTCAGTCCTGGTCATTAACACTCAGTGTGAAAACACCTTAAAAACTGCAATGTATTTACAAATGACAAATTACTTTGTGGTAAACTTGCCCTGATTTTTAAAATATTCATACTATATAATTACATGTATAACTTTCAATGAACACTAACAACCTCTCTTACGAACCAAAATTAAATATAAGTGGGGGTTGGTCGTTTCATTTCCCTTTAAAGAATGAACCTGCCCAAGATGCTGAAAGTGAGGATGAGATGATAGGTTGTCTAGTTTCCCATATTTTGCAAATTTAAGTTTTTAAATGATGACAATTTCAGATCCGTTACGCTCTTGACATCTGCTGTGTCTCAGAATCTCCAGGGAACTTTAAAAAATATGTATAGTGGCTTATGCCCTACCCTGAATTAACGAGGAATTCAACTCACTGACGGGAGGTGGAGGATGTGGAGGAGGAAGCAGAGCTATTTTTTGCCTAGATTCAAGTGCAGTCAACTGAACTCACACAGCGTGACTCCTGGCTGGGTGACGAGCTGGCCTGGTACATGAGCATGGCCCATCTGTGGGTGGGAGACGCCTGCCCTGTGGTTTTCATCAATGAGCCCTCTCTGTTTGCAGCAGCTACTCAGCAAAGCTCTTCTCGGGGGTGATGGTGGGGTATGGATCTCCTCCCGCTGCTCCCCCAAAAACCATCCAGGCCTCACAAGCAACTGCAATAGGGTTTTTAAAGGAACTGGAGCTTGGTATCTATAATTACATCCTAAATTTCAGGGTACTGGAGACAGCCTCTTGAGACATAAAACTATGCCTTAAAAATGCATGTAGGGGGGCCGGCCCGTGGCGTAGCGGTTAAGTGCGTGCTCCACTGCCGGCGGTCCGGGTTCGGATCCTGGGCCCGCACTGACGCACCGCTTGTCAGGCCATGCCGTGGCAGCGTCCTACATAAAGTCGAGGAGGATCGGCACGGATGTTAGCTCAGGACTGATCTTTCTCACACACACACACACACACACACACACACAAATGCATGTGGAAGCATCGCTCCTGTGCCGTTGTGATGTACTGTATGCAAACAGGTGAACCTAACACTGTTTTCATAAAGATACTTAAAGCATATGACTATCAATAGCTTCCCTTGGCTTCAAACTTACATGCATACATAATAAGTACTGGTACCACTTCCTTTTTCCCTGTAGAAATCATACAGAATTATTAGCCTCATAAATAATATTATTTTCAAGGCTCATAACAACTCCATTGACTCTTACCAGTCATAAGACACTTCCAGGAGACCACGAAGGGGCACTCTACTTTTGAGACAGCCGCTATTGCTCAGCATGGCTCAATGGGCCAGAGGGAGAACCCAGCGAGTCATGAGCAACTTCACCTCTGAAGAAGCAAGAGCCTTTGGACAGTGGTCAGCAGGGCCCTCCTGTTTTTGCAAGGAAAACCCAGAGGGATATGGAAAGATGAAGAACTCTTGAATCAGATTCACCTGGGTTCAAATCTAGATCCTACCATTCACCAGCAGTCTGATCTCGGGAGAGTCGATGAACATATGTGCAGGCAGCAAGGATAATATTTAAAGATCCCAGAGAAAGACTGTCTGGATTTGAAGCCTGGCTCTCCCACTGACCAGCTAGGAGTGCTTAGGCAAGCTTCTTAACCTCTCTGTGGGTCAGTTTCTTCATCCATAAAATGGCACTATTAGTAGTGAAGAATTAACCTCACCCAAAGAGAGGTCTGGCCATCGTCTTCTCTCGGCCCTTGGAATGTCCTGGCTAACAGGAGTATCTTTGTTTGCCTGGGGGCTTTGGCCACCAGACAGTCTAACCAGTGACTTTATGAAGGGGTCTTTGGGCCACATGGTGTCAGTTCTGCCTCCAGAAAGGACTGGAGACAAAAGGTCAGCCATATAGGCAGTACGCGATTGAACCTCAATAAAATCTCTGGACATCAAAGGCTCAAGCAAGCCTCCTTGGTTGGCCATAGTCCATGTGCATTGCCACATATGGTCACCGAGAGGAATTAATGCCATCCATAGCTCCAGGGGGAGAGGCAACTGGAAGCTCCAGTTTGCCTGGGGCTTTGGACCCTTCCGGACCCTTCCTGGACTCTGCTCTCTGTCCCTATTCCCTTGGCTGACTTTAATCTGTATGCTTTCCTTGTAATAAACCAAAACCACAAATGTAACCATGTTCACTGAGCTCTGTGAGTCCTTCTAGCATATTTTTGAACCCAGGGGTGGTTTTCAGAATCCCTGAATGTGCGATCAGTGTCAGAAGTGAGGACGGTCTTGTGTGAACACTGCTCCCTCTCATTTTGTGGTTGGCTAACTCTCGCAGTTGGCTGAACCTCTGGCATTCCCTCCTATGGCTGCTGAGAGGATTACATGGGTTTTTCCATGTAAAACACATAGAACGGTGCATGGTTTCTAAGTTGCTCTGTAAATGTTGGCTATTATTTTATGAGCTTCACACACAAACATTTATTAACCATTTTTTAAATGAATACTTAATATATGCCCATTTCTATGTTAAATGGCTCGAAGAAACTGAAAAAACCTAGATGGGTTCAATAACTTACCTAAGTTGAGTTGGTTAGTAAGCAGAAACCAGGACTCAAACTCTGATCTTTGTGACCTGGACACAGACCCGTATTTCTTGAAAGCCTCTGCTTCTAGCAGATAAGCTAGACCGTTCCATAAGACACCTCTGTTGAGGGTATTCATCAACTACATTGTTACAAGGAAGACAGATGATGTTTCCAAGGCCCCCCACCAAAGTGATCAATAAATGGGAGCAACAGCCACCAAGTTTCCAGTGTTCATCCTGGCAGGATAGAAACACTTGAATAATTCTGTAGGAAAAATCTGGATGAAGAGCCCCACTTTTGAGATTGCTTCATTGGTTGATCACAAAGAATAGCACCCTCATCTCAAACTTGTTTATTTCTTTTCAAAGCAATTATCATTCTGTATGATTGTAGCTTTGGGAGGGGCAATATTTATTCTTTATTGGATTTCGAACTGAGATATGAAATGAATAGACATTTTAGTTTCCGAATTAGAGTGTATCAAATTCCATGATAGTATCAGTAAAATGAAAGAAGCAGTAAATTTAGTGCAGAGCCCTCAGGGGAAAAAATCACATCACCATGAAACTCTACACACACACTCAAAATCTTCTCTGGAAGCTGTGTTCTCTCCTTCTTTCTCTCTCTCTCTCTTTTTTTTTTTTTTTTTTTTTTTACTACTTTTGTATATATAGATGCCATTTCAGTACACTTTGGTGCTGCACATATCAAAATGTTGTCTAGAGAAAGAACTGACAACAAATCCACCATTTCTCTCCTTAAGTGAATTGTACTAATTACACGCCCACTGTTTCACCTCTTCTCGGCAGCTACCACCTCTCCTCTTTCTCCTTCCCAGTCTTGTTCATTTCAACCCCCTTCCCTTTTCTTCAGTTTCTTACAAATTTGACTCCATTTTTCATGCTTTCAGGGGTACATTTTGTACTTAGGAAAGTGTGCTATTAATAGCAATGTTTCAAATTGGGATAATTCCTCAAATTGCATGCTGCCTGGTTGCCATGGGACCCAATTTGTCACTAGGTTCACTTGGGTTCATCTTTGGGGTGCCTACTTACTTTGAAATGTATTAAAGGGCTTTCATAAACCCTGCATAACCCCACTAGGATTTAACTGGAATGGGATGGGAAGGGGCCGATACACTTAATTGTCCCCAAATTCTCATTGCAGATAATTATTCAGTCCTCTGTTTCATTCTGTTTATACAGGTATTTGTTAAAAAAAAAAATCCAGACCAAGGATAATGACAAAAAAATAGGCACTAAAGAGGTTTAATAATACCTTTCCATCTACCTTGAATGGTTATTGTGAGCATCAAATGATATAATATGTGTGAGAGAAAGTACTTTGCCAACTGTCCTATACAAACGTAAGGGATCATTATAATATTAACTTGGGTAATGAGGACTGGCTAATGTTCAATGTTTTGATGAATAAACCCAGAAGCCTTGTTCATTAACTGGGCTTTGAGAGGTGCGACTCCCAACTAAAAGTGGTAATGGTTACTGATTCTTAATGATGCTAATTTAGTGATAACAATGTTACAGATTGTTTCTTCTTCCAAGGTTGAACTATTAGTCAGATTAATGGCTGAGCATATTTCCTTCATAGAGTACTTATTTAAATATAATGACTTCTCCGAGAATGAACCTAAATTCAAGTATTCTAGGTTGTCAAGAAAAGGCTTTAGCGGTAACACACGCTACGAGCTTGTGAACCCAACTGAATTTATATATTTTTCAAAAAAAGGAGAATTAACTTGATTACATAAAATATCATAAAAGCACCTGAGTAGACATTCAGATGCCAGGGCTCTTCTAAACTCCCCACATTTTCCCAGCTGGCACAGGTAGCATATTTTCACAATTAAATCACTTCTCCAGCTGGTACCTTTATGCCCACAGTGTCTGGTTCGTGGGACTTCAGATTAAAGTGTTCTTTCCCTTCTATCTTCCACTGCTCCAAGCTCATTGTGCATTCTTAGTAGTGACAGGATAAGAGTACACACCCCTGTGACACATTTACCACATTTCAGAAGCTATTCAGTGTGCTGTGAATTCACGGAGCCCTTGTAATGATTTCATGGTCCAGGGGGCCACAGGCCTCAGAAAATCCTTAATCTACAAGAAAAATCCTTTTCTTCAAGGAAAATCTACCTGGCAATCAAGGAGGAACAGCTCGTGACCTGAGGCTTGCCCCCACCCGAGCCCTCCCCCACTCAGACCTAGGCTGAGAAAGCCCCTTCACAGGCCATGCTATTCAGAGCCCCCATGCCTATCCCACCTTGACTGAGAAGTGAACTCTCTCCTCCTAACCTCGTTCATGTTCGTTTCCTCCAGGAAACACTCCTGCAGGAACAGACAGTTACTCTTCCTTTCGTGTTCCCACACCATTGAATGTACAATCCCATCATTTCATCTCGCCATGTTGGAAGTCACTGTTGCTAGATCTGTTTCCCTCAAGAGTCTGTGAGCTGTTTGAGGTCAGGTGCTATGTTCTATTCAAGTTTACCAGTGCTTACCAGAGGAAGTAAACAGGTTTCAACTCATATGCCAACGGTCATGGCTTGAGAGGTCCTGCCTGGAGCCTTGGAGTGAGAAAGATTTTGATGCCAAATCCTGGCTGGGCAAGGAAGAGGGCTGTGATTGATTAGCTACGTCTGTGCTGAGAGCAGGAGGGGAGAGCTGAGATATGAGTGTCACATGTGCATCCTTCTCATGGAGGTATGAGCTTGATAATGCCCGTTGTGTGGATGGAGAATGCTCTCTGGTTCAACGTGAATAGACACGTAGTCACAGATGAGCCCGGCAAGCACAGATTACAAATGCTTGCTCTGTTTTTTCTTCCTTAAACTCAACTCTCTCCAGAAAATATCCACCTACTAAATCTTCCTTTTCTCCCACACCACAGGGGATTTATTTTCCTATTCCACCTTCAGCGATAGTAAGGCAGTAGTCCAGGGCAGGATTTCTGAACCATACAGAATTATTTCTTTCCTTAAGCAAGTTACAGGAAGTCTCCTTCCTCCACTGTCCTACATGAATACTTTAACAATACCTATGTTGCCACTGTCTGTTACCCAATAAAATGTACAGGTTGATCTGGGGTGACTTAACATCAGATATCTTGAAAGATGAGGCTTCACCTGGTCAAAAGATTCCTGACATTTTGGAATCTAGGATACTTTATCTGGTTATTTTTAACTGGGAGGTCATTCAAAGAGAGATAAGACCAGAGTTCCAAGCAAGTATATAATTACGGGGAAGTACCTTGCCTAGTCCAAGAATGCCTGGGCTTCTTTTTTTTTTTTTTTGGAAACTCCTATCAGTGCTATTTTCACAATTTCACTTGGCTTTCCAAGAATATCACTCCTGATGACCCATCCTGGAATTATTTGGCTTTTATTATCTTTTCTCTTGAATTGCTTTAGATAAACTGTGAATATCCCAGATAGAATTCCAATTCTGCCCCCAATAAGGCTTTAGCATCTACACGTGCAACTGCAAATGTTCCTACACGGTCAATTGATTGTTTATCAATGACTGAAAAGAAGCTGGACCAAAGATTATTGTAAAAGGAAGAGAATGAATTTATACAAGCCCAGCGGAGTAATAAAAACACCCTCTGGTCTGGTCTCAGCGACCAGCTCTATCTGCCAACAAACCTTACGTAGATCTAGGATGGAAATAACCCGGACAGAACCCAATAGCTCTAGTGGGTCACCCATCCAGGGCATCAGATGGGTGTCAGGCTCAGTAACATTTCACCTTCCACAGACCACACGCAACCTGGTGTAAGAGAGACAGACACCCCAGGAGTTTCAGTGGGGTTTTCAAGTGGGGACATATTCTCAGCCATCGTCACGTATTCCTCTTGCAAGGTGCATGAGACATTACCACTTGTATGATATGGAAGTGTTCTGTATCCAGTTAATGGGTGGCTAGGTTTATCTTTCTTGAGTTTTCCTAGTTGCAAAAAACAAACAAATAACTAGTTTAGTTTTATCTGTAGGTGCCATAGTTCTGAGACTTCTTGGGCACAGAGTGACTTGGCCCATAGATTAAGGATTCTCCTAACCCATCCCCACATGGCATGAGATCATTAACTCTGACAGTGTGGCTGAGTAAAAATGGCCTATGATTTGGAGTCAAGATAGAACTGGATAGAAATTCTGGCTCTGCCAATCAGCAGCTGTGAGACTCTGAGCAAGTTATTATACTTCTTTGTTAACTTTTTCCTTCATTAACTTTTTAACAGTCATTAAATTTTTCATCTGAAAAATGGAGATAATACTGTCTTTCTCATAGGGTTGTGAGGATTAAACAAGGTTACATATGTAAGCTGCCATATAGTAGAGATTCAAAATAGCATAGCTGTTTCATTATTATTGTTACAGAGGTATTAGCACGTCCTTTGATGTGAGTTTGGTTAGGACATAGATGTGAAAAGGAGATGAAATAGAAAGTGCAGCTTTTGGGAGAAGGTGTAATAGTGGGGCTGCATGGGAATAAACTCTCTTTGCCTGGCTCCCTTCTTTCTGTGTGTTTTTAATGCCTGATCCCAGAAGAGTGAAGATGGTGACAGCCAAATTTGAGTTTGGACCTGAGGGAAAAGTTGTCAAGAAAGTTCGATTTGACTCAGGGATGGAGGCCGAGGGGTAAAAGGGCTCCACATCACTATTCACAGGGGCTAGGGGTTTTGCTTAGGGATTTGGACTAGTTTGGGGCTAAAATAGTGTTTATGAAGCATGCCCAGGGCCGGGCTCTTTCAGGAGCTCTCCCGACACTTAGTTAAAAGTGACTCGAACATTTTCCTTGAGCCCAACACAGGCCCAACTGTAGAGGCTGTGTTTCTTGTTTTTATTTTTTTCAGATAATTTTTCTGATGCCCTCTGATGATTGATAGGGGTTCTCCAGGTGGCCTTGCAGCATCAGGTCAATGTTTGTAGAGGAACATCTATAGAAATGTGAGTAACTTCTCCATAAACCAAGCGCAAATGGGAATGTGTATCACTTCTGCCTGAGGAGTAACTGACTCTTCAAGGAAGTCCTTTCAATCAGACACTCAGAGTGTGGTCTGTAGACCAGTGACTGGAAGTTGGTACAGATCCATGGAAAGATAAGTACAGCAATTGAGAACAAGCATCTAGAAACTTCTTTAGCAATTTTCCCATTGAATCAAATAATACAAAATTTGGGGATTGAATGCTGTTTGTTTTCTCATTTGTCTTATTTTGTAACTCATTTTTTATTGTATTTTATAAAAATTTTGGTTAATACTAGATCAGAAATTTAAAAAAAACAAAAACAAAAATGCTTCTTCATCACAGATAGTTTTGAGTGTTAGGAAAATTCTTCCAGCCATTGGTCCAGAGAGGAGGAGTCATGAGTGCTAGATGTGCTCCAATCTGTGATTCCATCATTTCATGATCCTAGGCAGAAAGGGGTGTCTGTAGTCTATGTATTTTATGTAGAAATACCAGGTTTGTTAAAGAAAAAATCTTTATGAGAGTCTCAGTTACTATCCAGTCAAGTTAAGGTCAACAGATTGCCACTCAGCATAATCTGTGGTCATTCAAATTTCTTTCAGCAGGGGTTATAGTGTCAGATGTAAATTTCAATCCTAATTCTGTCACTTACTACCTACTTGCCCTAGGAGATCCAGGTCCTCATTTAATGTCTCTAAACTAAACTTCTGTCATCTGTAAAGTGTGAAAGTAATACTTATTTCCTAGGGTTGATTTGAGGCTCAAGGAGTTAACAATTGCATTGTATTCATGATTTGCCAGGCATATGGTCATATAGAACAACACAACATATATTCATTTCATCCTCACCACAAAGCCTCTGAGGTAGTTACTATTTTTATGCTTATTTTGTAGCTGAGGAAACTGAGGCATAGACGGGTTAAGTGATTTGCCCCAAGTCGTACAACCTGGAAATGAAGAAGCTGGGATTCAAATCCAGGTTCAGTTCTACCCAGACCCTCATATGTTACACCTATCCAATTATAGGGCAACCTTCTGCCTCTACTGCTCCACCGATGACCCACTTCACAAGTTCTAGTCAGGTAAAACATCGTTAGCCAGATATGGTTAATATAATAAAGCCAGGAGACCACTTGAAAAGTTCCAGTTGCCTATGTGGCCAACACACAGGTCACCCTTGGCCAACATCTCACTTCATTTATTCAACCATCTATTTGTTCAACATCCATGTTTTGAACATTGACAGTGCATCAGGTCTTGTGCTAGGGCACGGGAAAGACAAAGATGGAATGACACACACCTCACTGGTAAGGAGGCGAAGTTAACTGGGTAAGATGGACCCATAAATATGGATGCGGAAATGGGAAGAGGAGATGAAAACAAGATCACTTGGTAACAGAGGTGGGGAATTGAACACATGGTCCTTCCTACATTCATTAGGGGCTGCCTGCACACTGTTCCAGCCAAGGGCATCTCCTCATCAGCAAGCAGTCATACATAAGCATCCACCACCTCCTTATTCTTAAGCCACAGCCACGGTCCATCCCAACAAAGAAAAAGAGCACGGATTTTTTCAAGCAGCAGATGTAAGTGTTAGTTCTTTGGCTCCTAAAGGTCTTAACATTAATTAATCCGCTGAAAAAGATTCAGAGGACTTTCACTTCTGTTATGAGATTCCCTTGGACTAGATCGCCCTTCTATGTTTCAACTCTGAATACCTCTTTTCCTCCTCCAGAGCCCAGCTCAGACGTCATTTCCACTGTACATCCTCCCCACATCCTCACCTGCCCCATTCCAAGCAGAATTGGCCAGTCCCTCTTTAGTGCCCAACAGTATTCTGTACATAACTCCAGTAAATCATTCAAAATGCTGCAGTTACAGTTGGAAATGCATAGGAAGCTAAAATGCCTACCTGTGAGTGGACTGTATTTTAGTCATCTTTGTATCATGGTGCCCAGTTCAATAAAGACTTTTGGATGACTGAGGTTCTTCTAGGCTGCCCCAGTGAATGTCTATCTGTCTTGTTAATTCCTTCTACAGTGTCTGAATTTAAGATGAAAGAGGATTTGTAACTCCATTCCAAATACGAGCCAGTCACAGAGTCCACAGGAGTCCCTTAGTTGCAATCTTATCCCCTACCTTTCCCTTCTAGCGACAATTTCCTCTGGTAACACAAAATTTTTTTAGATAACAGAAGGTTTTCTCCAGGATCTGTCTTTCCTAGAATTAACCTGTTGAGTATTCTTGCTCATTACAGTTTCTTCAAATGTTCTAGGCTTTTCTAGGGCTAAATGACTATTGCTAGAGCATCTGCTTCTGCCCAACTCTCTGTGACAGACCCTTTTAATTGCCTACTCACTTTCTTCCTTGCAAATCAAACCCAGATAGCATAGCTGGTGGAGATCCCATGACTTCAAAGAAAGCAGAAGCCCCTCCCTCAGAGCCAAAGGATTAATTATGATTGGTTTAGGGCTTGACATGTGACCCAGTTCTGGCCAATGAGATAAAAGAGGAGAAGTTAGCTGGAGGAGGGCTCCTCTTCCAGAGTGAAAACAACAACAACAACAAAGTGCCACACTAGGGGGAAAGGCTTTTTCTCCTGTGACTTCCTTTCTGCTTTGGACATCATTATGAGAAAATAATTCTGGAAACAACAGGAGCCATCTTGTAACCATGAGGCAATAATTTTGAGCATGAAAGGCCCACACACCAAGGGTGGCAGATCAGACACCTAGAAAGAAACTAGGTCCTTGGTGGCATTGCTGAGCAACTGAAAAAACACCAGACACACTGACCCTTTGACTTCTTTTTATGTGAGAAGATGAGTTCCTAATTTTCTAAGTCATTGGTCATGTTTTCTGCTACTTGAAGCCAAAAGCTTTCTGATTGATATAGTTCTTGAAGTTTTTTTTCTGCCTGTCTCATGAACTTGGACTTACCTCTTTTCTCTTAACTCTCGCCTTCCTTCAAAGTTAAGTTCAGTCAGAGTAGAAATGACTTTTCCAGAGCTGGAGGTAACCTTCCATGGTATGTAGTCAATAGATGAAGAAATCAAGGGAGAGGGAAGTTCAACGATTGGGCCAGGACATACATAATACATATTGGTGCTGGCACTCAGCTCTTCTGACTCTCAATACTGGAATTGTGGTTCCTGAGAGTCTGGATATACTGGAAAGCATAATTGTGTGCATAACACAGTCAAGGGATGGTCAAGTTTTTGACCTTATAGCCTTAGTCCCTAGCACAGTGACTGTACACTATTGATTACAAAGGTTTGTTAAATAAATAAATGTAGCCCCAACTATATCATAAGCTCCATGAGACAAGACTTCTTCATAATCGGCTCCAACATGGTGCATGGCACAGAGCAGATGCTCAATAAATACTTGTTGGGTGGATGAATGGATGGGAATTGCTAATGGATGTGTGATGCTATATTTAAGGAGTGAGGGATTAATTAGTCGAAAGCATTGAAATTCAAAGCATTAGATAATTAATATCAAGAGGGGGGCAGTACACACAAAAAGGGAAACTCTTGCACTCAGTAGCCAGGCAGTGGGGGTTAGATTCAGGTTTCATCACTAACTAGCGACACGGTCATGGGTAAGTTACTCAACCTCGCTGAGCCCCAATCTCCTTACATGCAAATCAGGGATAGGAACAGTACCTCCTTCACTGGGTTTTTTTTAGGATAAAATGGAACCATGAGAACATAAAACATGCAGCACAGTGCCTGGCATGTAGAAAAAAACTAATATTTTCACTATTATTGTTGTCTATGTTTTTGGTGAAAATAAATTTTAAGGAGGAAGGAGAAAGGAATGTGGTTTAGAACAGACAAAGCAGTGTCATTTAAGTTGATTCGATGCCAAAGTGTTTTAATGCAGGGGGTACACTTTTGGTTTGGGTAGCTTATTTTGCTTTCAGTTTGAAGAGGGAAAAATCTAAGCAGATGGCATGGTGACATAAAGGACTGAAGCCTACCGTTGCTAGAGCTTGTAAAAATGGAACCCCATGGCTGCCAGCTTGGCTGAACTTCAAACAAGTCCCCTGGAGAGTGTAACTCTCTCAAGAGGGGGCAGGAAGTTGGTGTGAAGCTCTCTAAAGTGCAAAGAACGTTATCAATACAATCAGGGCAGCTTGACTCAGCGCAGGGGCCTGGCCTGAGACCGGATGGGAAGGTGGTGGCGGAAAACCACGGTCAGACAGTGTACCTCGTGGAGGGACTCCAAGATTGAAGCCTTTGAAAACCCCTGACTCCAGAATGACGACAAATCACCAACAGATGGCGTGAGTCACGGAAGGGGAGTGGGAGCGAAGCATCTGCAAACTCACGGCAGAGGCCCTGCCCTGCTGGGCTGAGCGGGCAGACTCAGGTCCCGGCCCAGATGGCCGCGAAGGTCACCAAGAGGGACACCAGCCGTTCTCACTTTACTCCTGGGAGCTGGCACAGCCTGTAAAGCCCAGAGAGGCTTCCCAGGATCAAATAAACCAAAATATCTGGTCAGGTAGAACTTCACACTTCCTTTTGGTCTTCTTGGTTACAAGAAAATAAAAATGTATCAGGGGAGAAGGGAGTAAGACGGGGAATTGAGCAGAAACGGGCCACCATTCTCCATTCCAGGAGCTTATGTGATGATATACATCCTTACTCACACACAGGTTTAGCTTCAAATCAGAAAAATCCTGTAGATAGGGGCGTTTCCCACATATTTTCCCTGCCATTGTTTTATAAAACATAGCCACATGCAAAACCAAGTGCAAAAGTATGCAAACAAATTGCAGATTTTTTTTTCTTCTTCCAACAATACAGAAACACCTAACATGTGCTCTGCCCAAGACCTGCAATGATGAAAGAAAATACTAAATTCTATTTTTAAAAAAGTCCTGTGTGGAATAAGGTCCTCACAGCATTCCATTTGAAGAGAAAGCCTGTCTTCTGGGGGTCCGCAGCACCTCGCACAACCCCCCCACTTTGCCTTGTATGTGACCTTTCCCTAACCCACTTCTGCCACTAGAATTTCAGCCCCTCTGAGGTCAGCATCGTATATCCTTCATTTTCAAATCCCTGACATCACCTACCTAACATTTGTGGCCCTCCATTAATGACTGATGAATGAATGAATAAATGCATGCCTTGAGGGCGATGGAGTAACAATTAGTTTTGCTTTGGTTTTTTTCTTCCAGGAAGGGAAGTGCATCTGAGCTCAGCGTGGAATAATCCCTTTCCACATTCTCAGCCAATCTGACTGAAGTTCATTTCACTCTCATCTCCCAACTGGTTTTCGCTCATGTTATGTATCATAGAATATTCACCACCAGTTGTGAAAGACCACTTTCTAAACTAAAGGTCCAAGTATCTCTGTTCTACTCCATTATTAATGGTATTGGTTTAGGGTCTCAAGTCTAATTTGGATCCGTTCTTCCCTGATAAATGGATCCTAATCAAGATCTGTCTGAGGAATCCTTACCCCATTCCAAAAAGAACACTTGAAAAATCTAGGTTAAGAGAAAAAAAGACCCAGGGACGTGACAGTGGCTGGATGGATTCTTTTTTTCCCCTTCCTCCTTTATTTCTCCAGCAATTTTTTTTTTCCATATGAAGACAAAACCTCCTAGTCAGCACTCAATCAATATATTTTTCTCTTTTGAGACAAAGCTCCTGAAAGGCGTCTGAGGCTCCCAACCAGGTGAGGAAACCTCAAGGATTTTCTCTTTTCTTTGGGAAACCCCCTTAAGGATATTCATCTTATTATCACTAATCACTCTAATCTACTTTTGAAAGAAGACAATTGACAAAAGCCACAGGAGTCGACCTCATGCAGTTGCCCAGAGCATAATTACTTTTTCTTCTTTTATGAATGAGCACAATGTGCGAAGAGATCATAAAAAGAAATTCTTTACCTTTGAAAAGGCTAATTGCCTAGTGTCTTATTTTAACAGTGCGAAAAACTGTCAAAGTCCAGGTCCTCCTCTCCTCCGTATCATTGTCCACACCCTCGCCACCCTCGCCACCCTCGCCCCACAGGCTGGGCAGAGGTGTGTTTTAGGGGGGCTTTGTAGTTTTCAGAGCATCATCGCTGCCACTCAAGTACCATGGACAGATGCCAGGCAGGCACTGGAGCTGGCTTCCCGGACACATCTAATGCAAAATGCAGGTACTTTTTTTTAAAAGAAAGAAAAAAGCCTTTTCTACTGATTTACTAACTCGGTAAACTATGGACACGACAGAGAAAGAATAGCAGTTATTCACATCTGGCCCAGCAAAGTCAAAGCGGCTCCCAACTATGTAAACAGGGTTCATTTCCTCCCTCCTCTTTATTATCTCATCAAACCACCAAACATTCCCGAATTTCCTGGGCTCTAATTTGAGCAAGATAAACTAATCAACCGAAGTCATGTAATCTGAGGACTTTATTAGAAATGTAAGAAATTGTCGATTTTAAAATTCGGGTTTAAAATATAAGACTTAAGAAATAGCTGCAGTGCCAGGCAAAGCCACCTCTAGGATCCATGCCCCGAGGTGACAGTCATCAGAATCACCTCACGCTTCAGCCACTTTCTCCTCCTGCTCTAGCCACGTTCTGGGCTTCGGAGACAAGTGGGTTGGATCGTGCCTGGAGTGCTGGCAGACATGAGACTGATGGACACCTCCTTCATCAGTAAGGGTAACACCTCGCTTTGCGCTTTGCTCGTGGCCTCCAATCTTGCTGGCTGCTCCATATACATTTTAGTTTTTATTCTTTGGCTCAGGGGGACTAGCATAGGCTGAGAGCTCCCAGAGCGTGAGAAAGAGGGAGCATGGTCAGCATACTACTTCGAAAAAACACCATTTTGTTTCTATGTTCATTTGCTCTACCCTTCACACACAAAATTTATGGATATGTTGCCTTTTGGATTAGAAACAATGGAGCCACGGAGCAAGATAGTGGAAGGGCAGATGGGAACAAGAAAGGACTCTGTAAAGTAGGCAATCCTGAAAAAAAATGAATCTAGGAAGCTTGTCTTCTGCCATAAAAAGCAAAGCAAAGCAAAGCAAAGCAAAGCAGGGAATTCAATTATAAGCAGGTTATGGTGATAAAATAAGTAACCTATTTAAGATATTTGCCTTTTTAGAGAGGATGCTTAGAAAAATCAATTTTTACCTCAAAGGAAAGCTATATTATCTAGAATTCATGGGTAGGAGCATCTGGGCAAAGAAAGTATTTGGGAGGATGGTGGGATATTTTCCTTCGATGTACACCTTGCCATTCAGGATAGCTGGCCTGCACATGGGTGTTTAGTAATGGCATGATACCTGTACCAAGTGGATTGATGGGAGGCCGGGTCTATTTGACTAAGAACTCCTCACCATGAGCTGCTTAGCCCAAGCCCAACAGTGTCCACACCCCAACCTTTTCTCTCTTACAACCCGATATTCTTAGTTCCTCTTCCACCTCACCCTTAAAATTCTCATAAAGGCCTGGAAAATGATAAAAACTCATAAAACACTGAAAATTGAGAACAGCTGTCTACTAATTGCAGGCATTTATATGAGAGTTTCATTAAACGCAGAAAAACACAGATTGAGAAACACCACCAACATTCTTTGCACCTCGCCTCCCCAATCAACCCTTCACACAGTTCCCAGCATAATCTTTCAAAACCTCAAATATGATCTACATAAAATCTCTCAAAGGCATAAAAGGCTCCTGGATGCCTTTGTGATTAAATTGAGACTCCCCTAACTTGACATCTAAGGTCTGACTACATCTCCCTTTGATCTCCCATCAGTCATTCACACACAGTTTGTGCTACAGGCATATCAAAGAACTCACAGTTTACTTAGTATTCCAGACTTTTCCTCTATCATCTATGGCTGTGCTGTTAAATACAGTAGCCACTAGACACAGGTGGCTATTGGAGTATGGTTTGTTTAAACTGACGTATGCTATAAGTGTAAAATACACACCAGATTTGGAAGACAGTGCAAAATAAAGAATGCAATGTATCTCATTAATATTTGTAAAATATTGGTTATCTGTTAAATGACAATGGTTAGGATTTGTTGAATTAAATAAAATATACTGTTATAATTGATTTCACCTGCTTCTTTGTACTTTTGTTTAACCTGGTTTGCATTTGAGGCTTACATTATGTTTCTATTGGGCAGCTAGTCTACAGCTGTGGCCATGTTCCCTCAGCGAGGGGGGCCTTTTCCACTTCATCCATCAAGGTAGCTATTCCTCATCCTGTAAGAGTCGGCTTTAGCCTAACCTCTTCTGGGCAGCTTGCCTAGTTGAGTCAGGCTTCCCATCATATCTCTCTTATAAAACTGTAACTTAATACCTTGTATTGTAATCACCTCTTTAGGTCTTAGTCTCCTCTGCTAGATTGACTTCTTGAAGGTAAGAACCCTTTCCCCAATATTTCTGCAGGAGGCATTGCCATTCCATGAATGCTCACTTAATTAAATAAATGCCATTTCAAACTTGAACATAGTGGTATTCATTCATTTATTCTCTCACACATGTTTAAAGAGCACTTGCTATGCATTGTGAGAGATATAAAGAGGAAATATTATAATCCTTTATATTCGTATAATTTATTGCAATTTAGAAAGTACTATTATATCCAGTAACTTTCTTCAAAAACCTCTGCTGAGCACAGGCCATTTATTTATGTCCCTTTTTCAGATGAGGAAACTAAGGCCCAAAGAGTTTAAGTGACCTTTCCAAGGTCACGAAACACTAGAACCCAAGAATGGGAGATGTGACAGTTAATTGCGTGTTTAAGGAGCAACAGGTAGTTCTGAGTGGCTGAAATAAAGGGTGGCAAGGATCAAAGCTGGAAAAGTGCTGAGGAGTCGAACTTTCTCCTGTTGGCCAACATTTCTCAAATTTCAGCCAGTCCCTACCAAATTTATGAGCTTTGCCACATCTAAGAACAACCTGGACTATCATTTTTTGTTGTTGTCGTTAGTGCCTTCCAGTTAATTCTGACTCCTAGTGACCCTGCGTACAGCAGAACTGAACCCTGCCCAGTCTTTTTACCTTCCACCTTCTGGTGCTATATCATGGCCAATTCTTTCAGAAGTTGGTGGCCAGGTCTTTCTTCCTAGTCTGTCTTGTTCTGGAAGCTCTGCTGAAACCTGTCCACCATGGGTGACCCTGCTGGTATTTGAAATACCAGAGGCATAGCTTTCAGCATCAGAGCAACATGCAGCCACCACAGGATGACAACTGACAGTCACCACCCACACTGCAGTGGTGAGAGCAACAAATCTTAACCACTAGACCACAAGGACTATCATTTAGGGTTTTTTTTTTTGGTGAGTAAGATTAGCTCTGAGCTAACATCTGTCGCCAATCCTCCTCTTTTTGCTGAGGAAGACTGGCCCTGGGCTAACACCCGTGCCCATCTTCCTCCACTTTATATGTGGGACGCCTGCCACAGCATGGCTTGATGAGCGGTGCCTAGGTCCGTGCCCGGGATCCAAACCTGCCAACCCTAGGCCGCTGAAGTGGAGCGCACGAATTTAACTGCTACGCCACTGGGCCAGCCCCTCATTTGGTATTTTTTAAATGGATTCTATATTGACTCACTTACTTTACTTTTCATCTTAAGCAGTAATATCAATAGTTTAATATATACATATTACTATTAAAATACAATAATATGATAGCGTACTATTCTTATTAACGTACAATATATTCATAGTATATAATAGTTGATTAATATGTAATATATTGTATATTACAGTTTTACTTTAATATATGTTAAACTAATTAAACAAGGAGCCCATTAGACTGAGGTGGTTTTAGCAGCCTACATAAGCAAACCAAAACCTAAGCCTGTAAATGCCTCAAGGATAAGAAATAGAAACCTAAGGACAACTCATCACAAACAGTGAGCTAGGCTTTCCCAAATAAAGCAAGTGCTTAAGCTACAGCCGATCCAATCACTTCTTTGCTTTGCTTCCATGTCTTCTCTAGGAGAGTCTTGCCCCTAGCTCCTGTCTGTGGAGTGCTCCGAGCCATTTCCGGTTTGGCACTGTCTGATTCACATTGATTTTTGCTCAAATAAACTCTTAAAATTTTTAATATGCCTCAGTTTATCTTTGAATATAGATACAGTCATGCACCGCATAACGATGTTTCAGTCAATGGCAGGCTGCGTATATGACGATGGTCCCATAGGATTAGTACCATATAGCCTAGGTGTGTATAGGCTATACCATCTAGGTTTCTGTAAGTACACTCTACGTTTGGACAACGACAAAATCGCCTGACGCATTTCTCAGAACGTATCCATGTTGTTAAGTGACACATGATGTATTTTTTTCCCAATTCCCAACAAGCTACAACTATCTGTTTGTGATAGAACCCCAAAGAAGAGGGAAGAGAATTGACAACGGGGTTGTGGGAATGCTTTGCTGGGATTCCAACTTGCGAAATATTAGCTGTGGGATGCTTCTTTCACAGAAAGACAAACTAAGAGGCAGAGCAGGTGGAACTCAACTACACAATCAGCTGGTGTCAGTGCCAGACTTATAACTTGAGTCTTTTCAGACTAATTCCTTTTTGGAGGCAAAGGTCTTCAAATGTGAGTAGTTAAGGACAAATAGTACTTGGTTCAGATTGAGGAAACAGAGGTGCTTTTTTCACCAAGTCCAAGGGCACTCCTGGAGACAGGCCTTCCCCCTCCTGGAGGGGCAGGGCCCACATACGGCCATATTCTGCTTCCTCTGGTTGGGAGCATCACAGTTCCTCCCATTGGCCCCCAATCTGAGTTTCTACCACGGTGCTGGTCTGATCCAACACCGCCAAAAAAATCTTGGCCAGGCATCCTTCAAAGCAATGTCTCATGTGGCCACAAAAGCGACTTCTGCCTTTTCCAGGGAATAAGAATTGAACTCTTAAATTGAGAGTGAGTTGGCGTTTTGCACTTGACATCTTGAAAATGGAAAGAACACATTTTTAAAAAGCTAGCTCCATGCCCACACAAAGAGGCAGATGAAGGTTACCTCTGTTTTCCCTGTTCCCCAGACCACACCCATCACTTTGGTGACAATCATTCCCTTATTGGTTTGGAGCTTCCAACAGTCCCCTGAGTCTAGACTCCACCGAGTCTCTCTGCTTCCTGTAAGAGGAGGTTCAGATCCCCAAAACGCTGCTCAGATTCTCTTTCCTGCTCCTCACTGTTCTCTCCTTCACATTGGCCCATGGCTGTTTTATGCTTCTGCCTTACCAAGCACTCTTCTGGTCTGGGTGCCAGCACACTTGCTCCAACCCCACCATGCACTAGACATGGCAGTCCTGGTGCCTGCCACACACACAGTCCATGCCGAGGGCCACCACCTTACCCAGCCCACACGGAAGGGACAGCCCTAGGTAGCCACATTTTGCACACCCCCACCTTGGCCACAACTGATTGGATCAAGGATGAACACTTCATTCAAGAATAGTCCAATCTGTAAATAGGCCTAGTACAAAAAGACAAGATAGAGCCCACTAGATTCTGTCCTGGGGCCTAAAGTGGTTATATCAGGTCATGGGGAAAAGCAAACCACGAGAAAGCCAATGGGAAGGGGCAGAGCAGAGGTTTTCCAAAGCACACTCCAAGGAGTCGCTGGGTTGTGTGGAGGGAACACAGGGCCGGTGCAAGGATGAGTGGGAGGAGCCAAGCCCACACCACTTGATTCAGAGCAGTTCCACTTTTATCAGCTTTAAATATAAGATGTTGCTTGAAGAAAGGATTTCACTGCTTAAAAGTGTTGGAAATCATAAAGAAGAGAAAAAATAGAACCAGAGAATAGATATCCAACAGATAAAAGAGAAGGTAGTGAGCCCTGGGTGAACAGCTGAGTCACAGTAACACAGACCACCGACTGAAGGGCCATGTGTTCTGTTCTGCAGCCCCAGCTCTGCCTGGCTTGTCCTGGGGCCCCGGGGCATGTGTATCCTAAACTGCCACACCCCACCCCCAGCTCCTACCTGATGCAGTCACTTAAGGCAGCTGAGCTAGTCCTTGGTTCCTGCGTCTAAAGAATCCTGTTGAAAGAACCCCAATATATCCACGAGGGTGCTCCATATGAAAAAGATTTCACCCCCCAAGAGATCACAGCTCTTTTGGCCTAACATTGGAGGACTTGACCTCTGCGTGGTTATGGGATATTTTAGGCCCTAGAAGTTAGCCTATTTTTTGCTTTCGTTTTTTTCCATTTTACAATTTCTTAGATCAAAGAGGTTAGAAATCTCTAGGTCCCAGACTGGAGGACACTTAAAGGATGTCTCTCAGTGTTGCTTTCTCCTTCCTTCTGATGCAAGAGTCAGATGGGGGTGAAGGAAGGGTACGGGGCAGAGGCACTGGCACAGCTGTAATGGCTCCTTTCCATTAGACAGCATGCTCCATGAGGCAGGGCCATGCCTGGTGTTTCACACTGTATCCCCACTCTTAGCCCCGTGTCTAGTATACAGCAGACGCTGAAAAGCATTTATTGACAGGGTGACTAACTAATTAACTACAAATAAGAGTCTTGCAAGCCAGCACTGATGGCCTGGAGGTTAAAGTTTGGCAGCCCGGGCCTGGTTCCCAGGTGTGGAACCACCCCACTCGTCTGTTAGTAGCCATGCCGTGGCAGTGGCTCATGTTGAAGAACTAGAAGGACCTACAACTAGAATATACCACTAGGTACTGGGGCTTTGGGGTGAAAAGAAAAAGAGAGGAAGATCAGCAACAGATGTTAGCTCAGAGCGAATCTTTCTCAGCAAAAAAAAAAAAAAAAAAAGTTTTACTTTCCAGGACAACTCTCCTACCTCTGAGAAGTCTATTGTCTTTGCTTAAGGGTCTTAACTCAATGACAGAAATTCAAACAGTTAATTATCTTTCTTTAGGGCATTAAGTTATCTATGGAAACAAGATGCTTGGTGGACTGCCTTGACATCTCAGAGTTTCCTGAGAGGGAATGTGAATTAACTACCCCTCGTAATTCCATTAATTTTTTAAATGGTCACTGAAGTTAAGTAGTTTCTACATAATTTTCATAAAATTATGCAAATACTGAGGCCTAAGCATTTCAAATTCAATGAAAGTCAACTGCCTGTATTTTCATTTCTGAAAACTCACACCGAGATAAAAGTCTTGGGTAAAAATATTCGCAGCAGTTGACAGAATTACTTGAGCAATTATTTAATGCAAAGAAAATGATCTCTTGAATGAAACAGTTACAGAGAATGGGATCTAGAATTGTCATTTTAAGGTAAGATTGTAGAGGTGAGACTTTTTTCTTTTTTTTTTTTTTAATGTTTTGTTTATTGCAGTAACATTGATTTATAACATTGTAAAAATTTCAGGTGTACATCATTATACTTCTATTTCTGCATAGATTACATCATGTTCATCACCAAAATACTAATTATAACCCATCACCACACACATGTACCGAATTATCCCTTTCGCCCTCCTCCCCCTTCCCCTCTGGTAACCACCAATCCAATCTCTGTCCCTATGTGTTTGTTTATTGTTGTTGTTATCTACTACTTAATGAAGGAAATCATACGGTATTTGACCTTCGAGGTGAGACTTTTTTCACTACACCAGAGCACTTTTGTTAAGTCAAACAAGTGGATGAACATTGAAACAGGAGAAATCACAAAATTATGACTGAATTCCCTGTTACCACCATTACAAATGATCTCTTGGCAAACAAGTAGCTTTCTCTTGAAGAGATTTTGAGCAAAAAATTAAACATTTTTTTTTGGTGAAACCTATTCCTTTAACCACAGGTGCTCTCTTAAAAAATCTGAATGTCTTATAGACTATAAAACAGTTACACAAACAGATACACCAAAAGAGATAGCAGAGCCACATTACCTTAGAATATATACAAATCTGTTTCTTGAATTGGGACAGAAGCAAGGAAAAGGCAAGACAAAATTGTCTCACACATTTTGGAGTTTGGGGAGAGGAAGTCAAGGAAACTGATGTTAAGTATTTTCCAATGCCCAAGTTGTAAGCAGATGCCTGACTTTCACTATATGCATGTGTAAAATCTGCTTCTTTGACAAGCAATTTTTTAAATTATCAGATAATCTCCTTTTGGGCAAATCAGGCTAATAGCATCAATGTGAAGATTCAGGAAATGTTAGGTGTAGTTTTAGAATCTTTGCTGTCACTGACTTGATGGTTTTAATTTCCTCATTCTAAAAAGAAGCAAAATAAATGAAAATCTTTGCTATATATTTTTAGGAACTTTTGGCTAATTGGGGAGGCAATGGTAGTATGTAATTATTGGCAGGGCAAAAGTGACTTTCATTCATTTATTTATTCAACAAGCATTTACTGGGTTCCTCTTACGTATGAATTCTCTGAGACAAGGCATGAGCCAGATGCATTTGCTGCCTCCCCTCCGGTCCCCCTACTTGTGGGACATCTAAAGCATAAACCGGATAACTGCAACATAAAAGAGAGAGCATCCGGTGCTCTAGGACACGAATGCGACATCGTTAGGAGAATTACAGGGAAAGGGAGAGCTTCTCACCGGGCAGACTGGGGAAGGCTTTTGGAAGAGGCCACACTTCAGCATGAAGGACAAAGTGGATTTCACCAGTGGAGACAGGAAGGAAGGACATAACAGCCAGGAAAGAGTGCACAGAAAAGGCACAGGGGAGGTCAGAACAGGTGGGGAAATGGTTGAGTTTGCCAAGAACTTGGTATAGAGAAATGACAGTGCTTGGCATGAAGTCTGAAAAAATGGATTGGACCCCAAACAGGAAGACTTTTAAATGCCATGCTGGGGAGTTTGAACCTTATTATGGGCAATGGGAAGTTGGTGAAAGGTCTTGAGGCAGAGAATGGTTTAAGAGATGTGGTTTCAGAAGATTAATCTGGTGACGGTACATGGAATCTATTTGAGGGGAGAAATGGAAGGCCAGAAGCTCAGTCGGGAGAACATTACTATCCTCCAAGTGACAGGGACTGAGGACAGCTTCAGGGGCAGGAGGAATGACAATGAAGGGCAGGTTCAGAAAACACGGAAGGCAAACATTGTAATGGCAGGAAGGAAGGGAAAGGAAACTAGCATTTATTGAGGACATACTACACGCTACCCATAACACTAAATACACATGATGAACACACATCCTGCTTTTCTTGGCACCGTCTGAGTTTACACCTTTTATCGTTTTTTTTTTTTTGACCATATGTTAATTATTAACAGTGGCCTCTTTCACGCTCATTGTGTTCTGGTTTGGACAATACATTACACAATCATGTTTTTTAATACTTTTCCTCTTCGACTCCTCGAAACAATCCTCCAATTTACACATGAAGAAGATCTCAGGAGCTGCCTAACGGCCCGGAGCCAGCAGGTGATAGAGCCTGGATCTGAATCCAGATCTATACAATCCCAAATCCATGCACTTCCTGCTCTACCTGGTTTCCTGCCCCCAACTCACGACAGGTTGTGGAGGGCACAGGGGTGGGGGGCTCATTAAAAGAAATAGGGATGTCAGCAAGAGTCAGGTTAGGGTGAAAGATGAAGAGTTCAGGTTTGGATGTGTGGTCTGTGAGGTCTTTAAGGTGCTGGAAGGATACTGAAGCCGTTGGAGATATTGGCTGGAACTTGGGAGTGAAATCACACTCTAGTTACAGATTTGTGAGCCTTCCAAATCAACAGATGCAGGACCCTGCGACTGAATGGTGTTGCCAAGCAGGAGACTGCAGGACAAAGGTCACAGCTCAGATGCCTGCAGTGGCATCTGAGACAGGTAACACACAGGAGTGAGGGGGCCAGGCATGATGTTAGGGAGTGGCAGGAGGAGGTGTTTGTGAGGATTATCTTAATTTCTCCCAGAAACTATTTGCAATTTTAGATAGAAACAATACGGCCATTAAAATGGTAGTCTATTTCTTAATTAAAGCTGGCAACTTAAGCAATTTCCAGTAATTGAATTGAAATACAATTTATTTATTAAAAAAATAGTTTTTTGTTAGCAATAAGACTAATTAATAGAACAGAAAATTATAAATTGTAGTCATCCAATTTTGTCTGCTTTTTTTTATCCCAGGAGGGACCTCAAATGAGAGTTTTTAAAAAGTGTAATTAGTTCTTATCAAAATCATTAGCTACATGCAAGTATGTTAAAACAAATCGCAGCGCATTTTTCCTGTCCTAAACAACAGCCAACCATAACTCAGACACTATCACCATGAGAATGTAGGTGTGGGAAAAGGGAGAGTGTAGAGGAAGAGAGAGGGAAAGAGAAGGGGCGGGGTAGGAGGGCAGTGGAAAGCATTTCAGAAAGCAATATGCCCAAGTTTCAACTTTACATACCAGGTTCATTTACATTAGGAAAAAAATTTAATTTATTAATGCAAACTTAAGTTACTAGTCTTGTCATTGTTTCATACTTTCAATTCAAAGGTAATAAGCACCCATAGCCGTCATGAGCCTATATCAGTGGTTCTAAAACTTTTGCCAGCATTAGATTTACCTGGACAGCTCATTACAACACAGATTGCTGGGTCATATCCCAGGACTTTCTGATTCAGTAGGTCTAGGATGGGTTGTGAGAGTTTGTTTAACCAGTTTAATCAGTTCCCAGGCAATACGAGTGCTGCCAGTCCGGAGACCACACTTTGAGAACCTCTGGTCTATACCCCAGTGGGTATGCTCGATGGGGGCTGGCTGGCTTCTGCCTTTTTGAGAGTCTCTGTGGAGCACAAACATCCACTAAGGCTCTGTTTCTCATGGCATCCTGGAAAATGATTCAACGACATGGCTTCAAACCGAGGTCCAACTTTTTGCCTCATTGTCTGTGTTCTGAATCCAACCTAGTTTAATATTTTGGAAAATGTTACCCTTTTCTGTACCGAGCAAAGTAAATATTTTGTCAGTTGTTAAGGATGAGCTGCAGAGTAAGACCTAAAGATGTCTCCAAATTCAGCAGGAAGGCTCGGAGCTGCTTTGGAACTTTTTCCAGGTTGTGATTTGTAATGTATTTCAGAAGCCAGCAGAAATACCAACCACTCCACCTATTAAGAAAAGGCTGAATGAACCTTTTCACAGCAGATTTTTTTTTTTTTTTCCACACCAACTCTCATGACGCTTGGCAAAGAAAAGAGAAAGGAGAGACAAGAGGCTTTCTTGTCCACAGGATTTCATCTGGGTATTGTTCTCATTTAAAGGACTTAGGAGCAGAGAGTTATAGAATTGGAAGACATTTTTAACAATTGCTTTTTGACACTTGAAATAACTTAAGGCCCAAGGGAGGTAAATGTCACTTGCCTGGGGACCAGACAGTGGCAGAGCTGGAGATGGAATAAAGCTCAAAGGCTCTTGACTCCTGGGCCAGCACTTTTCTTACCACAACATACCACCTCACATGCAGTAGAATCATAAGAAACACATTAAAACAAAACAAAACGAAACTCCAATACTACCAATAGTGCATTGTATGCTGCACTTCCCCTGAAAACTCCTAAACCAACTGTTTACTGATGGCTTCGCCTACAGTGAGAGCATTGGGGGAGCAGACAGAAGGGGTGCAGAGGGTGCTTTTCTCATCTTCCTTGTTAAGCATTTCCTGAAGCATCTTCCATTACAGTGATTTGGATCTCTTTAATGCTATGTGTGGGTTGAGATGGTATAAATATAAGCCTCATTGTGGTAAAATCCATATTTGACAAAGAAATATGTAGGGGAAGATTCACAGGGACAAGGGATCTTAGATTCATCCGGTTCACACATCTCACGTGTAGATGTGGAAAATCAAAGCTCTCAGGACTTGGGGAACTTGCCTGGGTGTTCAGTCTACCAAATGGCAGAGCCAATGCCTGACCCCAGATATCTTGCCCTGTCGTCGTCGTTAGGTCCCATCAAGTCGGCTCCGACTCCTGGAGACCCTATGAATGAGTAATGTCCACAGTGTCCTGTCCTCAACAGCCGTACTGTGCTCCTGTAGACTCATGCCTATGGCTTCCTTTACTGAGTCAATCCATCCCATATTTAGTGTTCCTCTTTTCCTGCTGCCTTCTACTTTTCCCAGCATTACTGTCTCTTGTCTGTAGCATATTGCTATTTCTACTTTATCATCCTGTCTACTGTAGTAGAGTGTGTTGATTTAAGCTATAAAAATGCATGCTTCAATACGAGTCTAGATCCCAAAATACTGAATCTATTCAGTATTAAAAAAGAAATATGGTAATAATAACATTTCTTGAGTGCTAACTCTATGCCGGGCACTGTTCTAAGCACTTTACATGGATTAATGTGTCTAATCAGTCATATCATTGAGGAGGAGAGAATACCATAATATGGGAAATGGAAATTAAGGATGAAATGGAATGAGGAATGTGAAGCACTCAGCACAGGGCCTATGATGTTTTCCCAGGGCATGTTATTCTCTATTAAATGCAATAATCCAAGTAAGGGATTTAGAACAGTTTTTGGCTCACAGAGCATGTTAAATACTAGCTGTTATTATCACATACTCCTCTATTTCTTTGAGTGGAACAGACCAAAGAAATTGGATTTAGATAAAAGTTAGGAGTCATACAAGATTCAAACATAGGTGATATCCTCGTGAACCAGTTGCCACCAGAGGAGACCAGAGACCACAGTGTAGCTTGCACTAAAATGCTCTCGAAGGCCAAAACCTGAAGCCAGAGACCACAAAAGAAGAGAATTAAGCAGGTTTGTATTGGGCCTGGGTTTTGAGGAGCTCAGAGGATTTTCTAGACATCTCCTCATCAACCTTTTCACATTGAAGTTGGATGGGGAAGTGAACACAATACGAAGACCTCTTTCATATGAAGACAGTTTGCAAAGATAGAACTGATCACTCAAAGCTAGTGGTGAGGACTCAATTTCCTTAATATGAATGTGCTGACCTACGGGCAAAGGAACAGAATATCACCATTGACTGAGATGAAACAACACTTCTACTCATTAAAGCACCCACGGCAGGTCAGCTGCCTTGTAAACTGCCCACCTGGGATGCATGATGGACCGGGTACTCATGCTGGCAAAAACTAAGGAAATCCAGACAGAGTCTGCCCTGCTATTACCCACTTCCTCTCCAACCTGGCAGCTCGTTCTGTTTGTTACAGAGAATATACAGAGGGATAAATACAGAGGGATAAACTAGGATTAGTGAGTGGAAGATACATGAAGATAGATTTTGGCTCAAGATGAGAGAGAACTTTTAAAAAGTGAGAGGTACCCAACAATGAACATGCTGCTGGCTGAGGTGGTGTGTGCTCTGCAGGTGATCAAGGAGAGGACCAGAGAACACTGGTAGGCTGTACAATCATTGGCATCATAATTTTCACCATCATTGTAATCATTATATTATCAGTATTCCATCAGGTGGATATGGGCATTGATTAGAGTGGAAAATGGCTCCACCAAGGGAGGCCAAATAACAGTTAAGTGTTGCTCTTAGGTCAAACTTGAGTTTGAATCCGGGTTCTATCAGCTACTAGTTATGTAACTTGGAATTGGTAATTAAACCTCTCCAAGCCTCAGTTTCTTCATCTGTACAATAGAGATTATAATAACTACCTCTCCTGATCATTTATTCACTCACCAGATACTTATAAACCATCTGTTGTGCACCAGGCACTTTTTTAGATGCTGAGATTTGCTGATGAACAAGACAGACAAGACCTCTATTCCCCATGGGGTTTACATTTCAGTGTGTGTGAGAGATTCAGAAAATATACAAGGAAACATAAATATAATGAACTAACAAATGACTAAATGCTTATGCAAATAGTAATACATGCTGTGAATTAAATAAGACAAGATGTCCAGGATATCTTTAGTTAGGATGATCAAAGAAGACTTCTCTTAGAAGGTGATATACACGGTGGAACCTAAAATAAGAGAAGGGGCCAGCTTTGAGAAGCTCTGGTAGAGAGCAGCAAAGGCCCTGTGGCCGCACTGAGCTGGACTTGTGCGTCTGCAGTGAGTTCAGGTGAGAAGTTCAAGATGAGTTTGGTGGTGAGGATGAAAGGAGGTAACAGAGGAGGATCTTGCCATACAGTTCATGGTGCATAATGCACTCGCATTATTCACATTCAAAAAATTGTCTAACACATGGATACCCTTGTGTGGTAAGGGCACACAGAGGTATTGCTTCTCTGTGCTCTGACACCCCAAAAAATGCCAAGGCCTTGCCATGGGGACATGCCACTCTGCTAATCCAACCTACCCAATCCAATCCTAGCATGATCCATACTTTAGCCACTGGAGAGTACAGAATTTCACAGCTGGAAAGAAACGTGATCTGTAAGGATATCAACAATCACACCATGATAAGAGGTAATCTGAGGGCTCCTTGGAGTAGACTCTGAAGCTCTGAGGAATGGAAGGATAGGGGATGTTAAAAGGATGGGACTCTGGGCCTCCTGCTCTTACTTCAACTACAAGAATTCTACAAGTGCCTGTTTTGTGTTTTATTTTTCACTTGAAAACTGAGTTGTTTTGCTAAAAACAATCACATTTAAAAATAACCAATTTAGTCCAGTTTTATAGGTAAGGAGACTGAGCCTCAAAGAGGTTAAATGACCAAATCAGGGACTAGGACCTATCTCCTGACTTCTGATTTAATAATTTCCCTATATGCTTCATCACATAAAACACTGATACTGATCTTTTAGCTATAGAATTTGTTTCTGTTCAACTTTATGTCAACCAGTATGTGTTTCCTTTAATACAAATGTTTATGTGAGTTCTGATGCTCTGGAAAGCACCACTTCTATTTAACTAATTTTGAACAACAAATACGAGACCTGGTTTCAGTGTCTTGCAGTTCACAGAGCTTCCTCAATGGCTAGGAGTGAAGTTTGAGGGAACAGGATTAAGGCAGCAATTTATGAAAAGGTTATAAAAAAGCTGAGTTACTCTTTCCTACCTGAGGGAAAACGAAACCTAAAATCTGGTGAAAGAGTAAACTCTAGAATCAGAGGTCAGAAAGTGGCAGAGGTTTAGGAAGACAATGCAAGACATGGTTTGCAAAATGTAGAGAATTAATAAGGGATAATTCAGGACACCTATTGTTTAGGAATCACTACTTTAGAGAGTGGGAACAGTTTATGTTCTGTTCAGACTCAAGTTCTGGGGGAAGGGAGACACACCTGGCTACTTTAAGACACGAGAAGCAGGTTTAGAGGAAGACAGAAATCTGTAAACATCTGTGAAGACATATGTCAAACACCTGCTTCAAGGATAGGAAGCTGGGCAGAAGAGTTGGGTCAAATAGAGGCAAATTTCCTAGCTGGAAACAGTAACAATGAGGAACATCTGTGATTTTATTCTATTTTTGACTATGGAAGCAACACTGGCATGTAGGATGAGCTAATTTAAAGTGTTTCCTGGATCAGTTGATAGTACTTATGGATAAGTCATCCTCTTTTGGTCAGTCAATGCTGGCAGCTAGAGCAAGGTGATAGGAGCATTTTCACAAGATTGAAAATTTTCAGAGCTCAAGGTACTCTCAGAAGAAGGTTAACAGGTTTCTCTTCAAAGGAGAGTAAAGGTGTTCCAAAAAATCTTACAATCAGTTGGAAAAGAAAACCCCAATGAGGACAATACTAACAGTAAATATAAATATAAGTGAATGTCTTCACTCTCTCTAGAGTTCATTCAAACTGCTAAAGAAAAGTACGTGAATTCACAAATGAGAGAATGCAATTAGTAAATATACAAACAAGGAAATATTCACTCTAAAATCCCAATGAGATGCTGGACTTCCTTCTATTACATGATTGCTGACAAAGGTGCAGCAAAACTGGTGGTGATCTCATGCTTTGCAGGGGGCATTGTAAATTGCTACAGCCCTTCTAGAAGGAGAGCAATTTGGCAATACATCTTGAGCCATAAACATGGTCATATCACATGACCAGTAATCCCACTTGTGGGAATCTATCTATCTTAAATAAAAATTTGTGAAATGCTATAGTCATAAAGATGTTTGCTGGAATCGTGTTTAAAATATTACAAACTTAGACTGGGCAAGGAATCTCAATTCAAGTCAACAAACAATAATTGAATACCTACCAGGAGCTTGGAATAATAAAGCAGAGTCCTTCCCTCAATAATTCATAACCACAACTTAATGCCTGTATGCGTTTCAATATTATGCAACCAGCGGAAAAGAGGCTACGGAGACACTAAGAGGTTAAAATGTGTGTGATATATTAAATTTAAAAAGCTGTACACAAGCATTATATTTACCACAATGTTTAGGGGGGGAAAAGCAAATGAAAATGCCCAGGAGGCAATAAATCAAAATGGTAACAATGATGGAATAAGGGGACATGTTTTCTTTTTCTTCATTTTCCTGTAATGTGGTTATATTACCTTTAAAATAAAGGACAATAATAAAAGCGAGAAGAGAAACAGAGAAAAATAAAGCGGTGATTGAATAAAGATGAAGATTAATGAGGAAAGTACCAAGTATACTTAAGAATTTTTATTTATTTAAAAATTGCTTTTAGTTGTATATCTTTAGTAATTGATGAATACTAATGATTTGTTAAGTCAATAAACTATTTTATTTGAGTAGAGAAATTATGAGGATTATGAAATTATGAGAGAAATTAGTAGAGAAATTCTAAACCAGAGACTTCTTGAGCCTCACTCATGGAGGCTTTCAGAATCTCGTATAAATAAAAGTTACTCTGAAGTACGAGCTTAAGAAATTCTGCTACCTAAAAATGACAGGCTAAAGTTCACTCCAAAGGTTTGGGCTTGAAGAACAGATAAGATTCTGGTGTCCTAAACAAGATGGGGAAAGTGGGTCCCCCCTGTCAAGGAACTCCCGCAGGTAATGGAGCAGCAGTGTCTTTAACAAGAAGAAGCCACGTCCAAGGGGAGCGAGGCCACGGGGGGCAGGGATTTCCACGTATTCTGAGTCCTTCAAATTAGCTGCTCCAACTCCTTGGGCCCTGCTCTTTCCAGGAGACCTGAAGACACTGTGAGTTCAACTAACACTACGATTCAAAAACCCACAGGATCAAATTTTGTGGGTCTTCTTTTAAATAGCTCTGTTTTGAGGCCACAATAAAAGAGTCTTTTTACATGGCCATGGAAAGTTCTTGGATTTCTCTTTTTCCTTGAACCAAGCACGTGTGGATTTGAGCTCCTCATCCTATTTCTCACCTCAGGGGCCTTGAATCCCTCATTTCCTCTCTGCTCTTCTATGGCAATGCTGATCCAAAACCTTGCCCTCTCTCCATGAGCAGGTGATGCCAGGTGAGCACAGGTGCATTTAATTAACTCATTCCCCACTGGGTGCCATGAGCAGATAGAATCGCCTTCTGGCTACTAAATAGGACTTCTCTGCATTCTACCTAATGTAGGTTAGATAATCAATTCCCAGTTCTTCATATTTCCCTGAGAGTCTGTTTCTTGAAACCTACTTCCAGTATCAATTTCCATATCAACCACAGTTCTTGATTGCAGGCAACAGAAACTGACTCTGATCATCCTTAACCCAACAACAAAATAAGCAACTTCTGGAAGGCTGTCAGGGGCTCATGGAACTAAATGGAGTCTGAAGGATCAGGCTCATAAATGCCAAGAACGAGAGTTCTAGAAGCATGGCTGTGAGAACCAAGCAAGATCTCACTAACAAGCTGGTTCAAGTTCAATGTTAGAAAGAAGTTATGAAAAATGAATGAAAAGTATAAAAAGATCTTAATTAAATATGTATAGTATTGTGTAATGAAAAAATCCGCTGTTGACTTCTATTTGTGGTTTTACCACCACCTAGTTGTGCACCTGCATGAGTTATTTCACATTTCTGAGCCTTAACATCACCCTTTGTAAAATGAAGAACCAGGTTAGAGACTGTTTACACTACAGTTCCCTTCTAGCTTTCATATTCCTTGAGTCTATACCAAGAGTGAGGACCTGGTTGAGACCTCTCCTCTCCGGCCTCCATGCACCTGGGGAAGACACTGGTAGGGAAGCATAGACCACTTCTGTTAAAACCCACATGCATCCACAGAATCCTTCTCAATACAGAGCTCCAGATATCTACTACCCATCTGTAGGAGTTCACATGTAAGGGGAAATCAATTTTCCATTCCTGGTCTGTACTATATTGTTCTGTTTTCACAGGATGAGCTAAACCAGAAAGCCAGGACATCCCAGGAGCATCAGGCGAAGTCTTTGCTGAAAAGAATCTTCAAGACCAGCTCTTGCCCTGCTGATAAACACCAGTTCAGCTTGTACAATCTCCCTGGTAACAGAACACAGTCGGATATCGTTCAGTCAGCCTGAAAGTTGTGTCGTATAGTTCAAACACATTTCAGGAGTTCTCAGCGTGATATTCTTCATTCAGTCCTTACTGGCCTTGCCTTTTGTCCTCCGTTCTCCCTGTCCACACACCTGATGACTGTCCCATTTATATTCTGCTGGAATCCTCCACACTGAGCATAATGGAACTGAAGGAAACCTAGAAAAGCCCTGGGTCCCATTGAGTTGGTCTTAATAATCAAAAGAGTCTGGAAACAGAAATGTCAGAACTTTGTATAATTCAATCAGGATAAGGTAAGGGAGAAAGAGTCTACTGAAAGGAAAAATTTTAAGCAATGAAACAAGAGTCTTAACAATTTCTCTCTTCCAAATCAAAAGATTCAGCTCATCAAATGATGTATAGGTTAGGGTTAGATTTGGCTACATCTATGAGAAAAACACAACATCTCAGTGCCTTAGAGCAGGGAACAGCAAACTCCAGGACAGGGACTCAACCCAGCCTACCACCTATTTTTGTAAATTAAAATTTTATTTGGACACAGTCTCTCATCTGTTTATGTGTTGTCTATGGCTGCCTTTGTCCTCTCAGCAGAGTCGAGGAATTGTGACAGAGATTACATGGCTGACAAATCCTAAAACATTTACATTTGCTAACCACTGCCTTAGAGTGTCAGTTTAGTTCTCCCTCATGATAAGAAGTCCAGAGGCCAGCAGCACAGGAGGATTGATAATTGAGAATGGACTCCTATCTTTCTGCTTTGACATCCTATGACATTGTTTTCATCTTCAAGGGCACCTCATGGTCCAAAATGGCTTCTGAGATTCTCAGTACCATTTCTAAAATTCAGGCCAGAAGAGAGAGGAGAAGCAGAAGGGTCAAGGGGCGCCCTCCTTGATGAGTCAGCTCTCATTAAGCGGCCTTCCGGAAAGTTCCACAAAACACTTCCACCTACATTTTATTTACCAGAACTTAGCTATATCTAGCTGCCAAGGGGACTACGAAATAAAGGTTTTTTCTTTTTAAATTTCTGGTGGCCATGTGACCAGCTAAAAAGAAGAGTCTATTTTTGGAGAAAAGAAAGAGTGGATGCTGAGTTAGGCAAGTAGTAGTCTCGGCTACAAATCACTATTTAGGGAAATCATGAGTAGCAGATTCACAGGTAACCCATACCTTTTTCCATTATGGGCTGGAAATTTTTAAAGAATGAAGAATTTGGATTCTAGCATCATAAATACTACTTCTTTTTTTGCTTTTTTTTTGTGAGGAAGATCAGCTCTGAGCTAACATCCGATGCCAATCCCCCATTTTTTTGCTGAGGAAGATTGGCCTTGGGCTAACATCTGTGCCCATTTTCCTCTACCTTATATGGGACCCCGTCACAGCATGGCTTGACAAGCGGTGCGTCGGTGCACGCCCGGGATCCGAACCTGCGAACCCCAGGACGCCACAGCTGGGCCGTGCACTTAACCGCTTGCGCCACCGGGCCGGCCCCAATACTACTTCTTTTGTCTTATGTTTAATCCTTTAGTATGGATATTAGCCAATTATGTCAGTGACTGTCTTAGTCCATTCAGGCTGCTATAACAAAAATAAAACTGCCATAGGCTGGGTGGCTTAAACAACAAACATTCAACAGTTCTGGAGCCTGGGAATTCCAAGATCAAGGTGCTGGCAGATTCAGTGTCTGTTGAGGACCCAGTTCCTGGTTCATAGCCAGCCTTCTTCTCGCTGGGTTCTCATGTGGTAGAAAGAGAATGAGAGAGCTTCTCTGGGGTGGGTCCCTTTTGTAAGGGCACTAATCCCATTCTTGAGGGCTTCACTCTCATGACCTAACCACCTTCCAAGGGCCCCACCTCTAATACCATCACCTTTGGGAGTTAGCATTTCAACATATGAATTTTGAGGGGATACAAACATTTAGTCCATCTCAGCCACTGATCAATCCATTCATTCAACAAGACTTACCAGGACCTATAATGGTCCAGGCACAGCGTGAGGCAAAGGCAAAGTGTGATGACCCCTAGTCCCCACCCTCAGGGAGCCGAGTCAACAAGGGAGACAAACAAGTGCTGGGAAAATGACCTTTCGGGGAGGGACGTTTCCTGGAGACGTAGATATTTGGCACACCATGAAAGCAAATAGGAAGGTCCTAAGGCTTAAGCCAAATGCTGAAGAACTAGTGGGAAGGAATTTGCAGAGTGAAGAAGTGGCAGGAAGGGCATTCCAATATGAGGGAGTAGCATGTGCAAAGGCATGGAGGAGAAAGAGAGTGAGCTGCAGAGCCTGGCTGAGCACAGGGTGTGCCAGGGGGCACAAGAGATCAGCCAGAGAGGTGGCACGGATCACCTACAGGACAGAAGGGACCTTGGTGCCAGTGCTGGGTTTCCTCTGGACATTGATGAGTAGGCGCTGAAGGATATCACTTAGGAAAGTGATATGATCAATCTGTGTCGCCTAAAGATCACTCTGGTCATAGTGAGGACAGCCTGGGGGGTGGGGTGGGGAGGGAGGAAGACAGCAGAAGGCTTCCACTTACCCCTGTCATATATTTTGCAATTATGCTTAAGTTAAAGTATGATCTTGTATTGTTGCACAGAAGATCTATTCACCCGATAGCTAATTAGTAAAGAGATATAATGGATATAAATAACCTATATTTCATTTAACCCACACAGCCATCCGGTGAAGCCTCATCTTACACATGAGGTAACTCAGGATCAGAACGGTTAGGTGGCTTGTCTAAAATCTCGCAGCTGGTAAGAGGCAGAGTAGGGCTCGCATTAAGGTTTTCTGATCCCAAGACCAGGCTCTTTTTACTGCATGTTGAGAGCAGCAAGCATTCCAGACTCAACCCGTCACCCCTAAATCCAGTCCAGGCAGTACTATTTGCATGTCTTGGCAGTAACCTATCTTGGTGGCATTAAACGTAAGAAAACACGGAGGTATTTCCCTTTAGTTACTTTATGAGGCAAGATATCAAGAGTATTTTATTAGGCTTTGGCAAATCCTCTTCATAGGAAAAATCAACCATATATTTTATTATTCTTTTGTTCAGTGCTGTGGCAATTATTCAAACACTCAGGAAAGATCTATGTTTCTCTGTGATTCCAACTTTCTACTTGATTATAGTCCATCTTTCATAATTTATGTGGGGAGCCATAAGAATTCTCAAAATAGACTTATTTAATGTCTCAAATCAACTAAATTAAATAATTTTTAAAAAATTGTTCTTGTGGATTTTTGTCTTCTCAGAAAAAACTTTCCAGAACTTTCTCTTCCCTTGACCTCCACGTTTGAATTAGAAGCAGCCCCCTCATTTATTATGCTATCCCACACTCTGTCAAGGCACTTAAAAACCTGCATTGTGATTGTTAATTTCCTCATCTTTCTCTCCACTAGACAGCAAGAACCTTGAAGTCAGCAACAGGGTATCTACCTTTCTCTCTCCAGGCACAGTAACCGGCATTTAATAGCCCACAATAACTGTTTGTAGATTAATTAATAAAATGGAGCAACCATGTAACTAAACACACATAATTATATTTAAAATGGTGCTGTAATAGAATATTTAACACATTAAAAAAAGTCTACCTTTGCTGTAATTTTTCTGCAAAAAAATCAAAAGCTCTAGGAAAAAACTTCAGGGGTGTGGAAATCAGAGGGGCTATTTAGGGGCGCATTCTGACACTTGTTAAGACTTAGGATCACAACGCTTCTCAAGGAGTTGATCCAGAGAGGGCTGCTTCGAGGTTCCAGTTTTTCCCTCCTTCGCATCTCCCACACGAAGCAGAGGCTGTACGGAAGTCCGCCTTTCTCGGTTTAAAAGCAGAAAGTCTTTCTGCTTTCTTGAGAGGCTGTCTTGGGAGACCAGATGTTTCAAATTCACTTTGATGTCTGCTCTTTGACTTTCTCCATGCTGGTACTTCACAGTAGGGAGCCTCAAGTTTGGGTCTGAATGAGAGCTAAACTCAGGGGACCCCTTGTCCCGGGCACACGCACTCAGAGCCCTTCCACACTCACACATCCAACCTGCTCTCCTCAAGAGCGCAGCACCGGAGGGTACGTTTTCATTTTATGACTCAGTTTTAAGGCCCGAATAGGGGTAACTATAAAGTAATGAGATATTTTCACCAACAGATCGGAATTTAGTCTCTGGTCGATCCCTTGCTTAAAGCATGTCTGGCAGCCGTCTTTCAGAATTGCCTTAGACCCTGTTTATATCCACGCGCTCAACCAGTCTATCATTCTAGAACGGTTCTTTCCAACCTGGCCTTTCTTCCTTTCTTTCCCTTTGCTCTATGAAGCTCAGTCTTCTTCTTTTCTTCTGCTCTTGAGCCCCTCAAAAACCCAAACACCTTCAGAGCTCTGGGACACAAGAGGGGAGAGTCTGTGGGGCAGAGGGCAAGGGAAAACCCAAATGAAGGCTTGTGCAGAGTGATGGGGAACGGAGGGCTGACTAACTTCCTTCTTGTATGAGCTCCTGCCCGTCCTGAGGCCGCCTGCTGTGGGGGGCGGTAGGGGGAGGTGACGCAGGCTGGATTCAGGAAATGTAACTGCCGAGCTTCAAAGCCTGTGCAGCGCTGCTGAGAAGAGCAGGTGGAGAGGAGAACGGGCCAGAGGCATTAGGCAAGATCATCGGTCTTCAAGGATGGGTGGAATGTGAATTATTGGTGGGTTACCATGCTTCTCACTCCAGGACGATTTTGCTCTCCAGCGACATTCAGCAATGTTTGGAGACATTTTTGGTTGTCGCACTTGGGGAGGAGGAGGGGTTGTTACTAGTGGGAGGAGGCCAGGGATATTGCTAAACATACTACAATGTACCCCCTCCCCAAAACAAAGGACTATCTGGCTCAAATATTCAATACTACTGAGGCTAAGAAACTCTGGGCTGGACAAAGGACACTCAGAGCAGGCGTCATACTCTAAGAGAGGAAAAATGTAGAAATTGACTTATTTTTGGAATTAAAAAATCGTTCAGATCACATCTCATCAACCTCCACTTCCTCTAATGTTCGCATAGGGGGCACTGATGGAGATATTTTCACGTACAAATATTCACTTGTGCTTGGTACAGTGTGTAAATAGGAGACCTGTAATACGGCTGGCCTCTAGTGCTGTGGGAACCCGGTTAGTCCACCCTGGTATCTACTCTCTCAGCTTCTGATGCTCTGTGTCTCCTTCATAGCACTGGTCACCATAAACATTTGTGCCATTCTTACTTGTGAGATGCTTTTCCTACTGGAGGGTAAGCCTCACGAGGCCAGGGACTGAGTCTAATGGGCTTCCTGTCGATCCCAGGACCCAGCTCAGGGTCTGGTGAGGGAGGGAGTAGGCAGTGGGGCCACTAAGAGACTGGATACTGGAGCCAAACTACCTGGGCTTAAATCCTCGCTCTACTACTAACCTACTCTGTGACCTTAGGCCAATCACTTAACTTTCACAAAGACTCAGTTTCCCCATCTACAAAAACAGAGATATATGGTACCTGCCTCATAGGCAGAACTAAATAAGTTAATATATGCAGGGTGCTTACTTAATATTTGTTGATGAGGGAAGCATCCAAAAGCAAATAAAGATAGGGTTAAAAACCTGCCTGCAAACCAGCAACGAAGAAAAACACATAAAATCTCTTGGCTCTTTGTGGGAGTTTCAAAATTTAAGATTTCTCTTTTTTGAGATGTAAGAGACGTGGAAAGCCGTTGGTTAACATTTATAGGCAAAAGCACCGACAGCCTTCGCAGGATATACGTTTTTGCCATATTGATTTCACTTCACAATAAATGTTTCACCTAGCTTCTCTGCTATGTCCAGTTTTCTCACTATATTTATGGCTATAGGTTAATCTTATTTTTTATTGTCTCCTGATAAAAACTGATTTATGGCACGATGGTAAGTCAACCTAGAAAAGGAATTCGACAGTTTTCTGTGATTGAACACCACTGGTCTTCTTCCTTTATAGAAGCTGCTTGCTTTTTCTACAGTCTTACATTCTTCTGTATCATAGGGTCCTGTTGGGCACACAGAGGGTTTAAATCTTAATTGTTTTGTAATCATTATTTTCTGAAACTTCACTGGTTACTTCCTATGTATATATCTTGCAGAAGGTCTGGAGAGAAGTGTGATTTCTAATCATTCGTTCATGTACACAATTATTCACTTGACAACCAGGAAGCACTTATTGAGCACCAGTGTATTCCAAGCTCTGCTCCCAGCTCCTGGGATACAGCAGGCAAAGTCTTGTCCTCCTGGAGGGCATTCTTGAATGTGAAAGGAGACCATAAGAAAATAAAGCAGCAAACAAACAAGGTCATTTCTGACATTACATAAAGGAAATCAACAATATGATTGTGTAAGTTTTCTACGGCTGTTATAACAAATGACCACAAGCTTGGTGGCTTAAAACAACACCAATTTATTATCATATAGTTCTGGAGGTCAGAAGTCTGACAGGGGTCTCACTGGGCTAAAATCAAGGTGTCGTCAGGGCTGGAGTCCTTCTGAAGGCTCTAGGGGAGAATCCATTTTCTTGCCTTTTCCAGCATCTAGAGGGGGCCCATGCTTCTTGGCTAGTCGCCCCTTCCTCCATCTTCAGAGCCGGCAATGGCCAGTCAAGTCTTTCTTATGTCACATCTCTCTATGACATTGACTATCCTGCCTCCTTCTTCCACATTTAAAGGACCCTGTGATCACACTGGGTCACCCTGGATAATCCAGGATAGTTTCCTTACCTTAAAGCCAGCTGATTATCGGCCTCATTCCATCTACAATCTTAACTTTCCTGTCTGCCACGTAACATAATATATTCACAGGTTTGGGGGTTATAGCATGAACTCCTTTGGAGGCCATTAGCCTGCCTGCCACAATGATAGAAGTGGGGACTATAATTTTAGTATCCTGTTCAATACCTACATAGAACAGAAGTTTAATAAATTCAGTACTTAGTAAATGGATCAGGACTATCTACATTTGCTTCTTGCTCAATGATCACAGCAAGAGCTGTGTTTTCTTTATTGCAGAATTGGCGAGGGACGGGGTGGTTGCAAGAAATCTTGCAAGTTAACACAAAGTTACCCCAATGCAGGCAGAGACTCAGAGACCCCGCCATGTCAGGCTCTGGAGGAGAAGACCCCTCCGCAGCATCTCTCTCACTTCTCCTTTGGGGCTGGTCCCTGCTGTCACCGGTGCAGGATCCTGGTGGCAATCTTCCCTCTCCCCGTCCCCACAGCCCCTCCTCCTGTGGCTTCCTGAGGCCACCCCTTGATTTCTGTCGGCAGCAGCAATTTTCCTGAATTATAAAATGGAGGTGTTTTTAAGGATTCTAGGAGAACATGTTCCAGATAAGGAAACTGAATCTTAGAATAGCTGGGGGAAATATCTAAAGTGGTTTAGAAAGGCTGTTGATTGGCGCATGTGAAATTAGACAGTTTTGTGGGGTTGCTTTTATGCAGGATAAATATGGTGAGTTTAATTTTTAATTTCTGCAGTGTTGCTCGGGTTGATGATGCCCCTATTTTGCCGGATGTGTTGGAAGCACATTATTCTCCCTCCTCACTAAATTATAGCCTTCCGTTCCTCACAACGTCTCATAAGAATTAAGCCTTGACAGTCTAACAAGACCTTGCATCCCTGACCCTTCCCAGCCCTGATTATATAACACAGTTGGCTGCTTATGTATCACTTTGCTTCTTGTATTTGTATCCATTTAACTCTGGATCCACGGCTGTGTGCTCCACGCAACTGTAAGCTCTCAGCAGGGGGAGGAAGCGGCCCATGGATCTTATTTTGCTTGTATTTCTGCACGATGGCTACAAAGTTCTGTGGCCAAAAGTCGTGAATTTGATTATTTTAATAAAGAGTGTTGCTTGAAAATGCTGCAGAAAAATATTAACTTTACTTCCTAGCTAGCTTTTACTTGCACAACTGACAACTGAACATGGGCTGTGTCCATCAGAAAGATTTCGGAATTAGTTTTTCACGGAAAAGTGGTAACGCCAAGACACATTCGAACATTTGAGAAGGCCAAGCCTAGTCATATGAAGATAAAAACCTGGCAGTGCATTCTTTAGCATACTTTCTCTAGATGTCATTTTCATCTCATTTTATAACGAGTTAGATCTAATTAGAAATGACCATTCATATTGCCATTTTTATTTCACTATAGAATGGCCACTGAAATCTCTGACCTAGAAGAGGGTAAAGTAAACCTGAAATATCCTAAATTAAAGACACCACTCTACCAACTGAAATTCTGAGAGAAGAAAACCTTCTAGGCAAAATGAATATGTACCACAATGTCAGGTTTATGCTTAGCAAAATGAGCTGTGAAAAACTGGGAATTTATTTTGTTTCCTCTCTATTTTTTCTTTAAATCCACCCTAAGGATTACATATCAGTACAAACTCATTTATTTTATATTCTACTCCCATTTGGAATTGAAAACAGGGAAGAATACACCTTCTATGGCTCAGAAGGTGAGTTGCTTGAGTTTTCGTTCTGATACAGAAGCCCAAAGAACTAGTCAAACCTCGGGTCCATGGACAGGCGCATCTAGTTGATTCCACTGTCTTTATAACACAAATTGGAAGGAGTGTGTGTGTGTGTAATGGTTACAGGAAATCTAAATTGAAACTTTGCTACGTGTAGCTATAACATTCGCTTAGATAATTGCTTCTTTGTAAACACAGTTTCTTACGAGGTCTTAGCTTGCTGCTATGGAAGCAATGACATTAACAAAAATAACAGTGGTGCCACAAATCTTCAGGGATTTTTTTTTTAATGGAAAGGAAAATTCTAGAACTAAAAATATACTTTTTATTTGCAACTATGGGAATACAAACACCAGAAAAACACAAGAGGACTGTATAATTGGGACATGGGAGGTATTCTATCTAGTGGTTTTAGGAAAAGGACAGTCATGGGATGGAATCTAAGTCTTAGGTCGTTACAACTTGGGCAAAAGAGAAAAGACTGCATTCTTCACAAAAGAGGTGACATCTGGGAGGCAGTGCCAGCTCCCCCCTTGTTCCTCTATACATCCCTTGCACCACAACACTCCTACAGAGTAGGGGGTACCCACCCCAATGCCTCCTGAACTTATATTACTCATGACATCATTAACCCTGGCCCTTGACATGCAGTTTTTAAACACAGACAACCACCCACCAAAGAGATACTGTCCCTGTACCCTAATTGTTGTCAATCTTAATTAACCCTTACTTTACAGAATCGATAGAAAAATATCCAGATCTAAAAATATCAAAATATAACAGAAATACCCTTTTCTTTATCTCAACTGTAAACCTCAACACCAGTTGGACTTGAAGGCATATGACTGAGATCAGTGGCCTAGCTCATTTAAATCGGCCTCTATTAGCACCATTAGCAGAGACCTTGAAATGGTTTTCTGCATGCTTGAACTTAATGATCTTATGATTATAAGTATAAATTATTTATATCAAAATGCTGACTCATAAAGCTAGGTTACAGAAAAATTTTCTTTCCATTAAGGAGCACCATACTTTTTTTGTTTTTTTTATTTTTTGCTTCCTTGTGGATCTTAAAAGTTTTAGGGGGTTAAGAGGAGAGGTGTTACTTTTCGTACTTCAAATCCACTGTAAAGCTAAAATAGATTTACACTAAAAAAGCAAAAACTTGCCTGCGTTTCTCTTATCAGATAGATGTTTGAAAATAACAATACCTTTGGAATGGGAAAAAGAGTAGAGTTGGATCCATGCCCTCTGTTAGCAGTCAGCAGTAGCATCTTCATTTATAAATTTAAATACATTGTATCAAGAACATTTTCATCCAGTTAAATTTTACATCAGTTGATTGATTTAGAAAAATATTATTCCAGACTTTTGTAACAGGGAAAATATAACGGTTAAAGATTGAAAATTACCTTGAGAAAGAAAAAAAAAAATGGGTCGTTACTTAAAATACGTCCAGAATGACCCAATGCCAGAGTTGCATCAGCACTGCATTGAAGAACGTTGCCTGCTAGCTATTTGCAATGGCCGGTGAAGAATTCAATTTTAATTTTTTGCAGCTTGAGCCATGCCACATAAGTGGCTATGTCGGCCTTCATTGAAGTTTTAGATCTGACACTAAGACTATACAAACAGTGGAGCAAGCGGAAACCAAAAAATAAAAGAGAAGTTGTGGAACAACATAGTCAGATATCTGGGTCATTTAAAAACACAGATTCAGTAAATGAATAGGTATAGACAATGTCTAATGATTTAGAGGAATGAAATTAGATAACAATTACGCTGTATTTCCATTGGCAAGTCCATCAAAAGTTGATTCCTTAAGCACTTTTGCTCTCCATAAATTCTCATGGTCGATGCTTTTTTTTTTTTGCCCTGCAATCTGTATTTTATTAAAAACTTTAGTTTGGGGAATTCTTTACTGCTGGCTGAAAGATCTCATGCATGCCCTGGGGTGTTGTAACAGCACATTAACGCAATATTACACTAACCAATGGCACCACAGACATACACTATTTTAAAAAGAAAATAACTACAAAATCCACATGTGTGTTGTCTGGGCAAGTGAGATTCCGACTTGGCAAGATGTCACATTCCAAATTCAGCTATCCTGAAACAAATCCAATTTGTGCTCTTTACATCAACAACAGAAAACACTGATTGAGCAAAGGTAATGTATTTACGCATCCATCATTTATCACCAGAATATATAATGTGAAAAGAATGAAATATGACGCAGAGAAATATTCCTTTAAAATTAATTAGCAAGCTTCTTAAGATACTTATCAAAAGGATACATACAGGCAGATCTGCATCGATCAACCCAATAGAATAGGTCATGCACACAACAGGAGCCAAGCCACGACCACTGCAGCTTTGAATACCTGCCAGACTGTTAACCTCCTGGGGCTCTGTTTTTCATCCAGAAGGGGCTTGGAAGAGATTATCTGGATAATTTGTAGAAAGCGGATTTCACATTTTGCTACTCAAGCCTCGGTTCATGGCTGGTCTGCTCAATCCCTTAAGCGTGTACTGGGAATGAGGCCACAGATGGGCTCATTTTCCAGGGAGACCAATTTCCCCTCCCCACAGCCCTGGACTACACCGGAGTTTGGTGTGCCGCACAAGGTATGTGAAGAGCCCTGAAAATATGAGCCAAAAATCTCGCAGACAGTGACCTCAGACAAAAGTCTGTGTGAGGCATGCCTGGTGAGGCCAGTGAAGATACATTATCAGAATGAGGAAACAACCCAGAGGTAAAATATACGGAGAGTGGGTGGGCGGCATACTTTCCATTACATGAAGCTCCCCGTCCACTAGATAGCCCTGGATTACTTGAACTCTCTGAAAATGATTCCTTCTACTTTCTCTTGTTTTCCTCTCAAAATTTCTATCTCCACTCCCTAAAACTCTTTTTCTTTGCTCTTATATCCAAGGCAGACATGTCCCTCCACCATTTGAAGGATAATACATCTTCCTATGCTCTCAACCTGGACTCCCCACATTGTTCAGAATCTTGTTCCCTCAATTTCCCATAGAGACAATGTTCCCATAGTCTCTATGGGAGATTAAAGATGCCTATAAATTTTTCACTAATCCTTTCATTGAGAGACAGCATTCCTTTCCCCTTGAAGCTGACCTGGCCTTAGGGCCTTGACTGACAAATAGGATGCAGTGGAAGTGATGTTTTGGGCTAGGTCTTAAGAAGCTTTGCAGTTTTGCCCGGATCTACAGGAACACTTCTGTGGGAGCTATGAGCCACCATGTAAAAAGTTGAACTAGGTGCCCCGGTCAACAGACCCAGTTGAACACAGCCTTCTAGCCATCCCTACCAAGGCACAAGTCCATGCCAACTGTAGACCACTGAGTGACCTCTGTTGATACCATGTGGGATAGAAAAATCAGCCAGCAGAGCACTGCGTCCATTCCAGATTTACAAAATCCTGAGATATAGTACAGTGGTTGTTATTTAAAGCCACCAAGTTTTGGGGTAGTATGTTATGCAGCAATAGACACTGGAAGAGAACTCTCTCTAACTTTTAATTTTTCCTTTTTTACCAATTCCTTACCTCCTACCTATGAATCTGCTCAGTTCTTCCTAGTATTAAAATCTTCCCTCAGTCCTACCATATCATACAATAAAGCTCTGCTTCCTTCGATGGTAACCATCTTCAAAGGTCTAGTCTGTACCCACTGTTTCCATGTCCTCATTTCCCACTCTTTAAACACACAGCAATCTGGCGGTCACAATCTCCATTCTAAAATGGCAGGATTTCAAAGTTGGAAGGGACCTTAAAGGTCACATCATCCAGCCATATGTTCTTTACTGAATTCCCCAGCTAAGGTCCCTTCTTAGTAGTAGGCGTCTTGACGATGCTCTAACATCTCAAGGGACGTGGCACTTGGTGTCAGTCAAGGATGCTCATTCTATCTTTGGATATCTGAGGTTATGAGGAAGCTCTCTAGGATTCCGCACAGAATTCCGTCTCTTTAGCTTCCATCCGTTGGTCCTAGTTCTCTTGCTCCTAATTATATAGTAAGAGCCTAATCTCTCCAATTTGGAGGCACCTGGCAATTGTCCAAGTAAGACAAGGATTAGGTGGCGGCAGTAGAGATGAAGAGAACAGAACATATTTTATATTTCTTCCAGGCTAAGACATTTTAGTATCACTGACATTTGTATGCATCTTAGAATTCGCTGTGTGAAGTCACAGGGTGAAGCTCACAATCACCCCTTAACTTTCTGCAACGTAATTTAACTTAGGTCTCGAGCCACCATTCCATTTGGTTGTGGGAAACATGGAGATGGTAGGGTATAGAAAGCTACAGCAAAGCTGGTGGTTTGGAGCACAGACTGTGCAGTCCTTCTGCCTGGGCTGGATCCTGGCTGCAGTACTCCAGCTCTGTGATCTCAAGCGACTCAGCTACTAAAACTACGGCCCCTTCCAGGGAAACTCAATCATGTTCAGTTATTTCACAGTCGAGTTCAGAACTTAAACACAGTCAAAGTAGGGTTCTGCCCTTTCTTCTTGTTCCTGGGGTGGTATCTAAATTCTAAGAAGGCCCGCACGTGTCACGGCATTAGGGAGAAGCCGTCTAGTCCATTAGCCCAACCTCACTCCTGCTGGGCCTTGTTGGGGACTTCGACCTATAGTGCCTTTGCTGCTGATGTTGCTTCTGTTTCCACAGCCTCCAGCACATGGAATCTACATCAAATCTGCTGATGGTGTCCCTTCCTCAGGTCACAAAGGCCCATCTGATCCCCTCCCAGGACAGCCTCTGGGGACACAGGGAATTTTAAGATGTTTTCCATGTTGCCTGGACACCTCAACCAGTCATTTCTGCTTTTCCACACCACCATCATGCTGCTGCAAGATTTCCCTATTAGGTATGGCCTCTCCCGGAGCACTGTTTGGACTCAAACCAGGATCCCCTGTACTCTGGGATGTCCCCAAACGTTTCTGGGATTTTCATTATCTCCCATCTCTAAGGATTGCAGGGCACGGAGTACCTTCTCAGGGTCCTTCAGCATCTCAACTGAACATTCTCCTCCTGCCAGCAGCTAAAATGTTATCTCCGATGGACAGGAGGCTTCTCAGATGTAATCCCTCATTCTCTCCAGCTCTACTAACCTGCCTGGCTTTGGCACTTGGTATGCAAAGAAAACTTGAAGACATTTTTTAAGTTTATCTTTTTAAAAACTCTGTCTTGTAATTAACAAAATAAAACAAAACAGAACAAAAAAAACCCAACCCTGGCTCCAGACTATTCTTTACCAATTGCATGACCCAATCTTAGAAGTCAGTGGCCAAGAATTTGTCTCTTTGTTTTCTGCAATTAGCTTGTCCCTGAAGCTAAAAGCCTCAGGGAAATGAGGTAAAAAGGAATCACCAAGAAGGAGAAAAAAATGGTTAGAATTTTAAAAGACAGTCCTACTATAAGGCCACTAGATTGGGTAGTGCTTACTTTATTGCTGAAGACTTATTGAATTAAATTGATGGTACATCTTACATCAATGGCACAACAGGAAGGAGGGGGAAAAGTAATTCAGAGGTACTTTCTATCCAACTTGGTATAACCAAGTGGTTAGGAGGGTACAAGCTGGAGTTGGGTAACCTGAATTTAAATTCGGGCTCTGCATTAGCTGGGTGTCTTTGAGCAAATTCTAACTCCCCACGTTTCAGCTTCCTCATCTGTTAAACAGTGATAATAATAACAACTAACTCATAGGTTGTTGTGAGGATTAGATGAGTTCACTCACGTACAAGACAGCGTCTAGCACAAAGCAAACACTCAAGAGCGTGAGTTATATTTATTATGTGTTCTGTGGAGGGAGGTACAGGAGGGAGCAGAGGGAAGGACACTCTACTAGTCAGATTTACAGCTGATTTGCTCATTCCTGAGGTGGAACCAGAAGCAGGTTCTCTTTCCTCCAAGTCACTGTGCCTTTCCACGGAGAACATAGACCCATAGGCAGGGATAAAACCAACATGACTTTAATTCCATCTTCTTGAGACCTAGCGGGATAGAAGGGAAAGTGTCCCTAGTTCCTCGCCAAAGAGGAGGGTTGGGGTTACCATTTCCCACCACTCTGGTCAGAGTAAGGAGTGGTGGAGAGGTCCACAACCTGTGGATTCTAAGCCGGTTGCGAGAAGAGCAGCATCAGCATCTCTTGGATGGTTTGTGGCGTCCCCTCTACTTATGGGGCCTCCTGGGGCTGGTCCCGACTGTAACCAAGCGTGATCAGGCTCAGAGAGTTTGGCTGCTCAATATAAGATGCCCACAAAATCCTTTAAAACATGTAGCTTAAAGTCAACCACAAATTTAAATGTAAAGCTAGCACTGGTGCCTAACTCAAACGGCCGTGTTACAATGAAGCTACATCAGAAAGCTTTATTTTTATGCCTTACACACTTCAGCTACCTTAGGGAACAGTCTGGGAGTCAAAGGACATTTCATAATGAAGAGGCATTTGCTTGGGCTTCCTAGTGGAATTGTCCTGTGGACCTTTTGCAAACAAAATACTTCACTTTATGGGCTTCAGCAGCAAGGTAGATGGTGGTGGGATTTACTGAGATGGAGAAAAGGTTTGGGTTCTAAATTTCCGTTTGGATCTGTTACATATGAAATGCCTGTGAGAAATCCAAGTGGAGGTATTAGGTAGGTCCAGAACTCAAATGAGATACAAACGCGTGAGCTTCGTTGGTTTTTGTTAGGTCAGACATGGCACAGGAAGAAACCCCTCCAAGAGAGATTGTAGGAAGAAAAGAGAGCCCAACCTTGGTCCCAAGGTGCCACAGTATGTAAATGTTCAGGAGAGGAGGAGTCCGCAAAGAAAACGAGAAGCAGCTGCCAGCATAAAACCAGAGGCCAAGCAGAGAGAGTTCCAAGGAATAGGGAGTGATCAGTAGGTCAAATACTACTCAGAGAATCAAGCAACCTGAGGAGTAAAAAGCGTCCACGGAATTGGTCAACATAGAGGTCCACGTGCACCCTCCATGTTGAACTGAACACAGTTTCAGTGGACTGTACACAGTTTTAGTGGAGTGGTGAAACAGGATTCTGGTTCAAAGTGGGTTAAAGAGTGAACGGAAGTCAAGCGGTGAAGACATTCTGTGTAGACAACTATTTGGGGATGCTTAGGCTAGAGGAGAGCACAGAGATAAAGCAGGGCTAAGTCAGCTCTGTGAGGCTAAGGAAGGGCTGAGAACTCAATAAAAGGAGGGACACAGATCTTGAGACACCAGGGATTCATATTGTCTTTAATGTCAACTGAAGTCATTATGTCGTTTCATAACGATGTTGTTATAATTCCCATCCTCTACTCTAATAAAACTGTCCTTAAAAAAATCTTTTCTCTTTCTCTTCACTTGTAAACTCATCATCTGTGTATAACCTCATCAACTATCAATTGTTGCCGTTGACTATCCACACTAACCTCTCTCTGTGCTCCAACACCACATGTGGAGATGGACATCTCCTCTTGAGTCTCAGCAGTGTCTCAAAAAATAACATGTCCCTATAAAGAGTATGAATTTTCTCAGTCAAGTCCTCTTGATTCCTTTGGTTTTTTTTTAATGGGACATCCAGATACTCGCACTCAAAGCCATGTCTCCCTTTCCTGTCACCAGGAAACCATCTCATATTCTCTGGCTTGGAGCCTTTCTCTTGGTGGTCCCCTGATCAAACCACTCTCTCCACCACTGCCATCTGTCAAAAGCCTACTCTTTCTGTAAAGCTTATGATATGTGAGCCAGGAAACTTTTCCTGATCCTTCCAATTTGATGTGATTTCCTAATATTTAAGTCTTCTTGTAGACTTCTCTTAAATCAGATTTATTTGAGAGACAGTCTTATCTGCCTGATTAGCTTTTAAACTTAGTGGTCTGGGGCCTTTTCTTACTCATGTTTGCAACCTTTGCCTCAGGAGATACAGCAGGCACTCTGCAAAGTTTTGTTTAATTGGCTCAAAAGCAAATTGTTAATGAATTCTTTAGATAAAATGAGTTTTTCCAGTTGTATGCACGCAGAATAAATAATAATACACTGGAAACTTAAGAATGCACTTAACTGGAGTACAGAAATGAGCTCATATGAACATCAGGGCAGTGCCAAAAATTGCTTTGCTTTCTTGGAGCAAGTATTTATTTAACTTTTTATTATGGTACGCATATTTCAAATATGCATAAAAGTAGAAAGAATAGCATAATGAACCCCCATGAACCTATCGGCCAGTTTCAATAACTCACATTTTCCCAATCTAATTTTATATACTAATCAATCCGTTTCCATTTTTCCTGGAATGTTTTAAAGCAAACTCCAGACACCATATCATTTCACTTATATATACCTCAGTAAATATCTCTACCAGATGAGGTTTTGTTTTATAACTTAACCACATGTCAGACCTAATGAAATTAACTCTAATTACTTAACATGATTAATATCTAGGCTTTGTTCATATGTCCTCAATTTGTTGCAATCATTTTATTCAGAGACTGCTTGATTTAGTAGTTATAGCCAATTTTAAAGCAATTGAGTGCAAGGCACTAACTCTTGATTCTTTTAGCATATGTGCTGGAAGAGGTTAAGGAGAAAGGAGATATTCAATTTCTGAATTACTTAGCTTCCTTGATTCATTTCCTTCTCTTTTCTGCTACTGCTGTTTTGGGTCTTTCTCATTAGCACGTTTATCAAAGAATGGGAAAGGAAAGAAGGTGTGACAAAGGCTGCTTTTTGTCCCCTAATATCTCCTGTCCCCTTCTATATGAAGAGAAGTGCTGGCACAAGGCTAAGTATGTAAAGATGACATTTCCTAGACTTTCTTGCAGTTAGATGCCACGAGACCACGCGATTTTTTGAGCAAAAGTGATGTGTGCCATTTCTGGGCCGTGCCTTTAACAGGAAAGACATGTGCCCACTTCTCTCTTAATGGTTTAAATGCAGATGTGGCGTGGTAAGCCATCTACCACCACAACCCTAGAGGATCCAGAAGCAACCGGATGAAAGAGCCTGGGGCCCTAGTTGACCTCATAAGAACAGCAACCTCCAGACTGTCAGTTTTAAACTACTGTTATTTTGGTATCTGTTACAACAGCTGTTCTGATAGCTTAATTAAGATAGAAGGTAACACTGAACAATATCAGTATTATAGTTTTCTAAATATCTAATGAGAGTTTCTGTTCCCACCATCACAGATAATCAAATGTTCTTTGCATATGTTTGCAATTATTACTAGCTATCATTCAGCCTTGAAGCATGATGATCAACTGATGTTAGTTAACTGAGTGCATACCATGAAAAGTAGCAAAGTAGAAACTTGGCTGGATTTGGTTCCAGGCAAACTTTTATTTGAATCCTCCCTTGCTACTCCCTAGCCATGAAAAAGTTATTAAAACTATGTGACACTTCAAAAATCTGTAAAATGAGAATAACAGAGCTCCTTAGAAAATTAATTATAGAGAATAAATAAGGCTATGTATAAGAGGAGTAAACACAGTACTTGGCACATAGAAGTATCCAGAAAAGGTTAATTCAATTTCCTTTGGTTCCCTGTGCACATAAGCCACAAGGGTCTGATGATATTTTCCAATTACCTACTATCGCTGCAGCCATTCAGGTCTCCAGCTCTTGTCCAAAACAGCAAAGTTATCATTGGACACTGATTAGGGGCCCTGGAATTTACATTGCCAGTTTCTTTCTAAAGGCTGTGAAAGAAGCTATAGGAAAAACTTGTGGATGAAAAACATGGACCTTCTCCCAAGGACGATATGGCCACATAGGAGAAAGGTTGATTAGCAGTGTATTAGTTAGGGTGACACAAGCTGATACAGCACACAACCCTCACATCTCAGACGATTGGTCTCCTTTCCATAGCAACAGATGTTCCTGGTCGGCAGTGAGCCTCCGCTCCATCCAGTTATTCAAGCGTCCAGACTGGCAGAGTCACCAACTAGCCTGATAACAAGGGATGGGAGGATTACGTGGGAGGTATTTACGGGCCAGATCTGGAAGGGATTTCATAACTCCACTCACATTTCACTGTCCCATGAGTCTTATGGTCAGACCTAAGTGCAAGCGATGCTGGGAAATGTAGTCTGGTGAGTGCCTGGGAAGAAGAGAAATGAATGTGGGATCAAGAGCAATTCGCCTGAAAGAGAGTTTACTGAACTATTTTATTTAGCTTCAACTTGAGTAGTGGGAGGATACACTTAGAAAAACTTGCTCAAAATCTCTGTAAATAGCATCTCACAAAAATCCTTCTATGACACAAAGAATAAATTTAGGAAAGATAATTTTTAAAACAATTGAGCAGAAAAAAGTTTCCTGAATGCCTCAAAGTGACTTCAATAAGTAATAATAATTACTTTAAAAAAAGTTTTAATGTCAGAAAACCTGAATTATTTTAGTTAGAAAAAGACTCAAGCCTTGGATCTTTTTCCTCTAGGAAAAAATAAGCACTTTTGTTTGGGGAAGCATTTGAACTTTTAAGAGATTCTCAAGAGTCATTAACTTCATGTTGTCTTTTCCTAAACAATGATGTCCTAGTTACTGGATCCACAGCACACAGGTGGCCCAGAGACACACACACATTCGTCACAGCCAATATCAGGGTCTCTGACATACACGGTGAAACTTACTAAGAAGCTGCAGACTATTACGTTTCACTATAATGATATTTCCAGAAATAAAGAGAATTACACATTAATAAAGCAATGAAACTATGCAGGTAACCATGACGACTGTTGCAAATGCAATAACATTTTATACTCCTGAAGAGTTTTTTCTTTTCTTTTTTTTATTGTCAGAAAGATTAGAGAAATTATGAGAAAGAAGCGAGCAGCACTGATGTCTGGTCTGTACTCTTGTACCTTCAGAGATGTCCTGGGCATTCTTAGCACATAGACCAACTTTGTAGCAACCTCTGAAAATGCCCCTGCTGGGTCCTGCATGCATATTTATCTTGAGGAACAGTCACAGCCTGGAGCCCACAGCCCAGTGTCTTTAAGTGACATGGTCAGAGAACTATTTCTCCAAGTCAGGTCCAATTTCATCTATTTTCTAAAATACATTTCTCTTTTTGAATCCTCACAAAAAATAATAGCTTATCTCTAATGCCATGTCCACAAAAGGTTCTGAAGGCTCTTAAATATCCAAATCAGATTTCAGAAACTTTTAAAGAAGGACACAGAATCTAAATCATGCAGCCTTCCAATGAATCAAATCGTGTTTTTGCTTTTGTTGCTTCTGATGTGCTGACAAATGAGAATCACAAATGGGAAGGATTATTTTAAAGTTTCTCTTCCTTCCTCCCTCAAGAAATGTGCAAAAGAAGTAACTTCTTTTTGCCATTTTTCTGCATATTTTCCTACGATTTATCCTTGTTATGTATAGATTAACATTCAGATCAATATAGAAAAAAATTATTCTGGATGACAGCCCATTAAGAGGTAGAAAGAACACCGAAGGCCATTACCATGTAGCTGGGGAAATTTCTGACCCCGCTAAGGGCATGTCAGAAATAGCACCTCTTTCACCAGGAGAAAATAGAAGGTGACAAGGAGGTGAGGCTGGTAAAAGAAAAATTATCTACCCCCCAAATGCTGTTCCTCGATCTGCCCTGGTTTCTGGCTCAAACGAAAGATGAAGTGATCCTTCCCTCACTTAAAAATAAAATGCCACACTGATGAGATTTGTCAGCCTTTCAGGCAGGCTCCTCTTTTCTCTACTGTTTGTCCCCTGTAGTTATTTTGCCGCTCCTCAGCAGCCCTGCCGGTCCCTGCCCTGTGTTATCAGACTTCCATGCGGCCCAGGATGTTACCGGCCCCGCCCTCTTCCATTGCTGACCCCGCCCCCTGCCGTGGGTGACTCCACCCCCTTCCTGACTGACCCCGCCCCCTTCCCCCGGGTGACTCCACCCCCTTCCTGGGATGACCCCGCCTCCTTCCTGGCTGACCCCGCCCCCTCCGCGGCTGGCCCCGCCCTCTCCCGGAAGTGCTCTCCTCTGGGCGTCCTCTGCCATCTTTCTCCCTGAGATCTTCTCCCAGCCCTGTGATGGCTCCTTCTCAGTTTTTTCTCCTGTAGTGTGGGCATTGGCCAAAGCTCCATTCTCAGCCTCTTTCTCTTCCTCTCTAAATCCAGGCTGTCCTGTCAATTCTTCTCCCTCAACTCGAAGGAGGAAGCCTTCTAAAATGCTTGTCTGACCCCACTTTCCCCCTGTTTAAAATCTTTCAGCAACTCCCCAAAGCTGCTGGGATCAAGTTCAGTCTCCTTGGCCAGGACACAGGCCCAGGGGGACCTGTCAGGGCCACAGCACTCCTTGCACCTCTTCTGCAGTGGATTGCTTTCCACACAGTCTGTAAATGTGTGGTGGTACTTCCTGCCTCTGCATATGCTGTACCTCTGCCTGGGTCACCCTTCCTTTCCATCTCTCCAATGTGTCAAGTGAATCATCTTCATCACACAAAACTTAGCCATATTTCTTGTTTCCTAGAAGATAAAACCGGAACTAGTTTTTGGTGTGTAGGGCTCTCCCAGATGTGAGCCCATCCTTCTTTGTCTAACCATACAGCTCCAGCTATGCCCCACCTTCGACTCCACTTCTGGATACATCCAATTATTTTGAGTTCCCTAAACTCAGCGTGAATGGAAATTCTCCCCAAATCATTGCGTGTCCTCTAAACTTCCAATTTCAGCTCCGGAGAACTGGTCACTGGAGCTTTTCCCTCCTCCACCCTTTCTGGCAGCTTTAATTTTTCTCCCTTGATTGGCTGTTCTTTCTCTAAAGGAACAAAATCAGTACGCAGGAGTGTCCCAGGCACAAGAGTGTTAAGTAAATATCTGTTGAGCAAATGCCCATGAATGGGTTGATCTCTTACTATGACTCTTCTCATTCCCTGGAGGAGGCCCACCTCCTGGGGGTGGCCCAATAGCACCGCTCAATGAAGCCTCTCCTTCTTTCCATTGTAAATAGACAGAGAGGACCCTGTTTCTTTGTCTTTCTGCTTTGGAGAGCCACAGATGTGCCCTCAGGGCCTGCGGTGCTGCTCCCAGAGGCAGTAATAACTCTGAGCTAGCTGGGGGTCACCTGTCAAGAGGTAGGGGGACCAGGCACATGTCTAGATTCTCCAGGGATCCTGGGGTTACTGTGGGCTGGAGGCCCACGGGACAACAAAGGCCAGCCCAGAGAATAAAGAAGACCTTTAGGTTTCTGTTCATAAACTGTGTAATTTGAAGTTTTCCAAATAAATATGTGGATTAAAGCAATTTCTAAGTACACCCCACACACACAGTTATGATCTCCTGATGAGAGAATGTCTCATATACAAAAATAGCAATTTGCTCATGACTCCTCCATCCTCCTGGTCAATAGAGCAGGGGATGGACAGGAAGAATAATTCCCTTATAAATCACTTGTGATTCTTTCAGACCTCTTCTTCATTTTACCCATCATACCTGAAGCAATTTATTTCTTTTATGTAATCCCTTTTCTTTCCCTACTCTTTTCTTCTATCTCTTGCTGAATTGCCAGGAGAAAGGTTATTTCCTTGCTGTCCCCCTTAACCACTTGAATTCTTTAACCCTCAGTTTCTCCTTCTGTGAAATGGGAATGATAACAGAGTTGTGAGGATTAAGTCGACAGTATCTATAAAGTGCTTAGCACAGCAAGAGGAAAGAGCATGGTGCACGCCAGCTGTGATCACTGTCCTTTATATTCCATTTATGAGAGATAAACAGAAGAAAATGCACGAGAGAAATCTCTACTAAGGAAAAGGAGCGCAGTAAGTCTTACGGCGAAGTTAACATACAAAGCCAGAGCCGCAGCTCCTTGGCCCTCTTTAAAATAACCAGAACTGCCCTTCAGAATTGCTCAGTTAACAATCAATCAACGCTTATTGCTCACTCCTAAGTGCAAGGCCCTTTTCGAGGTCATGTGGAGGATGCCAAAAGAGAGCTTCGAGGAATTCCAGAAGCCACGTCTATTTCTTTTCTATTTGTATAATGTATATGCTAACTATTTTTCAGGAGCACAAGGCAGCTTGCACTAAAACACTAAGGGTAATGGAAATCAACACAAAATAAAGAATCAGACAAAAATATATGGTGGGAAAGGAGAGAAAACTGTACTGGAAGCCACAGGTGAGCTGGCTATGGCACGAAGACACCAAGTGCGGCATCAGAGGAGAAATGGAAATAGCTCGCACTAACGAAAAGGAACACGCCAGCATCAGGAGAGACAACATGGTCTCCAGTATGAAATTCTAGGAGGAGATTATTGCATGGACACTTATATAAAAAATATTGAGTAAGATAATAGGAAATATCTCCAGAGTGGTTTTGCAGAACAGGCAGTTTAGATTGGCAGAAAGTGCCAGGAATCAGACAGCCTTGATTTGCACCCAGGCTCTGCTGCAGAGCGTCCTGCCATCTTTGACACATTCGTGACTTCTCTGAATCTGACCTCCTCATCTTAGAAGTGGGGATAATGGTCCCTACCCCTCAGGGTCACTCTGAGGATTAAATGAGATAGCATAAGTGGCTGGCCCATGGCGGGGATTTAGCAAAGATTTCTGTCCCCCAACCCCCACATGCATCTTATATGAGTCATCATAATTCCTTGTAAATATGTATGGACTTTAATATTCATACAGTAATTTTTTGTAAAAATGGATGAATCTTAGATCATCTATTTGCACAATTATTTGATTGTCTCCTCAACTAGATTATAAACTCTACAAGGAGAGGGGTTCTTCCTGTTTTTCCTTCCAGCATAAGTGGTAAGGAGCACGTCACACATAGTATGTGCTCCATCAATATTCACTGCAGGAAGGAAAGGAGGCATTTTTATTGAGGACTTACTAATATAGTCTAAGTGTGTTGTTTTTTGGTGACCAGCTTGAAGCACAGTGTAGCTGCAGAGACCCTCAAGAGAGAATGGTTGCCGCTCCTTTGACTGGCACTCTCAAATATCCACATTAGATGTTTTGAGCATCCTCGGGCTCCTCAAATTAAATCTGCTTTCCCTCCAGCACCAGCATTTAAGTGAAAAGTTTTAAGTGACTCAACAACTGATCTTATTGCTTTTATGTTCTTTAGATCTACAAGTTTTCAACGGTATGGTCGACTGTTTATCACTGTAAATGCACAATCATTCAGCTTCAAAGCAGAATGAGGAGAGATTATGAGCTAGCCTGGAAAATTAATTACCACTTATATAACAAAATTTTTGTGGGAAAATATGTTCCCAGTTCCAAATGACTAGCTCATGAATGATCTTTTAAAACCCAAACCCATTTGTACTGCAGAGTTGTCTACAACATAGTGATGAGATACAATGCAAGTTTTACCTTTATAATGCCATTAAGTTAAAAAAATGTAATCTAAAGTAAAATATTTTGTGGCCTTCCTTCCTTTCTCCCTCCCTCCCTCTCCCCCCCCATTCCCTCCTTCATTCCCTTCTTCCTCCGTCCTCCCTCCCTCCCCCTTCTTCCTTTCCTCCATCCCTCCCTTCCTTTCCCTTCCCTTCCCATGTTTCCCAAACACAATTTTTAAAAAATCCCCTATATTCCAAGCCACATTGGCGGGAGAAGCTCCAAAAAAGTGTTAAGACTGTGACTCATCTCATTGTAATTCTGCTTATAGGATTTATGGAAAAGTAATGAGATCCAAGAAAATAAAATAAAACTTTAAAAATCCCACCAACAAGTAAAAATCCTTTTCGTAGGAAATAGAGTTATATAAAAGATTTATATTTTGTTTCATATAACTCAGAGGAAACCCATATCTCCCGTTAACTGCCATCTCTAATTAGTTACAGACCATTTAACTCCATAAATATTTTCGAGGATTAATGATAATTGACACGTATTATGTTTTTAATCTTCTAAGAAATGTTAATATGGATTCATTTTTTCCTGGAATCTTAGGATGCTGCCAGTATTTTATCCCAGTAGAAACTGAGGCAGAGACACCACCTTGTAACTAACCCATAGTGGTTAAGTTGGCCTGGTTATGCACATTTACCCAGGTTTGTTTCTTTGCCATACCTCCATTCAGCTCAGCTCCAGGCATCACAAAGTGACTTCCCTCTGTGTTTTTCTATTAACCACTTTCACTGAACCTCAGGGAAGCCTAGGGACCAACAAATTCAAGGGTTCTCAAACTTGGCTGTGCCTTAGACCGTGTGAGGGCCCATTAAAAAAATACAGATGGTGCATGGGTCCCCCCCGCCAGACTGAATCAATGAGAACCTCTGAGCGTGAGATCCGGGCCAGCCAGGGTTGACCAACATTAGTGTAACTTTAACGGATTGGAAAGAGGAAAGCATTATTCAGACCTGTACCAATGGAGTTGGTTTTTAAAGGAAAAGAGGAATTTTCAATGGGGATCTGTGATGGTTAATTTTATGTGTCAACTTGACTGGACGACAGGGTGCCCAGGTATTTGGTCAAACATTATTCTGGGTATGTCTGTTTCTGAATGAGATTAACATGTGATCAGTAGACTGAATAAAGTAGATTGCCCTCCCCAATGTGGGGGGGCCTCATCCAATCCATCGAAGGCCTAAACAGAATAAAAGGCTGAGTGAGGGAGAATTTGCTCTCTCTGCCTGATTATCTTCAAGCTGGCACATCCGTCTTCTCCTGTCTTTGGACTCAGACTTGGACTAGAACCTACACCATCAGCTCTCCTGGTCCTTAGGCTTTTGGACTTGGATTGAAACTATACCATCAGCTCTCCTGGGTCTCCAGTTTGTCGACTACAGATCTTGGGACTTAGCCTCTATAATCATCTGAGCCAATTCCTTATTATATACACACATCCTATTGATTCTCTTTCTCTGGAGAACTCTGACTAACACAGGATCATATTTCTTTCAACTGTGTGTTCTGGTATAAATATATACGAAGGTACACAGAAAATGTTTAAGATTCAATAGGACATGAAAACAAGACAAAGTTCCATCACAGTGGAATAAAAGCTGAGCAAGTCCCCACCTGGGGCCTTGGAAAGAAGGCCCCTGTTCAACCAGGGGGGAGCTGTGTGGGAATGCGGGATGAAGTTTCTCAAAAGAAAATGCTTTACAGTTTATTCATATGCACACAAATAATCTCACATGAGTCTGAAAAAAATAGGATGGTGAGGTTGTCACTATAGCTTAAAGGGGAAACTGTTTTCTGCCTATACTGAATACTGATAAGCTCCTAACTTCCTCCTTTCTAAAATGTTTACTGAAAGGATAAATGAAAAATATCAGAAGGAACAAGGCAGGGCTGAGTGCTGAAAACAGCAGGAAGCAAAGACATCAGCATTCTCGGGGTGTCAAAAGGTCATTGGCCTGGGCCTTCTCTTTTTATTGTCTCTTGGTTCTTGTGATCTGTGATTTACGATATCAAGCACAGGCCTTGGGGCTCCTTATGGTTGATGTTCCCTGCTGCATTTTCCTCCTCTCTTCTTTGTTTTGTTTTTGTTTTTTTTGTTTTTTTTTATCCCTTCTTTATTTAAGAAGTTGAGAAGCATTTTAGGAAATACATTAAAAATCAGTCATATTAATAGGAGAGGGCTCTAAATTAGGGATGAGGGATATTTGGGAAAATGTGTTCTCCAATTAAAAACATTTAAAAGTGGGGAAAAGAAGGTGTGGTACTATAATTTAAAGCGAATCACCCTAAATCCAGACAGATAAAGAAAATAGGGTAAGATAATGGACTCTTTCTGAGTATCCTTTGCCAGAACCTGTCAAGCAAACTTACCAAATACAGGCAATTGGGGAAGAAAATGCACAAGCAAATAATTTAGCATATGACACTTGGCAAAATCTAATGAAAAATTACCAGGCTCGACTTCAATATAAATTGCTGCATGCAAAAACTGTTAGGCAAATACATTACTGTTTTTAACATAAGTTACTGTATAAAATGTGAACAGTTTTGCAACAACTGTATTCTATAATTTAGACTTTTAGCTTAGCTGCATGGCTTACTCACGTAACTCTACAAAATGATGAGTCTGGGAGACTTGAGCTTATAAGGAAAAAATGCCTTCATTTTAGTGATTTCAGTTTAAACTTACAGAAATATCAAATGACTTATTGAAAAATCCCCAATGAAGTAAGAAGGAATGTTCTGGGAAGTTGCTGTTGACAGTATGTTGCCCTGATCCTATAGATGTATGGTTCCCAGGATTACTCAGTGTGGATTGTCAGTATTTAAAGAACAAGGACAGCCAGAGGTCTTTTACAGTCTCCTCAGAGAGCTCTAGAGGGGTTGAATGGTCGTCTTCTTTTTTTAAAAAAGAGTAGAATCTGATTTTGTATAAAAATCTGAAAGCCGGCTTAAGAAAATTAATTAAGAATGAATTAAGAGAAAATGACTTGCTCCCCAGTGTCCTTCCAACATCCCACCTTGGCTGCCCTGACCTTGGCCTGTCTCAGCCTCCCCATGGTTATGGAAGCGAGGTCACAGGAAGGGACGCTGAGGGGGCCCTTCCAAAGTTATGCCAGTGCAGGAGCCAGATCACTCACTTCCAAATAAGGTTAAAGCACAGCTTCCTTACCCAGATCCTGAAATGTCAGCCAACTTCACCAGCATGAGAAATGCAATCAAAAGGAAACATTGTGTACCAACATAAACACACCACTCTGTAAAACGGAAATCCATATAGCTGCAACTGAGGTCAACATCGATGAACATTTTTAAACAACTACAATAGATTACTATCTGGATGTGCAGATGGAGATAAAGAAATGGTCCCCTCCTGGAGCCTAAATCTGGGGAGTTGGAATCATATCAACTGGGCAGTTTACAAGTACAGAGGGGTTCTTCCTCCTACCATCCTTTCTTTACCCTCTAACCACACCTTCACCCCACTGCAGCTTACTCTTCATTTTAAACTCTCGTCTCCCCATTTACAATTGGACCCTCTGAGCATCTTCCTTTCCTTCAGCAAAAGTTTGAAAAAAAACACCTAAGAGAAACAACAGCGGGATGCCAATTTTCACCATTACCTAATTTTTCCAACCTGTTACAAAGTGCAACTAATAAAATCAAGAGAGAGTGTCATCATTCCTCATGCATGTTAAACACTCATGGTAAACCAATACCAAGTTCAGTGGCCAAGTTTTGACAATGCTGCAAATACCCTTCTGGAAATTGCTTGTGAAATGGCACGGCCTGAAGGCCCATATTTCATCAACCTGGCAAAACTCAGTTTCAAGGTCACTTCCAAGTGCTCGTCTTGTGCAGAGCAGCGTGTGTGGAGCAGCACAAGCATGGCATCAGGTCAATCCATTAGTCATTGCTGGAGTGAGCTTTCTGTGGAGAGGCAGCCTGCTTCAAAGTCAGATGGGCTTTTGAAAAGCATGCCAAGAAAACTTTAAGATTTGAAGCGTTACGGAAAAGAAGGTCACAACATCTTTTAATTGCTTACTCTCCTCGCAGAAGGTTGCTTTTCCTATTTTTATGCAAATATGACATACCTACCCAGTGTGAAAAACAGGTTAAAAATGTGGTGAGTGAGTGTGTGCATATGTCTTCAATTGAGTACGGTGCCGAGTGCCAAACTTCAACCAAGCTGATCAGACTGCAGGTCTGCGTAAAAGCCTAAAGTGGTGGAATCTAGTTGCTATAGCTGCAAATTAAACAAATAAATGAGACACCACGGAATGCAGCAAAATATCTGCGGTCTGATTAGTTCATATTTGCCATATGTGTGAATATTAGCCGTCAAATTCTGAGTTTAAGCAAAGTTCTTTTCCATAGGTGCGACTGAGGGAAAATGCTTAAAAATAAATATGGAAGATTTGAATTCTAATTCCAAGGATAAATGTCTTATGTTTTGTATAAGCTTTTAAGGAATTTCATTAACTTTTTACGTTAGGAGTATACATGAATTGGGTGTTGCTAAAAAGGCAAGGTTTCCACCAGGGCATTTTTTCTTGAAGCTTTCAACAGAGTTTGACACTAAGTTGTTACTTATATAATAAGTTAAAATCATTGGCTATAGGGAAATTTTTATCATATCTTATCTTATCCTACCTTATTTTAGAGGACTTACATTTATTAGGCCTACTATGTGGCAGCCACTGTGTCATGTACTTCCATGGCCAACCTCATGAATTCCCACAAGAAGCTAGAAGTTCCCCACTAGTGGAACTTGGTAGAGAAATTTAAAAACACTTGAACAGAGAATTCTACTCTGATTACCCTCTGAAATCACTTATACTAAATTGTTTTCACAGAATACTAAAACCAGGGAAAAGTCAAGAGGTCATTTTGTTGAGTCCCCCTTTCTAGGTGGCTCAAATGTCAGCATCTATTAGAAATGTGACATATGGAAACGGAGTGGCACTTTTTGGTAATCTGTTGTGAGAAAACAGAGCAAAAAAGACATTCTCTTCTGTGTGTGGTGCTGACAGCAGGGTAGGGCACACAAATTAATGTATTTGATAAGGGTGAAAGCACTTGCATTAAGGGGAAATATTTCCACCCATCAGGGCTAATCCTTGCACTTTGGTTGAAACATATCTTAATTAGATCATTAAATGGAGGCTCATTCTTTGATATGGTAAAACTTATCTACCATACCATATGGATATGGTAAAACAATAGGAAAAAAATCATCCTTGCTTAGATGAAAAGGAAAATAATCTAAAAGGCCAGAAATGTTTATCAGTGTGATGACATATGTTTGTGAAATATAGTGCCAATTCATGTTTAAAGGCATCTCTTTAACTGGATGTTAACAAAGCTCCATAGAGAGAGGCCCTGGGCACTGTAAGTGCCGTGCGGTTGCTCAGCTCAGCATTCTGCTCCCAGTGAGGCCACTGACTAGCCATGTGAGCTTGGACAAGTTATTATGCTGGAGACCTGGAGGCCAGCAGATGTAGTTCTGCTTTCAGATGGGGAAGACTGATCCTCAAAATTGTAAACCAGTGAGCTTGACAAGAATGCTATAAGGTTCTACAATAGCTCACTGAAGGATGAGGGCATGAAATGTAGGAAATAACGTGGTGATCATAGGTACCAGCCTAAGCTCACTTAGAAAAAATAATCTTATTTCCTTTCCAGAAAGTGTTACCAGACTGAGAGAGTAAGGAAATATGATAGAAATTCATTCACTCAATCATTTATTCATTCATCCTTTCAAAGAACATTTTCCGAAACCTACTATGTGCCAGGAACTGAGCCAGATGACAAGAATATGCAGAGGAGGCTGAGACCATGTACCTGACCCCAAAGAACATCCAATTCCAGGGAAATGTAACAACATACTGCAAATACAGCACAATGGATGCTATGGTAGAGGTACATATTGGGTAAAGAGGCTCATAAAGAAGGGGTGGTCTGTTCACCCCTTGGTCATCAACCAAGAGTTGGTCATCAACTCTCAAGGGGAGAGTTGATGCATGAGTGGACTCGGAGGATAAGTAGAGCTTTGACAGGGAAATGAGTGCTGGGTGGACACTCAGTCCTGGAATGTCCTGGAGGGCAGTTTGGAAAGATCTTGGCAGGTTTGGCTGGAGTTCTGTGTCAGCCACAGGTTAGCAGGGGGAATACTGGAGACATCCTGGAGAAGCCTCACCTTGAGAAGAGGTATAAATGGGCTCAGGGAAGTTAACCAATATTCCTAAAGGACTAAGCGGGTTCAGGACAAATTCGGTAGCTTAGATTCAGAATCAAGCGGACAGAAAAAAAACTGGGTTGAACATTTTCTAGTGGGTTGCCACAGTCTTCTCCTGGCTTCTCTTTAGCTCGCCATTTTTCTACATGACTTAGATAAAGAAGCACGCAGATAAGGTGAAGATGGGGGAGATCATCAATCCATTCTTGCTATCTCTATGATCTGGAGCCAATGTAAGGATTTGGGACAATGACTCTGTAGTCTCAGAAAAGTTTCTTTTCCCACTTTATCCAAGCATGACCAACACAACGACCCCTCAGGAACTCTGGATATGTAGAATCCAGCCCACTTAGGAAAAATTAACACCTGTCCTTCAGAGGTGAATTTTGTTCCCGTGCCACCATCCACGTGTTGCCAATTCCTGCCACTAACCTTTTTCCTCACAAGATCCCTTGTCACGGAACTCTCTCTACACTATACATATTTCATTAAGTATTTTCCTGTATCTCTATCCCTGGACACGGAAATCATTTCAGTAGCAGTTACTGCTCTTACCTTCTGCCACCACATTTGCCATCTTTACCTGAATACCTATCTTGACCTTAGGAATCAACCACCTTCTCCAAGCATGGTTACCACGTGGTTAAAATTTACTGCTCCGAAAAATCAATTATTTTGTTACTGACTTTACCCAGAGTGTGGCCTCCCAGCAGCTGCAACTCAATGGCACAAACGTAGGCAGCTCAATTCAAAAGAAAGAGTACATCATTTTGCTAAACTCCAATATATCCATTTAAAGATCCTCAAATTCTTAGTACTGTGGCTTCCCCGGAGCCCATCCTACACTCATATCGAGTTGAACAAGATGGAATTTACTAGGAATACAACTAAGGGTCCTATGTTTTGCGTATAAAAAAAACAAAAATAACAACAACTTTAAATCTTTAGCTTAACCACACACTGGTCAGGTAAGAATGATGTGGAAATTTTAGGGTAGAGGAGAATGCAACTGCCAAAAAAGTTAATGGAAGCTTGGACAACACTAATCAGTCAAGACGATGGCTAAACCACTCTGCTGTGCACTTACCAACTCACATGAAACTGTAAACAGGGATGTGGACAGGCTGAGGCCTGGTCAGAGGAGACTGAGCATGATGGCGAAGGGCCTGTTTACCATTTCCTCCATAAACATTTACTGAGTATGCACTAAATGCTGGAGACTATCGCTAGGTTTTGGAGGAAAAGATGAAAAAAAAAAGTTGCTGCCCTTTATGTTCTCATAGCCCATTAGGGGAATAAACAAGTAAATAAATAGTAACCAAACAAGGTGTTAAGAGAAATCTTAGGTGTATAAACAAAGTGTTACCAGTACAGTGGGAAGGGACCTACTCAGATGCCTAGGAGCCTCTGGACCGCTTCACTCATAGGTTGTGTCTGAGAAAGGAATGTAGCAAGGCCATCAGAACTTTGGCTCTTCTAGAAAGGTAACTGAAGCAGCAATGTGGAGAAAGGTCTGGGGAGGCAGACAGGTGAGAGATGAGCCTGTTGCTTCAGTTCAGTTGAGAGATGATGAAGCCTAAAGCAGAGATGGTAGAGATGAGGAGGCTGGGCAGGCTCGGGAGCTACTTTGGAGGTACATCTGATAGGACTTGTCAGCTAACTGTGGAGGATGTGGTAGAAAGAGGAGCTTTTAGACGCATCCTTCTGATGGATGAAATGGCAACACAAGATGAGTAACACGATTTAGAGAAGGGTTAATGTAATGATTTTGTTTCAATATGTTCATCTCAAGGCCCTTGTGTCAAATGCAGAGTGTGATGCTTCAATGGGAAGTTGGACCGGGAAGTACAGACTTAGGAACGAGCCGGGCATGGCAGAGACTGAAGTCACGGGGCAGAGTGAGATCCTCTTGGTAGAGAACATGAGGAGAACAAAGAGAACTGGGGTTTGAATCCCGCGGAATGGATAAAGGGACCGGGCAGATTTGGACTAGAGAAAAGAGCAGAAGACTCACTTCCTTGCGAGAGTCTTTTCTAAGCTGAAGACCCTATGGTCTTGGGCCGCCGTTGAAGCTCCACCACTGAAGATGCTCAAGCAGAGAGTGAAAGGGAATTTGCCAGGATATCGTTCAGGTGATTTAGGTATCACATGGTGCATGGACCAGATGATCTTTAGAATCACTTCCCAAGTCTAAGATTCTGGAATTCTGGGCCTCTCTGATAGAAAATGCAGCCTTTTTCCACTTCACTTTCTTTGGCAGTTATCACTGATGCTTGCTGAGGTTGAAGCTTCAGTCGAAAAGGAACTGGAAAGGATATAGGGATGGACTTCTGTCAAGGAGTTGGGTCTGTGGCTAATGAATGATCTGTCTGTGGCAGTGAAGAAGGAAAGCAGTTCCTAGGACAATGCCTTCCAGCCTGACACCACCCCCTCCCATCCCCCCCATCCCCCCGCCAAATATGAAGGGCTGAGGGCAAATGAATGGGAAACATATGAACGAAGGTTACTCGGAAATATCTACCGATTTAAGGATTAGGGGTAAAAGAACTTGAGTAAACCACACTTTGGGTTTTGCTGACCCCAAAATATCTGAGTATAACTTATAGACCCTTTGATGAACCCACACTACTGCTGGACCTGCTCACCTACTAAATGTAGCAAGAAAAAGGGCAGGGTGTAAGCCAAATAATATTAGCCTTGAATTCTACTCTTGCATGGAAAATTAGTTCTACAAAGGAATTTGTGATGCCAGGAAAGTGCTTTAAAAAGCCATTGTCTGACTACTGCCCTAGAGAAAAAAAATAACTAATACCCAGATAAAATAATCAGTATGTCGAAGAGTTTTTCAATAAATTTGATCCAGGCTATTATTTACCTGGCCTGTAGCTCTTAGATGTTCCAAGGACCCACAGTGTGTTCTTTGGACATCAACTCAGGCCTTCTCAGGCAGTAGTAGCCATATGTGCAAATCAATAAGACCCTCCGGGGGTGGGGGGATAGCAGGCCACCTCTGCAGGATTTTGCTGCAGTGCAGCTGTGACGGAAGAGTGAAGAAAAATATAAGTTAGGAAAGAAGTGAATGGTTGGGGGTTGCATTCTCTGTCAACTGTTATGGAGGGGAAAAGAGAAAAGAATGGGAAAAAAGAGAACAAGAGAAAACATGGACACAAAACATTGATCAAGTTGATTCGTTCATGCAACAAATATTCAGTGACTTCCATTATGCAGAGGCATTTCTAGGTGCTTGGGATAAATCAGTAACTGAAACAAAGATCCCTGCCCTTATGGACATTATATTATAGCAGAGGGAGATGAACAGTAAGCCATAAATACAACATATAAGTAAAACTATGTAGTGTGTCAAGGACGATAAGTGCCATGAGGGGGATGAAGAGCAGGGTAAGGGACTCCGGGGGCATGGGTGAGGTGCAGTGCCTAAGAGGCTGCTTAGGGTAGGACTTACTGAGAAGGTGAAATTGAGCAAAGACTTGAAGGAGGTGAATGAGTGAGCCATGCAGATCTCTGGGGGAGAGCATTCCAAGACAAGCAGGGTGCTTGGTGTGTTCAAGGAACAGTAAGGAGGCAAGCTCAATCGAACATCTATTGATTCATCAAATGGTTACCAACTACCTATAATATGCCAAGCACTATGTCGGGCACTGCAGAGAAAAAATTAATCCCCAAACTGTAAAGAGCCATGGAGGAGATATGGTATTAAAAAAAAAACGTATGGTTTGACTTTGCCATGGTGCTTCTTTATCCTAGAACATTTTAACTCCCTCTCCCACAGTCTTCCTCTTTCCCATCTCCTATTCCAACTCCTTTTCTGCAGCCATCTCTCTTTTCACCCATGACATTGCCTTCTTTCCTTTTCTCTTCTCCCCATCTTCCCCCTTCCCCATTCTAGCCTCTCTATCTCTCCTTTCTCTCTGTGGCTCTCTCTCTTTTTATTTCTATCTCTTTATCTCCAGTTGTTTCTTTATCTTTGATTTTCCATAGTTTGCAAATGATACACCTTGGTGGTGTTGTTTTGGCATTTATCCTCCTGGGTATTCTTTGAGCTTCCTGGATCCGTGGTTTGGTGGCTGAAAGTAATTTGGGAGAAATTCTCAGTCATATTTCTTCTGTTCCTTTTTCTCTCTCTTCTCCTTCTGGTAATCCCATTTATGTGTGTTTTACACCTGTAGTAGTTATCCCACAGTGCTTGGATATTCTGTTCTGTTTTTTCAGTCTTTGTTCTCTTTGCTTCTCAGTTTTTGGGGATTTTATTGATATATCCTCCAGCTCAGAGATTCTTTCCTCAGCCATGTCCAGTCTACTAATTAGCCCATCAAAAGCATTCTTCATTTCTGTTACAGTTTTTGTCTCAAGCATTTCTTTTTGGTTCTTTCTTAGGCTTTCTATCTCTCTATTTACATTGCCCATCTATTCTCACATGCTGTCTGCTTTATCCATTAGGGCCCCTTAGCATAGTAATCATAATTGTTTTAAATTCCCAGTCTGATAATTCCAACATCCCTTCCATGTCCAGTTCTGATGCTTTCTCTGTCTCTTCAAATTGTGTTTGTTGCCTTTTGGTATTGCTAGCCAGACATGATGAACTGGGTAAAAGGAATTCCTGTAAAGGGCCTTTAGCAATGTGATGAGGTGTTGGAGGAGGGGGAGCATTCTCTAGTCCTATGATTAGGACTCAGTCTTTTAATGAGCCTATGCCTCTGGACTGTGACCTTCACAAGTGTTTCTCAGTGTTTTTTCCTTGGGTGGGATAGGAAGGCTGGAGCCAGCTGGAGCTGAGTATGTCCTCCCACCTGCCACCCCTCCCCCCTTTCCCAGTGAGTTAGGCCCTGGTGATACCCTCGCAGGTTAGGCTGTGGTTAACTAGTTTCCCCTGAGGGCAGGGTGCTCTGTTCAGGGTTCCCCTGAACAGAGTGCTCTGGTGTATTTCAAAATGGTTCCTGTTTTCCTCCCCCTGCTGGAAGCACGAGGAGATTTTTCTCCAATATTTACTGTGGGAAGCTGGTGGGACTCCTGCGGGTAAATCTCATAACATTGTGGGAATCCCCCTGTGACTGAGTCACCTTGGAGCTTTTCACTCTCAGACTTGTCTGCTCTGAGCTTCCAGCAATCCGTCAATTATAGTTCAGGTTTCCCTACGTTGGTACTGGTTCCTGCAGTGGTTTCCACTCATAAGTCTGTAAGTTGTTATTCTCTGTATTTGCTTGTCTGTCTCTTCAGTCTTGGGGGCAGCTGTTTGCCTGTCTCCTCCCCTCTCTTATGGATCCAAGAAGAGTTGTTGATTTTTCAGTCTGTTCAGCTTTTTACTTGTTAGGATGGAGTTGCGACTTCCAAGCTCCTTATACGTGGAAACAGAAAACCCTCTTGGTCTCTCTCTCTCACAAAATTGTTCAAAGCCTCTCAAACATCATTTGAAAAAATACATTTTCTCCAATTTACAACATTTCTGGTGGAAATAATACATAAAAGATAAAATTGGCAATAGCTAAAATGAAATGCCTTAATATTACTGATTTAAAGAGACAGAAGAATCAAATCTTCATATCAAAATTTAGATTGGCAAAATGTAAGAGGAGAATTGGACTTCACAGAACTGATGATCACACATGAAAATTCACAATGGAAGAGCTGTGATCAGTAAAACTGGATATGAAAAAAGCTTACACACAAGAACAGTATGCAGTAATTCTGCAAGTATCTGCCTCACTGTGGATGTAACTCTCCTTCTTGTTCCTCGGTCTTTGGGGTCTTATTTGTTTTCTTTGGAAGGTCCATTGGGAGTCTTACAAAAAGGTTCCCAAGAAATTTCTGACCTCTGTTTCAGTCTTACTTCTCTAGATATCTTCTAGCTACTTTAAAATACATTGAGAAAATTGAGAAAGGTCGGTTTTTTCATATGAAAAAGAAGATAGTCTTCTTTCAACCAACAGCTTATTTTATGAAATATCCAATATCAGGCACAAACTCCTCGGGTCATGAAGTGCATAATTTGTGTATCCCAGAACTGGAAACTTTCCATAAGTTGTGTTATTTACCAAAAGAATAATGTCAAATCTGAGTTCCTGCAAAGCCAGTGATCATCCAAGTGGTACTTAATGCCTTCTCTTCTGGGAAAGACAGATGTACAAAAACTTTGGTAATTACCAAATGTGAAAATAATATTGAACAGATTAAATAGTTGTCTAAATTAAGGTTCTCTTGAAGATTAGTTACATATAACAAGAGCAACTGATAAATCAAGCATGAAGAGAGGAGGGGTTTATATTTTCTTTCTCTCCTCATAAATTATATGGGGAATGAACAACTCCTGCCGTGATTATAAGAATATCTAGGTCATGTCTGCTTAAAGATCTGTGGTAATAATAATAATATCCTAACCTTCTGCAGGGCTTGGCATTCTCAAAGCACTTTATAAACATTAATTAGGTCTTCAATAACCAGAGACACTGTCTCATTGTTGGTTTTTCCTGTTATAGCATCACTGAGAGTCTGCAATCTTTCTAGAGTTGAAATATTTATTTATTTATTGCTTTTCATGTATATTTACTCCATTGACGATGCTTTAAAATGATAATAGGCAGAAGAGAAAGGTTCAGGGATCTATTTTTGCAAGCAAGAAACAGGCCAGAATAACAATAGTGCTTCTCATTGTTGGAGTGAACACAGCCTGCCAGGGACTCCTCTGTTGGCTTACGGAATTCCTACTTACCTTACCCCATGTCAAACATGCTATTTCCATCCTTTCAAATTGCATCTGTTTTTCTCACCCTGTAACCCCACAGTGCCCAGCAGGGTGCTTTACGTTATCACAGGTTTTCAATAGATGTTTGCTAGATTGAGTTAAATCAAAGCTCCACCCCCACCATGTTTCAGTCATGCAGAACCCTACCACCACTGGCCAGGACCCTTCTCATATTTTGGAAACTCTGATTTATTTGCTGATATCACTTGTTTTTCTTTTGTCTGATTATCAGTGGACTGAGGATAGAAAGGTGGTAGAAGGATATAAATGTAAATGTGACAGTCATCCAAGCTTCAAAAGCAAATGCACAAACATCCTGTTTATCATCAACACTTAGTGAATGCCTATGTTCTTCATGTGCTATTGGAGTTGTTGGAAATACAAAGATCAATAGGGCTGCAAGGATGGAACAGTTTTTGATTTTGGACATCGAATTGATTCCATTTAAATGTGCTATATTTTATATGTTTATATTTTCAATTGTAATGCATTAAAACAGTTTTTGGGGGTGCTAGTTCCATGGAGGCTGGAGATAACCTGGTGTTTACACAGCAATGCTGTATTACTGTTGTAACTCATCCATTAACCTGTTTCCTCTTCTCTTTTGCAAATAAATTCTAAGATTGCGAAATTCTTGCTGAGAGACATAGACAAAAGAAAGGAAGAGATAGGATACTTTTCCTTTAGTTAGAATCATGTCTAACTTCTGGCAACTTGAGTGTAAATCAAAATGACAGCCCTGTGAGTTTCAGATCCTGTGAGTTTTCTCTTATGCCTGTTTTCTGACTAATTCTGTGCTGGGCAGTTTGAAGGCTGCAAATTCGAGACTGAATTGATGACGCCTTCTGAAACAGAGCCATGATAGATTTAAAACCTGCATCTTGGGGCCAGCTCAGTGGCGTAGTGGTTAAGTTCTCACACTCCACTTCAACAGCCTGGGGTGTGCAGGTTCAGATCCCAGGCACGGACCTACGCACCGCTCATCAAGCCATGCTGTGGCAGGCGTCCCATATATAAAGTAGAGGAAGATAGGCACGGATGTTAGCCCAGGGCCCGTCATCCTCGGCAAAAAGAAGAGGATTGACAACAGATGTTAGCTCAGAGCTAATCCTTACACACACAAAAAAACCTAAAAAAAAACTGCATCTCAATTCTGTGGTTCAGGGCTCTGAATCCCTAGAAGTTATGTTGAGACTCTTTAAACAACAAATGTGATTCTACACATAAGAACTGGGTTCATTCTCTCTTGGAATTCTTGTAGTTATAAGAACTTAAACAGGCAACAGCAAACAGGCCTAGAGGATCCTAAACCAGTTGCAGGCATATTTAAAAGTTACAAATTAAACTAGTAAAGTGTTAAATAAAATATGTTCTATACTCCTACATTTTCAGGTATATTTTCGTAAAATAAAATATAAAATATGTGATTGGAGGAGTAATAAAATAAAGACATAACTATTTATGAATTACAAATATAAATATAAAATGTTTAAGATAATATGAATATAAATATTCCAAAATTTAATTTTCTTGCCTCCATTTCTGCAAAATCCCTAAATATGTTTTTATAATGGAAATTTTCACAAAATTTGAGCTCTACTGATAGTAATAATTAAAACATCAATTAAAAACAAAATATAATCCGAGTATACACAATTTGAATGTTATCATCAAAATATGAACATTAAAATAAAAGTGAAAAGTTTTTAATGGCATTATTTTCATATTTTTATTTTTTTATTTTATTTTATTTTTGTGAGGAGGATCAGCCCTGAGCTAACATCCATGCCAATCCTCCTCTTTTTCTGAGGAAGACTGGCCCTGAGCTAACATCCGTGCCCATCTTCCTCCACTTTATATGGGACGCCGCCACAGCATGGCCTGACAAGCGGTGTGTTGGCGCGTGCCTGGGATCCAAACCCAGGCCGCCAGCAGTGGAGCGTGCGCACTTAACCGCTATGCCACAGGGCCGGCCCCTATTTTCATATTTTTAAAATTAAATATTCAAAATTATCTATTAAAGTTAAAAGCAAATACAAATTATAATTATTATGAAACTTTTAAATAAAATTTAAACAAAGTTGAAAATGTTTATTTAATTTTTTGATATTTCATAATTCTTATTACATATTTTTATAAAAATTATGCATGATTCCCGCATTTAATAGTCATATTTTAATTGCCAATGCATTATGCATGTTGTATGTGAAGTTCTGTATACCCAAACTTAGAGTAATGTAAATTGTTTAATATTGAAAATATTCCTCAGTTACCATACGCAACCTCTTTGTTAGTAATTCTGGAATCACAAACTAGAACACAAAGAAAAGCAAAGAAATGGTCATTCGTCTCTACTAGGACACAAAATTCATTGATAAAATAAGATAAAGCTCATATTATCTGAGAGGACTTGACACGTTAATGAATTTATCTTTTCCTTTTCCTAAATATTTGTGTCTCTCGAATCCTCTTTGCATTTCTAAGTAGTGTTTGTCTCCAAGAGTGAGAATTTTAACCCACCAAAGTAAATCAAGGGAAAATGAGGAGAGTCAAGTCAAAGTTCTCATGGCTGCATACATGCTCAATAAACCGTTCGCTCAAAACATTAAATAGCTCTAGGTTCTGCAAAGATTGTGATTTATTCCCTGGCCCAAAGGTAATATTGCACAGTTTTGGGATATAGATAATAAGGCCAAATAGTCATGGATGGGACTTCTATAGCACATGATGCAATCATTTATTCTCAGCTAAGGCCTTTCTGGTGTCAGAAACCTTCTGAGCTGCAGTTTCTTTATCTGTAAAAGCGATAATAATTTCTCGTTCATAGTACCACTGTGCGAATTAAATATATAACCACTCTAGAATGCCTGACACACAGTAGGTTCTCAAAAAATAGTAGCTATTAGTATTGACTGGCAAAGAATTACGACAACTGGCGATACTGAATTCATTCATCAATCTAATAAATATGGATTGCTCCTACAATATGCCATGTGGCTGGGCAGACTGCTCAGGAGTCGAAGGCTGCTGTTTTGAGTGACAATTTTGTGGGGGCTGTAGACTTGTGCAATAGAGATATGAAAATGCTGTGGAAGCACAAATAACAGAAGAGCTAACTTGGCTTGTGGGGTGAGGAAAGGCTTCTTAGAGATGTTACATAAGCTAGGAGGATGAGCAGGTGTTTCCTAGTAAAGAACGGGAAGTGCTTTGGGGCAGAGGATTGCAGGGACATGGGGTCATGACAGGGTTTTCACATTTGAAAAAAGCAAAAAGTTGGAGAAGGGCAGAATAACCCCATCAGGCCCCTTAGATGTTTAAACTGAACTGACAAGACCCCGCTAATTTGTTTGGAAGCAGACCAGAGCTGCCATGTTAATCTTCCAACAGTGTGGCTATAATTGGCCTCAAAGAAAATTCCAGTTCTCTGCGATGTGCTTTTTCTTTCTTTTTTTTTTTTTTGCTGAGGAAGATTGGCCCTGAGATCTGTGCCCATCTTCCTCTATTTTGTATATGGGACACCGCCACAGCATGGCTCGATGAGTGGTGCGTAGGTCCGTGCCTGGGATCCAAACCTGCAAACCCGGGGCCGCTGAAGCGGAGTGTGCAAACTTAACCAGTACACCACCAGGCAGGCCCCTTGAGATGTACCACTTTTGACGAACTGGCTTAGGAAAGGATTGATGAAAGCCCTTCAGTACAGTAATGTTTGTTTGTTAGTACACACCACTTTTCTTAAAATATACCAAAATTGGGGGCAGAATGGAAACTGTTATTCTGGACCTAAGACTCATGATTTCTAGCTCTTCGTTCCCCTATAATTTCTGTGATCGGTTGCGCTTTTCACCAGGAGCACCCAGTGACTATTCTAAAAATTGCTGTAACCAAAAAATACAGGCTTCCTAGTTAATAACAAAACAGTGCTCAATTCCAGAAGAGGAAAGGGAAGACAACGCCATTTCTCTGCAGAAAATACATCCTCAAATCTTGTCAAGTGATGTGGAAAGCATCCAAAGTATTTGATTTGAAACTTGTGAGGGTAACACCATGGCTAAAGCATCAGAGAGAATTAGACTGAGCAAAAGGAAAAGAGCTAGCAGTGCAGGCAAATACCCTCGGATGGGCAGAACCTGACAAGGCAGACAGCCACCATTAAGGACACCTCCAATGCCCGCAGCAGATCTCCCAAAGAAAATAAGTACAATAGTTACTTTCAACACAATCTCACTGACGTGAGGTGGCATAGGTACGGGGTGTTGATAGCTGTGCAGGTGACAATCAATCTTTAGGCTCCAATAGAGGACAAGCTTGTAAATGGCACAGAAATTAAATTCATCCTGGAATAAGCTAGTTGCAGTATATCTGACACCACTGACACTTCTTATACACTGTGAATTCATCTACTACATAGTTTTAATAGTGATTCAACTTCATGGGAAAACATTTTTTATTTATATTCATTCAGTATTCTTCTTTAATTATAGTCTCTCATTATAAACTTCCAACATTTCACAGCTATTTAGGTAAATTCTGTAGAAAGCCTAAATTGGAAAATAGCTCTTTAATAGATTTTTAAAAATAAAATGACATCATTCATTTGAGTCCACTCACCATTCCGTGATTCAGCCACCCTGGGATAAAATTATCAAGCAACTTCGGGTAAATCATCTCTCTGTCATAGGCATAAATGATCCAGAACACCGCTACGACGAACTGGAAGGCAAAAGAAATTCTTTATTTCAAATTCACCAACCATTCACAACGTAAAATTTGTTGGTTATCTATTGTTCAAAGAACCCAACAGAACTGTAATCTAGAATGAAAGACAAATCAGTAAACCAGCTAATAACTGGAAAGATAGTTCTAACTTCATTCCATTAGTGGTAACTGTTGGCATCCCTCCTCTTTCCTTGATCTCCCAATTGTGGTCTCTCAGGCAAAGGGATTTGTTTATGAGAGAGAGAGAAATGGTCTGTCTGTCATCTGGAACAGCTCCCTTCCAGGGCTAATTGTGTTGGTTTGATTCCTCTCAAGAGGGTTTAAAAGTTCAATAGTGGTTTTTTGGATCCCGTTCCCCACTGTACAGAGTTAGCGCACATTCAAGAAACTGTACTGTATTCTCCTTGAACCCATCATGTGGTTTAAATTAATCCTCACATTCTCAAGTTTCTATTTCACCACTAACAGCATTGAAATCACTGCTATAAAATGCCCCGAAGTCACATTTCCAGCAAATGTATTAATTTACATGGGCTTTAGCTGTACTGAGAAGTGGAGTGTATGGAGGGTAAAAGAAGATTCTTAATTCTCTTGGAATAATTTATAAGTTCATCTGGGTTCCAGAGGTTTATTTTGACCCATCAGCAACATAATCATCAACGAGAGTGGGGTACTCAATTTATTATCTTATCTTTCCTCAAACTAATGATGAGAGAAGAAGCTCAGATAAAGAAAGAAATGAACTGCCCAAGGTCTTAACCTTCACTATAGATTTAAAAGAAAAAGCAAATACTTTTGTAAATAGTCAATAAGTACAGCATGGAAAAGGGAACCATCCAGAGGGAGGGATCAAGTCTCTTCAGACTTACAGCTCAAAATAATAAATACGACAAGGATAAAATGTACCATGAGTATCAAACAGAAACAATTTTTATCTCACATCTTATAAGTCATCCATGTCCCCACATTTTATTAATAACAAATACTTCAATGCCACTTTTTGTAAAATCCCCAGTGGTTATAGCTTAAGGCTAGTAGTCAGAAGGGTTCCAAAGTTCTTTTCCAAGTGTGTCAGCTATGACATGGGTAATCTTGGCCAGAAAAGAAATTCACCCTCAAAACCTAGGATGCGATGAATATTTATTAATATTTTATAAAACATACTGAATAATAATTACAATAGGCAACTGTAGATTACACACATCATTTTAATACCAGATTGGGGTCCCCAGTTATTTACCCTGCTTTTGGGTCAACTATTTTCACTCAGTTGATAAATGCACAAGATGAAAAAAGACAAAAAACTAATATTAGCTTAATGTTAACTATTATTAAGAACTTTCCAAGAACAATGAACAATTGTTGAGTTATCCACAATTTTGGTTTATTCATTCCACTGTGACTTCAAATGTACCGAATATCAGTGTGACCTGTCCTCAGACCTGGGCCGCACACTTCACAGCCTTGCTACTCAAAGTGTGGTCCCATGGATCAACAGCCCCCATGGCACGGGTGCTGAATGCCAGGTCCCATCCTGATACGTTCTGATCTTGCCTTTTAATAAGAGCCTGAGGTCATTCATTTGGACATGAAAGCTTGAGGTATCCTGCTGTGGAAGGTCCTACTCCAGCCACCTGGAGCCTCCTCCCTCCCATGGAGTAAGGCGATACCAGGGCCAAGTGGCTTGTCTTCCCAGAGCCCGCCCCTCTCCTCTTCTAGATCACACCCTGAGAAGTCATGACCCTGCCCAAATAGACACAAGTGTGCCTCAGGGCCTGTGTGGGCCTCCTTCCCGGATCTGACCCAGGAAGGTTGACTGCACAATAAATGTGTGTAACCCTGAGAGATGGTTAAGAGGCATCTGTTTCTGCAGGGTGAGGACCAAAGTTTTCCATTTGGTCTGGTGTCCACACACAGGCATGAAGTGTTTCAATCCTGGATGGAGCCATGGAAATCTCTTTACCTTTGCAGTATAATGCAGCCTAATTAGAGAGCGACATCCCCTCCCATGCACAGGTCCCTCCCACACTCAAGGGGAAGGGATTACACAGGCCTGTGTAGCAGGGGGTGGAACCTTGGGGCCGTCTGAGAATTCTGCTGACGATATGCTTCCACTCTACTTCTCATCCAAAATTGTTTTGGCTCTTTTTAAGTACTTTGCATTTCCATTTAAATTTTAGAATCTCAGCTTGTTAATTTCTATAAAAATACCCTCCTAGAATTCTGCTTATGACTGTACTGAATCAATATATTCAATTTGGGGAGAAATAGTATCTTCACAACACTGAGTCTTCTAACCCACGAACATAATTTATGTCCCCATTTATTTAGATCCTCTAGAATTTCTCCATACTTGTAGTTTTTGGTGTACAGATCTTGCACATGTTTTGTTAAACCTATCACTAAGTATTTCACGTTTTTGTGCTATTGTAGGTAGCATTAAGTTTTTTTACATTCTTTGTTGCTAATATATAAAAATACAATTGATTTTTGTATCTTGACACTGTATCCTGTATCTTTGTTAAATTCACTTAGTAGTTTGAGAGGTTATTTAAAAAATTATTGTAGGGGCCAGCCCAGTGGCATAGTGGTTAAGTTCTGACACTCTGCTTCGGCGGCCCGGGGTTCGCAGGTTCGGATCCCAGGCGCAGACCTACACACCGCTCATCAAGCCACACTGTGGCGGCATCCCATATAAAGTAGAGGAAGATTGGCATAGATGTTAGCTCAGGGACAATCTTCCTCACAAAAAAAAAAAATTATTGTAGATTTTTATACATACACGATCTGCAAATGAAGACAGTTTTTCTTCTACCTTTACAATTTGTATGCTTTTTACTTCTTTTTCTTTTCTATTGCACTACCTAGGGCCTTCAGCACAATATTCACTAGACATGATTAAGGGTGACCAGCCTTGCCTGCTTCTCTATCTTAGGGAAAGTGTTCAGTCTTTCAACATTTAAGTTTGAGATTAGCTGCAGGTTTTTCTTAGATGCCTTTTATCAAGCTGGGGAAAATCTCTCCTGCTCTTAATTTATGAATGTAATGAATGAGTGCTGAATTTTTTCAGATGACTTTGCTACATATCTTGAGGTGATCATACACTTTTTCTCCTCTATTCTGTTCATAGGATGAATTATATCAATTGATTTTGAATCTTAAACCAACCTAATTCCTGGTCATCCTGTATTATCATCTTTATATATCGCTGGATTCAACTTGCTGACATTTTATTAAGGATTTTTTTCCATCTTTATTCATAAAGTATATCGATACATAGTTTTCTTTTCTCAAAATGTCTTTTTCCAATTTTGGTAATAGGATAATTCTAGCCTCGAAAAGTAAGTTGGGGAGCCGGCCCTATGGCATAGTGGTTAAGTTCACATGCTCCGCTTCGGCGGCCCGGGATTCGCAGGGTCGGATCCCAGGCATGGACCTATGTACCACTTATCAAGCCACGCTGTGGCAGGCGACCCACATATAAAGTAGAGGAAGATGGGCACAGATGTTAGCCCAGGGCCAATCTTCCTCAGCAAAAAGAGGAGGATTGGCAACAGATGTCAGCTCAGGGCTAATCTTCCTCACCAAAATAATAATAATAATAATAATAATAATAATAATAATAATAATAAATTGGGAAGTATTCTCTCCTCTATTTTCTGAAGGACTTTGTCCAAGATTGGTATTATTTCTTCCTTACCTATTTGATATACTTCTCCAGTGGAGCCATCTGGACTTGTAAGCTTTCTTTTGACAAGGTTTAATTGTGGATTCAATTTCCTTAATAGATATAGAGTTTTCCGGCTTTCTATTTTTTCTTGAGTTAGTTTTAGTCATTTTTGCCATTTCATCTAAGTTTTTGAATTTATAAGTTACTCTTAATATTCCACTATGGAAATTGGCAAACACTACAAATCAGGTATTTCTTCCCTGGAGAGTCGGTTGTTCGTCATTTACCAGCACACCACTGTTGAGAGCTACTTTCTGTTTACTCTGAGTGATCATTCACTGTGTCCCTACCACATGGAAAGCACTGTGGGATCAATCCTTATTCGTGCCATTTGGTCAACCCTTTGACTCCTACCATATATTGCGGGATTACACGGGTTATGAAAAGTAAAGTGACTTTCAAGAAAGTATCAGTCACCTTTCTTAGCATAACACTAGAAGGTCAAGAGGCACAGCTGAGTAATTAGCCTCCTAAATAATTCTTGAGATATAAACACAGCACAGATGGTAGCTTTTTGGCTTCCTGTACTGATATCCTCTTGACAGTATGGTCATCAGCAAACCCAAAATAAGTTTGAACTCTACTACCAGGGCACGGACATGAAACAAAAATAGGTTCTCTTGTACAGGCGACGTGATATTGAAACGTTCCACTGTCGTGAAGAAGCTCCTTGTCTTGCCAGCACCAATGGCCAGCTATTCCTCAGTGCCCACCTGCCACTTCTCAGCTGCCAGCACCAGAATACTGTACTTGAACTGGGAATGGGAGGAACGCAGTCACTTTCCAGTCCTTCAAGCTTCCCAGACAGAAGACTCGTGTTACAGCTAGTCACTGAGGCCTCATTTGAACCCCCAGAACCAACAGAAATGAACGCAAAAGAAAACCGGATTCACACTTCGTCTCTTTTTGTAAGGAGTCTCTCACACGGAGTCCAGTAGGAGCTGAAGCTAATCCGCTTTAGTCCACATCTAAGAAAAAGCTTTACTGATCCATGAGAACTTCTTTGCAGTTCAGTAAAAATGGATTCGAATGCAAAGGACATCACAGAGAAATCTGCCATGAAGGAGGCTAAAGAGAAAAGTCACTTATCTACAGAGTGGTGTACAAGGGCCATTTAGCATGATCTCAAACACCCACTGTTGAAGGAGGGAAGGAAGGAGAAAGGGAGGGAAGGAGGAAATAAATGAACACATCTTTAGAGTCTTCAGCTCCAACATGACACCATCCTACGAAACGAATCTATTAGTACTCAGACTTTACCAAACACTGATTGGAAATCATTTAAACTCTGTTTTGGGCTCTATTCCTTTGCTTCCAGATTCCTTTTCATGATTTCCTTTCCCATCAGTTCTTTCCACCGCCATATTGTTGCTGAGAGGTAATGTTTAGACGTGTTTCCAGTGTAATTTCTGTTTCTACATACACGGAGCCTGAGAAGAAGCGGTGTGTTCTGCATGTGTTCTGGCTTCGTCAGATGGCCTCCAGATAGAGAGTGAATGTCTCATTTTGACACGGCCCTTGTCTTCCCACTTTCCAAATCTAGGAGCTCCTGAGTCCCAAGTCTAGCTCAAAACCAGAATTTCCACTTAGAGAGTTTCTGAAGCACATGTGGCTGCGATGATTTTTTTCGCTGCTTTCAACTCTCATCTTTTTTGGTAGAATTTATAAATTATCCATATTTATTTACATTTAGGTGCTTAATGATCTCTACTGACTGAGCAAATAATGTGAGAATAAAAACCCAGCTCTTCCAGGGGCCCATCGGATTTCGTGCCTGCCCTTCTATCCAACCTCGGCTTCTACCGTATTCTCTCTTGCTCCCTATGCTCCAACTGACAATTTAATTGCTCCTAAAACTCATGAAGCCCTTTCCTGCCTCAGGACCATAGCATTTTCTGCTTTCTAGGCCAGGAATGCTCCTCCCCATTCTCACGTGGCTGGATTCTCTGTTCCTTCAGGTCTAGCTTAAATAGCACCTCTTCATGGAAGCCTCGCCGACTCCACTGCTCCATTATTTTGTAGGACAGACTTTGATAGAAAATAGGCTCTTTTTGTTGTTGTTCAATTGTTCCTTGCCTGGTTCTTTAATGAGAAAGTGAAGTCTCAGAGAACAGGAGCTTGTCTGTCTTGTTCATTGCTGTCTCCCCACTGCCTGGCATATAACATGTTTATTTTGTTTTTTGTTTTTTGCTGAGGAAGATTCGCCCTGAGCTAACATCTGTGCCAATCTTCCTCTATTTTGTATATGGGTCGCTGCCACAGCATGGCTGCTGATGAACGGTGTAGGTCCACGCCCAGGAACTGAACATGGGCCACTGAAGTGGAGCACGCCAAACTTAACCAGTAGGCATTGGGGCTGGCCCCGCATATGGCATGTTTATGATAAAAAGGTGCTGAATAAATGAATAAAGGTGTATTGCTTCTCCTTGTGTGTGTCGGACCCCACATCTCCCAGAGGAGCAAGTACCCTTTTATGCTTTCAATTTTCTTCCTATTGCCCTAAAATTTCTCTTTTATATTCTCTGTAATTTTTTTGTCTTCCTGTCATGAGGAAGATGATCCTTCTTTCCAAGGTTATTCTTCTAGCCCATTCCTTCTCAGACCTTCTATCAGTTAGCTGCTCCTTCACCTGTTTAAGTTTTCTATCATCCTAAAATAATCCTGCTCTGGACTTGTAGATCAAGATGGAAGACTAAAGCTCTCTTTCCTGAAATCAATCAAGAATAAGGAGAGTGAAAAACAGAAACGAAACCAATGAAAGCAGGAAACACCCATAATCCAAACATCGCTCTTTTCAAAAGGCTGCCAAGTATTAGGACAACTGAACCAGGACAGGGGAAGACTCTGATGTAAGAAACAATATCCGAAGGCTCTCTGGTCGAGTGAGCAGAACAGAGAGATCACTATGGGGGACACTCTCGAAGGGACACTAAATGATTCTTGCTGGGAACAGGAGGTCTGAGATGCATGAGAGCACTGGGGAAACGTTCTGATCCCTGCTTGGCTTCAGGTATCAGAGGTGATGATGTTAAATGTGGAAATGAGCCAGCATATCATCTCCGCAAGAAGCAGGATGTGGGTATGCTAAGGTAAATAAGAAAGGATCAGGTGGTAACCAACCTGAATGCCAGCGCCTGCTCACCTGACGAAGACCAAGCTTCCCGTGACCACAGAAAAGGCTTGTGACCAAAACAAGTCAAGGAAAGAGAAATGAGTGTAGCCCAGAAAGAAGCCATTCTCCAGGGAAGGGTGGGGTGGAAAACAGATGGAAATTCGAGCTGCCCTAGCTCAGCTCCCTAGCCTGTGTCCAGTTCTATCCTTTCACAGATAGCTGGCTCAGGAAGAACAGAGCAATATAAGGATGAGAAATCCTGAGAAAAGAAATAGCATGGAATGTATTCATAGATACCACACACACACACAAAAGAGAGAGATAAAGCAGAATACGATACTCCCCCCCCAAAAGAAAAGAAGGCAATTGAACAATACAAACCAGGAAAATTATGCCAAGAAAAGTATAATTTATGATCAAATAATTCTCCATTAAAGAAAAGAGGCCAAAGAAGAAAAATTGAGACTTAAAGAAGAGAAGATAAAGCAAGAGAAGAGGGTAAAAGTGAACGGACAGAACTTAAAAAATAAATAAAATATAAAAAATAAAACCACAGAAAACTGAAAGTCACATTATAAGCAGTGAAAGGAAAAAGTGCCCTTGGTCAAGACAGTTGAGGTCTAGCTTTCTGCAGGACTGTGGGCTAGATATGCTGAAGAACCTTCTCACTGTGGAACACTAGGTGCTGAAAATGAGAAATATACTTTCAAATGGATTGCTGAGCACACAAGAAAGAAAGGAAAATCACTGGGAGCCAAAAAAAAAAAAAGAAAACACCCATGCAGACAAAAAAAGAACAGGGGAAAAACCAGCACAGTAGCAAACACGGAAACTGGGGCTGCCCCGGAGGCAAATGCCAGTCCCAGAATGAGAGCGCCCTGAGAATTGCGGCCCTGGGGAGGGATGACTTGTGTGATGGCTCACACAAGCTGGTGGAGTGGGTACTGAACCTGAGGGGCCTGCCCACAGAGGGGTGATACCTGCAGTGAAAGGGCAGGCTAGAGAGAGCATCCTTTCTCGGGTTAAATAAATTGCTTTCTATTCCTAAGTATCAATATATATAGATAAATAAATATATATATATATATATTTTGTTGAGGAAGATGAGAGCTAACATTCATGCCAATCTTCCTCCACTTTGTATGTGGGACACTGCCACAGCATGGCTTGATGAGCAGTGTGTAGGTCTGCACCTGAGATCCGAGCCCACAAATCCCGGGCCGCGGAAGCGGGGCACGAGAACTTAACCACTACGCCACTGGGCTGGCCCCTAAGATTTTTTTAATCAAAAAGGTTTCATCTCATTGAATTTGGTTCTGCATTGAGACCGTCATTTTTCCTCCTTTATCTTTGTATTCTATCTTGTATATGAAAGCTAAGGGTGGTAATTAAGCAAAGTTTGCAAGTCAGAAAAATTTTATACTTATATCCAATAACTGTAGTGGATATTGTGCTGCTTCTCCCAGGTCCCCTCTTCAGGGCCCAAGCATCCATCCCCCAGCTGTTGGGAACATCAGTCGCTGGCACTGTCAGCTGCATCCCTCATTGGGAATTGCACTCAGCTGCAGGGAACCGCCTTGCCCAAGGTCGTGCCCCCTCCCTAGGGGCAGTCCAAATCGTGACTGATGCAAGGATACAGAGACCCAGCCCCTTTGCCTCCATTAGGGCAACTCTGAAGGGTCATCCCAGCTCTGGAGCTGTGACAACTGCAGTGTGGGTCCTCTTCTCCCTCTACCCACTGCTGTCTTCCTCAATTCCTAACAGGTCTCTCTCCCAAGAGTCCCCTCCTACTGCATGCACTCTCCATCTCAGAGCCTGTTCACAGGGCGCCCGGCCTCAGACCACGCCATTCACGTATAAGTGCAACACGGATATTTTTAAACATGAAAAAACATTTCAATAAATAAATCACCAAAAAGAAATGTATAAAAAGGGAAAATTCTTTGCAATCTCACCCTACAGAGATAGTCATTGTCAAAGGAGGGGTATATCCTTCAAGATCTTTTTCCACGCATGTAAAATGCATTCCATACATCATTTGACAAAATCAGATCATACTATACCTAGTCTTCTGCAATTTTTGAATTTAAAAATATTTTAAGGAGCTATCCCATTTTTTCTTAAGCACTTCATAGTATCCCACTATATGATTATACACCATAATTTACTTAAGCACTCACTAACGGATATGGGCATTTGTTCCAATGATTACAATTTCCAATAATGTTGCAATGGACATGTTACATGTATGTTTTTATGCACCTATATGAGGATCTCAGAGGAATAAGTTACTAGAAGTGAAGCTTTTGGATCCAAGGTCGCCAGGGCCTGTAGAGCTGACTTTCACAAAGGCTCCTCTGTCATTTCCTGCTCCCAGTGCCCACTGCCTCTACCCCACCTCCAGGCCATACTGTTCCTGTCCTGGACTACTCCAGTAGCCTCTTGGCTGGGCCCATGGGCTTAAGCTTCCCTTTAACTTTATCTATGTTTTATCTTGGCCTCAGAATTATCCTACCAAAACATTTATGAACTTCCTGTTTCTAACTTCCAAAGGCTCCCCCTTGCTTGCAGAATAAAATCAAATTCCTTTTGTGATCTGGCCCCAAATTCTCTTTCCAGTTCCTTTCTAGCTGCTTCCAGGAACCTAATCACTACACTGTGTGTAGTTTCCCAAACTCACCACACACTTCCACGTGCCCACTCCTTTGTTTTTTATAACTGCAGCTTGAAATTCGCCACAATTTATTTTTCAAAATCCAAGCTCTATCACGTGTTACTTTCACTGTGCAGATGTCCAACCCCCCCAAGCCCCAGATTTCTTGTCGGAAGTAATGACTTCTTTCCCTGACTCACCGCAGGTCTCTGCTTTAACACTAGCCCGTTTAACTCTGACTCTTGTAAGCTCTTTCACTTGCTGGCCCCTCTAAACTGGGTGAGGGCTCCTTCTACCCTCCAGGCCCCCTCACATGCTGTTCCTTTTGCCTGAGTGCCTCCCACCACCCTTCCCAGCTCATCTTACCATAGAGATGGGATCAGAAATGTCATAACCTCCAGAAAGCTTCTCCCAGACTTGAGCCCCTTCTCGTTGCACGTGCTATCATAGCACATTACGCTTTTCCTTCATAATACTGAGTGTTACCATGATTAAATAATTGTCTGTGTAATTACTAGTTTCTCTGCCCAGTGGAATATAAACTCCATGAGGGCAAGGACCAGTATAGTCCCTCTCTGTTGCATCGTCCCATCTCTCTTGGTGCTTTCTATTTTAATTTCTTAACTCTTTATTTTGAAATAATCTAAGACTCACAAGAAGTTGAAAAATAATACAGAGAGTTCCGGTGTATCCAATGATAACATCTCATATAACCATGGAACATTTTCAAAGCCAGAAAGTTGACGTTGGTACAATACTATTAACTAAGGTACAGACCTATTCAGATTTCACTAGTTTTTACCTGCACTCATTTTTTAGGGGCTGTATTGTACTGTGAAATTTTAGCACATGTATGCATTTGTGTAACCTCTACCATGATCGATCAGGATTCAGGAGAATTCCATCACCACAAAGAACTCTCTAATGCTACCCCTTTAGAGTCACACCCTTCCCCAACTTTAACCCCTAGCAACCATGGATCTGCTCTCCATCACTACATTTTGTCATTTTGAGGATATTATATAAATGAAATCTTTCCCAGTGCTTTATGAAGGCTGGCTGACATCTATTTAGTCTCAACCATGCATGGGCCAGAGTCTTCAGAAACAAGATCTTATTTAAGAATCATAACGACCTTGAGGTAGCTATGATTATTTTTCTGGTTTTATAGATGAAGAAACTTAACTTTAGAGAATTTTAATAACTTTCCCAGAGTCAAAAAGTTAGTAAGTGGCCGAGCCAGAACGTGAGGCCAGAGAGTGGGACCCCAGAGCCATTGCTTTTTTCTTTTTTTTGGTGAGGAAGATCAGCCCTGAGCTAATATCCGTTGCCAATCCTCCTTTTTTGCTGAGGAAGATTGGCCCTGGGCTAACATCCACGCCCATCTTCCTCTACTTTATATGTGAGGTGCCGCCACAGCATGGATTGATAAGGGGCATGTAGGTCTGTGCCTGGGATCCAAACTTGTGAACCCTGCGCCGCTGAAGCAGAGCATGTGAACTTAACCACTCTGCCACTGGGCTGGCCCCCCAGAGCTGTTGCTTTTAACCTCTTTAAACACTTTTTGCACAAAATAGGTACTACATACTTTTGAAGGAATTATAATTGAACAAATGAATAATTAAATGCTGTAAACGGGAAACTCAATTTTCTCTTCCTGAGTAGAGAGAAAACCCAGTTCTTCCCTACATGTCTTTCTTCACAGAGAACACTTAGCTTCTGAGACTTCTAGTCACCAAATGTGTGGAGGATGTTCCCCCACCAACCAATTCTCTGACACCAGTTGGGTGTCCTACAATTTAACTCGGTTCTGACACTATCTACCTGGAGACAGTGTCAGATCCCGCAGGTTAAGGGCTCTGTCCTACAAGACTGCTCCCCATCTTCAGATGACAATCTCAAGTCCAGATTGTAACCTGTGCTTCTGACCAACTGGCTATAGATTGGCAGTTCCAATGACTCTCTCTTTGGGTTCAATCAATTTGCTAGAGCAGCTCACAGAATTCAGGGAAACATTTACCTACGTTTGTTATAAAAGGATGTGATTAAGGATACAGATGAACATCCAGATGGAAGAGATATGTAGGGCGAGGTATGTGGGAAGGGGTACAGAGCTTCCATGCCCTCTCAGGGCATGCTACTTTCCTAGCACCTCCACGTGTTCACCAACCCGGAAGCTCCCCAAACCCCATACTACTGGGATTTTATAGAGGCTTCATCATGTAGGCATGATCGATCATTAACTCCGTTTTCAGCCCTTCCCCCTTTTCAAGAGAATTGGGGGGCAGGACTGAAAATTCCAAGCTTCTAATCATGGCTTGGTCTTTCTTGTGACTAGCCCCCATCCAGGAGTCATCCAGAAGCCCACCCAGAGTCACCTCATTAGAACAAAAGATGTTCCTAGTGCTCTTATCACTTGGGAATTTACAAGGATTTTAGGAGCCCTGTGTCAGGGCAGGGTTAAAGACAAATATTAGAACAAGAGATGCTCCTAGTGTTCTTATCACTTAGGAAATTATAAGGGTTTTAGAAGCTCTCTGCCAGGAACTGGGGGCAGAGACCAATATGTGCATTTTCTATTATCTCACAAATGCCAAAGACTATTTCATTTCTGGGTTCTCTAGAAAGGCCTGAATAGAGCAGGAACTCAGTGAATATTTGGTGAATAAATATCTTTGGTTAATCATTCCAGAAAAACCAAAAGGAAAAGGAAAATGGTCATAGGTGGAGAAAAATCATGGATGGAACATGACATCAAAGCCATAGGACAGTAGCACAGAACGGAGAACAACTCAGGAGGGTCCTTCCTGCCTTCGCTGGTAATAAGTGCATCAGTGGAATTTCAAGTGTCTCAACAAGGATTATTTGACCAGGTACATTTTCCCTCTGGCTAGTTCATATCCACGGGATAGAGAAGAGTACCGATTTAGAATATTTGCTGGTCCTAACTGATATTTGGGTCTTATTGTGCACCTTGAAACCATGTCCCATCCTTACTCAAATTTTAGTTAATAGGCTCCTATCAATTCTTATGTCATCTTTGGGGGGCAAGTCTTCCCCAGAGTACCAGCTTGTGGTACCTATGGGTCCCTAGGACCTCGGGTGCCCAGACTCTTTGCCCAGGGTCATGCCTGTGTCACCTCTGTGCCTACAGGCTGAAACTGCACCAATCATGCCCTATTTCCCCGGTTCTGGCTCTTTTCAGAGCCTCAGGCATCTCTGCCAAGCCTATTTCACCACTGACTGAAACATGGACATGATGGCTTTTATGTTTGCTGTGTTTTTGCTTTTTTCCACCAACAGGACCCAAGTTGCCTGGGACTGGCTCCCAGTGGTGGCAGTCTTCTTTGTGAAGAGCGATGTTTGAAGGTTTATTACACTGCCTGAAGGGCATCCTGGAGGTGGTGGGCCAGGTTAGTAAGATGGTGTACGTTGGGAGAGGGTAGGGTGTGGGGAATACGAGGCCCTCAGGAAGGAAACTCTGTTTATTCCACTTTCTGGTCATCCATCAAGCAACAAAAATAGGGGCAAAGAAATACTAAGGTCTCACTGATGTGATGAGCATGAATCAGGAGCAGTTGTGACTCTGGTGGAAAACTACAAAGATTACAGCCAACTGCATAGACGGAATGAAAAGGGCAATCAGGTACTCCAGCAAAACGCACATACACGTAGCTGGATTCAACAAACACAATGGAAACAGTTAATGTTCTTTAACTCCATGATGGTATAGGTTAACCCTGACATGTCTGGCCCAACCATTTCCTGAAAAGGGACTTAAAGTTAAGATAACTTCTATTATTGAGATATTGATACAAAGGAGATTCAGTAGGAGCCAAGGATGAGCCCATTCTCCAGATAAGGCTTGTGGTAGAAAGAGAATCAGAACTCAAACACCATCTGTATAGTGGGACAAATGCCCCAAATTACTCTTCCAATGAAAACAACCAAAAAAAAAAAAGCCTAATAAAATATTAAATAGGTTACCATTTATTAGTTTCTTTTTTATCCTTTCAGTTTCTTTTCACAAATACAAGGAAAAAATGTACACATCCACACATACATCTGTATGTTCACATATATGTTTTATATATATGTCCCCTTCTTAAATACATACAATATCATACTACATAATCTTGATTTTGTGTTTCGCAACATATCCAGGAAATATAAAACATCTTTAAAAATAAACCACAATGTGACAAAAAGTAGTGAAACTATAGATGTCAAAATAGAGTGAGAATGAGGGGCTGGCCTGGTGGCACAGCAGTTAAGTTCACGTGCTCCACTTCCGCGGTCCGGAGTTCACAGGTTCAGATCCTGGGCATGGACCTATGCACCACTTATCAAGCCATGCTGTGGTGCCATCTCATATATAAAGTAGAGGAAAATGGGCACGGATGTTAGCCCAGGGCCAATCTTCCTCAGCAAAAAGAGAAGGATTGGCAACAGATGTTAACTCAGGGCTAATCTTCCTCACACACACACATACACACACACACACAAAATAAGAGTGAGAACGAGAATCCCTGGAGGGCAGCAAGCACAGAGGCCAGCTTTCCTCCAGGAGCATCTGCCAAACCTTCGTGACCATGAGCTTACCTTTTGATGCTCCGTGGGATTCAGAACATAAGAGCTAAAGATTGCCCAAGGCGGGGCCTTCACATAAAACTAGTACCCAGAGGGTTACCCCTTCAGTGCAAAGGTGAATAAGAAATGACCTTCAGCACAAAAGAGGACAGTAAGGAGACGTGCCTTCTGTAACCTTACCTCTGGACCGAGAGGAAAGAGAAAGAAAATTACCCTGAAAATTCATAACCATAAGAGAGCCATCAGAACCATAAGAAAGCCATCAAGTGGGTTTGTGGCCTGACATGGGCTTTCAGGAAGACGCAGTGATCTGAAACGTGTGTTCTTTTCAAGCACAAGTGGAATTATGAAAATTGACCACCATCTAGGCCAAAAAGCAAGCTTCAAAAAAACTTCAGATTATTGGTATCTTACTGATCGTAGTCTCTAATCAAAATGCAGTTAAGTTCGAAATAAATAATAGAAAGATAAAAATTCCTACATGTTTGGAAATGTAAAATATGCTTACTTAAAAAACTTATGGATTGAACCTAAAATCATAATGGACTCTAGAAAATATTTAGAAATAAACAAGAATAAAAATGGTAGATATTATTCTTGTGGGATGTAAAATGTTAATTGAGGGAGACTTACAGGCTTCTATACTCACACTAGAAAAGAAGAAAGTATGGGCCGGCCCCGTGGCATAGCGGTTGGGTGCGCGCGCTCGGCTGCTGGCGGTCCGGGTTCGGATCCTGGGCGCGCACCGACGCACCGATTCTCGGGCCATGCTGGGGCCGCGTCCCACGTGCAGCAGCTGGAGGGATGTGCAGCTAAGACATACAACTGTCTACTGGGGCTTTGGGGGGAAAAATAAATAAATAAAATCTTTAAAAAAAAAAAGAAAAGAAGAAAGTAAAAACTAATGAATGAGGTATACATCTTCAGGGACAGCAAAGAACAGCCAAATAATTAGTGAAATAGAAAACAAACATACAAGATAGGATCAATGAAGCCAAGATAAATTCTGGCAAGGCTGATAAAGCGAAAAAGAGAGAAAACATAAATAAGCAATATCAGGAATATCAAGAAATATCAAGAAAGAAAAGGGGACATCACTACAGATATCATGAGAATAAAATTATCAAAAACGTTTATGAACAAGATTGTCATTAATTTGAAAATCTGATGAAATAAAATTTTCAATTCAGAAAACCCTACTTATGAAAACTGACTCAAGAGGACATAGAAAATCCAAATTATATCATAATTGTGAAATCAAACCAGGTTAGAAGTCTTCCCACAAAGAGTAGGACAGACACAGATCACTAGTAGTTTCTGTCAAAGACTCAAAGAGACAACTCCAATTCTTCACACAACTCTATCCAGAAGATAAAAAGAAGAGAATAAGCCCCAACAAACTTTATAAGGCTATTATAACAATGATATCATGACAGAAAAGAACAGTTACAAGAAAGGAAAATCTCTGCAAATATCATTCATAAACACATGCAAAAATCCTAAGCAAAATCTTAAAATAAATTCATCAATGTTTATAAAACATACTACATCATGACCAAGTTGGTTTTATCCCAAGGATGCAGGTTGGTTTAATATTAGAAAATCATTATGTATTTCACCACATCGACAGAATAGAGGAGAAAAATAATATGATCATCTCCATAGGTGCAGAAAAAAAAAGCCTGACAGAATTGACAATCATTCACGAAAATAATTCTTAGCAAGTCAGGAACAACAGTCCCCTGTTAGGGAATATGGCACCGCAGACCGTACTCAGATTCTCACGGCTGAGGCGATCAACATGTGTCGGCATACCTGCATTTCACTGCAGCACACTGTTTAGGAGGCTTTTTCCTGGAGAATTTCTTGCATATGTGAGCAGGAGACATGTACAAGAATGTTTAGCGCAGTTTTGCCCAGAACAGCCAAAAAATTGGAAACAAGCCCAATATCCATCAAGAGTAACACAGATAAACAAATTTCCCTGGTGAAAATTCTGAAGACAGATAACATCTCCTGAGGAATCATAATTTTTTTCCTCTTTTGTGCAAACTGCGACCCTCAAGTTCAGTAACTCAATTACCGATTCTCACCAAAAGATGAGATGCATGTACACCATCTCCAAAGTTTCCAGGTGAACTAAGTTGGAAATTGTTGGTGCGGAGGTTGTAGCAGAGGAGACCCATTTCTAACTTATGATGTAAACTCCACCTAGCAGTTTATTATTTTCCCTTTTACCAATATTCGAATCTTTCCCCTTACCTTCTCCTGACTTCTTGAACCTTAAGAATTCCTTCTGGGACTTTGGATGGCATGACCATACAAACCCTTGGAGTTTCCAGAACTTGCATCCTCTGACCTTTTGAATGAGTGTTTGCAGTGGGGCAGCATCATACTTCACCAATAGATGTTGTCAACTAACACAATATTCTCTGTGATGTGAGGCCATTTTTAGGGCAAATTGAAGGAAACTGACATTCTTTGACTGCTTGTCATCTGTTCTGATACTGTTCTAGACACTCTGTCTCTCTCATTGTCCTTCAGAAGAACCCTAGTGAGTTAGGTTTTGTTGAGCCCACTCTTCACATTAGAAAACCAAGACCTCGAGAGCTTATGAAATTGGCATTAGGAAGCAGCAGATCCAGAATTAGACTGAAGTCTATCTCCAAGGCTCAGGTGCTTTTGACTACATCTGGTCACCTATGCCTCACACAGGTGAGATCACCCCATAAGGTGGGTCATTTTAGCATTCTAATAACTAACCCTCCTTTTATGAGTTCAAAGTTTTACAGTAATCCATTTTAAATTGAATTCTACTCCAAAATAAATGGAGCAAGTCTTCTTTTACTCTCTGTCAAGTGACAATAAGTAAAATAATTAAACACATTCACAAATCTCACCCAAGACCATTTTATTATGTTAGAGAACCACTGTCAATCAATTAGCATTGATAGAAGTTTCTATTCCAAAAAACTATTTAGACCTTTTGTCATCATAAAAATCACTGAATAATCAAACTCTTGCTATCTCTGTCTTTCTTTTTTTTTTAATAAAAGGGGACTGTAGTCTAGTTATTAGATATGATTACACTAAAATGAATATCCACAGGGCAGCTAAGTACATAGGAGAGACATCCAGCTAATCACAACTTGAATTTCAAGTTACCACCTGAGAATAAAATTAAGAAAAATCTAATTTAACGTAATCTAATAAAAGTTAATTAAGTAAGTAATTAGAGCACTCTTTTGTGGAAGCATCCCATATTAGGTGGCTATGTGTCAATAACTGCTTATATTCAGTGACTTGGGTGTAGTATCAGAATGGCCTGACCAGAATACTATTGTAACAGTGGAAGTCGAAGGCTGATCAAATGAATTAGAGCCTGCCCAAGAAGGATATGCTAACAGGAGAAAAGTGGTCGCCATATTGCGTAGGCTTATGGGTACTGAAGAGCAAGAATGTGTCCCCAGCTTTGTATAGAGGACAGGGTCCCACGGCCACCCAAGGTACATTTTAGTCTACCTAGCAAGTCAATCCCTATGGTGCAAAAGGATGGATAAACCCACAGTAATCTGACTGCCTGCCACTAATTTCATCCAATACCACTCCTTGCCTTGATTTTGAGTTCACCCAAAAATCTTCTGGCTACCTTTTATCCTCTTCAAAGTTGTTCTGCCTCTAGGGAGAGCTTATGCCATAGATTTCAGTTGGTGACAATTTTTTTATCATTATAAATTACTTAATTAACTTTCTGAGTTAAACTTCATCTATAATCATTTAGTTAGCATGAGTTCATTTGCTAAGGAAAGGATTACCTCAAAACAGACTGACAAAACTGAGTGTCTGGGTCTTTGGTCCTGGGCTACAGTGACATTTGAGGACTGTCCCAGCCCACTGGGACACCCACAGAATGCCACCTCACTGCCTTTGAATTGCTATGGAGATAGGAGAGGAAAGAGGCTAACGTTTTCTGTGTTTTGTTTATTTTAGATTATATGCATCAACAAACTAGGAAAATATGTAGCCAGTTCTGTCCATGTTTTGCAATGGGAACAGAACTTTTGGAGAGGGTGGTGCATTTGTTTTTTAGTATCATATCAACAACATATCAGTGTTCCCTCTTTTTTCCTCTATGAACAATTTACCCTTTAAATTTAAAGCATGAACATCTCTAAATGAGAATACATTTGCAAATGAGAACACATGTGCGGTTTTCTTATTATACAAGTAATAAATGCTCACTATAGAAACGTGTATGGACTTTCGCTTTTATCTTTTAAATTATTCTATGATGATCTACACTGTATAAATAAAGTGAAAGGAGTCAACAAGCAAATGGCTGTCTTTGGAACCAAAATGTCTCAAAGATGCATATATGCACCCCCATCATCAGCAATCTATCTGCCTGATGGCACTTCAGGAGTCTTTTTCTTGGCATTTGGTCTACCTGAATTCCTTGTCATCTGCTTAGGCCCCCTCGAGAACTGCTGACCAATTATGGATGTTTTTTTGGTTGAAGAATGCTTCTCTTCAATTAAGAGCCAGGAGGTTACACTAAACTAATTACTTTGAGGATCAGCAGTTCAGGAAGGTGCCAAGATTGGGGAGAAACATCTGTTCGATGCTGATCTGTGAAAAGAGCAAAGAGCTCCAAAGAAAATCTACTTGGTGTGGATGATTTTTTTCCTAGAGCTTTCTTTCTTTCTCCTCCCTTACTACCCTTTTTGTTTGAGACTCTTCTAGCACATTCATCAGACATCACTGACCAGGTCCAATACGGCAGGCATTGTTCTCTAGGTAGAAGTGAGCAAAGCAAGAACCAGCTGCCAGGGCCAGTGTGGGAACAACTTTCCCATCCTAGTGTACCTGTCCTCTTGTTCACATCATAGTCTGCAGAGACGAGTGAGCTTCCTATTGCCTACTGCCTCTTGTTTTTATAAGATCACCTTCTAGAGTAAATGAAATCCCGTGAGAGCATTTAACATAGTGACTAGCGCACAGCACTCAATTGTTAACTGAATTTGCCAGACGGTCTATCGAAGATTTCTCCCCCTTTTCCTGGCTTGCCTCACTTTTCAAGATCAAATGCCTAAGAAAGTTCCTCTATAGAAGACACTGATCCAAACAGGCAAGATCATTTACAGGCGGCCTTCGCTGAACCATGCTGCAGCCCAGGAGATGGGGCCTCTTTGATGAACTGGGCCCCTTTGATTTGACTCAGACCACCTCAAATCCCTGTCAGAAATAGGTGGAGGGATAAATTATAAATTTAAAAAGAAAAGCAGATTTGACTGAAAATCCTCTCTTGATAAAACAGAACAGAATGGCTTCCAGGAATTCTTGGTAAAATATTTCACTGGGTAGGCACAGTTCGTTTGTACCCATGTGGAATGTATTGGATCATTTCTTGCCAAAAATATTCCTCTGCAATTGTACAGCTATGAACTATGCCTTCTTGGAAGCCCAGAGATGATTTACAGATGATTCTGGATACATTTAGTAACCATTTTTTAAAATGTAGCTAATTCTCCTGCTAAAACCTTATTTTCACATACTAAAAACAAGCATATTGGGTTAATATGTGATAGCTTAAATCTGTATTCAATTGTTGAAACAAGAAGACAAGGCAAGAAGATATTCTTTTCTTGCCAAAATTTGTATTTTGCAAACTGGCCTGTAAAACTGTATAAAACCATTGGCTCTACAGTGTGAAATAATATCTCAAAGGGAAACAGTAACTAAGCACCAATGAACAGTCTTTTGTTAAATAGCCTCAAGGAAAAAGATAAACAGTGACTTTTGATCCAGATTCTGCATAACTCCCTTTCTTATGTTGACGCATCCTCCTAAATTAGAAATTGTGGTCAGCTCAGACTTTACGCCTGTAGCCGAAAATGTCTATCAGGTGAATGATGAAAAGCAAAGTTAGGTTTGGTTTGTCAAAAAGTGAAGAGTACTTGCTAAAAGCAAGCACTCCATTCGTCAGAGTGTTTGGGTTCAAGCGCTGGGTGCCCCATTCACTAGTGGTAGACTTTAGGCAAGCGACCTGTACAGTGGGAACCCACCTGTAAAACTGTAACATGGAAGCATCTTCTACAAAGTAGGAATGATGGAAATTCCTACCTTTGGGGCTATGAGGATTAAATAAATAATTAGAGTAAAGCCTTTAGGGCAGTGTCTGGCCCACAGGAGCATGTAGCAGAAGTCAGCTCTCATTATTAGATGTTCCAGCCTCTTGAGTTGTTTGCGGGCTTTGCTCTTATGGGGATGGATATGTTGAGAAGTCACAGAAAGTAAAAATAGAACTGCTCGTCCACAGGCTGGAACTAAAAAGGAGGCACGATCCATCTGCAACAACATGGATGGACCTTGAGGGTATAGTGCTAAGAGAAATAAGTGAGACAGAGAAAGACATACTGTATGATTTCACTCATATGTGGAAGATAAACAAACACAGATACAGAAAACAGATTAGTGGTTACCAGTGGAAAAGGGAGTAGGGGGAGGTGAAAGGGGTAAAGGGGTACATATGTATGGTGACAGATAAAAGCTAAACTTTTGGTAGTGAACACGATGCAGTCCACACAGAACCTGATATACAATAATGTACACCTGAAATTTACACAATGTTATAAACCAATGTAACCTCAATAAGATGATGATGATGATAATGATAATAATAATAATAATAATAATAATAATAATAATAGAAAGGCACCAGCAAATGACTCTGGGTATGTAGTGTCTTCTTTAGAACTTTCAGGTAATTTGTGAGGGAAGGGGGTCCAGGCAGCATTTCTGAATTTTCAGACAAAAATGTCACTATATCAGTGAATCTAGGGGCTGTTTTCCTTTGTTGACTCAAAGCTAATTTTGGCAGCAATCCCCATTATTTTCTGGGCATGGGAGCGCTGAGGCTTCTTTCTGTTTAGTTATTTGTGCTTGTATGAAGGCAGTCATTCTCATTTCGTAGGTGATTTTCAAGGTGAAAAAGAGGGAGGGGCCCTCTTAAGATTAAGGGGTGAGGTGATAAAGATGGGTGCAGGACATTCCTCTCTGCCTAGGAAGGGTCATGCCTTCCAGCCTGGGCACACCATTTGTTTATGTTTAGGATTCTTTCTTATTTCACATCCCTCCCCAATCTCCCCGCGGTGAGCAATAAACAAAGTGGTGGAGAACTCAGAGAAGCACAGAAGCAGAGTGGGGTGGAAGGGCTCCTTCTGGTTCTCTCTGTGCCACAGCTCCCTGCATTTTCCTCAAGTTACCAAACTCCACCAGTGCAGCTCGAACTCCTAGTTGATGTTTGTTCCTATGTGTAAGGGAAGCACAGACCTAACCTATAGGATAAAGGGACATTCTGAAGAGGGATACTTCTTGAAAAGTTGCTCTTTGGAGGAGCTTAGGAGCCAGGGAGCAGGGCCAGGAGGGCTACCTGTGAGCTGTGGCTGCATGCATCCTCTCCCCTCACCATCTCCCAGCTCCTCTTCTTCCCACCTTCCCACCTGTGTCTCTGGGACATCCCCCCAAGTCAGAATTATGCCCCAACTTTTGCTCCTAAGAGTCATAAAAAGGCATGATGAATGAAAGTCCTCTCCAGGACTGGTTATTTGTGGTAAAATAAGCAAATCATTAGCATGGTAACTGCTTGGGCACAACCAAAAGTTAACAAATGTTGTGTCAGTGGAAAGTCCACCAGCTCCTTCCTTGTGGGGAACTGGTCCTTTTGATATTGGCTGATGTAACACAGCACATTTTGATCCAGCTAAAACAGGTAAGAGCTACCTCAAAATGCCCACAGGGACCGTAGTAATTTCAGGAACAGCCACACAGCAAACCACTGTTTCTTTTTCTACAAAGGAGATAGTTGGGGTAGAAAGATGAGAGAGGAAAAGTAAGAGAGGGACAGAGATAGACAGAGAGAGATAGAGAAAGAGGGAGACATGGAGAGAAGGAAGAAGAAAAATGCATAGTGTTCCTTTTTTCTTGTCTTTTCTTTTTTAATCAACAACTAATATTGCATCTTGTTTCTGGTCCCCCAAACAAGGGCATACAACAGATCCTGGTTTTGGGGGTCATATTTTTGAGAACAGGAATCATATGTCTATTTCAAAATATGCATCACATTATTAATGTTACTGAAGATCAATTCTACCTTTTCTCGATCACATATTTCAAATACATATTTTACTTATAGATATAAATATGTGAAGAAGATATCTTCATTTTCTGAGATATTTTTGTGACTTTTTTGCCCAGAGAGAATAAGAACTCTGTGAGATGATACACAAGACATGGTAATTCTCTACAATTTCTAGGGAACTATTAAAGGAAGATTTTACTCATTGAACCCAGTGGTCTACTTATCTGAGTTGGTGGTCTAAAGCAGAGCCACCTCTGAAAAATTGTGTATGGAGTTTCAGAAATTGAACACAAACCATTTAGTCAATTGTGTAACATTATCTGACTTTCTTTGAGAAGAACTTCTTCAAATGTCAGATTTAGATAGTTGCTTATGATAATACTGATGAGAATGCACAAGAGATGGTATTGGCAGAGAATGAATGGAAAAAATAATAAGCCTTCCCTGGCTAAGATATAAAATGTCCATCATTAGTCTCATCAATTTTACTGTATCTATTTTTTATGTCAACATAGATAAACAAACAATATGTTATCTAAAATCCTATTAGTTTTTATTTATTTTGTATTTAATTGTTATTCTCAAAATTTGTGACTTATACTGTTTCTTGAAACTTCTGACTTGGTTTGGGCAGCAATGTGCATAACCCATAAGGATAAGTCATAATTACTTTAAGCCCTCATGGTAACCTCATCCGCTTCTGTTCTACTTGGTTTCCCAGCCTCCCATGCAGCTGGTTCTGGCCATGTGACAGTCCTAACCAAGGAGACCTACGAGGAAGTCTGCTGGAGCTTCTGGGAAGGATGCATTTCCCTGATGAAGAGACAGGCACTTGGGAGAGCAACGTAAAGACTGTCTTCCTCTTCCTGTCTTGAACGTGGTTGTGAAGGATGTGATGTTTGGTGTTTATCAACCTTCTTCAGACTGTAGGTGGCAAGTACAAGGGCCAAAAGCTAACACTCTGGAGATAGAAAAGCATAAAATAGAAAATGCCCAAGTCTCAAATGGTAATACTGAGCAATACCATCCTGAAACTACCTGCTTCTTATTTTGTGAGATATTAAATATCTTTATTTAAGCCACAGTTGGTTGAATATTTACTCAACAAATACTGTATTATTTAGACATTGCTCCTGGTGTTTGGGCTGCCGCAGTAAATCAAACACACAACCTCCGTGGCCTTATAGGTCATGTACCAAATCAGAGGAGACATATGCTCCAGAAATAAAAGAATAACATATAACATGCCGGGTAGTGGTAATCATTATGGAGAATATAAAGCAAGGTAGAGGAAGGCTAATTTATATAGGATATTCATAGAATAACCTGAAGGGTAATCATTGGAACAGAGATTTGCATGAAGTGAAAGAGTGAGCCAGGTGGATATCTGGGGGTATTCTGTTACTTTGAGCTGAACGCATCATTAACTTACACATCCAATAAGTTTTTAGTCATTCTTCAAAACAGAGATCAGATATCATCATTTCTGGGAAGACTTCCAGGACCTCCCACTCACTAAACTCAATCCCTTCCTCTTCTGGGCCACTTCTGTACCTTAGACACATGCATTGTTATACTGATCATACCCTCTTGGAATTTACTTGTTGATAGAATCTATAAAGTCACCCTCTCCAGACTGTGAGACCCTTGAGAGACATGATCAATTCTTGGTCACCACTATCTTGGCTCTAGCACTCAGTTCTTGCTACCTAGTAAGCTCCACGTACCCACAAATAATTATTGACTCGACTAGACTTCTGACCTTTGAATTTTCCGGATATAAATGTGTGGTTTACACTGTAATGTGATTAAAAGTGGGCACCTACAGTAAAATTTTGTGAAAGCGCGATTATTTTTTTGTATTGAAGAAATGTGTCTTGCGAGCATTGAGAAAGCTGACTACTTTGAGTTAGCAGGAATGTGTACAAATTAAATAGGTCAGCTAGGCAGAAAATCTTGGGTTTCCATTTAGCAGAGAAGAAAAATAAGATGATTGAGAAGCAACCAGATTCCCTATCAGGTACATCCATCTAATCACATTATGTCCTTGGTCTTTTGAAAAGGCTATCAAAAGAATGATTTTAAGACCGCTCACCTAGGTTGGGTAATTACAGTCTTCTGAGCATTTTTCCTGGTATGGGAGGAAAAGGCTCATTTTGCTTACTGATCTTTAATGGATCCTCATCTATGAACCTTCCCTCATAGGCAAATCAACTCACACTCATTTCAGTGCATGGGGAAAGCACATGATTGACTCAACCCAAAATGAACTGGGTTTTACCATAAAAGACGACCTGGCAGATATTATATTTTTAACTTCAACAGTGAAGAGAAAGAAAAGGGGCATCTGAAGAAACTTAAAACATCAATGAAGGCTTAAAGAAAATAGAAAAAGAGTTTGATTTTTGGTAACTGTGTGAAAATTTAATAAAGAGAGGATCAGTAGATATGAAGTGTATTTTTATATTAAATCCAGAGTTTGTAGAATAAAGTAAACAATGTGCTTTTTAAACATTTCCCCTTAATATCAAAACAGAAGGAAAGGCATTTGCTTTTACTTACAATCTCAAATACAATCAAATTCCCTTCCTTTATGTGTTACATTAACAGACATTAGTATTAGTAATTAATATCAATTAATATGTTTGCTTTCCACTTAAGCCAATCTCTTACATTCAAAAACCAGAAATGAAAATAAACTTTTTTAAATTCTAGGGGTATGAATCTAAACTTCTATGCATCACAAAATTTTTCTGAAGGATGGCTTAGAGTTAGCTAGTGTGTCAATAAATGAAGACTTTGAAGAATCACTTTTTGAAGATAATTGCTAGCTACTTTTTCTTTAAGCTTGCACTTGAGATTTCAAATTTTATTTTCCATCTATTTCCTAAGGAAGCAGGTACCCTACAGTTCCCATCACAAGCAAAAACAAGTTTTAAAGCACTCTAGACTAGGTTGGTACATATAAAATCTTCACCAAGTTTTTATAAGAACATGATTACAACACCAGAAATGGTTACTTAACAAACAGCTCTGAGATTAAACTCAGATAAGAAGGCCAAATTCCAGAAAAGCTCACCCTGGCACATATTGGTTTGCTCCAGAGACCCTGGATGCCCATCCCAGGTTAGAACAGATCCAAACTTCCAGGGCCTTCTCAGACCCACTCCCTCTCTATTAAGAGAGGAGCATCCTCATCTTCACCTGGGGGATGGATAAGGTTAGTTTGCGGCAGCCTAGTGTCTGGTCTAGAGCAACACAAGTGACACCAGGGACAAAGGCGTACTGGGGCAGTAGCGAGATTTGATCACGTGTTACGCAAACTGAGCAACCGCAAATGAACAGGATGCGTAGACTTGCATGAATGGAAAATGTATGATTCTTCATTGTCATTAAAGGGGCTGCTTTGGATAGCAGTGGGAGATACATTTAGAATTTTTGAGAGGGGCAGTCTCATACCCATCATACTCATTGTTTTTGCTGTTCCTCCTCTTTTTCTTCATCATCTTTTCTTATTGGTTGAGAGCCTTAGCCTCTTCTCTTAACTTGAAGAGTATCTGCCAGCACAAAAGTCAACAAACTCACAGGAGACAAAAGACATTCTTGGTTTGACTGCTCCTAATAAACTTCAGTGCTTCCAGACCACACAATGTCATAGAATTATTTGTAAGGCTTCTTTAAAAGGGTGACAGGGTTCAGAAATAAACTGCACATGGTAAGAAGAGCCTCCCATGGGTTATTCCTGCAAAATGAGCTGCAGGGCTTCGGGAGTGGTGGTGGTTTCCGGCCATTAGCGTTACTAATCAAGGCCAGCTCTGCATTTATGGGAATCTACACCAATCATGATGATAAACCCTATGTTCACTTAAGCAACTCTGCCTGATTTCTTCAAGGTTATGCTCAAACTAAACTTTACTCCAATTATCTTTGATTGTAATGCTTCATCATTTTTACATATCCTTGAGATAGAGTCCATGAAGAGGATGCATTAGGGCCAGAGGTCACAAAATCACATTTTGTGCTTCATGCCCCCACAAAGCAATTACTGTCAACTCTCAATTAACCTCGTTATCGGAGAAAGCATTAGTGTAGAAAACACAAATCCTAGATAACCGGCCCGTGTCTTTCTTGCTGCCATAGTTGCAGCTAAGGTGAGAGAGAGATAATGGGAGTGCCAGGAAAAGCTCGGGGCTAAGAGGTCTCTTCAGGAAAATTTGAGCAGAGGTGATATATTCAGTTGCCACTCTGCCCCCTTTTTATGCCCTGCACCAGGAAGCAAAAATAGCACTGCTTTCCCAGCAAACTTCTGGCTGACAAACAAAAGACATGGGGCAGAAGAAGCCAGGAGAAAGCAGTAGGGGAGGAACACCGTGAGGTTAGCAGTCACCTGGCAGTCAGAGCCAAGAGGCCTCTGGGGACCATGTCAACCAAGCAACAGGGTGAAAGGTGTTTAATCACAAATGTTATAATTAATCACTTGCACACATGCTTACACTACGGATTTCTACAGGTATAATGACATATCCATCAGGTCCTGGGCATTAATGCCATTCCCATCCTTCCGATGGAGGGTACCCTTTAGGCTGGACACCTCCCTCCTCTTCAAGTGATTCCTAGTGGCATTGCTCCAGGAAGGGTTCAAATTTTAATCAATCAGGAAGAAAATCTTTAGTGATAAACATAAAACTACAGTGGAATTCCAGAACCTACTGAGCAGTTGGGGGCTCTGGGGGGAGACACAGAAGGGGCAGGGAAAATTCTCTGAAGTCACAGCAAAGACAAGGGCACACTGGAAAGAAAAGCTGGGAAATAACTTGGGAGAAAGAAAGGTGAAAACTCATAAAATTATGTATTTTAATGAAAAAAATGTTTTGCATTAAAATGCTTAAAAAGAGCCAAATTCATATCCTCTGTAAATATGACTTTGCAATAAAATTAATGGGGTCTGGGAAGAAGCCATTTATCAGTTTTTTTTTTTTTGCCTCAGAATGAATTTCTGTGTATTAGAATGAGAAATTAGGTAGAAATTGGGTAAATAGACACAAAAAGTCAAACGACAGGGTAAGATAGAAACAATGGGAAATGTAAGGAGATTCCCAGAGAATATTGGCCAGGATTCTTCTTAATATTAAAGAGGCAGAAAGACAGAGAAAGAGAGAGAGAAGTGTAACAGAGGGACTTCAAAAAAGTTCAGGAAAAATAGAAGACTAGTGACTATAACAGGGAAAGTGATTCATAATAACAGGGAAGATTATGAAAAATGTAAATATTGACTATAAAATATCAATGAGCAAGAAAACAATGAGTTAAAAGAAATCAGTGAAGCTGTACCTCTCTGATTCATTATTTATTCTTTAAATTCTTCTGACAAGCTCATCATTCAGGGAAGGTGCATATATATGTAAGGGAGATGTGATATTATGACTTCTGGTTAAAAAAGGCAGGGGAGGTGATATTAAGGTATTATTACTACTCTTCTCTCTTTCAAAACACAGAGAAAACAACAAAAATATGAAACATGGAGGAAAATATCAGAAGTAATCAAACAAACAAACAAAAAGGCATTTATTCTTTTTACAAACCATGAAGCATTCATGGCCTAAATTCAAGAAGGATACTGAAAATATCTGAAGTCTCGAGCAGGTGCAAAAAGTTTCCAGCCAAAGTTATGTCAAAAACGTTTAAAGGGCATACGCAATGAGCCTTTGAAGAAAGGGGCAAGATGCACAATTGAAGCCCTAGAGACACAGGTTGTCCCCACATAACGGGAGAGGCAGAGCCAAGAGAAAACAGGTTACTATTGTAGTATTCCTGTTTACTTTTGTGTTGTGTTACTTTGTATTTGTCCAGGCAAGGAAGACTTCCAGAGGCAATGACATGCCTACAGAAATTCCAAGAGAGTAAGCGGGTTAAAAAAACAAAAATTATACAGACTTAGATTTTCTAGATAATTCTCTCATGCAGAAAATATAAGCCTTTACACTTTATACCAATGGAAATTTTCTCTTAGATGACTATTCTGATATAAAGTATTTGAATTTTATATGGCAAGTCCAAAGAAGAAAATATTAAAGAATACATAAAGCATTTAACTCTGTTATGTTAAGCAACGGAATTTGAGAGATTTGCTAGATGGCTTCAATCTGAGTCCCCATGTAAGTTTTCAGAGGGTAGGATGAGGGAAGCAGCAGTAGTATGACCAGATTATAACACTTCCCTTGTGTTGCTGAAAAGAGCCAAGGGCTATTTTGTCCAAGAAAATACAACTCAGTACATAGAAAAAGCAATTCAGCGATAGTCTAGGTGCCTACTAATTGGTCTTAGAACAAGCACATAGAGGCTTCTGCCACCTATAGATCTGGCAAATATGAACAGGAGCCATTGGAAGGATTTTAAAAACAACTCTCTGACTGCCTACAATGGACCTTGGACTTGGTACATATGCTAGCCCAGGTCACTTGGGCTTCTGTTTTTCTCAGAAATCAGCTGGCAAACAAAAGGTGTGAATTTGAATTAGGTAACACACTCTTACTTGTCCTCCCAGTTGAGATTTACCAGTCTCTCATTCTTCTCTTGGCTATACAAAGGTTAAAATCTATACAATCTCACAGGGCCCCGGCCCTTTAAAGAAACATGGTTTAGGTGCAGACATGAATGATTAACAGAATTGTGAAGCAAGTTAAGTTATGGAGGAAATCTAACTGAAAACAATGAAAATCAATGAAGCCAGTACAGACCCAAACATTAAATGGCATTTACTTAAGTGATATTAGCTAATGGCACAGTTGGGTAGTGAAGAAGCATGAGCTAATGCTGACTTCTCTCTCAAGTTCAAAAACACTTGAATGGTCATAGACCCAAGGACCATACATTTCAAGTCTGGGCTCCTTAAGAAACTGTTATGGGTTGAACTGTGTCCCCTCAAAATGCGTATGCTGAAGTCCTAACTCCTAGTACCTCAGCCTGTATTTGGATGTAGGTCCTTTAAAGGGGCAATTAAGGGTAAATGAGGTCACTGAGGGGCTCTTATCTAATATGACATGTATCCTTATAAGAAGAGGAGATTAAGACATGGACACACATAGAGGGAAGAGTATGTGAAGACATGGGGAGAAGAAGGCCACTCACAAACCCAGGAGAGAGGGCCTCAGAAGAAATTGACCCTGCGGTCACCTTCATCTCAGACTTCTAGCCTCTAGAACTGTGAGAAAATAAATTTCTGTTAAGCCACTCAATCTTTGGTGTTTTGTGATGGCAGTCCTACCAAACTAATACAGAAACTTCCTATAATGAGCCCTTTTTTCTCTTAGAAGTCTGACATAAGACCCAAATTTCTTTTGTGGTTAAATACATTGTACGTCATACTCACAACCCCAACAGGAAAGGCCAATACGGCTAACATCCAGTCCCGGAGAGAGATGAGCTTCTTGAGTTGTCTCTCTTGTTCTTGGTTCCCACTTCCTCTAGTCAGAAGACTGGAAAGATCGGTGAGCACACAGATGCCAAAAAAGACAGCCTGGATAACCTGGAGGGAGACAACAGCTGGTGTTGGTAAATGAGATTTAAAGAGATCTAAACTACAGGACAGCAAATAAGCTACACCTTTGCAATAGACGCATGATAAGATCAGAAGCACATTTAAAGAGCTGGCCCTACAAATAAAAGAGTAAGATGTTTACAACTTGCAATCATAGGTGAGAAAATTCAGCTTAAAAACACTACTACCATTTTTGCTCATCTCAGGACAAATGCAAAACCTGTATGCACTCACCTCTAAATAGGCCCAACGGAAAGCAATACCAATTATCAAAATGACACGTCCATTATTTTAACACACATCTGTGGTCTATTTTATATTGACTAGAGGGTTTAACAAACGTCTAAGAAGTGCAAAGAAAAGGATAAGCGTGGTCTGAATAATAAATGAGACAATTTAGTCTGAACGTGAAGAAACCTTCCCATGATTTAATCTCTTAGAAGTTTTTCCACCAAAGGAAGTGGTAGAAAGCTTCTAGCCCTTGAGTCATAGAGAAATCAACTGAATGCAACAATCAAGACTGATACAGAGAAATTTTCTGTTGTCAGACTTAAACTAAATTACCTCCTTCTCAGCTTTCCAGTTTCTACGAAATAAAATCTTTCCAAAGTAATGTCAACTTAGATACCCACACCATTTCCCCCCAAAAAGTGACCAGTTGTACACTCCCAAATCAATTACAAATCGAATTACTTACATCAGCTATGTTTTACTTGGACTATCACAGAAGGAGAACACTGAAACACTACAGCCCAATAATTTGTGAAATCTAAGTGAGGGTAAAAGTATTGATGACCCAGAGCTGTGACTGGAGACAGGCCACATACTGGAATACAGCTTGGCAAATGATCATTCAAATTATGGAAAGGGCAGAAAATATATTCCCTGGGCTTAAAGTCATACTCATTTAGCACCAAGAATAGACTCAAGGGAATTTTTCTGGCTTCTTCTTCAAGAAATAATTTACAGATGATATATTTGTATAAGATACAATTTTACTCATTACCTGTTTAGAAAACATAACAATTTTTTTTTGTAAATTTCCATGTTGGCAGTGGAAAGAATCTGTGAAAGCTCTGTGGATGGGTTCCTCACTGAGACACAGAACAAAGGGAAGAAGGACCCTCAAAATTACCTGGTTCCATTCCTTAGCATAGCACTGGCACACTCAGATTATTTGTCATTCTGTTCAAATGCTTATCTAAGCCATTTTGAAAATTCCCAATAATGGAGATTTCATCACTGGGCTCAGTCAAATAAACAAAAACTCTGCAGCGTTTTTACATATAATACACTGGGCTCTTTGGAGCTCACCAAATCCTGCTGTTTTTAGTCAATCGTAGCCAGAGTAATGTTCTACTCTTCCTCATAACATAGCCTATCTTCTAGCTCCGATGACTTAAGGTTTATTGTTGTTCTTTCTACAACCAGAAAAAACACAGTAGGAGAGGCTAAGACTGACACAACTGAGCCTGGCACAATTGAAGTGCTGGCAAGGATCATGTTGTGATGACCAGAAATAATTTAAATGACTCAGGGAATAATTTCATACTTCGGAAAATTTTCCATAGCATATCTTATGACTTTAGATGTTAGATCTTTATGTCAACCTCCATGGGGTTTGAGAAATTGGAGTGGCCATACTGGGGATAATAATTTCCATGCCAATCTGGCCAGTGGACATATTTAAAGGTACCCTACCTGATCAATAAGCAGGGAAATGCAGATTTAGATCACAACGAGATAGTATTTCTCATCCATATAATTATTTACAATTGAATTCTGACATAACCAAGGTTATAGGAATATACAATAACCAGAAACTGTATAATGGGAACACAAATCAGGACAACCACTTTGAAGATCAATTGGCAATATCTAGTAATTTAAGGATGCATATACTCTATTACCTAGTGGCTTCACTATGAAAAGATTTTCCTACGTAAACTCTCATACATGTGTACCCGTTACATCTACATGAAAGTTAATTTCAGCATTCATTGCTTCAAAAAACTTGAAACAATCTAAACATCTTGTAATAGTTGACTAGATAAATAAATTGTGCTATCTTCATGTAATGGAATTCTAAGTATGCATCAATTTTTCATTCTCACAATAAAACATTAAACAAAAAAAAGGAAATGAAAAAAATGCCACATTTTGACACCATTGAAATAAATTTCAAAAACTGTAAAGATAAATTTAAAGGTGCATGTATATGAAGTAAAATATGAAGAAATACACGGAATTAGTAACACTGAATTCAGCTACCTCTACAAAGAGGACATGATTGGGGGAAGGGCACAAGAGTCTCAATGTGTAAATAATATTTTATTTCTTAGGTTTATTACCGGGTATATTAGAAGTTTATTGTATTATTCCCTGAAATATTTCCAAATGATTTAAAAATAAAAGGTAAAAAAAGAGTGATTTTCATAATTTCAGGATACAGTTTGACTAGTCTCTTTCAATTCCTTTTCTTCCAACTCAGGATCCCCTAGTTTTAAAGATTGGCTAATAACAGCAGGATTTAGTGAGCTCCAAATTAAGTGAATTAAGTGAATTTTAAAATTCTATGATCAAATAACTAGTACCAGATTTGCCTTCTCACCATAAACAGATAGACACTTGGACTAAACATATAAATCAACTTTTTCATATATTGGACTTTTTCCTCTGCAATCAGCCAGAGAAATCTCTTTTTTTAAAGGGCTAACCCGATGAGACTTTGGATAATCCTTCTTTTGCCATATAAAGTAATGTAATCACAGGATTGACTGTATTCACAGAATCTTCCAAAACCCAGTGGGAGGGGAATATACAAGAATTAGTGTCACTGAGGGTCATTTTAGAATTCTACCTACCACAAGCTGTAGGTTAAACAATTCTCAGAGCTCACTCAGGATGGAGGTATTCAAGTTCTAACCAATCAAACAGAGAGGTCTTGTTGACTACGACAGGAATTCAGTAGAGACCTAAGAAGTCTCATACTTAAATTGTGATGTTAAAATAGCCTTGGAATAAAGGCTACTTTAGATCCACCCCAACAATACTTCAAAAGAAGCCTCAAAAAAAATCAAGTCGATCTACAAGAAACTTAAATCCCTGCAAATACAAAACTCTACGTTATTTAAAGAAAGATAACAAAATCCAGACATTCAACAATATCCAACATCCAATCAAAAACTAGACATTCCACGAAGTAGGAAATACTTATCCAGGAGAAAACTCATTCAATAAAAACAAATATAGAAATGACAGAAACATTGGAATCAGCAGACTAGAACATTAAACAACTAAATTACATAAATTCAAGAAGTTTAATGAAAATAATGAGAGAAACAAAAGACATTGAAAAGAACCAAAGTGAATATTTAAAAATTAAGAAGACATTACCTGAAATTAAAAAGTCACTGGGTGGAAATAATAGCAGATTAGATACTGCAGAAGAAAAGATTGTAAAATTGAATACATAGCAATAGAAACTATCCAAAATAAATCAGAGAAAGAAAAAAGATTTTAAAAATTAACAGAACTTCAGTGAAATGTGAGAATATATCAAGCAGTCTAATATATGTGTACTAGAGCCTCAAAGGAGGAGGAGGTTATGTAGAAAAAATATTTGAAGAAATAATGGATAAAGTTTTTCCAAATTTCATGAAAACTATAAACCCACTTTTAAGTATAAAGATACAGATTTGCTAAAATGGATACAAACACTAATCATAAGAAAGCTGGAATAGCTATATTAATGTCAAAAAGTAGATTTCAAGACAAGGAATATTACTAAAAATAAAGAAGAACATTTTGGGTCAATTCATTAAAAAGGCATAATGATCTTAAATGTATATGTACCTAATAGCTGAACTTCAAAGCAGAGAAAGCCAAAACTGATTCAGCCAGGGGCTAAATTACTCAATAAATGTTTGTTAAATAAATGATTCACTGATTCTTCGGAAATAGATGCTTTTATGAAGATCTGAAAGGCAAGAAAAGGGAGGAACCTCAAAATGCAAAAAAAAAGGAGGGAGAAACAGAATCTCATATTCTAGAATAGAAAAACAAAAGAATTTCTACAAATATAAATGTAATAGTCTAAGCAACATTTTGCCAAATTTATAAGATCAACGGTCCATGAAGTCTCATAGTTTTCTAGAGTTGATTCATCTTCTTCTTATCCAGTGGAGCCATCCAACACAGTAGTTTCCCCTCACTATTACCTGGTGACTTCTCTGTCACTGTGTACAGACCTCTCCACTGGCTCTCTCCTGCTTGGGACCACAGTATGGCCCCCACCTCACCTGAACTGCTGTGGAAGACTTCTCCAAAGTAAGTATGTGGAGGTCAGGGAAAGGAGATACCACAAAATGTTCTTCTCCTAACTTCCAAACATCAGGAGACAGACGGAATTGTTGGGTTTTGTTAGTTAGTTAGTTAGTTTTGTTTTTTTTAACACATACTGACTAATCTTCAAAAGATAATCTCTAAAAATTACAGAACAATCCACCATTCCCTGGGGAGAAGCATGGATTGACTTTTGGTTATTTGCTCATTTCAGAAGCAGTTAGCCAATATGGTTAAACCACTTTAGATTTCTGCTACTTTATTAGAATTTGATTTGAGCTGACAGCTAACAAATCACATCAGAGACATTTTACTCTATTGCCTATATTTATCATGTTGTCATTGCAACTTAAAATCCATTAAACTAACTTGAGAATGTAGAAGTCATATGGAGATGCACAGTGAATCTTCAGTGGGATTACCTTGAAGCATTATTTGGTTCCAGCCACTCTGCAGAGCTGGCATTTCCAAACCATCAACTCAGCATGATACACATACACACCATCTGGCTCTGAGTTCTTAGCAGGCTGGTTGCTCTTATTATTTTGTATCACGTGTAGAAATGAAGTGGTCAAATGTACCATATCTCTCCAAGAAATATAAATAGGGATTTATCAGAATGAAAAAAAAAAAAATCCCAGGATATTTTGGAGTCACTTTGGCATTTGTTCCTCCAGAATGTTCTCTAATTTAATTGCTTCTGCATCTTTTCTCCACCCCCTCAACTCTCCCTGTCAGGAAATCATAGCTTATTTACTGAGTCATTTTAGGTTCAGGCTTCCTTTCCACAAATATGGAAATGTACTCAAATTCCATTCATATCTTTATCTTCTTTACACATGAGTGGTTTTCATTAAATTAATATAATATTATTTTCCTTTTTTCTCTGGAATGCACTAAACTATTACAATTCTGTTTGTACAATAGGACAAATTCATTAGACTTCTGCCATTTATTCCCAAGCATATATAATACAGTTTATCCAGAATAGATTTTATTTCATTTGATTAGATAATCAATATCCTCAATTATATGTAGTTGCACTAAAGCTATAGTCTAGATATCAGGTTATGTCATTACTTTAGTTGCTAATTTTTACATTTCTGCCTAACTGGCCAAACTCAGGCAAGAACCAAGAATGCATCAAACTAGGAAAAGCAGCACATTAAGTAAGAAATGGAATCATTTTTTATATGAATTTTAAAAGCCCCGAGTACAGCTGTAAGTGTAAGACATCCAGTGACTTGTATCTATCATGTACTGTGTTTTGATTATATTATACTTTCATAAGATTAATGTAAAGAGTACTATAATGTTTGTCTTGAAGAGTTTGCTTCAAGTTCATTTTAGACACGGAAGACAGAAGATACAAGATGGAACTCTGAGGGGTAGCAATGAAACTGAAGTGATGTGGATCATGGGAAGAAGGAAAACTGTGGAGAGAACAGATGGGAAAAAGGCAGTGAGATTTATAGGTGTCATAAGGGAAGTCCTGGAGGAGTCCTCGACATGAGGATAAGAGCATTAATTAAAGGGAGGATGATAAAGAAGAAATGAAAAATCTACCTAAAGTCTTTTGTAATTAGAGAACAAAGTATTATCTAACCTTTAATAAATGTATATGTAATCCAGGAAAAAATAGTAGAATAGACAGATATGATAGATAGCTTTAGATAGACATCTATATATCCAGATAGACATATGACACATACATATAACCTACATAGTGTGTGTGTATGTGTGTGCGTGTGTGTGTAATTTCCCCTATGCAGAAGGGTAAATAACACCTTTGGAGAAATGGTGTGAGCTTGAGATCTTCCTGCATCTCGCCTATAATCACATATCATGTGGCACTGTAGAGCATAAAAAGTAATTTTGTTTTCAGTTCATACAACTTTCAATGCAATTCTCACCAGAAACCAATCCATGGCTGTATCTGTGTTCAGTGAAGAATGAATTTGGCTGAAGGAGTTAAATAACATGTGGAAAGGATACAAGAGCCTTAAAATAGCAGCACCATAAAACACAATCTTCAAGAGATTCCCCCTCCATTCCACGGATATTTTACTTTTTACTAGTGCATAATTCCTTCCCCTTATTATCAAGATCAAGAGAGAATGCCAGAAGTACTTCAGCACCATGAGACAGTGACTCAGTCTGAAACCAGATGAGTGACTTCTGCAAGGTTTTCCTTTGCATTTGTTTCTCCTTTGCATTTGTTTCTCGTGCCTTCCTTGCCTGGGACATCTGAACACTGTGTAGCAATTCCACAGCCATGGGAGTTCATTATCAACTGCAGTATGGAGTCCATCAGTTACAGGGAGGCTGTGATCAGTTACATGCTTGAATGCTACTCTGTAGAGAGATCAGCGCGTTTACGAGTTCCATGGGCTCTCTCTGCCTCCCTCATCCCCTGAGACTATGCCCATCCGATGGTGGGTGAATTTGCCTCTACTACTGTTGGAGAGGGTTAGTCTGAACAAGACGGCTTTCTCACTCTAATGACTGTAACTCTATTTTTTCTAAATCTGTCACTGAAGTGATGTGCTTTAAGCCCAAGCTTTTTCAACGAATCTTCACCACAAACATTTTTGAGGAGATGGACTCGCGGCATCATCGAGCCCGTGGTTTTCAGAATGTGATTTAGAATCCTTGCCCGTGTACACAGACATTTACCTCAGACTGCTCTGCCTCATTCCTGAAAATCGATGAAGTAAGCCATAAGTCACTGGTAAGCAATCCATTCAGACAGAAAGAAAGAAAAACAAGCTTTCCAGTCAGAAATCGTGCACTTAGATAAGTAGCTTTGGAAAGGAAAGCTTGTCAACAAAATTTGTTACAATATCCCATAATCGCTTTCACTATAGAAGTAGCAAGGAAAGCAGTCATCTACGGAAGGCATTTGGATACGCCTCACAAAGTAACGGGTGCAATCACGCCGTGTTCCATCAACAGCCCAGTAAGAGTACAGTGGGGACCTTTCCAGAGACTCCATCCTAATCTGCAAATAATGACAGAAAATTCCCCTTGGGCACTCTCCCTGCGCTTCACTGACCCTTTCAGCTACTCAAAACTTTTATGGGCTTAAAGGCTTTTTAAACTATTAACATTAGCATGAATCCTTTCTGAACACTGAATTAAACACACCATTGATTTATTTAACAAATATTTATTGATTAACTACTATGTACAAAGCGCTTAGTAAACTACTAATGTAGAAATGCAGACTATTAAATGATTGCACGCTGTGCTGCAAATGTGCATGTCTAACCTCTAACTTAGCAGAATCTGCATTCGCTAATACGTGGTACATAGATTTAAGCACAATAACAATGATGAACGATTACTGAATGAAAAATGTCATATCTTTCTTTAATAACACAAATCTGTTCTGTAGTGCATTAAATTTTCTAACATTGTAAAATGTATCTTTTCCCACTAAATTTTTACTCTTGGTTACAATTTACTTCAGCAGAAAATGATTTAAGTGTGAAACATGATCATTAAGGAGCTAGATAAATTTGAAAACTTAAATAAAAAAAGACCTTTACCTGAATTAAGATCAAATCAGAAGTTAAGTGATTAAATGATAAAGAATCAGATAATCATACATGACCCATGCACAGTCTGTTTATAATAAACTAAATTATATGTATTAAAAGTATATACACATGCCGGTGAAACTCTGTTAATAAAGCCAATTAGAAAGATGTGGTCCTTGTCCCTAGAAGCTTCTATTTTAAATATTTTTAAATCTATTGATTTTGGTCTATCTAACATCGGGACTACATAAAGGCTATGTCTGTCCTATTGTAGATAGATACTTGGCAGGAACTGAATGATTAAGATAGTTGAAGGCAGTTCTTGTTTCTAGATGCTGACTTCTGCCTTCAGAAACAGGATCTCCCAGATAAAAGCTTCTGGATGGGGTTTGAGGAGTCTCACTCCTCATCAGACAATATTTGCTATTTTTTTTTTTTGTGAGGAAGATGGGCCCTGAGCTAACATCTGCCAATCCTCCTCTTTTTTTTTGCTGAGGAAGACTGGCCCTGGGCTAACATCCACGCCCATCTTCCTCTACTTTATATGGGACACCGCCACAGCATGGCTTGCCAAGTGGTGCATCGGTGCATGCCCAGGATCTGAACCGGCAAACCCCGGGCTGCCGCAGCGGAGCGGGCGCACTTAGCCACTTGCACCACCAGGGCCGGCCCCAATATTTGCTATTTTTAACTCAAAATGGCCATTGGTCTACCATATTAATTTATTTACTACATCATTTTGGAGTTTACTGGTACAGAGCCTGAAAGGATATAAGATGAACCACTCTTTTCATTTCTATTTTCCACTAGTTCACCTATGACTCCACAATATTTTACCTCTAGATTAAGAGTATTTATAAAATCCTAGGGCCCTTATAGCTTGAGAAAGTATAAAGTTAGTGTTGGAAGAATCCTACCACCATCCAACTTAAGTGACGATGTAAATCTCAGACAAAATTAAAGGTCCTTAATTTTGTAATTTCATTTTGTAATTTCATCAATGACATGGAAAAGTCTGATAACACCAAGTGTGGAAGATAATGTGGAATGAGGCTAGTGGGCGTATATTTTGGTTCAATTGCTTTGGAAAACAACAGCATTATCTAGTAAAGCTGAGAATGCATATACAAACCTATGAACCGTCTTATGTAGGTTTCCTAGGACCTAAAGTATATTAACTTGGAATGAGATTGGAGTTGTAAGTATATGGTTCTGTCTTTTAGGCTAGTATGAAATTAAAAAAAGAAAAACAGAAAGAAGCAGTACTATTATTTATTACAGCAGGAAACCAAGAAATACTTCCAGTTCTCAATCACTTAGGTAACAAAGTAAATACAGCCATTACTTTTCCTAACAAAGTTATTACCTTAAGTTTCTTAACAAACAAGCTTTTCTTATGGATGAGAGTAATTTAATGGACATAATTTTGAGTCATAACTGAAGTGTAATGTATAATTTTCTTATACTTTAAAGACTTGGTGACATTTGGAACACTGGAATTGTAAGTTTATGTTCGGTTTTAGAATTGACTTCCTTGATTTCTTTTTAAATAGGGGAAGTTTAATATAAAGAATGATTAAGCTATCATAGAACAGTAATTATAAGATGTAATGAGAACTCTAAAGGGTACCCTGGGGCTCAGGGAAAGTACCGAGGGAAAGGCAAACTTGGAAGAGGCTCCCTCCCCAAAGATATAAAAGTCAGCAGAGTTGAGGAGAAAAAAACGTCTGTGAGGAATGCCTCTCATGTGCTAATTACGTTATCATAAATTCTGGGGCAAAAAACATTAAAAGAAATTGGAGTCAAAATACAAAGAAATATAGGTTCTGAAAAAATCAGAAACATTTTAGAAATCCATCAATTAAGGATATCAACATAAAATATACATTTGTAAATCACTGACTAGTAACTGAGTGCCTTGCATCAACAGAAATATGAACAATGGCATTTTTCCTCTCAGTTACATTAAAATAATGCATCTTTTGATCCTGCCACCTTTCTGTTCTCATAAACATACAAAGTATGTGCTTAAATGCTAATAAATAGGGAAGACCATCAATAGCCAAAAGTGTGCACAGACAGAACAATAAAAAAATTTTGATGGATGAATCTACCCCGTAAAGGGATAAAGCTAGTCTCATCACTGTTGTTGGGGATGGGATAAAGAAGGAAAATCCAAAATCCTCTGGAGAAGTTTTGACAGGTATTAATAAAAATATACGTTTCTTCTTCTAAAAGCAGTATTCATCTGGAAATTTCTCCTGAGAGAAACTAATTCAATATCCACACATCAAGAACTCAAAGTTTAAAAGTGTAAATTCTGAGCTCTAAGAAATCAGAACATAAAATATTTTGTTTATAAATTTCTAAGTGCTTCCAGTAAGAGTTTTCTTGAGAAGTGTGTTTTTAAAATCACAATCATTAACAATAACATTATTTGAAATAATTACCACAAGGTTTTACCAGTAGAACATCAAATGCTTACTTCTGGTTTACGGGAGTTAAGACTTCTACCATGAGGCTTCTACAGCTTGCCAGTGAGAAAACCCTGGCTGCTGACTACATTGGAATTATTCCTAACAAGTGGTTTTAATAGCATCTCTAGCTACTAATGGCATTTTTACGGCAATTCTGCCTGTAGGTAAAAAAGGAAGAAAGGAAGACAGAGGTGGAGGGAGGGAGAGAGGGAAATAAAGGGCAAGAAAGATAAGTTAAATGATCTTTGGGAGAAAAGCCTATGTAATGTTTTCTTAGTCCATTTGGGCTGCTATAACAGAAATACCATTGACTGGGGGGCTTATAAACTCCAGAAATTTGTTTCTCACAGTGCTGGAGGCTGAGAAGTCCAAGATCAAGGTACTGGTAGATTTGGTGTCTGGTGAGAGCCTTGATCCTAGATGGGCATCTTCTCACTGTATCCTCACAAGGCAAAAGTGTCAAGGGATCTCTCTGGAGCCTCTTTTAAAAGGGCACTAATCTCATTCATGAGGGCTCCACTCTCATGACCTAATCACCCCCAAAGCCCCACCTCCAAGTACCATCACCTTGGGGGTTAGAATTCAACATATGAATTTGAGGGGGGACAGAAACATTCAGTCTGTAGCAAATGTAAAGTTGTAATATGCTCAGACCCTCTGAAAAATATATAGTATATACTTCATTCTTAATATTACATGGGATGTTCAAGTTAGTGTCAATAACTCTCCTGATCAGAATGCAGCAGCTGAAGGTTGATGTTTCAAACTGGTAAATGCTGGAAGAAATCCTAGTTGAGAATATGGCGTGGAAATAAGAGCTAAGCTATCCATCTTTTCTATTGTAACTGACTTTGGATGCTAGAGCTGAATTGAAAATATTATCTAAAAGTGTTCATCAAATTATATCAAATTTACAGATTGTCCATGAGGAAGCTTATATATAGTATATATAACATCTCCCTCAGCCATTGAAAAAAAAAAAATCCAGGACAAAATGTGTAGGGGGATATACAAAGCCCATCCTTTCTTTTTTTTTGTGAGGAGATCAGCCCTGTGCTAACATCTGCCAATCCTCCTCTTTTTGTTGAGGAAGACTGGCCCTGGGCTAACATCTGTGCCCATCTTCCTCCACTTTATTTATTTATTTTTTCCCCCCAAAGCCCCAGTAGATAGATGTGTGTCATAGCTGCACATCCTTCTAGTTGCTGTATGTGGGACGCAGCCTCAGCATGGCCGGAGAAGCGGTGCGTCGGTGTGCGCCCGGGATCTGAACCCGGGCCGCCAGCAGCAGAGCGCGCGCACTTAACGGCTAAGCCACGGTGCCGGCCCCCCGTCCTTTCTTTTATGACTTCAAAATATCCCTAATGAAATCTCTCCAAATGTAAAATCAGAAAAATCTTTGTTTGTTTTTTTTGAGGAAGATTAGCCCTGAGCTAATACCTGTTGCCAATCCTCCTCTTTTTCTGCTGAGGAAGACTGGCCCTGGGCTAACATCCGTGCCCATCTTCCTCTACTTTATATGTGGACGCCACCAAAGCATGGCTTGATAAGTGTGCGCAGGTCCAGGCCTGGGATCCGAACCTGTGAACCCCAGGCTGCCGAAGCGAAGGGCATGAACTTAACTGCTACACCCCAGTCCGGCCCTCAAATCTTTATTTTTAGAGACATTCTTTTCCTTTGTTATGCTGGGATTGTGCTAAGCACACCAATCAGCGCGCTGCATGGGTTTACAGAAAGGACAGATGCCTCTGTCCAGGACTCTTCATCTTGGTAGAAGCCCCAAACACTGGAGGAGGAAGAGAAGCCACTTAGGGAACTAAGTCCCAAGTGTTCATGAGCTACTGCAAACACATCACTGTTCTTCTCTTTATCTGCAGTGAGGGCTCCACAGTTGTGTCAAGCCCACCTTGCCTTTTGGAGAACTGGGAGCATCGGAGCTTCAACTCCAGTGCCTCCTAGTCGCATCTATTACGATCAGCACAAGCTGCCTGTGCATTTCTGGACTAGTGTTTGTCATCCATGACTCAGGAGTCGGTGTTACTCCACTAACCCAAGTCTTACCCCATAGATGGATATCTCTTGAGAGGGCAGCATACTATGAAAATTATTACACAATTTTGAATTGCGTAGCCTTTAAAAATCTCTAATTTAAAGACATATGTTGCAAAGCTTGTGATGTGCTTGATACTTAAATTCAACACATGTGGGAAAACATCTAGGATCCTCTGCTAGCCAGAGTGCTCCTAGACATGATCTTAGAAATTTGTTAGTGATAAAGGGAAAGTACTATGAAATTATTTGGCGGGGACACTCTCCAGTATAGGAGTGGCTTTGGCAACAATTTTTATTTAGGGCCCTCAAGTCCCTCTTTATTATAAAATTCTAAATAGGATCTTATGATTCAGCTACTTATTAACACTATCATTCATAAGACAATATAAATGATAAGTCTTGGGGTTATACTACTAAATTAATTTCTTCTTTTATTCATCTTTATTTTATTGTAGTAAGAACACTTAACATGAGATCTACCCCCTTCAGAGATTTGTAAGGTACCACCATATTGTTAACTATAAGAACAATGTTGTAAAACAGATCTCAAGAATTCATTCATCTTGCATAACTGAAACTTTATACCCACTGACAAGCAACTCTTCATTTCTCCCTGTTCCCAGCCCCTAGCAACCACCGTTCTCCTCTCTGCTTCTATGAGTTTATTTTAGATCCCTCATATAAGTAGAATCATGCAAGTATTTGTCCTTCTCTGACTGGCTTATTTCACTTAGCATAATGTCCTCAAATGACTAAACTAATTTCAGTAGATTGAACAAATATAGTAGTCATGTGAAAACCTCTCTACACATACGTGATGACAAAAGCATGCTTACACAAACCGTTTTCTGGAAGGTGTCTTTAATGTAGAAAAACTGGCCCGTCTTAAGTCCAATCAACAGGTATGTCTTACCTTCCCGGTGACAGCATCTTGTAAATAATGTACACATCCATTTTAGTAATATTTTGTGGACCAAATCTTTGTGGATCAAATTTTGTGGACCAAAATTCCTTTTGTGTTTTTCTCAATCAGTGAGTTTTTAAATAGCCAATTTCAAGGCTGAGGTCACTATTTCCTCTTGAACGTTATTGTGAAACACTCTGCACAGGGCTGCATGTAACCAGCTCCAGTGGTGACCAAACCATCATTGTGCCCGAATCAACCCCGACAAGAAAGTTCTTTAAATCTTTCAGGTCATGAGGACATCATTTAGTAAAAAGATATGTTTTTGGCAGTGACCATAGTGGACAGGGTGAAGTACACCCCAATCAAATTATGCACTCAAAACCATGACATACTGCATTTTTCCAAAAGTGCATAATAGTTATATAATGATCATCTATGTGGCAGTTTATGACCTAAAATGTGATTTCCTGTAGTTTGTTTTGCAAGTTGGCCTTTTCCTCTTTCCCACTGCACACTCCTCCTCTGTCTCTTTGCTGGTTCCTTTTTAACTTCTCAATCTCTAAACCCTGGCAGACCCCAGAGCTCAGACATTGGCCCTCTTCTCTTTTCCAGCTGCAATCCTTGGAGATCTGATCCAGTCTCCAATCCAGTCTCCTGATTTTGAATCTCATCTCCACGATAATGACTCCCACTATCTATCTGACACCTGTATTTCAATGTCAAATAGCCATCTCCAACTTGACAGGTCCAAAATTGAACTCCTTGAACTCCCCAACAAATATGCTCCCCCCACAGTCATCCTCATCTCCATTAGTGGCAACTCTGACTTTATAGTAACACATCCCCCAAACCCAGCTAATGCAATTCATTAGCAAATCCCATTGTCTCTCTCTTTAAAAATCATCTCCAGAATCTGACACTTGGCACCACTTCTACCGCTATCTCCCTGGTCCGTGTCACTACCAACTCTCACATGGATTGTTGGAAGATCCTTCCATCTGAAGACCTGCTCTTCTCCACTCTATTCTATATAGCAGCCAGAAGGAGGCTGTTACGAGTCAGATCATGTGACTCTGCTCAAACTCCTTCAAAGGCTTCCGATCTCAGATACAGTAAAAGCCCAAGTCCTTCACACCATCTCCCACAGGTCCTTCCCTGTCTCCTGCCATTCCCCCCTCACTCACTCTGCTCTGGCCCACTGGTCTCCCAGGTAGGGCCTCTACACCAGCTGTTTCCTTGAATCGCCTCCTCTCTTCCTTCATTCAAACATTAGACTGTAGTCAGTTCGTCCTTGCAACTCGCTGTGAAAACGCAATCCCTCCTCCCTGACAGTGCTCCCTCTACTGCCATCTTCCAGGAGAGCAGCTGTCATACCCTCCTCTCCCCAACTAGTGTCTGAGCTCTGTGAGGGCAGGGATTTACTGTGTACCTTACTCACTGCTCAATCCCTGGCCCTCTATAAACACTTGCTGGATAAATGAATGAAGAGCTGAATTTCAACTCTGCACTTTCTTGCTTTGAACACAGAGGCCTGCCTTGCTCAAAGTCATTCAACAAGTATGCTTTGAAGCCTAAATGTGAACCCAAGTCTTTTGACTGAAAGCCCTTACTCTTTCTAGCAAGGCATGTGTCTTGACATGAGTACAGCCATGTTTGGCTGCTCCATTGACCTACAGCCACCAGCACAAAAAGAAATATGAAAGCTGCTTTCTGCGTGGTGGGAACTGGCCTTTTCCCGGGAACCGGCCTTTCTCCCACGGAGAGAGTTGCAAGTTGTAACATTTCAAGGCTCTTGGAGCGTCGTAGCCCGGAATGGACTGGCCATCTGTGCCGGGCTGAGACGATAACCAAAGAGAACAATACACGTACACAACTACCGGGTTGGGGCGTTAGCCAGGGGGCTCAGTGCACGTACGCCACTGATAACCATTTTGTGCATGGAAACACTAAATGCTTGCTCTGCAAACTCTGTAATTGCTTACTCTGAAAATTACTGATGGTATAAAAACTGCTGGAAACTGAGACCCGGTGAGAGTTCCACCTGTGGAAGGGACACCTTGCCCAGGACGTGTGATCCTTGCCCAGCCGCGTCGATTGACAGGACTCTCCCGGCAGTGGGGCGTGGATGTTGTGAGTAACTGATTTGATGTGAAGTAATTGATTTGATGTGTAGTAAGTGATTTGATGTGTTCTCTTTTCGGTCAACCTGGTGTTTCTCTTTCCGGTTGATTTGTGTCATTTCTCTTCAGCCGATGTGGGTGTTTTCCCTTTCCAGTCGGGCTGATGTTTTTTCCCTCTTAATATTTGACCTATTTGGATCAGTTTGCAGACTGTCGCCTTTACTATCCTCTATATAATAAAATATACCTTCAGTCCATTTGTTTGGAGTGGAAGGTGTCTTTTACGTCTCCGATCGAATCCCCGAACCTGACATAACAGCATGCCAATTAACTTGCCCTCCACATTCTTACCATCTTAGGGGCTGGGCCTGGTTTTATCATTACTCACTTTCAACACAAATACTAGTCTCAAGGGAAGAACAAGAAATGTTCACTAAATATAAAGAGAAGAAGAAATTCACCCAGAAAAGATGGTAACCACTTCCTGTCTAGATTATGAACCCATCAAGGACAAAGACTACATTTTATTCATTCCTGTATCACCAATTCTTGGTTCAGTGTGTGGAACCAAGCAGCAGCTAACTGTACGTTCCATCGAGGAATAGAATTACATCAAGTTAACCCTAACCAGGAAACCATCAAAAATGTTGACAGTGCAGCTGAAAAATGTCATGGAATTCTGCCCCCTGCTCATTCACGGAGCAGCCAGGACACCTGATGAGAACTCCAGTACTTTACGAATCTATGACACAATAAACTGAGGGAGGATGAAAGCCAAAGTTATACTCTTGGTCAGTAACACTGTGGTCAACTACAGATGATTACTATGTGCCAAGACCTCTGCTTAGTGCTTTTCATGTGGTCTTATTTAGCTGCCATCACAGTCCTTTAAGATAGGTATTGATTATATCACCATTTTGCAAATTGTGCGTCTATAACTATGAGAGGTAGAGCAACTTCCTCAAGCTTGCGTATACTCTATTCTTTTTATCAGTCGGTATAGAAATCAGGCCTCTTAATTTCAAAGCAATGCCTTTACTTCATGACACAAAAGCTTCTTTTAAATACGACAAATAACATACATCATGATATATTTGTCTTGCCTCCTATGGTATAAATAAATGCAAATATTCTGGCTCTGAAACTTACAACCTTCTATTACATTTCTCCACATTCTTTTACCTTTACTAATTCTCATTTAAGCACTGTAATAGAAATGGGTACTTCCAAATGGATACAACCTTTCAGGGGTGTCATTTGGACATACGAATCAAAATTCTTTAAAATTCTTTTAGAAATGCATCTAACTTGGTCACAAAAATTTATGGACAAGAATGTTTATTTCACTGGAGTTTATGTTGCTAACAATCTGGAAATTGTTAAACTGACCAAAATGATACATTTAAATCTTGAGGGAATTGTGGAATGTTATATATCCACGAAACATCATGTCTTTGAATAATAGTTAACAACTTGAGAAAATGCTTATAATATATAATCAAGTGTAAAAAAACAAATAACAAAAGTAACCATAGGTGATTATAGTTAATAATACTGTATTGTGTATTTGAAAGTCACTAAGAGAGTAGATCTCAAAAGTTCTCATCACACACACACAAAGTAACCATTAACCACAACAGCAACAGCTCATTTTATCCGAATGCTGAGAGCATGCCAGGCTCTGTGTGGGGCACTTTCCTAATGCATCTCATCTAATCCTCCCAACAACCCCGGAGCCAGGGACTCCAATAATCTTGATTTTACAGATGAAGAAACACAGGCATAGAAAAGCATATTACAGATAGTATGATCCCAAATTTATGCAAAACATTTATACAAAGAGATAATGATCTAAAAATAAACCTTTTAGCCAGGCTACTTTAAACAACTGATGATCGTGATAATATGATGGTATATAGTATGCCATGAACTATGTGTTAGTGATTAAGTGCCAGTAAGCTGACATCCACTGAAAATCTTATCGTAGTTTAACTGACTTTTTCAAGTGGAAAAATACTCTCTTACCACCTGAACATTTTATTTAAAGTATAACTCACTATGTCTAATTGTTCATAAAACAAAAACAGTGCTGTCCTCATATTTGCTCATATTCTCTTTTTCTCCCTGTCACCACGCCCACCTTTGTGCATTTTCTTTCCTGCATATTTTAAAGTGGAATCAGAGAAGTTTTTCCATTCATATTTCTCAGAGCTTGTTGAAAACTTGTAATGAAAACAGCCAGGCTAAAGCACAAACTAATTGTGTCAAATGTTCTTACAGTATTTCCCCTTAGGAATTATCCAGCATTGTTTTAAACTAGTCATGCTGTTTTTCAGGAGGAAAAAAGACCCAAGCATTAAATTTACTATCCCTATAAGATTTTTGAAAACAGATATGTGTTTTCACAGCTCAGCTTGAAGATACAATTTTCTACTCACTTTCCTGCTATTCAGGGCCATTCATGGCTGGAGCAGTTACCCACGTATTGGGTTAGCTGTTAGGTTTGGGATTTTGTTTGTCCTTAGATTAGGTTAAGAAAATGTTTCCACTGCTTCTCTATCCTAACAAAACTGACAGAATCAAAATGTCATTCTAGTATTTCTCACGGTGTAAGGAACACACCTACTAAAGCAGCTTTGGGGAAAAAAATCTAAAAAACTATTTTAAATTGTGGCTACCTGTAGCCTGGGCTAGTTTCTAGAAGCGAATTGTACATGTTAATATCCGTGGAAACATACAGGCAAAGCCGGTTCTCCGACATGTCTCTTTCTATGCTCTGATATTTATTTATGTGCTCACCATTCCAAACCACCAGCATTTTTTCACAAGCAGAAGACTAGTTCACGTGTCTTTGTTTTGCAAATGCTCTTGTTCAACCTGGCATGCGTTTCTAATTCTAGTCCACCTAGCCCACTATTATCATCCTTCCAGTCCCAGCTCTACTCGACCCTTGACAAAGCTCATCTGAAGCGTCCATAGATGACTTGGTGCCAAGATTTTGTATCACATCCTCTATCTTTGCATTTATGTCACTGTATTTAGGTGTTTGTGTCTGCCTGTCTGCCCTAAAAGACTATGAGCTTCTTGAGGAGGAGCATAACATTCTATTCTTCTTTATACTGTCAGGTACAGTTTACCTGCTTGAGTACTCAGTTGTCCTTAGGAAAGTGCTTTTTACACTCTGAACTTCAGTTTCCTCTTCTGTAAAATGATCATAAGAATAGTTACCACATAGATTTACTGTGAAGATTAAACGAGATCTTGCATGTGGAAGCACCGGGAACCCCGGCTCTGAGCTAATGCTAACTTGAATCTGAATCATTCCATTGTTCCCTGCAACACCCATCACAATAGTAAATCAGCACTGAGCAAAATGCCTCATACCTCGGTCCTCAATGAACGATTATCAAATGAATAAATATAAGGGATATAGACCAAAGTGTGTAGACCCGTGGTTCTTTGAGTTACACGCACTTTAAGGACATGATGAAAACTACAACCTTTCTCCCCCTGTACACACATATTCAACTTTGTGCAGAATTTTAGGGACTCTCCAAATCTCCTGAAGGTCAGTCACGGTCCCTCAAGTGTAGAGGCACCCGTGTGAGTTCCTACTGTAGACAATCCTGTATAAAGAATAGATACCTTGGTCCAGATGAATTTGGCTTCCTTCTCTGACTGCTACAAACTGCACAAGGCTCTGGTCATTACCCTCCAGGTCCGGTAGGATACCTATGGAATAGCTCCCAGCCACAGAGTGTCTTCTCCAGGGATGTGGAATGAGGGAAACCAAAATGTCAAGATCCCGCTTTGCTGGGTTGTTTTCTGGGATTTAACATTATATCCGAGAAAGAACTAGATTGAACCTTTCAAGGCTTCAGGTTCCTCTCATTCACCACAAAGGCAAACATTTCCAGACAAAGTCAGGGTGGACTTTTGTCTCAATCAGGGTTAGGATTTTTGCCAGAGAGCTCCCGGGCACACAAAATAAGATGCTCATTCTTTCAAGTCTCAACTAAGCTTAATGCATATATCTCTCCAACCAAAAAACAGCTTAATGCACATACCTCTCCAACCAAGCCAAGTAATGCTTATTCGCATGTTCAAGGATCATTTATAAATATTTTAGCTGCCATACAGTTCTCTGCCTCTGGAGATCTGAGGGAACAACCTCTGGAGAGCAACTGGTAAAGCTGGCTACAGGGTTGCCAGGAATTTTCCTGGAGATGATCTTTACTCGGAGGATTATATCTCCACACATCATTTCTCTAGAGATCCCTTGTGTACACTTAAACAGAATTCTTGCAGACCCAGAATGAGGTGTTCCTTCTTCCATGTTTTAAAAATACCTATAATGTGGTACTCATCAAATTGCCCAGTAATTATCTGTTGATGTTTGTTTCACCTTCTACTTTGGGAGCCCCATGGGCAGAGATGATGCCTTATTCATCTTTGCATCCCTAGAACTTAGAACAGTGCCAGTTATAAAAGCAATGACAGAGGGAGGATATGAAACACAATATGAAAGACATGTTCATACAAATACAAATATGAAAGACATGTTCCTTGTCTTCAAGAAGTTCAACTGGGGTGATCAGAATAAATAAACACTGACAATACAATACAGTCTAATCTAGACTGACGCGGAAGGATGAGGAAAGGTCTCCCCTAGAGTGTGTCATATCTGGGTTGAGTTCTGGAGAATGAGTAAGAGGCGGCCCTCAGAAGGAGGGTGATGGACAGAGAGGGCGGCCTGCCTGTTCTGGACAGAAGCAGCAGCACTTCTGAAGGGAAGGCAAAGTGATGGAAGAAACTAAAGTAATTCTGGAGAACAGGCATGTCAGGTGGAAAAGGGGTAATGTCAAGAGACGAGGCTGGAGAAGCAGAGAGGGGCATGAGTATGACTAGGCTTAGAAAAGCACGTTAAGGAGGCGGAGTCAAGATGGCGGCGTAGGCAGACTTGGAACTCACCTCCTCCCGTGGACACAGCCAATTTACAGCTACTCGTGGAAAAATTACCCCTGAGACAGAACTGAAAACTGGATGAGAGGAACTCCTGCAACAACGGACAATCCTCACTGAGGTGGAAGAGGCAGAGACTCCCTTCTGGAGAGGAAAAACGCCGCCTTCACAAGCCGCCAGCTTCACGGCCGCCGGGAGCAGCGCACAGGTACGCAGCCTCCCTGGAGGCGCGGGGCCCTGAGCCGGGGAGCGCCCCCGCGGTGGGCATTTTGTGGACCCAGCACAATCGAGACCAGCAGCATAATATCTGACTGTGCCTGCTACTAAAACATTGGGGAGCACCCCCAGAAAACCCGGTTCACAAAGAAACTAAAACTGGCTCTTAAAGGGCCCGCGCACAAACTCACCCGCTCCAGAAAGCACCCTAAAATCACCAGAAAGAAAGGTGCACAGTGCTTTGGTGACAAGAGACTCACCTAATAGGCCCTGAGTGCATCTCGGTGAGGGGTGAGACCTCTCCAGGGACTGGGACATTGGCGGCGGCCATTGTTGTGGCCTGGTGTGAGCGTGCTGACACAGACGCCATTGGAGTTCTCCCTGAGACCTGCTAGCCCAGGGTCTGCTCCACCCGCTAGAGCACCGATTTAATCCAGCTCAGCCAGGGCAGGCAGCCCACCCTAGAGACTGGCCCCACCCAACAACAAGCCCTCAGGCAACGTGTGGGCCTGCATAGATTGGTGACTGGATTCTCTGCAGCCTGGCAACTGAGCCGACTTGAGTGGGGCAGGGTGTGCACAAGGAGCGGGTGGAGAGTGTGGGGTGGTGGCGGAGTGTGTGGGGCTCCCGCCGTGGAGAGACTGGGTCCGCTTCGGGAGGTCGGGGCGCTCACACGGGGCAGGACTGTGTTGACTGTGTGTGTGGACCTGTGGGCGGCAGGGCTTGTCAGCTGCAGGGCTTGTCAGCTGCAGAAGACTTGTGCTTCTCAAAGACCCACATAGGAGGTTTGCCACACCTTCCAAAGCCTGAAACAATTGGGTGCTCCTGTGCCTGAGGCCAGCCCCACCCAGCTGCAATCCTCAGAGGGCTGACAAGAGACATAATAGGCTAGAGGCTTACTGCAATTGTAAGGCCCTGAGCCTAACAACCTGCCACGCTGGGGGCCTACTCAGTTAAAAGAAATACTGCAACACAAATGTGGTATTAGAACTTACAGACAACTGTGCTGGGGTGCCCCACACCTGATAAAGAGACTGAAGGGCCCACAACAACTACAAGCAGCTGAGCATTACAACAGCTGGCCAGGAGCATAACTCAGCCTCCCTGGGCACCTATAGGGAGAGCTAACAGGCCACAATAGAAGGACACACGTAGCCCACATAGGGGCCACCCAAGGAACATTGAGAACTGAGGGAAGCACACTGGACGCCTCCCAAGGCATCACTAACATAAGGTCACCTATCCAAGAGCAGGAGACGTAGCTGACCTACCTAATACATAGACACAAGCACAGGGAAAGAGGCAAAATGAGGAGGCAAAAGAATACATTCCAAGTAAGGGAACAGGACAAAACCCCAGAAAAGGAACTAAGTGAAACAGAAATGAGCAACCTACCTGACAGAGAGTTCAAACTAAGAGTGTTAAGGATGCTCACTGATCTGGGGAGAAGAATAGATGAACTCAGTGAGAATGTCAACAAAGAAATGGAAGATATAAAAAAGAACCAATCAGAAATGAAGAATACAATACTGGAAATGAAAAATTCATTAGAGGGACTCAAAAGCAGAGTAGAGGATACAGAAGAACGGATCTGTGAGCTGGAAGAAAGACTAGAAGAAATTACCCAAGGTGAACAGGTAAAAGAGAAAAGAATTAAAAAGAGTGAGGACAGTCTAAGGGACCGCTGGGACAACATCAAGCGCACTAACATCCGTGTTATAGGTGTCCCGGAAGGAGAAGAGCGAGACAAGGGGGCAGAGAATCTATTTCAAGAAATAATAGATGAAAACTTCCCTAACCTAAGGAAGGAAACAGACATCCAGGTACAGGAAGCACTGAGAGCCCCAAACAAGATAAACCCAAAGAGGCCCACACCAAGACACATCATAATCAAAATGTCCAGAATTAAAGATAAAGAGAGAATCCTAAAAGCTGCAAGAGAATGTCAAGTTACATACAAAGGAAACCCCATAAGGCTATCAGCTGACTTCTCAGCAGAAACCTTACAGGCTAGAAGAGAATGGCACGATATATTTAAAGTGCTAAAAGGAAAAAACTTACAGCCAAGAATACTCTACCCAGCAAGGTTATCATTCAAAATGGAAGGAGAGATCAAAATTTTCCCAGATAAGCAAAAATTAAAGGAGTTTGTCACCAAGAAACCAGTGCTACAAGAAATGTTAAAGGGACTGATTTAAGGGGAAAAGAGAAGACCACTAATAGGAAAAATTATCTATTTCCATGATTAGAACGTAATGGATACAAATGCACAAAAAAGAGGTTAGATATGATATTAAAAACATAAAAGGAGGGAGGAGGGGAGTTAAAGAGTACAGCTTTCAGACAGAGGTCAAACTAAAGTGACCATCAATTCTGTATAGAAGAAGTAAGGAACAGAGAAGGAATACTAAAACACTGAGAAAAAAAAAAAAGTTAAAAAATGGCAGTAAGTACATACTTATCAATAGCTACTTTAAACGTCAATGGACTAAATGCTCCCATTAAAAGGCATAGGGTGGCTGACTGGATAAAAAAACAAGACCCATATATATGCTGCATACAAGAGACACACTTCAGACCTAAGGACACTCACAAACTGAAAGTGAAGGGATGGAAAAAGATACTCCATGCAAATGGCAATGAAAAGAAAGCTGGGGTAGCAGTACTCATATCAGACAAAATAGACTTTAAAACAAAAACTGTAAAAAGAGACAAAGAAGGGCATTACATAATGATCAAGGGAACAATCCAACAAGAGGATGTAACACTTGTAAATATCTACGCACCCAATGTAGGTGCACCTAAATATATAAAGCAATTATTAACAGACATAAAAACGGAAATAGACAGTAACACAATAATAGTAGGGGACTTTAACACTCCACTTACACCAACGGATAGATCATCCAAACAGAAGATCAATAAGGAAACATTGGCCTTAAATAACACACTAGAACAGATGGACCTAGTAGATATATACAGAGAATTCCATCCAAAAACCGAAGAATACACGTTCTTTTCAAATGCACATGGAACATTCTCCAGGATTGATCACATATTAGGCCACAAAACAAGTCTCCATAAATTTAAGAAGATTGAAATAATACCAAGCATCTTTTCTGACCACAACGGTATGAAACTAGAAATCAACTATAGGAAGAAAATCAGAAAGGCCACAAATACGTGGAGATTAAACAAAATGCTACTGAACAACAACTGGGTTAACGAAGAAATCAAAGAAGAAATCAAAAAATACCTGGAGACAAATGAAAATGAAAATACGACATGCCAGAATTTATGGGATACAGCAAAAGCGGTTCTAAGAGGGAAGTTTATAGCGATACAGGCCTATCTCAACAAACAAGAAAAATCTCAAATAAACAATCTAACAATGCACCTAAAGGAACTGGAAAAAGAAGAACAAACAAAGCCCAAAATCAGTAGAAGAAGGTAAATAACAAAAATCAGAGCAGAAATAAATGAAATAGAGACCAAAAAAACAATAGAAAAAATTAATAAAACCAAAAGCTGGTTCTTTGAAAAGATCAACAAAATTGACAAACCTTTAGCTAGACTCACCAAGAAAAAAAGAGAGAAGGCACAAATAAGTAAAATCAGAAATGAAAGAGGAGAGGTTACAACAGACACCTCAGAAATACAAAAGATTATAAAAGAATACTATGAAAAGCTATATGCCAACCAATTTGACAATCTGGAAGAAATGGATAAATTCTTAGAATCATACAACCTTCCAAAACTGGATCAAGAAGAAGTAGAGAATTTGAATAGACCAATCACCAGTGAGGAGATTGAAACAGTAATCAAAAACCTCCCCAAAAATAAAAGTCCAGGACCAGACGGCTTCCCTGGTGAATTCTACCAAACATTCAAAGAAGACTTAATACCTATCCTTCTCAAACTCTTCCAAAAAATTGAGGAGGGGGGGAAGCTCCCTAACTCATTCTACGAAGCCAACATTACCCTGATACCAAAACCAGACAAGGACAACACAAAAAAAGAAAATTACAGGCCAATATCACTGATGAACATCGATGCGAAAATCCTCAACAAAATACTAGCAAATCGCATACAACAATACGTTAAAAAGATTATACACCATGATCAAGTGGGATTTATTCCAGGGATGCAGGGATGGTTTAACATTCGCAAATCAATTAACGTAATACACCACATTAATAAAATGAAGAACAAAAATCACATGATCATCTCAATAGATGCAGAGAGCATTTGACAAGATACAGCATCCATTTATGATAAAAACTCTGAATAAAATGGGTATAGAAGGAAAGTACCTCAACATAATAAAGACCATATATGAGAAACCAACAGCTAATATCATCCTCAATGGTGAAAAACTGAAAGCTATCCCTCTAAGAACAGGAACCAGACAAGGATGCCCACTGTCACCACTCCTATTTAACATAGTACTGGAAGTCCTAGCCAGAGCAATCAGGCAAGAGAAAGAAATAAAAGGGATCCAAATTGGAAAGGAAGAAGTGAAACTGTCACTATTTGCAGATGACATGATTTTATATATAGAAAACCCTAAAGAATCCACCAGAAAACTTTTAGAAGTAATAAACGAATATGGTAAAGTTGCAGGATACAAAATCAACATACAAAAATCAGTTGCATTTCTGTACACTAACAACGAACTAGCAGAAAGAGAAATTAAGAATACCATCCCATTTACAATTGCAACCAAAAGAATAAAATACCTAGGAATAAACTTAACCAAAGAGGTGAAAGATCTTACACCGAAAACTATAAAACATTTCTGAAAGAAATTGAAGAAGACACAAAGAAATGGAAAGATATTCCGTGCTCTTGGATTGGAAGAATTAACATAGTTAAGATGTCCATACTTCCTAAAGCCATCTATAGATTCAATGCAATCCCTATCAAAGTTCCAACAACATTTTTCACAGAAATAGAACAAAGAATCCTAAAATTTATATGGAACAACAAAAGACCCCGAATAGCTAAAGGAATCCTGAGAAAAAAGAACAAAGCTGGAGGTATCACACTCCCTGATTTCAAAATATACTACAAAGCTATAGTAACCAAAACAGCATGGTACTGGCACAAAAACAGACACACAGATCAATGGAATAGAATCGAAAGCCCAGAAATAAACCCACACGTCTATGGACAGCTAATCTTTGACAAAAGAGCCAAGAACATACAATGGGGAAAAGAAAGTCTCTTCAACAAATGGTGTTGGGAAAACTGGATAGCCACATGGAAAAATGAAAGTAGACCCTTACCTTACACCATACACAAAAATTAACTCCAAATGGATTAAAGACTTGAATGTAAGACCTGAAACTATGAAACTTCTAGAAGAAAACATAGGCAGTACGCTCTTCGACATCAGTCTTAGCAACATCTTTTCAAACACTACATCTGACCGGGCAAGAGAAACAATAGAAAAAATAAACAAATGGGACTACATCAAACTAAAAAGCTTCTGCACAGCAAAGGAAACCATCAACAAAACGAAAAGACAACCTAACAATTGGGAGAAGATATTTGCAAACCATACATCTGATAAGGGCTTAATCTCCAAAATATATAAAGAACTCATGCATCTCAACAACAACAAAACTAACAACCCAATTAAAAAATGGGCAAAAGACCTGAACAGACATTTCTCCAAAGAAGATATACAGATGGCCAACAGACACATGAAAAGATGTTCAAAATCACTAACTATCAGGGAAATGCAAATCAAAACTACAATGAGATATCACCTCACGCCCCTCAGAATGGCTATAATTAACAAGACAGGAAACAACATGTGTTGGAGAGGATGTGGAGAGAAGGGAACTCTCATACACTGCTGGTGGGAGTGCAAACTGGTCCAGCCACTATGGAAAACAGTATGGAGATTCCTCAAAAAATCAAGGATAGAACTACCATATGATCCAGCTATTCCACTGCTGGGTATTTATCCAAAGAACTTGAAAACACCAATTTGCAAAGGTACATGCACCCCTGTGTTCATTGCAGCGTTATTCACAATAGCCAAGACTTGGAAGCAACCTAAGTGCCCATCAAGGGATGAATGGATAAAGAAGCTGTGGTATATATACACAATGGAATACTACTCAGCCATAAGAAACGATGAAATCCAGCCATTTGTGACAACATGGATGGACATTGAGGGTATAATGCAAAGTGAAATAAGTCAGAGGGAGAAGGTCAAATACCGTATGATTTCCTTCATTAAGTAGTAGATAATAACAACAATAAACAAACACATAGGGACAGAGATTGGATTGGTGGTTAGCAGAGGGGAAGGGGGGAGGGAGGAGGGTGAAAGGGATAATTCGGCACATGTGTGTGGTGAAGGGTTGTAATTAGTATTTTGGTGGTGAACATGATGTAATCTATGCAGAAATAGAAGTACAATGATGTACACCTGAAATTTTTACAATGTTATAAACCAATGTTACTGCAATAAACAAAAAATTAAAAAAAAAAAAAATTTGATACAAAAAAAAAAAAAAAAAGAAAAGCACGTTAAGGAGTTTGGTCTTTATGCTAAAGGAAAAAATAGAACCATTGTAGAGTTTTAAACACAGGAGTTGCACATTTTGGAAAGATCATGCTGAAAGCAAATAATGGATTGGAGCGTGACAATATTGAAGGCAGAGGGGCCAGTGAGGAGGCTGTTTAAGAAGGCCAGGTGTGAGCATATGTGGGAACAGAACAAAGGCAGTGAATATAGAGAAGAGGACTGAGACTGGAGCGATATTAAAGAGGAAGACTAGCCAGGATGCTGTCACCAGATATGGGAGGAGAAAGGAGATAGAAGAGTCAATAATGACTTCCAGGTTTCAAGCCTACTGGAAAGGGTGCCATTCACCAAGATGCAGAGCATGTTAAAAAGTTTTCTTGGGCTGGCCCGGTGGCGTAGTGGTTAAGTTCACTCACTCTGCTTTGGCGGCCTGGGGTTCACGGGTTCTGATCTCAGGTGCAGACCTACACACTACTCAAGCTATGCTGTGGCGGCATCTCACATACAAAATAGAGGAAGATTGGCACAAATGTTAGCTCAGGGACAATCTTCCTTGCCAAAAAAAAAAAAAAGTTTTCTTTTTTGATATATTAAGTTTAAGGTGTCATTGGGGCATTTAAATGGAGAAGTCCAACAAGTAGTTAGACATATGTGTTTGTAAAGCAGGATATTTCAAAAGTAGCTTTCAAATACATCAGAAGACTGATTTATCATGAAGCCACAGGAGTGAACGAGTTCCACCACAATGAGAAAATAATGAGTCTGAGGCTGGCCATATGCAATATCAACATTTACGGAATGTTACGGAATGAGCAGAGCCTGAAAGACCACCTGAGAAAGAGTGTCAGAAGCAGGAGGAAGACCAGGAGAATAAATGTCAAGGAAGAATCGTTCCTTGGAGAAGCACTATTTCAATAACCTCAGATGTTGAAAAGCATTTGGAGAAGTGCAGATGTTTTCACTGGATCTGACAGTGAGGAGGTTTTTGTGTCTTGATGACAAGAGTGGTTTCAGTGGACGTTGGGAGTCAGGAGCCAGTGTGAGAGGAAATTGGAGCTGAGACACTGACGTCAGTGAGTAAGAACTATTCCTTCCCAGAGCATGACCAGGAAGGGAAAAAAAATCGAGTAGTAATTAGATGGAATACCAAGAGACTTCAACTCTGAAACAGTATGCTCTCACTGACTCACGTGCGATTTCTTAAATTTTGGAGATTTTTTTTTATTTAATGGAAAATATGCTGGATGATAAATCCAACAAATTTATCCCTTATTCAGTCACCTGGATAATATTTTGATCATTAATTTGAAAACTTTTAATCTCTACTGATTGGTGAAGGTAAGTCAAAGATTTAGGAAGGTAGGTCCAGGATATAATCTATTTGTTTAGAAAGGGCATTTGTTTCACATCAATGAATGTGCTTCAGATACTTACAATACGCATTGGTTTCTTCATTCAACTATGCAATTACCCAAGGCGGTAAGTCAGTCTGCTCCTCAATATACTCTGTCCTTCTTCCCACACACATCTGCTGCTTTTAAGGATATTCTAGAGATTCCATCTGGACAAGACATGCTGCATCTCACCTACCTCAAACCAACAACCAAAAAAACCCCACACTTCCCCCTCAAGGCGCAAGGACACTTCCTCTCTTCAGTTTCAAAATAGAGTTTCTCTGTCATATTTTGTTTAGGGGTGTGAGTCCAAAGGAAGGTTTTTGCTTCTATACAAACTAAAGCAGCTCTCTGCTAAAAAGAGGGCACATAACTAGCAATAAACCCACACATAAACGGTCACCTGATTTATAGAGGAGCTGCCCCTGCCATTCTTTGGGCAAAAGAACAGATGTCCATATAAGAAAACAATGATCCTCGACTCCTACCTCACACCACACACAAAAATCACTACCAGATGGATCATAAACGTGAATGGTAAAATGACAAAGGTTCCAGAATATAGCATAGGAGAACATCTTCACCATCTTGGATTATGTAAATATTTCTTAAAAGGACAAAAGAAAGCACATACAGTAATGGAACAGATTAATAAATTGGGCTTCATTGAAAGTAAGAACATAAATTGATCAAAAGATATCACAGAGCCAGCCCTGGTGGTCTGGTGGTTAAGATTTGGCACTCTCACCACCGCGGCCTGGGTTCGTTTCCCAGTCGTGGAACCACACCACGCGTCTGTCAGTTGTCATACTGTGGTGGCAGCTCACATAGAGAACTAAAACTAACAACTAGGATACACAACCATGAACTGAAGCTTTAGAAAAGGAAGAAAAGGGGCCAGCCTGGTGGTGTAGTGGTTAAGCTCACACACTCTGCTTCGGAGGCCTGGGGTTCACAGGTTTGGATCCCGGGCGTGGACCTACACACTGTTCATCAAGCCATGCTGTGCTGGCGTCCCACGTACAAAAAATAGAGGAAGATTGGTACAGGTTAGCTCATGGACAATCCTCCTCACCAAAAAAAAAAAAAAAAAAGACATCATAAAGAGTAAAGATAAGCTATCATAAAAGATATACTTGTAATATATATCTAACAAAGAATTCATGTTTTTTTAAAAAGCATCCTACAAATCAGAAAGTAAAAGAGAGACCACCCAATTTTGAAAAATGGCAAAAGACATTAACAGGCACTTCATAAAAGAGCCTACCCAAATGGCCAACAAGCAAATAAAAAATTTTAACATTATTAGTGACCAGAGAAATACAAATACAAACCACAATGGAGTATTACTACATATCCCCCAGAATAGCTAAATAAAAGTCATAAAATAAATCAGAAAAAACACTGACTCTATAAAGCACTGGTGAGGATACAGAATAACTGGAACTCTTAAACACTGTTGGTGGGAATGTAAATTTTTAAAACCACTCTGGAAAACTGTCTGGCAATATCTTCTAAGCTGAACAAATGTGTATCCTGTATGCAGCCATTCTACTCCTAAGCAGACATGCACATACATGTGCACCAAACACACACACAAGCACGTCTATAGATACATTCTGGTTTTTTTTTTTTTAATGAATATTGGCCCTGAGCTAACACCTGTTGCCAATCCTCCTCTTTTTGCTAAGGAAGGTTGGCCCTGGGCTAACATCTGTGCCCATCTTCCTCTACTTTATATGAGACGCCGCCTCAGCATGGCTTGATAAGCGGTGCGTAGGTTCGGGCCCGGGATCCGAACCTACGAACCCCAGGCTGCCAAAGCAGAGTGTGTGAACTTAACTGCTATACCACTGGGCCAGCCCCAGATGCATTATTCTTAATAGCTTAAAACTGTAAATAACCCCAAAATGCATCAGCCATAGGATGGAACGTAAATTTTAAAATACACAAAATGGAATTCTACAAAGCAATGGAATAGAACAAATCATTGCCACATGCAATCACATGGATGAACCTCCCAGATACAACACTGAGCAAAAGAAGCTAGAGAAAAAAGCAGTACGAGTTGCATGATTCCATTTCTATGGAAATCAAGAACCAGCAGCAGTAGTCTACAGTGACAGAGGTCTTAAGGGTTGTTATCTTTGAGGAGGTAAGTCCATGGAGGGGACTCAAGGTGGCTTCTGGGGTGCTGGTGGTTTTTTGTGTGTGTGAGGAAGATTAGCCCTGAGCTAACATCTGTTGCCAATCTTCCTCTTTTTGCTGAGGAAGATTAGCCCTGGGCTAACATCCGTGCTCACCTTCCTCTACTTTATATGTGGGACACCACCACAGCATGGCTTGATAAGTGGTGCGTAGGTCTGCACCTGGGATCCAAACCTGTGAACCCCGGGCCGCCGAAGTGGAGCATGTGAACTTAACCACTACGCCACCAGGCCGGCCCCAGGGTGCTGGTGTTTGATATCTTGATTTAGGTGGTGGTTTACAGATGTGTCCCCTTTGTAAAAGATTTTTGAGCTACTCATGTAAGATTTGTGTACTTCTCAGTAAGTCTGTTACGTTTAGGTAATAAATAAATTAAGTAATTAATGAGTGAGTGAATGAATACAGAAATTTATAAATAAATGGGGCATAGTAAAATGGAGTCAAATGTGTGGAATCATGGTATTCCACACTAACGCACCTTTAGTCCAGGGGTTTAAAAGGCATTTCTAACGGTAAATGTCTTAGAAAATTCAATATCTATGTGTATACCACATATATAAGTCTGTTTGAAACTGGCAAAAGCGAGTGTTAATATCCTCACATACAGTTAAAAGTTTAATTTTATATACCAGAGCCAGATTCTGGGCTCCGTCCAGCTGAAGTTGTTAAGGAGAATTCTCTGAGCTGCAAACTGCCCTTCTGTTTTTAATTCCTAGAAACCGAGGTTAGATTAGGGACAAGGAAAACCAAGGAGTTCTATTTCGCTTGCTACATCATCGAATAGACACCACAGACATTTGACTATCCCAGTCAGAAGATGCTTCCTTCCAAGTCTTTTCGTTAGGTTTTAGGTTTCACAAGATACTGTCTTCAACTGAGTGAATTTCTCTTAAATGCCATGTAGCAAGTGGGAAATCTTACAGAAAATTTTATCTCACCATTTTTAGTACAGTGAATCTGGAATGTTCTTAAAACAGATTTGAGTCTAGTGCCTCTAATTCACACTGTTACGGCAATCTTACACAGTACACACGGAGAGAAAAGCCAGCAGAGAGTCACCTCTGACCACATAGGATATGACCTTCCCTTTTCTCTGAAAATCCTTTTTACTGAACTGCAACTTGAGACATGTAATTCAGCATAAAAGCTTTTGTGCAGCCATTTTGACAAGTCTAAACGTTCAAGCAAAACATATAACTCCACTTAAAACAACCATAATTCAAGCAAATGAGTTTTCAGAGGGAAGTTTATGTAAAATCATGCTGTCCATCATATATTTAACTGAACCAGGAATTTAATGGAAGTGTTTATCTTTGTTTCCCTCTTTTAGAAGAAACATAACCAGACAAACACAAAGAACCCCAGGAACTGAAACACACAAAAGATACGAAGTTGAAAACGTTTCCAAGTTATCATGGTATAAGGATATTTCAGTTGATCTCCAAGCTTTCACAAGAGACTCCTAAGTCAGGGGTTCAGAGGACTCTTACAGAAAGATATCCCGTCCACCTCTGACCCAGAATTCTTCCCCTCTTCCCTGTGTCCCCCTATGTCATCTTGTCCCCTTTGGAGCCTCCAGTAAGGCTCCTTCCCCTCTGCTTCTCAACTACTTGGTACAAAGGCTAAAACTCAAGTAAATAGATGCCGAGATTTCCACATATGACCAGTTGGCATATTTTCATTGCGTGCATCTGGGGGAAAAGTTTTCCAGTTTACTTGTAAGGACCTACATTTTCACTTATAGTTCAAAAATATCTCAGTTCACTCAGACATCACTATAATCTTGTATAGCTAGTTTCCACAGTCTAGATGATAGAATCTGCATCTACGGTAATGTTTTGGATAAGCTATCACTTTGCTCTAAGTAAATTGTCCACTTAATGTTCTTTATTTACTCAAGACACATCTCTATAATGAGTAGGCATCTTTATATTAAAATCAATCCTTGATTTTATTTGTCCATCAGTAAAAAAAATTGCTTTTTTACCCTCAAGAAAATCCTAACCCAACGTTTGATACAACCTATACAAATTTTATCGTAAATGAAGGTTTTCCTAGAACAGTGGTATAAAAATTTCACTTATCTGTAGATACTATGAAAATTGTAATGTTTAACTTTTAAATACAGAAATATCTGAATGAAGGGCAGTGGTAGGATCTGGGGAGAAGAAGGGGTAATCAAGGGAGGCCACCCTGAACCTAATCCAGGGTCCAAATTACTAAATTGAACTAAGTTTGAGAATTGGGAGGATAGAATATACGCTTTGCTAATAGAGAGATATCCAAATGTTATTGGTAGAAACCAACATATTTACTTATTTATTCAATAAACATTTTGGGGGCTCTCTAAGTGTGCTGGACACTGTTCTATGTGACGAGGATTTGGAAATGACCAGGACATGGTCCCTGACCTCAATGAATGCAGAGTGAATTGGAGGAGACAGATAAGAAACACAAACAATACACATATTTGTTTTCTAGTACCACAAACTAAATGGCTTAAACAACAGAAATGTATAGTCAGTCTCACAGTTCTGGAGGCTAGAAGTCCAAGATCAAGGTGTCAGCAGATTGGTTCCTTCTGAGGGCTGTGAGGAAAATCTCTACCATGCCTCTCCCCCAGCTTCTGGTAGTTTCCTGGCAATCTCTGGCATTGCTTGGCTTGCAGAAGCATCACCCCAACCTCTGTCTTCATCTTCACCTGGTGTTCCGCCTGTGTGTGTCTGTGCCATACTTTCCATTTTTATAAGGACACCAGTCAGGTTGGATTAGGGCCCACCCTATGCCATTATGATCTCATCTTAACTAATTATATCTGCAATGACCCTATTTCTAAATCAGGTTACACTCTGAGGTACTGCGGGTTAGGATTTTGACATAAAAATTGGGGGGGGGGACACACAATTCAATTCAAAACCATACAGAAAGAAAGGCATTCAACCTCCCTCTAATCATCCACAGACTTTCCTTAATGGCCTCCATTCCTACCACCTATTTCCAAGTCAGTCCCCTGTCCCTACCATCTGCCCCAGTGGGAGGCTGGCTGCCTGCAGAGCTAAAATCTCAATGAATGGGAGCTACTGCAACTGAGTGTGCACAATAGCTGTGTGAGGGTCCTTGCCTTCTACTTAACTTCCAAAGCAAGGCCATATGTCAGAACCCAGAATACTGAAGTTCCAAAAAAATAAATCGGAGAACTCAGTAATACATTCCCTGACAGAAAATGATCCATTTCACTTGTGTTGCCAATTCAAGGATAGAATTGTGCTTGTGGACACATTTTTTCTGGAGCTGTGGGGAAAATATTGATATCGTTTGGTACTTTTTTCTCAGTAAAACCTACACTTCATAGTGTTTATAGTCAACTTGAGGAAGCATTCCAGCTATCACACTCCAAGGGAAATATTTTAGACTCAAGGATGTAAATAATAGGAAAATGACAATACACAACAGATCTCCGAGCTTCCAGAATTTTTGTCTCTGCAGGTCTATGCTCTGTTTGCTCACCCTCATGGCTCCATCAGCAGCCTCAATGTGAAGATCATTCACGCCTCCCTTCTGAGTGCCACTCAGGGCTCTGGCTCTTTCCCTAATATGCTGTTCAGTACCTCCCACTCTTAGCACTGTCTTGAGTTTTCTCTTCGGTCGGTCAAATGCCTTTGGTTTAGCTGGTTTCCTTGGTTGGCAGACTTCACTAACCACTTACCTTACCCTAGCTTGACCACACCCTCAGTATTCTGCTCTGTTCTCCTTGGTCTGTACCATGCTGCTCTTCTTTTAAACACATTTTTGTGAAAATGTAGAAATGTGGCAATGAGCTGAGAACACACTCAGAATTCTGTCTTAGCTGAGCTAAATTGCTAATAGGCCATTGTCCACCCCAGACAGACATCCCCAATTCCGGGCTTTAGTTCTAGGCCCACTAGCTATAGCTCTGGGATACACTCAGGATATTCTATGGCTTCCATGGTTTCTCTGATCCAGCACTGAAAAACAAAAACAAAAACAGAAGAGCTCACACCTGGGGAGGCTAAGAGGTCTTTAGTGAATCATACGTCATACACTCAAGGTCTTTAGAATTACAAAGTGCCCAGTTGAGACAAAGGACCGCTATCTTTTTCCACAGATGGCATCTTCAGGCTGGAAAGAGGTGCCCTCATGAGGAAAAGAATCCCTCCACTAAAATGAGGTCAGAAGGAAGCTCCACCCTCAATTAAAAGAGAGGCCAGAGTCCTTCATTTACTACTGTGAAGGGATTAGAGGAATATAAGGCAAAGGCCTTTATAGAATAGGGCTGGAAGCCCTGTAACTTGGCAATGGTTCTATTTTTTATTTTAGTACCTTGTCTGTTTCCATGGAAGAATTAGCTGTAAAACTTGAAATAAAAAAGTTCAAGGAAGGCACAAGAAAGGCAATGAGGAGGATTCTCAGAAACCAGCATGGATCAACTCTCACCTCCACATTTGTATATCAAATGGCTTCTGAGAAACACTGCTGTGGTTGACTAAAATAAAAACAGAAATCTCTTACCACCATCCCCACCACTACCACCACCATCAGCAGCAACAACCATCAGAAACACTGTCAGTTCCCTCCATTTTGTTCAGAAAATGAAGGCAAAATACTTTGATGAGGAAAACACTTTTCACTCAGTTACTCATAAGAATTCTGGCTAGTACCCAAACCTCTTCCTGGGCCCTGGTAATTCTCCTTTACTGAACAATTTTGGGTTAGAACTTCGCAGGAAGAAGGAAGTTTAGTAACTCATTTTGGAAAACTTTGATATTTATCACATCTACCTGTCAATGCTATAAATGAAACCGCATGAGCTAAAACAGTGTACTTCTGAACACAGCCATATCCTTCACCAGGCAAAGGCAGAACAGGTATATGCACTCTACCACGCAGTGTGGTTCCTTATGTGGATGGTCTTAATTCAGCTAATCAATGTTACCTTAGAATCCAGCAGTGACTGCTCGGAGCAGAGTTCTCAATCATTCATAAGATCCTGTACATGTCTATTTCACTACACTTTCACATTGCTTTATAAGTGTTTGGGTCTGATGCCCCCATTAGACTGCAACATTTCTGAAGGCAGGAGCTGTGTATTACTTGTCATTGTATTACCATAACCTAGCAGAGTGGCACATAGTAAGTATTTAGAAAGTGTTTGCTGAGTAAACAAGTCAACTAATAAAAAATGGCTCCTTTTTCATTTTCTTTGCGTTGATTTTAAATGTATAATTCGGTGACACTTTCTGAAAGAACAGATTCACTGGTAATGGCCTAAGACATATATGTATGCTAGATATTTGTGCTAATGTGTACACAAATCTTCAGGACTCTGGGATAACATAAAAATTAAATTAAGTGGCAATCCAATGTATGGAGTTTTATTTGTTTCTTTGTTTTAGTTTGCTTTTGACTTTGATGAAAAAATAAACGACTGTTTTGATATGTCTACATCTGTCTCTGCTCATAACTAACCTTTGTATTTTATTAAGTCAGATATCTGCTAACTAGAACAAAAAGTAAAGGTGCACGATGGTGATGAAAAATAATGTCAACCCCACTATTATTTTATCTAGGACACTTGTACATGCCAGATTCAGAATGTTAGCATTAATGCAATGATAAACAATTAGTATAATCTCTCATTGCGTATATTCTGTCTATGGTCTTTAAAATATATCCAGGGGCCGGTCAGGTGGCGTAGTGGTTAAGTTCGCGTGTTCCACTTTGGTGGCCCGGGGTTCGCCGGTTCGGATCCTGGGCGCGGACCTACTGAGGCAGTGTCCCATATAGAAGAACTACAACTCTACAACTATGATATACAACTATGTACTGGGGCTTTGGGGAGAAAAAAGAAAAAGAGGAAAATTGGCAACAGATGTTAGCACAGGGCCAATCTTCCTAGAAAAAAAAAAATCCAGAGTCCTGAAATAATATTTCCATTTAAAGTCTCCTGGACGTTTTAGGTCATTCTTCTGACTGAAAACGTTTGCTAAGACATTAATTCAGGATCGCAGTAGATGTTTCTATCGTGGTCATGTGTCTGACATGTCATTCTGGACTCTGTCTCCCCGATTTTCAGGGCCCCATCGCTACGGCTGTCCTCCAACAGTCTCCAGCCCCTGCAGACCTCTACCTGTTGCAAGCTTCTTTCTAGAAGGAATACATGCCCTTAAACACGGTCTTCCTCTCCCCAACCCTTCCAAATAGCTCCTCTTTCCTCTAACCAATAATTCCCCAGAAATTAGGCTAAGATAGTAGAAGGCAAACAATGCAATTACCTAATTAGAGTAATTTGCACAATGTTGTGAATAATTGATATGTACCACTCTTGCAGGCTACTTGCACTTTAATTGATGGAATGTTCTCTCCAGGATTTTTTTGATCATTGGGTTCAGTGGTTTCCCAGATGCCTCTATATGTGCCATCTCACTATCATATTTTCTCACCTTATTCCCTTAAAATAGGAACTTCAAGAATGAAAGCCAGCAATCCATCTCATTTTTGTGAACTTAGCTGTGCCTGCTACTTAAAGCAGTTTAACATCAGTATAAGTAAAAAGAATTATAAGAAAAATAAAAGGTTTTCAGATATGCATCCAAAGATGATACAAAATAAAATTCAAACTTTTTTTACAACAGTGAGCTTAAATTAATTATTTAAGGCAATAAACTTTAAGTATGACCATATTATTCTATTCTCCATTAACATCTTATAAAATCTTTATGGAGGGTATGTATACATCACTTGCCTTTTAAAACAAAGGGAATAAAGACAGATCAGAATTTTGAGGGAGCACTTTTAAAACTAGGAAGATTTAACTAGCACATTTTCATAATATTGATTCTTATTATTTCCTAAAGTAGATGAATACTTTTTTATTTGTAGATTAAAGAATGTCAGTTCCTTCTTCTTCTGCTTTCCTTATAAAAATAATTGATAGCCTTTTCTATCCATATCACATTGAGACAAAAGCCAAAAGAATATTTTTAACGAAAACAAAACTCCAACCATCTCTGAGACCAAAGTAAACAAGCTGGGTCAATGAGTAGAACACAGTTTTCTAAGAGCAAAGGGAAGCCCTCTTCATGCACATCTTATGGTTCAGAAGATCCACTTAGCAGTTGACATTGGAAGAAGAGAAAGTACTAGCACAAACAGTGGCAAAAACTAACCTAGCATAGTCAGTGGGTGACATCAGGGCCCATGGCGTATATCCCATGGGTGTTGAAAGTTTCAATAATGCTGATTGAAGCCATATAAAGGGCAAACACATTTTTAAATCAGTATGACACCACTGGCAAACAAAGAAAATCATACTTGAATGGAATTCAATGCTGGCTGAATTTTACTAAAAAGCTGGCCACAAGTCTGCCATTACACACATGTTTCAGTTCGGCACTGGGCCTCTCCAACAACAACGCAGGTGAAATTCCACAAAAATCCGCTCCTAATAAATCATCCTGTCAGTTAGACAGTAACATTTACATATCACCCTTCCAATTCCTAATTGGCTAATCAGTTGCAAGACCAAATTACACAATACTGATGGCAATAAAAAACACAGGCATGTAAACAATATTTTTTGTACTCATTGTACTGTCAAGTTTAACCTACTTAAACATGCTATATCTATTTGGATAAAGAAACCCTCCATAATGACACCATTTTTATGAAGCAAAACTAATCAATAATACTAACCAACACAATATATTGTTTAGGAGTACATACTATTTTTTTAAAAAGGGAATGGTACCACAAAATTCAAGATGGCAGCTACATCTAGGCAGGAGGCAGAAATATAGGATGGGAAAGGACCATGATATGGAAAACAACAGTAGTAATAAAATGAACTTTTAATTATGCTTAATAATTTATGCACGCATCTATTATATTATTTAATGTTTATCATTTTTTCCGTGATTGACTTTTAAGAGGTCTCTGTCTTGCTTAGAATATGGAGTATCCTATGTCATAGAGCATAGCAAGCTTGGATTACTTAGAGAGAGTATCTATATTTATTGTTAGAATTAGAAATCTCTTTGAAAGCTCTTTGATCTTTGCAATATTCTGGCTGAAAAGCTTATGAAGTTTTCTGCAGTAGCAGCAGCATATAAAAAAAGCTAATGATATGTTTTTAGTTCTTTGATATTTATCACTTTTTTAAAAATTAAGACTTTAGTGTTTTAAGAGCAGTTTTTGGTTCACAGAAAAATTAAAGGGATGGTACAGAGATTTCCCATATACTCCCTGCCCCTTCTCCACAGTCTCCCCCATTATCAACATCCTGCACCAAAGTAGTACATTTGTTACAACTGATGAACCTACATTGACAAGTCATAATCACCCAAAGTCCATAGTTTACCTTAGGGTTCACTCTTGGTGATGTATATTCGATGGGTTTGGATGAATGTATAACAACATGTATCCATCATTATGGTATCATACAGAGTATTTTCACTGCCCTAGAAATCCTCTATGCTTTGCCTATTCATCCCCCCGACGACCCCCCAACCCCTGGCAACCACTAATTTTTTTATTGTATCCTTAGTTTTGCCTTTTCCAGATTGTCCTATAGTTGGAATCACACATTATGTAGCCTTTTCAGATTGACTTCTTTCACTTAGTAACATGCATTTCAGGTTCCTCCGTGTGTTTTCATGACTCGATAGTTCATTTTGTTTTAGTGCTGAACAATATTCCACTGCCTGGGTGTACCACAGTTTATTTATTCATTCACCTACCGAAGGACATCTTGGTTGCTTCCAAGTTTTGGCAATTATGAATAAAGCTGCTATAAACATCTGTGTGCAGGTTCTTTTGTGGATATAAGTTTTCAACTACTTTGGGTAAATACCAAGAAACACAACTTCTAGATCATATAGTAAGGGTACATTTAGTTTTGTAAGAAACAGCCAAACTCTCTCTCAAATTAGCTGTACATTTTCCAGCAATGAATGAGAGTTCCTGTTGCTCCATATCCCTGCCAGGGTTTGGTGTTGTCATTGTTCCAGATTTTGGCCATTCTAATAGGTGTGTAATGGTATCTCATGGTTGTTTTGATTTTCATTTCCTTGATAACATATGAAGTGGAGCATCTTTTCACATGCTTATTTGCCATCTGTATATCTTCTTTGGTGAGGTATCTGTTAAGATCTCTGGCATATTTCTTAAATTGGGTTCTTTGTTTTCTTACAGTTGAGGTTTAAGAGTTCTTTGGATAGTGGTCCTTTATCAGACAAGTCTTTTGCAAATATTTTCTCCCAGTCTGTGGCTTGTCTTCTCCTTCTCTTGTCTTTTGCAGAGCAGAAGTTTTTAATTTTAATCAAGTCTAGCTTGTCACTTATTTCTTTCATGGATCATGCCTTTGGTGTTGTATCTAAAAAGTTATCACCATACCCAAAACCCATCTAGGTTTTCTCCTATGTTATCGTCTAGTACTTTTATAATATGGCATTTTACATTTAATTCTGTGATCCATTTTGTGTTATTGTTGTGAAGGGTGTAAGATCTGTGCCTAGGTTCATTTTCTGCATGTAGATGTCCAGTTGTTCCAGCAAAAATTATATTTTTTCCATTGTATTGCCTTTGATTCCTTGTCAAAGATCAGTTGTCTGTATTTATTTAGGTCTATTTCTGGGCTCTCTAATCTCAGAATAGAGATCTATTTATCTATTAATATATCCATTGATCTATTTATTTTTTCACCACTACCACACTGCCTTGATTACTATACCTTTATAGTAAGTCTTGAAGTCAGGTAGTGTCAGCCCTCTAACTTTGCCCTTCTCCTTCAATCTTGGATTGGTTATTCTGGGTCTTTTGCCTCTCCATATAAATTTTAGAATCAGTGTGTTGATGTCCACAAAATAACTTACTGGCATTTTGACTGGGGTTGCATTGAATCTCTATAAATTAAGTTGGAAAAAACTGACATGTTGACAATATTGAGTCTTCCTATCCATGAACATAGACTATCTCTCCATTTATTTAGTTCTTCTTTGGTTTTGTTCATCAGAGTTTTATAGTTTTCCTTATATTGATCCTGTACATAATACATTAGATTTATACATAAGTATTTCATTTCATTTCATTCCTAATGTAAATGGTATTGTGTTTTTAATTGCAAATTCCATTTGTTCATTGTTGGTATATAGGAAAGTGAGTGTATCCTGAAACCTTCCTACAATCACTTATTAGCTTTAGGAGATGTTTTTTTGGTCAATTCTTTCAGATTTTCTACATAATATTTACCACTTTTTAGTGAAAAACAAATGTGGCCATCTTTTGTGGAATCAAAAAATAAGGTATGGTTACTCCCCTAAATGCTAGGTAAAAACTGATTTTTTTAAAAATCAAAAACTCTTTGCTAAAATTTCCTCAAGACCTAAAATTGGTTAAAAGTTTTTTTTGTTTGTTTGTTTGTTTTTTGCATTACTTGCTCTGTCCGATATGAAGGTTATTCTCAGATTTTTGGTAATTTCTCAAAAGGATATTAGTTGATCATTTTCATCACGTAATTAATATAGTAGCTGCCCAGTTAGGTTGAAAATTTCACGAGCTAGGTACAATTGCCAAATTGTTTACATTTTTAAGTCCATTTTGAATAAATGAGATGCCCCTTGGGGAAAATACATAGAAGATGCAAATAAAAATTCAATTAACCCATAAGAACAATGCACCTCGGATTTGTACAAAACCACAGTCCTGGATGATGGTGGTATTTACTGAGATAGAGAACAATGAAGTAAAAGCAGATTTGGGAGGTGAAACCAAGAATTGTTTTTGAACAAAAATTTAAAATGCATATTAATCCTCTAAGCAGAGACCTAAAGCATGCAGTTGTATATAGGAAAATGGAGCTTAGGACAGATTGGGACTCAAGACATAGATCTGGAGGATTATCATCAGATAGAATGTATTTAAAGCCACAATAATAGGTGAGATCCCCAACGAAGGAATGTAGACTACACAGGGAAGAGGATCCAGGGCTGATTTCTGGGGCATTTGACGCTGAGAGGTTAAGAAGAGGAAGAGAAACCAGCAAGGCAGACTAAGAAGAAACAGCCAGAAAAGTAGGAGAATGTATTTTAGCAGAAGCCAAGTTTTAAGAAAGTGTTTTAGAAAAAAGAAAGTGACCGACTGGATCAAATGTTCCTGAGAGTTTATGTTAAATGAAGACTCAGAATTGGCATTATATTTGTCAATGTGCTGGCCACCGCTGACCTTGATTAGAGGTCTTCCAGCAGAGCGGAGTGGGTTTAAGAGAGAATGGGAGAAGAGGAAGTGGAAACGGGGAGTGCAGAGAGTTCTTTCAAGGAGCTTTGCTAAAAACAGAACAAGAGAAATAAGGTGGCACGAAAAGATTCAAGACCAAGATCAATTTTATTCTGTTCTATTTACGTTGAGAGATGACACAGATACCAATCTACATGTTTGTAGATTGATGGAAATAAAGCAGTCAAAATGGAAAACCGTACAATACAGGAGGGAGAGGAGATAATGTCAGTCTTGGAACGCTCAAGTAGACGAGAGGTTGTGGAGTCCAGCGTACACGTGGAAAAGTGTAGAGGTCCAAACAGTTCATCCACTGTAACAGCAGGGAACAGGGAGTACAGTTTCAGATGAAGGTAGATTGGCAGATCTGATGGTGGGAGAATGTAGAAGTTTCTTCTGATAGCTTTTGTTTTCTTATTGAAACAAACAGGAAGTTCATTACACTCTTTCGCCAATATGGAGATTGTTCTCTGAGCGACAGAGTGATCTGAGTGAGAGGATCAGGGGAGAGATGCCCAAGATTTGAGGATAGAGGAAAATAGGTGAAAGAGGCATTGTAAGAATAGGAGATTCACATGACTAGGGACATGTGGTACATTGTTGGACAGCAGTGAGGACCCACTTGATACCTGTGATCATGAATAACAAGCAGACCAAATAGCATGCTTCTGTGATTTTCTGTAATCATACTCAGCTGCTCAGATGCAGGCATGAGTAGGCAGGTAGTTGGGTTTAATTAGAATTACAGATTTTCTAGGTAAATAAGATTGAAGGCAAAAAGGGATATGGTAGTTGATGGTTTGCAACGATGTGCTTATAATGTTGGACCACAGAATCTGTGCTAAAAAAAAAAAGAAGGAAATGAGAGGGACGTAAGGACTGGGAAAGGTGCTACAGCAGAATATCTCTGAGAAATTCTCCCACTACAAAAAAACAGAGCAAGCCCCATTTCAGGAAAAAGCAAAGGAGGTTACATCTGACAGGCATTCTCCTAGAAAAAAATCTCATTTTTCCTTCATAATTTAGATCTTCTGACACAGTGCTGCTCCCTTTCTATTTGTGCCTAAAGTCACTAATGGCAATTTTTAAAATATCAAATTAGGTCACATCATAATGGCTTTTTGTGGCAAACAGAAATTGGCTCGAATATGTTTATTACAGTCAAGTTATGAGTTTAACTTGTGTTAACATATGGAAAAATTAAAAATATGAGAAGAAAAAATTCATTTTAAATTATAATGCCAGGTTGCCCTTCAGTAAAAATGTCAAGTAGGAATAAAGCAATTGCAATTGTATTCCTAACATATCTATATCATACTCTTATTAACTTCCAACTTAGATAGAGATCTCTAAACAGAGATAGAGATGTAGACAGAGATAGAGATCTCTAGATAGAGACAGACATAGAGATACAGATCTATAGATAGCGATCTATGGCTAGATTGAAAGATATTCTTTTCTTCTTTTTGAAATTATTTTTCCTTAGAGTAGTCATTAAGAAAACTGCATATCAATTATTATCATATAGTATTTATTGACCCTCCATACCAGCATAGCACTGTGGTAGTAAACACATAAGTGAAATTTTAGCCCAAGGGAATTCACATTGTGAAGTATCAAGATTAAGTCTTATTTACACTGACAATAACACAAGGTTCTTTTTTTTTTTTTAACTCTACGCTATTTGAAATCAGAATTTAAGATCAAAGATGGGAGCAGTCTGATTGGGTGGTCTTTAAAATATCTTAGTCATTCTCATTCTAGATAGGCCTAAATAATACTAGAATTTACCTTTGAAACTGACCAACAATAAAAGCACACTAATAGTTCAGAAAAGATAATTTAGCCAATTTAGGCATATCAATTTATATTCATTCATGTAAACCACAATGAAAGCAGCAAAAACCAACCCTATTCAAATGAGTACTTTCAAGTTCTAATTACAAATAATTCTTATGTACTCATTAAAGTCGTATCTCCGCTAGGAAATATTTGGCCAGATAGTTCTGTGTAACTTTAAGCAGGAAAACAGCATTAAAAATACATATAATGCAAACCTCACTAACTCAGCTAGATTTCCAACCAGTACTCTGCCTTACCGACATTTTAGTTTTTAATTGTACCACTATTCCTTGTAACCTGAAAAAAACCTAATAGATTCCTTAGACTTAACTCTATAATCCATCAGTTTCAGAGACAACACAAGTTTTATACTATCTCTATTTCATGCTTGAATTCTACATTTTAATTCCTCTCTGATTCTTCAGTAAAAAGGCAGTAATAAATAGAATAAAAAAAAACAAGAAGAGGTAAATAGTGGTGGGATTTTCTGAAACCTTACGTAACTGATATATATGTCAATTACCTGAACTCAAAAAGATAACTTGGCTGGGTATAAAATTTTAGATCACATCATTTTTCTCCTCAAAATTCTGTAGGTATTGCTCTGTTACTTTGGTTTGGAGTCTAAATGATAGATACTAAACTTAGATGACTCAGAGTACTGTCATTTTTGCTCCTTAGCAGGTAATTTGTTGGAGTGCTCTATTTATGTTTTGTTTCATTCTTCATGCATGGAGGCTTACATGATGGTTAATAATTATTTCAAATCACAAACTTTGCCAGGATGACTCCAGGTGTGTATCATTTCTTATTTATTTTGCCTAAGAGACAAGGAACCTTTTCAATCCATATACAATCATGTGTCACTTAACGACGGGGATACATTCTGAGAAATGCATCCTTAGGCAATTTTGTCATTATGTGAACATCATAGAGTGTACTTACACAAACCTAGCTGGTATGACCTACTACACTCCTAGGCTATATGGTGCTAATCTTATGGGACCACCATCATATATGTGGTCCGTTGACCAAAATGTCGTTATGCTGCGCATGACTGTACTCGGGCGCTTTTCTCCCTCCCAGCAGTGGGAATTTTTTTCAATTTTGTTTTGATTATTATTTCTGTTCTTACTACTGTGGTTTATGTTTCAGAAACAATCAATAATTGTTATCAAATCTCCATTCTCTTTACCTCAAGGCTTCACTTTCATTATTTTAATTTCTTTTTCCTTTCCTTTTGAATTCTGGGAGGATTTCTTTACCTTGTTCTCTGCCATACTGATCTGATTTTCCACAGTATCAGTTTTATTTTTTACTGGCCCCATTGTCGATTTTAATTTTGCGGCTGCATTTTTTAGAGTCTTACAATTACCCTTATCTCACCCACCCCCCTTTTCATCGCATCCTGTTACCCTTCTGTTTCTCTACTCTCCACTTAATGACTTTATACTCTATTTCTTGGATGCCAGGTTCTTTCTCATTCTGTTGAGGATTTTGAACAGTTTTCTAAAATTTTTTGGTTTCCAACTGTACATAATTTTCATTAGTGTGCTCTTCTGGCGGCTTTTCAGGATAATATTTCATTGCCTTTGTTATGCAATAATTTTCAAGGGTTGCATAAAGTTGTTTTTTTTATTTTTTTCTATTTCCTCAGCCTGGAACAAGAAAAGATTTGTCTAAGACTGGTATTTTTCAACAGAGAGGATATGTAGATTGATCTGGGGGTGACTCTTTTGCTTCAGTGCTCTTTTAGTCCCAGAGCTGTGGCTGAATAATAGTTTAAATGTATAGTTCTCGCACAATTTTAGTAGTATTCTGTAAATTTCCGTGTAATGAGCCTGTGCTCTACTGAGAAGGCATTTTCCCCCACCCACGGGTTAATTCTCTGTCACTCTGAAGTAATGGAGTACATGAAAACGAAACTGTAAATCCCAGAGTACACTCCTGCTGAAGTTCTCTTCTGATTAGCAGGAACCTACAGCACCTTCTTTGTGTACGTTACATCTCCCAGGATGCAATGCACTTGTGTTAGTCCTTTTCCTACTTCCTTCCTGCTCTGTGGTTTTCTGGGTTTTACAGACCCGAATCAGGCAACACTTTGGCTGCCTGCCAGGTGTATCCTCCTGAAATAAAAAAGAAGTCTTTCCAGATACCTTATCCCTGAATCAGAAACAGGAAAGGAGCGTCAGAGCCATCTTTTCAGATTTTAGACCATCGGATATGGGGGGGGCTATCAATTACATATTTGAAAACAATTTCACTAGCCCGGGCTTTCATGGATCTATCCTCTCAGATTCTGGAATGAGGTTGGCTATAAATTCCAAATTTTTGACATTATTGTGAATTTTCATCCTTTCCATTTATATATATATATAAATGGAAATATACATATATATATTTCTACCATCCCCAAGTTTCAGATAAAGAAACTAAGGCACAGAGCAGATACGAGGCTTGTCCAAGGAAAGAGTCAGACGCAGGACTAGGCTGAAAACCCAGGAGATTTTATGCCAGAGCCTGTACACTTAATCACTGAACTCTCTATCCTTTCTGAACATTATACTTAATTAAGCAATTAGTTTTATCGTAAAATGACCACAGTCTTTTCAAATCATGGTTCTTGTCCCTGGTCGCAGGTATATATGTAACAGTTAGAATAATAATAGATAACATTTATTAAGTACTTGATACATGCTAGGCATTGGGTTATGCGGTTAACATACATTATCTCATCTAATCCTCACAACTGTGTGAGATATGTACTATTTTTATTCCCATTTAAAAAATGAAAAACAACAACAACATTAGGCCTTAGAGAAGGTAATAAATTTGTCCGGAGTCAAATAATTGGTAGATGGAAAGGCTGAGATTCAAATTCAATCTGACTCCTGAACCCAAGTGCTCACCTCTTATGCTATAAAGCCTCTATTTAATAAGTATATAAATGTTGTATATAATTCTCCAATAAATTGACAGTATATTATGCTAAAAAGTCACGTTAAGAATTATCATTTTATATATTCAACTATAAATAAATACTTTGTGAAATAGAAATATTCCTTCATCATACGCAAGTGGTTTCAAATTAGCCAGAGACGTCTGAACGTATTTGTGGTAGGGGATTTAAATTCAATAATTTTTCCATCTTCACTTTGGTAGATCTTCGTGCACTGCGTGAAGAGGCTTTTTGACCCTCTGACTTCCTGTAGGGTTTAACCAGTAAGGAGCATTGGGAGGAAATCAGACAGAGGAAGGAAAGGAAACCTGGGGTGTTTGTTTTGCTCCCTCAGTCCCTGAAGGGTCCCTACGTGCTGGATGAGCACCAAGGTCGCTGCTCAGGTAGCAGTGGTAACCTGCTCCTGTTACTAGCCCAGCCCACAAGTTTTGTATTGTATTTTGAGAGTTCTTCACCCCCTGTCCACCCTTATAAATCATTCCTTCACCAAACTCACTCAAATCACCCAATTCAAGTGTGCCATCTCTCTTCTCTGCCAGGACCTGGGCTGACACAGAAATGATTTATTCTGAGATAGAACATATGCCTTGCTATTTTAGAAGACAATATTTTCCCATGCTATATGCATTCTTAATGTTCATATGTCTTTTTTAAAAATAGCAAAGATGTGCTAAGTGTAATTACAAAGAAAAAGACATGTAATGTTATAGCAAACACACTTTCCTCAGACTCCTAATGTTGACTTTTCAAATTGGATCTAATAAATGACTCAGCTAAAGTACAATTTTAATGCAAGATGAACGGAATGCACAAGTAAACCCATGATTACTGTGCATAGAAAAGTATTCTTGCTCACTTCAGCCATGTCAATTCTATCCTAATTAGGATGCTCTAGGCACTTAAAGATTTATGCTTGGCTCAAGGAGTTATGAGCCCAAACTAAGTGTGCCTAATATCACTGGGTTTTATAAGCACAGGATCAAAGACAGTTAGTCACTTACATTTATGAGATATGTGATGAAATATTTGCAGGGCATCTCCTGGACAGGAAATTTTGAAGTCGAAGAACCTTGAGTGATCATTGGAATTATTTTTCTATTCACAGTGTTAGCAGGGATACAGAGAAATAAGTACTCTAAATATTGGAGGAAGTGTAAATTGATTGATTTAAAGTTAAGATACTCTCTTAAAGACTTAGTACAGTAATTCCATCTCTAAGAATTTATCCTAAGAAAATAATCACAGATGTGTGTGGAGATTTACCTATTCATATGTTCACTAACACAATCAACATAAACACCCACATGAAGGAATATCTAGTCTTTAAAAATGACATTACGGAAGAATGTATAGTAGCATGGAAAAATGTTTACAAAATATTATAGATGGAAAGAAAACAGGTATTAAAATTACGTGTAAGCTACTCCCGGTGCCAGCCAAGTTGGAGAAAGCTGTCTACAGACCATCATTCCCACTGATTACAACAAAAACTCTGAACAGAATACAAAAGGCAACTACCCGGGGACCTGGAAAAGTACGCTTAGCAAGTGGATCGGGAACTAAAGTGAAAACTTGAATAAGGATCCATAAAGAGTGAGGTTCATGCATTTTAATTTTCCTTTTCTCCCTAGATTTGACCTGAGGATGAACTGAATCCTGGAATTGTGCAGCAATCACTGACAACAAAAACTCCAGGAGAAACACCTTCTTTCCAGACAGAGGACTGGGAAAAAGACAGCTACGTGCTGGAGATTGTGAGGCAGATCCTTTTTTCCTTTTTATTTCTCTCCCAGCCTTGCTCTGAGGCCAGCCCCAGTTACAGAGTTGCACTGGCAATAGCACAAGTATCTAAAACTCCAAGGAAAACCCATCTCTCTAGCCGGGAGGAACAGGGAAAAAGGAGGCCCTGTTGTATGAAGAGTGTGGAGGGAGTATGAGTTTTTTTCTTCTTGTTGCCTCATTGTGAAGGTAGCCCCAATTGTGTAGGACTGCACGACAGCATGGGAGGCTACAATTCTGAGAGGACTCCATCTTTCTAGCCAGAGGAACCAAGAAAAGGAGCATTTGAGAGTTGGAGAGCATGGGAGAAACCATGGAGACCTGGAAAAGGGCAACTCCTAATTCTGTGTATGAACTAACAGAAGTCCTGGACCTCCACAGAACAAACCCAGAGAAGCATAGCAGAGGTGGCAAGACCTGAGCTACCACATGAACCATTGCCCAGACTAACCACTGAGTGATGTAAGCTCCAGTAAGATCCAAAAGGCATGGCAAGATCTTGAACAATTAAGCTGACGTTAGAACTACCATGGGAGAAAATACAAGGTTTGAACCTAACCTGGTTGATTGCCTCCTAAGCAATCAAACAGACAAACAAGTCAACGTTCTCCAAAGGACTTTAACCAGACTCAGAAGGCACAATCCAAAATAACTTGACATACAAAGAGCCAGGAAAATTGGACCAATATTCAAAGAAACAGACAATCAACAAATGCCAACTCCAAGATGGACCAGATGTTGGAATGATCAGGCAAGGCCTTCAAGACAGCTCTTGAACATTCCTCCATAAGGTAAAGGTGAACGTTGTGTAAGTGAATGAAAGATAGAAGCTCTTAGTTGAGAAAGAGAAGCTGTAAAGGAAGCACATGGAAATTTTAGAACTGAAACAGACAAATTCTGAAATTTCAAAACTTACTGGATGTGCTCAATAGCAGAATGTAGAGGAAAGAGTCAGTCGATTTGGAGACAGATCACTACAAATTATAAAACCTAAAGAACGTAGAGAAAAAAAGATTGAAAAAAATAGCCAAGTCCTCATCAACCGATGGGACGATAATCAAAAGATCTGACATTCACACCAATGGCGTCCCAGAAGAAGCATTAACTGAGAAAGAGATGTGGAGAAAGAATATTTGAAGAAATAGTGGCTGAAAACTTCCCAAATTGAGTGACAGACATAAGATTGCAGATTCAAGAAGTTCAAGAAATCCCCACCAGGATAGACTCATAAAACCATGCCCAGACACATCATAATCAGACTGCTGAAAATTAAACATAAAGAAAAACATCTTAAAGACAGCCAGAGGAAAACAACACATCAAGGGAGCAATGGTTTGAATTACCGCAGATTTCTCATCAGAAATCATAGATGCCAGAGGACAATGGTGCAAGGTCTTTCAACCAATAAAAGAAAAGAACTGCATAGGCTATTTACTCTCATTGTTCTTAGTGCCACTGAGTTGATTCTGACTCCTAGCAAAACCCTGTGGATAGCAGAGCAGAAGCCTGCCCCGTCCTTTTGCACCATCCTCTCACCTTCCGGTGCTCTATCAGACAATGCTCTGCTGCTATTCACAGGGTTTTCATGGCCAATTCTTTTGAAGGGGGTGGCCAGGTCTTTCTTCCTCGTCTGTCTAGTCTGGAAGCTCCACTGAAACCTGTCCACCAGGGGTGACCCTGCTGGTGTTTGAAATCCCAGTGGCACAGCTTTCAGCGTCACACAGCTGCTGCAGTGTGACAACTGACAGACGGGTGGTGTGATTCCCTGACAGAGACACGGACCTGGACCTCTGCCATGAGAATGCCAAATCTTAACCACTAGACCACCAGGGCTGGCTATTTTACTAAGTTCTTTAAAATATTTGACTGCTGAAAGCAAAAATTATAACACTGTCTGTGGAGTTTTCAAGTAATGTAGAGGTAATAAATATGACAACTATCACATAAAGAGGGCAGACTTGTATGTTTTACTCGAAGTGATAAACTATTCACTCTAGACTGTGTAAAGTTAGGTGTGTATATGGTAATTCCTAGAGCAACTAGAATAATAATACAAAGAAATATATCCAAATAGCCAACAGTTAAATTAAAATTAAATACTAAAAAAAAATTCAAATAATCCAGAAGAAAGCAGGAGACAGGGAACAAGGAAACCAAAAAAAGTAACAAAAAGAAAACAAATAATAAATGGCAGACATAAATCCAACCACATCAATAATTAAGTTAAATGCACATGATATCTACTAAAGGATAGAGATTATCAAATTAAATTAAAAAAATAAGACTCAACTATATGTTGTCTATAAGAAACCCACTCTAAATATATCAATATAGGTAAGATAAAAGTAAAAAGATGGAAAAAGGTATACCATTTAAACACTAATCAAAAGAAAGCTGGGGGCTGGCCCAGTGGTGTAGTAGTTAAGTTCACACGCTCCACTTTGGCAGCCCGGAGTTCATGGGTTTTGATCCCAGGTGCAGACAAACGTACCACTTACCAAGCCACACTATGGCAGGCATCCCATATGTAAGGTAGAGGAAGATGGGCAGAAACGTGCAATTGTACTTAGAGACTTCAATGTTCCTCTCTCAGTTAATGAGACAGCAAGTAGACAGAAAATCAGCAAGGACATAGAAGATCTGACCAACACCATTCACCAACTTTATGTAATTGACATTTAAGGAACAATCCACCCAATGATAGAACAATACATTTTTTTCAAGTGCACATGGAATATTCAACATGATAGTCCATATTCTGGGCCATAAAATCAAACTTAACAACTTTAAAAGAATTGAAGTCATGTGAAGAATGATCTCTGATTATAATGGAATGAAACTAGAAGGAAATAACAGAAAGATATCTGAGATATATTCAAAAATGTGTAAATTACACAATACATGTCTAAATAACCCACTGTGAAATAGAAAGACTCTTGTGGGGGCAAGGGGTATATGGGAAATCTCTGTGCCTTTCCCTCAATTTTGCTGTGAACTTAAAATTGCTCTAAAAAAAAAGTCTTAATAAATTGTTTTAAAAGTAGGAAAATTCAAAGAGAATAAAAAAATACTTTGAAGTGAATGACAATGGAAATAAAATGTATTAAAACTTGTGAGATGCAACTAAAGCAGTACTTAACAATTAAATGCCTATATAGGGAAGAAGAAAGGGCTCAAATCAATAAATGAACAGCCTAAGCTTCCACATTAAGAAACTAGTAAAAGAAGAACAAACTACACCCAAAACAAACAGAAGGAGAAAAATAATAGAGGTTAAAAACAGAAATTAATGAAATTTAAAACAGAAAATAACAGGAAAAAACAATGAAACCAAAAGCTAATCTTTGGGCCGGCCCCGCGGCTTAGCGGTTAAGTGCGCTTGCTCCGCTGTTGGCGGCCTGGGTTCGGATCCCGGGCGCGCACTGACGCACCGCTTCTCTGGCCATGCTGAGGCTGCGTCCCACATACAGCAACTAGAAGGATGTGCAGCTATGACATACAACAATCTACTGGGGCTTTGGGGGGGAAAAAATAAATAAATAAATAAAATCTTAAAAAAAAAAAACAAAAGCTAATCTTTGAAAAAAATCAATAAAATTGAGAAATGATTAGCCAGACTGATGAAGAAAAAAGAGATAAGATACAAATTACCTATATCAGGAAAGAAATGTGGTTATCACTACAGGCCCTACAGACGGTAAAGAAAGGTAAGAAGAGAATGCTGAACTTAGATGAAATGGGCCAATTCCATGAAAGACATAAACTACCAAATCTCAGTGAAAAAGAAATAGATACCTTGAATAGTCTTGCATCTTGAAATCAAGCAAACTGAATTTGTGGTTGTCACTTTCCAACAAAGAAAATTCCAGGCCCAGTATTTTTTGCTGGTAAATTCTATCAAAAATTTCAGGAAGAAGTAATACCAATTCCACTCAAGCTCTTCCGGAACACTGAGGAGGACCAAGGCTAGCATCACACTAATATCAAAGTCAGACAAAGAAGAAGAAAAAAATCTACAGACAGGGGCCTGTCTCATGGCCTAGTGGTTAAGTTTGGTACGCTCTGCTTCGGCGGCCTGGGTTCTGCTCCTGGGCGTGGACCTACACCACTCATCAGCAGCCATGCTGTGATGGTGACCCACAAACAAAATAGAGGAAGACTGCCCTGTTAGCTCAGGGCAAATCTTCCTTAAGCAAAAAGAGAAAGATTGGCAACAGATGTTAGCTCAGGGTGAATCTTCCTCAGCCAAAAAAAAACAACTACAGACAAATACTCCTCATAAACAGAGAAGCAAAATCAACAAAATATTGGCAAATCAAATCCAGCAACATATAAAAAGGACAATATATCACAACCAAGTGCATTCACCGTGGGAATATAAGACACATTCAATATTCAAAAGTCAATGTAATTCACCATATTAACAGGAAAAAAAATAAAAGCCACATGAACAAATCAATAGATGCAATTAAACTATACGACAAAATTCAACATCCATTTATGATATTTTTTTAAAAGCATCTCAGCAAACTAGGAATAGAAGGAACTGTGCTCAAACTGATAAACAACATGAGCAAAAAAATCTATAGCTAACATCCTACTTAATTGCAAAGCCTATTTTCCTCCTAAAAAAGAAATAAGGTGAGGATATACACTTTCAGCATTTCTACTCAATATCGTACTAGAAGTCTTAGCCAATGCAATAAAACATGAAAAAGAAATAAAAGCCATGAAGACTGGAAAGGAAGAAAGCTATCTCTACTAACAGATGACGTGATTGTTTACATAGAAAAAAAGAGAATCCCATGGAATCTATAGCAAAGCTCTTAGAATGAATAAGTGAGTTTAGCAAACACAGGATATAAGGTCAATATGCAAAAATCAAATGAATCTCTATATACTAGCAATAAACAACCAGAAAGTAAAATTTAACAAAACCAGACCATATGTTTCTCTGCAAGGATATACAGACAGCAAGCAAGCACATGAAAAGATGTTCAACATTATTAGCCATTTGAGAAATGTAGATTACAACCACAATGAGGTATCACTACACACCAATCAAAATGGCTGAAATTAAAAATACTAACAATGTCAAATAACTGGCAAGAATGAGGAGAAACTGTATCACTCACACATTGCTGGTGGAAATGTAAAACGATTCAGCCACTCTGGAAAACACTTTGGCAGTTTCTTTTAAAACTAAAGTTGCAAATACCATACGACCCAGCAATTGCCCTCTTGGATATTTATGCCAGAGAAATGAAAACTTATGTTCACACAAAAACCTATGCATGAATGTGTATAGTAGCTTTATTAACAATTGCCCAACATTGGAAACAATCCAGAGGTCCTTAAGTGAGTGTCTGCTTAAACAAATTGTGGAGCATCCATATCATGAAATACCACTCAGCAATAAAAAGGAACAAACCATTGACACACGTAACAACTTGGATGACTCTCCGAGGAATTATTCTGAGTGAAAAGACCCAATCCCCCAATAGTCACATATATGATTCCATTTATATAATATTATTGCAATGACAAAATCATAGAAATAGAGAACAAATTAATGTTGCCAGGGATCAGGGATAAGATGAAAGGAGAAAGTAGGGGTGGCAATAAGAAGGCTACATGAGGTATCCTTGTGGCAGAGTAACTGTTCTGTATCTTGACTGTTTCAATATCATTATTCTGGTATTACACTACAGTTGTGCAAGATGTTACCATTGGGGGAAACTGAGTAAAGCCTACCCAGGTCTCTCTCTATTATTTCTTCCAACTGATATGAATCTACAATTATCTCAATAAAAATGTCAATTAAATATAAAAGATTTAATAAAACGCTCATTTTTAAAAGTACCATTTATAATAGCACTAATAAAAATAAAACACAAGTACAAATCTAACAAAATATGTACAGGAGCCATACACTGAAAACTATAAAACACTGATGAAAGAAATCAAAGATCTATGTAAATGGAGAGACATATCATGTTCATGGATTGGGAGAGTAAATATTGTTAAGACGTCAATTTTCCTCAAGTTGTTCTATAGATTCAACGAAATCCCACTCAAAAATCCCAGTAGGATTATTTATAGATATTGACAAAAGTATTATAAAATTTAAAGAGGCAAAGTAATTAGAATAGCCTAAACAAATTTTGAAAAAGAACAAAGTTGGAAGACTCACACTACCTGCTTTCAAGACTTATGGTAAAGCTGGGATAATCAACACAGTGTGGTACTTGTGAACAGACAGACACATCAGTGGAAGAGAATACAGTTCAGAAATAGACCCTCAATGTAGTCAACTGATTTTTGACAAAAGTGCGAAGGAAATTCAATGGCAAAGGATAGTCTTTTCAAGAAACGGTACTGGGACAACTGTACATCCATATGCTAAAAAAAAAAAAAAAAAAAAAAAGACTCAACTCTACACTAACCTCACACCTTATCCAAAAAACTAACTTGAAACGGATCACAGGCCTAAATGTAAAACCTAAAACTACAAAACTTCTAGAAGGAAGTAGAGAAGAAACTCTTTGTGACCTCGGGTTAGGTAAAAAGTTCTCAGAGAAACATCAAAAGCATGTTCCATAAAATAAAAAAATTAATTAATTGGATGTCATCAAAATGATAAACTTTTGCTCTACAAAAGACACTACTAATAAAATTCAAAGATACACCACGAACAGGAAGAAAATGTCTGTACATCACATATTTGGTAAAGAACTTTTATTTGATATACACACCAACTTTCAAAGCTTAACAATAAGAAAAGCTATTTTTTTTAAATGGGCAAAAGATACGAACACTTTGCAAAGAAGATATTTGTACAGTAACAACGCACAGGAAAAGATATTTGACATCATTAGTCATGAGGGAAATGCAAATTAAAACCACAATGAGATACCACTACACTCCTATTAGAATAGCTAAAATAGAAGAAAAATTGACACCACCACACACTGACGAGGACGCAGAGCGGCTGGAACCCTGGTACATTGCCGATGGCAATGCAACAGGGCACCTCCACTCTGGGAAACAGTTTGGCGGTTTCTTACCAAGTTAAACAGTTACTTGCCATATAACCAAGCAATCCATCTCCTAGGTACAAACTCAATAAAAACAAAAACACATGATCATACAAAAACTTGTATGCAAATGTTTATAGCAGCTTTTTTCATAATCACCCAAACTAGAAAAAACTCAAATGCCCTTCAACTTATGATTGGATCAACAAAGTGGTACATTAATGCCTTGGAATACAACTCAGCAATTAAATGGAACAACTACCAGTACACACAGAAACATGGAGGCATCTGAAATGCATTATGCTAAGTGAAAAGAGCCAGACCCAGAGGCTACATACTCTACGCCTCATATATTTTTCTAGAAAAGGCAAAACTATAGGGATAGAGAACAGATCTGTGGTTGTTGAGATGCAGAGGAGGGTTTGACTATAAAAGGGCAGCACGAAAAAACATTTTTAGGTGATTGTGGTGGTGGCCACATGGTTCTATGCATCTGTCAAAACTCATAGAACTGTACACCAAAAAGAGTAAATTATGGTGTATGTTAACTAAAAAATAAATTTATACAAACCATATGTATATATGGAAACTTTGTTTTAAATAAAAGTATATATATGGCTCAAAAGGCAAATATCAAAATACTAACGTTGGTGTCTATGAGTGATAAATATTTTTCTCTGTAATTTAAAACTAATTTTTATATAGAATATGATTTTTCTGAAATCTGACTATATATGTACACACACATATATACATATACACATATATATCTGAAGTCTGACTCTCTCTCTGTGTTTCTATGTGTGTATAAAGTTATGAAATGAATACAATCTTCAAGCACTAAAATGCTAAGATGCACAGAAAATTAGACATAATCAAGATGGAATATATTTTCTTTCCTATGGTTTCCTATATTGTACGAATTTTCTATAATTCTATGTATTGCTTTTGAAATTAAATTACCACAGCCTGACAGGTCTAAATATAAGTCAGTATGAAGAGGGTAGGCCATTGCCTAACTGACTTTTTAGAATTCCATGCTCCTAAAGCATTGTAATGAACACATCCCGAATTCTCAAGATTCAAAATGACAGTGTTCTTGCCATTTTGCAAATTCAAGCAATTTCTCTGGTTGTGCTTGATTAGCCTGTGTTGATCAGGCCTATGGAAGCCACATGCTGTATCTTGCTCCCCTCCACAGTGGGTCTGATCAAGGGGTCTCTCACATTCAAAGAGAACTCTGTGCTCACAGGGCAGGACTAACCTGCAGGTGAGAAATGGGCCCTGTAACTGTCTAGCCACAGGCTTCTAGACACAAAAGAAAGCTCTGTTGTTATGGAATCCTAAGCAGAAAGATTTTTCCCAGCATGCTTTGTATCACAGGCACGTCTGATTCAAGACGGAAAATTGTACTATCGTTCACGGTTCCACAGAAACACATGACATTTCAGGAGAACACAGAGAAACAAATGAAAACCCTCAAGAGCAGCTACCAATTTTGCTAAATGTTATACCAGACGCGGGGGACGATGGGGATGGGAAAAGAAGTGACCTCAACGAGTGGTCAGATGACTTTCTGTAATTTAAAAAACAGTTGCAACTAAGAAAGAGAATGGGCGATTATATCACCAGCTATTTCCCCCACGCTGAAAAACCCAGGCCCCTGTTTTATGTCTGATCCAAAAGAAACACTTTCAAAGAAGGTGAAGAAGATTCTACGCAACGTATTATACTCGCAATTCTTCCCCTAGGTTAGGAAACAGCATTATATAATCCCTAAAGTTTATGTGCACATGTCAGGGTCAAGTCTGATTCTACCGAAAAAAAATGTGCAGTTTCACCCTCTTTGTATAATATCCAAAAAAAAAATAAAACACCCACCTAACTTTGTTCACTGAGTACTCAATGAATTACTGGCCTTCGCATGGCACTCTGTGGTTTTGACTGGCAAGCTAAGTATCATAGTTACATAATAATATACAGAATCTCTTCTCAAGATATTTCATTTCCTATTTAAAATCAAGCCATGAACTAGAGTCAAGATTATTTTATAAGTCTATACGTAAATATAAGACCAAATGCATTATTTAGGATACTTATGCAGTTTGTTTTGCCTTTTTCACACTTTTTTAAATGTCAAAAATTCTTAACATGTCTAAAAGCAAAAATGTATCCTCCAGGTATACTTGACTATTTCCTGCTCTTTGAACACCCCAAGCTTTTCCACATCTGAGCCCTTATTTATCTTGCTCCCTCTGTGATTTTCTTAAATTCTTTTGCAATACGGATTTAGATAACAAAAATAAATACTTAGATTATATTACTTTAAACCTCTACAAAAATGCCTTCACCCAGTCAAAATATAGGACCATACCTTTGGCTGTCATAAAAATAAGATATAAGAAACATCAAGTGTAAGCATATTTCTATACCATATTCTGCTAAAAAAACAATCAAAAGCATTACTTACTACGCTACTCGATGTCCTTTATATGACAATCTGAGTGATAAATAACGTTGAAAAGTCAGTGCTTGGAAAGAACTGTATGTTTCCTGATAAATTGTTATGGTTCCTTTATTCCAACACTACAGACAATGCAATCAAACGTGTATTCTTTTTCGCCTTGGCTGCCCTGAAGAGTAGCTAAATTTGTTTCTCAATTGCAATAAATAATCTATCCCTGGTGCCTAATGCATATTTTTCTCTTCCTTTTATTTTAAAGTTGTAATTTTTTACAACACGTTTTTAATTATGTCACAGTAAGAGTCACCTTAAATATGTTTTGAAATATGTTTAAATATGTGTTAAAGGCAGAATTAATATATCAAAGCTGTGTCCTATAAGCCATTCCATGTTAACTTACAAAACAAAAGCAGTGTGTCCCAGAGTTGCATTTATCAAACCAGAATGTGCAAAGAAATCACCTAGAGGTCTTATTAAAGTGTAGATTCCGATTCAGAAGGTCTGGGATGGAGCCTGAGCTTCCACATTTCTAGCAGGCTCCCAGATAAGGTCCATCCTGCTGGTCCTCAGACCACACTTTGAGGAGGCAGGCCCTAAGCAATCTTCTGCCCACGCGTGAATGACAAGTCAGTACAGGAGGAATAAAGAGTAAAATGGAGACTTTCGAGATGATAACTCTCAAAACGGTGAGTACCACAAACTAGAGCAAATGAGATAGCCAGATGTTTGTTTCAATCTTTGCAAATCAAAATATTCCAAATCCAGCATCAAAATTAATTTTTAATAATGAATGTCCAGTTCACGTTTTCCAAAGAAGTTGATTCTGACTCATGTATCAATCAGACAGTCTACCATATACATCTGAATAAAGTTCTAGTTGTATGTTTCAAAAATCCCTATTATTTTGAATGTTTGAGAAGGAAATAGGACAAGAAAAGAATACTCACTGAAAATTTGGAAAGGGAAAGTTTCCATTTATTCAAATGTCTACTAAACACCCATCATACTCCAGCCTTACACTGAGGCCTCAAACTAGAGTTGCCTTTTTCTTTTAATTTATTCATGCTCATTTTATTCTGATTCCCCATTTTTATTATCTTTGGGGGCAAGTATCCTTTAATGAGTGAATAAGTGAATGAATCTGCATCATTTGAAGAAGATTCATCAGCTGTGATACTGGTTAAGGAAACACTTGGACATCAGGTAGTTTAAATTTTCTTTCTTTCCAGGTTATTTCCAGTTAAGAGTATTCCTTCTCTCGGCATGACATGTCGCATAATGATAATTTCTAAAATACTTCCCAGTAAAGCGAAGACCTAGTTTTCCCAATGTTGGTCAATTTTTATAGACTCTCATATTGTCCATTGTTATATGTATGTCTTCTCTGCATAGCTTCATGGATTCAGTAGGCAAAAACCTGTATTTTGGTGAAAGCTAAAATTAACCAGTTATCTAATATACATAAAGAACTAGCTGAATCACTACATAAGCACAACAACATTTAAGTTTTTCTTCTGGGTCAGAGGATTGAGAGCCAAGTATACTAGTTTTCTATTGCTGCTGTAACAAATTACCATAAATTTAGTGGCTTAAACTACAAGCATTTATTATTTTACAATTCCGGAGGTCAGAAGTCCAGAATGGTTCTCACTGGGCTAAAATCAAGGTGTCAGCAGGTCTGTGTTCCTTCTGGAGGCTCTAGGGGAGAATTTATTTCTTTGCCCTTTCCAGCTGCTAGACACCTCCCACATTCCTTGGATCTTGGCCCATTCTTCCATCTTCAAAGCCAGCAGTGTTACATCTCTCTGTGATTTTCTTCCACAGTCACATCTTCTTCCATCTGACCCTTCTCTTCTGCCTCCCTCCATTTTCAAGAACCCTTGTGATTACACTGGGTCCACCATGGATAATCTGGGATAATCTCCCTATTTTAAAGTCAGCTGACTAGCAACCTTAATTCCCCTTTGCTATGTAACTTAACATATTCACAGTTTCTGGGGATTAGGATGGAGACATCTTTGGGGGCTCATTATTCTGCCTACCATGCCAAGACAGTGGTCCATTTCCATTTAATAACTTGAATTTTCCTAAAGCACTTTAGTTATCTTGAAGCTCTTGGGGAATAACAATATACGATTACTGACAGCAATAGCTTGCATTTCAGTTTTTAACCGTGAGCTCTGATTCTATCAAGATGACTCGCATACTCAAAGAAAGATACGGATATAGCTGGAATGGCCACTGCCACATAACCATCTGCTCCCAGATACATGTAGCCTGAGCTTCCCGATTTACGTTCCAGTAAACTGAGGCCATGGAACATAGAATCAGACTGTGGCCACGAGGATAAATGTCCTGACATTGCAATCCAAGTTGGTTAGAAAAAGGGCCTTCTCGTTAAAGTTTAGAGAAGGTAAATCATCTTCCAAAATTGCTCTAGTGAGCTTAGAATCATTAAAATTGTCCAGGGCACTAAATAAGAAAGTTTATTCAGTTTTTTTTAAACACACAAAAAATGAAAGTGAAATGGGTAAATTCTAGTAGCCAAATCTTTTCCTGCCATTACTAAAGATTGACAGGTTGGTTGTTTTAACAGCTGTCCAATATTTAAGCTCTGAAGACTTTAAATCTCTAATAATAAAGAGAGTAACACTTCGCATGAGTGTTTTTATGACTATATTCTAGACACTGTGTTTACGACTATATTCTAGACATTCTCACAGGAACTCTTGATTAAAGATAATTATTATATTTCAATCAGAGGCCCCAGAGAGTAAAAAGTTTGAATGACTGGCTGAAGGCTCCATACAGACTGAATCGAAATATGAAACAAAGTAAAAGTTTCAAATTTGAATTTATGGCCTGCCTGAATTCTGATAGACAAAAGCATATTTGCCGTGATTAGTGTAATTTAAAATAGGCAAGTCCAATCATCAAATGCTATATAAATATAAACTGCATGACAGTTTTAAGTAGAGCCAAGTTGGCTCTGCTACAGTTTCATGTCACGCAAAGGTTAGGAGAGGGAATGGTTTCTTGTGAGTCATTTTTCTTAAATAAGGAAGATCAGCCCTGAGCTAACACCCATTGCCAATCCTCCTCTTTTTGCTGAGTAAGATTGGCCCTGGGCTAACATCCGTGCCCATCTTCCTCTACTTCATATGGGACGCCGCCACAGCATGGCTTGAAAAGTGGCACGTCAGTCTGCGCCCAGGATCCGAACCTTCGAACCCCAAGCAGCCGAAGCAGAGCGTGTGAACTCAACCGCTATGCCACAGGGCCGGCCCCAGCCATGTTTTTTAACACACAGTAAGCAATGCCAGTGTGAGAAGCAGTCATATCTCGTGGGTTAACCAACACCCTCAACTTCTACCCCTCTCACCTGTTGACCCCGTCCTCTGCTCCCCCAAAACTGTACCTAATGCAGAGGTGCTTCTGAGAACTGTTCACAGTTCCTGTGGCTCTGGCGGAGTCTCCATCAGTATTCTAGCTCAGCACTGTTCCTTGGCAACACGCAAATGGGCCAGCTCTAAGCAAGATCTGACTGAGGAATGGGATAAGGTAGTCATCCAAGAGGAATTCTGTTCACACGGCCCCTAAAAGAACTCTGAAAATCTGTGCACATATTTTTAAAGAACATCTAAACATTTTTAACATAAGTTTAAACATTTGAGAAAGGGACATGATTTCTAACGCTCTGATACATATTTATTGGAACCTCGGGGCTGCAGGTTTCCCTCATTCATCTATGGAAAATGTCTGCTATATAACATAATTGGCAGAGCCAATTGTCATTTACAGGCCAGTCAACCAATAAGACTTTCTGTTAAAACAAGTCTGACTTCGTTTTTCAATCAAATACAAAGATAGTCCTGGTGGCAACCATCTACCTTCTGAGTGCTTAAAAGGAACAGATAAATACAGCACAGAGCCTTGTCATGTGCTCGGCCCTTGAATGAATAGGGAAGAAGAAAGGAGAACT